>NC_083570.1:102631962-104011962 GCF_027579695.1 Neoarius graeffei
CATACCACAGAAGGTGGCTGAGAACAACAGGGCCAAGGTTCTGTGGGACTTCAGCTTCCAGACTGACAAACAGATCCTGGTTAACCAACCGGACATAGTGGTGGTGGACAGAGCAGAAGAGGGTGGTGGTGATAGATGTGGCGATCCCAGCTGACGCCAACATCAGGAAGAAGGAACATAAGAAACTTGAGAAGTATCAAGGGTTGAAAGAGCAGCTGGAACGGATGTGGAAGGTCAAGGGTTGCGTGGTCCCCGTGGTAGTGGGGGCACTTGGGGCAGTAACCCCCAAACTGGGAGAGTGGCTCCAGCAAATCCCAGGAACAACATCTGAAGCCTCAGTCCAGAAGAGCGCAGTCCTAGGAACATCGAAGATACTGCGCAGAACCCTCAAACTCCCAGGCCTCTGGTAGAGGACCTGAGCTTGAGGATGACATGGATACCACCCCCCCGCCGGGGGTGAGAAGGAGATTTTTTATATAAAATTATATCTGTAGGGATTTGTTATTTTAGTTTATAAACGTTTTAAACCATCATTGAATTTGAAAACATTCATATCTATATTATGTGGGAAAGTTGGCAGACATTTCAGAGTTTTTTTTAAATGTCCCATTCTCATCCCTGTTTCATGGAAAACACAAAATTGTCTGGGTGACCCCAAACTTTTGAACGGTGGTGTAATATGCTTCAAAGTGTTGCATTCATCGCGTCCATACTTAGAACCAGTTCAGTTAAAGGAAAACTGAAGGCAAATTTTCATCTCATCTCATTATCTCTAGCCGCTTTATCCTTCTACAGGGTCGCAGGCAAGCTGGAGCCTATCCCAGCTGACTACGGGCGAAAGGCGGGGTACACCCTGGACAAGTCGCCAGGTCATCACAGGGCTGACACATAGACACAGACAACCATTCACACTCACATTCACACCTACGCTCAATTTAGAGTCACCAGTTAACCTAACCTGCATGTCTTTGGACTGTGGGGGAAACCGGAGCACCCGGAGGAAACCCATGCGGACACGGGGAGAACATGCAAACTCCACACAGAAAGGCCCTCGCCGGCCCCGGGGAAGGCAAATTTTTTTAATCAAAATTCAATTTCTCATTTTATTAAATATCGGAATGCATTTTTGATCGCTATTTTGTCGCTGCTATAGCAAGTTATGAGTGTTTGAAATATGCTCTGTAATAGATCAGTCCATATGTCAAAGCAATGGCTGTAAACGAGATTCATTGAGACCTGTGCGAGACATCGTAGGACGGAAGTAAAACGTACAGCGGAAATCAAAGTGACCGACATCTGCCAATGTTATCAAAAGACACGCGCGCCGCCTTTCGAACGCTGACGTAATCAAGCCGGAAGTTTCCCCCGTGTCCGAAATCGCTCCCTACTCACTATATAGCGTGGATACCATTTTGTAGCGCTGTCCAAAACCTTATTGAGGATTATGTGGGAAATGCGCTCAGTATAATCTGTGTTTATCACAAAAACACATGCATGTATTTATTATTTTGAAAACCCACCAGCCGCCTGATCGGGCACGTTTTAATTGCGCGACAGTAATGACGTAAATCCCAGCGCGACGGACTCGTCCTTATCCTGTCGTCTTTCCAGCTCTTCTCCGTTGGTTCGAAGTCGTATGGAATAATGTCCATGTCACGTACGCGAGGGAGGCGGATGTATGTGCAGAAGCGTACGGTTTAATAAAGTGCAGAATATATATACACAGGCAAATGATCCAAAACGGCAGGCTAGATCAAAAACGAGAGTGCAGGCAAAAGAGTCAGCCGAGGCGCAAACAGTACATCAAAGGCTCAGCGAGAACAAGAAGGAGAAACGGGCACAAGGATCGTGAAACAGGAAATCAAGACAACGGGTAGAAAGGCTCGGTAATGCGTCCATGCAAATGCATCAGCGCAGTCCTTAAATAGGTAAACACACAGTTCCTTAAAGGTCTCTTGGCATAGTTTTTTTCATTAATTGTGCGGTGGTCTCTAGTAGAGGTCTGCGCGGGACAGAATTTTCAGTCCCGCTCCCGCGAAGAATTATGATTTTCAGTCCCGCTCCCGCCCGCAAATCCCGCATGATGCAGACGTTCGCGTTATTTCTCACGAAAGTTCTTGTCATTGTTCATGTCATCAACAACAGCTCTTCTAAATTTGAGTGCCCCATCATCTACATGACGTGACACAGTTGTTGGATGGGGCAGAATATCTCGCACATCGAATTTGCCTATTGTGGCTGCCGTGTCAACATACACTACGTTCACACTGCAAGGCTTAATGCTCAATTCCGATTTTTTTGTGAAATCCGATTTTTTTGTGAGGTCGTTCACATTAACAAATATATGCGACTTGTATGTGATCCTCAGTATGAACGAAAAGTAGGGCTGGGTTCAAAAGATCGATCCACGATCCGATATCGATTCACGTTCAAAAAATACGAGATCGATTCAAAAATGTGTGGATCGATCTCTTCCAGGTGGCTATAGGCACTATTTTCTCGACCGCGCAAGGGCCGCTATAAAAAGCGGGTGCCGGCAAACGAAACCGAAACTTAAGAACGCGAGACGGCTGAAGCTGCACAGCTAAAATCACCGCCTGGCCTGAAAGCTGATGTATGGCATTACTTTAGATTCAAACGTTACGAGGACAGAGACGAAGTCGACAGAACAAAAGCAGTGTGCAAACTGTGCCACATAGAGGTAAAATATAGTGGCAATACAACCAATCTCCACAACCACTTATCCAGACACCACGCCGACACAGTTTCAGCTAAACCTGCGGCGAATCAAACTGCACTGGAGAAGGCATTTGGTGTTAAATTACATGCATAAACACATATGGGGCTGTTCCTGTCAATAGGGACAGTTTTTACTTTAAAGTGACAATCTAGCAATATCTAAGTAAATCGATATCGAATCGGATCGTGACCTTATGAATCGGAATCGAATCGATCCAGGAAATCTGGATCGATTCCCAGCCCTAACGAAAAGCGACCTAAAAGCGTTGCGCGTGCGCATTGCAGGATACGACGACGTCACACGCAGTGAGCATGGCCAGTGTTTACGGAAGTAACCTAAAGTTTCCTGTGTATGACAGTAGCCAGCATGGAGTACCTGGCGATGATGCAGTTGTTGTTGCGACAGAGCCAGAACATGCACAATAGCCTGATGTTAAGGAGGAGGTTGAGAAGGAAGAGGGCAAGGGTTTTGGCTCAGGCGTTCTGCGGGGTAGTGACTGCAACCTCCGTTCAAAGGAACATCAAAGCCATGTTGTTGTAACTTTTTTTTGAGAGACCCGCCGCCTACTTCAGCGCAGAATAGTGACGTTTGTGGCTTGTTGATGACGTGTAAGTCGGATGAATGCGACCTGGCGGTTCAGACTGAAGTCGCATATGAAAAGATCGGATAGGAATCGGAAGTAGGACCACATATCCAAACGGCCTGGGTCGGATTTGAAAAAATCGGATCTGTGTCGTTCGTATTGTCAATAAAAGATCGGATACGTATCACGTATGGGCGAAAAAATCGGATTTGAGTCACTTCAGCCTGCAGTGTGAACGTAGTGTAAGTGTTGGGCTAACTGAACTAATCCCCAACCAGCGATGCTGTCATACGGGCGGAGGTCCGCAGCAACAAAATCAACGCATTTCTCCACGGTCTTTGCCTTCAACGCATCCGTCACTTTTGCGTTGTTCCCTCTGAACTCCAACAATTGTTGTCCTTTTAAGACAGTACATACACGGCGATTCAGGCCTGATGTACCTGATTTATGTCAGAGCCTTTTGGCACTTATCACAACAAGCAAAGGGCAGCTGATTTCCATCCGCGTCGTACACGAGTGAGAACGACTTCCATATGTCTGATTTCAGGACTCTTGACTTAACGGTAAATGTAGCTCTTTTTAAAGCAGCACTTACTTCTGAAGCACTGTGAGCTTCACTAGAGGAGCTCTGCTCTTCTGCCATGATCGGAGATCTCAAACACGGAAGAGCGGAAAGGAATCGGAAACGTACGCGAGATTAGACCACATCCGCAAATTTAGGCATCTTAAAATGTTTTTATTAATGCCAAATAAAATATCCAGCACAAATTATATATGATAGACATAAATTAATAATTTATAAATTTTATTTTAAACACGTTTTTAGTTAGCGGGACTGCAGCTTATCACCTCTCCCACCCGCTCCCGCATTGTGCACATTAAGCGACGCCTGCCGTGGACCCAACAGTTTTTAGCTACATTCAACATGGCTAAAAACCGAAAACATAATTGAATAGCACGTGAATTAAGAAATAAAACAAGTTTAAAAATTACTTCAGTTCCCTTTTACGGCTCTGTTTACATTTTTTTTCAGAGAACGTACGATGTAAGTCGCCTTCTAAAGACCGGACACATGACTGTAATTTTACGAAAGTCATTTTCCTGATTTCTCTTGCTGTCGAGAGTCTTGGACTGTTTGTTGTACTCAGTGCAGTGCTTCAAGGATGGCTTTACTTTTTTTTTTTATTTCAAAATATAAAACCTGAAGTTTAAAAAAAAAAAAAAATAGGTACCCTGTGGGTCCATGTGGCTACTGCTTATAAATAAAATTGCTTTCTGATCCCATGTCTATACAGTAAATGTGTATATATTAGTGCTGTCAAGCGATTAAAATATTTAATCGCGATTGTCGCGACTGTCATAGTTAACTCGCGATTAATCGCAGTTTAATCGCACATTTTTGTCACATGAAAAACCATTGTAATTCTCTTATCAGCATAAAAAAGTGAATGGGCTTGCTCACCGTTGGAACTACGGGGGTACTCGGGGGATCCGAGATCCCCTGAAACAGACATGAGATCCCTTGAAAACATGATTTGGGAAATGTTGGGGGGTCTCTAAAATATTGGCAAAATGATGTTTATTGACATAGCAATCGTGTGTAACGGGAAGCATTTGCATATCCGAAGTGAGCGCGCGATGGAGATCCGCGCTCTGAGACAAGCGCAAGCACACACACACACACACACACACACACACACACACCCCCGGGAAAAAAAAGGGAGCCCCCCGAAAATATCGGCATAGTTCGAACACTGGTTGTACCAATGTTTTGTTTTTTTTATATTATTGCAGAGCATAACACGTCTTGTCACCGCCACTGCAAAGTGGGGCTGGAGCTGCCGATGGGAAAACGAAACCTAAGCCGAGCACCGTGGCTCTTCGGGGGAGGGCAGAGGACTCTGGCTGTGTGGGGCGTGGCATCATGTCACAGAGCGTTAATCTCGCGATAAAAAAATTATCGCCGTTAAAATTGAGTCAAGTTAACGCGTTAATAACGTGACATTTTTGACAGCACTAGTATATATATATTTGCTCTGAGGCAGTAGCCACAAAAATGAAGCGTAATCCAAAAATGAGCAATTTTTAAAAATCACAGAAGTAAAATATACCAGGTGTCTGTACTTTATATTATTCTACTCTTACCTCTTACAGTTTTCAAAACTGAAACCTCCGAACCAAGGCTGCCATACACACGCTGCCACCATGTAGGGCTGCGTACCTAAACGTAACATCAGGTACCGGTACAGGTCCGGACCTGTACCTGAACAATTTGACAAATTCTTCTGAACTTCTTTAATAGCGACAGAAACATTAATAAACTGTTGACAACTTGTCAGTATCTTTATTCAAAGAAAACCGAACATAACTAGGTTTCCTACCTCACTTCTCAGTCACCCTCTCAGTCTCACGCTTGGTTAACTTGGGACAAAATAAGTTGTCTCACAGCGAGAAGTGACTACACTACAGACTACGCGCAGTCCGCGGCCTTTAACTTGCACGGCAAAATTACACAAAGCAAAAAAGGCTGCCAATGCCAGCAAAGGAAAAATGGCTGACCTGCTTTTGAGTCTTTTTGACCAATCAGAACGCTGGATCAGCCAAGCTCTCGCAATGTCTCGTGAGACTGTGGCGAGAGGATCTCAAATCAAAGAGGGCTCTGATTTCAAGTTTCAGCGCGGCATTTTACGTCTTTTCCAGTGCTAAATTTTCGTCTTTGTGGTAGGATTTACGCATCTTCAGTCACAAAATAAGCAGATACTTGGTGTAAATTTATATCGGTACAGTACCGGTACTTCATGACCCGGTATTTTGGACCTGTACCGAATCGATTTTCATGGTACAGTACCAGTACACAGCCCTATCGCCATGACCCAAACAATTATTTCCCAGAAAAGGCCCGGCGCTAGAGCTCAGTGGTCTCGATACTCTTTTCAACAACTTCCTGTAACAACTCGGAAGTGTCACATCTCCACCAGACATGGGACCATTAGCCGAAGAAGGCGAGGAAAGGGCAGACCACCTGGAGTATATTTTAATATAGGAACGCACTTTCCCTCGGTAATGAGCATAAACATGTCTGAAAGCGATTTCTTTCGTCTCGTCCATTTATTTCGAATGGTGAACCGAATTGTATACACTCGCCAGCCATTTTAATCGGAGCACTTGTATGTGTATGTGCAGTGTGCGATTGTTACTCATTCTTACAACACGATGACATAGTCGCTACAGTCTCTACATGAGGCAGTAGCCACAAAAAAAAGCTCCAAGAAAGAGCACAATATCCCCCGCTACAGTATGTTGCAAACGAAATTGCAATATGCGTATTACTGTCCGATAACAAAGCCGCCTGCCAAGTTTGTGAAATTCCTTCAAAAATTGAGGAGAATTGTGAGTACCCTTTCCTGGAACGGATGGACAGACATCACCACGACATAATCCCCCTTCGGGCCTTTCAGCCAGCAGGGAATTAAAAAAAAACCAACCCTGTGCTAAATTAAATATGCAGATCTGGATGATCCGCTGTGGCGACCCCTAATGGGAACAGCTAGAAGAAGAAAATTCTCGCCTCACAGCAAGAAGGTTCTGGATTCGAGCCCAGCAGCCGATGAGGGTCTTTCTGTGCGGAGTTTGCATGTTCTCCCCGTGTCCGCGTGGGTTTCCTCCGGGTGCTCCGGTTTCCCCCACAGTCCAAAGACATGCAGGTTAGGTTAACTGGTGACTCTAAATTGAGCGTAGGTGTGAATGTGAGTGTGAATGGTTGTCTGTGTCTATGTGTCAGCCCTGTGATGACCTGGCGACTTGTCCAGGGTGTACCCCGCCTTTCGCCCGTAGTCAGCTGGGATAGGCTCCAGCTTGCCTGCGACCCTGTAGAACAGGATAAAGCGGCTAGAGATGATGGATGGATGGATAATTCTATTTACTTATTTATTTAATTTTTTGGGTGAAGGTTTTACAGATTGATCCAGAGGCCACGGATGAAGAGCTGAAGAAGAGATTTCGCCAGGTACTTTCAGTCCTCTTTTTGGTGTTCAGAGTGACATGATAAACAAATAAATAAAGAAAAGAAAACTGAAAACTTTAATTCCTCCAGTTGTCCATTTTGGTCCATCCGGATAAGAACCAGGACGATGCAGACAGAGCACAGCAGGCCTTCGAAGGTAAATCTTCATTCTGCTTTCAGATCTTATTTCCTCAAAGACCACAGGAGAAGTACAGTGGTGCTTGAGAGTTTGCGAACCCTTTAGAATTTTCTATATTTCTGCATAAATATGACCAAAAACATCATCAGATTTTCACACAAGTCCTAAAAGTAGATAAAGAGAACCCAGTTAAACAAACGAGACAAAAATATTATACTTGGTCATTTATTGATTGAGGAAAGTGATCCAATATTACATATGTGAGTGGCAAAAGTATGTGAACCTTTGCTTTCAGTATCTGGTGTGACCCCCTTGTGCAGCAATAACTGCAACTAAACGTTTGCGGTAACTGTTGATCAGTCCTGCACACCGGCTTGGAGGAATTTTAGCCCATTCCTCCGTACAGAACAGCTTCAACTCTGGGATGTTGGTGGGTTTCCTCACATGAACTGCTCGCTTCAGGTCCTTCCACAACATTTCAATTGGATTAAGGTCAGGACTTTGACTTGGCCATTCCAAAACATTAACTTTATTCTTCTTTAACCATTCTTTGGTAGAACGACTTGTGTGCTTAGGGTCGTTGTCTTGCTGCATGACCCACCTTCTCTTGAGATTCAGTTCATGGACAGATGTCCTGATATTTTCCTTTAGAATTCGCTGGTATAATTCAGAATTCATTGTTCCATCAATGATGGCAAGCTGTCCTGGCCCAGATGCAGCAAAACGGGCCCAAACCATGATACTACCACCACCATGTTTCACAGGCGGGATAAGGTTCATATGCTGGAATGCAGTGTTTTCCTTTCTCCAAACATAACGCTTCTCATTTCAACCAAAGAGTTCTATTTTGGTCTTATCTGTCCACAAAACATATTTCCAATAGCCTTCTGGCTTGTCCATGTGATCTTTAGCAAACTGCAGACGAGCGGCAATGTTCTTTTTGGAGAGCAGTGGCTTTCTCCTTGCAACCCTGCCATGCACACCATTTGTTGTTCAGTGGCCTGATGGTGGACTCATGAACATTAGCCAAAGTGAGAGGCCTTCAGTTGCTTAGAAGTTACCCTGGGGTCCTTTGTGACCTCGCCGGCTATTACACGCCTTGCTCTTGGAGTGATCTTTGTTGGTCGCCCACTCCTGGGGAGGGTAACAATGGTCTTGAATTTCCTCCATTTGTACACAATCTGTCTGACTGTGGATTGGTGGAGTCCAAACTCTTTAGAGATGGTTTTGTAACCTTTTCCAGCCTGATGAGCATCAACAACGCTTTTCCTGAGGTCCTCAGAAATCTCCTTTGTTCGTGCCATGATACACTTCCACAAATATGTTGTGAAGATCAGACTTTGATAGATCCCTGTTCTTTAAATAAAGCAGGGTGCCCACTCACACCTGACTATAATTTCACTTTCAAATTAACTGCTAATCCTAGAGGTTCACATACTTTTGCCACTCACAGATATGTAATATTGGATCATTTTCCTCAATAAATAAATGAGCAAGTATAATATTTTTGTCTCTTTTGTTTAACTGGGTTCTCTTTATCTACTTTTAGGACTTGTGTGAAAATCTGATGTTTTAGGTCATATTTATGCAGAAATATAGAAAATTCTAAAGGACTCGCAAACTTTCAAGCACTACTGTATATATACCTTGGGCTGGCGAATTAGGGCGTGAAGTTCTGTCACGTCAGACTTTGTTCCTTTGTTGTACAGTTTTATAAACTGACAGCACACAGCATGGTCTACATTAGAAGTTAACGAACGTTCATGCTTCCTTCTTGTTTTTGCTTCCTGCCTGTATTCTCACCATATTGGTTTGAGCTGTCAGTTTTTAAATGAACTGTCCATCGGGTTTGCCTTTCACATACAGGGTGTAACGATGTGTTATGTCATGTGCTTTGGTTGTACTGATGGTCATCAGCTTCTCTTTAGACTCCATCTGAGCAGGTGATATTTCAGTGATGGGTCTCAGGATAGCAGTGACACTGATGTGGCTGTGTGTGTGTGTGTGTGTGTGTGTGTGTGTGTGTGTGGGGCACTGGTATGAGTGTGTCGTGCACCGCTGCTGTTTTTAAACCTCCCCTGTCTGAGACTGTTTGTTTTGCAGCCGTTGATAAGGCGTACAAGCTGCTCCTGGATCCCGAGCAGAAGAAAAGGGCCGTGGATGTGATTAATGCAGGAAAAGAATACGTCGAGCACAACGTACGAGGAACATGAAAATCCTTTTTAGTAGCAGCTGAAATGAGTCACACAAATTTGCTTCTGTTCTTTGTAAAGTTCCTTTCTTTCAGTCCTTATGGTATTTTAATTTTAATAACAGCTCATATATTTAGAGGTGTCCCATTTGAGCAGCACGTCATAGTGACTGTGTCGTCATACTGAGTTTTACTGTTTGACAGATCAATCAAAAGAGGAAGCAGTTGAAGAAGGAGGGCAAGTCCACAGAGATTGAGGAGGACGACCCGGAAATGGTAATGGAGTTCGCTTTGTCATGTTACAGATGTTGTTTTTCTCAAGAATGAGTGGTTGAATGTAGTGTGATTTTATTATTATTTTTTCTTTTTATTATGTAGACACTAGGGCTGTAACGATACGCGTATCGAAATCACGATACGCAGAGCCACGATCCGTGTCGCGATACAAGAAGGCAGAATCGCGGTACACCGTTTCAAACTTCTCAGCCCAAAAACAGAGGCGCTTCCAAACTTCAATTTATGAATACTTTACTTTTTATTTAAATTACATTTTAAACTTACTTAAATTACTTTTATTTTTTTTATATCTATTAGTAAGTCGTTTTTCGCCGACCTGTGACAATCTTCTGCGAGTCACGCAACGTCCACACTCGCCACTGGCAGAGCATTCATTTCTTTTAAGCGGTCGCCATTCTGGTTGCGACATGAGGAGCGAATCTGTAAACAAGCAGCTCATTGGCTGGCTAGGTGTGCCACAAGCCAATCACAATCACTTGACCGGAAAGGCATGCAGTGTTGCCAGATTGGGCGGGTTTAGGTGCTTTTTGGCTGGTTTTGAACATATTTTGGGGTGGAAAACGTTAGCGATATCTGGCAACACTGAAGGCATGTCTGCTTGGGCGGAAGCCTTCTGCGGCAGTTACATTTTGACACGCGAGCAATGTTTCACCATAAAAATTCCGTAATTTCCATCTGTTTTCCGCGATCACAGAAAATCATTGGCCCTATGAGAGTGAGACAGTGAGAGAGCCACCCCCCCCCCCCAAAAAAAATCTTAACGGATTTACACGATTTGGAAAAATGACTTTTTCAGAACCGAAAAAAACGGAGCTTCCGGCTCAACAGTATTTTGAAAAATAAAACAATCTTTGGATATACATTTGTTCATTTTTGCGTACATATTACTCATTCTCTGCAGTGGTCTGAATTATTTGTTATTAAATAGTTAATGTAAGTAAGTAAATGTTAATAAGTCAAATTTACTACTTTAAAAACACATTTAAAAAAAAAATCGTGGGCGTATCGAATCGTGGGTCAAAAATCGCGATACGAATCGAATCGTGAGTTGGGTGTATCGTTACAGCCCTAGTAGACACATTCACAAACTCACAAACAAAACGTACCCGAATTTATCAAAACAATTGATTGATTTCCTCACAACTGACACGCACATGTTTGTTTGTGTGAGAGTTGTGAGGAAATCGTTCAGTTGTTTTGATAAATTTGGGTACGTTTTGTTTGTGAATCTTAGGGATGGCGAAAACTAAAAAAAAAAATCTTGACTGACCACCGAGCCTCATTAGCCGGTTAAAGTCGGTTAACCTACGAGTTTAAAATTCTAGAATTGGAATTATTAGAATCTATTCTAAATCTAACCGCGAGCATCCGCACATTCAGTCCCAGTCGCTGCCGTCCACTCGCGTTACCTTTTCTACAGCGCGAAACATTTAGTCAAACGCAGAGGACAAATGGCTGCAGCTTAGAGACGGTTTCAGTTGGCCATGATGGCGTTGAAAATTAAGTCAAGTGCTAGAAGTAGTACATAAAATTCAGTGACGGGAATAACGGCGTTAAAATAAAGGCTGTGAAAACGCCGGGTAATCTAATTAATTAGCTACAATCGTTATAACGCCGTTACCAATATCAACACGCCATTACTGCATGGTATTGAAGTTGCTCTGAAGCCGTCACCGACTTGGCTCACAGACATAAAAGCTGCGTTTGTCACTCCCCCTCAGACACCGCTGTCGTTTCATTCTCTCCCCTTCCCTCCAAAAGTCGGCATCCGCGCCTTTAGTTTGTGTGGCGAGATATGATCTGAAAACAAACAAAAGGAACTCGCACACCTATATGCCGATGTAATAATGTACTTTTATTACATATTAAAACCAGGGCTTTGAACCAGAATTTTTTTCCTATTGGTTCGTTCCGAACAGAAATGGAATTTTAACGTTTCCGGCTTTGGGTTCCACCATTAAATAGACGTTCCCGAACCGGTTAGAACAAAAAAATTTCGTTCCCGGAACGGTTAATTACGTTCCCTGTCAGCGGTTTAACAAATGGCTATAAAATTATGTCTCTGTCTCATCCAGCTTAAGCCAAATGTAGGCTAATTCTATTACAACCTTCATTAAATAAGACAAGAAATAATTCAAAACAATTATTATTTCAAATGTTGGCGATTTGGATTCTCAGTATGTCTTCCCATCTACACAAACAGAAAAAGTGCCAAAAATGAAAGAGAATTCGTTTAGTGTGTTACCAAAGGCTAGTCAGGCCCTATAGAGGACTACCGCATGACGTCACCGCGCCGCGAGATTTTGTTAGGCGCCATATTGGAAGACCAAGTACACATCTATGCAAGTACATACATACATAAAACAAGCTACACCTGAAATGTAGCCAGGGCCGGTTCTGCCCTAATCTGGACCCGGGTGCAACATCGCGCAACCCCCCCCCCCCCCCCCAAAAAAAAACAGTCTAAATCAGGACAACCATCACATAACTATAACTATAAACATTTTATGTCAACTATTTTAACTAAATGGGCTATAATAAATAAGCCTGCAGGCAGCCACGGCGGGCTGCCTCAGAAAAGTAACCATTTGTCCTACCTTAAAACTCGTTTTGCATTTTCTGCCTCCTTTTTTGTATTTTCAACCCTCCGTTTATTTTCTTTCCTTTTCTGAAAACCCGATTTCCGTCCAGACATTTTGTTCTGCTACCAACGAACTAACTCGTCAGGTCTCGTCTCTCGAGCCCGCGATGATTCCCGTGGGAAGGGCAACAACTGATACATTTTTACAAACAGCCAATAGGGAGGTTGCATCGTTCAGGCTCTTCTTTGCTCAGACACTCAGTAATGCACTTACTTATTATCACGTGGAGATGTGATAGTAGTCCACCTTCCCGCTCTCTCCATTCAGTCAGCGAACGTCACACAGGAAGTGAACCCCAGCGGGTCATAGAAACTTGCGCAGGAGAAGAATGGCTTTATTTGTAGGCTACGGAAACTTTGAGGAACAAAATAAAAACCGGTATTAACCGGTTACCATTATTTTTAATAAGCGTTTCTGTTCCGGAACATAAAAAATAATAAAGTTTCTGGTTTTGTTTCTGTTCCATGTGAAATAGAAAAAGTTTTCGTTCCTTGAACCGGTTCAAAGCCCTGATTAAAACAACAAAAAAGTGCTACCCAAGTGAAAAGTGCAAACGTTTCGGTCACAATCAGACCATCCTCAGTGCAAACATTAAACATAAAGACACGCCCATATATAGACAAGGCCACGTACACAGAAGACAGGTAGTAGGCCTACAACCAAACTTGAATACAGGTTAGGGTGCATGGATAAAGACATCCTATCATCAGTACCGTTCCTGTTATGATTTAACTAATGACATAATTTATAGTCATGATACATATCATAAGGAAAGAAAATAATAAAAAAAAGAAAAACATCGGACAATAAGCGTAAGACTAAGGCCCAATCCCAATTCTAATTTCTTCCCCTTGGCCCTTCCCCTTGAAACTGAGCTACAAGGGATAGGGCTTGAAATTCAACCCCTATGTATTGGGATAGCCCTTCAACGATCGCATACGTCATCGCGTACCTCCGTCAGCGTTTACGTTAGCAAAACGCGACCAAAAATGCGTCATTGGCTGCGACCAGCCGCTACAGTCAGACCCAGAGGCAGAACCAGAAATCTCTGCTGGCAGGGTGTGATTTGTTAACTAACACCACTGAATGGGATATCTTTGGCGCTTCGTGCACCACATCCGACAGAATGAGGTGTCAGAACACTCATGTAAACAATAAAAGCGAGAATAACAGAACAAAACGTACGCAGTCAAGCAACCGAAAACAATACTCACTCCCAAAGCTTTTTAGCAGCAGCTTGGATTTCAGAAATCGCTGCTCATTCTCAGCTCGAAAGCGAATCAAGCGGCGTGTTTCCTCTGGATAACAACTTAAAACACGTAAATAATGGAGAAAATACATTTATGACAATCTTTCGCCGCGGGAACCGCCATCTTTCTGAAATCCGCATGAAATCTCGCTGAAATCCGCATGGCATTGTGGGAAATCACTCAAACCCCTTCGTTCGGAGTCAGCTCCAGGAAAATCTCCGTTTGGAGGGGTACAGAAGCCCTACCCCTTCCCCTACCCCTCCGCGTTAACTGGGATTGGGATACCCCTACCCCTTCACGTGAACGCGCAAAATGGAGGGGAAGGGCCAAGGGGTTGGTCCAAGGGGTGAAATGGGATTCGGCCTAAGTGTAGAAACTATTCATAGAAAACAAGTCAAGTCAAAATCATCATTCAATCCATTCGGTTGCTATGTTTTTAAATAAAAAATCCATCTGGCCTCACATCTCAGTAAAGACTGGCTAGTACAGCTACTACGACGATTAGGGAGAACTCTGTCAATGCCAACAAACTTAAGATCATTAGCCAAACGTTTAGCTTCATTGAAGTGTCTTGCAACTGGCGATTTGGAGTCCCCCCTATATATCGCGCTCCGATGCTCATTGAGACGGATTCTCAACTGTCTGCGGGTGCACTCCACATATTGTAGACCACAGGGACAGCTTAGGAGGTAGATCACATTGATAGAATTACATGTTATAAATTTATAATGCCGGGTAATCTAATTAATTAGCTACAATCGTTATAACGCCGTTACCAATATCAACACGCCATTACTGCATGGTATTGAAGTTGCTCTGAAGCCGTCACCGACTTGGCTCACAGACATAAAAGCTGCGTTTGTCACTCCCCCTCAGACACCGCTGTCATTTCATTCTCTCCCCTTCCCTCCAAAAGTCGGCATCTGCGCCTTTAGTTTGTGTGGAGAGATCTGATCTGCAGTAACATGCATTGTTGGCTACAGACCGAAACATACTTTCAGAATGCACTGGCCAAGGCAGGACTAAACTCCATGTGCCTTCTAATAATAATAATTAAAAAAAAAACAGAACAGTAATTTGTAAGCTAAAAAGCCGGTGTCTACACTTTTCTTTCGCCGAGTGACAGCTGTCTTCAACTGGGGCGGGAGGGCGGGACATGACTGAATGGGTGTTTCTGATTTGTCAGCTGTCGTCCTTACACCGCATGGCACGCCCCAAGCGTTTACAACACAGAATTCCAGGTTCTCCGCTCCAAAATCGGCAGCTTCAAAACGATTTATTTATTTATTTAAACCGACGACCAAAAAAAAAATTAACCGGTTGACGTTGATTCGGTCAACCACCGGTCATCGGTTAACATCCCTAGTGAATCTATCGATTATAATAAGAAAATCACACACTGGCTTGAAGATATGAATTTTATCTTCTCGTGTTGAAAAACTCACGTTTTTCATACAAAATACATCATGGATCTGAGTGACGTATTTAAATAATATTGGCTGGCATTGAGTGGTATATCGTGTATTCCGTTCAGCTAGCATGATGTTTGTTCAATATCATGCTAGCTGAATGGAATATATCTGATATACCACGAAAAAAGCCAACTGTTATTTTTATGCATTCGTTTAAGGTGTTAACACATCTTTCTCGTTTCAAAGTTCTCTCAAAAGCTTCCGTATTTAACGAAGCAAACCCGGCGGCCATGTTCGTTTACAAATTGTCAGTCACTCGCCAGTGTGGAAGCTTTCCATCGCCGATGTGCGACATCGTGTTGTCTTGACAATATTGCACGCTTGTTCTCCATTGGGGAGGGTGGTGTAATACGCGGAGGATAAGCGATATGCTATCAATAAACCCACTAGAAGGGAATAGAATACATGTTTTTTATTCCATGGAAAAAGTGTCCCGTATGTATAATATCGGCTGGCGTTGAGTGGTATATCAGATATATTCCATCCAACTAGCATGATCTTGAATGAGTCGATGACGAGTAGCTGAATGGAGTATATCTGACATACCATTAAAAAGTCAGCCAATATTATTATTATTATTTGTTATAAATACACATTCGATGAAACAATTATAGATTTTATAAAAAGTTAAGAACAGGGCGGTAACTTAGCAATGCTGATTCTGATAGAATGTAATTCAGTGTTCTGTCAATCCCATGTACAAAATCAAAGTTCTAACAATAAAAGTGGTACAAGTCCAAAAAGCCTGAACGACAACCCAACTTGTATACAAGCTATATCCAGGTAGACGGTTCAAGTTCAGTTACTTTTGGTCGGAGTTTATTGTTGCATTGCTGTCGTTCAAAACAAAAGGGCTTTGCTGAGTGAAGACCTATTGTAAAAGTCTCCGTCACTTTTCCAGACCTCCAAGTAGAACTTTATATTTCCGCTATTGCTCTCTCTCCCAGTTTTTTTATGTCCGTTGGTCTGTTTTCAGGGGTTTTTCTAGAAAAATTTAGTATGAGGGCGCTCACCATGGCGAGGGAGCAAAGTGGGGGGTGGGGGGGATGGTGCCGGTTGTCCGTCCCCCCCTCCGCCGTGCGAAGCCTTTGAAAAATTGAGGCTCCAATGGGACATTCTGAGGCTGTCTAAGAGGGAAATTGTAACAAATTGTCTGTCAACATTGAAAAAGAAAAATAATCATCATCTGCCCCGGACAGTCTTTGGCTTTCTTCCGTTTCGTGCTGCGGGATGACATCTTTAAATGCCCAAGTGTCAACAAAAACAACTCGCGAACTACTTCTGTCAAAAGCTCCCGCGCCGGTGTGTGAAAGGTCATTCAGTCTGGAGAAATCTCGCTCTACAAGTCAGCTGACCTTGTATGTAACCCATGTCAAATCTCGCGAGAGCAACCGCGACAAGTAAACAACTAAACAACATGGCGCCTCAGTCTGGAAAACGCCAATTCGGATTGTTTTTGCACCGTCTGGCGGTGTATCTACTATGATTGGAATATTTTTGGAGTAATTATAACGTATTTGATGGTCAGACAGATTGCCACGTGGTGTTGCTGGGATGTTTTCACGAAGAAAAGATCATTTTGAGAAAGATTGCATGTTGTGCAGTAGCATATAAGTGCATGGCCTAAGTGTGACTTGGGGTTCAATCGGCATTTCGGTAAGAGGGCGCAGCGCCCCTGTTCCCCGGTTTAGACAAAAGCCTGTTTTTTTTTTTTTTTTTTTTTTTTTTTTCTTGTCAATATGCATGAATATCCATTGAAGGTTTTTGTAGCCTTTCGGGTGTTCAGCGCGTCTGTCTCTTTAAATCTTCCACTTGTAATGAAGCAAACCTTGTTGCCAGTTTTGTGAACAAACTGTCACTCGCTCAGCGCAGAAGTGTTACTTCTCTGACGTGTCTCTTTTCCTGTTTTTCCGTATATTAAACACGTGAAGAATATCCAGGGAAATTTTGGTAGCTTTTCGGGTGTTCAGCGCGTCTTTCTCTTTTAATGTTCGGCTTTTAATGAAGCAAACCTCGCGATCATGTTTGTGAACAAACTGTCAGTCACTCACTGGTGCAGAAGTTTTACATCTCCGATGTGCCTCTTTACCAGTTCTTTGATGTCTGTTGGTCTGTTTTTCCTCTTGTAAATATGTGTGAAGTTTATATATAATGAGGTTTTGGTAGCCTTTCGGGTGTTCAGCGCGTCTTTAGTTTTCGGTTTATTTATTAGTTGTGAAAGTGTTCCGGATTTTCCCGGAATTCCTTATTTTTAGATTTTCATGAAAAATTCCTCCGGATTTTTTCCGCTAATGACGAAATACCCGGAAATCCGGATATTTGACAAAACTCTTGAAAATCGCCGGTTTTCCGAATGGAGAAATTTATTTTTCGGATTTTTCACGTTCCTAGACGCGGCGTAATACTTCGCATCGTCCTTGCATGGGCGCAGTCCTTAAATAGCCCAAACATAGTTCATTGCGGGGATCCCAGACGTCCGCTATTTTTCTAGCCAAAGGTTTTGTTTTTTTTTTTTAAATCTCTTGTATATCCATTAAAAATGTTTAAGTAAAATGACCAGCAGAATACGTTCTGATTTGGTTTGCTTGTTTAGCGATGTTTTCGTCGGCTTCGTTTGTTCTCGTTGACATTCGGGAACACTCTGAAGTTAAATTGATGTAAATACCGCGAGACTGTATGCGATAGAACGAGAAAACAATATGGCTGCGCCCATTTGCCACACCTGTCCAAGATCATCAAGTCTGTCCTTAGTCTGTTCCATGGTCCTCGTGTAGAATCGTCATTCAGCGTAATGAGTAATGTGATGGACAAAGGCAGCTCAAGGGTGAAGGTCCATACTTACAGTGCCATACAGAGCGTAAAATACCCAATTGCTGCATCTGGTAAGAGTGCTCTGAAACTCTTCAAGAAGGAGGACTTTTTACACAGTCATCCAGCAGGGCTCGACATTAGCACTTGCCCGATGGCCCGGCGGTGTTTTTTACGTCTTTCGGGCCACTAAATTTGGCCAAACGGTGGCCCGGGCGGGCCAGTACGTTTTCGATACAAATTAACAAATTTTATTACTCATTTTACCCAGAATTGTGAAGAAATTGTTCGTAAAATGCACCTTTTCAATACGAGGTCCACCGTCTTTGTTTTCGTCACGCTCCGCGGCAGGAGTGTGTCGTATTTCGTGCATCTTCGGAGATGTTCGGCGCTGTTCGGAAGCGTCATTTTGGCAGGAAAATAGCATCTTGTAGACGAAGACGGTTGCGGCAAGGAGACCATCAGAACGGTGAAATTCAAATAGAAATATGTTCAAACTCCACACTCCCCAACCTGGCCAAGGCCAGGTAAACAGTTTAAATACGATCGTGCATAAATTAACCACCGGGTGTTAACGAACGGCTTCATTTTGAAGTCGGCAGCCAATCAGAGTGCGTGACGTCACACTCGGTTTACAACTCGCCAAATCGTAAAACAGCATTTCAACACACGCGCTTTAGCTTCAGATGGTGTAAAATCGTTCAGACTTTGTGTATTAATATCAAAATTTCAGGATACACTGCCAAGAAATACGGCTACACGTCTATCAACTTTTAGGGATTAAAGAATGAAGTATAAATGTTGGTTGCTGTGACTGAAATAGAAGAACAGATAAAATAATGTGGTAAATTAGATCTGATCCCATATATTATATTATTCAAATATCCAAAGATGATGAAATCTATCAAAATAGCCAAACTAGGTCTACATTAGTTCATTACAACAAAAAGAACTATTCTGACCCTCTCTGGTACAACCAGACCATGCTAAACCCAGTATATCCCCAGTTGCTAGGGTATCTGCTGTTGCCATGGCAACGGTTTATGCAAATGAGCTGAATTTGCAAAAATGTACTACTAGTTCCCCCAAGGACATATCCTGAAAATTTGGTGGTTTTATATCTTGTCTTATTAAAAAAATACAACATTTCACCCCTTTTTGGCTCACCTGAGCATACCTGTTAATTAGCTAATTAACAGGTAATTAGGGTTATAAATCACCCCGAGCAGGTAAGGCTTTGCAAAAATCTCACTAGATGTATGGTTTGTCAGTGATTCTCATGATATTTTATGAATTAAGAAATAAAACTTCTTCATGGGCAATAAAAATGCCCATTTAAGTCCAGCATGATAAGGGTTAGTATGCCACCCTCACCTTTCATCCACACTTGGGACTGGCCTGTGTGTGTCTTGTGGCTATTATATAAAGGTGTATTTAAAGTTCATTGTACCTCTATTTCTATAAGAATATCTACAGTGGTGAGAATTCAATATCTACAATGTCGAGAATATATGAGCCAAAGTTGAAACCATGACAAAAAAGGAAAATACGTCTACATCACACAGGGTGGGTTACAGGCAAAGCTTATTCTATAAACAAGTGAGTTGCATGGTGAGGCAAAACTTAGCTTATTCTAAAACTTATACAAACAATTGTTAATGTTAAGCCTAGGTCACAACCGGACGTACGATTTTTTGGCCGTGCGATTTTTGGCGTTTCCCCAAATCACTGCGTTTTTTTTTTTTTTTTGTTCGTGGAGAAAGACGCACGTTGGCCGTAAGTTTGTCTTGCAACCTGAAAAAAACCTAAGCGCCCGTAGAGTTTGTTTGGCATGACAAAGAACCTCTGCGGCCAGTCTACGCCTCGAAAATCAGCGCATCACACGTGCGCCCTCCGTGTGTTTCTTGCATTTTTTTGCACGTAGACCGGACGTAGGAGCACATACGGCCGGTTGTGACCGAGGCTTAAAACAGTAATCAACAGCATGTGTTAAACGAACAGAGAACAAGAACAAAGGAAATTTTTAAATGTAACTAAGAAATTGATAGAACAAGGAATGCAAACAATAAAATATCAATGTGAGCAAACAATAAAGATATAATAATGTTAGCAAAATATGAATAATCTTATTTTCATTAATTTCACCTTAAAATGCACGAATATGAATTGAAAAATCAAAATTTTCCGGCGGAGGGCCCCCGGACCCCCTCTTTGTGCAAGCACCTGCGGCAGCCGTGGTTTGGGTACCGCGCACATTCGGGCCACCACATTTTCCATTTGGGCCAGTAACTTTTCAGTCCCACTGGGCCACCAGTGGTAAATGCTTAATGTCTAGGCCTGTCCAGATCCCATGCTTGTGAAAAATATGACTGGATCATTTAGATTGTATGATGAAGAATTGCGCTTAGCTAGAGAGGAAGTTGAATCCAAGTAGAGATTAATGAATGTGGTGAATACAGAACTTGAAACAAAAGCTCAAGGGAACAGAGTAGCCAAGAAACTATCCAGAAGAGCACTGCAGGAACATCAGAAAAAGCAGAAGGAAAGATCAGAGAAAACTGGAGGAAAGCTCATAGAATGCACCCCAGAAAAGAGCATTAAACTCCTCTGCAGTGAAACCTTTCAAAAAGAGAAAGGTTTAAATCAAATATCTCCAATACTTGCTGTACATATGTATATATCTAATATTACTGAATCATTGATTTCTGCTCATATTCATGATTTTTGAAAAATGAATGTGGCTTATATTAGACTAGTATTGACATTAACTCGCAACAAAAAAATAAATGAGATGAACTATGGATACTATTGTTATATTATAACACAATCAGTGGAATATTTAGGCAAGTATATTCAAAGCTACATTTTCGTCTAAATTTTATAAAAAAAATTTGCCACTTATGTCATTGATTACAAAATATGGCATCAAATCAGTGGCGGCTGGTAGCCTTTCAAACAGGGGAGGCTGGTCGGTTACAATATTTCCAGATTTTAAAAGAAAAAACATCAATTTTGCCCATACTCTTGCCTCTGATCTGGCTGATTGTTGGCAGCGTCACAAACTGAAATAACAGGTTCTTTTGGCCCATTAGCCTACTGTCCAATATACATGATGGTGGTGTTGGGGGGGGGGTATATTTTAACATTTTATATTTTAAAATTGTGGCATGTTGTTTAAAAATTGATCATTATTGAAAGCAGCTCTTTGTCAGGAACCTCAGCAGTAACAGCAGAGTGTTCTGGAATAGGCGCAAGCACTGACCTTGGGGAGCCAAACATAGAGCTGGGTGCCACACATTTCATTCAATGACACTTTCCCTATATTTTACTTATTTTGACTGAGAAATGTTTTATTGACAATTTTGATAACCCTTCACTTTTAATCCAGGTCTGTAGTGTGAAATGTTCTTGGCTGTGTTTTTGTTTAAAAATGTTTTCCAAATTGTAGCTGTGTTTAATTCATATTCAGAAAAATATATATTCCAATATAATATACTCAGCATAAACATTTTAAATAGATTCTATATTTTTGGTCCATCCATGACATATTACTAAAGTAGCCTATTTACTGTTGTTGATGTGGGTCACTTGCTGTTAGCCAATTCACTTTCTCGTACCAGGAGAGCTGAAAGGAACAAGTATTATTCCCTACCTTTTTCACCAAGTCAATTTGAGGCGTTGGTCTACCCTGCTCTTTACTTTTAATTTTTTCCTCGAAAGGAAGACTGGCAAATGGCTTTGCCAAAATTAAATCAGCAATGCTTGGCATCCGTGCGCAGCTTTCTTGCTAGCTGACTAGCTCCCTCAAGTTCAAGTTCATTCACTCAAATAAACGAAATTTCTGGAACTAAGATAGCAAACTTGACAACACTATATTTACAATGAAAATATATACAAACTAAAAAAGCTGGTAGAAACCGTATGTAATGAATGAAATCGAAATGTAAGCTGATCTCTTACAATACACCATAGCACTTGCAAATCCGCATGGGACTGAACTGAAATTCACCGCTGCCTGTCTGTATTTGAAACGAGCTGTCAATCAAAGAAAATATCCGGCCACTTTCACCAATCACCAGTCTCCTTGCGGAAAGCTTTGCCATGTCCCTCCCACTGTGAGGCTGGGAGTCCGTGGGCGGGCGTTTTCGCAGTATTTGTCCAATAACCATCTTGCATTTTGAGATTGAAAAGCGCATAGCTCCCAAATGCCATTGAAGTGCACTGAGGCTGGGCTGCATCGCGCTGTCACGAGGGGGAAAAACTCACCCACACATTCGGCGAACTGGGGAAAGTTATAAGGGAATGATTTCGCACTGTAGTTGGGTTGAGCACATATATTTCTATGATTCTGGATCTGAAATAGCAATATTATAAGGTCGGCTATAACATCAGCCTACCACAATTCATCCTACACGATGTTCGTCATTTTTTGAGGAGGCTGAGCCTCCCTCGTTGTCTTAGAGCAATCGCCCGTGGTCTCGACGTCGATGTTTTGACCAATAACAATGTAGATGACACGAATTTTACATCACATTCAACGAGATTTAAACGAGACTAAAGATGGCGACTTACAAATAATGTGTAAACATCGTTGGAGTTAAAGTTTGAACAGCATGAAGGAACATACCCCAACCCCCCGAAATAAATTTTAAAAAAAATTCTCATCGGATTTGGCATAATATAAAAAGGTCGTTTTTTACTCAGAAAAAGCGGAAAACTCTCATCCCCGCCTAGCTTGTGACCATGTCATGCATGCTAACGTGGAGAATATGAACATGCTATTTTGTAACAAAAACCTTCGAACAAAAAGTTCATGTTTTACTTACAGCTTGTGAGCTGGTGGTCGATCGTCTTGACTGTACAGATCCAGGGATTAAAAACGACCTCGAAGCAAAACCACTACTGAAGGCACAGACGTTTGAAAAGTCACTGTGGTTGAAATGATCAGAACACAGTACTAACGCTGCATTTTAGACCCCTTTCACTGACGTCACCCGAAACCGGAAGTAAACAGACCCTACGCCATTTTGGAAGACCAACAAACTCGTGATTAGGGGGAAATAACGGCAGCGGTATGTGAACCCACGAGAATAAAGTGGAGTGGCAAACGACTTAAACAAACAAATCTGAGCTGTTTTATTTATGATTTATTGGCCCAACAGTAGACTTGAAAGAAACCTGTGTGAGACTTGGCAAAAAACTGTGGATATAATGGTGCATGATCTGCGGACACTTTGAGGTAAGCAAACGCAAGAAATTCAAATTTAAAACATGCTAAATTGGCCTCGAGTTGATAACTGTATGAGGAGCAAGCCTCCCGGACTTCTACAATTTAATAATAATAATTTAGGATGGTTTGGGGCTTGCTCACTGCTGCCAGGTTGGCTGTTGAGTAGCCTGACTTTTTTTTTTTTTTTTTTTTTCTTGCGTGTGGTATCATTGTTGACGCGAGGTTGTTTTTTGAACATGCCAATGCGGACACGATTTCCCCTGATGAGTTATGACTTCAGACGCGATGCGTGTGTGGAGTCCGCGTGATATGTGCGTAAGATAGGCTTCTCATGTGTTTGGAGATCTGCGCTCCGAGACAAGCGCAAGAGCCCCCCCCCAAGGGAAAAAAAGGGACCCCCCGAAAATATTGGCATAGTTCGAACACTGAGTGTAGGCACTGGGTGTAAACAACAAATAGTTTACAATGTCTGGGTAGCAAACAGATGGCAGAATTGGTGTCCGGTCCTCCTTATGTTTCCATTCTCCCTTGTCTTATCATATGGGTCAAACCCATCAATCACAGCCAGTTTCTCCACATACCGTGCCCTTTCTGCAGCTGGTAATGTACTCACATAACCCGAATTATCATCCATCGTGTCACTTTACTCTCGCTCGTACTTTGTTTTATATTGTGAGTGCATGTACTTGGTCTTCCAATATGGCGCCTAACAAAATCTCGCGGCGCGGTGACGTCATGTGAAAGGGGTCTATACTTCGCTGGTGGTGTTCCAAAGATAAATTCCAACCATTTCTTCTTCAGCTCTTCTATCTTGGGCAAGAAATGCAACGTTGATGTGTTACTGCCACAAATAACACAGGCACGAACTTGTTCAGCCATGTTTTCAACTTGCTGTTAGGTCCTCTTCGTTAGCTACTGACGAGATGGGCTCTGCTATCTCTCCTCGTGCTGAAATCCGAACTTTCTTCTCATGGGCGGTCGCAAGCCAAGGTGGGCGAGGCCATGAATACTAATTTTCGAAGTGACGCAAGTTCGTAGGGCTTTTTCAGATCCGCTCGTTTTTCCGACTCTTTTCTTTCATAAGCTAATACAGGGAATGGGAGTAGAATTACATTTTCGCATGCATATGCAACTCGGAGTGAAGTATGGTATTTCAAAAAGAGCCAGTGTTAAACGTTTTTCCAGTCAAAAGTTTGGACACGTTCAATTCGATGGCTTTTAATGACTGAAAATAAAGAGCCTTCATGTCTTAAAATAATGATGAATGTCGTTTCTCTTTACTTTATCCTTTGCTGGATACTTTGAAGAATCTAAAATATATGAGCCATTTTGTTGAGCTTTTTTCTGTTTACTGCACAAGTCATGTCGAATATCATCAAAATACAAAGAAACCTATGAATGAGTAGGTGTCCAAACTTGACTTGTATGTATGTGTGTATATATATGAAATTATTAATATCACAATATTAATTTTTGTCCATTTCACCCAGCCCTATCTAACTTGGGTTTCCTTTATTTGTTAAATGAGCCTCATTTGCGTCACCATTTCTTGAATTGCTGCTGAACAATCTGATCAACAGTCTCCAGCTTTACATTACCTGCCTCCATCTCACTGACCACTTCAAACTGTGCAGACATACTGTTTTTCAAGTAAAATAAAATGTCTTTTCTTTCAAATAACCTGACTGCTGATTTAGTCTGAAGTAATTCATGTTAAATTGGTGCGTTAATTAGATTTGTAGTTTTGGTAGCATGTTCAATCAGAAGTATTGAAGGTTACTTGATCCCTGTGACAGCATGTAGAGGCCATAATCCCGGCTTTCTCTTAGTTCAGACAGGCTGTTTATAAACAGACCATGAAGCTGTTCGCTGAGCTGGAGATCAAGAGGAAGGAGAGAGAAGCCAAGGAAATGCACGAGAGGTACTCCAGCTGCTCATTTCTTCTTCCTTCTTGCGTTTTGTGCTGAGTTTTAATGCACACGAGTGCAAAATGCACGCGCACACAATATACTGTACATAATAACATTATCAACTTGCATCTCTATTATATTGTAATATGCATGAAATAAGTTACAGTAAATGCAGTGTCATTTGTACCCATGGAATAAAAAGACTACAAATAATTACAACCCCGAGTCCAAAAAAGTTGGGACAAAGTACAAATTGTAAATAAAAACGGAATGCAATGATGTGGAAGTTTCAAAATTCCATATTTTATTCAGAATAGAACATAGATGACATATCAAATGTTTAAACTGAGAAAATGTATCATTTAAAGAGAAAAATTAGGTGATTTTAAATTTCATGACATCACATCTCAAAAAAGTTGGGACAAGGCCATGTTTACCACTGTGAGACATCCCCTTTTCTCTTTACAACAGTCTGTAAACGTCTGGGGACTGAGGAGACAAGTTGCTCAAGTTTAGGGATAGGAATGTTAACCCATTCTTGTCTAATGTAGGATTCTAGTTGCTCAACTGTCTTAGGTCTTTTTTTGTTGTATCTTCCGTTTTATGATGCGCCAACTGTTTTCTATGGGTGAAAGATCTGGACTGCAGGCTGGCCAGTTCAGTACCCGGACCCTTCTTCTACGCAGCCATGATGCTGTAATTGATGCAGTATGTGGTTTGGCATTGTCATGTTGGAAAATGCAAGGTCTTCCCTGAAAGAGACGTCGTTTGGATGGGAGCATATGTTGCTCTAGAACCTGGATATACCTTTCAGCATTGATGGTGTCTTTCCAGATGTGTAAGCTGCCCATGCCACACGCACTAATGCAACCCCATACCATCAGAGATGCAGGCTTCTGAACTGAGCGCTGATAACAACTTGGGTCGTCCTTCTCCTCTTTAGTCTGAATGACACGGCGTCCCTGATTTCCATAAAGAAGTTCAAATTTTGATTCGTCTGACCACAGAACAGTTTTCCACTTTGCCACAGTCCATTTTAAATGAGCCTTGGCCCAGAGAAGACGTCTGCGCTTCTGGATCATGGTTAGATACGGCTTCTTCTTTGAACTACAGAGTTTTAGCTGGCAACGGCGGATGGCACGGTGAATTGTGTTCACAGATAATATTCTCTGGAAATATTCCTGAGCCCATTTTGTGATTTCCAATCCAGAAGCATGCCTGTATGTGATGCAGTGCGTCCAAGGGCCCGAAGATCACGGGCACCCAGTATGGTTTTCCAGCCTTGACCCTTACGCACAGAGATTCTTCCAGATTCTCTGAATCTTTTGATGATATTATGCACTGTAGATAATATGTTCAAACTCTTTGCAATTTTACGCTGTCGAGCTCCTTTCTGATATTGCTCCACTATTTGTCGGCGCAGAATTAGGGGGATTGGTGATCCTCTTCCCATCTTTACTTCTGAGAGCCGCTGCCACTCCAAGATGCTCTTTTTATACCCAGTCATGTTAATGACCTATTGCCAATTGACCTAATGAGTTGCAATTTGGTCCTCCAGCTGTTCCTTTTTTGTACCTTTAACTTTTTCAGCCTCTTATTGCCCCTGTCCCAACTTTTTTGAGATGTGTTGCGGTCATGAAATTTCAAATGAGCCAATATTTGGCATGAAATTTCAAAACGTCTCACTTTCGACATTTGATATGTTGTCTTTGTTCTGTTGTGAATACAATATCAGTTTTTGAGATTTGTAAATTATTGCATTCCATTTTTATTTACAATTTGTACTTTGTCCCAACTTTTTTGGAATCGGGGTTGTAGATTTGGAGTAATGCTGGGCAAAAATCATATCACAGTACTTCAAACTGCCAGCAAAACAGTCGTGTTGATTTTAAACAAAAAGAATAGTCGGTTTGAAGGTACTTTTTATTTAACGTGTACAAAAATTAACACCGAAATGGAAATGTGGGAAATGCTGGAAAAATGAACAAATTTAAAGATGGGAATTATTGTGCGCGTGTGTATATATAGCTTTGCCGTTTTTATGTCGAAGCCTCTTTTAACCCCTATTTTATTTTTCTCCAGGAAAAGGCAAAGAGAAGAGGAGATTGAAACACAGGAGAAAGCCAAGAGAGAGAAAGAGTGGCAGAAGAACTTTGAGGTGTGCTTCACCTTGAGAATTTTTTTTTTTTTTCTTTTCAGACATGATGGGTAAATGCTAATTAAATTGACTCAATTAAATTTGATATTTAAAACTTATTTTTATTTTAATCAAAGCATTCTAGCTGTGGTCAAATTTCTGAAATGCATATTAAAGCTAGACGGCCTTTCGTTTTCATAAAATCAGTGAAATTTAGTTCTGTCTGAAATTTGGTCATTGTGATACATGTTCCGTGGCTGGGAAATTATTTAATTTGAGGGGATTCCCGAGCCAATAATGTGCATGAAATCACTCGCTTCGTGCAGTCAAGCGGACAGAGGAAGTCCGTGTGCGCATGCGCAGGCTTATCTTCTTTTGGGTTTTACAGCAGCTGGCATCCACAGTGTTGCATTACTGCCATCTCCAGGTTTACCTTTGACCGTGCACTGACAGTTCTATCATTCTGTCGCTAAACGAACAGCTGATCACACCGAGGTGCTCGCTGACCGCCAATATTTATTAGTTTGATATTTACTGCATTTCCTTTCCTTCGTATATAACACATCTTTTCCTCTCACTTTCCGTTACTGTAGTCGGTCTTTCACGTTTCATTCACGTCCTCCATTTTGCTCTCCTGTTTCAAATTTGTATCCTACAGTGCCTTGTGTGAACAGGGAAAGCCCACCATGTCATGCATGACGTAGTATCTTGTGTTGGGTCATGGTGAAGCAGGAAAAAATCGCAGAGAATTTAGGGCCATGTGGCCCTAAATTCACTAATTGTTCGATTTAAAAAAAAAAAAAAAAAGAATAAAATTGGAAGTCTGTGATTCGAATTCAGTAGCTTTCGGTCCACTAAACAAAAGTAATTAGGTGTTGGGGAAAATTATTTTTATGACTTGAAAAATCTGAAAGGCGGTGTACCTTTAATGACAAAGGATTAGGCTTGCGCTTTTTTTTTTCCCCCCATTTTAAAAAAATCATAAGCAATTTCATGACCCAGAACATCTCCTAAAAGAGAGAAAATGAACATTTCCATCATTTTGTGATTTTAACAGGAGTAGGGGAAGGTGTAATCAGCATCATCAGCTGAACGTTGAATGCTTGTGATTGAACGTTTTTCTCTGATGTTGCTCATAGGTGGAGAGAGCGCGTCGAAAAAAGAAACCAAAAAAACCCCCTTTCTATTCAATGCTGAATACAAATATAGTTTAATTCTAAAAGAAAGTATGAATGATCCACATCAGTATGCAACCAAATAAACATTTTAATCTTGGGCTTTGTCTTTTATGTCCGTAAAAACTCCCTCGAACCAATTTGCTTACTCGACATAAACCCAGGAATAGTGCAATATGTCAGTTGTTTTTAAATTAACTGAGAAAGCTAATTAAAATCAGATTGCTTCACTGTTAATCAGTGAGTAGCTTTTCAACTCGATCAACAAAAATTCATCTTTTATTTTAAGCCCACTTTTTTTTGGGGGGGGGCTGTTCTAGGAATCGAGGGATGGACGTGTGGACAGCTGGAGAAATTTCCAAGCCAAAGGTAAAAGCAAGGAGAAGAAGAACAGGACATTCCTCAAGCCTCCCAAGGTCAAAATGGAGCAAAGAGATTAATCATGTGAAAGGAAGTAAAAAAGAAAAGCATCCGGAGACCTGGAAGTCCAACCATCTACGCCTCTTCTGGGTTTCCCCTTCAGGTGTGCATGTGTGTTTTTCAGGAATGTGATGCTCTCGGTCCAGCTGAGGGCGCTGTGGAACAACACATTTATCTCCTGCACCTCTGTAGTCTTTTCTTATCTGCTAGGGGGACAGAAAGTCGTCCTGTGGTTGGATGGACGTTCGTCACTGTTTAAATACTGTTTGTTACAGCAAACAGTGCAGTCATCAAAATAGTTTCTTCAGCAGCAAACAGGGCGGTAGTGTCTAGTCTTTTTTTTTTTTTTCTTATGTACATATTTGTGAATTTGATGTGAATTGTGTGAGGAAAAGAAGTGCTTTCTTTCTTTTTTCTTTTTTTTTTTTAAACCCTTGTCACCCAGAATAAAACTTGTTTGTAACCTAAACTTAAATTTAACATTGCTTTTGTTTTTTGGTTCATGCGTCTTTGTCTTTCTTTCCATTTTAGCAGAGTTTTGAATGTACGTCACTAGCACAAGTCAGTATTCATGACTTGTACGGTGGTGCTTGAAAGTTTGTGAACGCTTGAGAATTTTCTATATTTCTGCATAAATATGACCTAAAACATCAGATTTTCACACAAGTCCTAAAAGTAGATAAAGAGAATCCAGTTAAACAAATGAGAAATTATTATACTTGATCATTTTATTTATTGAGGAAAATGATCCAATATTACATATCTGTGAGTGGCAAAGTATGTGAACCTCTAGGATTAGCAGTTAATTTGAAGGTGAAATTAGTCAGGTGTTTTCAATCAATGGGATGACAATCAGGTGTGAGTGAGCACCGTTTTATTTAAAGAACAGGGATCTATCGAAGTCTGATCTTCACAACACATGTTTGTGGAAGTGTATCATGGCACGAACAAAGGAGATTTCTGAGGACCTCAGGAAAAACGTTGTTGATGCCCATCAGGCTGGAAAAGGTTACAAAACCATCTCTAAAGAGTTTGGACTCCACCAATCCACAGTCAGACAGATTGTGTACAAATGGAGGAAATTCAAGACCATTGTTACCCTCCCCAGGAGTGGGCGACCAACAAAGATCACTTCAAGAGCAAGGTGTGTAATAGTCGGTGAGGTCACAAAGGACCTCAGGGTAACTTCTAAGCAACTGAAGGCCTCTCTCACATTGGCTAATGTTCATGGGTCCACAATCAGGAGAACACTGAACAACGATGGTGTGCATGGCAGGGTTGCAAGGAGAAAGCCACTGCTCTCCAAAAAGAACATTGCTGCTCGTCTGCAGTTTGCTAAAGATCACGTGGACAAGCCAGTAAGCTGTTGGAAAAATGTTTTGTGGATGGATGAGACCAAAATAGAAATTTTTGGTTTAAATGAGAAGTGTTATGTTTGGAGAGAGAACACTGCATTCCATCATGAGAACCTTACCCCATCTGTGAAACATGATGGTGGTAGTATTATGGTTTGGGCCCATTTTGCTGCATCTGGACCAGGACGGTTTGTCATCATTGATGGAACAATTAATTCTGAATTATACCAGCGAATTCTAAAGGAAAATGTCAGGACATCGGTCAATGAACTAACTGAATCTCAAGAGAAGGTGGGTCATATAGCAAGACAACGACCCTAAGCACACAAGTTGTTCTACCAAAGAATCGTTAAAGAATAAAGTTAATGTTTTGGAATGGCTAAGTCAACGTCCTGACTTTAATCCAATCGAAATGTTGTGGAAGGACCTGAAGCGAGCAGCTCATGTGAGGAAACCCACCAACATCCCAGAGTTGAAGCTGTTCTGTACGGAGGAACGGGCTAAAATTCCTCCAAGCCGGTGTGCAGGACTGATCAACAGTTACCGCAAACGTTTAGTTGCAGTTATTGCTGCACAAGGGGGTCACACCAGATACTGAAAGCAAAGGTTCACATATTTTTGCCACTCACATATGTAATATTGGATCATTTTCCTCAATAAATAAATTACCAAAGATAATATTTTTGTCTCATTTGTTTAACTGGGTTCTCTTTATCTACTTTTAGGACTTGTGTGAAAATCTGATGTTTTAGGTCATATTTATGCAGAAATATTTAAAATTCTAAAGGGTTTGCAAACTTTGAAGCACCTCTGTAGGAGTGTAATGATGCATCTCAAAGCAACAATGAGCATCATGGAAATGTGCAATTCATGTGATGCGAATCAGTATTCTGTTATTTAGGCCTCGAATGTAGTTGCACTGTTTGAACACCAGAGGTTCCTATCTGCACAATCCATAAAGGTAAAATCTATTGAGTGTGCTGATCACATTGTTTCGTGGAGAGCCTGCGCCACTGTGGGGGAATCATCTGCGCTTGAAGTGACCGATTGCTCCTGGTCACAACCACAAACGCGTTTCACAACCAGGTTATAACTGTTAATGAGCATGTTGCCCATCTTTAGAGCACTGTCACTGGTTAAAATAACACCTCAGGTGATGTGAGGGAGCTCATTGTTTCAATCATTTTCCCTGTTATTCAGTCAAATTTTTGGAAGAATGTACAAGTTTTTCTTTTGAATGTACAAAATTATTTATTTTGAAAATGTCTTTTCAGTCCAAAATCATTTAAAATTCTGTTCAAAATTTTCAGAGAATTAAATTGAATTGTGCAGCCAGCATTGTGAATCAAATTTTCAAAAATGTGGTTTTCCAAGCCAATAGATAGGAAATTGTGAGATTCTTAGAGTTGAGGTTTCTGGTTTAAATAAAAACCATGAACACCTTCCAAACAGCGAGGTAGTTATCTCAACAGATTTGGTGCAGACAGTGATGAAGCATATAATGTTGGACCACAGTTTAAGAGCCATTCCACTGAATCGGTGCCATTTCCATCCCTAGAAAATTATATGTATAAATGCACATAAAAATGTATTTTAAAATACATTTCCTTATTACACAATGTCCTGCACATTGATCTTATTTCAAATTTAAGATATATAATTGTAAGGATGAATAAAAACTACCTAAAACACTGAAAAATAGCATGTGTTACCTGTCCCCGCACTCTAACTTTATACTTAACTATGAAATATTATGATTAAAATCCTTCAGAAACAGTATTTCTTTTGCACTGTTGTGTGACTCCATATCCTATCCATGGTTTAAACATATATTTTTTGATAAGAAATCCACAATATCCGAGTTAAAATACACATTTTAGTCATGTCCCTGGGTTTTCACTCAGTCCTGTTACCCAAACTGACAAATTTGGAACGTTCCATAAATTGCATGCTCAACAGGAAGTTACATCAGTTGTGTCTTCTGAAGGCCATGGGAAGACCATGTCTTCCATGGAAGGCCATAGTTCTCATTTACTTTTCTGAATGTTTGAAAATTTTTTTAAACTTTGATAAGGTGAATGTCAACATACTGTCCTGTTAAATTATTTCTTAGATATTTGTTTATTTTAAAAATACAGATTTTTGGTAAATCAATAGAATGTGCTAAGTGTGGTCATGCTATTAGCGATGACGCCATGTGGCTTAATTCCATGTATTAGTTAATCCGAGGCAAAAAACTCAGTCCTGTTACTTTCAGAGTTTTGGTAACAGGACTGAAAAAATGCAGCCATCTTTGACTTCCATACCTTGTAAAAAAATAATGTAGCCAATACACATTTTGAATAGTTAAATGTGTGTTATTATAATCAGTGTTGAAAAGATATAAGTTTAATTTGGGAGTGGTACAACAAGCAAATGGCACCCATTCGGTGGAATGTCCCTTGAAATGCTTGACAAGGAAAGCACCTAAAACACAAATTCTGAGAATTTTTTTTCCATCCTCTACTGATTGGTTTCAGTTCTGTATGTCTGTAGAGAAAATGTATGGGGGGTTTTTTTATGCACATTTGAATCCTATGCTTCAGTGCTCTGGGAGTGTTTATAGCGCTGTGACTTTAACACTTCATGACTGAGAGCTGCTGCTACAGCAACTTCACCCACAGCTACCATGACTCTGATCCCCGTCTTCATCTGGACACTGATCCTCTGGACTCAAGGTCAGACACTGCTTTGCCTTTTTATATTTTAAACAAACGGGTCAAGACAATACATTTTTCAGGTTTGTCTCATGATTATTCTTTCAACAGTTTCTGTATCATACGTTTTTTTCAGAATGCAGAGGTCAAGTCACAGTAACTCAGACTCCTGCAGTGAAATCTGCTCTTCCAGGAGAAACAGTCACCATCAACTGTAGAACCAGTCAGGCCGTGTACAAGGGCTCATATGGCCACTACTTACACTGGTATCAGCAGAAACCTGGAGAAGCTCCTAAACTCCTGATTAAACTTGCAAATCAGCGAGAGTCAGGTTTTCCAGCTCGTTTCAGTGGCAGTGGATCTGGATCTGATTTCACTCTGACCATCAGTGGAGTCCAGACTGAAGATGCAGGAGATTATTACTGTCAGAGTTACCATTACATCAGTAGCAAAGACCTGTTCACACAGTGTTATAGAGTCGTACAAAAACCTCCCTCAGTCAGATTGTAGAGAGACTGCACTGCTGCAGCTGGGAGAGACTGCAGGTGCTGAGTTGGAGGATGTGATACGACACAATGACCCGCTGTGGAGGAGAGGAACCACACCACACTAACTCACAACTCACATTAGAAATCTCTCAATCATCATCACACCACACTGCACACAGTCCATCACATCCACTACTGTAAGATCAATACTCTGCACTGATGGCTGGTTGTGATATTGAATAAGGGCTAAATCTAATTTTACTCCTCATCACTATCTTGCTGTTACTATTATGAAGCCATTAGCGATGAGCCTTATTACACTCACTGTGACCAGTGAGCCTCATTATATAAGCATAAATAATAGGCATATACTCTCATTAAAAGACACAGATACGTCAAGGTTAAATCTAGTGATTAATGTCTTTAATTTTTCTTGCTGGTTGAGGAGCCATGTGTTTGATCAGTGTTCATGGTGTCCTGACATTGACTACCTCACAGGTTCCTAACCCTGGTTTACGCCTTGTCCACCCCAGGACCCCCTGTCCTCCACATTTAAGCACTTTCCCTGCTCCAAATACACATCATTTAAGTCTTCTGCTAATTAACAGTGCTTGTTGAGTTGAGTGAGTGTGTTAGTGCAGGTAAAATATGCAGGACAGGGGACACTCTAGGACCAGGGACGGGAAGCTGTGGACTAACGAATAAACTCCTTACAGCCTGATCTTTAAATTGTAACATACATTTTGTTGTGGGAAATTCACTCCAGAAGTAATACTGATTTATTTTTCGCTGCTGAATATTTATTTGAGTTCAGTATAAGTAACATCCAGGTGTACAGTCGTGATTAGTACAGTAGGTATAACAGCATTTCCATAACCATAACGCCAGTCCCCAGTTCTGTGATGGGTGAAAGTAGCATGAAACATTCCACATACTCTCTTTTAAACATACATGCTTTAGAACTTCAATTTCACTCAACCACATCACTATAGACGTTTTATCTTTATTATTATTATTAGCTTTTAAAATCAATATGAGGTTCTATAACAGATACTGAGACAAGTGAATTGGTGATTTGTTTATGATATCTCAAAGCTTCCCTACTTCTTTTATTTAACATAATATGGACAACAGTGAAAATTCCAATGGAGTGGATCGACGCAATCATGTTATTCAAATGCAGAAACGACAGGGGCATTTCACTCCTCAGCATCGTTGGTAAAGCCTTCACTGATATTATCCTGCAAAGGCTGAAACTGTTAGCAGACTGGATATACCGGAGTCACAATCTGGGTACTGTAATGATAGAGGTGCCACTGATGGTATCTTTACTCTTTGCCAACTGATGGAAAAGTCTAAAGAACAGTGCAGAGGTCTCTGTATAGCGTTTGTGGATTTTGTGAAAGCGTTGGATACTGTAAACTGCGAACTGCTTTTTGTTCTGAAAAAGCTAGGCTGTCCACCAAAGTTTCTAAGGATCATGAAGAAGCTGTATATTGATGTAAGTGCCAAACTCCTCGTTGATGGAGAACTGATAAGAGCCTTTGAGTACAATCTCATCTCATTATCTCTAGCCGCTTTATCCTTCTACAGGGTCGCAGGCAAGCTGGAGCCTATCCCAGCTGACTACGGGCGAAAGGCGGGGTACACCCTGGACAAGTCGCCAGGTCATCACAGGGCTGACACATAGACACAGACAACCATTCACACTCACATTCACACCTACGGTCAATTTAGAGTCACCAGTTAACCTAACCTGCATGTCTTTGGACTGTGGGGGAAACCGGAGCACCCGGAGGAAACCCACGCGGACACGGGGAGAACATGCAAACTCCACACAGAAAGGCCCTCGCCGGCCCCAGGGCTCGAACCCAGGACCTTCTTGCTGTGAGGCGACAGCGCTAACCACTACACCACCGTGCCTCCCCCTTTGAGTACAATAGTTGTGTTAAACAAGGCTGCAAGTTGGCTCCTATACTATTTGGGATTTACACAGCAGTCTTACTGCAGCTCGCTTTCAAGAATATCAAGCACAGCTACAGTGTACAAGTTAGGTTTCGGTATGACAGTCAGGCCCGTTTCAAGCTATTTGGGGGCCCTAGGCAAAGGGGGATCTGGGGCCCATAATTATCCCCCCCTCGATGAAAGGCCTTATGGCTGCCTACCCACTGAAGACTTAATAAATAAACATCACACATATTGTAATCATTCTTACGATTTTTACTTAATAAATGAACTCTTTACATTATTATAAATAATTATCAAACCCAATTAAACACAAGAATAGACAAAATATACACACACACACATATATATATATATATATATATATATATATATATATATAAATCAAATCAAATATGAAAATAAGACAAAGTAATATAAAATGTGCAAATAACACAACACTAAATATTTACAGTATATACACAAGTAGAAATAACTTCAAATGGTGATTAAATGATTACAAACATGAATAAGAATCTTAATAAGAACCAGCACACACAGAAAAGTGCAAAAGGTATAGAAAAACACATAAAAATGTAAGAATACACAACTAGAATCATGGGCAAAATGTCTAAAACTGCTGCTTGTGGGCTTTGGCTTCAGCAAAGGCAGCCACAATACCCTCCATGCCCAAAGACCTGCGGACATCACATTCAATTGATATCAGTGCCACTTTTTTACATAAATAGGCTATTTATGTAAAAAAGAGCTTTCTTGTGAGCCATCCCCTGTCCTACTCCATTCATGCTCACGACACACTAGCTACTTCTGATGAAAGCCATGCAACTCGCTGAAATTAACTCTGACTATGACATTTTGATAAACACAATAAGTTAATCTGGGAGAAGTTGACAGTCTTTCACCTATTTGTGTGGCACATAGAATCTTTAGCCAGTCCTTGCAAGTTTGTAAGCCTGTTGTGCATGACAACGTTTACATCACTGTTATAAACACTGTCTACAAGATAACTACCATTAACGTAAGCTAGCTACCAAATTTGCTTGTCGACCCGCTTGGTATTAATGAGTGTGTACATTCTCACTTACCAGTGTCTTGTTTTTTTCTGTCTTCCTCTTCCCTTTTCTTCTTTCTCTTCTGGCTCCCTGAGGGGTAATTTCGCTTCATATTTGATTTTTTTTTTTTTGCCACGGAGCTCTGCAGCCACTTGACTGGACGGAGATGGGCATTGAGGGGTTGACAACAGACTGTCATTGCACATTTTTCGGCCAAAGCATGTAGGGAGGCGCTGTTGTGCATTAGGGGGCTCCCCTTGGAACTAGGGTATTTCAACAAGTGTCATTAGGCGCTGCACTGCCGCCCTCAAAAAGTTGTCATTGCTATTGAATACATAACCAGTCGTTCGGCAGCGGGGGCCCTTCGAGGGCTGGGGCCCTAGGCAATTGCCAAGTCTGCCTACCTTGTTGCAACGGGTCTGATGACAGTGATCTTTTTTTATTTACGTAGGCTTAAAACAAAGATTAAAGTCCTCACTGCATTCTTTACAGAGGCTCAGTATGCAGAAGACATCACAATCTTCAGTGATGCCCCAGAAGGTTTGCAGTCACTGCTGTCCGCATACAATGATATCTCGAGTCACATGGGTCTACAGATCAACAAAACAAAAACAGAGACCATGTGTACAGGTGACCCTGTTGAGTTCTTCACAGGTGGCACAAAGCTTGCTAACGTCAATCGTTTCAAGTATCTCGGGAGTTATGTTACCAGTGACTGTTCTATGAGGGAGGAACTTGCATGCTGTACCCGAGCAACATCATGTGCGTTTGGTCATTTGCGTAAAAGGGTCTTTGGCTCTCGCGACTTAATGACCACGACCAAAGTAGCTGTGTTCAACCAATGCTTACTGCCACTTTTAAACGTGGAATGGGATCACTTTGTCAGCAACAATGAGGTCCTAAAGTGGGCGGGAGCTGAGGATATCGAAACCATTCTAGTCCACAGACTTCTACGCTGGTTTGGCCATATCTATCGGATGGATGATAACAGGCCTCAAAAACAGCTCTTGTTTGGTGAACTTGTTCATTGCACATCTGGACAGTCATCCGCTGCTTCGGTACAGGGGCACATGTAAATCGGCATTGAAATGTGGGGGTGTCCTCAGCACCTGGCAGGTCTGTATCAGCAACAGGACAAAGTGGTGGAAACTAACCACAACAGTGTGCGACAGTTTGCACGGAAAGAGGACAGCCAAATATGAGAAGAGGAGGTTGATTAGACGGAAGAGAAAAGATCTGTGACTTTACCCGTCTGCGGGTTTCTGAGAGGCATATATATATATATATATATATATATATATATATATATATATATATATATATATATATATATATATATGTAAAGTCAAACATAAGCTTCATGTGGTGTTGGGGTTACTCATAGGAAAACATACGTGGGAAAAAAATAAATAAATAAATAAATAAAAATAGAAAAAATGGGTGGCATTTGAGTGGTGTAAAGCGTGAGTCAGCGCGTTGATAATTGGAGCGGGGCAAGTCGGCTGATCAGCGTCAGCTGGCCGCACTTTGGCCTAGTTGAGTGGGCAGAAAAAGGGAGCGTAGGTGTTTTAATTACCTTGGTGCATTCAGTTTGGAGAAGCATTGGTGAGAGCTACACACGCAGAAACATGCTCGCTCTGAAAATTGGAAACTTGTGCTAACTGAATTCTGGAACACTGGAGAGGCAGCCGGTAAGCGCTTGTTTATTGTATTCCTCGGGTTTGGTAACTTGTGCTTTCTGGAACATTGGAGAGGCAGCCGGTAAGCGTTTGTTTATTGTATTCCTTGGGTTTGGTAACTTGTGCTCAAATCACGTCCAGTGGATTTGATGTCTGCTTCGGCACTCTTGCTGGCTGCAATGTCTAGCATTTGTTGTTGCTGTAATGTTAATATCATGGGCACGAGGTGCATTTTCTTGAACTGACCGTTGGATGGTTGCATTTAGAGTAATTGGTGTCATTGCGGAGGCTCGCGTTACTTATTAAATGTGAGCGTCTGGTATTTGTAGTGGGGTGGCTTATGGTAGTAATTCTACAGCTTTTGGTTAATTTTAAATGTGTATTTTTATATACATATAGTTTATTTTTCTATAGCAGTTAGAATTAATTTATAGGTTCTGGTCTGTAATTTAACAAATTGTATAGTTTATTTTTGATAAATATTTATTGTTATGTTTGCATATTGCAGTCTCTGCATGGACATATTTGCACAGTAAGAGATTGCATTTTTGCACAAAATTATTGCACATTTAACTAACACCCGCTGTTGTTTCCATCTTTTCATTTGTTTACCCTTAGGTTTTTCACCTAAGGGCGGTCCGCTGGAAATGAGTTGTTTCCTGCATTAAAGCATCGTTTGAACTTTGAATTATGAACTTTTAAATAAAAAGAAAAAAAAAGGAAAATTCAAATGGAAACTACTGTTGTTGCGTCATCTCCTTGAGTGAAGTCCAGTGCCTTAAATCTCCACCAGAGTTCACACCCTTTTCAAGTTGGGGAAAAGTGCACAAACCAACTAACCAAACAAATAAATCAACCAAACAAATAAACCAAACCAACAAGCAGGCAAAACTTGACAGTGAAAAACCGGGAGTCCAGGAACTGGAACCGGAAAGGAACCCATCCAGCCAACGAAGCAGAGCAGAGCCCTGACAACCAAGACCTGGCCATTAAGGATATTGAGCCAGGTGCTGGAGGGAGAATCAGGAGCCTGACCGCTGTTGCCTGGAAAAAGGAGAAGGAAAAAGAAAGACAGAGAAAAGAGAGGAGAGATCAAAAAGATTCACCTTGCTGTCCACACCCAACCTGCAGGGGGAGACATGTTGAAGACCGCGGAGGAGTTGAAGAGGGATCGGGCCGTGGCAAAAAGGGCATTCACCCGAGCAGCGAACTCCTTGCAGAGGACGTTCAAAGACAAGTCAGTGGAGGAGCTGGAAGGTTTGTTCAATACCCTCTCAAAAGCAGCAGAAAAGGTTTGGGAAGCCAACGATGATCTGGAGGCCAAGCTCCTTGAAGATAAAGAGGAAGAGGGTGATGCGATCTTGGATGAGCGTCAAAAGGTTGACCTATCAAGGACTGCTGCTGAGTGTGAGGATAAAATGAACGAGATCAAAAGTCTGCTCCAAGAGGTGCTGTGGTCGAATGCTGCAGAGGTAGAAGTGCTTAGTGCACTCCAGATGGCAGAGATCGAAGGAAAACGTACAGCTTCAGTAGACCCCAACAGCAATCTAGAGGGCTACGAGTTCCTGCTTGCACACCTCCGAGACCTCACCGCAGCAGCAAAGGTCTCCTTTGAGCGGTGGAAGAGATGGGCCCCAGCTGGACAGAGTCAGGAAATCCAGGACCGGCTGAGAGAGCTAAACCAGCAAATCCCTATGCTCACGTCCAGAAAAGCAGACTTCATTTATCAGAGACTGAAACAAGAGCAGCATCAAGTCACCTCAATCTCACAGAACCCAACCACCCCTGCTGTTAGACTGCGACCAACTGCACTCCCAAAGTTCTCTGGCAATAAGCGAGACTTCCATAGATGGAGGAAAGATTGGGAGGCTCTGCAGAAGCAAGGTGAGCCCTCAGGCTCCAAAGAGGTGAGGAAGTTCCAGCTGCTGGATAGCCTGGAGGAGAGGATCGCTCAGGACTTGAGGCTTACCAGCTATCAAGAGGCAGATGATATCTTCCGCATTCTGGAGAACCGCTTTGGCAATCAAACCGCCATTGCTATCGAGATTGTGGAGGAGGTGCAAAAAATGCCGGCTGTTAAGAACCATCAACCAAGTAAAATAGTGGAACTCATTCAAACAGTGGAGAAGGCTCTGCAAGATTTGTGTGACCTCGGAGACACGGGTGCGATCAAGAATCCCCTTGTCACAAAGTCCATTGAAAGCAAGCTCCCTGATACCCTGAAGAAAGAATGGCTGGTGCACGCAGCAGATGGCCAGAACAAAGTGGTCCCTGGCAACCGGTTCGACAGTCTGCTGGCCTTCCTTAAAAAACAAGAAGCCATCTATGAGCAGCTTGAGCACTTGAAGGAGGAGGAGCCAGATAGGGACGCACGAGCCAAGCCAAGGCACGCGAGGACCAGAGCCACCAAGTCCAGCGATGAACCTACTGGATGTGTTGTCTGTGGTGACATAAAGCACAAAAGGAAGCTGTTCTTCTGTAAGCAGTTCCGGGCCCTGAAACCAGCAGAAAAGGGTGCTGCTGTTAAGAAGCTGGGGGCGTGCGAAAGGTGCCTGGAGGTGCATGACAGCCAAGCGTTCTGCAAGCCAACGTACCTCTGCAGACAATCTGATTGCAAGGATGGACGCCGTCCAGAGCACCACTACTTCCTCTGCTCAAATGCTGCTGCTCGAACCACTGCTGCACTGAGAAGGAAAGATAACCTCAAGGCAGGGAGGAAAGGATGCACTGCTGAGCAGGAGGACTTCATCAGCAGCCTGCCCACAGAGCTTGCAGTGTGGTGTCGAGATGTGTTTTCCAACTCTGCCTCACGGACTCTTAATATAACAAGGGAACCATCAAGCCTCCTCATGCAGCATGGTTTGAGAGAACTGCCAGTCATAATGATGCTCCTTCAGGTGACTGCAAACGCTGGGCAACAGATTGGCACCCTGATTGACTTGGCCTCTGATACGAATTATATCACCCACAAGGCAGCAGACAGACTCAACCTCCGTAGTGAAGAGATGACCCTCGTCGTCCACGGTGTCGGAGGGATGAAGGTCCATGTGCAGACAAAAAGGTACCTGTTGAAGATCAGGGTGAAGACCTCAAAAGGTAGCCTCCAGTCTCACCAGTTGGTCTGTTACGGACTAGACAATATTGCAGACATCCAATGTGGCGTAACTGCAAAACAGCTGCACCGATTATTCCCTGATGTACTCATAAGAGAGCTCACTAGACCCAAAGAAATTGACCTTCTGATAAGCCACAGAGAGGGCAAGCTGGCACCACAGCGAATCAGGGTTATTAGAGATCTTGTGTTCTGGGACGGGCCACTGGGGAAAACGGTTGGAGGCATGCACCCAGATCTTTTTGAAGATGTCTCGATGTCAGCCTATACATCAGGCACGCACTTTGCCAGGTCCATGAGAACTGCTGCCACCAAGTATGAGGAACTTTCAGCCAGGCTTCCCAGTCAGCTGCTGCCAACCACCCAGTCTTACTGTGGCATCCAGGAGGCTGCAACTCTGACCACCTGCCGAGACTTCCGGGAGTGGTGGAGGTGGGACAGCATTGGCGCTGCCTGCGAGCCAAGATGTGGAGGCTGTCGATGTGGAAACTGCCAGCCTGGGGGCAAAGAAATGACGCTTGCAGAGGAACGGGAACTTGAAGTAGTGAGAGGGGGGCTCACCTATGTCACAAGCGACAACCACAGTGAGGATCCACACTGGCATGCCAAATACCCCTGGCTAGAAGACCCAGCTGCACTTCCAAACAATAGAGGAGCTGTTGAGGCAACATTCCTCAGAACAGAACGACAGCTTGCAAAAGAGCCCAAGTGGAAGGCAGTCTACGCTTCCCAAGTGCATGACATGGTCTCCCGAGGAGCTGTAGTCAAGCTGTCTCAGGAAGAAGTCACCAGCTGGGCCGGACCTGTGTGGTATGTGAGTCACCTCATAGCACCGAACCCTCACTCCATCACAACCCCAGTCAGGCTCGTTTGGAACAGCAGCCAAAAGTTCAGAGGTGTGAGCCTGAACGACATGCTCATGAAAGGTCCAGACGTCCTCAACCCCATTCGAGCAGTCCTCCTGAAATTTCAAAGTGGAGTGTTTGCGGCTCTGGGTGACATCAAAAAGATGTACAACTCTGTCTGGCTGGAAGAACGTGAGGTACACCTGCACAGGTTCCTGTGGCGGGACACTGAGGATGAAGAGCTCGGAGTGTATGCTATTACAAGGGTGAATATCGGAGACAAGCCTGCAGGATGCATTGCCCAGCTTGCCATGCGAGAAACGGCCAATCTTCCTCAGTTCATGCACCTTGAGCAAGAACGCCGAGTACTGCAACAAGACAGCTATGTCGATGACATTCTTACCTCGGACAATGACCTAAGCCGGCTTAAAGCCACTGCCACAAATGTAGAGCTCATCCTCAAGGCTGGAGGGTTCCAGCTCAAGCCGTGGGTGTTCTCTGGGCAAAGTGGGAGGCAGGAGTCTCCTGAAGAGCTACAGTCCAGAGACGGGGCTAAAACTCAAGTTATGGTCCTTCCAAACCAAATGGGTGATGACGACAATAAAGCACTTGGCTTAGGCTACATTGTCCAGGAAGACAAGCTCCATGTCATGTCCTCCATTAACTTCTCAAAGAGGAAAAAGAAGATGCGGCTTGGCCAGAACCTCCTTCAAGAGGAAGTGAAAGCTCAGACCCCAAATCCCCTGACAAGAAGAGAGCTGCTCAGTCAAGTGGCTGGACTGTATGACCCTGCTGGCCTTGTTACTCCTGCAAAGCAAAAGGGAGCAATCCTAGTGCATAAAGCATTCCAGGAAGCCAAAGGCAGTGGTTCCTCTGCTAAAGACACATGGGATACAGCGCTCTCTGATGGTCTGAGAGCAGATGCAATTGAGCTCTTTAAAGAGTATGTCCAGCTCTGCCAAGTGCAGTTCTCCAGGGCCCTGACTCCACCATCTCACACACAGATGCCACTTGCAGTTACATTCTCTGATGGGAGCGAGCACGCATATGGTGCAGTGATGTACTTGAGGTGGTGTTCTAGTCAAGGTCCCATCGTGAGGTTAGTGGAGTCAAAAGCCAAATTGACCCCTTTAGACCAGAAGGGTGATGCTGTGAAAGCCGAAGTCTGTGGTGCTGTGTTCGCCTCCCGTCTCAAGAAGTACTTTGAAGCCCACTGCAGGATCCAGGTGGAGAAGTGGTTCCACTTTGTGGACAGCCAGACGGTCCTTGGTGCGATCCAGAGGGAGAGCTATGGATACCAAACCTTCTTTGCGAATCGCATTGGAGAGATCCAAAGCAACTCACAAGTTCAGGACTGGTGGTGGGTCCCAGGGCCACAGAACATCGCGGACCTGATTACAAGAGGTGGAGGCCCCAAAGACCTGGATGAGGACTCGGAATGGCAGACTGGTCCTAAGTTCTTGACTCTACCTGTGAGCGAGTGGCCCATCAAATCTGCAAAGGAAATTGCTGCTGCTGTAAGAGAAGGCATCAACAAGCTGCAAAAGAAAGCTTTCGTGGCTGCGCTAACAAGGTCCCAGTCTGTAAAGCAAGTGCCGGTCCAGAGTCAAGACCAGAAGGCAAGTTGTCAGAGGCTGATAGGATCGGCAGTTCAGAGGCTCATTGACGTGAAGCGGTTCAGTGATTTGACCAAGCTCCTGAAAACCATTGCCTGGGTCTGGAGAGCAGCAAAACGGTTCCTCAGACCAAACCGAACCCTCAACAGGCCAAAGTGGGAGGAGGTTCCACTAAACGGCATCATCACTGCCAAGGAGAGGAAAGATGCACTGATGGACCTCCTACTTGCTGCACAAGAGGGTGCCAAATTCTCTGGCACCACAACAGACCGGCTTGTGGTCTTCAAAGAACAAGGCACAGGACTCCTTGTGTGTGGAGGAAGAGTGCAGAGTTTCAAAGAAGACCATGCCGCCGTCCCGTTGCTACCAGGTGACTCGTGGGTGTCCACATTGCTAGCTCATGAGTCTCATGGTGAAGCACATGATGGAGTGGCCGGGACCCTGCTCAAAATGAGGAAGAAGGCCTGGGTCATCAGAGGAAGAAGAATTGCCCAAAAAGTTGTTGACTCTTGCCTCTTCTGCAGAAAATCAAGAGTAAGGAAGTGCCAACAAGTCATGGCTGACCTGCCTCTCAAGAGAACTGAGCCCGCTGCACCTTTTGAATTCACCACTGTGGACCTCTTCGGGCCGTACCAGGTCAAAGATGAGGTCAAGAAAAGGGTGACTATGAAGGTCTGGGGTGTGGTTTTCTGTTGCATGGCCAGCAGAGCCATCCACACCGAGCTGGCCAGTGCAGTATCCACAGAAGCTTTCCTGATGGCCTATCAAAAGTTCACAGCAGTCCGGGGCCATCCAAGAAAGATCTGGTCAGACCCAGGCACCAACTTTATAGGCGCAAAGCCAGTCTTGGCTGACTTGATCGAGTTCCTGGACAACCAGAATAAGGGGGCCCTGGAAGAGACTGCTGCGAGGAATGGAACTGCGTGGGAGTGGAGGATCCATCCAGCTGATTCCCCACACAGAAACGGTGCTGCAGAGGCTGCTGTCCGCATTGTCAAGAAGGCACTACAGAGTTTGGGGAAGGAATCAATGCTGAGTTACAGTGAGTTCCAAACGGCTTTGTACATGGCAGCCAACCTTGCAAATGAACGCCCGATTGATGCCAGGATGCAGAGCCGGGAGGACTGTGTCCAATATGTAACTCCTAACTCTCTCTTGCTGGGAAGAGCTTCCCAATGTGGTGATGTCAAGTCTTTCGATTTCACCACTTACCCTTACAAAAGACTTCAAGCAATGCAGTCAGAGGTCAGCAAGTACTGGAAAAGCTGGAGTCAGCTGGCTGGTCCCAACCTCTTTGTAAGAAGCAAGTGGCACACAGCTGAGAGGAACGTGGCTGTTGGAGACATTGTCTGGCTGTGCGACCAGAATGCAATGCGAGGTCAATTCAGACTGCGCAGAGTGGTCAGCACCAACCCCGACAGCAAAGTCATCATGAGCGATGCAAACGTAAGAGTCGTCCCAAGCTACTGTGTCCCACTGGTGAGAGCTTTTGGTGCGAGGCAGCTGAAGACAGACGAGCAGAAGGAGGCAATCCAAACTACCGTCCTCCACAGAGATGTCCGTTGTCTGGTGGTTCTGTTGCCTGTCGAGGAGCAGGAGGGTCAATGAAGGGGTTTGTGTTTGACCTTTGAGCAAGCGACCTTCCCAGTATGTCCACTGGGAAGGTCGAGTGGGAGGTGTAAAGTCAAACATAAGCTTCATGTGGTGTTGGGGTTACTCATAGGAAAACGTACGGGGAAAAAAAAATAAATAAAAATAGAAAAAATGGGTGGCATTTGAGTGGTGTAAAGCGCGAGTCAGCGCGTTGATAATTGGAGCAGGGCAAGTCGGCTGATCAGCGTCAGCTGGCCGCACTTTGGCCTAGTTGAGTGGGCGGAAAAAGGGAGCGTAGGTGTTTTAATTACCTTGGTGCATTCAGTTTAGAGAAGCATTGGTGAGAGCTACACACGCAGAAACATGCTCGCTCTGAAAATTGGAAACTTGTGCTAACTGAATTCTGGAACACTGGAGAGGCAGCCGGTAAGCGCTTGTTTATTGTATTCCTCGGGTTTGGTAACTTGTGCTTTCTGGAACACTGGAGAGGCAGCCGGTAAACGCTTGTTTATTGTATTCCTCGGGTTTGGTAACTTGTGCTTTCTGGAATATTGGAGAGGCAGCCGGTAAGCGTTTGTTTATTGTATTCCTTGGGTTTGGTAACTTGTGCTCAAATCACGTCCAGTGGATTTGATGTCTGCTTCGGCACTCTTGTTGGCTGCAATGTCTAGCATTTGTTGTTGCTGTAATGTTAATATCATGGGCACGAGGTGCATTTTCTTGAACTGACCGTTGGATGGTTGCATTTAGAGTAATTGGTGTCATTGTGGAGGCTCGCGTTACTTATTAAATGTGAGCGTCTGGTATTTGTAGTGGGGTGGCTTATGGTAGTAATTCTACAGCTTTTGGTTAATTTTAAATGTGTATTTTTATATACATATAGTTTATTTTTCTATAGCAGTTAGAATTAATTTATAGGTTCTGGTCTGTAATTTAACAAATTGTATAGTTTATTTTTGATAAATATTTATTGTTATGTTTGCATATTGCAGTCTCTGCATGGACATATTTGCACAGTAAGAGATTGCATTTTTGCACAAAATTATTGCACATTTAACTAACACCCGCTGTTGTTTCCATCTTTTCATTTGTTTACCCTTAGGTTTTTCACCTAAGGGCGGTCCGCTGGAAATGAGTTGTTTCCTGCATTAAAGCATCGTTTGAACTTTGAATTATGAACTTTTAAATAAAAAGAAAAAAAAAAGGAAAATTCAAATGGAAACTACTGTTGTTGCGTCATCTCCTTGAGTGAAGTCCAGTGCCTTAAATCTCCACCAGAGTTCACACCCTTTTCAAGTTGGGGAAAAGTGCACAAACCAACTAACCAAAAAAATAAATCAACCAAACAAATAAACCAAACCAACAAGCAGGCAAAACTTGACAATATATATATTAGACTTTATAATGAATATGATGGTCTATAACAGATACTGAGACAGATGCTTTGGTGATTTCTTTATGATGTACATGAACAATAATGTGCACCAAAAGGGTTTCATGATTCAAAGGCTTTTATTAATAATTCAAAGCAGGACATTACAGTGATACACACACTTAACACACATGTAAGTGATCATTAAGAAGAATAGTTGAGTTAAACTGAGGAGTGTGTGAGCTCACATATTAATAACTCAAATGAAATGATGAAAGTGGGACATTTGAGCAGTAAAGGCCACATGTAACACACAGTGAAGCAGTAGAAGGTGAGCTGAGTAAAGTGTGTGTGAGCTCACAGCTCTGAGCACTGCTCTGTGTTCACTCTGCCCACCACAGTAGGTTGGTTGTCTTTGGAGGCCTCACAGGTCACCACCTTGTTCCTCCACTGCTCCGGGTGGAGGCTCAGCGTGCTGCTCCAGCTGTAAAGGCCGTCCGCGTGCAGAACGGCGGTGCTGCGGCTCTCCCCCGAGCTCCAGCTGCTCCCATCAACCTTCCAGCTCAGTGTCCAGTCCGAGGGGAAGCCCTTGTCGGCCACACACATGAGTGTGACCTTCTCCTGCTGCAGCTCCACACTGGAGGGAGGCAACACCATCACACTGGGCTGAGTGACACCTACACACACACACAGAGTTGAGACAGGAATGGACAGCTGTCAGTCACTCAGGCTTCGTTTCAGCTCACTGTGTGTTTCACTTCCCTTTATATCTTACAGAGCAGAACTGAGTTCAGTGGAGCATCACAAACGTTTCACTCAGTTCAAACACTTTTACATCTTAGATCTATAATCATTTATATTACAGTTATCCCTGGACAGGAAAATTGAATTATACTGAGTATTCAGGAATTAAAATATTAAACTCATTTTATAACATGAATAAGCCACATTTAAAATACAGAATATTTACCACTTAAGCAAATTCAGTTTTGGGTTCTACATTTAAATCTGTATTTGGACTCTCAGTCTCTAAGATATTAAATGTCGTTAAAATCATTCAACAAAAATGTGATCTGTAATTTGCACAATGATATCGACTTTGCTTTTAGATTTAAATTATAATTAACCACAAGCATGATAATCAAATACATTAAGATTTAAACCATAATAAACAACCAGCAGTATAATCAAAGACATTTTTCAAACTTCTAAAATAATGGAAATTTGAGAAACAGAAGGATGTTACACAAAAATCACATCTCACTGAGTGGATTTGGAGGAAAACTAAATGTAAAATATATTCTTTACACATTACAACATGAATCTGAACACACTCCATTTCAGTCATTAATCTGAACACACTCCATTTCAGTCATTAATCTGAACACACTCCATTTCAGTAATTAGTAAACAGGTTACTTACGGCCCACAGACAGTTTGGTTCCTCCACCAAAAGTCCACCACAGTGATACAAACAGGTTTAGCGGCCGTACAAAAACCCTGCTGCTCTAAACTCACTGCTCTCTCCATCCATTTAAACCTCTTATTACAAAACAGCTACAAAACACCAACTTCTGCTCACATCAGCTGATTAATACACTAACTCTCTGACTGTTTTACTATATTTTACTGTTTTTTTTTTTCTTTTTATACACAGTGTGTCAATCTAAACTGAGGATGCAGTTAGTGAGTGAGAAACACAAATAAATTACACAAAATAAAAGTTGAAATTTCACAAAATGTAGATCTGCAATTGCACAGGATTTACCCAGAATGCCTCATGGAGTAAAAATGCTGATGTACTCATGAGAAATTTACAATATATGACTGAATGTGTGGAGCTAAAGTGAGAATAATTCCTCCACTGCTTCTGTAGACTAATAGAAAGTTATTATATGATATTTAAGTCCTACAATAATCTAAATATTAATTTACAGTCAAAAATGTGTGTATTTACTCACTGCCAACATTGATGCTGCTTCTTCCACCATAAATCCACTACAGTGAGAAACTCATTAACATTCAGTACAAACACCATCCAGTGAAAGTTGAAGCTTCTCTCTCTAATTCACTTATTTATGCATCTTAGACCTCAAAGTGTTTTACAGAAAATCTCCATCTGACCCCACAAGTAAAATTCAGACAATAACTCTGTAGTAGTGTGAGAATTACAGTAAGATTGGGGGAATGTGGTAAAGGTGTTTCCATACTTAGAGGACACTTTGCATTGGCAGCACATGCTTCAGTGCTCTGGGAGTGTTTATAGCGCTGTGACTTTAACACTTCATGACTGAGAGCTGCTGCTACAGCAACTTCACCCACAGCTACCATGACTTTGATCCCCGTCTTCATCTGGACACTGATCCTCTGGACTCAAGGTCAGACACTGCTTTGCCTTTTATCTTTACAACAAACTGGTCAAGGCAATACATTTTTCAGGTTTGTGTAATGATTATTCTTTCAACAGTTTCTGTATCATACGTTTTTTTCAGAATGCAGAGGTCAAGTCACAGTAACTCAGACTCCTGCAGTGAAATCTGCTCTTCCAGGAGAAACAGTCACCATCAAGTGTAGAACCAGTCAGGCAGTGTATTACTACAGCTCAAATGGCCACTACTTACACTGGTATCAGCAGAAACCTGGAGAAGCTCCGAAACTCCTGATTAAATTTGCGAATCAGCGACAGTCAGGTTTTCCAGCTCGTTTCAGTGGCAGTGGATCTGGATCTGATTTCACTCTGACCATCAGTGGAGTCCAGACTGAAGATGCAGGAGATTATTACTGTCAGAGTTTCCATGATATCTCTGGCTACTGGTTCACACAGTGTTATAGAGTCGTACAAAAACCTCCCTCAGTCAGATTGTAGAGAGACTGCACTGCTGCAGCTGGGAGAGACTGCAGGTGCTGAGTTGGAGGATGTGATACGACACAATGACCCTCTGTGGAGGAGAGGAACCACACCACACTAACTCACAACTCACATTAGAAATATGGCTAATCATTTTGAAGGCCATTGTTCTGAAAAAAACTTAGATGAAGTTTTTTACTGTTTGCCAACTTCTGGTATATCACACATTGACATTACTGACCCCTAAATGTATACAGTGTCAGTTGCATAAGTACCGGTATTCACACACTGCACTTTTCCACATTTTGTAGTGTTACAGCGTGGAACTGAAATGCACTTAAGTTTGACGAAAGATCATGAAGCTACACAAAACGCCCCACATTATTGAAGTTTGGGGAAAATCAGTAGAGGTTTTAAAATGATTTACAAATAAAGTAAAAGTTGTGATTGTATAAATAGTCACCCCACTGCTGAGAAACCCCTAAATTAGTTCTGATGAAACAAGTTCCCATCAGAAGTCATATAATTAGTTGAACGGTGTCCACCAGTGTCACATGATCGCAGTGTAAGTCTACCTGTTCCTGAAAGGCCCTGAAATATGTTGGAGAACATCCTTAAATAAACAGCATGATGGAAAACAAGTTCATTCTGGAAGCCATCTGAAACCCCATTTGAGATTATCTTCAGGTTTGTGGCAGACTCAACAAACATGGAAGAATCGGTCTGATGAAAACAAAACACAACTTGGAACAATGAACTGAACCATATTTGATCGAAACCAATGTCCAGAATGAAGCATGGTGGTGGGAACATCATGTTGAGAGAGTTACCTTTGCCCCCTTTGTGGCATCCTGAGTAATGCCCTTCTTTACCTGGACACTGATTTTTGGTGAACAGCCTCCTCTAGGCAGAGTCTCATTTGTGCCATATTTGATCCAGTTTTAAAATAATGGATTTAATTGTGCTCTGTGGTATATTCAAACTTTGGGAAATGTTTTTACCAAACCAAACCAAGACTGATACTTTTCCAGTGAGACCATGGAGAATTTTAATTGCAATGATGTGCTATTTTGTGTAGATTCATGACATCTAATCACACTACTTACTTTTTCCACACTTGTGCACATTTATGGATGGACACAATGTCACTTTGATCAGCTACATCCACAGTAAGTTCAGGAAGATGGAGCACAATACACAGATTTCCCATCCAGTTCAATTTTTTTTTTTTAATCCATGAAATTTACTTTGCTCATTGATTGCTTTTATCCAAAGAGATATAAATTAAAATGCTAAAAGCATATATTGTATTCCAGGAGGTTTGTATGAACAGGACCTTTAGAATAGGAGCCTGATCTTAATTAGTGTGTGTGTGTGTGTGTGTGTGTGTGTGAGAACGATAGGACAAGATTTTAGATCTTTAATATGTCTCTATTACTGCCTCTGTATGATTCTCTCTCTCTCTCTCTCTCTCTCTCTCTCTCTCTTTTGATCTGTCTATGGTTTCTGTGTCTATCACTGTCTTGACTCCTGTTGTGGTTTATACAAATATTAGAGGAGAGATTTCCTTTAAAAAGGAAATCATATTTTTATATTTTCTCTGACATCAGTTTATTCTTGTGTGTATTGTTATGGCATGTGTGAGATTCATTCTGATATGATGCACATTCTAACCAGTCAGAGAAATAAGCAGTAACAGTTCATTTGCATGAACAGTTCTGAGTCCCAGAATAGATCAACACTTTCAGCAGATGTTCATGGTTCTTCAGTCGAACTCACTCAAGCACAACACACAGCGCTGCACTCCACCTGCTGTTAAAGGTGCTGATCCAAATCACTGTCAAAGACACTTCACGACTGAAAAAGGAGACATGATTTCCACATTTAAGCTTTATTTCAGTACAGCTACACCACTGACACCAGTTCAGTCTGCTCAATGTTTTAATTGAATTCTAGTGGACTTTACAACACCTCTTTCAGAACGAGGTGATCTGAGTGGTGTTGTGGTGGGAGACGGTACAGCCGAACACCTTGGACTCTTCCCAGCATTCTTTGCAGAGGGTCAGGGTTCTGAAGAGTCTTTCTGTTCTCCTGTGCTGGTCAGAACCCCCTCGTTCACCTCGACACCATCCATGGTGCAGCTCAACAGCGCCCCCTGTGGAGAATAGGCTGAGAGCAGGCAGAGCAGCGAGGCCGATCCTTCAGAGAGCTGCAGAGAGGAGGGAGGGAGCAGAGACACGGAGGAGTTCACCACCGGACCAGCTGGAGAACACACACACATACATATTCAGTAATTGTGGTTATATTTTCAGAACACAACTGTCTGATTAAAGATTTCTTCATTGGTTAGTTTTCTTTGTCACTCTGGTGTTTAAACTCAGTGATGATTCCGTAAACCTGTCTGACTCTGGAGCACAGTGTACTGTACACACTGCAGGAGACTGGAGGAGAAATAACACCAAATGATGGATTAGTGATGAGATTCATCTCTACAGTCAAAAACGGAATACACATGATACATAAAGATGGTAAAGAATAACTTTATAATGCTGCTCACCTCTAAATCTCCTCTGTAGTCAGTCTGAATCCTGATGGAATTAAAGTGAAAGACTCAACTTCTGTCATTTTTCATAGACCTTTACACATTTATACATTTGTAATTTCCAAGAAATCTCTCATTTTGACCAGTGAAAGCTGAAGCTTCTCTCTCTAATTCACTTTTTTATGCATCTTAGATCTAAAAGTATTTTCCAGAAAATCTCCATCTGAGGGGCGGCACCATGGTGTAGTGGTTAGCACTGTCACCTCACAGCAAGAAGGTCCTGGGTTTGAGCCCAGCCGGCGACGAGGGCCTTTCTGTTTGGAGTATGCATGCTCTCCCCATGTCCGTGTGGGTTTCCTCCGGGTGCTCCGGTTTCCCCCACAATCCAAAGGCATGCAGGTTAGGCTAATTGATGGCTCTAAATTGAACGTAGGTGTGAATGTGAGTATGCATGGTTGTCTGTGTCTATGTGTCAGCCCTGCGATGACCTGTGTACCACGCCTCTCACCCACAATTAGCTGGGATAGGCTCCAGCTTACCAGCGACCCTGTAGGACAGGATAAGCAGTTACAGATGATGGATGGATGGATGAATCTCCACCTGACCCCACAAGGAAAATTCCCACAATAACTCTGTTGTGCCCCCAGCTCCCTGGCTATATATACTGAGATGCGCTCTCCGAATTCTTTTAATTCGCAAGAAATCTCTTTCTTGAGGTTAAAGTAATGCTTTACGGTAAATAACTTATCACTAATGGGCCTCTTTAGTCAGCTACAGTGCCTTGAAAAAGTATTCATACCCCTTGAATTTTTTCAATTTTTCCACCTTACAACCACGAACTTAAAAGATTTTTATTGCGATTTTACAGTAGCATGCAAAAGTTTGGGCACCTTTGCTGAAAATGTCTGTTACTGTGAATAATTAAGTGAGCAGAAGATGAACTGATCACCAAAAGGCATAAAGGTAAAGACAAGTCATTTCTTTTCAGTGTTTTATGCAGGATGTGTGTATTATTTTCGTTTTGTACAATTGGAGAGTGAAAAAAGAAAAGGAACACCATGCGAAAGTTTGGGCACCCCAATACATTTGAGTTCTCAGGTAACTTTTACCAAGGTTCCAGACCTTAATTAGCTTATTGAGCTGTGGCTTGTTCAAATTCTTCGTTAGGAAAGGTCAGATGATGCAGATTTCAAAGCTGTATAAATTCTCTGACTCCTCAAACTTGTCCCTAAAATCGACAGCCTTGGGCTCCTCTAAGCAACTCCCTCGCATTCTGAATAATAAAATAATTGATGCTCACAAAGCAGGAAAAGGCTACAAGAACATAGCAAAGTGTTTTCAGGTAGCTGTTTCCTCAGATTGTAATGTTATTAAGAAATGGCAGTTAACAGAAACAGTGGAGAGCAAGGTGAGGTCTAGAAGATGAAGAAAACTTTCTGAAAGAACTGCTCATTGGATTGCTAGAAAGGCAAATAAAACCCCCTGTTTGACTGCAAAAGACCTTCAGAAAGATTTAGCAGAGCCTGGAGTGGTGGTGCACTGTTCTACTATGCAGCAACACCTGAACAAATATGACCTTCATGGGAGAGTCATCAGAAGAAAACCTTTCCTGGGTTCTAGCCACAAAATTCAGCGTCTGAAGTTTGCAAATGAACATCTAAATAAGCCTGATGCATTTTGGAAACAAGTCCTGTGGACTGATGAAATCAAAATAGAACTTTTTGGCCACAATGTGCAAAGGTATGTTTGGAGAAAAAAGGGTGCCAAATTCCAGGAAAAGAACACGTCTCCAACTCTGAAGCATGGGTGTGGATCGATCATGCTTTGGGGTTGTGTTGCAGCCAGTGGCACAGGGCACATTTTATTGGTCAAGGGAAGCATGGATTTGAATAAATACCAGCAAATTCTGGAAGCAAACATCACACCATCTGTAAAAAACTTGAAGTTAATAAGATGATGATCCAAAACACACCTCAAAATCTACAATGGAATACCTCAAGAGACACAAGCTGAAAGTTTTGCCCCAGCCCTCACAGTCCCCTGGCCTAAACATCATTGAAAATCTGTGGATAGATCTCAAAAGAGCAGTGCATGCAAGACAGCCCAAGAATCTTGTACAACTGGAAGCCTTTTGCAAGGACGAATGTGTGAAAATCCCCCAGGTAAGAACTGAAAGTTTATTAGCCGGCTACAAAGTGTTTACAAGCTGTGATACTTGCCAAAGTGGGTGTTACTAAGTACTGACCATGGCAGGTGCCCAAACTTTTGCTTCAGGTCCTTTTCATTTTTTGGTATTTTACGCCTGTAAATGATGGAAATAAAAATGTAATCTTGTGGAAAATATTAAAGAAATGTGTCATCTTTACCCTTATGCCTTTTGGTGATCAGTTCATCTTCTGCTCACTTAACTATTCACAGTAACAGACATTTTCAGCAAGGGTGCCCAAACTTTTGCATGCCACTGTATGTGATAGACCAAAACAGAGTAGCACATAATTGTGAAGTGAAATGAAAATGATAAATGGTCTTCAAAATTTTTAACAAATAAAAATCTGAAAAATGTGGTGTGCATTAGTACTGTATTCAGCCCCCCTGCGTCAATACTTTGCAGAGCCAACTTTTGCTGCAATTATCGCTGCAAGTCTTTTGTGGTATGTCTCTACCAGCTTTGCACATCTAGACACTGAAATTTCTGCCCATTCTTCTTTGCAAAATAGCTCAAGCTCAGCCAGATTGGATGAAGAGCATCTGTGAACAGCAATTTTCAAGTCTTGCCACAGATGCTCAATGGGATTTAGGTCTGGACTTTGACTGGGCCATTCTAACACATGAATATTTTTTGATCTAAACCATTCCATTGTAGCTCTGGCTGTATGTTTAGGGTCATTGTCTTGCTGGAAGGTGAATCTCCTTCCCAGTCTCAAGTCTTTTGCAGCCTCCAACAGGTTTTCTTCCAGGATTGCCCTGTATTTAGCTCCATCCATCTTCCCATCAACTCTGACCAGCTTCCCTGTCCCTGCTGAAGAAAAGCATCCCCATAGCATGATGCTGCCACCACCATGTTTCACAGTGGGGATGGTGTGTGCAGGGTGATGAGCAGTGTTAGTTTTCCGCCACACATAGCGCTTTGCATTTAGGACAAAAAGTTCAACTTTGGTCTCATCTGACCAAAGCACCTTCTTCCACATGTTTGCTGTGTCCCCTACATGGCTTCTGGCAAACTGCAAACGGGACTTCTTATGCCTGTCTTTCAACAATGGCTTTCTTCTTGCCACTCTTCCAAAAAGGCCAGATTTGTGGAGTGTACGACTTATAGTTGTCCTGTGCACAGATTCTCCCACCTGAGCTGTGGATTTCTGCAGCTCCTCCAGAGTGATCATGGGCCTCTTGGCTGCTTCTCTGACCAGTGCTCTCCTTGCTCGCTCTGTCAGTTTAGGTGGACGGCCATGTCTTGGTAGGTTTGCAGTTGTGCCATACTTTAAAAAAAAAAAAAAAAAAACTTTTAAGTTCATGGTTGTAAGGTGGAAAAATGTGAAAAAGTTCAAGGGGTATGAATACTTTTTCAAGGCACTGTAGAAGTAAAACCTTCACTTAACATTACCGGGCCCTGATAATATTCCTGGTTGGGTGCTCAGGGAATGTGCAGACCAGCTGGCTCATGTTCTAACAGACATCTTCAACACCTCACTGGATCAAGCCAAAGTCCCATCATGTTTCAAGACTGCCACCATCATCCCAGTGCCAAAAAACCCCTCAAATCACATCACTTAATGACTACCGGCCTGTTGCACTCACTCCCATTATGATGAAGTTCTTTGAGAGGCTGGTAAAGGAGTACATCACCTCCAGGCTCCCTCCCACATTCAACCCCTTCCAGTTTGCCTACCAGCCAAACCGCTCCACTGAAGACGTCATCTCTTCCACTCTTCACCTGAGCTTTGCACACCTGGAGGAGAAGAACACTCATGTGCAGATGCTGTTCCTGGACTTCAGTTCAGCATTCAGTACTATCATTCCACAGCATCTGGTGAACAAACTTGGTCCCCTGGGCTTCAGCACCCCCCCGTGCAACTGGCTCATAGACTTCCTCACTGAAAGACCACAATCAGTGCAGGTCAGACAGAACACCTCCAGTGTCATCACTGTCCGCACAGGCTCCCCTCAGGGCTGTATCCTGAGCCCTCTGCTGTTCACACTGATGACATATGACTGTGTCCCCAAGGCTACCAGCAACCACATTGTGAAGTTTGTGGATGACACAACAGTGGTGGGACAAATTAGGGACAATAACAACCTGGCCTAGAGAGAGGAGGTGGAGCAGCTGGTGGGCTGGTGCAGAGAAAACAACCTGATCCTGAACGTGGACAAAACCAATGAGATCATTGTTGACTTCAGGAAAAAAACAACCCAGCCACACTCCACTTCTCATCAACAACACAGCCGTGGAGGTGGTCAGTAGCACCAAGTTCCAAATTCATGACAACTTCACGTGGTCTGTGACCACTGCGTCACTGATCAAGAAGGCACAGCAATGTCTGCACTTTGCATAGGATAAGGAGAGCCCACTTGCCCCCCCATCCTCACTACATTCTACAGAAGCAACATAGAGTTTTAACTAGCTGCATCTCTGTGTGGTGTGGAGGCTGCAGTGCCTCTGACTGGAAGAATGTGAGGAGAGTGGTGAGGACAGTGGAAAAAAATTATTGGGACTTCTCTTCCCTCCATTCAGGACATTGCACCAAGGCGTTGTATGTCTTGAGCCAGAAACATCATCAGTGACCCCTCACACCTTCACTATGGACTGTTCTCACGTCTGGCCTCTGGAAAGAGGCTCTACAGCATTAGGTACAGGACCACCAGGTTCTGTAACAGCTTTTCCCCCCAGGTCACTAGACTGCTGAACTCCATACCCAAACTCTAAACTTCTATTTATACTTGAACATTCCTAATTCCACAGGTCACTTTATATGATTGCACTTTATAATATTTTTGCTGCTGCATAATTTAATTTAATACACTTCATATTTAATTCTGTGCTAAGCCAAATTGCAAGGAAATTTTGTTCGATGTACACGTGTTGCATACTGAATGACAATAAAGGTTGTCTAAGTCTCTCAGTCTAAGTCTATTCAATACCCAATGTCACTCATCAAATAAATCAGATCATCTGAATGTGTTCTTAATAAACAATTAAACTAACCCTTGAATGGACTTCAACTTTTAAAGTAATTTAAAGATGTTTGCAAATATAAACTCAGTATTACCATTGTATGAAATAATTCATGAAATACGCAAAATGCAACAGATAATTTTAACTATTTTCTTAAAAACAGATTTACAAATATACATTCAAATATAAAGATTCATAAACTCAAATTAATAGCTTTTGGATTCTTTTAAGTTAAATCCAGTGATTAATGTCTGTAAAATTTCTTGCTGTTTGAGGAGCCATGTGTTTGATCAGTGTTCATGGTGTCCTGATATTGACTACCTCACAGGTTCCTAAGCCTGGTTTACCCCTTGTCCACCCCAGGACCCCCTGTCCTGCACATTTCAGCACTTTCCCTGCTCCCAACACACCTCATTTATCTCTTCAGCTAATTAACAGTGCTTGCTGAGTTGAGTGAGTGTGTTAGTGCAGGTAAAATAGTAAAATGTGCAAGACAGGGGACACTCTAGGGCCAGAGACCGGAAACTGTGGACAAATGAATTAACTCTCGTTACAGACTGATCTTTAAATTGTATCATGTCTTTTGGTGTGGGAAATTCACTCCAGAAGTAATGCTTAAGACAGCACAGATGAAATTTCAGTCCTCTCTGACCCATGGTGCAAACAGGCAATGCAATGAATAAAAATAGAATAACTGAAACAAACAATATAAACAGTATAAACACTCTAGATAAGAAATAGACATAGACTAAACACTCACAGGTATATATATATATATATATATATATATATATATATATATATATATATATATATATATATATGTAGTGGTTCAGTGTTGGTGGGTGGAGCACAGAGGACGGCAGGACAGAGATCAGATTGGTACAGCGTTTTTATTGCCACACTTTTCAGTGAACAACTTATTTTAAATCCACAGACACACACACAATCAGCGTCTCATTGGGGAAGAGCCCCCTCTGCTCTCGCTCTCCCTCCTTAAGTAGGGTGCGGTCACTGGGAAGACACACAAACACAGGTTAATTGCCCTCAGGTGTAGTGATTCTGCCAATTACCTTCCCTGACTCCGCCCTCCTGTCACAGACCAGCGCTTGACCATGCCCCCGCTGCCACATAACCCCACTGCCCGACTCAGGCCGTGCGGCCGTCCGGCCTGCAGCCGACTCCCCCCCCCTTGACAGGAGAGGAAGTCCGCCACGACCATCTGCGCCCCCGGCCTGTGGACCACCTTGAAATTAAAAGGGTTGGAGTGCCAGATACCAACGGGTGATCCACGCGTTGGCATCCTTCATGCGGTGGAGCCACTGGAGGGGCGCGTGGTCCGAAGAGAGGGTGAAAGGGCGCCCCAGCAGGTAGTACCGGAGGGCAAGGACCGCCCACTTGATGGCCAGACACTCTTTCTCTTTGGTGCTGTAGCACCCCTCACGCACCGACAGCTTCCTGCTGATGTACAGGACTGGGCGGTCTTCCCCCTCCACCTCCTGGTACAAAACCGCCCCCAGCCCTCTGTCCGACGCATCGGTCTACAACATAAAGGGGAGAGAAAAGTCAGTGGAGTGTAAAAGTGGCCCCCCACACAGTGCAGCCTTTACCTCAGAAAAAGCCCGCTGGCATTGCTCTGTCCACTGGACTGGATCTGGTGCCCCCTTTTTAGTGAGATCAGTCAGCGGGCTGGTGACATCCAAATAATTAGGTTTAAACCTACGATAATAGCCAGCCAGCCCCAGGAACTGTCTCACCCCCTTTTTGGTCTTGGGCCTCAGGCAGGCCGCAATTGCTGCTGTCTTGTTAATTTGGGGACGCACCTGCTTGTTGCCCAAGTGGAAGCCCAGATCCCGTACTTCCACCCGTCCAATCGCACACTTCTTTGGGTTGGCTGTGAGACCCGCTCGCCTCAGCGACCTAAGGATGGCCCTTAGATGTTTGAGGTGCACCGGCCAGTCATTACTATAGACGATGATGTCGTCGAGATAGGCGGCCGCATAGGTGGTGTGGGGGCGGAGGACCCTGTCCATCAGTCGCTGAAATGTAGCGGGCGCCCCAAACAGCCCAAACGGAAGTGTGACGAATTGGTGTAAACCGAACGGTGTGGAAAAGGCCGTTTTTTCTCGGGATAGTGGAGTCAAGGGGATCTGCTAATATCCCTTCGTCAAATCCAGTGTCGAATAAAAGCGAGCAGTGCCGAGTCGATCAAGCAACTCATCAATACGAGGCATTGGGTACGCATCGAATTTAGACACCGCATTCACTTTTCTATAGTCCACACAGAACCGGACTGACCTGTCGGCCTTGGGTACCAAGACCACCGGGCTGCTCCAGTCACTGTGGGACTCCTCGACGATGCCCATTTCGAGCATGGTCTCAAGTTAGTCCCGAACCACCTTTTTTTTGTGTTCAGGTAGCCTGTAAGGGCGGCTACCACTACCACCCCCGGGGGTGTCCCTATGTGGTGCTCTATGAGGTTAGTGCAACCAGGCAGGGGCAAGAACACATCTGAAAACTCTGTCTGCAACTGGGCAGCCTCCGTGAGTTGGGTCAGGGAGAGGTGGTCTCCACAGGGGAACGGAGAGGTACGTGATGCCAATGCCCCTTTTTGAACCTCCGGCCCCAGCTCCGCCTTCTCTGGAACCACCGACACCAATGCCATGGGGACCTCCTCATTCCAGAGTTTAAGCAGATTGAGGTGGTAAATCTGTAGCGCCCCACCCCTGTCCGTTCGCCTCACCTTGTAGTCGACGTCCCTGACTCGCCGTGTGACCTCAAAGGGTCCTTGCCACTTGGCGATCAATTTGGAGCTCGATGTGGGCAACAGTATGAGTACCTTATCTCCCGGTGTGAACTCCCTAAGGCGCGTACCCTTGTTGTACAGGCGGGCTTGCCGTTCTTGGGCCTGGCACAAATTCTCCTGGGTTAGGTGGGTGAGCATGTGGAGTTTTGCGTGCAGGTCCATAACATATTGAATTTTGTTCTTACTTTGTGAAGGTCCCTCCTCCCAATTTTCCCGCAGCACGTCTAGAATGCCGCGTGGCTTATGCCCATATAATAATTCGAATGGGGAGAACCCCGTGGAGGCTTGGGGGACCTCTCGCACTGAAAACAACAAGGGCTCGAGCCACTTATCCCAATTACGTGCGTCCTCACTTACCGTACGAATTTTTTAATAATATTCTTGAGGGTGCGATTGAACCGTTCCACTAAACCGTCCATTTGTGGGTGATACACGCTGGCGTGGATCGGCTTAATCCCCAATAACCCATACAGTTCGCGCAGTGTCCGTGACATAAATGTGGTGCCTTGATCAGTCAGAATCTCTTTCGGGATTCCAACTTGGGAGATAACGCGGAAGAGCGCCTCTGCAATACTGCGTGCTGAGATATTGCGCAGAGGCACTGCTAGCGGGTATCGCGTTGCATAGTCCACCAGAACTAATATAAAGTGGTACCCTCGTGCTGACCGATCTAAAGGCCCGACGAGATCCATCCCAATCCTTTCGAACGGAGTCACGATTAATGGTAGAGGGCGCAAAGGGGCTTTTGGAATGGCCGCTGGATTTACTAACTGGCATTCGTGGCACGCTGTACACCACCTACGGACATCGCTGCGAATCCCTGGCCAATAGAATCGGGCCATTATTCGGGCTAGTGTCTTATCCTGCCGTAAGTGTCCAGCCATGGGATTAAAGTGAGCCGCCTGGAATACCAATTCCCGGCGGCTCTTTGGAATTTAAATTTGCGTGACTCGATCTTTAGTTTGAGTGTCCTGCGTCACTCGGTATAACCTATCCTTCATAATCGCGAAGTAGGGGAAGGACGGGGTGGCGTCCGGCTTTGGTGCTCCAGTCACGGGTTTCAGCACCACTGTAGCGGTTCAGTGTCCCGCTCCCGCCAGTGCCCACAAAAAAATTATGATTTTCAGTCCCGCTCCCGCCCGCACCTGCCATATTTTGTCCCGCTCCCGCCCGCAAATCCTGCATGATGCAGACGTTCGCGTTATTTCTCAGGAAAGTTCTTGTCTTGACACAGCATGATGGTGCCCCGCCCCCTACTTTGAGTGGATTTGAGCATAAATATCTACAGCTCACATTCACGTTTGTTATTATTTACCTTGTTTCTGAATTCAGCATGTAGTGTCTCTAATAATAACAATAATAATTAGTGCTGTCAAGCGATTAAAATATTTAATCGCGAATCACACATTTTTATCACATGAGAAACCATTGTAATTCTCTGATCAGCATAAAAAAGTGAATGGGCTTGCTTTGTACCAATGGTGTTTTTTTTTTATTGCAAAGCAGAGCTAGCAAGAAGAGTGAACTTCACTCTTCTTCCACTTCACTCAGTGAAGTGATTTACTGCTTGAGTTAGTCTACAACTTTAATCAGAGAGACAGGTTACACAGTGACGGTAGGCTTGACATGCTTGATTATAATATAAAGTACACTATTATATTAACTTTAAGTTGTTCGTTGATAAATATTGCATTGAATCTGATCTTTACTGTTTCATCTCACTTAACACATTTTGTATTTTTAGACTTTTTCTGCCTGTTGATGCGTCGCGCTGTCCAATCAGAGGCGGCCAAATTTGCATATTACAGGAAGGATTTCTGGGATAGCATTGAGTTTACAGACGCTGTCTTCTTAAAACTGAATAAATATTTAAAAAGAGCCAAATGAGCCAGTCTTTTGAACGGCTCTTTTTAAAGAACGGATCACAAAGATGCGGATCCCATCAAAGAGCCATAAATCCCATCTCTACTAGTTTCAAAAGCTTATGAAAAACCTACATCATGTCACAGAGCGTTAATCTCGCGATAAAAAAAAATTATCGCCGTTAAAATTGAGTCAAGTTAATGCGATAATAACGCGACATGTTTTACAGCACTAATAATAATAATAATAATAATAATAATAATAATAATAAAAGACAGGCGAGCACGTAATTCCAAGTGGAAATTTGGTATATTTATTGTTCAGCCATACAAAACATTAGGCTGACCCAGTTTACATTTGTTAAGCATTTCTAACTAGAATATCCTATTGAGGTATTTCACTCACGTGACCAAGTCATGTGATGCTGCCATTTTGGACGTCACGGCTCGAATCAGTTTGAATGCGAGGAAGGCGACAAATGAAAAACATAAAAGAAAAAGGAGCGAGATGCAGAAAACACCTTCACTATCCAGCAACGTAGGGGATTTTCAGGGCGAGCAGAGGGAGAGGTATTTGCAAAAATTGAGGTTAGCAGGCTTAGAGAACGACGTTTACCTGCTTCCACCAGGATTGTTCACTGACAGCTAAGGTTTGTTCACATTTTCATTTACTTTTGGTCCTCAGGATAAACAAAATGTTATTAAATGTCATTGAAATAACTTCTTAGTCTGTTGAGACATGGCCTGTTATAAGTTTTTCCTTTACTGTATTTACTAGTTTACTGAGCGTGCTCCGGGGCTGGCTGGCGCTGGCTGGCTAGCGCTCCGGGGCTGGCTGGCGCTGGCTGGCTAGCGCTCCGGGGCTCGCGCGCTGGCTGGCTAGCGCTCCGGGGCTCGCGCGCTGGCTGGCTAGCGCTCCGGGGCTCGCGCACTGGCTGGCTAGCAGTCCGGGGCTGGCTGGCTGGCTGGCTAGCGCTCCGGGGCTGGCTGGCTAGCTAGCGCTCCGGGGCTCGCGTGCTGGCTGGCTAGCGCTCCGGGGCTGGCTGGCTGGCTAGCACTCCGGGGCTGGCTGGCTGGCTAGCACTCCGGGGCTGGCTGGCTAGCGCTCCGGAGCTGGCTGGCTGGCTAGCGCTCCGGGGCTCGCGCGCTGGCTGGCTAGCGCTCCGGGGCTGGCTGGCTAGCTAGCACTCCGGGGCTGGCTGGCTGGCGCTCCGGGGCTCGCGCGCTGGCTGGCTAGCGCTCCGGGGCTGGCTGGCTAGCTAGCGCTCCGGGTCTGGCTGGCTAGCTAGCACTCCGGGGCTGGCTGGCTAGCTAGCACTCCGGGGCTGGCTGGCTAGCTAGCGCTCCAGGGCTGGCTGGCTGGCGCTCCGGGGCTCGCGCGCTGGCTGGCTAGCTAGCGCTCCGGGGCCAGCTGGCTGGCTGGCGCTCCGGGGCCGGCTGGCTGGCTAGCTAGCGCTCCGGGGCCGGCTGGCTAGCTAGCGCTCCCGGGGCCGGCTGGCTAGCTAGCGCTCCAGGGCTCGCGCGCTGGCTGGCTAGCTAGTGCTCCGGGGCTCGCTGGCTCAGTAAACTAGTAAATCCAGTAAAGGAAAAACTTGAGACTGAAAGTTTTTAACATTCATCCAAATGACTGAATGTAAACATTGCTACAGTAACATACCAGCTACTGTTGTTGACATTAGCTAGCTTGCCGTCCAAAATGGCGGACACCGGGGCGTCACGTGACCCTGTGACGTCAGGAGAAATACCTCAATAGAATACCCTATAAGCATAGCATATATAAATGTTATAACAGAACACAGTCCTAGCCTACAACAACAAAAAATCGACAGTATAGGCTACTGTAGACATTATAGGGCTATGGTTGCACATTTCTAAAACTATTTGGGCTTGAGCCTCCATGCAAGTGTTAAACTCAATATAACATAGCTGACCTTGTTTGAATATGAATAAGAAAAACGAGAAAATCAAACGCAGGTAAACGAAACAACTAAGCCTATTGCTTAGGATATCGGGTTCTTTGAACAGCTATGGAGAAACAGCAAATTGTTCACTGTTGAGGGCTTCAACATACTGCGCCTTTCCTCCAGTATGCGACCACATATGCTGAACGCGAGCTCGGATGGTGCGCTGGAACCTGGAATGGCCAGTACATGCCGTGCCAGTTTGTCAAGTGTGGGAAAGTCATAGCAGTGATTTTTCCACCACAGCAGGATATCTTTAGATTGGTGTGATTCGGATCCAATAAGTTTCACTTTCAGATAATCATCAATCTCGGAGTTTACAGACTTCGATTCAGCACCCGTAGCACCGACATCCTCCCATTCCTCAAACTCACGAAAAGTGACCTTTTTAGGTGGAGGTGGCTCTGCGCTTTAATCAGTTTGGACATCAAACCCCAACTCCTCGGTCATCTCTTTCACAGCTTCCGTCACGTATTGTCTTTCATTTGCATTGATCATCCTAAGATGACGCAGCTTTGGAGTAAGGAAAGTTGCTACTTTATACAGCATGTCAATTCCATTTGGGACAAGGTGACTTGGTGACAGCAGTGTGTCTAGGCATTGCGCACACGCAGATGCGACGACAGGTCTGATGTACCTGATTTATGGCCGTTGTATGTCAGAACCTTTTGGCACTTATCACAGCAAGCAAAGGGCAGCTGATTTCCATCCGTGTCGTACACGAGTGAGAACGATTTCCAAATGTCCGATTTCAGGAATCTTGACTTTTTAACGGTAAATGTACCTCTTTTTAAACCAGCACTTACTTTTGAAGCACTGTGAGATTCAGTAAAGGAGCTCTGCTCTTCTGCCATGATCGGAGATCTCAAACACGGAAGAGGAAAAGAATCGAGAAACGAACGAGAGATATTTATCCTCTCCTGGATCAGAATCAGAATTGTGATGACCAGCTCATCTAAGGTGTCATTGAGGCATCATGTTAGTGTGGGTCACTGGAGGCTGGGTGTGAATGGCGAGTCATTAGAGTGATCAAAGGATTTCCCGTTAGGGTGATCAGTGGCAAATTTAAGATGCCATTCCTCACTCAATCTGGCAATCTGACTCTCTCTGCAAATTTAGGCATCTTAAAATGTTTTTATTAATGCCAAATAAAATATCCAGCACAAATTATATATGATAGACATAAATTAATAATGGCGGCACGGTGGTGTAGTGGTTAGCGCTGTCGCCTCACAGCAAGAAGGTCCGGGTTCGAGCCCTGGGGCCGGTGAGGGCCTTTCTGTGTGGAGTTTGCATGTTCTCCCCGTGTCCGCGTGGGTTTCCTCCGGGTGCTCCGGTTTCCCCCACAGTCCAAAGACATGCAGGTTAGGTTAACTGGTGACTCTAAATTGACCGTAGGTGTGAATGTGAGTGTGAATGGTTGTCTGTGTCTATGTGTCAGCCCTGTGATGACCTGGCGACTTGTCCAGGGTGTACCCCGCCTTTCGCCCGTAGTCAGCTGGGATAGGCTCCAGCTTGCCTGCGACCCTGTAGAAGGATAAAGCGGCTAGAGATAATGAGATGAGATAAATTAATAATTTATCAATTTTATTTCAAGCACGTTTTTAGTTTGCGGGACTGCAGCTTATCACCGCTCCCGCCCGTGCCACATATGTGCACTCCCGCTCCCGCCCGCGTGCGCATATGTGCACTTCCGGTCCTGCCTGCGCCTGCAATGAGCTTTCAAAATTTGTCCCACGCCGCACTGCTTTGCGGCGGGTCCCGCGAGTCCCGCGGGACTCCCGCGGGAGTGCAGGGCTCTACTCTCCAGTCCCCTGTGGAGACCACCTCTCCCCGACCCAACTCGCGGAGGTTGCCCAGTTGCAGACTGAGTTTTCGGACGTGTTCTCGCCCCTGCCCGGCCGCACCAACCTCATAGAGCACCACATTGAGACGCCCCCGGGGGTGGTAGTGCGTAGCCGCCCTTACAGGTTACCTGAGCACAAGAAAAAAGTTGTACGGGAAGAACTCGAGGCCATGCTCGAAATGGGCATCGTCGAGTATTCCCACAGTGACTGGAGCAGCCCGGTGGTCTTGGTACCCAAGGCCGACGGGTCAGTCCGGTTCTGTGTGGACTATAGAAAAGTCAACGCGGTGTCTAAATTTGATGCATACCCAATGCCTCGTATTGATGAGTTGCTCAATTGGCTAGGCACAGCTTGTTTTTACTCGACGCTGTATTTAACAAAGGGTTATTGGCAGATCCCCTTGACTCCATTATCCCGGGAAAAAACGGCGTTTTCCACACCGTTTGGCTTGCACCAATTCGTCACACTTCTGTTTGGGCTGTTTGGGGCGCCTGCTACGTTTCAGCGACTGATGGACAGGGTCCTCCGCCCCCACGCCACCTATGTGGCCGCATACCTTGATGATATCATTTATAGTAATGACTGGCAGCGGCACTTACAACACCTGAGGGCCGTCCTTAAGTCGCTGAGGCGAGCGGGTCTCACAGCCAACCCGAAGAAGTGTGCGATTGGGCTGGTGGAAGTACGGTATCTGGGCTTCCACTTGGGCAATGGGCAGGTGCGTCCCCAAATTAACAAGACAGCAGCAATTGCGGCCTGCCCGAGGCCCAAAACCAAAAAGGGGGTGAGACAGTTCCTGGGGCTGGCTGGCTACTATCGTGGGTTTATACCTAATTATTCGGACGTCACCAGCCCGCTGACTGATCTCACTAAAAAGGGGGCACCAGATCCAGTCTAGTGGACGGAGCAATGCCAGCAGGCTTTCTCTGAGGTAAAGGCTGCACTGTGTGGGGGGCCACTATTACACTCCCCTGACTTTGCTCTCCCTTTTATGTTGCAGACCGATGCGTCGGACAGAGGGCTGGGGGCGGTTTTGTCCCAGGAGGTGGAGGGGGAGGACCGCCCCATCCTGTACATTAGCAGGAAGCTGTCAGTGCGTGAGGGGCGCTACAGCACTATCGAGAAGGAGTGTCTGGCGATCAAGTGGGCGGTCCTCGCCCTCCGCTACTACCTGCTGGGGCGCCCTTTCACCCTCTGTTCGGACCAAGCACCCCTCCAGTGGCTCCACTGCATGAAGGATGCCAACGCGTGGATCACCCGTTGGTATCTGGCACTCCAACCCTTCAATTTTAAGGTGGTCCACAGGCCGGGGGCGCAGATGGTCGTGGCGGACTTCCTCTCCCGTCGGGGGGGGGGGGGGGGGGAGTCGGCTGCAGGCCGGACGGCTGCCCGGCCTGAGTTGGGCGGTGGGGGTATGTGGCAGCGGGGGCGTGGTCAAGCGCCGGTCTGTGACAGGAGGGCGGAGTCAGGGAAGGTAAGTGGCAGAATCACTATACCTGACAGCAATTAACCTGTGTTTGTGTGTCTTCCCAGTGAACGCGCCCTACTTAAGGAGGGAGAGCGAGAGCAGAGGAGCTTATCTCCGGACTAGACGCTGACTGTGTGTGTGTGTCTCTAGCCCATATAGAATTGTTCACTGAAAAGTGTGGCAATAAAGCCTTTTGAAAACCCGATCTCTGTCCTGCCATCCTCTGTGCTCCACCCACACCTCGTGAACCGTTACACTCAGTGTTTCAGTTCACGACAATGCATTCAGCAACACACTTTCAATATCTACACACAAAATGTTATATAAAAACCCCAAATCCTAAACCACGGTTCCCGCTGGCGCTTATCACACTCATCATTAACAAACATAATCCATCAGTGATGAAGAGAAAATTACTAGCCGTCGTCACAGTGAAGAATGTATTTGTTATCTTTATCATTACCATACCTGGTGACTTGTCCAGGGTGTACCCCACCTTTCGCCCGTAGTCAGCTGGGATAGGCTCCAGCTCGCCTGCGACCCTGTAGAACAGGATAAAGCGGCGAGAGATAATGAGATGAGATGAGATCCTTACCATAAATCATCTTTTCTAGAAATCCCTCTGTTTGCCGAAATCCAACCACAGTGAAGAGACGGCGGGAAGCCAGAGTGTAAACAATGAACACGTGTCTGTGATCAATAAAAATCAACTACAAATAATGACCAAATGAGCACCAAGCTTTTGACCAATCATTGTGCGTCTTAATCGGCCGGGTGTCATGGTGTGATTATCACGGTTTGAACCAAACAATAGTGCAGTCTAAGTTTTTCGGGCATCTTCTTCAAGCACTGAAGATGAATTCAGGGCCGAAAGAAACACGGTGGAGGCACACTCAGAGCCCCGGCTGTCCCCGAGCACATTGGACAGTGCCAGTAATACAGGGGCCAGTAAAAAGCGCCAAAGTGAAAATGCTGTCAGCCGGCAAGTGACTGAAGGGAGCTACGTTTCAGGAGGCATGGCATGTTCAGTCCTCGTGGTGAACGTATGATGTAAAACGTTGTCTTTCTGTGTTCGGTTTGTAAATCAGCAGTAAATTCGGATTCCTTCACTGTTGTTTGTTCCCAGACTCTTCTTGACTCTGTTCAACTGTAAATCAAGTTTTGTGTTGAAGTAAAGGGGTAAAGGGAGTCCTAAAAGCTCTTTTGAACAATTCCATGTGAAAATAACCTGAAATAAACTCAAACTAAAGAGGTTTATTTTATCTTGATGGTGCACAGGGCGCCCAAAATCAAGGTCTTTCTTATTAGAAGCTGGAGTGGAGCCTAAAATTTATATGTAATGGAGAAGCCTAGCTGTATCTATACAAATGTTTGAATTGTAACAGTTTGGTTGGTATAAACCTGTATTATGTCCACTTTTATAAGTTGGTAAGGAAGAAAAAAATACAGACTAAGTGAAGGAAAAATAAGAAAAAGTGAACAATACCTCTTTGACTTGATTTTTCAAGGAAAAAAGGGGAGAAATTTTTTTTCAGAACCCATGGGGAATGCTGCTAAAGTTGGCAGATATTTTCACTGAGATGAAATAAAAATGAAATCAATTTAAATGTGGAAATTAAATGAATTTAAATGGGGACCCAACCAGTTATCCGTCAGAAGCTGCAGGCCTGTATCGACGTTTGTGGGTGTAGTCACCTGAAGCAATATGGCTGCTTCACACCAGTGGCATATAAAAAAACAATCTCACTCGAGGCACCGATGGATGTCGTCCTTACTGTCTCCGCATGATGCTGGCAGTGCTGGGGAATGGAGACTCACTGAGGCTGTGCGTAGCTCACTGAGTCTGTGTGTATATGTTTGGACGAGTAGATGACTCATGCCAAGTCCTTAACAACTCCAGTAAGCTAGCTAATAATGATGATGATTATTATTAATATTATTATTATTATTATTATTACTATTTTTGATCTTTAGAATAAATATGATGGTCTATAACAGATACTGAGACAGATGCTTTGGTCATTTCTTTATGATGTACATGAACAATAATGTGCACCAAAAGGGTTTCATGATTCAAAGGCTTTTATTAATAATTCAAAGCAGGACATTGCAGTGATACACACACTTAACACATATGTAAGTGATCATTAAGAATAAGAATTGAGTTAAACTGAGGAGTGTGTGAGCTCACATGTTAATAACTCAAATGAAATGATGAAAGTGGGACATTTGAGCAGTAAAGGCCACATGTAACACACAGTGAAGCAGTAGAAGGTGAGCTGAGTAAAGTGTGTGTGAGCTCACAGCTCTGAGCACTGCTCTGTGTTCACTCTGCCCACCACAGTAGGTTGGTTGTCTTTGGAGGCCTCACAGGTCACCACCTTGTTCCTCCACTGCTCCGGGTGGAGGCTCAGCGTGCTGCTCCAGCTGTAGAGGCCGTCCGCGTGCAGAACGGCGGCGCTGCGGCTCTCCCCCAAGCTCCAGCTGCTCCCATCAACCTTCCAGCTCAGTGTCCAGTCCGAGGGGAAGCCCTTGTCGGCCACACACATGAGTGTGACCTTCTCCTGCTGCAGCTCCACACTGGAGGGAGGCAACACCGTCACACTGGGCTGAGTGACACCTACACACACACACACACACACACACACACACACAGTGTTGAGACAGGAATGGACAGCTGTCAGTCACTCAGGCTTCGTTTCAGCTCACTGTGTGTTTCACTTCCCTTTATATCTTACAGAGCAGAACTGAGTTCAGTGGAGCATCACAAACGATTCACACTCAATTCAAATACTTTTACATCTTAGGTCTATAATCATTTTTATTACAGTTATCCCTGGACAGTAAAAATGAATTATACTGAGTATTCAGGAATTAAAAATATGAAGCTCATTTTATAACATGAATAAGCCACATTTAAAATACAGAATATTTACCACTTAAGCAAATTCAGTTTTGGTTTCTACATTTAAATCTGTATTTGGACTCACAGTCTCTAAGATATTAAATGTCGTTAAAATAATTCAACAAAATGTCATCTGTAATTTGCACAATGATATCTACTTTCCTTTTAGATTTAAATTATAATTAACTACCAGCAGTAGAATCAAATACATTTAAGCTTTAAATTATAATAAACAACCGGCAATATAATCAAAGACATTTTTCAAACTTCTAAAATAAGGGAAATTTGAGAAACAGAAGGACGTGATACAAAAATCACATCTGATCTGAATTTGGAGGAAAAATAAATCTAAAATATATTCTTTACACATTACTACATGAATCTGAACACACTCCATTTCAGTCATTAATCTGAACACACTCCATTTCAGTAATTAGTAAACAGGTTACTTACGGCCCACAGACAGTTTGGTTCCTCCACCAAAAGTGATCCACAGTGATACAAACAGGTTTAGCGGCCGTACAAAAACCCTGCTGCTCTAAACTCACTGCTCTCTCCATCCATTTAAACCTCTTATTACAAAACAGCTACAAAACACCAACTTCTGCTCACATCAGCTGATTAATACACTAACTCTCTGACTGTTTTACTACATTTTACTGTTTTTTTTCTTTTTAAACACCAAGAGTGTCAATCTAAACTGAGGATGCAATTAGTGAGTGAGAAACACAAACAAATTACACAAAATAAAAGTTGAAATTTCACAAAATGTAGATCTGCAATTGCACAGGATTTACCCAGAATGCCTCATGGAGTAAAAATGCTGATGTACTCATGAGAAATTTACAATATATGACTGAATGTGTGGAGCTAAAGTGAGAATAATTCCTCCACTGCTTCTGTAGACTGATAGAAAGTTATGATATGATATTTAAGTCCTACAATAATCTAAATATTAATTTACAGTAAAAAATATTAGTGTGTATTTACTCACTGCCAACATTGATGCTGCTTCTTCCACCATAAATCCACTACAGTGAGAAACTCATTAACATTCAGTACAAACACCATCCAGTGAAAGTTGAAGCTTCTCTCTCTAATTCACTTATTTATGCATCTTAGACCTCAAAGTGTTTTACAGAAAATCTCCATCTGACCCCACAAGTAAAATTCACACAATAACTCTGTAGTAGTGTGAGAATTACAGTAAGATTGGGGGAATGTGGTAAAGGTGTTTCCATACTTAGAGGACACTTTGCATTGGCAGCACATGCTTCAGTGCTCTGGGAGTGTTTATAGCGCTGTGACTTTAACACTTCATGACTGAGAGCTGCTGCTACAGCAACTTCACCCACAGCTACCATGACTCTGATCCCCGTCTTCATCTGGACACTGATCCTCTGGACTCAAGGTCAGACACGGCTTTGCCTTTTATATTTTAAACAAACTCGTCAAGACAATAAATTTTTCAGGTTTGTCTCATGATTATTCTTTCAACAGTTTCTGTATCATACTTTTTTTTCAGAATGCAGAGGTCAAGCCACAGTCACTCAGACTCCTGCAGTGAAATCTGCTCTTCCAGGAGAAACAGTCACCATCAACTGTAGAACCAGTCAGGCAGTGTACACAGACTCAAATGGCCACAACTTATACTGGTATCAGCAGAAACCTGGAGAAGCTCCTAAACTCCTGATTAAATTTGCAAATCAGCGAGTGTCAGGTTTTCCAGCTCGTTTCAGTGGCAGTGGATCTGGATCTGATTTCACTCTGACCATCAGTGGAGTCCAGACTGAAGATGCAGGAGATTATTATTGTCAGAGCCGGCATGATATCTCTGGCTACTGGTTCACACAGTGTTATAGAGTCGTACAAAAACCTCCCTCAGTCAGATTGTAGAGAGACTGCACTGCTGCAGCTGGGAGAGACTGCAGGTGCTGAGTTGGAGGATGTGATACGACACAATGACACTCTGTAGAGGAGAGGAACCACACCACACTAACTCACAAGTCACTTTAGAAATCTCTCAATAAACATCACACTACACTGCACACAGTCCATCACATCCACTCCTGTAAGATCAATAGTTTCCCAGGTCTCTCAGTCGTGGTGTTACCTGTCACACCTGAAACATCTTTAGAAAGAAGAACAGCTTTAGAGATAACAGATCCGTATCTGCACTGATGGCTGGTTGTGATATTGAATACGGGCTAAATCCAATTTTACTCCTCATCTCTGACTTGCTGTTACTATTATGACGCCATTAGAGATGAGCCTTATGACACTCACTGTGACACTCAGTGAGTCTCATTATATAAGCATAAATAAGACATACACACTCATTAAAATACACAGAAATGTTTAAGTTAAATCCAGTGATTAATGTCTGTAAAATTTCTTGCTGTTTGAGGAGCCATGTGTTTGATCAGTGTTCATGGTGTCCTGACATTGACTACCTCACAGGTTCCTAACCCTGGTTTACCCCTTGTCCACCCCAGGACCCCCTGCTCCAAATACACATCATTTAAGTCTTCAGCTAATTGACAGTGCATGCTGAGTTGAATGAGTGTGTTAGTGTCGGTAAAACACTAAAATGTGCAGGGCAGGGAAACTCCAGGACCAGAGATAGGAAACTGTGGATTACCGAATAAACTCTAGTTACAGACTGATCTTTAAATTGTGTCATGTCATTTGGTGTGGGAAATTCACTCCAGAAGTAATACTTAAGATATTTTTGTAATTGAATATAATATTTGAGTTCAGTATAACTAGCATCCAGGGGTACAGTCGTGACATATCTCTCACCTGCCATATGTCAGCAGATCACCAGCTTCCTTGCAGACAGGGACTGGTGCTCCTCAGGGTTGTGTCCTCTTCCCACTGCTCTTCTCCCTTTCCACCAATGACTGCACCTCCATGGACCCAACTGTAAAACTCCTGAAATTTACAGATGACACTACAGTCACATGACTCATGCAAGAAATCGATGAGTCTGCATGTTGGTGGGAGATCAACCATTACGTTACATCACTGGCATTTAGCTTATCAAGAACGATGTACAACATGCCCAGAGCAGCATGGGAAGCAGTTGGTGGTTAGCTGCCTTGCTCAACGGCACTTCCTCTATTCCTGATGGTCCAGGGAAGAGAACCGGCAACCTTTTGGTCCCAAATCTAAACATTGCTAAAAATTCACTAAAAATTAGGCCACAACTTCTCCCAGTTGGTGCTCTGGTGCAATCAGAATAATGTGATGCTAAACACACTGAAGACGATGGAGATCATAGTGGACTTAAGGAGACACCCCTCTACGATGCTCCCCCTCACAATTTCCAGCAGTACTGTGTCAACTGTAAAGACATTTCAGTTCCTGGGAACTACCATTTCACGAGACTTGAAGTGGAAATACAACATCAACTCCATCCTTAAAAAAGCCCAGCAGAGGATGTACTTTTAGCAGCAACTCAGAAAGTACGGTATGTCACAGGAGCTGCTGACACAGTTGTACACCGCTGTCACTAAATCCATCCTGTGCACATCCATAACAGTTTGGTTCGGAGAAACCACAAAACAGGACAGGAACAGACTGTAGTGAACAGTAAGGTCAGCAGAAAGGATCATCGGTGCTCCCCCGCCCAGTCTCCAGGATTTGTACATTTCATGAACCAGGAAGTATGCTGAGAAATTCATGAAGGACACCTCACAACCTGTTCCAGCTCCTCCTCTCCAGCAGGTGCTATAGAGCATTGAGAACCAGAACCACCACACATAAGAGCAGCTTTTTCCCTGTGCCATCAACCTCATAAATATATGACCTGAACCATCCTTGCCATTATATTAGTGTACAATTTTTACCTCCTGTAACATGCTTTTGTTTGCACTACTACACTGCACTCTATGTACACTGACTGTGTCATGTGTGTATTTGTTGTATATTGTGCATTTTCTGTAATATATCCTGCACATAGTCTGTATATTGTGTACCATTTATATTGTTGATAGCATATATATTTATAATATGTACTGCAAATTGTAGATATGACATATTTTGATCCATAATATATTGCAGATATTGTTTTTTACAGATTGATATTGTACACTACAGATATTTTACACAGATTGTATTTATAATATAGGTATTGTATATCATGGATATTGTATATAACAGATATCACATATTACTTACTTATTTTTGTCATGTCTATATTGTCCATATTGTACATTGCATATACATATATACCTTCTATTTTTCTTCTCTCTCTTATTTTTCTTCCCCTTTTCTGTATCGCTAGAGAAACACCAACTGCTGGAACCAAATTCCTTGTGTGTGTTAAAATACTTGGCAAATAAACGATTGTGATTCTGATTAATCCAGTTGGTGTAAGAGTATTTCCATAACCATCACACCAGTCCCCAATTCACAGATGCGTGAAAGTAAAATGAAGCATTCCACTTACTCTCTTTTAAACATAAATGCTTTCTAATGTCATTCCCACTCAACCACATCCTCATTGTTGATACTTTCTCTCGATTCCCCTTCTTCTTCTTCTCTTCTTCTTATTATTTCATTATTATGCCTTGATCATGAATTTGAGGGTCTATAACAAATACTCTGACAGATGCATTGATGATTTGTTCATAATGTACATGATCAATAAAATTCTGAAACAGTTTTCACTGAATCAAAGGCTTTTATTAATAATTCAAAGCAGGACATTGCAGTGATACACACACTTAACAGATATGTAGGTGATCATTAAGAAGAAGAATTGAGTTAAACTGAGGAGTGTGTGAGCTCAAATGTTAATAACACAAATGAAATGATGAAAGTGGGACATTTGAGCAGTAAAGGCCACATGTAACACACAGTGAAGCAGTAGAAGGTGAGCTGAGTAAAGTGTGTGTGAGCTCACAGCTCTGAGCACTGCTCTGTGTTCACTCTGCCCACCACAGTAGGTTGGTTGTCTTTGGAGGCCTCACAGGTCACCACCTTGTTCCTCCACTGCTCCGGGTGGAGGCTCAGCGTGCTGCTCCAGCTGTAGAGGCCGTCCGCGTGCAGAACGGCGGTGCTGCGGCTCTCCCCCGAGCTCCAGCTGCTCCCATCAACCTTCCAGCTCAGTGTCCAGTCCGAGGGGAAGCCCTTGTCAGCCACACACATGAGTGTGACCTTCTCCCGCTGCAGCTCCACACTGGAGGGGGGCAACACCGTCACACTGGGCTGAGTGACACCTACACACACACACAGAGTTGAGACAGGAATGGACAGCTGTCAGTCACTCAGGCTTCGTTTCAGCTCACTGTGTGTTTCACTTCCCTTTATATCTTACAGAGCAGAACTGAGTTCAGTGGAGCATCACAAACGATTCACTCAGTTCAAACACTTTTACATCTTAGATCTATAATCATTTATATTACAGTTATCCCTTTAAAATACAGAATATTTACCACTTAAGCAAATTCAGTTTTGATTTCTACATTTAAATCCATTTTTGGACTCACAGTGTCTAAGATATTAAATGTCATTAAAATCATTCAACATAAATGTCATCTGTAATTTGCACAACGATATCTACTTTCCTTTTAGATTTAAATTATAATTAACTACCAGCAGTAGAATCAAATACAATTAAGCTTTAAATTATAATTAACAACCAGCAATATAATCAAAGACATTTTTCAAACTTCTAAAATAAGGGAAATTTGAGAAACAGAAGTACGTGATACAAAAATCACATCTGATCTGGATTTGGAGGAAAAATAAATCTAAAATATATTCTTTACACATTACAACATGAATCTGAACACACTCCATTTCAGTAATTAATCTGAACACACTCCATTTCAGTCATTAATCTGAACACACTCCATTTCAGTCATTAATCTGAACACACTCCATTTCAGTAATTAGTAAACAGGTTACTTACGGCCCACAGACAGTTTGGTTCCTCCACCAAAAGTCCACCACAGTGATACAAACAGGTTTAGCGGCCGTACAAAAACCCTGCTGCTCTAAACTCACTGCTCTCTCCATCCATTTAAACCTCTTATTACAAAACAGCTACAAAACACCAACTTCTGCTCACATCAGCTGATTAATACACTAACTCTCTGACTGTTTTACTACATTTTACTGTTTTTTTTCTTTTTAAACACCAAGAGTGTCAATCTAAACTGAGGATGCAATTAGTGAGTGAGAAACACAAACAAATTACACAAAATAAAAGTTGAAATTTCACAAAATGTAGATCTGCAATTGCACAGGATTTACCCAGAATGCCTCATGGAGTAAAAATGCTGATGTACTCATGAGAAATTTACAATATATGACTGAATGTGTGGAGCTAAAGTGAGAATAATTCCTCCACTGCTTCTGTAGACTGATAGAAAGTTATGATATGATATTTAAGTCCTACAATAATCTAAATATTAATTTACAGTAAAAAATATTAGTGTGTATTTACTCACTGCCAACATTGATGCTGCTTCTTCCACCATAAATCCACTACAGTGAGAAACTCATTAACATTCAGTACAAACACCATCCAGTGAAAGTTGAAGCTTCTCTCTCTAATTCACTTATTTATGCATCTTAGACCTCAAAGTGTTTTACAGAAAATCTCCATCTGACCCCACAAGTAAAATTCACACAATAACTCTGTAGTAGTGTGAGAATTACAGTAAGATTGGGGGAATGTGGTAAAGGTGTTTCCATACTTAGAGGACACTTTGCATTGGCAGCACATGCTTCAGTGCCCTGGGAGTGTTTATAGCGCTGTGACTTTAACACTTCATGACTGAGAGCTGCTGCTACAGCAACTTCACCCACAGCTACCATGACTTTGATCCCCGTCTTCATCTGGACACTGATCCTCTGGACTCAAGGTCAGACACGGCTTCATATTTTATATTTACAACAAACTGGTTCAGACAATACATTTTTTCAGGTTTGTCTCATGATTATTATTATTTTTTTTTCAGAATGCAGAGGTCAAGTCACAGTAACTCAGACTCCTGCAGTGAAATCTGCTCTTCCAGGAGAAACAGTCACCATCAAGTGTAGAACTAATCCCCAGGTGTACCAAGGTTGGGGTAATCAACCCTTACACTGGTATCAACAGAAACCTGGAGAAGCTCCTAAACTCCTGATTAAACTTGCAAATCAGCGAGAGTCAGGTTTTCCAGCTCGTTTCAGTGGCAGTGGATCTGGATCTGATTTCACTCTGACCATCAGTGGAGTCCAGACTGAAGATGCAGGAGATTATTACTGTCAGAGCTGGCATGATATCTCTGGTTACTGGTTCACACAGTGTTATAGAGTCGTACAAAAACCTCCCTCAGTCAGATTGTAGAGAGACTGCACTGCTGCAGCTGGGAGAGACTGCAGGTGCTGAGTTGGAGGATGTGATACGACACAATGACCCTCTGTGGAGGAGAGGAACGACACCACACTAACTCACAACTCACATTAGAAATCTCTCAATAATCATCACACCACACTGCACACAGTCCATCACATTCACTACTGTAAGATCAATAGTTATGTATTTTTCGAGCTTATTTGTCAGAACTGAAAAAAAGGTGGAAAAATGTCTCTCTTTTTTCAGCCTCTATCACTAATCCTGCCCCATTACAGTTTCTCTTTCTGACCAGATATCAGTTACTGTTATTATTCTGCTCTATGTCTTAGTTTCTATCTGTTGTCTTTTTCTTCTCTCTTTCCGGCACTCCTTCAATATGACCTTCTCCACATGCTTTCCAACACACCGCAGTTTAAACATTCTGGACCTGGTCTTCAGCCATTCTTCCTGAGCTCTAGGTATCAGCGTTACCCCACTCTACTTTTCAGATCATTACTTTGTATCTTGCATGCTTGTTCTCCCTGCCCTACCTGCCAGGATCTATTTATACCTCTCCCTCACTACCTGAATCCTCCACACTTTCTCCTCATCACCATCGATGGCAGTTCATCAGCTGAAACTAAACCTCAGCAAGACTGAGCTGCTGCATCTCTCTGTTGCTGCATCCACATGTCAGGACTTTGTGATTTCCCTGAAGAATCCTTGGATCACAACATCTGACAAGACAGGAAACCTTGAGGTAGTTCTGGACAAACAACAACCCTTCTCTCCTCATATTCCTAACCTGATTCCGTTATGCAGGTTTTTCATTTCGATCAGGAAAATTTGGGTAGTTCTATCCAATGAGGTCATTCAAGTGCTTGTTCAGTACTTTATTATCTTGACATTAGTCTACTGCATTCTACACAAGTTGAATCCACTTGTATTTGTACTTAGGACTGAAGAACAGCTCAGACCGTGGTAGCTCTGACTGGTGTATGGTCGATCTTCAGAGTCTCCGTGGACCAGCCAGAGCTTTTAAACTACTTTGGTTTGCTGAGAGAGCTCACTTCTCTTAATATCTCAGTTAGTCCATGTGGGAAAACCTAATGGCTACCGAGCTGACAGGTATACAGCCTCCTGACTCATTCAACAATGGATCTTTTGGATGGAAACTGCAAATTACCTCCATGTTTGTCAAGTTTCGTCAAACTCAATTTACTGAACTAACAACCACTATCTATACAGGACAAAACTTTCAGCACAATGGAAAAGACATTGCTGTTGTTTTTTCTCTCTTCATGCTGTTCTCCCTCACTCTCTCCTCCACATGACCAGCTTCTTCCAATCCTGATGATACCCTTGACCTGGAAGAAAATATATATAAAATCTCAATAAATGTACATGTAAACAGGTATTGCCCTGTCATCAACAAGCACAAATAAATAATAAATATATTAACTTTTGCCATTATAGCACAAACTGAGAATATCAGAATGAACAGAAGTGAATATATTATGTTTCTTTCCCACTGGACTACACTGAGATTCCTAGCTTTATACACACTGAATAATGGAGAAGAGAAACCTTTTTTGTCACATATATATTACAGCACAGTGATAATTCTTTACTTCATGTGTCCCAGCTTGTTAGGAAGCTGGGGTCAGCCATGATACAGCGCCCCTAAAGCAGAGAGGGTTAAAGGCCTTAATCAAGGGTCACTTGGCAGTGCTGAGGCTCGATCCCCTGACCTTCTGCTCTGTTACTCAGAGCCTTCAAGTCAAGTCAAGTCAAGTCAAGTTTATTTGTATAGCACTTTTAACAATAAACATTGTCGCAAAGCAGCTTTACAGAATTTGAACGACTTAAAACATGAGCTAATTTATCCCTAATCTATCCCCAATGAGCAAGCCTATGGCGACGGTGGCAAGGAAAAACTCCCTCAGACAACATGAGGAAGAAACCTCGAGAGGAACCAGACTCAAAAGGGAACCCATCCTCATTTGGGCAACAACAGACAGCCTGACTATAATATTAACACTTTTAACATGAGGACAGTTTCGTTGATGTTATAACTCTTCATTGATGGAAATTTGAGTGCAAAACTGTTCATGATAACTGCAGTCCTAAAGTGAGCAAGACAACTGTAGTCCTCAGCCATAAAAGCATGACTGTAAGAGTCCAGAGCATCCTCCAGGTGTAACCCTCAACTGTCCTCATGGGGCCGTCCTTCACAGGAGCGGTGCGATAAAACTCCGACCAGACACAGGGCACCAGGATGGATCAAGCAGGTCCGAGGGGCAGAAGAGGCCAGCATCTCAATCCCAGGACCAACATGTAACTCAGAGGGACAGATTGGGGGGGGGGAGAGAAAGAAAACACATGTTGTTAGGTATGCCCTAAAAATGACAAGTATTAAATCTGTGTGGTAGGCTCGCAGCCTTAACCACTGAACCACTACTGCAACACAACAGAGAAATGAAGCAGTTTCAAAGTGCATTTCCTAACTAGATACAAGAACAGTGATCCCTGAAAATACAGTATAGTAAAAAAAAAATACATGTACTGAATTTAGGTAAAATTATTCACCTTTTATTTTTACACACTTGTGCACATTTATATATGGAGACATTGTAACGTTGATTAGCGACGGCCACATTCACTTCAGTAAGACGTAGCGCAATACACAGATTTCCCATCCAGTTAATTTCTTTTCTTTTTTTTTTTTTAATCCCTGAATTCTAATTTGCTGTCTTATTGCTTTTATCCAAGGAGATATACATGAAAGTGTCTAAAGCATATCTTATGTTCCAGGAAGTTTGCATGATCAGGACCTTCAGGAGAAGAGACCGATCTCTCTCTCTCTCTCTCTCTCTCTCTCTCTCTCTCTCTCTCTGTCTGTACAATTGGAAGAGATTTTAGGTCTTGAATCAGACTCAGTGACTGCCGCAATATGTCATTCCCCCCATCAATCTGTCAACATTTTGTGTCTTTCAGTGTCTTCACTCCTGTCATGGTTTATGACTATTTTTATGTTTTCTCAGAGATCAGATTATTCTTCAGTATATTTAAAATGTACTTGTTAGATTTTTCATGAGTTTAGGCATATTCTTCCCAGTCAGAGAAATCAGAAGTAACAGTTCATTTGCATGAACAGTTCTGAGTCCCAGAATAGATCAACACTTTCAGCAGATGTTCATGGTTCTTCAGTCGAACTCACTCAAGCACAACACACAGCGCTGCACTCGACCTGCTGTTAAAGGTGCCGATCCAAATCACTGTCAAAGACACTTCACGACTGAAAAAGGAGACATGCTTTCCACATTTAAGCTTTATTTCAGTACAGATACACCACTGACTCCACTCCAGTCTTCTAAATATGTTTTAAAGTGTACACTTCTATTCTAGTGGACTTTACAGCAGCTCTTTCAGAACGAGGTGATCTGAGTGGTGTTGTGGTGGGAGACGGTACAGCCGAACACCTCGGACTCTTCCCAGCGTTCTTTGAAGAGGGTCAGGGTGCTGAAGGGTCCTTCTGTTCTTCTGTGCTGGTCAGAACCCCCTCGTTCACCTCGACACCATCCATGGTGCAGCTCAGCAGCGCCCCCTGTGGAGAATAGGCTGAGAGCAGGCAGAGCAGCGAGGCCGATCCTTCAGAGAGCTGCAGAGAGGAGGGAGGGAGCAGAGACACGGAGGAGTTCACCACCGGACCAGCTGGAGAACACACACACACAGTCATTGTGGTTATATTTACAGAACACAATTGTCTGATTAAATGTTTTTTTCATTGGTTAGTTTTCTTTGTCACTCTGGTGTTTAAACTCAGTGATGATTCAGTAAACCTGTCTGACTCTGGAGCACAGTGTACTGTACACACTGCAGGAGACTGGAGGAGAAATAACACCAAATGATGGATTAGTGATGAGATTCATCTCTACAGTCAGAAAAAACAACAACATGATCCATAAAGATAGTAAGGAATGAACTTTTTATTGCTGCTCACCTCTAAATCTCCTCTGTAGTCAGTCTGAATCCTGATGGAATTAAAGTGAAAGACTCAACTTCTGTCATTTCTCTACTACATTTATACACCTGTAATTTCCAGGAAATCTCTCATTTTGACTTTCTGATCAGTGAAAGTTTAAACTTCTCTCTCTCTCACTCACTTTTATGCATATTAGATCTACAGTGGTGCTTGAAAGTTTGTGAACCCTTTAGAATTTTCTATATTTCTGCATAAATATGACCGAAAACATCATCAGATTTTCACACAAGTCCTAAAAGTAGATAAAGAGAACCCAGTTAAACAAATGAGACAAAAATATTATACTTGTTCATTTATTTATTGAGGAAAATGATCCAATATTACATATCTGTGAGTGGCAAAAGTATGTGAACCTCTAGGATTAGCAGTTAATTTGAAGGTGAGATTAGAGTCAGGTGTTTTCAATCAGTGGAATGACGATCAGGTGTGAGTGGGCACCCGGTTTTATTTAAAGAACAGGGATCTATCAAAGTCTGATCTTCACAACACATTTGTGGAAGTGTATCGTGGCACGAACAAAGGCGATTTCTGAGGACGTCATAAAAAGCGTTGTTGATGCTCATCAGGCTGAAGAAGGTTACAAAACCATCCAAACACACCTCGTTTAACGCTTCAGCTAATTAACCGTGCTTGCTGAGTTGAGTGAGTGTGTTAGTGCAGGTAAAACATTAAAATGTGTAGGACAGGGGGCACTCCTTACATCTAAAGTGCTAATGGTTAATGAACTTATTACTGATCAGGAGTTTAATGTACTTTGTTTAACTGAACCATGGATGAAGCCAAATGAATATAGAGCATTAAATGAAGCTAGTCCTCCTGGATACAGTTATATACACCAGCCTTGTCTAACTGGCAGAGGACGAGGTGGCGCAGTTATTTATAATGATTATCTGCAACCCCGATTCCAAAAAAGTTGGGACAAAGTACAAATTGTAAATAAAAACGGAATGCAATGATGTGGAAGTTTCAAAATTCCATATTTTATTCAGAATAGAACATAGATGACATATCAAATGTTTATACTGAGAAAATGTATCATTTAAAGAGAAAAATTAGCTGATTTTAAATTTCATGACATCAACACATCTCAAAAAAGTTGGGACAAGGCCATGTTTCCCACTGTGAGACATCCCCTTTTCTCTTTACAACAGTCTGTAAACGTCTGGGGACTGAGGAGACAAGTTGCTCAAGTTTAGGGATAGGAATGTTAACCCATTCTTGTCTAATGTAGGATTCTAGTTGCTCAACTGTCTTAGGTCTTTTTTGTCGTATCTTCCATTTTATGATGCGCCAAATGTTTTCTACTGTATGGGTGAAAGATCTGGACTGCAGGCTGGCCAGTTCAGTACCCGGACCCTTCTTCTACGCAGCCATGATGCTGTAATTGACGCAGTATGTGGTTTGGCATTGTCATGTTGGAAAATGCAAGGTCTTCTCTGAAAGAGACGTCGTCTGGATGGGAGCATATGTTGCTCTAGAACCTGGATATACCTTTCAGCATTGATGGTGTCTTTCCAGATGTGTAAGCTGCCCATGCCACACACACTAATGCAACCCCATACCATCAGAGATGCAGGCTTCTGAACTGAGTGCTGATAACAACTTGGGTCGTCCTTCTCCTCTTTAGTCCGAATGACACGGCGTCCCTGATTTCCATAAAGAACTTCAAATTTTGATTCGTCTGACCACAGAACAGTTTTCCACTTTGCCACCATCCATTTTAAATGAGCCTTGCCCCAGAGAAGACGTCTGCGCTTCTGGATCATGTTTAGATACGGCTTCTTCTTTGAACTACAGAGTTTTAGCTGGCAACGGCGGATGGCACGGTGAATTGTGTTCACAGATAATATTCTCTGGAAATATTCCTGAGCCCATTTTGTGATTTCCAACACAGAAGCATGCCTGTATGTGATGCAGTGCCGTCTAAGGGCCCGAAGATCATGGGCACTCAGTATGGTTTTCCGGCCTTGACCCTTACGCACAGAGATTCTTCCAGATTCTCTGAATCTTTTGATGATATTATGCACTGTAGATGATGATATGTTCAAACTCTTTGCAATTTTACACTGTCGAACTCCTTTCTGATATTGCTCCACTATTTGTCAATGCAGAATTAGGGGGATTGGTGATCCTCTTCCCAGCTTTACTTCTGAGAGCCGTTGCCACTCCAAGATGCTCTTTTTATACCCAGTCATGTTAATGACCTATTGCCAATTGACCTAATGAGTTGCAATTTGGTCCTCCAGCTGTTCCTTTTTTGTACCTCTAACTTTTCCAGCCTCTTATTGCCCTTGTCTCAACTTTTTTGAGATGTGTTGCTGTCATGAAATGTCAAAGAAGCCAAAATTTGGCATTAAATGTCAAAATGTCTCACTTTTGACATTTGATATGTTGTATTTGTTCTATTGTGAATACAATAGTTTTTGAGATTTGTAAATTATTGTATTCTGTTTTTATTTACAATTTGTACTTTGTCCCAACTTTTTTGGAATTGGGGTTGTATTCGGCCTGCTGTGGTGGCGTGATTATCTTTGCGTGAACCAAACAATGGTGCAGTCTAAGCTGATGAAGTTTTTTGGGCAGTCTTCTTCAAGCACTGAAGGTGATTTAAGGGCTGAAACAGCAACAGTCGAAGCACACTCAGAGCCCCTACTGTCCCCGAGCACATTGGACAGGGTCAGTAATACAGGGGTCAGTAAAAAGTGCCAAAGTGAAAATGCTGTCAGCCGGCAAGGGACTGAAGGGAGCTACATTTTGGGAGGCATAGTGTGTTGAGTCCCCTTGGTGAACGTATAATGTAAAATGCTGTCATTCTGTGTTCAGTTTGTAAATTAATGTGAAATTCGGATTCCTTCATCGTTGTTTGTTCCCAGACTCTTCTCCACGCTGTTCAATTGTAAATGAAGTTTTGTGTTGAAGTAAAGGGGTAAAGGGAATCCTAAAAGCTCTTTTGAACAATTCCATACTAAAATAAACTTAAATAAGCTCAAACTAAAGAGGTTGATTTTATCTTGATGGTGCACAGGGCGCCCAAAATCAAGAACTTTCTTATAAGAGATTTGAGTGGAGCTTAAATTTTATATGTAATGGAGAAGCCTAGCTGTATCTGTACAAATGTTTGAATTGTGTCAGTGTGGTTGGTATAAACCTGTATTACATCCACTTTGATAAGTCAGTAACAAAGAAAAAATACAGACTAAGTGAAGACAAAAAAAGAAAAAGTGAAGAATACTGCTTTGACTTGATTTTTCAAGGAAAAAAGTGGAGAATATTTTTCAGAACCCATGGGGAATGCTGCTAAAGCCACCAGTTATTCTCACTGAGATGAAATAAAATTGAAATCAAATTAATTGGGGAAATGAAATGAATTTAAATGGGTACCCAACAGGTTATCAGTCAGAAGGTGCAGGCCTGTATCGACGCTTCTGGGCGTAGTCACCTGAAGCGCCTGCTTCACGCAATATCTCACTCGTGTCTCCCTTTCTTCTCCCTCATGTTGTTCTCTCCCTCACGCACACCTTCCTGTTTCTTGCTGACCTCTCACCCCAACTGCTGACTCGATCCACGTTTAAGGTAGGTAAATTTAAACTAACTTATTTATTATTAAATCTAAAGGATGTTACCACATTATGAAATACATGAAATTAAAATTTTAATAACGATACATCAATAAATAAATAAACTGATAACAAAATTTCCATTGGGCTACAACTCTGTAATAATGTGAGAATTACAGTAAGATTGGGGGAATGTGGTAAAGGTGTTTCCATACTTAGAGGACACTTTGCATTGGCAGCACATGCTTCAGTGCTCTGGGAGTGTTTATAGCGCTGTGACTTTAACACTTCATGACTGAGAGCTGCTGCTACAGCAACTTCACCCACAGCTACCATGACTCTGATCCCCGTCTTCATCTGGACACTGATCCTCTGGACTCAAGGTCAGACACGGCTTTGCCTTTTATATTTTAAACAAACGGGTCAAGACAATACATTTTTCAGGTTTGTCTCATGATTATTCTTTCAACAGTTTCTGTATCACACGTTTTTTTTCAGAATGCAGAGGTCAAGTCACAGTAACTCAGACTCCTGCAGTGAAATCTGCTCTTCCAGGAGAAACAGTCACCATCAACTGTAGAACCAGTCAGGCCGTGTCCAAGGATTCATCTGGTGACCGGTTACACTGGTATCAGCAGAAACCTGGAGAAGCTCCTAAACTCCTGATTAAATATGTAAATCAGCGACAGTCAGGTTTTCCAGCTCGTTTCAGTGGCAGTGGATCTGGATCTGATTTCACTCTGACCATCAGTGGAGTCCAGACTGAAGATGCAGGAGATTATTACTGTCTGAGCTGGCATGATATCTCTGGCTACTGGTTCACACAGTGTTATAGAGTCGTACAAAAACCTCCCTCAGTCAGATTGTAGAGAGACTGCACTGCTGCAGCTGGGAGAGACTGCAGGTGCTGAGTTGGAGGATGTGATACGACACAATGACTCTCTGTGGAGGAGAGGAACCACACCACACTAACTCACAACTCACATTAGAAATCTCTCAATCATCATCACACCACACTGCACACAGTCCATCACATCCACTACTGTAAGATCAATACTCTGCACTGATGGCTGGTTGTGATATTGAATAAGGGCTAAATCTAATTTTACTCCTCATCACTATCTTGCTGTTACTATTATGAAGCCATTAGCGATGAGCCTTATTACACTCACTGTGACCAGTGAGCCTCATTATATAAGCATAAATAATAGGCATATACTCTCATTAAAAGACACAGATACGTCAAGGTTAAATTCAGTGATTAATGTCTGTAATTTTTCTTGCTGTTTGAGGAGCCATGTGTTTGATCAGTGTTCATGGTGTCCTGACATTGACTAACTCACAGGTTCCTAACCCTGGTTTACTCCTTGTCCACCCCAGGACCCCCTGTCCTGCACATTTCAGCACTTTCCCTGCTCTCAACAAACCTGATTTAAGTCTTCTGCTAATTAACAGTGCTTGCTGAGTTGAGTGAGTGTGTTAGTGCAGGTAAAATATGCAGGACAGGGGACACTCTAGGACCAGGGACGGGAAGCTGTGGACTAACGAATAAACTACTTACAGCCTGATCTTTAAATTATAACATATATTTTGTTGTGGGAAATTCACTCCAGAAGTAATACTGATTTATTTTTCGCCGCTGAATATTTATTTGAGTTCAGTATAAGTAACATCCAGGTGTACAGTCGTGATTAGTACAGTAGGTGTAACAGCATTTCCATAACCATAACGCCAGTCCCCAGTTCTGTGATGGGTGAAAGTAGCATGAAACATTCCACATACTCTCTTTTAAACATAAATGCTTTAGAACTTCAATTTCACTCAACCACATCACTATAGATATTTTATCTTTATTATTATTAGCTTTTAAAATCAATATGAGGTTCTATAACAGATACTGAGACAAGTGAATTGGTGATTTGTTTATGATATCTCAAAGCTTCCCTACTTCTTTTATTTAAAGTAATGTGGACAACAGTGAAAATTCCAATGGAGTGGATCGACGCAATCATATTATTCAAATGCAGAAACTACAGGGGCATTTCACTCCTCAGCATCGTTGGTAAAGCCTTCACTGATATTATCCTGCAAAGGCTGAAACTGTTAGCAGACTGGATATACCGGAGTCACAATCTGGGTACTGTAATGATCGAGGTGTCACTGATGGTATCTTTACTCTTTGCCAACTGATGGAACAGTCTAAAGAACAGTGCAGAGGTCTCTGTATAGCGTTTGTGGATTTTGTGAAAGCGTTGGATACTGTAAACTTCTAAACTTGTAAACAATGGTCCAGTCTAAGCTGATGAAGTTTTTTGGGCAGTCTTCTTCAAGAACTGAAGGTGATTTAAGGGCTGAAACAGCTACGGTTGAAGCACACTCAGAGCCCCTACTGTCCCCGAGCACAGTGGACAGGGTCAGTAATACAGGGGTCAGTAAAAAGCGCCAAAGTCAAAATGCTGTCAGCTGGCAAGTGCCTGAAGGCAGCTACATTTTGGGAGGCATAGTGTCCCCTTGCTGAATGTGAAATGTATGATGTAAAATGATGTCATTCTGTGTTCAGTTTGTAAATTAACGCGAAATTCGGATTCCTTCATTGTTGTTTGTTCCCAGACTCTTCTCCACTCTGTTCAATTGTAAATGAAGTTTTATGTTGAAGTAAAGGGGTAAAGGGAATCCTAAAAGCTCTTTTGAACAACTCCATACTAAAATAAACTTAAATAAGCTCAAACTAAAGAGGTTGATTTTATCTTGATGGTGCACAGGGCGCCCAAAATCAAGAACTTTCTTATAAGAGGCTGGAGTGGAGCTTAACTTTTATATGTAATGGAGAAGCCTAGCTGTATCTGTACAAATGTTTGAATTGTGTCAGTGTGGTTGGTATAAACCTGTATTACATCCACTTTGATAAGTCAGTAACAAAGAAAAATTACAGACTAAGTGAAGACAAAAAAAGAAAAAGTGAAGAATACTGCTTTGACTTGATTTTTCAAGGAAAAAGTGGAGAATATTTTTCAGAACCCATGGGGAATGCTGATAAAGCCACCAGTTATTCTCACCGAGATGTAATAAAATTGAAATCAAATTAATTGGGGAAATGAAATGAATTTAAATGGGTACCCAACAGGTTATCAGTCAGAAGGTGCAGGCCTGTATCGACGCTTCTGGGCGTAGTCACCTGAAGCGCCTGCTTTTACGCAATATCTCACTCGTGTCTCCCTTTCTTCTCCCTCGTGTTGTCCTCTCCCTCACACACACCTTCCTGTTTCTTGCTGACCTCTCACCCCAACTGCTGACTCGATCCACGTTCAAGGTAAGTAAATTTAAACTAACTTTTTTATTATTAAATGTCAAGGATGTTACCACATTATGAAAGACATGAAATTAAAATTTTAATAACAATACATAAATAAATAAACTGATAACAAAATTTCAGTCATGAAGTGTTAAAGTCACAGCGCTATAAACACCCCCAGAGCACTGAAGCATGTGCTGCCAATGCAAAGTGTCAATGCAATGACTATTATAATATTTCAAATTCATATTGTGTTATTATATTATTTTTTTCAGAATGCAGAGGTCAAGCCACAGTAACTCAGACTCCTGCAGTGAAATCTGCTCTTCCAGGAGAAACAGTCACCATCAACTGTAGAACCAGTCAGACAGTGTCTTCTGACAGCTCATATGGTAACCGGTTATACTGGTATCAGCAGAAACCTGGAGAAGCTCCGAAACTTCTGATTAAACTTGTGAATCAGTGACACTCAGGCTTTCCAGCTCGTTTCAGTGGCAGTGGATCTGGATCTGATTTCACTCTGACCATCAGTGGAGTCCAGACTGAAGATGCAGCAGATTATTACTGTCAGAGACATGAAATTAAAATTTTAATAACAATACATCAATAAATAAATAAACTGATAACAACATTTCCATTGGGCTACAACTCTGTAATAATGTGAGAATTACAGTAAGATTGGGGGAATGTGGTAAAGGTGTTTCCATACTTAGAGGACACTTTGCATTGGCAGCACATGCTTCAGTGCTCTGGGAGTGTTTATAGCGCTGTGACTTTAACACTTCATGACTGAGAGCTGCTGCTACAGCAACTTCACCCACAGCTACCATGACTTTGATCCCCGTCTTCATCTGGACACTGATCCTCTGGACTCAAGGTCAGACACGGCTTCATATTTTATCTCTACAATAATGTGTTCATACAAATACAATTACTGTTTCTATTATAATATTTCAATTTCATATTGTGTTATTATATTATTTTTTTCAGAATGCAGAGGTCAAGCCACAGTAACTCAGACTCCTGCAGTGAAATCTGCTCTTCCAGGAGAAACAGTCACCATCAACTGTAGAACCAGTCAGGCTGTCTTCTGACAGCTCATATGGTAACCGCTTATTCTGGTATCAGCAGAAACCTGGAGAAGCTCCTAAACTTCTGATTAAATTTGTGAATCAGCGACAGTCAGGCTTTCCAGCTCGTTTCAGTGGCAGTGGATCTGGATCTGATTTCACTCTGACCATCAGTGGAGTCCAGACTGAAGATGCAGGAGATTATTACTGTCAGAGTTGGCATTCCATCTCTGGTTACTGGTTCACACAGTGTTATAGAGTCGTACAAAAACCTCCCTCAGTCAGATTGTAGAGAGACTGCACTGCTGCAGCTGGGAGAGACTGCAGGTGCTGAGATGGAGGATGTGATACGACACAATGACCCTCTGTGCTGAAGAGGAACCACACCACACTAACTCACAACTCACATTAGAAATCTCTCAATAATCATCACACCACACTGCACACAGTCCATCACATCCACTACTGTAAGATCAATAGTTTCCCAGTTCTCTCAGTCGTGGTGTTACACACTCATTAAAAGACACAGATACGTCAAGGTTAAATACAGTGATTAATGTCTGTAAAATTTTTTGCTGTTTGAGGAGCCATGTGTTTGATCAGTGTTCATGGTGTCCTGACATTGACTAACTCACAGGTTCCTAACCCTGGTTTACCCCTTGTCCACCCCAGGACCCCCTGTCCTGCACATTTCAGCACTTTCCCTGTGCCCAACACACCTCATTTAAGTCTTCAGCTAATTAACAGTGCTTGCTGAGTTGAGTGAGTGTGTTAGTGCAGGTAAAATCGTAAAATGTGCAGGACAGGGGACACTCCAGGACCAGAGACAGGAAACTATGGATAAATGAATTAACTCTCGTTACAGACTGATCTTTAAATTGTAGCATGTCTTTTGGTGTGGGAAATTCACTTCCGAAGTAATACTTAAGACAGCACAGATGAAATTTCAGTCCTCTCTGACCCATGGTGCAAACAGGCAATGCAATGAATCAAAATAGAATAACTGAAATAAACAATAGAAATATAAACACTCTAGATAAGAAATAGATACTCACAGGTATATATATATATATATATATATATATATATATATATATATATATATATATATATATCCACTATATTGCCAAAAGTATTTGCTCACCCATCCAAATTATCGGAATCAGGTGTTCCAATCACTTCCATGGCCACAGGTGTATAAAGTAAAGTAAAGTAAAGTAACTTTATTGGTCTCCCTAGGGAGAAATTTAGCTTAGAGTCAGGGAACATTGCTGCATCAAGATAGAGACACAAACACACATCTAATTAACTAAAAGAACATGTGCAATCCAGCATTTTTGTTCCAGGTGAACTGTGCAAATTAAAAATCCTAACATTGATACATACAAACAATTCAAACAAGTACCATTAATACATTCATACATACATACAAACATACCTACCTAACATCCACTCAAGTAATATCCATACATACCTATCCATACATCCAATCAATAACATCTATACATTCCTAGATATCTCACAAAAATGAATACCATTCCTACAGTCATATATACAAATTACGTTCATACATATCCATACATGTACAAAAGAACCATAGTTCTAAATAACCTGTGCAAAATAGCCAAAGAAAGATAACACATTCTAGTCTTCCATCTATGCATACATACACCATCCATTTATTAGATTATTCACTTTAACTTTAACTTCAAGGTAGTCCACAGGCCAGGGGCACAGATGTCCAATACCAGGCTAGGGCGCCACCTAAGTTAAGATGCATGTTAATAACTAGCTTGTTTACTAATGACATCTGCACTCAACATGCACAGATGCAGCCTCAGGATTAGGGAACCCTGCCTTAACCCCCCTCCCAGTTGAGGCAGAAGGAGGTGAGCAGTGTCTCTCATCTCATTATCTCTAGCCGCTTTATCCTGTTCTACAGGGTCGCAGGCAAGCCGGAGCCTATCCCAGCTGACTACGGGCGAAAAGTGGGGTACACCCTGGACAAGTCACCAGGTCATCACAGGGCTGACACATAGACACAAACAACCATTCACACTCACATTCACACCTATGGTCAATTTAGAGTCACCAGTTAACCTAACCTGCATGTCTTTGGACTGTGGGGGAAACCGGAGCACCCGGAGGAAACCCACGCGGACACAGGGAGAACATGCAAACTCCGCACAGAAAGGCCCTCGCTGGCCACGGGGCTCGAACCCGGACCTTCTTGCTGTGAGGCAACAGCGCTAACCACTACACCACCGTGCCGCCCCCGAGGTGAGCAGTGTATGATTGATAATGTATTCATCTCATCTCATCTCATTATCTCTAGCCGCTTTACCCTTCTACAGGGTCGCAGGCAAGCTGGAGCCTATCCCAGCTGACTACGGGCGAAAAGCGGGGTACACCCTGGACAAGTCACCAGGTCATCACAGGGCTGACACATAGACACAAACAACCATTCACACTCACATTCACACCTATGGTCAATTTAGAGTCACCAGTTAACCTAACCTGCATGTCTTTGGACTGTGGGGGAAACCGGAGCACCCGGAGGAAACCCACGCGGACACAGGGAGAACATGCAAACTCCGCACAGAAAGGCCCTCGCCGGCCACGGGGCTCGAACCCGGACCTTCTTGCTGTGAGGCAACAGCACTAACCACTACACCACCGTGCCGCCCCCGAGGTGAGCAGTGTATGATTGATAATGTATTTACAGAGAAATCTATGAATAATGGATGGCATGATGGTGTAGTTGTTAGCATTGTTGCCTCACAGCAAGAAGGTCCTGGGTTTGAGCCCATTAGCCAACAAGGGTTTTTTTGTATGGAGCTTGCATGTTCTTCCCACATGTGCATGGGGTTCCTCCAGGTGCTCTGGTTTCCCCCACAGTCTAAAGACATGCAGGTTAGCCTAATTGGTGGCTCTAAATTGACTGTATTATGTGAGTGTGAATGGTTGTTTGTCTCTATGTGTCAGCCCTGTGATGACCTGGTGACTTGTCCCGGGTGTACCCTGCCTCTTGCCCGTAGTCAGCTGGGATAGGCTCCTGCGACCCTGTACAGGATAAGCTGCTACAGATAATGGATGGATCAATGGATCTGTGAATAAAGGGCTTTGGGGTTAAGGCTCATGCAGACTGATTTTTAGTATTTTATGCTGCATTTACCAAGTGAGCAGCTAGCTATAGAGATCTTGCAGTCACTTGACCGGAAAGTACACAACCGCCATCTTGTCGGTCAAAAACACAGCTGAATACTGCTGCACTCGTGTACAGAATGGATCAATTTCAACCGACGGACTACACGGCTCATTTTTCTAATGAACAGATAACTAGATATATGTCTAAAATAAACGATCTACAGATTTATGACCCTTATGGCTTACCGGATGGAGTTTTCACGACCGGATTTTGAACTGCCAGAGGTGGAATACCCAGACGTGTGTAATTACCTCATTAACTTTCCCTCGCTGTTCAGTGGTGAAGCACTGCCTGCCTATAAATCTCTGGACAATTATCTTTACAGAAATTCAGGATTTGTCAGCGACTCAGATGTGGCATCTTGTAAACAAGAATTCTCATTGGATGGGTAAGTCACTTAAGTATTGAGTATAGCACTGACCAGCCGATTATAGAATAGAATAAGGTAATTCCAGCTGTAATTCCAAATCGTCCGTCTTGTTTACATGGATCTGGCTTTGGAGAGGTAGAGGCTTGGCAGTGGAGATTTGAGTGGCTGTTTTCTGAGCTTAGTCAACAGGCCGGCTCTGCCTGTAGCCTCGCTTTTGCTTCCACTCCCGGCGCCGCCTCCTTCGCTTTGCTTCCAATAACAATCCACGGAGTCCCCGCTGGTCTTGCTATCTCGTCTGGAATGTTGTGCATGCGATGGAAATCACTACAAACTGTCATTTTCTGCTGAAAACCAATGTCCAGTAAGTCCATACGGTTGTAGTGGATATTGAAGTCCGGTACAGACGAACAACATGCAAAAATACACACAAAAAACATAAAAAATGTGCACAGGGAGGGAGAGCTTGTAGCCGCAGCCATTGTAGTAGAATTGTATATAGTAGGGTTTTCCAGAAGAAAAGGTAGAAGTAAAAGCAGAAGTAGAACCAGAAGTAGAAGGCGGAATATGGCGTTTGACCGACAAGATGGCGTCTGTCACAATCTGGATCGGCTGTGATGTCACATGCAAGTGCTCCATAGCAAGCAAGTACAATTTTAGCTGATAACGTTCATATAGAAATTCCAGTAATGAAATGGACAACTGGCATATGAAATGAACAAAAACTGGCTAAAAAGACTGTTAGATAGCTTGACTTATGATGTAAAGGGAATAATGCCATTGTCACTTTTAAGATCATAAATTTGTTTCCCTTTTTGATCAACTAATGTTACTAACCAAGCATGCAGCTCATTCCATCCAAATGTTCGTAATACATACATATGTTTCTCAAAACATGCTGTGTTAGTACAATTATATGACAGATTCTGAATTATGTAACTTATGGATACTTATGGAAGTTAAAGTGTTGGAGTGCCAGATACCAACGGGTGATCCGTGTGTTGGCATCCTTCATGCGGTGGAGCCACTGGAGGGGCGCGTGGTCTGAACAGAAGGTGAAAGGGCACCCCAGCAGGTAGTAATGGAGGGTAAGGACCATCCACTTGATCACCAGAAACTCTTTTTCTATGGTGCTGTAGCGCCCCTCACGCACCGATAGCTTCCTACTGATGTACAGGACGGGGCGGTCCTCCCCCTCCACCTCCTGGGACAAAACCGCCCCCAGCCCTCTGTTCAACGCATCGGTCTGTAACACAAAGGGGAGAGAAAAGTCAGGGGAGTGTAAAAGTGGCCCCCCACACAGTGCAGCCTTTACCTCAGAAAAAGCCTGCTGGCATTGCTCCGTCCACTGGACAGTATCTGGTGCCCCCTTTTTAGTGAGATCAGTCAGCGGGCTGGTGACGTCCGAATAATTAGGGATAAACCTACGATAATAGCCAGCCAGCCCCAGGAACTGTCTCACCCCCTTTTTGGTCTTGGGCCTCGGGCAGGCCGCAATTGCTGCGGTCTTGTTAATTTGGGGACGCACCTGCCCGTTGCCCAAGTGGAAGCCCAGATACCGTACTTCCACCCGCCCAATCGCACATTTCTTCGGGTTGGCTGTGAGACCCGCTCGCCTCAGCGACCTAAGGACGGCCCTTAGATGTTCGAGGTGCCTCAGCCAGTCATTACTATAGACGATGATGTCGTCGAGGTAGGCGGCCGCATAGGTGGCGTGGGGGCGGAGGACCCTATATATCAGCCGCTGAAACGTAGCGGGCGCCCCAAACAGCCCAAACGGAAGTGTGACGAATTGGTGTAAACCAAACGTTGTGGAAAACACCATTTTTTCTCGGGATAGTGGAGTCAAGGGGATCTGCCAATATCCCTTCGTCAAATCCAGTGTCGGATAAAAGCGAGCAGTGCCGAGTCGATCGAGCAACTCATCAATACGAGGCATTGGGTACGCATCGAATTTAGACACCGCGTTGACTTTTCTATAGTCCACACAGAACCAGACCGACCCGTTGGCCTTGGGTAACAAGACCACCGGGCTGCTCCAGTCACTGTGGGACTCCTCGACGATGCCCATTTTGAGCATGGCCTTGAGTTCTTCCCGAACCACTTTTTTTTGTGTTTGCATAGCCTGTAAGGGCGGCTACGCACTACCACCCCTGGGGGCGTCTCAATGTGGTGCTCTATGAGGTCGGTGCGACTGGGCAGGGGCAAGAACACATCCGAAAACTCAGTCTGCAACTGGGCGACCTCCGTGAGTTGTGTTGGGGAGAGGTGGTTTCCACAGGGGACCGGAGAGGTACGTGATGCCAATGCCCTTTTTGAACCTCCGGCCCCAGCTCCGCTTTCTCCGGGACCACTGACACCAATGCCACGGGGACCTCCTCATTCCAGAGTTTAAGCAGATTGAGGTGGTAAATCTGTAGCGCCCCAACCCTGTCCATTCACGTCACCTCGTAGTCGACGTCCCCAACTCGCCGTGTGACCTCAAAGGGTCCTTGCCACTTGGCAATCAATTTGGAGCTCGATGTGGGCAACAGTACGAGTACCTTATCTCCCGGTGCGAACTCCCTAAGGTGCATACCCTTGTTGTACAGGTGGGCTTGCCGTTCTTGGGCCTGCCACAAATTCTCCTGGGTTAGGTGGGTGAGCGTGTGGAGTTTTGCGCGCAGGTCCATAACGTATTGAATTTCGTTTTTACTTTGTGAAGGTCCCTCCTCCCAATTTTCATCTAGAATGCCGCACGGCTTACGCCCATATAATAATTCGAACGGGGAGAACCCCGTGGAGGCTTGGGGGACCTCTCGCACTGAAAACAACAAGGGCTCGAGCCACTTATCCCAATTATGTGCATCCTCACTTATGAATTTTTAAATTATATTCTTGAGGGTGCGATTGAACCGTTCCACTACACAATCCGTTTGTGGGTGATACACATTGGTGAGGATCGGCTTAATCCCCAATAACCCATGCAGTTTGTGCAGTGTCCGTGACATAAACGTGGTGCCTCGATCAGTCAGAATCTCTTTCGGGATTCCAACTTGGGATATGACGCGGAAGAGCGCCTCTGCAATAATGCATGCTGAGATATTGCGCAGAGGCACTGCTTCCGGGTATCGCGTTGCATAGTCCACCAGAACTAATATAAAGCAGTACCCTCGTGCTGACCGATCTAATGGCCCGACGAGATCCATACCAATTCTTTCAAACGGGGTCTCGAATAATGGTAGAGGGCGCAAAGGCACTTTTGGAATGGCTGCTGGATTTACTAATTGGCATTCGCCGCACGCCGCACACCACCTACGAACATCACCGAGAATCCCCGGCCAATAGAATCGGGCCATTATTCGGGCTAGTGTCTTATCCTGCACTAAGTGTCCAGCCATGGGATTAAAGTGAGCTGCCTGGAATACCAATTCCCAGTGGCTCTTTGGAATTAAGAGCTGCGTGACTTGCTCTTTCGTCTGAGTGTCCTGCGTCACTCAGTATAATCTATCTTTCATAATAGAAAAATAGGGGAAGGACGGGGTGGCATTCGGTAGGAGCATTTGACCATCGATTACTCTCACTTGGTCAAACGCATGCCGCAGAGTCTCATCTCGCGACTGTTCTAACGGGAAATCCGTGAGGGATTCCCCGAGAGAGGGAGGAGGAGCCGGTGGCTCCTCACTCTGACGCGGAGATGACGTAGACGGCTCTGTGACAGCTGCTCCCGCCAAGGCAACACCGGGACCTTCCCATGACCTACTGAAGTATGGCAGGACCCACTCTCCACTAAACAGTTATTCAACTCCCCGAATCCTGGCCAATCAGTCCCCAATATTAAAGAGTTGGTGAGGCAAGGATTAACCGCCACCTTTACTATGAATTTTTCCCCTCGGAAAAAAAAGAAGACTGACACCAAAGGGTAGCTGTGAACATCCCCGTGCACACACAACACCTTCACCCCCTGTGCTCCCCCAATGCCTCGTTTTGCACCAGGCTTTGGTGAATTGAGGCTTGATTACAACCGGAATCCACCAACGCCTGATATGTATCCCGTTGAATACTCACCGGTATGCGATACGCTCCGGCCCAATCGAGGGCGGCCTCTGGTGCGTCAGGGATCCGAACCACCGCGCCCACCTCCATTGCCGTGCACTGCTGTTGGAGGTGGCCCGGTTCCCTGCAGCGCCAGCAGACCGGCCCGGGCTTCCTCTCTGCACCTGTGTTCTGGGGCTCACTCACCTGAGGGGGGGGAGAGACAGACACAGAAGGGAGAAACGGGAGGGCACCGCGGGTGCGGCGTGCCGGCTGGGGTGGTGCCGGCCCCTGCCTCCGCGGTGGGGGAATGGGGTGAGCACGGGACACAGGAGGAGGGGGAGAGAGAGAGAGAGAAGAGGAGAGAAGAGAAGAGAAGAGGCTGTCTGCTGTCCTGCTGCCGGTACAGCCGCCAAATAGTCCTCCGCCAGCTCGATTGCCTTATCCAGCGACGCCGGGCGGTGGCACTGGACCCACTCCGCGGTTACTGCTGGCAAGCGAGCGATGAATTGCTCCAGCACCACCTGGTCGATGATCCCCTCGGCGTCGTGGTTGTCGGCCCTCAAAAACTGCCAGCAGGCATCCCGGAGTTGCTGGCCAAACGTGAATGGCCGGCCAACTTCCTCCAAGCGCAAAGCGCGGAAGCGCTTACGCTGATGCTCAGGGGTGCGCCCCACATGCTGGAGGACGGCCCAGTGGAGGTCCACGTAGGCCAGCTGGCAGTCGGCGGGGAGCTGTAGCGTGGCCAGCTGCGCCTCTCCCGTTAGCAGGGGGAGGAGGCGTGCCGTGCGCTGCTCCATCGGCCACCCCGAGGCCTCTGCGACTTGCTCGAAGAGTGTGATAAAGGCCTCGGGGTCGTCCTGTGGACCCATCTTGGTTAGGGTGAGGGGGGATGGGCCCGAGGTGGGAGCGCTGGTGGACCCCGCTGATGGGAGGAGGTGCCAGAACGCCTCATGATCTTCTTGTTGGGCCAGCACCAGGGCCTCGAAGCGCTGTTCTTGTTCCTTTCGGAGGGCGACTAGCGCCTGGTGCTGGCTTTGCTGGGCCGTGGCGAGGGTGTGGACCAGGTCGGCGAACGGGGAGGACTCCATGGGGCTGATTGGCTGCTGCGCTCCAATTCTCCCAGGTTTCAGCACCACTGTAACAGTTCAGCATGGGTGGGTGGAGCACAGAGGATGGCAGGACAGAGATCAGGTTCAAAATAGGGCTTTATTGCCACACTTTTCAGTCTAACAATTTGACGCCAAACAGAAACACACACACAACCGGCGGCTAGTTCGGGGATGAGCTCCTCTGCTCTCGCTCTCCCTCCTTCAGTAGGGCGCGGTCACTGGGAAGACACACACAAACACAAGTTAATTGACATCAGGTGTAGTGATTCTGCCACTTACCTTCCCTGACTCCGCCCACCTGTCACAAACCGGCGCTTGACCACGCCCCTGCTGCCACACAGTGTCTTCAAAGAAAATGTCCCAGTCCATACGGAGAAAGCATCCTTTTAGCTCCTCTGTTTTATCACTGGTCCACACCTCATAAAATCAAGCACCTAGGCATGCAGACTGTTTTTACAGTTTGGAGCTGGCCCCTTCCTCTTCCAACATGACTGTGCACCAGTGCACAAAGCAAGGTCCATAAACACATGGATGACAGAGTCTGGTGTGGCTGAACTTGACTGGCCTGCACAGAGTCCTGACCTCAACCCAATAGAACACCTTTGGGATGAATTAGAGCGGAGACTGAGAGCCAGGCCTTCTCGTCCAACATCAGTGCGTGACCTCACAAATGCGCTTCTGGAAGAATGGTCAAAAAATTCCCATAAACACACACCTAAACCTTGTGGACAGCCTTCCCAGAAGAGTTGAAGCTGTTCTAGCTGCAAAGGGTGGACCAACGTCATATTGAACCCTATGGATTAGGAATGGGATGCCACTTAAGCTCATATGTGAGTCAAGGCAGGTGAGCAAATACTTTTGGCAATATAGTGTATATATATATATATATATATATATATATATATATATATATATATATATATATATATATATACATTTGAGCAAAGGACATAAGATAAACAGTCAAGGGCACTTGAGATATAGCAGGTAAACAAGAAATAAGCAGTATAAACAATAAACTAATAGCTGTTAAGGTGAGGTAGTGCGGAATAGTGCAAATGAGCGAGGTAAAGTGAAATGTGCAGACCCTGAGTTCAGTGTGCGAATGAATGTTGAGAGTGTGTGTGTGTGTGTGTGTGTGTGTTGGGGGGGACTGTGAGGGTGACATGATGTCAGATGCTGAATGGGGGGCGGGGGGGGTGCGGGCAGAATCTGTGGCAGGGGGCAGAGGGGGAAGGAGGGGCAGAACAGGGAGGGAGTTGAGCCTCCTGACTGCCTGGTGAAAGAAACTGTCCTTGAGCCTGCTGGTTTTGGCCCGGAGACTCTGCAGTCTCCTCCCCGACAGCAGCAGGCTGAAGAGGCTGTGAGATGGGTGGGTGGGGTCACCTGCAATCCTGATGGCTTTTCGGGTGAGGCGGGAGTTATAGATATCCATAAGAGAAGGGAGAGAGACACCAATGATCCTCTCAGGTGCTCTCACGATGTGCTGCAGAGTCTTGCAGCAGGAAACGGTTCAGGCGCTGTACCACACAGTGATGCAGCTGGTCAGGATGTTCTCGATGGTGCCTCTGTAGAATGTGTGCATGATGGGGGCCGGGGCTCTTGCTCTCCTCAGTTTGCGGAGGAAGTACAGACACTGTTGGGCTTTTTTGGCCAGTGATGCGGTGTTGTTGCTCCAGGACAGGTCTTCAGAGATGTGCACACCCAGAAACTTAGACCCAACAACCTTTTGGTCCCAAATCTAAACATCGCTAAACATTTGCTAAGCATTTCAGTTCCTGGGAACTACCATTTCACAAGACTTGAAGTGGGAATACAACATCAGCTCCATCCTTAAAAAAAGCCCAGCAGAGGATGTACTTTTAGCAGCAACTCACAAAGTCCGGTATGTCACAGGAGCTGCTGACACAGTTGTACACCGCTGTCATGAATCCATCCTGTGCACATCCATAACAGTCTGGTTCGGAAGAGCCTCAAAACAGGAAAGGAACAGAATGCAGTGAACAGTAAGGTTAGCAGCAAGGGTCATCGGTGCTCCCCCACCCATTCTCCAGGATTTGTACATTTCATGAACCAGGAAGCATGCTAAGAAATTCATGAAGGACACCTCACACCCTGGTCACAACCTGTTCCAGCTCCTCCTCTCCAGCAAGCGCTATAGAGCATTGAGAACCAACACCACCACACAGAACCACCACACAGCTTTTTCCCTGTGCCATCAAACTCATAAATATATGACCTGAACCATCCTTGCCATTATATTAGTGTACAATTTTTACCTCCTGTAACATGCTCTTGTTTGCACTACTACACTGCACTCTGTGTACACTGACTGTGTGACGTGTGTAATTGTTATATATTGTGTATTTTCTGTAATATATCCTGCACATTGTCTGTAAATTGTGTACCATTTATATTGTTGATAGCATATATATTTGTAATGTATACTGCATATTGTAGATATTACAGATATTTGGATCCATAATATATTGTAGATGTTGTTTTACTTGTGGTTATATTTACAGAACACATCTGTCTGATTAAAGATTTCTTCATTGGTTAGTTTTCTTTGTCACTCTGGTGTTTAAACTCAGTGATGTTTCAGTAAAACTGTCTGACTCTGGAGCACAGTGTACTGTACACACTGCAGGAGACTGGAGGAGAAATAACACCAAATGATGGATTAGTGATGAGATTCATCTCTACAGTCAGAAAAATCAATATACATGATCTATATAGATGGTAAAGAATCACTTTATAATGCTGCTCACCTCTAAATCTCCTGTGTAGTCAGTCTGAATGCTAATGGCATTAAAGTGAAACACTCAACTTCTGTCATTTCTTTACTACATTGATAAATTTGTACTTTCCAAGAAATCTCTCATTTTGACCAGTGAAAGTTGAAGCTTCTCTCTCTAATTCACTTATTTATGCATCTTAGATCTAAAATGATTTTCCAGAAAATCTCCATCTGAGGGGCGGCACGGTGGTGTAGTGGTTAGCGCTGTCGCCTCTCAGCAAGAAGGTCCTGGGTTCGAGCCCCGGGGCCGGCGAGGGCCTTTCTGTGTGGAGTTTGCATGTTCTCCCCATGTCCGTGTGGGTTTCCTCCGGGTGCTCCGCTTTCCCCCACAGTCCAAAGACATGCAGGTTAGGTTAACTGGTGACTCTAAATTGACCGTAGGTGTGAATGTGAGTGTGAATGGTTGTCTGTGTCTATGTGTCAGCCCTGCGATGACCTGGCGACTTGTCCAGGGTGTACCCCACCTTTCGCCCATAGTCAGCTGGGATAGGCTCCAGCTTGCCTGCGACCCTGTAGAAGGATAAAGCGGCTAGAGATAATGAGATGAGCTCTCCATCTGACCCCACAAGCAAAATCCACACAATCACTCTGTAGCGCCCCCTAGCGCCCCGGCTATATGGACTGATGTGCGCTCCCCAAATTCTTATAATTCGCAATAAATCTCTTTCTTGAGGTTAAATTAATGCTTTATGATAAATAACTTATTATCACTCATAGGCCTATTTAAGCAGCTAGAAATAAAACCTTCACTAAACCTTTTTCTCAATGCCCAATGTCACTCATCAAATAAATCAGATTATCTGAATGTGTTCTTAATACACAATTAAATTAACCCTTGAATGGACTTTAACTCTGAAAGTAATTTAAAGCCTTTTGCAAATATAAACTCAGTATTACCAGTGTATGAAATAACCCACAAAATATGCAAAATGCAAGAGATAATTTAAACTATGAACTTAAAAATAGATTTACATATATACATTCAAATATAAACGGTCATAATATCAAATTAAATGCTTTTGGAGTCTTTCAAGTCTCTTTCAATGTAAATAAAAAAACAAAACAAAACAAAAAAAACCCAAAACCTCAGTGTTTCAGTTCACGGCCATGCATTCAGCAACACACTTTCAATATCTACACACAAAATGTTATATCAAAACGCCAAATCCTAAACCACAGTTCCCGCTAGCGCTCATCACACTCATCATTAACAAACATAATCCATCAGTGATGAAGAGAAAATTACTAGCAGTCGTCAAAGTGAAGAATGTATTTGTCATCTTTATCATTACCATACCTGGTGACTTGTCCAGGGTGTACCCCGCCTTTCGCCCGTAGTCAGCTGGGATAGGCTCCAGCTCGCCTGTGACCCTGTAGAACATGATAAAGCAGCTAGAGATAATGAGATGAGATGAGATCATTACCATAAATCATCTTTTCTAGAAATCCCTCTGTTTAGAGACGTGGGAAGCCAGAGTGTAAACAATGAACACGTGTTTGTGATCAATAAAAATCGACTACATATAATGACCAAATGAGCACCAAGCTTTTGACCAATCATTGTGCGTCTTAATCGGCCTGGTGTCATGGTGTGTTTATCTCTGTTTGAACCAAACAATGGTGCAGTCTAAGCTGATGAAGTTTTTCGGGCATCTTCTTCAAGCACTGAAGATGAATTCAGGGCCGAAAGAAACATGGTGGAGGCACACTCAGAGCCCCGGCTGTCCCCGAGCACATTGGACAGTGCCAGTAATACAGGGGCCAGTAAAAAGCGCCAAAGTGAAAATGCTGTCAGCCGGCAAGTGACTGAAGGGAGCTACGTTTCAGGAGGCATGGCATGTTCAGTCCTCATGGTGAATGTATGATGTAAAACGCTGTCTTTCTGTGTTCGGTTTGTAAATCAGCAGTAAATTCGGATTCCTTCATTGCTGTTTGTTCCCAGACTCTTCTCGACTCTGTTCAACTGTAAATCAAGTTTTGTGTTGAAGTAAAGGGGTAAAGGGAGTCCTAAAAGCTCTTTTAAACAATTCCATGTGAAAATAACCTGAAATAAACTCAAACTAAAGAGGTTTATTTTACCTTGATGGTGCACAGGGCGCCCAAAATCAAGGTCTTTCTTATTAGAAGCTGGAGTGCAGCCTAAAATTTATATGTAATGGAGAAGCCTAGCTGTATCTATACAAATGTTTGAATTGTAACAGTTTGGTTGGTATAAACCTGTATTATGTCCACTTTTATAAATCAGTAAGGAAGAAAAAAATACAGACTAAGTGAAGGAAAAATAAGAAAAAGTGAAGAATACTTCTTTGACTTGATTTTTCAAGGAAAAAAGAGGAGAATTATTTTTTCAGAACCCATGGGGAATGCTGCTAAAGTTGGCAGATATTCTCACTGAGATGAAATAAAAATGAAATCAATTTAAATGAGGAAATGAAATTAATTTAAATGGGGACCCAACCAGTTATCAGTCAGAAGCTGCATGCCTGTATCGACGTTTGTGGGTGTAGTCACCTGAAGCAAGATGGCTGCTTCACACCAGTGGCATATAAAAAAACAGTCTCATTTGTGGCACCGATGGATGTCGTCCTTACCGTCTCCGCATGATGCTGGCAGTGCTGGGGAATTCAGACTCACTGAGGCTGTGCGTAGCTCATTGGGTCTGTGCGTATATGGGTGGTCGAGTAGATGACTCATGCCAAGTCCTTAACAACTCCAGTAAGCTAGCTAATGATGATGATGATTATTATTACTATTATTATTACTATTATTGTTCTTTAGAATAAATATGATGTTCTATAACAGATACTGAGACAGATGCTTTGGTGATTTGTTTATGATGTACATGAACAATAATGTGCACCAAAAGTGTTTCATGATTCAAAGGCTTTTATTAATAATTCAAAGCAGGACATTGCAGTGATACACACACTTAACACATATGTAAGTGATCATTAAGAAGAAGAATTGAGTTAAACTGAAGAGTGTGTGAGTTCACATGTTAATAACACAAATGAAATGATGAAAGTGGGACATTTGAGCAGTAAAGGCCACATGTAACACACAGTGAAGCAGTAGAAGGTGAGCTGAGTAAAGTGTGTGTGAGCTCACAGCTCTGAGCACTGCTCTGTATTCAGTCTGCCCACCACAGTAGGTTGGTTGTCTTTGGAGGCCTCACAGGTCACCACCTTGTTCCTCCACTGCTCCGGGTGGAGGCTCAGCGTGCTGCTCCAGCTGTAGAGGCCGTCCGCGTGCAGAACGGCGGCGCTGCGGCTCTCCCCCGAGCTCCAGCTGCTCCCATCAACCTTCCAGCTCAGTGTCCAGTCCGAGGGGAAGCCCTTGTCGGCCACACACATGAGTGTGACCTTCTCCTGCTGCAGCTCCACACTGGAGGGAGGCAACACCGTCACACTGGGCTGAGTGACACCTACACACACACACACACAGAGTTGAGACAGGAATGGACAGCTGTCAGTCACTCAGGCTTCGTTTCAGCTCACTGTGTGTTTCACTTCCCTTTATATCTTACAGAGCAGAACTGAGTTCAGTGGAGCATCACAAACGTTTCACACTCAGTTCAAACACTTTTACATCTTAGATCTATAATCATTTATATTACAGTTATCCCTGGACAGGAAAATTGAATTAGACCAAGTATTCAGTCATTAACAATATGAAGCTCATTTTATAACATGAATAAGCCACATTTAAAATACAGAATATTTACCACTTAAGCAAATTCAGTTTTGGTTTCTACATTTAAATCTGTATTTGGACTCACAGTCTCTAAGATATTAAATGTCATGAAAATTGTTCAACAAAAATGTCGTCTGTAATTTGCACAATGAAATCTACTTTGCTTTTAGATTTAAATTATAATTAACTACCAGCACTATAATTAAAGACATTTTTCAAACTTCTAAAATAAGGGAAATTTGAGAAACAGAAAGACGTGACACCTAAATCACATCTGATCTGGATTTGGAGGAAAACTAAATGTAAAATATATTCTTTCCACATTACAACATGAATCTGAACACACTCCATTTCAGTCATTAATCTGAACACACTCCATTTCAGTCATTAATCTGAACACACTCCATTTCAGTCATTAATCTGAACACACTCCATTTCAGTAATTAGTAAACAGGTTACTTACGGCCCACAGACAATTTGGTTCCTCCACCAAAAGTCCACCACAGTGATACAAACAGGTTTAGCGGCCGTACAAAAACCCTGCTGCTCTAAACTCACTGCTCTCTCCATCCATTTAAACCTCTTATTACAAAACAGCTACAAAACACCAACTTCTGCTCACATCAGCTGATTAATACACTAACTCTCTGACTGTTTTACTACAGTTTACTGTTTTTTTCTTTTTATCCACCAAGATTGTCAATCTGAACTGACGATGCAATTAGTGTGTGAGAAACACAAATAATTTACAAAAAATAAAAGTTGAAATTTCACAAAATGTGGAATTGCAATTGCACAGGATTTACCCAGAATGCCTCATGGAGTAAAAATGCTGATGTACTCATGAGAAATTTACAATATATGACTGAATGTGTGGAGCTAAAGTGAGAATAATTCCTCCACTGCTTCTGTAGACTGATAGAAAGTTATGATATGATATTTAAGTCCTACAATAATCTAAAGATTAATTTACAGTCAAAAATATGAGTGTGTATTTACTCACTGCCAACATTGATGCTGCTTCTTCCACCATAAATCCACTACAGTGAGAAACTCATTAACATTCAGTACAAACACCATCCAGTGAAAGTTGAAGCTTCTCTCTCTAATTCACTTATTTATGCATCTTAGACCTCAAAGTGTTTTACAGAAAATCTCCATCTGACCCCACAAGTAAAATTCACACAATAACTCTGTAGTAGTGTGAGAATTACAGTAAGATTGGGGGAATGTGGTAAAGGTGTTTCCATACTTAGAGGACACTTTGCATTGGCAGCACATGCTTCAGTGCTCTGGGAGTGTTTATAGCGCTGTGACTTTAACACTTCATGACTGAGAGCTGCTGCTACAGCAACTTCACCCACAGCTACCATGACTTTGATCCCCGTCTTCATCTGGACACTGATCCTCTGGACTCAAGGTCAGACACTGCTTTGCCTTTTATATTTGAAACAAACTCGTCAAGGCAATACATTTTTCAGGTTTGTCTCATGATTATTCTTTCAACAGTTTCTGTATCATATGTTTTTTTCAGAATGCAGAGGTCAAGTCACAGTAACTCAGACTCCTGCAGTGAAATCTGCTCTTCCAGGAGAAACAGTCACCATCAACTGTAGAACCAGTCAGGCAGTGTATTATCACAGCTCAAATGGCCACTACTTATACTGGTATCAGCAGAAACCTGGAGAAGCTCCTAAACTCCTGATTAAATTTGCGAATCAGCGACAGTCAGGTTTTCCAGCTCGTTTCAGTGGCAGTGGATCTGGATCTGATTTCACTCTGACCATCAGTGGAGTCCAGACTGAAGATGCAGGAGATTATTACTGTCAGAGTGAACACAGTGGTGGTGTGTTCACACAGTGTTATAGAGTCGTACAAAAACCTCCCTCAGTCAGATTGTAGAGAGACTGCACTGCTGCAGCTGGGAGAGACTGCAGGTGCTGAGTTGGAGGATGTGATACGGCACAAGTTCACAACTCACAGTCGAAATCTTTCAATAACCATGATGATTATGAAAAGTGAGTATATAGTAAGCTATATTTCCATTAAATTAGTTCAGCAACGAAAGATGTAGGGTTAGACTTCGAGGCCTTTTTGAATTTTTCCTGCTATATTTTCACTCAATCCTCCTTTGAGCCCAACACCGAATTGGTTCAGAAAAAGGAAATATGGCTAATCATTTCGACGGCCATTGTTCTGAAAAACTTAGATGAAGCTGTTGACTGTTTGCCCATTTCTGGTACATCACACACTGACATTACTGACCCTAAAGTGTATACCATGTCAGTTGCATAAGTATTCACACACACTGCACTTTTCCACATTTTCTAGTGTTACAGCCGAGAACTGAAATGCACTTAAGTGGGACTAAAGGTCATGAAGCTACACAAAACCTCCCACATTATTGAAGTTTGGGGAAAATCAGTCAAGATTCTTATGAGTTAATTAACTCTAAATTAGGCAGCACGGTGGTGTAGTGGTTAGCACTGTCGCCTCAAACCAAGAATGTCCGGGAGGGTTCGAGCCCCGTGGCCGGCGAGGGCCTTTCTGTGCGGATTTTGATGTTCTCCCCGTGTCCACGTGGGTTTCCTCCGGGTGCTCCGGTTTCCCCCACAGCCCAAAGACATGCAGGTTAGGTTAACTGGTGACTCTAAATTGACTGTAGATGTGAATGTGAGTGTGAATGGTTGTCTGTGTCTATGTGTCAGCCCTGTGATGACCTGGCGACTTGTCCAGGGTGTACCCCGCCTTTCGCCCGTAGTCAGCTGGGATAGGCTCCAGCTTGCCTGTGACCCTGTAGAACAGGATAAAGCGGCTAGAGATAATGAGACGAGAACTCTAAATTAGTTCTGATGAAACAAGTTCCCATCAGAAGTCATATAATTAGTTGAATGGTGTCCACCAGTGTCACATGATCGCAGTGTAAATCTACCTGTTCCTGAAAGGCCCTGAAATATGTTGTAGAACATCCTTAAACAAACAGCATCATGGAAAACAAGTTCGTGATGGAAGTCATATGAAACCCTGTTTGAGTTTATCTTCAGGCTTGTGGCAGACGCAGCAAACATGGAAAAATCAGTCTGATGAGAACAAAACACAACTTGGAGCAATGAACTGAACTACTGTATATTTGGTCGAAACTGATGTCCTGAATGAAGCATGGTGGTGGGAGCATCATGCTGAGAGATTTACCTTTGGCCCCTTTGTGGCATCCTGAGTAATGCCCTTCTTTACCTGGACACTGATTTTTGGTGAACAGCCTCCTCTAGGCAGAGTCTCATTTGTGCCATATTTGAGCCAGTTTTAAAATAATGGATTTAATTGTGCTCTGTGGTATATTCAAACTTTGGGAAATGTTTTTACCAAACCACACTGAGACTGATACTTTTCCAGCGAGACCTTGGAGATCTTTAATTGGAATTATATGCTATTTTGTGTAGATTCATGACATTTAATCACACTACTTACTTCTTCCACACTTGTGCACATTTATGGATGGACACAATGTCACTTTGATCAGATACATCCACAGTAAGTTCAGGAAGATGGAGCACAATACACAGATTTCCCATCCAGTTCAATCTTTTTTTTTTTTAATCCATGAAATTTACTTTGCTCATTGATTGCTTTTATCCAAAGAGATATAAATTAAAATGCTAAAAGCATATATTGTGTTCCAGGAGGTTTGTATGAACAGGACATTTAGAATAGGAGCCTGATCTTACTTAGTGTGTGTGTGTGTGTGTGTGTGTGTGTGTACAATAGGACAAGATTTTAGATCAAGTCAAGTCAAGTCAACTTTATTGTCAAATATGCTATACATGCTCGATATACAGCACAGATGAAATTTCAGTCCTCTCTGACCCACGGTGCAAACAGGCAATGCAATAAATAAAAATAGAATAATTGAAAAAACAAACAAACAACAATATAACCAGTATAAACACTCAAGATAGGAACTAGACATAGACTAAACACTCAGACAAACAATATAAACAGTATAAATAAACAGTATAAACACTAGATAAGAACAAGACATAGACTAAACACTCAGACAATATAAACAGTGTAAACACTAGATAAGAACTACACACAGACTAAACACTCAAACAGACAGTATAAACAGTATAAACACTCTAGATATGAACTAGACTTAGACTAACACACACACACACACACACACACACACACACACACACACACACACACATAAATTGGTTCAAATAACCAAACAGTCAAGGGCACTTGAGGTATAGCAGATACACATGAAATAAGCAGTGTAAACAAACTAGCAGCTGTTAAGGTGAGGTAGTGTGGAATAGTGCAAATGAGCGAGGTAAAGTGAGATGTGCGGTCCCTGAATTCAGTGTGTTAATTAACGATGAGTTGTATGTGTGTGTGTGTGTGTGTTGGGGGGAAACTGTGAGGATGACATGTCAGATGCTGAAGAGGGGGCAGGGGTGTGTGGGCAGAATCTGTGGCAGGGGGCAGAGGGGGGAGGAGGGGCAGAACAGGGAGGGAGTTGAGCCTCCTGACTGCCTGGTGAAAGAAACTGTCCTTGAGCCTGCTGGTTTTGGCCCGGAGACTCCGCAGTCTCCTCCCCGACAGCAGCAGGCTGAAGAGGCTGTGAGATGGGTGGGTGGGGTCACCTGCAATCCTGATGGCTTTGCGGGTGAGGCGGGAGTTATAGATATCCATAAGAGAAGGGAGAGAGGCACCAATGATCCTCTCAGCTGCTCTCACGATGCGCTGCAGAGTCTTGCAGCAGGACACGGTGCAGGCGCCGTACCACATGGTGATGCAGCTGGTCAGAATGTTCTCGATGGTGCCTCTGTAGAAAGTGTGCATGATGGGGGCCGGGGCTCTTGCTCTCCTCAGTTTGCGGAGGAAGTACAGACGCTGTTGGGCTTTTTTGGCCAGTGATGCGGTGTTGTTGCTCCAGGACAGGTCTTCAGAGATGTGCACACCCAGAAACTTGGCACTGCTCACCCTCTCCACTGCAGCACTGTCGATAGATAGTGTAGCATGCTGGGTGTGCTCTCTCCTGAAGTCCACAACAATCTCCTTCGTCTTCTCCAAGTTCAGATGGAGATTGTTGTCCTTGCACCATATGGCCAAGCAGCTCACCTCACTCCTGTAGATTGTCTCATTGCCATTGTTGATGAGACCCACCACAGTCATGTCATCCGCAAACTTAATGAAGAGATTTGAGCTGGATGTTGGTGTGCAGTGGTGGGTCAACAAAGTGAAGAGGAGGGGGCTTAGCACACATCCTTGGGGGGCCCCTGTGTTCAGTGTGATGGTGCTGGAGGAGTTGCTGCTGACCCGTACAGTCTGTGGTCTCCCCGTCAGGAAGTCCAGCAGTCAGTTACACAGGGAGGTGTTGAGTCCCAGCTGGTCCAGTTTATGAATGAGCTGCTGAGGAATGATTATGTTGAATGCTGAGCTAAAGTCTATGAACAGCATTCTGACATATGAGTCTTTTGTCTCCAGGTGGGTGAGGGCTGAGTGGAGGGCAGTGGAGATGGCATCATCGGTCGAACGGTTGGACTGATATGCAAACTGGAAAGGATCCAGGGTGGGGGGGAGGGCAGACTTGATATGCCTCATGACTCGCCGCTCGAAGCACTTCATGAGGATTGGAGTGAGTGCGACAGGGCGGTAGTCACTGAAGCAGGAGGGAGACGGCTTCTTCGGGACCAGGATAATGGTGGTGGTTTTGAGGCACGTGGGGACAACAGCCTGGCTCAATGAAATGCTGAAGATGTCTGTAAAGATCTTGAATATGTCTCTATTACTGCCTTGATATATGACTCTCTCTCTCTCTCTCTTTTGATCTGGGTTAAGGGCTTTAATCAAGGGTCACTTGGCAGTGCTGAGGCTCGATCCCCTGACCTTCTGCTCTGTTACTCAGAGCCTTAACCACTGAAACTCTACTGCAACACAACAGAGAAATAAAGCAGTTTCAAATCATATTTGTGACCTAGATACAATAACAGTGATCCCTGAAAATACAGTAGAGTAAAAAAAAATACATGTACTGAATTTACGTAAAATTATTCACCTTTTATTTTTACACACTTGTGCACATTTACATATGGAGACATTGTAACGTTGATTAGCGACGGCCACATTCACTTCAGTAAGACACAGATTTCCCGTCCAGTTAATTTGTTTTGTTTTTTTTGTCCCTGAATTCTCATTTGCTGTTTTATTGCTTTTATCCAAGGAGATATACATTAAAGTGTCTAAAGCATATCTTATGTTCCAGGAAGTTTGCATGATCAGGACCTTCAGGAGAAGAGACTGATCTCTCTCTCTCTCTCTCTCTCTCTCTCTCTGTCTGTGTGCAATTGGAAGAGATTTTAGGTCTTGAATCAGACTCAGTGACTGCCTCGATATGTCATTCCCCCCATCAATCTGTCAACATTTTGTCTTTCAGTGTCTTCACTCCTGTCATAGTTTATGACTATTTTTATGTTTTCTCAGAGATCAGATTATTCTTCAGTATATTTAAAATGTCCTTGTTAGATTTTTCATGAGTTTAGGCATATTCTTCCCAGTCAGAGAAATAAGCAGTAACAGTTCATTTGCATTAACAGCTCTGAGTCCCAGAATAGATCAACACTTTCAGCAGATGTTCATGGTTCTTCAGTTGAACTCACTCAAGCACAACACACAGCGCTGCACTCGACCTGCTGTTAAAGGTGCTGATCCAAATCACTGTCAAAGACACTTCACCACTGAAAAAGGAGACATGCTTTCCACATTTAAGCTTTATTTCAGTACAGATACACCACTGACTCCACCTCAGTCTTCTAAATATGTTTTAAAGTGTGCACTTCTATTCTAGTGGACTTTACAGCAGCTCTTTCAGAACGAGGTGATCTGAGTGGTGTTGTGGTGGGAGACGGTACAGCCGAACACCTCGGTCTCTTCCCAGTGTTCTTTGAAGAGGGTCAGGGTGCTGAAGGGTCCTTCTGTTCTTCTGTGCTGGTCAGAACCCCCTCATTCACCTCGACACCATCCATGGTGCAGCTCAGCAGCGCCCCCAGTGGAGAATAGGCTGAGAGCAGGCAGAGCAGCGAGGCCGATCCTTCAGAGAGCTGCAGAGAGGAGGGAGGGAGCAGAGACACGGAGGAGTTCACCACCGGACCAGCTGGAGAACACACACACACACAGAGTCAATGTGGTTATATTTACAGAACACAATTGTCTGATTAAATGTCTTTTTTTTACATTGGTTAGTTTTCTTTGTCATTCTGATGTTTAAACTCAGTGATGATTCAGTAAACCTGTCTGACTCTGGAGCACAGTGTACTGTACACACTGCAGGAGACTGGAGGAGAAATAACACCAAATGATGGATTAGTGATGAGATTCATCTCTACAGTCAGAAAAAAAACAACAACATGATCCATAAAGATAGTAAGGAAAGAACTTTATAATGCTGCTCACCTCTAAATCTCCTCTGTAGTCAGTCTGAATCCTGATGGAATTAAAGTGAAAGACTCAACATCTGTCATTTCTCTACTACATTTATACACCTGTAATTTCCAGGAAATCTCTCATTTTGACTTTCTGATCAGTGAAAGTTTAAACTTCTCTCTCACTCTCACTCACTTTTATGCATATTAGATATACAGTGGTGCTTGAAAGTTTGTGAACCCTTTAGAATTTTCTATATTTCTGCATAAATATGACCTGAAACATCATCAGATTTTCACACAAGTCCTAAAAGTAGATAAAGAGAACCCAGTTAAACAAATGAGACAAAAATATTATACTTGGTCATTTATTTATTGAGGAAAATGATCCAAAATTACATATCTGTGAGTGGCAAAAGTATGTGAACCTCTAGGATTAGCAGTTAATTTGAAGGTGAGATTAGAGTCAGGTGTTTTCAATCAGTGGGATGACAATCAGGTGTGAGTGGGCACCCGGTTTTATTTAAAGAACAGGGATCTATCAAAGTCTGATCTTCACAACACATTTGTGGAAGTGTATCGTGGCACAAACAAAGGAGATTTCTGAGGACCTCAGAAAAAGCGTTGTTGATGCTCATCAGGCTGAAGAAGGTTACAAAACCATCCAAACACACCTCGTTTAACGCTTCAGCTAATTAACCGTGCTTGCTGAGTTGAGTGAGTGTGTTAGTGCAGGTAAAACATTAAAATGTGTAGGACAGGGGACACCCTTTACATCTAAAGTGCTAATGGTTAATGAACTTATTACTGATCAGGAGTTTAATGTACTGGGTTTAACTGAAACATGGATGAAGCCAAATGAATATAGAGCATTAAATGAAGCGAGTCCTCCTGGATACAGTTATATACACCTGCCTCGTCTAACTGGCAGAGGACGAGGTGGCGCAGTTATTTATAATGATTATCTAGGTGTAGCACACAAACATGGTGATAAATTTAATACATTTGAAGATCTTCATGCTAATATAATGTATGCAAAATAAGTCGACCCAGTTAATTCCGTTACTTATTATTTACAGGCCCCCGGGTCCATAATCTGAGTTTCTTTCTGAATTTGCAGATTTTATGTCAGACCTGGTTATTTCCTTAGCCAAAGCTTTAGCTGTCGGAGATTTTAATATTCACTTCAATAACCCAGAAGACCCTTTTAAAACAGCGTTTGTGTCCATTTTATATTCAGTAGGGGTTAATCAGAGTGTCATAGGACCGACCCATAACGGTGGTCACACCCTCGATCTAATACTAACATTCGGGTTAAACGTAGAAAATATAGTCATACTTCCACAGTCTGAAGTTATCAGATCATTATCTCATCTCATTCATATTATGTCTGAGTAATAATATATGCACCTCACCACGCTACTGTATTAAACATACATTCACGTCAACTACTGCACAGAGCTTTATAAATGATCTCCCAGAGTTATCAACTTTGATTGGGTCACTGTCAGCCCCTGCAGAACTCGATCAGGCAACTGAATGCTTAACGTCAACATTCCGCTATACTTTAGATAATGTAGGTCCTCTTAAAAGGAAAATGATAAGAGAGAAAAAATTAGCACCCGGGTATAATGATGACGCACTTTAAAACAGACCACTCAAAAATTGGAACGTAAATGGTGTCAAACAAAATTGGTAGCCTTCAAATTAGCTTGGAAGCAGAGCCTCCTGAAGTATAGAAAATCTCTTAGTGCTGCTAGATCAACATATCTCTCCTCCCAAATAGAAGATAACAAAAATAATCCTAGATTCCTGTTTACGGTAATACTGTAGCAAAATTAACCAGGAATAAGTCCACTATAGACACATGCACACCTGTAGTATGTAGTCGCAACGACTTCATGATTTTTTTTTAATGAGAAAATTGAAAATATCCGACAAAAAATTCAAACTACTAATTTAAGGTCAGACAATCTAAGTGACCCTGTAGTTAACAATATAACTGTATCAGATCAGCAATTAGAATGTTTTACTCCCCTGAGAGAAATTGAATTACTTTCATTAATGTCCACATCAAAATCCTCAACTTGTGTACTTGACCCCTTACCTACACGTCTATTCAAACAGGTAATACGTGAAGTAATTGAACCACTTCGAAAAAGAATAAATTCTTCTCTTAGGATCAGTTATGTACCCAAATCCTTTAAACTAGCAGTTATCAAACCCCTGATTAAAAAAACCTGACCTTGATCCCTCTCAGCTGTCCAATTATCAGCCAATATCAAACCTCCCCTTTATCTCCAAGATCCTTGAAAAAGCTGTGGCACAGCAGTTATGCTCATATTTGCATAGGAATAATATTCATGAAATGTATCAGTCAGGATTTAGACCTCATCATAGCACAGAGACAGCTCTGATTAAAGTAATAAATGACCTACTGTTGGCGTCTGATCAGGGCTGTGTTTTGCTGCTTGTGTTGCTTGACCTTAGTAAGTAAATAAAAAAGTAAAATTTATTTGTATGGTGCTTTTCACAGACAAACAGTCACAAAGCGCTTTACAATGTATCAAAGCCAAAAACAATCAGAAAGGAAAAAATAAAATAATATAAATAAACAGTAAACAATAGCAAGCAAAACAAACCTAATAAAAAAGGTATAAATTAAAACAAATTCAAAGACAAAGTGGGCCCAGTTGTACAATAAGAAAAGCAAATAACAGATAAAAACAACCTAGTCAAAAGCCTGTCTAAAAAAGTATGTTTTTAATTGGCTCTTAAAAGCATTTAAAGAAGGAGCAAACCTGAGTTCAGCAGGTAAGTCATTCCACAACCTGGGGCCAACCACTACAAAAGCACGATCACCCCAAGTTCTAAGGCAGGTACGTGGGACAGACAGTAAGTTTTGATTATTGGACCTAAGAGAGCGAGCAGAGGATAGGGGGTGCAATAACTCAACAAGATAGGCAGGGGCCTGGCCATGAAGTGATCTGTAGATAATGGTGAGGATTTTGAACTGAAAACGGTACTGGACTGGGAGCCAATGTAGGGAACGGAGGATAGGGGTGATGTGAGAAAATCTGTTGGACCTAGTGAGTAGCCTGGCAGCAGCATTTTGGATAGATTGCACATGAGAAATGACAGATTTGTTGAGGGCAAAAAAAAGAGAGTTGCAGTCATCAATGCGGGAAGAAATAAAAGCTTTAGTGCAGCATTTGATACCATTGATCATTCCATTCTTCTGGATAGACTAGAAAATGTTGTGGGAGTTAAGGGAACGGCCCTCTCCTGGCTCAGGTCTTATTTAACTGATCGCTATCAGTATGTTGATGTAAATGGTGATTTTTCGAGACATACTGAGGTAAAGTTTAGTGTTCCACAAGGTTCTGTATTGGATCCACTGCTTTTTTCTTTATATATGTTACCTCTGGGTGATATTATTCATAAAGATTGTATTAGTGTCCACTGTTATGCTGATGACACACAGTTGTATGTTTCTGCAAAACCAGATGAGAGACACCAGCTTCACAGAATTGAGGAATGTGTAAAGGACATTAGACACTGGATGCTTACGTATTAACTTCCTTCTGCTTAACTCTGACAAGACTGAAGTACTTGTACTAGGACCACATGCAGCTAGAAGTAAGTTTTCTCATTACATAGTAACTCTGGATGGCCTTTCTGTTTCTTAACGTGCAGCAGTAAAAGACCTCAGGTGATTATTGACCCCAGTCTTTCATTCGAAACTCACATCTATAACATTACCCGGATAGTTTTCTTTCATCTCAGAAATATTGCTAAGATAAGAAATTCAATGTCACTACACGACACAGAAAAACTAGTTCATGCTTTTTTGACCTCCAGGTTGGATTACTGTAATGCCTTAATGTCTGGATGTTCCAACAAGTGAACTGTTCCTCCCTCACATTCAGTACTGCAATACAGTATGGGACCAGGGAGGTAAGGGGTACCTTGAGAAACTGCAGAAACTTCAAAACAGAGCTGGCAGAGTAATACTAGGATGTGATTACTTCACCCTCTCTGCCACTGTCCTCAGCATTTTAGGCTGGGCATCGGTAGCTGATATATGCAAACTCCCTCAAGCTTTGTTTGTATTCTTTGGAATAGCTTCACTTTGTGTTGTTTACCTGTTTAGTTATTTATGATTTACTTATTGTAACATTATATTATGTTATTATCAGTTGCCATTTATTTTATGTATGCAGTATGTTTCATGTTATGACTTCATATTTTTTATTTACTATGGTATATTTTCTTATTTCTTTTTGTCCCCCCCCCCCCCCCCCCCCCCCCCAGGGCTCATTGAAAAACGCCTTGGGCGATATGTACCCCCTGGTAAAATAAATAAACTGAAATGGAAACACAATTTACTGGACTAACAATCACTATCTATACAGGACACAACTTTTAGCACAATGGAAAAGACGTTGTTGTTTTTTTTTCTGTTTTCATGTTGTTCTCCCTCACTCTCTCCTCCACATGACCAACTTCTTCCAATCCTGATCATGACCTTTAACTGGAAGAAAATATGTATAAAATCGAAATCAAATAAACATGTAAACAGGTATTGCCCTCATAAAGAAACACAAATAAATAATAAATATATTAACATTTGCCATTATAGCACAAACTGAGAAAATCAGAGTAAACAAACATGAATATATTATTTTTCCCACTGGACTACACTGAGATTCTGAGCTTTATTTGTGAAAAGTAGCTGGATATCATTCAGCTTCCGATGAATGAAGATGTCAGAAAAGGTATGCACATTAACCTGCGCCTTATCCAACCATAACCATTAATTTTTATGACATTGTTAGACCACACTGAAAAAAAGGAGACCAGAAGCTTTTGTCACATATGTATTACAGCACAGTGATAATTCTTTACTTCATGCACAGTGTCTTGCAAAAGTATTCATCCCCCTTGGTATTTGTCCTGTTTTGTCACATTACAACCTCTCATTAGCATGGATTTTTTGGAGGTTAGCATCATTTGATTTACACAACATGCCTACCTCTTTAAAGATGCAAATTATTATTATATTTTTTTATTGTGACACAAACAATAATTAAGATGAAAAACAGAAATCTGGAGTGTGCATAGGTATTCACCCCCTTTCGTATGAAACCCCTAAAAAAGAGCTGGTTTAACCAATTCACTTCATAAGTCACATAATTAGTTCATTAAGATCCACCTGTGTGCAATCAAAGTGTCACATGATTTGTCACATGATCTCTGTATAAATCAACCTGTTCTGGAAGGACTCTGACTCTGCAACACGACTAAGCAAGCAACATGAAAACCAAGGAGCACTCCAAACAGGTCAGAGACAAAATTGTGAAGAAGTATAGATCAGGGTTGCATTATAAAAAATATCCCAAACTTTGAATATCCCACGGAGCACCATTTAATCCATTACAGCAAAATGGAAAGAATATGGCACCACTACAAACCTGACGAGAGAAGGCCGCCGACCAAAACTCACAGACCGGACAAAGAGAGATGCAACAAAGACACCAAAGATAACACTGAAGGAGCTGCAAAGATCTACAGTGGAGATGGGAGTATGTGTCCATAGGACCACGTTAAGCCATACACTCCACAGAGAAGGAATTTATGGAAGAGTGGCCAGAAAAAAAATCAATTGCTTCAAAACAAACATGAAAAGAATAAGAAACCACATTTTGAGTTCGCCCAACAGCATGTGGTAGACTCCCCAAACACACGGAAGAAGAGTCTCTGGTCAGATGAGACTAAAATTTAACATTTTGTCCATCATGGGAAATGCCATGTGTGCCACAGACACAACACTTCCCTTCACCCTGAGAACACAATTCCTACAGTAAAGCATGGTGGTGGCAGCATCATGCTATGGGGATATTTTTCATCTGCAAGGACAGGAAACCTAGTCAGGATTGAAGGAAATATGGATGGCACTAAATACAGGGTAATCCTGGAGGAAACCCTGTTTGAGTCAGTCAGAGGTTTGAGACTGGGAGGAAGGTTCACATTCCAGCAGGACAATGGCCCTAAACTTACTGCTAAAGCTACACTGGAGTGGTTTAAAGGGGAACATTTAAATGTCTTGGAATGGCCAAGTCAAAGCACAGACCTCAATCCAAGTGAGAATCTGTGGCAGAACTTGAAGATTGCTGTAAATCAACACAACCCATCTAACTTGAAGGAGTTGGAGCAGTTTCGCCTTAAAGAATGGGCAAAAATCCCAGTGAATAGATCTCATCTCATCTCATTATCTCTAGCCGCTTTATCCTGTTCTACAGGGTCGCAGGCAAGCTGGAGCCTATCCCAGCTGACTACGGGCAAAAGGTGGGGTACACCCTGGACAAGTCACCAGGTCATCACAGGGCCGACACAGACAACCATTCACACTCACACCTACAGTCAATTTAGAGTCACCAGTTAACCTAACCTGCATGTCTTTAGACTGTGGGGGAAACCGGAGCACCCGGAGGAAACCCACACAGACAACATGCAAACTCCACACAGAAAGGCCCTTGCCGACCACGGGGCCCGAACCTGGACTTTCTTGCTGTGAGGTGACAGCGCTAACCACTACACCACCGTGCTGCCACCAGTGAATAGATGTGCTATGCAAATAGAGGCATACCCCAAGAGACTTTCAGATGTAATTGCAGCAAAAGGTGGCTCGACACAGTATTGACTTTGTGAATACCTATGCACACTCCAGATTCCTGTTGTTTCATCTTCATTATTGTTTGTGTCACAATATAAATAAATAAATAACAATTTGCACCTTTAGAGTGGAAATCAAATGGTGCTAAAATCCATTTTAATTCCAGCTTGTAATGCATCAAAACATGACAAACACCAAGGGGGATGAATACTTTTGCAACACACTGTTCAAACGCATGTTTCACAACCATGTTATAACAGTTAATAAGCATGTTAGCCATCTTTGGATCTCTGTCACTGGCTAAAATAACACGTCAGGTTTTTTGGGAGAATGTACAAATTTATTTCTTTCGAAGACACGCAGTTTACAATATTAAAACTCTGTTCGTAGCAGCTTTTGATTTCGTTTTAAACAGAAATGTGCATTGTTGATTCTGAAATTCAAAACGGAGTCTTTTCAGTCCAAAGTATTCTTCATTAAAATTTGGTTCAAAATATTCAGAGAATCAAATTAAATTGGATCATGAAGCCAGCATTGTGAATAGAATTTTGTAAAATATAATTACACACCAACCTTCCTCCTGTTGTTTTTGAAGACAACATATAGGAAGCAGTGAGATTCTTAAAGGGTTGAGGTTCTGGTTGAAATAAAAACAGTGAACACCTTCCACACAGAGAAGTGGTTATTATTATCTCAACAGATTTGTTGCAGAGAGTAAGCAGTTAATATGAAGTTACTCATATGAAGATGAAGCATATAGTGTTGTACGTTGCTTTAAAATGCTTGACAAGGAAAGCACCAAAAAAAAAAAATTGATTTTTTTTTTTGTCCGACTGGCTGTTTTCAGTACTTGGTGTCCGTAGTGAAAATGTGTGTGTGTGTGTTTGCATTTGAATCCTATGCTTCAGTGCTCTGGGAGTGTTTATAGCGCTGTGACTTTAACACTTCATGACTGAGAGCTGCTGCTACAGCAACTTCACCCACAGCTACCATGACTTTGATCCCCGTCTTCATCTGGACACTGATCCTCTGGACTCAAGGTCAGACACGGCTTTGCCTTTTATATTTTAAACAAACTGGTCAAGACAATACATTTTTCAGGTTTGTCTCATGATTATTCTTTCAACAGTTTCTGTACCATGTTTTTTTCAGAATGCAGAGGTCAAGTCACAGTAACTCAGACTCCTGCAGTGAAATCTGCTCTTCCAGGAGAAACAGTCACCATCAACTGTAGAACCAGTCAGGCAGTGTATTATGACAGCTCATACGGCCACTACTTACACTGGTATCAACAAAAACCTGGAGAAGCTCCTAAACTCCTGATTAAACTTGCAAATCAACTACAGTCAGGTTTTCCAGCTCGTTTCAGTGGCAGTGGATCTGGATCTGATTTCACTCTGACCATCAGTGGAGTCCAGACTGAAGATGCAGGAGATTATTACTGTCAGAGTTTCCACAGTGGTGGTGTGTTCACACAGTGTTATAGAGTCGTACAAAAACCTCCCTCAGTCAGATTGTAGAGAGACTGCACTGCTGCAGCTGGGAGAGACTGCAGGTGCTGAGTTGGAGGATGTGATATGACACAATGACCCTCTGTGGAGGAGAGGAACCACACCACACTAACTCACAACTCACATTAGAAATCTCTCAATAATCATCACAGCACACTGCACACGGTCCATCACATCCACTACTGTAAGATCAATAGTTATGTATTTTTCGAGCTTATTTATCAGAACTGAAAAAAGGTGGAAAAATGTCTCTCTTTTTTCAGCCTCTATCACTAATCCTGCCCCCATTACAGTTTCTCTTTCTGACCAGATATCAGTTACTGTTATTATTCTGCTCTATGTCTTAGTTTCTATCTGTTGTCTTTTTCTTCTCTCTTTCCGGCACTCCTTCAATATGACCTTCTCCACATGCTTTCCAACACACCACAGTTTAAACATTCTGGACCTGGTCTTCAGCCATTCTTCCTGAGCTCTACGGTAGTGACATACTCAGAATGCTCGCCTGTCTGCCGCAGAACGGTAGGGGCCCTCGCGGTAAGCTGCGGTAAGGGTGCAGTTACAACTTGCAGCCATGGGGGCAGCATAACACTGAAGTAGGCTTTGTCAGTGGCCGCCAAAACATGTGCGCCCGCCATCTCTCCCTCTCCTTTCGTTGATAATCGGCGATTTGGTGATAGCAAATTACCTCTATTGCTAACTAATAACAGAGACAATTGAACGCATACGAGTTGATAATTGCACGCCACAAACTCGAGCAGATGCGCCAATTTCTCCTCTCACCTCCTTTCGTCCATGCAGCTGTTAAAAAAAAAAAATTGCAATTGCACAGTTTGGCATGCCCCGTCACTTAATTTTTTGTACAGACACTGTGCTGTTGTTTTGTAGGTGAAGACAGTTTGTCTGGTTATGTTAGTTATTAATAAATATCCCAACTTAATTTATAACATTAATATTCTAGCGCATGCCGATTCAGCTGATAACGAGATCATTAAACTGCACAGTATTCTCTAGCACACTTCCAGGATTTAAGTTAGAGAGGTGAAGTGGCTGTGCGTGATTTCGGTATTTAAAATAAATGTTGTTTGTATAAACGTAGTTCGGGAGGAAGCCTGCGGAGTGATTGACAGCTGTCATTACCTGCTCCCGCCTTCCCGGAGATTTAATCCCTCCTGCTCCTTTCACCTGTCATGCGCGAAGGCTTCTCGAATTGTCCCACCACCTCCCCCTTCTCCTCCATTTCACTAGAGCACCCAGCTGCAATTCCTCTATTGAGGTATTTCACCTGACGTCACAGGGTCACGTGACGCCCCGGTGTCCACCATTTTGGACGGCAAGCTAGCTAATGTCAACAACAGTAGCTAGTATGTTACTGTAGCAATATTTACGTTCAGTCATTTGGATGACTGTTAAAACCTTTCAGTCTCAAGTTTTTCCTTTACTGGATTTACTAGTTTACTGAGCTAGCGCGCGATGGCTCCCGGCTCGGCCGCCGAGCGCGCGATGGCTCCCGGCTCGGCCGCCGAGCGCGCGATGGCTCCCGGCTCGGAGAGCGCGCGATGGCTCCCGGCTCGGAGAGCGCGCGATGGCTCCCAGCTTGCCCGAGCGCGCTAGCTCAGTAAACTAGTAAATCCAGTAAAGGAAAAACTTGAGACTGAAAGGTTTTAACAGTCATCCAAATGACTGAACGTAAACATTGCTACAGTAACATACTAGTTACTGTTGTTGACATTAGCTAGTGCTAACAGCTAGTTGCTAATACACTGCTACAACTACACCGACCCTAATAATACAGTTCTTGGTCATTGCCTTGTAACAGCAAATTTATAACGGGCCATGTCTCAACAGACTAAGAAGTTATTTCAATGACATTTAATAACATTTTGTTTATCCTGAGGACCGAAAGTAAATGAAAATGTGAACAAACCTTAGCTGTAATCACATGGCGACCACCAGCTCCAGTGACGACCCACTGATGTAGGCATGTTACCCAGCCTGACACAAAATATTTGTAGGCATCCAAACTCGTATACGCTTTCAGATCAATACCTGTGTATGGCGATGGGTTTTTAACGACATAGGTATACAGATCATGTGGGCTGAAGTCAGGTAAAGATGAGGGCTTCGTGTACTTCCGTACGTCAGTGAACAATCCTGGTGGAAGCAGGTAAACGTCGTTCTCTAAGCCTGCTAACCTCAATTTTTGCAAATACCTCTCCCTCTGCTCGCCCTGTAAATGCCCTACGTCGCTGGATAGTGAAGGTGTTTTCTGCATCTCGCTCCTTTTTCTTTTATGTTTTTCGTTTGTCGCCTTCCTCGCATTCAAACTGATTCGAGCCGTGCCGTCCAAAATGGCAGCATCACATGACTTGGTCACGTGAGTGAAATACCTCAATAGGGGTTGTGTGAAGCGGATCTCATCCTGTATGATCTCCGCTGAAAGCATCCAGGTACCGAGGCCAGCTGACATGCCAAACATGCTTACTGTACACCAAGCACTCAAGGGTGAACTAGTGAAACTTGGTTTATAGTTTACGCTATTTTACGCATCTAATGACAAAAGTTAAGATAGGCTATTAAACTGTTGGGACGAAGGCTGAGCATTTTTGCACAAGTGGAATTTAAACACATAGCCTAGTTATCATGCAGTGACGTTTCATTTAATTTCTCAGCATTCCAGCTTAATGCGCGGCAGAAATGACACTGCATGAAAAGTGGGATTTACGGGAGCAAACGGGACTGTAGATTTCTGTGGAATTTCAGGTTTATGACAATTTACAGCAATTTGCAGGCAACACTGAAAACTGCCGTGAATTGTCGGAAATGGACGTGTAACTTGCTTTGGCAGTTGTCCCCCATGACCCCCCTTCCCCTAAGCCTAGGGAAGGCTATACAAATGCAAATCAGGATAGCAGGGGGAGTTCCCAGGTAACATTTTACTAAAAGGTATTAACTTAATTGTAAGAATTGTAGAATTGTAAGCTTTTTAAAACTGAGTTGCTGCACACAAGTCAAGTCAAGAAGGTTTATTGTCATTTAAGCCATACATAGTACACAGTGAGATGAAAAACTTTTACTAGTACTAAAAATAACAAAGACATGAATGCAACAATAATGTGTTTCAACAGTGTACTGTGAAAGTAGCAGCCAAGGGTATATGTCTATCAATAATAGCAACAGTACAAAACCTGTATATTGCTGGAATATTGATGGAAAAGGCAGTGAGGGAATTAACACAGAGAACATTTCCAAGTATCCACACAAACTGTTTGATGCACAGAAGAAGCGATGTGATGGCGTTATCAGAAATCTTGAAGGCTGATTGCCATGACAAAAGCATCATGGCCAGAAATTTCATCAAGTCTTCTGGTTTTTCACTTCTGGACTGATCACTTCCATGCCCCTCTCCATCTTGTATGTCTGGACAGGCTTCACTCTGCTCCTCAGCAAGGCTTTCCCCCTCTTCAGTCACATACTCATCCTATGCAAATGTAAAACACACATTTAAATTCATATCCATGCAATAAATTACAATGCATGCAAATGCCCACATTCGACACCTCAAAGGACCATACTCAGTGCATGAATATGTCCATGTCAGAGTGAATAGGCCATCATTAGCATGGCCATTTTAGTATGAGACCAGTCAAATGACCACAGTCAGTGCATGAATATGTCCATGGCAGAGTGAATAGGCACCGTTCGAACTACGGGGGTACTCGGGGGATCCGAGATCCCCTGAAACAGACATGAGATCCCTTGAAAACATGATTTGGGAAATGTTGGGGGTCTCTAAAATATTGGCAAAATGATGTTTATTGACATAGCAATCGTGTGTAACGGGAAGCATTTGCATATCCGAAGTGTTGTGTTCACATCAAAGATAAAATAAACCGATATGACAACGACTGCTGCTGCTGCCAGGTTGGGGACACAAACTAGTAGAAAGGAAGTGTGCCAACAGTGCCAACACACTTCCTTTCTACTAGTTTGTGTCCCCAGAATTTTCCCATTGTTACCATTGGTAATGTTCCCGTTGATATCATTGTTGATGCGAGGTTGTTTTTTGAACATGCCAATGCGGACATGATTTCCCCTGATGAGTTATGACTTCAGACGCGATGCGTGTGTGGAGGTGTGGAGTCCGCGTGATATGTGCGTAAGATAGGCTTCTCATGTGTTTGGAGAGCCGCACTCTGAGACAAGCGCAAGCACAAGCACCCCCCCCAAGGGAAAAAAAGGGACCCCCCGAAAATATCGGCATAGTTTGAACACTGTGAATAGGCCATCGTTAACATGACCATTTGAGTATGAAAAGATTGTGAAACTATAGTTTAAAAAAATCATATGCATCTCAAACTGCTGTTAAAAGAAGCCTAATCTGTGGCCTCTGTGTTTATTTCAGGGGAATCTTGAAATTACTTATAATTGAATTATTTAATTCAGTCAGTAAGCAGGAACTTCATACTTCTATATTCAAAAATATCCAAAATGGTTTATATCACAAACATGCGAGCATGTACCGTATAACAATAACCTCGCATGTGATTGGACCAGGACCAGGCGGTCATGGGCGTGGCTCATACAGTATAAACAGGTGTACCGTAGCTTACCAGGTACCGTAGTTTTCATGTGCTCCGGAACTTTCTCTTGGTTTCTGGGATTTTTGCTGCTTGGTGATCTTCAATGGCTGGACGGCGCCTCGCGTTCTACTCTCCGTCGACTCCTGTGTCTGGACGCGATGGACCTGTGTCGGGAAGTCCGCAGATCGATGAGAGAAAACTGCTGTCTGCTCTCAGTGGGTTGTCTCGTCAGATTGCAGAGCTGACTACGTTCGTAACTGACAGATTCAACTCTATGGACGACAGATTCAACACCGTGGAAGACAGATTGACTGCTTTGGAGGGATGTAACTTTGGGGAAAACGCAAACTCCAGGAAGAAAAGACGGGTGCAGAGTCCCATGATTGCGGTAAGAATTTGTCCGGTGTCTGCTAGCTAAGCTAAATAGCCTAAAAGTAAGCATAGCAGCTAGCCCAAGCTAAAAGTAGGCAGTAGCTAGCTATGAGGGACAAGTGACTTAAAAACGTTGTTTTGTTCTTTTCATAGGAAACAGTACGCCGTCTTCACAACTCGGAGACAAACACTAGGCGATACGAGCCGGCGCAAGGGTAAGATTTAAAGAATATGCTTTCATTCTGTATGAGATACGTTAATAGATGCAGATCCTAGCCTGATCCTAACTGTAGCCATCTTGTTTTCACAGACTAACTTTGCCTCATAACGAAGCCGTGACAAGCTATTTAGTGCGGGCTTTGTCGACAAATCCAAATCTTCATGATGCTGACAAAGACAACATTGTGTGTAAGTAACAACTATTTCACTAAATATTATGGTAGCCTATACTGTCCTTTCTCTGCTGTCTACACTTCCCTTCTTCCTTTCCCTTATTAAGCTTAGCCTACTGCTACGTTGTTAATCGTACTCTCATTTGTTTTTCTAGCTGCCTGCAAGACGTATTACGAAACCTTACGCAGGAGCTACAGATACCAGCAGCCTGATCTTTCATTGCAGGTGGAAGCAATGAAGTAGCTGGCTCGTAGTCGCTCCAGAAGAAAGAGGGTAAGATTTTTCAGTTTTGGTCAATGTGACTTTTTTTTCAGTGTTTTTCATGTGTTGTGTCCATACGCAGTGCATTGCTCAGTACTTATTCTCTTTATCGATCGTTTTTACAGCTGTTTGACGCGAGACGAGGTGTCCTTGCTATGGACGAGATGGATGTATGGCAGTGTGCTACCGTAGACCTGATGTCGGATGAGGAAAATGGGGTGGTGGATGGGGTGTCTGGGTGGATCGTTAAGCCTCCGCCGTCCCGTAACCTCAGCGAACTATTGCCGCTTTTCCACTACAAACGCGGCTGAGCCATGCCGTGCTGAGTTGGGCTGAGTCGAGCTGAGCGGGGCTGTTGGAGTTGCATTTCGACTACAACCGCGCTGAACCGTGCTGGCTGGAAGTGGGTGGACACATTGGGTGGAGTTAGCGAAAGTGGGTGGACGTCACGTGATGTCATTAAGCGGCGCAAACAGTGACATCAGTGATCTTTTAAGCGGTAGTCTCACAGCCCGGATAGTAAACAATAAACATGGAGGACATGGTGTCGTTAGTGTTGCTGGTCTTGGTGCTGTGGCTTGTTGTCACCGACAACGCCAACAGATACTGGCAAGAGCGTATAGATGAGACGAGGCGCATAAGGCTTCAGAAATTCTCGTAATTCGTAATTCTCCTTCTTCCGGGTTTACAGATCACAGCGTGCTCGCGGGGCGTGTGAGGACACTCCTCCTCACCAATCAGTGCACAGGGGAGTGTCTGCTCACGCCCCCAGCCTCACTCAGCTCGGTTTGGCTCGCTTCAGCCCTACTCCAAAACCGTGCGAGTTTTGGGGGCTAAGCAGGGCTGAAGCGAGCTGAGTCGTGCTGTTTTAAGGTAGTCGAAACGCGAGCCGTGTCGGGCTGAAGTGAGCTGAAGTGAGCTGAAAAAGGGTAGTGGAAAAGGGCCATATGTGCTACCGGTACGCTGCAATCAAGGCTTGAGGCAGATCCAAAGTACAGGGCAACCCACCACAGACGACTGCATGTCGGTCCGATGCCGCCTGCTCCCCACAGCTCAGAGACCGCAAGCATGCACTTCATGGAGCTGTAGGACTAAAATACGGTGCTTATTTGCTTTTGTTTAGTTTTGTATCCTGCACATCTCTCTTGCACTAGAGAATGTATAAGCAACTACTGTTTGTCTTTGACTGAATGCTGCCATTTTGTTTATTTTTTAACGTCTTGTACTTACTCTGATTTTGAAAATAAAGCTCTTGTTTGATACAACATTCCTTGCAAATTTTCCTTCCTCAATAAATGTGTGTCATTGATAGGATAACAATGACATGAATATACAGCATCATAGCTAATCATAACCACAACAGATATATATACCGTATATATATATATATATATATATATATATATATATATATATATATAGGTTGTGGTTATGATGACCCAGGGTAACCAATAGCCTAGGCCTAGTGGCATCTGCCAACCAATCACGAGTGATTTCTTTGGTTTAAAAGTAGTGTTTTCATCCAATACTGAGTGAGGAAATTCGAGGCAAGCCAGGCAATTCTCAGACCACGCGCGGTTTCGCTGCTATTCATATGCAAATAGGCTACCCCGTGAGTAGAGGGGGGCCGGAGGATTTTGCTATCTGGGGCGAGTGCTCCCAAGTGCTACCTGGTGGTCGTTTGGGTACATTGCAGCTCAGTTCAAAACAGATGCGGTACGTACCGCGTCGATACCGCGTGCTTGCCGCGTCAATGCGGGCACATTGGCCTGCCCCCGACGGTAGGTATCAGCGTTACCCCACTCTACTTTTCAGATCATTACTTTGTATCTTGCATGCTTGTTCTCCCTGCCCTACCTGCCAGTATCTATTTATACCTCTCCCTCACTACCTGAATCCTCCACACTTTCTCCTCATCACCATCGATGGCAGTTCATCAGCTGAAACTAAACCTCAGCAAGACTGAGCTGCTGCATCTCTCTGTTGCTGCATCCACATGTCAGGACTTTGTGATTTCCCTGAAGAATCCTTGGATCACAACATACTATGACAAGACAGGAAACCTTGAGGTAGTTCTGGACAACCAACAACCCTTCTCTCCTCATATTCCTAACCTGATTCCGTTATGCAGGTTTTTCATTTTGATCAGGAGAATCTGGGCAGTTCTGTCCAATGAGGTCATTCAAGTGCTTGTTCAGTACTTTATTATCTTGACATTCGTCGACTGCATTCTACACAAGTTGAATCCACTTGTATTTGTACTCAGAACTGAAGAACAGCTCAGACTGTGGTAGCTCTGACTGGTGTATGGTCGATCCTCAGAGTCTCCGTGGACCAGCCAGAGCTTTTAAACTACTTTGGTTTGCTGAGAGAGCTCACTTCTCTTAATATCTCAGTTAGTCCATGTGGGAAAACCTAATTGCTACTGAGCTGACAGGTGTACAGCCTCCTGACTCATTCAACAATGGATGTTTTGGATGGAAACTGCAAATTACCTCCATGTTTGTCAAGTTTCATCAAACTCAATTTACTGAACTATCTATACAGGACAAAACTTTCAGCACAATGGAAAAGACATTGCTGTTGTTTTTTTCTCTCTTCATGCTGTTCTCCCTCACTCTCTCCTCCACATGACCAGCTTCTTCCAATCCTGATGATACCCTTTACCTGGAAGAAAATATATATAAAATCTCAATAAATGTACATGTAAACAGGTATTGCACTGTCATCAACAAGCACAAATAAATAATAAATATATTAACTTTTGCCATTATAGCACAAACTGAGAATATCAGAATGAACAGAAGTGAATTATGTTTCTTTCCCACTGGACTACACTGAGATTCCTAGCTTTATACACACTGAATAATGGAGAAGAGAAACCTTTTTTTGTCACATATATATTACAGCACAGTGATAATTCTTTACTTCATGTGTCCCAGCTTGTTAGGAAACTGGGGTCAGCCATGATACAGCGCCCCTAAAGCAGAGAGGGTTAAGGGCCTTAATCAAGGGCCACTTGGCAGTGCTGAGGCTCGATCCCCTGACCTTCTGCTCTGTTACTCAGAGCCTTCAAGTCAAGTCAAGTTTATTTGTATAGCGCTTTTAACAATAAACATTGTCGCAAAGCAGCTTTACAGAATTTGAACGACTTAAAACATGAGCTAATTTATCCCTAATCTATCCCCAATGAGCAAGCCTATGGCGACGGTGGCAAGGAAAAACTCCCTCAGACAACATGAGGAAGAAACCTCGAGAGGAACCAGACTCAAAAGGGAACCCATCCTCATTTGGGCAACAACAGACAGCCTGACTATAATATTAACACTTTTAACATGAGGACAGTTTCGTTGATGTTATAACTCTTCATTGATGGAAACTTGAGTGCAAAACTGTTCATAACTGTGCATAACTGCAGTCCTAAAGTGAGCAAGACAACTGTAGTCCTCAGCCATAAAAGCATGACTGTAAGAGTCCAGAGCATCCTCCAGGTGTAACCCTCAACTGTCCTCATGGGGCCGTCCTTCACAGGAGCGGTGCGATAAAACTCCGACCAGACACAGGGCACCAGGATGGATCAAGCAGGTCCGAGGGGCAGAAGAGGGCAGCATCTCAATCCCAGGACCAACATGTAACTCAGAGGGACAGATTGGGGGGGGGAGAGAGAGAGAGAGAGAGAGAGAGAGAAAGAAAACACATGTTGTTAGGTATGCCCTAAAAATGACAAGTATTAAATCTGTGTGGTAGGCTCGCAGCCTTAACCACTGAACCACTACTGCAACACAACAGAGAAATGAAGCAGTTTCAAAGTGCATTTCCTAACTAGATACAATAACAGTGATCCCTGAAAATACAGTATAGTAAAAAAAAATACACGTACTGAATTTAGGTAAAATTATTCACCTTTTATTTTTACACACTTGTGCACATTTATATATGGAGACATTGTAACGTTGATTAGCGACGGCCACATTCACTTCAGTAAGACACAGATTTCCCATCCAGTTGATTTCTTTTGTTTTGTTTTTTTGTTAATCCCTGAATTCTAATTTGCTGTTTTATTGCTTTTATCCAAGGAGATATACATGAAAGTGTCTAAAGCATATCTTATGTTCCAGGAAGTTTGCATGATCAGGACCTTCAGGAGAAGAGACTGATCTCTCTCTCTCTCTCTCTCTCTCTCTCTCTCTCTCTCTCTCTCTGTCTGTACAATTGGAAGAGATTTTAGGTCTTGAATCAGACTCAGTGACTGCCTCGATATGTCATTCCCCCCATCAATCTGTCAACATTTTGTGTCTTTCAGTGTCTTCACTCCTGTCATGGTTTATGACTATTTTTATGTTTTCTCAGAGATCAGATTATTCTTCAGTATATTTAAAATGTACTTGTTAGATTTTTCATGAGTTTAGGCAGATTCTTCCCAGTCAGAGAAATAAGCAGTAACAGTTCATTTGCATGAACAGCTCTGAGTCCCAGAATAGATCAACACTTTCAGCAGATGTTCATGGTTCTTCAGTCGAACTCACTCAAGCACAACACACAGCGCTGCACTCGACCTGCTGTTAAAGGTGCTGATCCAAATCACTGTCAAAGACACTTCACGACTGAAAAAGGAGACATGCTTTCCACATTTAAGCTTTATTTCAGGACAGCAACACCACTGACTCCACTTCAGTCTTCTAAATATGTTTTAAAGTGTACACTTCTATTCTAGTGGACTTTACAGCGGCTCTTTCAGAACGAGGTGATCTGAGTGGTGTTGTGGTGGGAGACGGTACAGCTGAACACCTCGGACTCTTCCCAGCATTCTTTGAAGAGGGTCAGGGTGCTGAAGGGTCCTTCTGTTCTTCTGTGCTGGTCAGAACCCCCTCATTCACCTCAACACCATCCATGGTGCAGCTCAGCAGCGCCCCCTGTGGAGAATAGGCTGAGAGCAGGCAGAGCAGCGAGGCCGATCCTTCAGAGAGCTGCAGAGAGGAGGGAGGGAGCAGAGACACGGAGGAGTTCACCACCAGACCACCTGGAGAACACACACACACACAGTCATTGTGGTTATATTTACAGAACACAATTGTCTGATTAAATGTTTTTTTCATTGGTTAGTTTTCTTTGTCACTCTGGTGTTTAAACTCAGTGATGATTCAGTAAACCTGTCTGACTCTGGAGCACAGTGTACTGTACACACTGCAGGAGACTGGAGGAGAAATAACACCAAATGATGGATTAGTGATGAGATTCATCTCTACAGTCAGAAAAAACAACAACATGAGACATAAAGATAGTAAGGAAAGAACTTTTTATTGCTGATCACCTCTAAATCTCCTCTGTAGTCAGTCTGAATCCTGATGGAATTAAAGTGAAAGACTCAACTTCTGTCATTTCTCTACTACATTTATACACCTGTAATTTCCAGGAAATCTCTAATTTTGACTTTCTGATCAGTGAAAGTTTAAACTTCTCTCTCTCTCACTCACTTTTATGCATATTAGATATACAGTGGTGCTTGAAAGTTTGTGAACCCTTTAGAATTTTCTATATTTCTGCATAAATATGACCGAAAACATCATCAGATTTTCACACAAGTCCTAAAAGTAGATAAAGAGAACCCAGTTAAACAAATGAGACAAAAATATTATACTTGGTCATTTATTTATTGAGGAAAATGATCCAATATTACATATCTGTGAGTGGCAAAAGTATGTGAACCTCGAGGATTAGCAGTTAATTTGAAGGTGAGATTAGAGTCAGGTGTTTTCAATCAGTGGGATGACAATCAGGTGTGAGTGGGCACCCGGTTTTATTTAAAGAACAGGGATCTATCAAAGTCTGATCTTCACAACACATTTGTGGAAGTGTATCGTCGCACGAACAAAGGAGATTTCTGAGGACGTCATAAAAAGCGTTGTTGATGCTCATCAGGCTGAAGAAGCTTACAAAACCATCCAAACACACCTCGTTTAATGCTTCAGCTAATTAACGGTGCTTGCTGAGTTGAGTGAGTGTGTTAGTGCAGGTAAAACATTAAAATGTGTAGGACAGGGGACACTCCTTACATCTAAAGTGCTAATGGTTAATGAACTTATTACTGATCAGGAGTTTAATGTACTTTGTTTAACTGAACCACGGATGAAGCCAAATGAATATAGAGCATTAAATGAAGCGAGTCCTCCTGGATACAGTTATAAACACCTGCCTCGTCTAACTGGCAGAGGATGAGGTGGCACAGTTATTTATAATGATTATCTACAACCCCAATTCCAAAAAAGATGGGACAAAGTACAAATTGTAAATAAAAACGGAATGCAATGATGTGGAAGTTTCAATATTCCATATTTTATTCAGAATAGAACATAGATTACATATCAAATGTTTATACTGAGAAAATGTATCATTTAAAGAGAAAAATTACGTGATTTTAAATTTCATGACATCAACACATCTCAAAAAAGTTGGGACAAGGCCATGTTTACCACTGTGAGACATCCCCTTTTCTCTTTACAACAGTCTGTAAACGTCTGGGGACTGAGGAGACAAGTTGCTCAAGTTTAGGGATAGGAATGTTAACCCATTCTTGTCTAATGTAGGATTCTAGTTGCTCAACTGTCTTAGGTCTTTTTTGTCGTATCTTCCATTTTATGATGCACCAAATGTTTTCTACTGTATGGGTGAAAGATCTGGACTGCAGGCTGGCCAGTTCAGTACCTGGACCCTTCTTCTACGCAGCCATGATGCTGTAATTGACGCAGTATGTGGTTTGGCATTGTCATGTTGGAAAATGCAAGGTCTTCTCTGAAAGAGACGTCGTCTGGATGGGAGCATATGTTGCTCTAGAACCTGGATATACCTTTCAGCATTGATGGTGTCTTTCCAGATGTGTAAGCTGCCCATGCCACACACACTAATGCAACCCCATACCATCAGAGATGCAGGCTTCTGAACTGGGCGCTGATAACAACTTGGGTCGTCCTTCTCCTCTTTAGTCCGAATGACACGGTGTCCCTGATTTCCATAAAGAACTTCAAATTTTGATTCGTCTGACCACAGAACAGTTTTCCACTTTGCCACCGTCCATTTTAAATGAGCCTTGCCCCAGAGAAGACGTCTGCGCTTCTGGATCATGTTTAGATACGGCTTCTTCTTTGAACTACAGAGTTTTAGCTGGCAACGGCGGATGGCACGGTGAATTGTGTTCACAGATAATATTCTCTGGAAATATTCCTGAGCCCATTTTGTGATTTCCAACACAGAAGCATGCCTGTATGTGATGCAGTGCCGTCTAAGGGCCCGAAGATCATGGGCACTCAGTATGGTTTTCCAGCCTTGATCCTTACACACAGAGATTCTTCCAGATTCTCTGAATCTTTTGATGATATTATGCACTGTAGATGATGATATGTTCAAACTCTTTGCAATTTTACACTGTCGAACTCCTTTCTGATATTGCTCCACTATTTGTCAATGCAGAATTAGGGGGATTGGTGATCCTCTTCCCATCTTTACTTCTGAGAGCCGTTGCCACTCCAAGATGCTCTTTTTATACCCAGTCATGTTAATGACCTATTGCCAATTGACCTAATGAGTTGCAATTTGGTCCTCCAGCTGTTCCTTTTTTGTACCTCTAACTTTTCCAGCCTCTTATTGCCCTTGTCTCAACTTTTTTGAGATGTGTTGCTGTCACGAAATGTCAAAGAAGCCAAAATTTGGCATTAAATGTCAAAATGTCTCACTTTTGACATTTGATATGTTGTATTTGTTCTATTGTGAATACAATAGTTTTTGAGATTTGTAAATTATTGTATTCTGTTTTTATTTACAATTTGTACTTTGTCCCAACTTTTTTGGAATCGGGGTTGTATTCGGCCTGCTGTGGTGGCGTGATTATCTTTGCGTGAACCAAACAATGGTGCAGTCTAAGCTGATGAAGTTTTTTGGGCAGTCTTCTTCAAGCACTGAAGGTGATTTAAGGGCTGAAACAGCGACAGTCGAAGCACACTCAGAGCCCCTACTGTCCCCGAGCACATTGGACAGGGTCAGTAATACAGGGGTCAGTAAAAAGTGCCAAAGTGAAAATGCTGTCAGCCGGCAAGGGACTGAAGGGAGCTACATTTTGGGAGGCATAGTGTGTTGAGTCCCCTTGGTGAACGTATAATGTAAAATGCTGTCATTCTGTGTTCAGTTTGTAAATTAATGTGAAATTCAGATTCCTTCATCGTTGTTTGTTCCCAGACTCTTCTCCACTCTGTTCAATTGTAAATGAAGTTTTGTGTTAAAGTAAAGGGGTAAAGGGAATCCTAAAAGCTCTTTTGAACAATTTCATACTAAAATAAACTTAAATAAGCTCAAACTAAAGAGGTTGATTTTATCTTGATGGTGCACAGGGCCCCAAAATCAAGAACTTTCTTATAAGAGGCTGGAGTGGAGCTTAAATTTTACATGTAATGGAGAAGCCTAGCTGTATCTGTACAAATGTTTGAATTGTGCCAGTGTGGTTGGTATAAACCTGTATTACATCCACTTTGATAAGTCAGTAACAAAGAAAAATTACAGACTAAGTGAAGACAAAAAAGAAAAAGTGAAGAATACTGCTTTGACTTGATTTTTCAAGGAAAAAAGTGGAGAACATTTTTCAGAACCCATGGGGAATGCTGCTAAAGCCACCAGTTATTCTCACTGAGATGAAATAAAATTGAAATCAAATTAATTGGGGAAATGAAATTAATTTAAAATGGGTACCCAACAGGTTATCAGTCAGAAGGTGCAGGCCTGTATTGACGCTTCTGGGCGTAGTCACCTGAAGCACCTGTTTTATGCAATATCTCACTCGTGTCTCCCTTTCTTCTCCCTCGTGTTGTTCTCTCCCTCACGCACACCTTCCTGTTTCTTGCTGACCTCTCACCCCAACTGCTGACTCGATCCATGTTCAAGGTAAGTAAATTTAAACTAACTTATTTATTATTAAATGTCAAGGATGTTACCACATTATAAAAGACATGAAATTAAAATTTTAATAACAATAAATAAATAAACTGATAACAAAATTTCCACTGGGCTACAACTCTGTAATAATGTGAGAATTACAGTAAGATTGGGGGAATGTGGTAAAGGTGTTTCCATACTTAGAGGATACTTTGCATTGGCAGCACATGCTTCAGTGCTCTGGGAGTGTTTATAGCGCTGTGACTTTAACACTTCATGACTGAGAGCTGCTGCTACAGCAACTTCACCCACAGCTACCATGACTTTGATCCCCGTCTTCATCTGGACACTGATCCTCTGGACTCAAGGTCAGACACGGCTTCATATTTTATCTCTACAATGATCTGTTCATACAAATACAATTACTGTTTCTATTATAATATTTCAATTTCATATTGTGATATTATATTATTTTTTTCAGAATGCAGAGGTCAAGCCACAGTAACTCAGACTCCTGCAGTGAAATCTGCTCTTCCAGGAGAAACAGTCACCATCAAGTGTAGAACCAGTCAGGCAGTGTATTACTACAGCTCAAATGGCCACTACTTACACTGGTATCAGCAGAAACCTGGAGAAGCTCCTAAACTCCTGATTAAATTTGCAAATCAGCGACAGTCAGGTTTTCCAGCTCGTTTCAGTGGCAGTGGATCTGGATCTGATTTCACTCTGACCATCAGTGGAGTCCAGCCTGAAGATGCAGGAGATTATTACTGTCTGAGTCATCATGATATCTCTGGTTACTGGTTCACACAGTGTTATAGAGTCGTACAAAAACCTCCCTCAGTCAGATTGTAGAGAGACTGCACTGCTGCAGCTGGGAGAGACTGCAGGTGCTGAGTTGGAGGATGTGATACGACACAATGACCCTCTGTGGAGGAGAGGAACCACACCACACTAACTCACAACTCACATTAGAAATCTCTCAATAATCATCACACCACACTGCACACAGTCCATCACATCCACTACTGTAAGATCAATAGTTTCCCAGTTCTCTCAGTCGTGGTGTTACACACTCATTAAAAGACACAGATACGTCAAGGTTAAATCCAGTGATTAATGTCTGTGAAATTTCTTGCTTTTTGAGGTGTCATGTGTTTGATCAGTGTTCATGGTGTCCTGACATTGACTACCTCACAGGTTCCTAACCCTGGTTTACCCCTTGTCCACCCCAGGACCCCCTGTCCTGCACATTTCAGCACTTTACCTGCTCTCAACACACCTCATTTATCTCTTCAGCTAATTAACAGTGCTTGCTGAGTTGAGTGAGTGTGTTAGTGCAGGTAAAATAGTAAAATGTGCAGGACAGGGGACACTCCAGGACCAGAGACAGGAAACTGTGGACAAATGAATTAACTCCAGTTACAGACTGATCTTTAAATTGTAGCATGTCTGTTGGTGTGGGAAATGCACTCCAGAAGTACCGGTAATAGCGGAGCTCCCGAGCTGGGCACCATACCTAAGAAAAAATGTTAAACCCATCGAGTCGATTTTTTGTGGTTTGTCCGTGTACGTGTCCCACCAGTCACACACACTGCCTAGTGGTCAGTGTTAGTAATTACCAGTCAGACACACTGCCGAGTGGCCAGTGCTCGCCAGGAAAGAAATAAAACAAGAGACTGGCTATGATATAAGAAAATTCTACAACCCAGAAACAGATGGGAGCTCTGCTTTTAGGCAGTGCCTAAATCTATATATTACTTAAGACAGCACAGATGAAAATTCAGTCCTCTCTGACCCACGGTGCAAACAGACAATGCAATAAATAAAAATAGAATAACTGAAATAAACAATATCATCAGTATAAACACTCAAGAAATAGACATAGACGAAACACTCACAGGTGTATATATATATATAAATTGACCAAAGCACATAAAATAAACAGTCAAGGGTACTTGAGGTATAGCAAGTAAACAAGAAATAAGCAGTATAAACAATAAACTAATAGCTGTTAAGGTGAGGTAGTGTGGAATAGTGCAAATGAGCGAGGTAAAGTGAAATGTGCAGACCCTGAGTTCAGTGTGCGAATGAATGTTGAGAGTGTGTGTGTGTGTGTGTGTCTGTGTGTGTGTGTGTGTGTGTGTGTGTGTGTGTTGGGGGGGGACTGTGAGGGTGACATGATGTCAGATGCTGAAGGGGGGGCAGGGGGGTGTGCGGGCAGAATCTGTGGCAGGGGGCAGAGGGGGGAGGAGGGGCAGAACAGGGAGGGAGTTGAGCCTCCTGACTGCCTGGTGAAAGAAACTGTCCTTGAGCCTGCTGGTTTTGGCCCGGAGACTCCGCAGTCTCCTCCCCGACAGCAGCAGGCTGAAGAGGCTGTGAGATGGGTGGGTGGGGTCACCTGCAATCCTGATGGTTTTTCGGGTGAGGCGGGAGTTATAGATATCCATAAGAGAAGGGAGAGAGACACCAATGATCCTTTCAGGTGCTCTCACGATGCGCTGCAGAGTCTTGCAGCAGGACATGGTGCAGGCGCCATACCACACAGTGATGCAGCTGGTCAGGATGTTCTCGATGGTGCCTCTGTAGAATGTGTGTATGATGCGGGCCGGGGCGCTTGCTCTCCTCAGTTTGCGGAGGAAGTACAGACACTGTTGGGCTTTTTTGGCCAGTGATGCGGTGTTGTTGCTCCAGGACAGGTCTTCAGAGATGTGCACACCCAGAAACTTAGACCCAACAACCTTTTGGTCCCAAATCTAAACATCGTTAACCATTTGCTAAGCGTTAGGCCACAGCTTCTCCCAGTTGGTGCTCTGGTGCAGTCAGAATAAAGTGGAGCTAAACATGCTAAAGACGGTGGAGATGATACTGAACATCAGGAGGCACCCCTCTGCCATGCTCCCCCTCACAATTTCCAGCAGTGCTGTGTCAACCGTTAAGACATTTCAGTTCCTGGGAACTACCATTTCACAAGACTTGAAGTGGGAATACATAATCAACTCCATCCTTAAAAAAAGCCCAGCAGAGGATGTACTTTTAGCAGCAACTCAGAAAGTACGGTATGTCACAGGAGCTGCTGACACAGTTGTACACCGCTGTCATGAATCCATCCTGTGCACATCCATAACAGTCTGGTTCGGAGCAGCCTCAAAACAGGACAGGAACAGACTGCAGTGAACAATAAGGTTAGCAGAAAGGATCATCGGTGCTCCCCTGCCCAGCCTCCAGGATTTGTACATTTCATGAAACAGGAAGCATGCTGAGAAATTCATGAAGGACACCTCACACCCTGGTCACAACCTGTTCCAGCTCCTCCTCTCCAGCAGGCGCTATAGAGCATTGAGAACCAGAACCACCACACATAAGAGCAGCTTTTTTTCCCTGTGCCATCAACTTCATAAATATACCTGAACCATCCTTGCCATTATATTAGTGTACAATATTTACCTCCTGTAACATGCTCTTGTTTGCACTACTACACTGCACTCTGTGTACACTGACTGTGTGACGTGTGTATTTGTTGTATATTGTGTATTTTATGTAATATATCCTGCACATTGTCTGTAAATTGTGTACCATTTATATTGCTGATAGCACATACATTTATAATGTATACTGCATATTGTAGATATTACAGATATTTGGATCCATAATATATTGTAGATACTGTTTTACTTGTGGTTATATTTACAGAACACATCTGTCTGATTAAAGATTTCTTCATTGGTTAGTTTTCTTTGTCACTCTGGTGTTTAAACTCAGTGATGTTTCAGTAAACCTGTCTGACTCTGGAGCACAGTGTACTGTACACACTGCAGGAGACTGGAGGAGAAATAACACCAAATGATGGATTAGTGATGAGCTTCATCTCTACAGTCAGAAAAATCAATATACATGATCTATATAGATGGTAAAGAATCACTTTATAATGCTGCTCACCTCTAAATCTCGTGTGTAGTCAGTCTGAATGCTGATGGAGTTAAAGTGAAAGACTCAACTCCCGTCATTTCTTTACTACATTGATAAATTTGTACTTTCCAAGAAATCTCTCATTTTGACCAGTGAAAGTTGACGCTTCTCTCTCTAATTCACTTATTTGTGCATCTTAGATCTAAAATGATTTTCCAGAAAATCTCTATCTGAACCCACAAGCAAAATCCACACAATCACTCTGTAGCGCCCCCTAGCTCCCCGGCTATATGGACTGACGTGTGCTCCCCAAATTCTTATAATTCGCAATAAATCTCTTTCTTGAGGTTAAATTAATGCTTTATGATAAATAACTTATTATCACTCATAGGCCTATTTAAGCAGCTAGAAATAAAACCGTCACTAAACCTTTTTCTCAATGCCCAATGTCACTCATCAAATAAATCAGATTATCTGAACGTGTTCTTAATACACAATTAAATTAACCCTTGAATGCACTTTAACTCTGAGAGTAATTTAAAGCCTTTTGCAAATATAAACTCAGTATTAGCAGTGTATGAAATAATCCATGAAATATGCAAAATGCAACAGATAATTTAAACTATTAAATTAAAAATAGATTTACATATATACATTCAAATATAAAGGGTCATAAAATCAAATTAAAAGCTTTTGGAGTCTTTCAAGTCTCTTTCAATGTCTCATCTCATCTCATTATCTCTAGCCGCTTTATCCTTCTACAGGGTCGCAGGCAAGCTGGAGCCTATCCCAGCTAACTACGGGCGAAAGGTGGGGTACACCCTGGACAAGTCGCCAGGTCATCACAGGGCTGACACATAGACACAGACAACCATTCACACTCACATTCACACCTACGATCAATTTAGAGTCACCAGTTAACCTAACCTGCATGTCTTTGGACTGTGGGGGAAACCGGAGCACCCGGAGGAAACCCACGGGGAGAACATGCAAACTCCACACAGAAAGGCCCTCGCCGGCCCCGGGGCTCGAACCCAGGACCTTCTTGCTGTGAGGCGACAGCGCTAACCACTACACCACCGTGCCGCCCCCTCTTTCAATGTAAATTAAAAAAAAAAAAAAACCTCAGTGTTTCAGTTCACGGCCATGCATTCAGCAACACACTTTCAGTATCAACACACAAAATGTTATATAAAAAACCCAAATCCTAAACCACGGCTCCCGCTGGCGCTCATCACACTCATCATTAACAAACATAATCCATCAGTGATGAAGAGAAAATTACTAGCAGTCGTCACAGTGAAGAATGTATTTGTCATCTTTATCATTACCATACCTGACGACTTGTCCAGGATGTACCCCACATTTCACCCGTAGTCAGGCGGGATAGGCTCCAGCTCGCCTGCGACCCTGTAGAACAGGATAAAGCGGCTAGAGATAATGAGATGAGATGAGATCATTACCATAAATCATCTTTTCTGGAAATCCCTCTGTTTGCCGAAATCCAACCACAGTGAAGAGACGGCGGGAAGCCAGAGTGTAAACAATGAACACGTGTCTGTGATCAATAAAAATCGACTACAAATACTGACCAAATGAGCACCAAGCTTTTGACCAATCACTGTGCGTCTTAATCGGCTGGGTGTCATGGTGTGATTATCACGGTTTGAACCAAACAATGGTGCAGTCTAAGTTTTTCGGGCATCTTCTTCAAGCACTGAAGATGAATTCAGGGCCGAAAGAAACACGGTGGAGGCACACTCAGAGCCCCGACTGTCCCCGAGCACATTGGACAGTGCCAGTAATACAGGGGCCAGTAAAAAGCGCCAAAGTGAAAATGCTGTCAGCCGGCAAGTGACTGAAGGGAGCTACGTTTCAGGAGGCATGGCATGTTCAGTCCTCGTGGTGAACGTATGATGTAAAACGCTGTCATTCTGTGTTTGGTTTGTAAATCAGCAGTAAATTTGGATTCCTTCATTGCTGTTTGTTCCCAGACTATTCTCGACTGTTCAACTATAAATCAAGTTTTGTGTTGAAGTAAAGGGGTAAAGGGAGACCCAAAAGCTCTTTTGAACAATTTCATGTGAAAATAACCTGAAATAAACTCAAACTAAAGAGGTTTATTTTACCTTGATGGTGCACAGGGCGCCCAAAATCAAGGTCTTTCTTATTAGAAGCTGGAGTGGAGCCTAAAATTTATATGTAATGGAGAAGCCTAGCTGTATCTATACAAATGGTTGAATTGTACCAGTTTGGTTGGTATAAACCTGTATTACGTCCACTTTTATAAGTCGGTAAGGAAGAAAAAAATACAGACTAAGTGAAAGAAAAATAAGAAAAAGTGAAGAATACCTCTTTGACTTGATTTTTCAAGGAAAAAAGGGGAGAATTTTTTTTTCAGAATCCATGGGGAATGCTGCTAAAGCTGTCAGATATTCTCACTGAGATGAAATAAAAATGAAATCAATTTAAATGAGGAAATGAAATTAATTTAATGGGGACCCAACCAGTTATCCGTCAGAAGCTGCAGGCCTGTATCGACGTTTGTGGGTGTAGTCGCTTGAAGCAATATGGCTGCTTCACACCAGTGGTATATAAAAAAACAATCTCACTCGTGGCACTGATGGATGTCGTCCTTACTGTCTCCGCATGATGCTGGCAGTGCTGGGTAATGGAGACTCACTGAGGATGTGCATAGCTCATTGGGCCTGTGTGTATATGGGTGGTCGAGTAGATGACTCATGCCAAGTCCTTAACAACTCCAGTAAGCTAGCTAATGATGATGATGATTATTATTAATATTATTATTATTATGACTATTAATGGTCTTTAGAATAAATATGATGTTCTATAACAGATACTGAGACAGATGCTTTAGTGATTTCTTTATGATGTACATAAACAATAATATGCACCAAAAGTGTTTCATGATTCAAAGGCTTTTATTAATAATTCAAAGCAGGACATTGCAGTGATACACACACTTAACACACATGTAAGTGATCATTAAGAAGAAGAATTGAGTTAAACTGAGGAGTGTGTGAGCTCACATGTTAATAACTCAAATGAAATGATGAAAGTGGGACATTTGAGCAGTAAAGGCCACATGTAACACACAGTGAAGCAGTAGAAGGTGAGCTGAGTAAAGTGTGTGTGAGCTCACAGCTCTGAGCACTGCTCTGTGTTCAGTCTGCCCACCACAGTAGGTTGGTTGTCTTTGGAGGCCTCACAGGTCACCACCTTGTTCCTCCACTGCTCCGGGTGGAGGCTCAGCGTGCTGCTCCAGCTGTAGAGGCCGTCCGCGTGCAGAACGGCGGTGCTGCGGCTCTCCCCCGAGCTCCAGCTGCTCCCATCAACCTTCCAGCTCAGTGTCCAGTCCGAGGGGAAGCCCTTGTCGGCCACACACATGAGTGTGACCTTCTCCTGCTGCAGCTCCACACTGGAGGGAGGCAACACCGTCACACTGGGCTGAGTGACACCTACACACACACACACACACGCACACACACACACACACACACACACACACACACACACACACACACACACACACACACACACAGAGTTGAGACAGGAATGGGCAGCTGTCAGTCACTCAGGCTTCGTTTCAGCTCACTGTGTGTTTCACTTCCCTTTATATCTTACAGAGCAGAACTGAGTTCAGTGGAGCATCACAAACGTTTCACACTCAATTCAAACATTTTTACGTCTTAGATCTATAATCATTTATATTACAGTTATCCCTGGAGAATAAAATTGACTTATACAGAGTATTCGGTAATTAAAAATATTAAACTCATTTTATAACATGAATAAGCCACATTTAAAATACAGAATATTTACCACTTAAGCAAATTCAGTTTTGGTTTCTACATTTAAATCTGTTTCAGGACTCACAGTCTCTAAGATATTAACTGGTTTTAAAATCATTCAACAAAAACATCACCTGTAATTTGCACAATGATATCTACTTCGCTTTTAGATTTAAAATACAATTAACCACCAACACTATAGTCAAATACATTTAAGACAATTAGGGTGATCAATTAGGGTGAACATTAGGGTGATCAAAGGACAATCCTTTGATCACCCTAATGACTTGCCGTTCACACCCAGCCTCCAGTGACCCACACCAACATGATGCCTCAATGACACCTTAGATGAGCTGGTCATCAGAATTCTGATTCTGATTCTGATCCAGGAGAGGATAAATATCTGATACTCCCTATTAGTCAGACAGAACTGAGGAAGCCTTTTGGACGAGAGGTGAAACGTTTTCAAGAATCTTCAAGCAAGTCCAGTTGCCCATTTCTACCACCCACAATTTAAGATTTAAATCATAAGAAACAACCAGCAGTATAATCAAAGACAATTTTTCAAACTTCTAAAATAATGGAAATTTGAGAAACAAAAGGATGTTACACAAAAATCACATCTCACTGAGTGGATTTGGAGGAAAAATACATGTAAAATATATTCTTTACACATTACAACATGAATCTGAACACACTCCATTTCAGTCATTAATCTGAACACACTCCATTTCAGTCATTAATCTGAACACACTCCATTTCAGTCATTAATCTGAACACACTCCATTTCAGTCATTAATCTGAACACACTCCATTTCAGTCATTAATCTGAACACACTCCATTTCAGTAATTAGTAAACAGGTTACTTACAGCCCACAGACAGTTTGGTTCCTCCACCAAAAGTCCACCACAGTGATACAAACAGGTTTAGCGGCCGTACAAAAACCCTGCTGCTCTAAACTCACTGCTCTCTCCATCCATTTCAACCTCTTATTACAAAACAGCTACAAAACACCAACTTCTGCTCACATCAGCTGATTAATACATTAACTCTCTGACTGTTTTACTACATTTTACTGTTTTTTTTCTTTTTATACACCAAGAGTCTCATCTCATCTCATTATCTCTAGCCACTTTATCCTTCTACAGGGTTGCAGGCAAGCTGGAGCCTATCCCAGCTGACTATGGGCGAAAGGTGGGGTACACCCTGGACAAGTCGCCAGGTCATCACAGGGCTGACACATAGACACAGACAACCATTCACACTCACATTCACACCTACGGTCAATTTAGAGTCACCAGTTAACCTAACCTGCATGTCTTTGGACTGTGGGGGAAACCGGAGCACCCGGAGGAAACCCACGCGGACATGGGGAGAACATGCAAACTCCGCACAGAAAGGCCCTCGCCGGCCACGGGGCTCGAACCTAGACCTTCTTGCTGTGAGGCGACAGTGCTAACCACTACACCACCGTGCCGCCGCAATTAGTGAGTGAGAAACACAAATAAATTACACACAATAAAAGTTGAAATTTCACAAAATGTGGAATTGCAATTGCACAGGATTTACCCAGAATGCCTCATGGAGTAAAAATGCTGATGTACTCATGAGAAATTTACAATATATGACTGAATGTGTGGAGCTAAAGTGAGAATAATTCCTCCACTGCTTCTGTAGACTGATAGAAAGTTATGATATGATATTTAAGTCCTACAATAATCTAAATATTAATTTACAGTAAAAAAATATTAGTGTGTATTTACTCACTGCCAACATTGATGCTGCTTCTTCCACCATAAATCCACTACAGTGAGAAACTCATTAACATTCAGTACAAACACCATCCAGTGAAAGTTGAAGCTTCTCTCTCTAATTCACTTATTTATGCATCTTAGACCTCAAAGTGTTTTACAGAAAATCTCCATCTGACCCCACAAGTAAAATTCACACAATAACTCTGTAATAATGTGAGAATTACAGTAAGATTGGGGGAATGTGGTAAAGGTGTTTCCATACTTAGAGGACACTTTGCATTGGCAGCACATGCTTCAGTGCTCTGGGAGTGTTTATAGCGCTGTGACTTTAACACTTCATGACTGAGAGCTGCTGCTACAGCAACTTCACCCACAGCTACCATGACTTTGATCCCCGTCTTCATCTGGACACTGATCCTCTGGACTCAAGGTCAGACACGGCTTCATATTTTATCTCTACAATGATCTGTTGATTCAGATTAACTTACTGTTTCTATTATAACTTTTCAATTTTATATTGCATTATTGTGATTTTTTTTTTTCAGAATGCAGAGGTCAAGTCTCAGTAACTCAGACTCCTGCAGTGAAATCTGCTCTTCCAGGAGAAACAGTCACCATCAACTGTAGAACCAGTCAGGCAGTGACTTATCACAGCTCATACGGCCACTACTTACACTGGTATCAGCAGAAACCTGGAGAAGCTCCTAAACTCCTGATTAAATTTGCAAATCAGCTACAGTCAGGTTTTCCAGCTCGTTTCAGTGGCAGTGGATCTGGATCTGATTTCACTCTGACCATCAGTGGAGTCCAGACTGAAGATGCAGGAGATTATTACTGTCAGAGTTACCATTCCATCTCTGGTTACTGGTTCACACAGTGTTATAGAGTCGTACAAAAACCTCCCTCAGTCAGATTGTAGAGAGACTGCACTGCTGCAGCTGGGAGAGACTGCAGGTGCTGAGTTGGAGGATGTGATACGGCACAAGTTCACAACTCACAGTATAAGTTTCTCAATAACCTTGATGATTATGAAAAGTGAGTATGTATTAATTTATATTGCTATTAAATAAGTTCAGCAAAGAAAGATGTACACAGCAAATTCCTCAGTGTTGAATTAACACTTTCAGAGTTAATTTGTGTCCAATTGGACCTATATAAACACAGTACGGTGTTAAATCAACACTCTGGGTGTTAATTCAACACTGGGGATTTTGCTGTGTAGGATTAGACTTCGAGGCCTTTTTGAATTTTTCCTGCTATATTTTCATTCAATCCTCCTTTGAGCCCAACACTGAATTGGTTCACATAAAGGAAATATGGCTAATCATTTCGAAAGCCATTGTTCTGAAAAAACTTAGATGAAGCTTTTTACTGTTTGCCAACTTCTGGTCCATCACACATTGACATTACTGACCCCTAAATGTATACAGTGTCAGTTGCATAAGTATTCACACACACTGCACTTTTCCACATTTTGTAGTGCTACAGCCTGGAACTGAAATGCACTTAAGTTTGACGAAAGATCATGAAGCTACACAAAACGCCCCACATTATTGAAGTTTGGGGAAAATCAGTAGGGGTTTTAAAATGATTTACAAAGAAAGTAAAAGTTGTGATTGTATAAATAGTCACCCCACTGCTGAGAAACCCCTAAATTAGTTCTGATGAAACAAGTTCCCATCAGAAGTCATATAATTAGTTGAACGGTGTCCACCAGTGTCACATGATCGCAGTGTAAATCTACCTGTTCCTGAAAGGCCCTGAAATATGTTGGAGAACATCCTTAAATAAACAGCATGATGGAAAACAAGTTCATTCTTGAAGCCATCTGAAACCCCATTTGAGTTTATCTTCAGGTTTGTGGCAGACTCAACAAACATGGAAGAATCGGTCTGATGAAAACAAAACACAACTTGGAACAATGAACTGAACCATATTTGATCGAAACCAATGTCCAGAATGAAGCATGGTGGTGGGAACATCATGTTGAGAGAGTTACCTTTGCCCCCTTTGTGGCATCCTGAGTAATGCCCTTCTTTACCTGGACACTGATTTTTGGTGAACGGCCTCCTCTAGGCAGAGTCTCATTTGTGCCATATTTGATCCAGTTTTAAAATAATGGATTTAACTGTGCTCTGTGGTATATTCACACTTTGGGAAATGTTTTTACCAAACCAACCCAAGACTGATACTTTTCCAGCGAGACCATGGAGATCTTTAATTGCAATGATGTGCGATTTTGTGTAGATTCATGACATCTAATCACACTACTTACTTCTTCCACACTTGTGCACATTTATGGATGGACACAATGTCACTTTGATCAGCTACATCCACAGTAAGTTCAGGAAGGTGGAGCACAATACACAGATTTCCCATCCAGTTCAATTTTTTTTTAATCCATGAAATTTACTTTGCTCATTGATTGCTTTTATCCAAAGAGATATAAATTAAAATGCTAAAAGCATATATTGTGTTCCAGGAGGTTTGTATGAACAGGACCTTTAGGCCAAGTTTACATTAGACCGTATCTGTCTCGTTTTCTTTGCGGATGCACTGTCCGTTTACATTAAAACGCCTGGAAACGCCAGGAAACGGGAATCCGCCAGGGTCCACGTATTCAATCCAGATCGTGTCTGGTCCGGTGCTGTGTAAACACTGAGAATACGCGGATACGCTGTGCTGAGCTCTAGCTGGCGTCGTCATTGGACAACGTCACTGTGACATCCACCTTCCTGATTTGCTGGCGTTGGTCATGTGATGCGACTGCTGAAAAACGGTGCAGACTTCCGCCTTGTATCACCTTTCATTAAAGAGTATAAAAGTATGAAAATACTGCAAATACTGTCCATTGTGTAGTTATGATTGTCTTTAGGCTTGCCATCCATCCACTTGCAAGTGGTAAGTGACGCGCATGCCCGACATGCATTGGGATCACACACACAGCGGCTCAGTTCCGAATCACTGCTCGTGCACTTCACTCGCGCGCTCTGTGAGCTGCGCAGGGCTGGAGTGCGCACCCTCCAGAGGGCACTCGCTGTTCAGGGCGGAGTGATTTGGAGCGCAGGATGCCTGCAGAGCCGAGCGTATCCGTGTATTGGCGTTGCTGTGTGCACGCGAATCGTTTTAAAAACGTTAATCTGATGATCCGCTGATACGGTCTAATGTAAACCCCACCTTAGAATAGGAGCCTGATCTTACTTAGGCCCTGTTTACATCATTTCGTATCAGCGGATCATCAGATTAACGTTTTTAAAACAATTTGCGCGCACACAGCAACGCCAATACACGATTCGTGTGCACACAGCAACGCCAATACACGGATACGCTAATCACATGACTAATTAGACGGCACGTCACATGATCCCAGTGCATATCGGGCATGCGCAAGTCACTCACCACTTGCAAGTGGAAGGATGGCAAATGAACACCTTCTCCAGCAGATAAACACACCTGGCTGTGATGTTCATGTTCTCACTGAGTTTAAGCGCCTGAAGGAGGTAAATAAGTTGAAATGTGTAAATAAACCTCAGTGCGGCTCAGCGCTTCCTCCTGCGCTCCAAATCACTCCGCCCTGAACAGCGAGTGCCCTCTGGAGGGTGCGCACTCCGGCCCTGCGCAGCTCACAGAGTGCGCGAGTGAAGCGCACGAGCAGTGATTCGGGACTGAGCCGCTGTGTGTGTGATCCCAACGCCAGCGAATCAGGAAGGTGGATGTCACAGTGACGTTGTCCAATGACGACGTCAGCTAGAGCTCAGCACAGCGTATCCGCGTATTCTCAATGTTTACACAGCACCGGACCAGACACGATCTGGATTGAATACGTGGACCCTGGCGGATTCCCGTTTCCCGGCGTTTCCAGGCATTTTAATGTAAACGGACAGTGCATCCGCGAAGAAAACGAGACAGATACGGTCTAATGTAAACTTGGCCTTAGTGTGTGTGTGTGTGCGTGAACAATAGGACAAGATTTTAGATCTTGAATATGTCTCTATTACTGCCTCTGTATGTGATTCTCTCTCTCTCTCTCTCTCTCTCTCTCTCTCTCTTTTGATCTGTCTACAGTTTCTGTGTCTATCACTGTCTTGACTCCTGTTGTGGTTTATACAAATATTACAGGAGAGATTTCCTTTAAAAAGGAAATCATATTTTTATATTTTCTCTGACATCAGTTTATTCTTGAGTGTATTGTTATGGCATGTGTGAGATTAATTCTGATTTGATGCACATTCTAACCAGTCAGAGAAATAAGAAGTAACAGTTCATTTGCATGAACAGCTCTGAGTCCCAGAATAGATCAACACTTTCAGCAGATGTTCATGGTTCTTCAGTCGAACTCACTCAAGCACAACACGCAGCGCTGCACTCGGCCTGCTGTTAAAGGTGCCGATCCAAAAAACACTGTCAAAGACACTTCACGACTGAAAAAGGAGACATGATTTCCACATTTAAGCTTGATTTCAGTAAGCAACACCACTGACACCAGCTCAGTCTGCTCAATGTCTTAATTGAATTCTAGTGGACTTTACAACAACTCTTTCAGAACGAGGTGATCTGAGTGGTGTTGTGGTGGGAGACGGTACAGCCGAACACCTCGGACTCATCCCAGCATTCTTTGCAGAGGGTCAGGGTTCTGAAGAGTCCTTCTGTTCTTCTGTGCTGGTCAGAACCCCCTCGTTCACCTCGGCACCATCCATGGTGCAGCTCAACAGCGCCCCCAGTGGAGAATAGGCTGAGAGCAGGCAGAGCAGCGAGGCCGATCCCTCAGAGAGCTGCAGAGAGGAGGGAGGGAGCAGAGACACGGAGGAGTTCACCACCGGACCAGCTGGAGAACACACACAGACACACATATTCAGTAATTGTGGTTATATTTTCAGAACACACCTGTCTGATTAAAGATTTCTTCATTGGTTAGTTTTCTTTGTCACTCTGGTGTTTAAACTCAGTGATGATTCCGTAAACCTGTCTGACTCTGGAGCACAGTGTACTGTACACACTGCAGGAGACTGGAAGAGAAATAACACCAAATGATGGATTTGTGATGAGATTCATCTCTACAGTCAAAAACGGAATACACATGATACATAAAGATGGTAAAGAATAACTTTATAATGCTGCTCACCTCTAAATCTCCTCTGTAGTCAGTCTGAATTCTGATGGAATTAAAGTGAAAGACTCAACTTCTGTCATTTTTCATAGACCTTTACACATTTATACATTTGTAATTTCCAAGAAATCTCTCATTTTGACCAGTGAAAGTTGAAGCTTCTCTCTCTAATTCACTTTTTTATGCATCTTAGATCTAAAAGTCTTTTCCAGAAAATCTCCATCTGAGGGGCGGCACCATGGTGTAGTGGTTAGCACTGTCACCTCACAGCAAGAAGGTCCTGGGTTTGAGCCCAGCCGGCGACAAGGGCCTTTCTGTTTGGAGTATGCATGTTCTCCCCATGTCCGTGTGGGTTTCCTCCGGGTGCTCCGGTTTCCCCCACAGTGCAGGTTAGGCTAAATGATGGCTCTAAATTGAATGTAGGTGTGAATGTGAGTGTGCATGGTTGTCTGTGTCTATGTGTCAGCCCTGCGATGACCTGTGTACCACGCCTCTCACCCACAGTTAGCTGGGATAGGCTCCAGCTTACCAGCGACCCTGTAGGACAGGATAAGCAGCTACAGATGATGGATGGATGTATGGATCTCCACCTGACCCCACAAGGAAAATTCCCACAATAACTCTGTAGCGCTCCCAGTTCCCTGGCTATATATACTGAGATGCGCTCTCCGAATTCTTTTAATTTGCAAGAAATCTCTTTCTTGAGGTTAAAGTAATGCTTTACAGTAAATAACATCACTAATGGGCCTCTTTAAGCAGCTACAGTGCCTTGAAAAAGTATTCATACCCCTTGAATTTTTTCACATTTTTCCACCTTACAACCACGAACTTAAAATATTTTTATTGAGATTTTATGTGATAGACCAACACAGAGTAGCACATAATTGTGAAGTGAAATGAAAATGATAAATGGTCTTCAAAATTTTAAACAAATAAAAATCTGAAAAATGTGGTGTGCATTAGTATTCAGCCCCCCTGTGTCAATACTTTGCAGAGCCACCTTTTGCTGCAATTATAGCTGCAAGTCTTTTGTGGTATGTCTCTACCAGCTTTGCACATCTAGACACTGAAATTTCTGCCCATTCTTCTTTGCAAAATAGCTCAAGCTCAGCCAGATTGGATGGAGAGCATCTGTGAACAGCAATTTTCAAGTCTTGCCACAGATGCTCAATGGGATTTAGGTCTGGACTTTGACTGGGCCATTCTAACACATGAATATTCTTTGATCTAAACCATTCCATTGTAGCTCTGGCTGTATGTTTAGGGTCATTGTCTTGCTGGAAGGTGAATCTCCTTCCCAGTCTCAAGTCTTTTGCAGCCTCCAACAGGTTTTCTTCCAGGATTGCCCTGTATTTAGCTCCATCCATCTTCCCATCAGCTCTGACCAGCTTCCCTGTCCCTGCTGAAGAAAAGCATCCCCATCGCATGATGCTGCCACCACCATGTTTCACAGTGGGGATGGTGTGTGCAGGGTGATGAGCAGTGTTAGTTTTCCGCCACACATAGCGCTTTGCATTTAGGCCAAAAAGTTCAACTTTGGTCTCATCTGACCAAAGCACCTTCTTCCACATATTTGCTGTGTCCCCTACATGGCTTCTGGCAAACTGCAAACGGGACTTCTTATGCCTGTCTTTCAACAATGGCTTTCTTCTTGCCACTCTTCCAAAAAGGCCAGATTTGTGGAGTGTACAACTTATAGTTGTCCTGTGCACAGATTCTCCCACCTGAGCTGTGGATTTCTGCAGCTCCTCCAGAGTGATCATGGGCCTCTTGGCTGCTTCTCTGACCAGTGCTCTCCTTGCTCGCTCTGTCAGTTTAGGGGATAGATTAGGGATAAAATTAGCTCATGTTTTAAGTCATTCAAATTCTGTAAAGCTGCTTTGCGACAATGTTTATTGTTAAAAGCGCTGTACAAATAAACTTGATTTGATTTGATTATCTCTAGCCGCTTTATCCTTCTACAGGGTCGCAGGCAAGCTGGAGCCTATCCCAGCTGACTACGGGCGAAAGGCGGGGTACACCCTGGACAAGTCGCCAGGTCATCACAGGGCAGTTGTGCCATACTTTAAAAAAAAAAAAAAAACTTTTAAGTTCGTGGCTGTAAGGTGGAAAAATGTGAAAAAATTCAAGGGGTATGAATACTTTTTCAAGGCACTGTAGAGGTAAAACCTTCACTTAACATTACTGGGCCCTGATAATATTCCTGGTTGGGTGCTCAGGGAATGTGCAGACCAGCTGGCTCATGTTCTAACAGACATCTTCAACACCTCACTGGATTAAGCCAAAGTCCCTGCGCTCCAACCCTTTAATTTCAAGGTGGTCCACAGGCCGCGGGCGCAGATGGTCGTGGCGGACTTCCTCTCCCGTCAAGGGGGGGGGGGGGGGGGAGTCGGCTGCAGGCCGGACGGCCGCCCGGCCTGAGTCGGGCGGTGGGGGTATGCGGCAGTGGGGGCGTGGTCAAGCGCCGGTCTGTGACAGGAGGGCGGAGTCAGGGAAGGTAAGTGGCAGAATCACTACACCTGAGAGCAATTAACCTGTGTTTGTGTCTCCCCAGTGACCGTGCCCTATATCAGGAGGGAGAGCGAGAGCGGAAGGAGCTCATCCCTGGACGAGACGCTGATGTGTGTGTCTCTGTGCGTCCGACACATATTGTTAAACTGAAAAGTGTGGCAATAACAGCCTTGTTTTCACCTGATCTCTGTCCTGCCGTCCTCTGTGCTCCACCCACCCACAGGGAAATTACCACAGTGGTGCCGAAACCCGGGACAGTGGAGCACCAAACCAGCAGCCCCATGGAATCCTCCCTGTTCACCGATCTGGTCTACACCCTCGCCACGGCTCAGCAAAGCCAGCACCAGGCGCTCGTCATGCTCCGAAAGGAGCAGGAGCGGCGCTTCGAAGCCCTGGTGCTGGCCCAGCAGGAAGATCGTGAGGCGTTCCGGCATCACCTCGCGTCGGCGGGGTCCACCAGCGCTCCGGCCGCGGGCCCGTCTCCCCTCATTGTCACCAAGATGGGCCCGCAGGACAACCCCGAGGCATTCATCACATTGTTTGAACAGGTCGCCGAAGCCTCGGGGTGGCCAATGGAGCAGCGCGCGGCGTGCCTCTTCCCCCTGCTCACGGGAGAGGCACAGCTGGTGTTGTGTGTGCATGGGGATGTTCACCGCTACCCTTTGGTGTCGGTCCACATTATTTTCAGAGGGGAAAAATTTATAGTGAAGGCAGTGGTTAATCCTCGCCTTACCCACTCGTTAATTTTGGGGACTGATTGGCCGGGATTTCGGGGTTTAATGACACGCCTAGTAGAGAGTGGGTCCTGCCATTTGACAGGGGGAGGTCCCGGTGTCGCTTTGGCGGGAGCAGCTGTCACAGAGCCGTCTACGTCGTCTCCGCGTCAGAGTGAGGAGCCGCCGGCTGCTCCTCTCTCTATTGGGGAATCCCTCGCGGATTTCCCATTAGAGCAGTCGCGAGACGAGACTCTGCGGCATGTGTTTGACCAAGTGAGATTAATCGATGGTCAAATGCTCCAGCCGAACGCCACCCCGTCCTTCCCCTACTTTGCGATTATGAAGGATAGATTATACCGAGTAACGCAGGACACTCAAACTAAAGAGCGAGTCATGCAGCTTTTAATTCCGAAAAGCCGCCGGGAATTGGTATTCCAGGCGGCTCACTTTAATCCCATGGCCGGACACTTGGGGCAGGATAAAACACTAGCCCGAATAATGGCCCGATTCTATTGGCCGGGGATTCGCGGCGATGTCCGTAGGTGGTGTACGGCATGCCGCGAATGCCAGTTAGTAAACCCAGCGGCCATTCCAAAAGCGCCTTTGCGCCCTCTACCGTTAATTGAGACCCCATTTGAGAGAATTGGGATGGATCTCGTTGGGCCATTAGATCGGTCAGCACGAGGGTACCGCTTTATATTAGTTCTGGTGGACTATGCAACGCGATACCCGGAAGCAGTGCCTCTGCGCAATATCTCAGCACGCAGTATTGCAGAGGCACTCTTCCGCGTCATCTCCTGAGTTGGAATCCCAAAAGAGATTCTGACTGATCAAGGCACTACGTTTATGTCACGAACACTGCGCGAACTGTATGGGCTATTGGGGATTAAGCTGATCCGCACCAGCGTGTATCACCCACAAACGGACGGTTTAGTGGAACGATTCAACCGCGCCCTCAGAAATATTATTAAGAAATTCGTAAGTGAGGACGCACGTAATTGGGATAAGTGGCTCGAACCCTTACTGTTCTCAGTGCGAGAGGTCCCCCAAGCCTCCACGGGGTTCTCCCCGTTCGAATTATTATATGGGCGTAAGCCGCGCGGCATCCTGGACGTGCTGCGGGAAAATTGGGAGGAGGGACCTTCACAAAGTAAGAACGAAATTCAGTACGTTATGGACCTGCGCGCAAAACTCCACATGCTCACCCACCTAACTCAGGAGAATTTGCGGCAGGCCCAGGAACGGCAAGCCCGCCTGTACAACAAGGGTACGCACCTTAGAGAGTTCACTCCGGGAGATAAGGTACTCGTACTGTTGCCCACGTCGAGCTCCAAATTGATCGCCAAGTGGCAAGGACCCTTTGAGGTCACACGGCGAGTCGGGGATGTCGACTATGAGGTGAGGCGAAAGGACAGGGGTGGGGCGCTACAGATTTACCACCTCAATCTGCTTAAACTCTGGAATGAGGAGGTCCCCGTGGCGTTGGTGTCGGTAGTTCCGGAGAAGGCGGAGCTGGGGCCGGAGGTTCAAAAAGGGACATTGGCATCACGTACCTCTCCGGTCCCCTGTGTAGACCACCTCTCCCCGACCCAACTAACGGAGGTCGCCCAGTTGCAGACCGAGTTTTCGGATGTGTTCTCGCCCCTGCCCGGTCGCACTAACCTCATAGAGCACCACATAGAGACACCCCCGGGGGTGGTAGTGCGTAGCCGCCCTTACAGGCTACCCGAACACAAAAAAAAGGTGGTTCGGGAAGAACTTCAGACCATGCTCGAAATGGGCATCGTCGAGGAGTCCCACAGTGACTGGAGCAGCCCGGTGGTCTTGGTACCCAAGGCCGACGGGTCGGTCCGGTTCTGTGTGGACTATAGAAAAGTCAACGCGGTGTCTAAATTCGACGCGTACCCAATGCCTCGTATTGATGAGTTGCTCGATTGACTCGGCACTGCTGGCTTTTATTTGACACTGGATTTGATGAAGGGATATTGGCAGATCCCCTTGACTCCACTATCCCGAGAAAAAACGGCCTTTTCCACACCGTTTGGTTTACACCAATTCGTCACCCTTCCGTTTGGGCTGTTTGGGGCGCCCGCGACGTTTCAGCGGCTGATGGACAGAGTCCTCCGCCCTCATGCCACGTATGCGGCAGCGTATTTAGATGACATAATCATCTATAGCAATGACTGGCAGCGGCAACTCGAACATCTGAGGGCCGTCCTTAGGTCGCTGAGGCGAGCGGGGCTCACAGCCAACCTGAAGAAGTGTGAGATTGGGCGGGTGGAAGTACGGGATCTGGGCTTCCACTTGGGCAACGGGCAGGGGCGTCCCCAAATTAATAAGACGGCAGCAATTGCGGCCTGCCCGAGGCCCAAGACCAAAAAGGGGGTGAGACAGTTCCTGGGGGTGGCTGGCTATTATCATAGGTTTATACCTAATTATTCGGACATCACCAGCCCGCTGACTGATCTCTCTAAAAAGGGGGCACCAGATCCGGTCCAGTGGATGGAGCAGTGCCAGCGGGCTTTCTCAGAGGTAAAGGCTGCACTGTGTGGGGGGCCACTTCTACACTCCCCTGACTTTTCTCTCCCCTTTATGTTGCAGACCGATGCGTCGGACAGAGGGCTGGGGGCGGTTTTGTCCTAGGAGGTGGAGGGGGAGGACCGCCCTGTCCTGTATATCAGCAGGAAGCTGTTGGTGCGTGAGGGGCGTTACAGCACCATAGAGAAAGAGTGTCTGGCCATCAAGTGGGCGAGTCTTACCCTCCGGTACTACCTGCTGGGGCGCCCTTTCACCCTCTGTTCGGACCACGCGCCCCTCCAGTGGCTCCACCGCATGAAGGATGCCAACGCGCGGATCACCCGTTGGTATCTGGCACTCCAACCCTTTAATTTCAAGGTGGTCCACAGGCCGTGGGCGCAGATGGTCGTGGCGGACTTCCTCTCCCGTCAAGGGGGGGGGAGTCGGCTGCAGGCCGGACAGCCGCCCGGCCTGAGTCAGGCGGTGGGGGTATGCGGCAGTGGGGGCGTGGTCAAGCGCCGGTCTGTGACAGGAGGGCGGAGTCAGGGAAGGTAAGTGGCAGAATCACTACACCTGAGAGCAATTAACCTGTGTTTGTGTGTCTCCCCAGTGACCGCTCCCTACTTCAGGAGGGAGAGCGAGAGCGGAAGGAGCTCATCCCTGGACGAGACGCTGATGTGTGTGTCTCTGTGTGTCCGACACATATTGTTAAACTGAAAAGTGTGGCAATAAAAGCCTTGTTTTCATCTGATCTCTGTCCTGCCATCCTCTGTGCTCCACCCACCCACAGGGAAATTACCACAGTCCCATCATGTTTCAAGACTGCCACCATCATCCCAGTGCCAAAAAACCCTCAAATCACATCACTTAATGACTACCGGCCCGTCGCACTCACTCCCATTATGATGAAGTGCTGTGAGAGGCTGGTAAAGGAGTACATCACCTCCAGGCTCCCTCCCACATTTGACCCCTTTCAGTTTGCCTACCAGCCAAACCGCTCCACTGAAGATGCCATCTCTTCCACTCTTCACCTGAGCTTTGCACACCTGGAGGAGAACACTCATGTGCAGATGCTGTTCCTGGACTTCAGTTCAGCATTCAGTACTATCATTCCACAGCATCTGGTGAACAAACTTGGTCCCCTGGGCTTCAGCACCCCCCCGTGCAACTGGCTCATAGACTTCCTCACTGAAAGACCACAATCAGTGCAGGTCAGACAGAACACCTCCAGTGTCATCACTCTCCGCACAGGCTCCCCTCAGGGCTGTGTCCTGAGCCCTCTGCTGTTCACACTGATGACATATGACTGTGTCCCCAAGGCTACCAGCAACCACATTGTGAAGTTTGTGGATGACACAACAGTGGTGGGACAAATTAGGGACAATAACAACCTGGCCTAGAGAGAGGAGGTGGAGCAGCTGGTGGGCTGGTGCAGAGAAAACAACATGATCCTGAATGTGGACAAAACCAATGAGATCATTGTTGACTTCAGGAAAAAAACAACCCAGCCACACTCCACTTCTCATCAACAACACAGCCGTGGAGGTGGTCAGTAGCACCAAGTTCCAAATTCATGACAACTTCACGTGGTCTGTGAACACTGCGTCACTGATCAAGAAGGCACAGCAATGTCTGCACTTTGCATAGGATAAGGAGAGCCCACTTGCCCCCCCATCCTCACTACATTCTACAGAAGCAACATAGTGTTTTAACTAGCTGCATCTCTGTGTGGTGTGGAGGCTGCAGTGCCTCTGACTGCAAGAATGTGAGGAGAGTGGTGAGGACAGTGGAAAAAATTATTGGGACTTCTCTTCCCTCCATTCAGGACATTGCACCAAGGCGTTGTATGTCTTGAGCCAGAAACATCATCAGTGACCCCTCACACCCTCACTATGGACTGTTCTCACGTCTGGCCTCTGGAAAGAGGCTCCGCAGCATTAGGTGCAGGACCACCAGGTTCTGTAACAGCTTTTCCCCCCAGGTCACTAGACTGCTGAACTCCAAACCCAAACTCTAAACTTCTATTTATACTTGAACATTCCTAATTCCACAGGTCACTTTATACGATTGCACTTTATAATATTTTTGCTGCTGCATAATTTAATTTAATACACTTCATATTTAATTCTGTGCTAAGCCAAATTGCAAGGAAATTTTGTTCGATGTACACGTGTTGCATACTGAATGACAATAAAGGTTGTCTAAGTCTCTCAGTCTAAGTCTATTCAATGCCCAATGTCACTCATCAAATAAATCAGATCATCTGAATGTGTTCGTAATAAACAATTAAACTAACCCTTGAATAGACTTCAACTTTTAAAGTAATTTAAAGATGTTTGCAAATATAAACTCAGTATTACCATTGTATGAAATAATTCATGAAATACGCAAAATGCAACAGATAATTTTAACTATTTTCTTAAAAACAGATTTACAAATATACATTCAAATATAAAGATTCATAAACTCAAATTAATAGCTTTTGGACTCTTTTAAGTCTGTTTCAGTGTAAATAAAAAACAACAACAACAAAAAAAAAAACCTCAAACAGTGTTTCAGTTCATGACCATGCATTCAGCAATACACTTTCAATATCAACACACAAAATGTTATATCAAAACCCCAAATCCTAAACCACGGTTCCCGCTGCCGCTCATCACACTCGTCATTAACAAACATAATCCATCAGTGATGAAGAGAAAATTACTAGCAATCATCACAGTGAAAAATGTACCGTATTTGTCATCATTATCATCAGAAGTCATCTTTTCTAGAAATCCCTCCGTTTTCCGAAATTCAACCACAGTGAAGAGACAGCGGGAAGCCAGGGTGTAAACAATAAGCATGTGCTTATGACCAATAAAAATTGACTACACATAATGACCAAATGAGCGCCAAGCTTTTGACCAATCACAGTGCGTCTTATTCGGCCTGATGTGGTGGTGTGATTATCCTTGCGTGAACCAAACAATGGTCCAGTCTAAGCTGATGAAGTTTTTTGGGCAGTCTTCTTCAAGCACTGAAGGTGATTTAAGGGCCAAAACAGCGACGGTCGAAGCACACTCAGAGCCCCTACTGTCCCCGAGCACATTGGACAGGGTCAGTAATACAGGGGTCAGTAAAAAGTGCCAAAGTGAAAATGCTGTCAGCCGGCAAGTGACTGAAGGCAGCTGCATTATGGGAGGCATAGTGTGTTGAGTCCCCTTGGTGAACGTATGATGTAAAACGCTGTCATTCTGTGTTCAGTTTGTAAATTAACGTGAAATTCGCACACTGAACTCAGGGTCATTGTTGTTTGTTCCCAGACTCTTCTCCACTCTGTAAATGAAGTTTTGTGTTGAAGTAAAGGGGTAAAGGGAATTCTAAAAGCTCTTTTAAACAATTCCATACTAAAATAAACTTAAATAAGCTCAAACTAAATAGGTTGATTTTATCTTGATGGTGCACAGGGCGCCCAAAATCAAGAACTTTCTTATAAGAGATTTGAGTGCAGCTTAAATTTTATATGTAATGGAGAAACTTAGCTGTATCTGTATAAATGTTTGAATTGTGTAAGTGTGGTTGGTATAAACCTGTATTACATCCACTTTGATAAGTCAGTAACAAAGAAAAAATGACAGATTAAGTGAAGACAAAATAAGGAAAAGTGAAGAATACTGCTTTGACTTGATTTTTCAAGGAAAAAAGTGGAGAATATTTTTCAGAACCCATGGGGAATGCTGCTAAAGCCACCAGTTATTCTCACTGAGGTGAAATAAAAACTAGAAAAGCACTCGGAGAGCTCAGACCTCCGCCAAGCACCTCATTTCACCACATATTGAGACTTACACCTAAAATGAGATACTAAGTCTCACATACGAGATATTGTGTCATACGTGTGAGATAAAAAATCATAGAAAAATGAAAAAATATATATTAATTTATTTGTCATATTCAAAAGTTATATACCAATAGGTTACAACATTACATAAGCATACATTAGTGTATACATATCACACAACAATTTTTTCACCAAACACTCTGGTCATTTGTTTGTTTGTTTTGTTATGGAGTTATATGCACAAATTCCAAAAATGGGCCTATCTTGCAATGATAAAGAATCCTTTAAAAAAATCTGGGATCCAGAAGGTGATCCGGATCACTGCCAAAATTTAATGGATTGTTACTTGTGCCCAGTCACACCCCTGGAAAAAATTTCAGAGCAATCCGTTCATAACTTTTTTCGTAATGTTGCGAACAGACAAACCAACAAGCAAACAAACCAACGCTACCGAAAACATAACCTCCTTGGTGGAGGTAATGAAATCAAATTAATTGGGGAAATGAAATGAATTTAAATGGGTACCCAAGAGGTTATCAGTCAGAAGGTGCAGGCCTGTATTGACGCTTCTGGGCATAGTCACCTGAAGTGCCGGCTTCAGTAGCACATTTAAAAAAAAAAAAACCTCACTTTTGGCACCGATGGTTGTCATCCTCACCCTTGCCGCACGAGGCTGGCAGTGCTGGGGAATGGAGACATCTTAAGTCACTAAGGCTGTGCAGAGCTCACTGAGTCTGTGCATAGATGGGTGGCCAAATAGACTACTCATGCAAAGCCCTTAACAACTACACTATGCTAGGAGTAATAGTTCTTAATAGTTCTTAACTTGGGGTTCGACCAACTTATATAATCAAGCACTGTGACCAAGCAATATCTCACTCGTGTATCCCTTTCTTCTCCCTCGTGTTGTTCTCTCCCTCACGCACACCTTCCTGTTTCTTGCTGACCTCTCACCCCAACTGCTGACTGGATCCACTGTAGGTATCATGCCGCCATCTTGTGTCAGAACTACAATTCCCAGGCAACTTCCGCGTGACCTACGTCACGTGTGGGTGGGATCATCTACGTCAGTCCGCCATGCGCGCATAAGTCCAAGCGGAAGCTCCGCCATTTTGTCTCTCGCGTCCGGATTCCGATGAGTCTAGACGCATAAAGAGATGCTCTCAAACCCGAAGACACTTCTTTCTTGTGAGATTCACCATCCAGCGTGTTCTGTGCCTAACCACTGGCCAAGGTAAAAGTCCAGAATAGCGCGATCTTTAAACTCAACCTGAGTTACAACCGGTTTATCCGTATTAGAAGTGACGTCACAACTGCAGCCCAGGCAGTTAAAAGTTAAGAAGCGATTGAATCCTTTTTAACTCACAAGCGCTGTGCATCTTATTCTGATCAGAGACTTTTCCTCACGAACGCTGAGGTTCGGACCAAGAATCCTCTGCTTTCCATGGGAACCACCCAAGTGCTCCGCTGGACCCGAAAGTTTTCTACGCCTCCATCACGAGCGGCTCACGTGCTCCCACGGCGAGGCCCGAAACTACACCGGCGAATAGTTCTTCATATCTTGCTAAAGGCAGGATTAAGTAAGATTTTGGCATTTGGGCATAATTAAGATAGTCTTAGGAATTTGCTTTTATTTGAAATAGTGTGAATTTAAACCCAGGTTTATTGTTACTGTTAAACACGCAGCGTGTTGATTTATTTTGGTTCTATGTTCTCTCAATTGTTTAATAGATAGGCTGTGCATGCTCCTTCTCTCTCTCTTATTCTGACTAACACTAATTTCCTTATCATACATTTTGACCTTATCAAGGTTTCAGTGAGTTTGGTAATGTTATGAGTGTGGAATCTTTTTGTTACTGAGAAAACACGTGCTCAACAGGCCTGACCAGGCCTGATACACTTTAGATAGCTTCCCTTTGTCTTTAGCAACACGTGCTCAGTAGGCCTCACCAGGCCTAACAAACACACTTTAGCTAGGCCATAGGGCCTTTCACAAACACACTAGCAACACAAGGCTAATCTATGCCTCCACCACGTGTCGTTAGCTACACGAGGCTAAACACATGGTCAAGTCCTTCACACACACACACACACACACAAGCACACATAAGCAACAGAGCTAATCCTTTGTTCTACTTAGATAACATTCCTTTGTTTGAGCTAGCAACAAGCTAGGCCATACACACACACACACACACACACATATATATATATATATATATATATATATATATATATATATATATATATATATATATATATATATATATACCTCACTGCTTGTATATATTGATTTATTATTTTTATCTTTGTATAATAAATTCATTTATTAAACAAACTGTTTTTATTTGTGTGAACAATATCTGAAGTCCCCAATCCCTCAAAGAATTCAAAAGGGTGCATATAAAAGTTATGTAATGTGGTAAGTGATTGTAATAATTTGGAAATATACCATAATCTAGCTGTTTGGTAATTTATTATTAAGCACCAGGATTAATGGTATGATTCACTAAATGATTCATTGAACGATTCAATATACGATTCACTAAATGATTCATTGAACGATTCACTTCAAATGAGTGATTCTATGGTATGATTCAATTCAAATGAGTCAAAGTAAACGATTCAATGGGATTGATTCATTTTAATTATTGACCTTCAAAATTTAATGAGACTGATTTAACGAGATTGATCACTTAATATCAATAATTAACTGATTGCACCCACAGTAAATTGGTGCCCCGTGTGAGGCGATTGGTTTGTTGACTTCTGGAATATTGTTCAACAACAAATAAACTATCAGTTGATTCAGCAACTGCTAAGGTATATCCCCAGGTGTGTTAAAACGGTTAACAGTAGCGTGATAACCATATCACAAATACTCATAACCTATTCAACTTAGGATAAGAGAGCATTTCCAAACCAATAAACCTTATTAATTATAGTTAATGTTAATTAATAATGATTAATTAATAATTAACTCATTGATTAATTATCTAGTATCCAGCCTAAGTAAAATGGCATCCCCTCGTGTCTCAAAAATGGAAGACAACGCTCAAGACGTGTCTCTCCTTGAGGTCATCGCAGATCTCATTCACTGCTCTGCCTCCGGGAAGGCAAACATTAAGTACACGAGTGAGTGTGAATGCCAAAACAACTTAGATAACTCAAACAAACATATGAGAGATCCAAAAAGAACAACTTTTAATGTCCAAGCGGCACTAGGTAAGCTATTCCTATCATACTTCCAAGATGCTGATTCAGAAATCAGGCACCTCCGCGGAGAGGTTGAAAGGCTGACTACCAGCAACGCTGAGCTGACAGCCGATAATAATGATTTACATAGGGAGCGTGAGCTCTTGAAGACCTCCCTTGATGATTGCACCGAACGGCTAGAGAAAGCCGAAATGATTGCTAAGAGGGCTGCCCAGGAGCAGACCCCCCAAGAGCAGCGCGAGGGGCGTGAAAGACCCCCAACAATGCGCCAAAGCTCAGAGCAGGAAGAGGCGTCCGAACCGGACACCGTAAATGATCTGGTCGAGAACCAGACATCCCACCAAACTCCATCAACTCGCTACACGACTCCGTCGTCGTCTAGCCAGGATGGAGCCGCCCTGCGCTCATCCCGAGCCCAGGCCCGTAGCACACCTAGGTCAGTGCGCTTCAGTTTCCCTGATCCATCTTCAGATGAATCAGACCACGCATCTCGTGCGAAGCGGGAGCGATTCCAGAGTAGCTCAGACAGTGAGTACTCAGGAGAGCAAAAGAAGTCGCGTAAGGACGCGCACCAAGCCCTCCGCCTACGGCAAATTGACCTACTTGCCCAAGATATCGAGCGATTCGATCCCGATAATAAAAGAACAAACGTAAATGATTATTTACGAGGAATTGACCGATGCCTGATGGACCTGCCGAAAGCCACAACACGTGAAAAACTTAGACTAATCTGGAAGACCTCCAGTAGTAGCGTTCATGCCTTTTTAGAGACACTACCCCCAAACATTCGCGATAGTTATTCGAAACTTCGCAATTACATGAGGGAAGAATATGCGCCATACATGGACGAAACCTCCGCGATATTGTGTGCATTACAAATCAAACAAAAACGGTCTGAGGCGCCTCGTGAATATTACAGACGGCTACGTACTGCCTATTTCCAAGGTAGTAGTGCACCAGGGTTGGAAGAAGATAGAGGTTTCATATCTCTCTTCTTACATAACCTCCACCCAAGCGTGCGGACCCATGTCACACTGACGTGTCGACGAGGTCGCTATTCGATGAGGGAAATTAGGCGACTAGCCCAAATGACCTGGGAGACCATCGTCAAAACCGCAAACAGAAACGATGATGACCCCAGAGTCCTTAGGCTCCAGGATGCAAATCGGCCCCCGCTAACCTTAGAAGGAGGCGAAGCTCCAAAAGGGGGACCCACCTGGAAAAATTCCGGTCCAGCCCGATCCTTGCCGAGCCATCACAAGGGTGAGTGGAAAAATCGACAAGGTAAGGCCAGGAGGGACCGAGGGCGAGTCCACAGTGACTATGGCAATCGCCCATCACATGAAAAGGGTCGTAGGGAACAAAACAGTTGGCAGCAAAACTGTCATCCCCGCTCTGACCAGAAACGACAGAAGCGTTCCGACCGTAGCTCTAAACGCAAGGGTAGAGACGACCAACAGAGTGACTCAGACCAACCTGGTGAGTTCCACTCAGAGCTGGACTCTTTAAAAGCCCAGTTGGCTGAAATTAAAGAACTGTTACAAGAATAGTCAGAGCCCTCAACAGGTAAAACAAAAGAGCCCAAGAAAAATGACAAAAGCTATTCGCTGGCATGACTAGGCCAGGAACCACGGGTATATCTCGTGAAAGGGGGAGGAGATCCCTCTGAAACAGCAGGCGAGGGTCAGGATGTAGGGCCCCACCCGGTGGCGAAGGCAAACACACAAAACGCACCTCTCATGTGCGCTAAAGTCTTCACCACCATTTCTCAGACACACGACTCTCACAAGGCGACCCAATCCCAACTAAGCCCTGCAACATAAACGTAGTCAGCTTAACACAAAACAAAACCCCACAGTCGTTGGTTCCCACAAAATATGCACAAACCCGTTGCGACGAGATTAGTGCGAACACCGATCAACCGAGCGCCACGCGAGATCAAATTTCTGATGAACTTCAGTTCATGTCTTTGCACACAGAGTCCGGTGTCGAAACACCCGACATCGCGATTCCCCCTAGTGGCCACAATTCTTTGAAAAACCTCCCTCTATCCATCGACTCAGACACAGACACCCATTTCACTGCTGGTGTAATGGCTGCGCTGTGGAACATGTTAGGCGTCGAGGCGAAAGTCCATATCGCGTACCACCCTCAATTCTCTGGTCAGGCTGAACGAGCCATTCAAACCATTGTGAGCATGCTGCGAAAGTATATCACAAACCATGGTAAAATTTGGGACGTGAAACTTCCCTTGGTGCTAAGGGCCATTTGGCCTACCCCTCATTGCGCCACTGAAGTCACACCCTTTGGGATGATGACTGGGCGAGAGTCGGTTCTTCCCCCGCATCTCCTATACAAACCAGAGGCCATGAGCGTCGCGATTGCATACACCGCACATGAAATATCCATGAAATATGCAAAATGCAACAGATAATTTAAACTATTAACTTAAAAATAGATTTACATATATACATCCAAATATTAGGGGTCATAAAATCAAATTAAAAGCTTTTGGATTCTTTCAAGTCTCTTTCAATGTAAATTTAAAAAAAAAAACTCAGTGTTTCAGTTCACGGCCATGCAATCAGCAACACACTTTCAATATCAACACACAAAATGTGATATCAAAACCCCAAATCCTAAACCACGGTTCCCGCTGGCGCTCATCACACTCATAATTAACAAACATAATCCATCAGTGATGAAGAGAAAATTACTAGCAGTCGTCACAGTGAAGAATGTATTTGTCATCTTTATCATTACCATACCTGGCGACTTGTCCAGGGTGTACCCCGCCTTTCGCCCGTAGTCAGCTGGGATAGGCTCTAGCTCGCCTGCGACCCTGTAGAACAGGATAAAGTGGCTAGAGATAATGAGATGAGATGAGATCATTACCATAAATCATCTTTTCTGGAAATCCCTCTGTTTGCCGAAATCCAACCACAGTGAAGAGACGGCGGGAAGCCAGAGTGTAAACAATGAACACGTGTTTGTGATCAATAAAAATCGACTACAAATACTGACCAAATGAGCACCAAGCTTTTGACCAATCATTGTGCGTCTTAATCGGCCAGGTGTCATGGTGTGATTATCTCTGTTTGAACCAAACAATGGTGCAGTCTAAGCTGATGAAGTTTTTCGGGCATCTTCTTCAAGCACTGAAGATGAATTCAGGGCCGAAAGAAACACGGTGGAGGCACACTCAGAGCCCTGACTGTCCCCAAGCACATTGGACAGTGCCAGTAATACAGGGGCCAGTAAAAAGCGCCAAAGTGAAAATGCTTTCAGCCGGCAAGTGACTGAAGGGAGCTACGTTTCAGGAGGCATGGCATGTTCAGTCCTCGTGGTGAACGTATGATGTAAAACGTTGTCATTCTGTGTTCGGTTTGTAAATCAACAGTAAATTCGGATTCCTTCATTGCTGTTTGCTCCCAGACTCTTCTCGACTCTGTTCAACTGTAAATCAAGTTTTGTGTTGAAGTAAAGGGGTAAAGGGAGCCCTAAATGCTCTTTTGAACAATTTCATGTGAAAATAACCTGAAATAAACTCAAACTAAAGAGGTTTATTTTATCTTGATGGTGCACAGGGCACCCAAAATCAAGGTCTTTCTAATTAGAAGCTGGAGTGGAGCCTAAAATTTATATGTAATGGAGAAGCCTAGCTATATCTATACAAATGTTTGAATTGTACCAGTTTGGTTGGTATAAACCTGTATTACATCCACTTTTATAAGTCGGTAAGGAAGAAAAAAATACAGACTAAGTGAAGGAAAAATAAGAAAAAGTGAAGAATACTTCTTTAACTTGATTTTTCAAGGAAAAAAGGGGAGAATTTTTTTCAGAACCCATGGGGAATGCTGCTAAAGTTGGCAGATATTCTCACTGAGATGAAATAAAAATGAAATCAATTTAAATGTGGAAATTAAATGAATTTAAATGGGGACCCAACCAGTTATCAGTCAGAAGCTGCAGGCCTGTATCGACATTTGTGGGTGTAGTCGCCTGAAGCAATATGGCTGCTTCACACCAGTGGCATATAAAAAAACAATCTCACTCGAGGCACCGATGTCGTCCTTACCGTCTCCGCATGATGCTGGCAGTGATGGGTAATGGAGACTCACTGAGGCTGTGCGTAGCTCATTGAGTCTGTGCATATATGGGTGGTCGAGTAGATGACTCGTGCCAAGTCCTTAACAACTCCAGTAAGCTAGCTAATGATGATGATGATTATTATTAATATTATTATTATGACTATTAATGGTCTTTAGAATAAAAATGATGGTCCATAACAGATACTGAGACAGATGCTTTGGTGATTTCTTTATGATGTACATGAACAATAATGTGCACCAAAAGGGTTTCATGATTCAAAGGCTTTTATTAATAATTCAAAGCAGGACATTGCAGTGATACACAAACTTAACACATATGTAAGTGATCATGAAGAAGAAGAATTGAGTTAAACTGAGGAGTGTGTGAGCTCACATGTTAATAACACAAATGAAATGATGAAAGTGGGACATTGGAGCAGTAAAGGCCACATGTAACACACAGTGAAGCAGTAGAAGGTGAGCTGAGTAAAGTGTGTGTGAGCTCACAGCTCTGAGCACTGCTCTATGTTCACTCTGCCCACCACAGTAGGTTGGTTGTCTTTGGAGGCCTCACAGGTCACCACCTTGTTCCTCCACTGCTCCGGGTGGAGGCTCAGCGTGCTGCTCCAGCTGTAGAGGCCGTCCGCGTGCAGAACGGCGGTGCTGCGGCTCTCCCCCGAGCTCCAGCTGCTCCCATCAACCTTCCAGCTCAGTGTCCAGTCCGAGGGGAAGCCCTTGTCGGCCACACACATGAGTGTGACCTTCTCCTGCTGCAGCTCCACACTGGAGGGAGGCAACACCGTCACACTGGGCTGAGTGACACCTACACACACACACACACACACACACACACACACACACACACACACACACACACACACACACACACAGACAGTTGAGACAGGAATGGACAGCTGTCAGTCACTCAGGCTTCGTTTCAGCTCACTGTGTGTTTCACTTCCCTTTATATCTTACAGAGCAGAACTGAGTTCAGTGGAGCATCACAAACGATTCACACTCAATTCAAATACTTTTACATCTTAGGTCTATAATCATTTATATTACAGTTATCCCTGGACAGTAAAAACGAATTATACTGAGTATTCAGGAATTAAAAATATGAAGCTCATTTTTTAACGTGAATAAGCCACATTTAAAATACAGAATATTTACCACTTAAGCAAATTCAGTTTTGGTTTCTACATTTAAATCTGTATTTGTACTCACAGTCTCTAAGATATTAAATGTCGTTAAAATCATTCAACAAAATGTCATCTGTAATTTGCACAATGATATCGACTTCGCTTTTAGATTTAAAATACAATTAACACCAGCACTATAGTCAAATACATTTAAGCTTTAAATTATAATTAACAACCAGCAGTATAATCAAAGACATTTTTCAAACTTCTAAAATAAGGGAAATTTGAGAAACAGAAGGACGTGATACAAAAATCACATCTGTTCTGGATTTGGAGGAAAAATAAATCTAAAATATATTCTTTACACATTACAACATGAATCTGAACACACTCCATTTCAGTCATTAATCTGAACACACTCCATTTCAGTCATTAATCTGAACACACTCCATTTCAGTCATTAATCTGAACACACTCCATTTCAGTAATTAGTAAACAGGTTACTTACGGCCCACAGACAGTTTGGTTCCTCCACCAAAAGTGTACCACAGTGATACAAACAGGTTTAGCGGCCGTACAAAAACCCTGCTGCTCTAAACTCACTGCTCTCTCCATCCATTTAAACCTCTTATTACAAAACAGCTACAAAACACCAACTTCTGCTCACATCAGCTGATTAATACACTAACTCTCTGACTGTTTTACTATATTTTACTGTTTTTTTTTCTTTTTAAACACCAAGAGTGTCAATCTAAACTGAGGATGCAATTAGTGAGTGAGAAACACAAATAAATTACACAAAATAAAAGTTGAAATTTCACAAAATGTAGATCTGCAATTGCACAGGATTTACCCAGAATGCCTCATGGAGTAAAAATGCTGATGTTCTCATGAGAAATTTACAATATATGACTGAATGTGTGGAGCTAAAGTGAGAATAATTCCTCCACTGCTTCTGTAGACTGATAGAAAGTTATGATACGATATTTAAGTCCTACAATAAACTAAAGATTAATTTACAGTAAAAAATATTATTGTGTATTTACTCACTGCCAACACTGATGCTGCTTCTTCCACCATAAATCCACTACAGTGAGAAACTCATTAACATTCAGTACAAACACCATCCAGTGAAAGTTGAAGCTTCTCTCTCTAATTCACTTATTTATGCATCTTAGACCTCAAAGTGTTTTACAGAAAATCTCCATCTGACCCCACAAGTAAAATTCACACAATAACTCTGTAGTAGTGTGAGAATTACAGTAAGATTGGGGGAATGTGGTAAAGGTGTTTCCATACTTAGAGGACACTTTGCATTGGCAGCACATGCTTCAGTGCTCTGGGAGTGTTTATAGCGCTGTGACTTTAACACTTCATGACTGAGAGCTGCTGCTACAGCAACTTCACCCACAGCTACCATGACTTTGATCCCCATCTTCATCTGGACGCTGATCCTCTGGACTCAAGGTCAGACACGGCTTTGCCTTTTATATTTTAAACAAACTCTTCAAGACAATACATTTTTCAGGTTTGTCTCATGATTATTCTTTCAACAGTTTCTGTATCATACGTTTTTTTTCAGAATGCAGAGGTCAAGTCACAGTAACTCAGACTCCTGCAGTGAAATCTGCTCTTCCAGGAGAAACAGTCACCATCAACTGTAGAACCAGTCAGGCCGTGTACACAGACTCATCTGCTGACCGGTTACACTGGTATCAGCAGAAACCTGGAGAAGCTCCTAAACTCCTGATTAAATTTGCGAATCAGCTACAGTCAGGTTTTCCAGCTCGTTTCAGTGGCAGTGGATCTGGATCTGATTTCACTCTGACCATCAGTGGAGTCCAGACTGAAGATGCAGGAGATTATTACTGTCTGAGTCACCATTCCATCTCTGGCTACTGGTTCACACAGTGTTATAGAGTCGTACAAAAACCTCCCTCAGTCAGATTGTAGAGAGACTGCACTGCTGCAGCTGGGAGAGACTGCAGGTGCTGAGTTGGAGGATGTGATACGACACAAGTTCACAACTCACAGTCGAAATCTCTCAATAACCATGATGATTATGAAAAGTGAGTATATAGTAAGCTATATTTCCATTAAATTAGTTCAGCAACGAAAGATGTAGGATTAGACTTCGAGGCCTTTTTGAATTTTTCCTGCTATATTTTCACTCAATCCTCCTTTGAGCCCAACACCGAACTGGTTCAGAAAAAGGAAATATGACTAATCATTTCGAAGGCCATTGTTCTGAAAAACTTAGATGAAGCTGTTGACTGTTTGCCCATTTCTGGTACATCACACACTGACATTACTGACCCTAAAGTGTATACCATGTCAGTTGCATAAGTATTCACACACACTGCACTTTTCCACATTTTCTAGTGTTACAGCCTGGAACTGAAATGCACTGAAGTGGGACTAAAGGTCATGAAGCTACACAAAACCTCCCACATTATTGAAGTTTGGGGAAAATCAGTCAATATTCTTATGAGTTAATTAACTCTAAATTAGGCAGCACGGTGGTGTAGTGGTTAGCGCTGTCGCCTCACAGCAAGAAGGTCCGGGTTCGAGCCCCGTGCCCGGCGAGGGCCTTTCTGTGCGGAGTTTGCATGTTCTCCCCGTGTCCGCGTGGGTTTCCTCCGGGTGCTCCGGTTTCCCCCACAGTCCAAAGACATGCAGGTTAGGTTAACTGGTGACTCTAAATTGACCGTAGGTGTGAATGTGAGTGTGAATGGTTGTATGTGTCAGCCCTGTGATGACCTGGCGACTTGTCCAGGGTGTACCCCGCCTTTTGCCCATAGTCAGCTGGGATAGGCTCCAGCTTGCCTGTGACCCTGTAGAACAGGATAAAGCGGCTAGAGATAATGAGACGAGAACTCTAAATTAGTTCTGATGAAACAAGTTCTCATCAGAAGCCATATAATTAGTTGAATGGTGTCCACCAGTGTCACATGATTGCAGTGTAAATCTACCTTTTCCTGAAAGGCCCTGAAATATGTTGTAGAACATCCTTAAATAAACAGCATCATGGAAAACAAGTTCATGATGGAAGTCATATGAAACCCTGTTTGAGTTTATCTTCAGGCTTGTGGCAGACGCAGCAAACATGGAAGAATCGGTCTGATGAGAACAAAACACAACTTGGAACAATGAACTGAACTACTGTATATTTGGTCGAAACTGATGTCCCGAATGAAGCATGGTGTTGGGAGCATCATACTGAGAGATTTACCTTTGGCCCCTTTGTGGCATCCTGAGTAATGCCCTTCTTTACCTGGACGCTGATTTTTGGTGAACAGCCTCCTCTAGGCAGAGTCTCATTTGTGCCGTATTTGATCCAGTTTTAAAATAATGGATTTAATTGTGCTCTGTGGTATATTCACACTTTGGGAAATGTTTTTACCAAACCAAACCAAGACTGATACTTTTTCAGTGAGACCATGGAGATCTTTAATTGCAGTGATGTGCTATTTTGTGAAGATTCATGTCATTTGATCACACTCCTTACTCTTTCCACACTTGTGCACATTTATGGATGGACACAATGTCACTTTGATCAGCTACATCCACAGTAAGTTCAGGAAGATGGAGCACAATACACAGATTTCCCATCCAGTTCAATCTTTTTTTTTTTAATCCATGAAATTTACTTTGCTCATTGATTGCTTTTATCCAAAGAGATATAAATTAAAATGCTAAAAGTATATATTGTGTTCCAAGAGGTTTGTATGAACAGTGCCTTTAGAATAGGAGCCTGATCTTACTTAGAGTGTGTGTGTGTGTGTGTGTGTGTGTGTGTGTGTGTGTGTGTGTGTACAATAGGACAAGATTTTAGATCAAGTCAAGTCAAGTCAACTTTATTGTCAAATATGCTATACATGCTCAACATACAGCACAGATGAAATTTCAGTCCTCTCTGACCCACGGTGCAAACAGGCAATGCAATAAATAAAAATAGAATAATTGAAAAAACAAACAAACAACAATATAACCAGTATAAACACTCAAGATAGGAACTAGACAGACTAAACACTCAGACAAACAATATAAACAGTACAAACACTCTAGATATGAACTAGACGTAGACTAAACACTCACACACACACACACACACACACACACATAAATTGGTTCAAATAACCAAACAGTCAAGGGCACTTGAGGTATAGCAGATAAACATGAAATAAGCAGTGTAAACAAACTAGCAGCTGTTAAGGTGAGGTAGTGCGGAATAGTGCAAATGAACGAGGTAAAGTGAGATGTGCGGTCCCTGAGTTCAGTGTGTTAATGAACGATGAGGTGTGTGTGTGTGTGTGTGTGTGTGTGTGTTGGGGGGGAACTGTGAGGGTGACATGATGTCAGATGCTGAAGGGGGGGTAGGGGTGTGTGCGGGCAGAATCTGTGGCAGGGGGCAGAGGGGGGAGGAGGGGCAGAACAGGGAGGGAGTTGAGCCTCCTGACTGCCTGGTGAAAGAAACTGTCCTTGAGCCTGCTGGTTTTGGCCCGGAGACTCCGCAGTCTCCTTGCCGACAGCAGCAGGCTGAAGAGGCTGTGAGATGGGTGGGTGGGGTCACCTGCAATCCTGATGGCTTTGCGGGTGAGGCAGGAGTTATAGATATCCATAAGAGAAGGGAGAGAGGCACCAATGATCCTCTCAGCTGCTCTCACGATGCGCTGCAGAGACTTGCAGCAGGACACGGTGCAGGCACCGTACCACATGGTGATGCAGCTGGTCAGAATGTTCTCGATGGTGCCTCTGTAGAAAGTGTGCATGATGGGGGCCGGGGCTCTTGCTCTCCTCAGTTTGCGGAGGAAGTACAGACACTGTTGGGCTTTTTTGGCCAGTGATGCGGTGTTGTTGCTCCAGGACAGGTCTTCAGAGATGTGCACACCCAGAAACTTGGCGCTGCTCACCCTCTCCACTGCAGCACTGTTGATAGATAGTGTAGCATGCTGGGTGTGCTCTCTCCTGAAGTCCACAACAATCTCCTTCGTCTTCTCCAAGTTCAGATAGAGATTGTTGTCCTTGCACCACATGGCCAAGCAGCTCACCTCACTCCTGTAGATTGTCTCATTGCCATTGTTGATGAGACCCACCACAGTCATGTCATCCGCAAACTTAATGAAGAGATTTGAGCTGGATGTTGGTGTGCAGTGGTGGGTCAACAGAGTGAAGAGGAGGGGGCTTAGCACACATCCTTGGGGGGCCCCTGTGTTCAGTGTGATGGTGCTGGAGGAGTTGCTGCTGACCCATACAGTCTGTGGTCTCCCCATCAGGAAGTCCAGCAGTCAGTTACACAGGGAGGTGTTGAGTCCCAGCTGGTCCAGTTTATGAATGAGCTGCTGAGGAATGATTATGTTGAATGCTGAGCTAAAGTCTATGAACAGCATTCTGACATATGAGTCTTTTGTCTCCAGGTGGGTGAGGGCTGAGTGGAGGGCAGTGGAGATGGCATCATCGGTCGAACGGTTGGACTGATATGCAAACTGGAAAGGATCCAGGGTGGGGGGGAGGGCAGACTTGATATGCCTCATGACTAGCCGCTTGAAGCACTTCATGAGGATTGGAGTGAGTGCGACAGGGCGGTAGTCACTGAAGCAGGAGGGAGACGGCTTCTTCGGGACCAGGATAATGGTGGTGGTTTTGAGGCACATGGGGACAACAGCCTGGCTCAACGAAATGTTGAAGATGTCTGTAAAGATCTTGAATATGTCTCTATTACTGCCTTGATATATGACTCTCTCTCTCTCTCTCTCTCTCTCTCTCTTTTGATCTGGGTTAAGGGCCTTAATCAAGGGTCACTTGGCAGTGCTGAGGCTCGATCCCCTGACCTTCTGCTCTGTTACTCAGAGCCTTAACCACTGAAACTCTACTGCAACACAACAGAGAAATAAAGCAGTTTCAAATCATATTTGTGACCTAGATACAATAACAGTGATCCCTGAAAATACAGTAGAGTAAAAAAAAATACATGTACTGAATTTAGGTAAAATTATTCACCTTTTATTTTTACACACTTGTGCACATTTACATATGGAGACATTGTAACGTTGATTAGCGACGCCCACATTCACTTCAGTAAGACACAGATTTCCCGTCCAGTTAATTTGTTGTGTTTTTTTTGTCCCTGAATTCTCATTTGCTGTTTTATTGCTTTTATCCAAGGAGATATACATTAAAGTGTCAAAAGCATATCTTATGTTCCAGGAAGTTTGCATGATCAGGACCTTCAGGAGAAGAGACTGATCTCTCTCTCTCTCTCTCTCTGTGCAATTGGAAGAGATTTTAGGTCTTGAATCAGACTCAGTGACTGCCTCGATATGTCATTCCCCCCATCAATCTGTCAACATTTTGTCTTTCAGTGTCTTCACTCCTGTCATGGTTTATGACTATTTTTATGTTTTCTCAGAGATCAGATTATTCTTCAGTATATTTAAAATGTCCTTGTTAGATTTTTCATGAGTTTAGGCAGATTCTTCCCAGTCAGAGAAATAAGCAGTAACAGTTCATTTGCATTAACAGCTCTGAGTCCCAGAATAGATCAACACTTTCAGCAGATGTTCATGGTTTTTCAGTTGAACTCACTCAAGCACAACATGCAGCGCTGCACTCGACCTGCTGTTAAAGGTGCCGATCCAAATCACTGTCAAAGACACTTCACCACTGAAAAAGGAGACATGCTTTCCACATTTAAGCTTTATTTCAGTACAGATACACCACTGACTCCACTCCAGTCTTCTAAATATGTTTTAAAGTGTACACTTCTATTCTAGTGGACTTTACAGCGGCTCTTTCAGAACGAGGTGATCTGAGTGGTGTTGTGGTGGGAGACGGTACAGCCGAACACCTCGGTCTCTTCCCAGTGTTCTTTGAAGAGGGTCAGGGTGCTGAAGGCTCCTTCAGTTCTTCTGTGCTGGTCAGAACCCCTCATTCACCTCGACACCATCCATGGTGCAGCTCAGCAGCGCCCCCAGTGGAGAATAGGCTGAGAGCAGGCAGAGCAGCGAGGCCGATCCCTCAGAGAGCTGCAGAGAGGAGGGAGGGAGCAGAGACACGGAGGAGTTCACCACCGGACCAGCTGGAGAACACACACACACAGAGTCAATGTGGTTATATTTACAGAACACAATTGTCTGATTAAATGTCTTTTTTTACATTGGTTAGTTTTCTTTGTCTGGTGTTTAAACTCAGTGATGATTCAGTAAACCTGTCTGACTCTGGAGCACAGTGTACTGTACACACTGCAGGAGACTGGAGGAGAAATAACACCAAATGATGGATTAGTGATGAGATTCATCTCTACAGTCAGAAAAAAAACAACAACATGATCCATAAAGATAGTAAGGAAAGAACTTTATAATGCTGCTCACCTCTAAATCTCCTCTGTAGTCAGTCTGAATCCTGATGGAATTAAAGTGAAAGACTCAACTTCTGCCATTTCTCTACTACATTTATACACCTGTAATTTCCAGGAAATCTCTCATTTTGACTTTCTGATCAGTGAAAGTTTAAACTTCTCTCTCTCTCTCTCACTCACTTTTATGCATATTAGATCTACAGTGGTGCTTGAAAGTTTATGAACCCTTTAGAATTTTCTATATTTCTGCATAAATATGACCTGAAACATCATCAGATTTTCACACAAGTCCTAAAAGTAGATAAAGAGAACCCAGTTAAACAAATGAGACAAAAATATTATACTTGTGCATTTATTTATTGAGGAAAATGATCCAATATTACATATCTGTGAGTGGCAAAAGTATGTGAACCTCTAGGATTAGCAGTTAATTTGAAGGTGAGATTAGAGTCAGGTGTTTTCAATCAGTGGGATGATGATCAGGTGTGAGTGGGCACACGGTTTTATTTAAAGAACAGGGATCTATCAAAGTCTGATCTTCACAACACATTTGTGGAAGTGTATCATGGCACGAACAAAGAAGATTTCTGAGGACGTCATAAAACACATTGTTGATGCTCATCAGGCTGAAGAAGGTTACAAAACCATCCAAACACACCTCGTTTAATGCTTCAGCTAATTAACCGTGCTTGCTGAGTTGAGTGAGTGTGTTAGTGCAGGTAAAACATTAAAATGTGTAGGACAGGGGACACTCCTTACATCTAAAGTGCTAATGGTTAATGAACTTATTACTGATCAGGAGTTTAATGTACTGGGTTTAACTGAAACATGGATGAAGCCAAAAGAATATAGAGCATTAAATGAAGCTAGTCCTCCTGGATACAGTTATATACACCAGCCTCGTCTAACTGGCAGAGGACGAGGTGGCGCAGTTATTTATAATGATTATCTAGGTGTAGCACACAAACCTGGTGATAAATTTAATACATTTGAAGTTCTTCATACTAATATAATGTATGCAAAATTATTCTACCCAGTTAATTCCGTTACTTATTATTTACAGGCCCCCGGGGCCATATTCTGAGTTTCTTTCTGAATTTGCAGATTTTATGTCAGACCTGGTTATTTACTTAGACAAAGCTTTAGCTGTCGGAGATTTTAATATTCACTTCAATAACCCATAAGACCCTTTTAAAACAGCGTTTGTGTCCATTTTAGATTCAGTAGGGGTTAATCAGAATGTCATAGGACCAATGGTGATCACTCCCTCGATCTAATACTAACATTCGGGTTAAACATAGAAAATATAGTCATACTTCCACAGTCTGAAGTTCTCAGATCATTATCTCATCTCATTCATGATGTGTCTGAGTAATAATATATGCACCTCACCACGCTACTGTATTAAACATACATTCACGTCAACTACTGCACAGAGCTTTATAAATTGTCTCCCAGAGTTATCAACTTTGATTGGGTCACTGTCAGCCCCTGCAGAACTCGATCAGGCAACTGAATGCTTAACGTCAACATTCCGCTATACTTTAGATAATGTAGGTCCTCTTAAAAGGAAAATGATCAGAGAGAAAAAATTAGCACCCCGGTATAATGATGACGCACTTTAAAACAGACCACTCAAAAATTGCAATGTAAATGGTGTCAAACAAAATTGGTAGCCTTCAAATTAGCTTGGAAGCAGAGCCTCCTGAAGTATAGAAAATCTCTTAGTGCTGCTCAATCAACATATCTCTCCTCCCAAATAGAAGATAGCAAAAATAATCCTAGATTCCTGTTTACGGTAATACTGTAGCAAAATTAACCAGGAATAAGTCCACTATAGACACATGCACACCTGCAGTATGTAGTCGCAACGACTTCATGATTTTTTTTTATGAGAAAATTGAAAATATCTCATCTCATCTCATTATCTCTAGCCGCTTTATCCTTCTACAGGGTCGCAGGCAAGCTGGAGCCTATCCCAGCTGACTACGGGCGAAAGGCGGGGTACACCCTGGACAAGTCGCCAGGTCATCACAGGGCTGACACATAGACACAGACAACCATTCACACTCACACCTACAGTGGTGCTTGAAAGTTTGTGAACCCTTTAGAATTTTCTATATTTCTGCATAAATATGACCTAAAACATCATCAGATTTTCACACAAGTCCTAAAAGTAGATAAAGAGAACCCAGTTAAACAAATGAGACAAAAATATCATAATTGGTCATTTATTTATTGAGGAAAATGATCCAATATTACATATTTGTGAGTGGCAAAAGTATGTGAACCTCTAGGATTAGCAGTTAAAATTAGAAGGTGAAATTAGACTTAGGTGTTTTTAATCAATGGGATGACAATCAGGTGTGAGTAGGCACCCTGTTTTATTGAAAGAACAGGGATCTATCAAAGTCTGATCTTCACAGCACATGTTTGTGGAAGTGTATCATGGCACGAACAAAGGAGATTTCTGAGGACCTCAGAAAAAGCATTGTTGATGCTCATCAGGCTGGAAAAGGTTACAAAACCATATCTAAAGAGTTTGGACTCCACCAATCCACAGTCAGGCAGACTGTATACAAATGGAGGAACTTCGAGACCATTGTTACCCTCTCCAGGAGTGGTCGACCAACAAAGATCACTTCAAGAGCAAGGCGTGTAATAGTCGGTGAGGTCACAAAGGACCCCAGGGTAAATTTTAAGCAACTGAAGGCCTCTCTCACATTGGCTAATGTGAATGTTCATGAGTCCACCATCAGGAGAACACTGAACAACAATGGTGTGCATGGCTGGGTTGCAAGGAGAAATCCACTGCTCTCCAAAAAGAACATTGCTGTTTGTCTGCAGTTTGCTAAAGATCACATGGAAAAGCCAGAAGGCTATCGGAAAAAATATTTTGTGGAAGGATGAGACCAAAATAGAACTTTTTGATTTAAATGAGAAGCATTATATTTGGAGAAAGGAAAACACTGCATTCCAGCATAAGAACCTTATCCCATCTGTGAAACATGGTGGTGGTAGTATCATGGTTTGGGCCTGTTTTGCTGCATCTGGGCCAGGACAGCTTGCCATCATTGATGGAACCATGAATTCTGAATTATACCAGCAAATTCTAAAAGAAAATGTCAGGACATCTGTCCATGAACTGAATCTCAAGAGAAGGTGGGTCATGCAGCAAGACAATGACCCTAAGCACACAAGTTGTTCTACCAAAGAATTGTTAAAGAAGAATAAAGTTAATGTTTTGGAATGGCCAAGTCAAAGTCCTGACCTTAATCCAATGGAAATGTTGTGGAAGGACCAGAAGCGAGCAGTTCATGTGAGGAAACCCACCAACATCCCAGAGTTGAAGCTGTTCTGTATGGAGGAATGGGTTAACATTCCTCCAAGTCGGTGTGCAGGACTGATCAACAGTTACCGCAAACGTTTAGTTGCAGTTATTGCTGCACAAGGGGGTCACACCAGATACTGAAAGCAAAGGTTCACATACTTTTGCCACTTACAGATATGTAATATTGGATCATTTTCTTCAATAAATAAATGACCAAGTATAATATTTTTGTCTCATTTGTTTAACTGGGTTTTCTTTATCTACTTTTAGGACTTGTGTGAAAATCTGATGATGTTTTAGGTCATATTTATGCAGAAATATAGAAAATTCTAAAGGGTTCACAAACTTTCAAGCACCACTGTATGGTCAATTTAGAGTCACCAGTTATCCTAACCTGCATGTCTTTGGACTGTGGGGGAAATCGGAGCACCCGGAGGAAACCCACGAAGACAACATGCAAACTCCACACAGAAAGGCCCTCGCCGGCCACGGGGCTCAAACCCGGACCTTCTTACTGTGAGGCGACAGCACTAACCACTACACCACCATGCCACCATTCTTCTGGATAGACTAGAAAATGTTGTGGGAGTTAAGGGAACGGCCCTCTCCTGGCTCAGGTCTTATTTAACTGATCGCTATCAGTATGTTGATGTAAATGGTGATTTTTCTAGACATACTGAGGTAAAGTTTAGTGTTCCACAAGGTTCTGTCTTGGGTCCACTGCTTTTTTCTTTATATATGTTACCTCTGGGTGATATTATTCATAAAGATTGTATTAGTGTCCACTGTTATGCTGATGACACACAGTTGTATGTTTCTGCAAAACCAGATGAGAGACACCAGCTTCATAGAATTGAAGAATGTGTAAAGGACATTAGACACTGGATGCTTACGTATTAACTACCTTCTGCTTAACTCTGACAAGACTGAAGTACTTGTACTAGGACCACATGCAGCTAGAAGTAAGTTTTCTCATTACATAGTAACTCTGGATGGCCTTTCTGTTTCTTAACATGCAGCAGTAAAAGACCTCAGGTGATTATTGACCCCAGTCTTTCATTCGAAACTCACATCTATAACATTACCCAGATAGTTTTCTTTCATCTCAGAAATATTGCTAAGATAAGAAATTTAATGTCACTACACGACGCAGAAAAACTAGTTCATGCTTTTTTGACCTCCAGGTTGGATTACTGTAATGCCTTAATGTCTGGATGTTCCAACAAGTGAACTGTTCCTCCCTCACATTCAGTACTGCAATACAGTATGGGACCAGGGAGGTAAGGGGTACCTTGAGAAACTGCAGAAACTTCAAAACAGAGCAGGCAGAGTAATACTAGGATGTGATTACTTCACCCTCTCTGCCACTGTCCTCAGCATTTTAGGCTGGGCATTGGTAGCTGATATATGCAAACTCCTTCAAGCTTTGTTTGTATTCTTTGGAATAGCTTCACTTTGTGTTGTTTACCTGTTTAGTTATTTATGATTTACTTATTGTAACATTATATTATGTTACTATCAGTTGCCATTTATTTTATGTATGCAGTATGTTTCATGTTATGACTTCATATTTTTTATTTACTATGGAATATTTTCTTATTTCTTTTTGCCCCCCAGGGCTCACTGAAAAACGCCTTGGGCGATATGTACCCCCTGGTAAAATAAATAAACTGAAATGGAAAGACAATTTACTGGACTAACAATCACTATCTATACAGGACACAACTTTTAGCACAATGGAAAAGACGTTGTTGTTGTTGTTGTTGTTTTTTTTTTTTTCTGTTTTCATGTTGTTCTCCCTCACTCTCTCCTCCACATGACCAACTTCTTCCAATCCTGATCATGACCTTTAACTGGAAGAAAATATGCATAAAATCGAAATCAAATAAACATGTAAACAGGTATTGCCCTCATAAAGAAACACAAATAAATAATAAATATATTAACATTTGCCATTATAGCACAAACTGAGAAAATCAGAGTAAACAAACATGAATATATTATTTTTCCCACTGGACTACACTGAGATTCTGAGCTTTATTTGTGAAAAGTAGCTGGATATCATTCAGCTTCTGATGAATGAAGATGTCAGAAAAGGTATGAACATTAACCTGCGCCTTATCCAACCATAACCATTAATTTTTATGACATTGTTGAGACCACACTGACAAAAAGGAGAACAGAAGCTTTTGTCACATATGTATTACAGCACAGTGATAATTCTTTACTTCATGCACAGCGTCTTGCAAAAGTATTCATCCCCCTTGGTGTTTGTCCTGTTTTGTCACATTACAAGCTCTCATTAGCATGGATTTTTTGGGGGTTAGCATCATTTGATTTACACAACATGCCTACCTCTTTAAAGGTGCAAATTATTATTATATTTTTTTATTGTGACACAAACAATAATTAAGATGAAAAAAACAGAAATCTGGAGTGTGCATAGGTATTCACCCCCTTTCGTATGAAACCCCTAAAAAAGAGCTGGTTTAACCAATTCACTTAATAAGTCACATAATTAGTTGATTAAGATCCACCTGTGTGCAATCAAAGTGTCACATGATTTGTCACATGATCTCTGTATAAATCAACCTGTTCTGGAAGGACCCTGACTCTGCAACACGACTAAGCAAGCAACATGAGAACCAAGGAGCCTCCAAACAGGTCAGAGACAAAATTGTTAAGAAGTATAGATCAGCGTTGCGTTATAAAAAATATCCCAAACTTTGAATATCCCACAGAGCACCATTTAATCCATTACAGCAAAATGGAAAGAATATGGCACCACTACAAACCTGACGAGAGAAGGCCGCCCACCAAAACTCACAGACCGGACAAAGAGAGATGCAACAAAGACACCAAAGATAACACTGAAGGAGCTGCAAAGATCTACAGTGGAGATGGGAGTATGTGTCCATAGGACCACGTTAAGCCATACACTCCACAGAGAAGGACTTTATGGAAGAGTGGCCAGAAAAAAATCCATTGCTTCAAAACAAACATAAAAAGAATAAGAAACCACATTTTGAGTTCGCCCAACAGCATGTGGCAGACTCCCCAAACACACGGAAGAAGATTCTCTGGTCAGATGAGACTAAAATGTAACATTTTGTCCATCATGGGAAATGCCATGTGTGCCACAGACGCAACACTTCCCTTCACCCTGACAACACAATTGCTACAGTAAAGCATGGTGGTGGCAGCATCATGCTGTGGGGATATTTTTCATCTGCAAGGACAGGAAACCTAGTCAGGATTGAAGGAAATATGGATGGCACTAAATACAGGGTAATTCTGGAGGAAACCCTGTTTGAGTCAGTCAGAGGTTTGAGACTGGAAGGAAGGTTCACATTCCAGCAGGACAATGCCCCTAAACTTACTGCTAAAGCTACACTGGAGTGGTTTAAAGGGGAACATTTAAATGTCTTGGAATGGCCGAGTCAAAGCACAGACCTCAATCCAAGTGAGAATCTGTGGCAGAACTTGAAGATTGCTGTAAATCAACACAACCCATCTAACTTGAAGGAGTTGGAGCAGTTTCGCCTTAAAGAATGGGCAAAAATCCCAGTGAATAGATCTCAATTCATCTCATTATCTCTAGCTGCTTTATCCTGTTCTACAGGGTCTCAGGCAAGCTGGAGCCTATCCCAGCTGACTATGGGCGAAAGGCAGGGTACACCCTGGACAAGTCGCCAGGTCATCACAGGGCCGACACATAGACACAGACAACCATTCACACTCACATTCACACCTACAGTCAATTTAGAGTCACCAGTTAACCTAACCTGCATGTCTTTGGACTGTGGGGGAAACCGGAGCACCCGGAGGAAACCCACGCGGACACGGGGAGAACATGCAAACTCCACACAGAAAGGCCCTCGCCGACCACAGGGCTCGAACCCGGACATTCTTGCTGTGAGGTGACAGCGCTAACCACTACACCACCGTGCCGCCACCAGTGGATAGATGTGCTATGCAAATAGAGACATACCCCAAGAGACTTTCAGATGTAATTGCAGCAAAAGGTGGCTCGACACAGTATTGACTTTGTGAATACCTATGCGCACTCCAGATTTCTGTTGTTTCATCTTCATTATTGTTTGTGTCACAATATAAATAAATAAATAAATAACAATTTGCACCTTTAGAGTGGAAATCAAATGGTGCTAAAATCCATTTTAATTCCAGCTTGTAATGCATCAAAACATGACAAACACCAAGGGGGATGAATACTTTTGCAACACACTGTTCAAACGCATGTTTCACAACCATGTTATAACAGTTAATAAGCATGTTAGCCATCTTTGGAGCTCTGTCACTGGCTAAAATAACACGTCAGGTTTTTTGGGAGAATGTACAAATTTATTTCTTTCGAAGACACGCAGTTTACAATATTAAAACTCTGTTCGTAGCAGCTTTTGATTTAGTTTTAAACAGAAATGTGCATTGTTGATTCTGAAATGCAAAACGGAGTCTTTTCAGTCCAAAGTATTCTTCATTAAAATTTGGTTCAAAATATTCAGAGAATCAAATTAAATTGGATCATGAAGCCAGCATTGTGAATGGAATTTTGTAAAATATAATTACACACCAACCTTCCTCCTGTTGTTTTTGAAGACAACAGATAGGAAACTGTGAGATTCTTAAAGGGTTGAGGTTTCTGGTTGAAATAAAAACAGTGAACACCTTCCACACAGAGAAGTGGTTATTATTATCTCAACAGATTTGTTGCAGAGAGTAAGCAGTTAATATGAAGTTACTCGGATGAAGATGAAGCATATAGTGTTGTACGTCGCTTTAAAATGCTTGACAAGGAAAGCACCAAAAAAAAAAAATTCTGATTTTTTTTTTGTCCGACTGGCTGTTTTCAGTACTTGGTGTCCGTAGTGAAAATGTGTGTGTGTGTGTGTGTGTGTGTGTGTATTTGCATTTGAATCCCATGCTTCAGTGCTCTGGGAGTGTTTATAGCGCTGTGACTTTAACACTTCATGACTGAGAGCTGCTGCTACAGCAACTTCACCCACAGCTACCATGACTTTGATCCCCGTCTTCATCTGGACACTGATCCTCTGGACTCAAGGTCAGACACGGCTTCATATTTTATCTCTACAATGATCTGTTCATACAAAAACACTGATAGTTTCGATTAAATTTCAGCTATTAATAATTTATGGTGTTTTATAATTATTTCAGAATGCAGAGGTCAAGCCACAGTAACTCAGACTCCTGCAGTGAAATCTGCTCTTCCAGGAGAAACAGTCACCATCAACTGTAGAACCAGTCAGGCCGTGTACAAAGTCTCATCTGGTGACTGCCTACACTGGTATCAGCAGAAACCTGGAGAAGCTCCTAAACTCCTGATTAAATATGTGAATCAGCGACAGTCAGGTTTTCCAGCTCGTTTCAGTGGCAGTGGATCTGGATCTGATTTCACTCTGACCATCAGTGGAGTCCAGACTGAAGATGCAGGAGATTATTACTGTCAGAGTTACCATTCCATCTCTGGCTACTGGTTCACACAGTGTTATAGAGTCGTACAAAAACCTCCCTCAGTCAGATTGTAGAGAGACTGCACTGCTGCAGCTGGGAGAGACTGCAGGTGCTGAGTTGGAGGATGTGATACGACACAAGTTCACAACTCACAGTCGAAATCTTTCAATAACCATGATGATTATGAAAAGTGAGTATATAGTAAGCTATATTTCCATTAAAATAGTTCAGCAAAGAAAGATGTAGGATTAGACTTCGAGGCCTTTTTGAATTTTTCCTGCTAAATTTTCACTCAATCCTCCTTTGAGCCCAACACTGAATTGGTTCAGAAAAAGGAAATATGGCTAATCATTTCGACGGCCATTGTTCTGAAAAACTTAGATGAAGCTGTTGACTGTTTGCCCATTTCTGGTACATCACACATTGACATTACTGACCCTAAAGTGTATACCATGTCAGTTGCATAAGTATTCACACACACTGCACCTTTCCACATTTTCTAGTGTTACAGCCTGGAATTGAAATGCACTTAAGTGGGACTAAACGTCATGAAGCTACACAAAACCTCTCACATTATTGAAGTTTGGGGAAAATCAGTAAAGGTTCTTATTAGTTAATTAACTCTAAATTATTTCTAATGAAACAAGTTCCCATCAGAAGTCATATAATTAGTCGAACGGTGTCCATCAGTGTCACATGATCGCAGTGTAAATCTACCTGTTCCTGAAAGGCCCTGAAATATGTTGGAGAACATCCTTAAACAAACAGCATCATGGAAAACAAGTTCTTGATGGAAGTCATATGAAACCCTGTTCGAGTTTATCTTCAGGCTTGTGACAGACTCAGCAAACATGGAAGAATCGGTCTGATGAGAACAAAACACAACTTGGAACAATGAACTGAACCATATTTGGTCGAAACTGATATCCCGAATGAAGCATGGTGGTGGGAACATCACGTTGAGAGATTTACCTTTGGCCCCTTTGTGGCATCCTGAGTAATGCCCTTCTTGACCTGGACACTGATTTTTGGTGAACAGCCTCCTCTAGGCAGAGTCTCATTTGTGCCGTATTTGATCCAGTTTAAAATAATAGATTTAATTGTGCTCTGTGGTATATTCACACTTTTGGGAAATGTTCCAAGACTGATACTTTTCCAGTGAGACCATGGAGATCTTTAATTGCAATGATGTGCTATTTTGTGTAGATTCATGACATTTAATCACACTACTTACTCTTTCCACACTTGTGCACATTTATGGATGGACACAATGTCACTTTGATCAGCTACATCCACAGTAAGTTCAGGAAGGTGGAGCACAATACACAGATTTCCCATCCAGTTCATTTTTTTTTTAATCCATGAAATTTACTTTGCTCATTGATTGTTTTTATCCAAAGAGATATAATTTAAAATGCTAAAAGCATATATTGTGTTCCAGGAGGTTTGTATGAACAGGACCTTTAGGCCAAGTTTACATTAGACCGTATCTGTCTCGTTTTCTTCGCGGATGCACTGTCCGCTTACATTAAAACGCCTGGAAACGCCGGGAAACGGGAATCCGCCAGGGTCCACGTATTCAATCCAGATCGTGTCTGGTCCGGTGCTGTGTAAACATTGAGAATACGCGGATACGCTGTGCTGAGCTCTAGCTGGCGTCGTCATTGGACAACGTCACTGTGACATCCACCTTCCTGATTCGCTGGCGTTGGTCATGTGACGCGACTGCTGAAAACCGGCGCGGACTTCCGCCTTGTATCACCTTTCATTAAAGAGTATAAAAGTATGAAAATACTGCAAATACTGATGCAAATACTGCCCATTATGTAGTTATGATTATCTTTAGGCTTGCCATCCTTCCATTTGCAAGTGGTGAGTGACACGCATGCCCGATATGCACTGGGATCACACACACAGCGGCTCAGTTCCGAATCACTGCTCGTGCGCTTCACTCGCGCGCTCTGTGAGCTGCGCAGGGCCGGAGTGCGCACCCTCCAGAGGACACTCGCTGTTCAGGGCGGAGTGATTTGGAGCGCAGGATGCCTGCGGAGCCGAGCGTATCCGTGTATTGGCGTTGCTGCGCGCACGTGAATCGTGTATTGGCGTTGCTGTGTGCACGCGAATCGTTTTAAAAACGTTAATCTGATGATCCGCTGATACGGTCTAATGTAAACCCCACCTTAGAATAGGAGCCTGATCTTACTTAGGCCCTGTTTGCATTATTTCGAATCAGCGGATCATCAGATTAACGTTTTTAAAACGATTCGCGTGCACACAGCAACGCCAATACACGATTCGTGTGCACACAGCAACGCCAATACACGGATACGCTAATCACATGACTAATTAGACGGCACGTCACATGATCCCAGTGCATATCGGGCATGCGCAAGTCACTCACCACTTGCAAGTGGAAGGATGGCAAGCAAACACCTTCTCCAGCAGATAAACACACCTGGCTGTGATGTTCATGTTCTCACTGAGTTTAAGCGCCTGAAGGAGGCTGAAATGTGTAAATAAACCTCAGTGCAGCTCAGCGCTTCCTCCTGCGCTCCAAATCACTCCACCCTGAACAGCGAGTGCCCTCTGGAGGGTGCACACTCCGGCCCTGCACAGCTCACAGAGCGCGCGAGTGAAGCTCACGAGCAGTGATTCGAGACTGAGCCGCTGTGTGTGTGATCCCAACGCCAGCGAATCAGGAAGGTGGATGTCACAGTGACATTGTCCAATGATGACGACAGCTAGAGCTCAGCACAGCGTATCCGCGTATTCCCAATGTTTACACAGCACCGGACCAGACACGATCTGGATTGAATACGTGGACCCTGGCGGATTCCCGTTTCCCGGCGTTTCCAGGCGTCTTAATGTAAACGGACAGTGCATCCGCGAAGAAAACGAGACAGATACGATCTAATGTAAACTTGGCCTTAGTGTGTGTGTGTGTGTGTGTGTGTGTGTGTGTGTGAACAATAGGACAAGATTTTAGATCTTGAATATGCCTCTATTACTGCCTCTGTATGTGATTCTCTCTCTCTCTCTCTCTCTCTCTCTCTCTCTCTCTTTTGATCTGTCTATGGTTTCTGTGTCTATCTCTGTCTTGACTCCTGTTGTGGTTAATACAAATATTACAGGAGAGAGTTCCTTTAAAAAGGAAATCATATTTTTATATTTTCTCTGACATCAGTTTATTCTTGAGTGTATTGTTATGGCATGTGTGAGATTAATTCTGATATGATGCACATTCTAACCAGTCAGAGGAATAAGAAGTAACAGTTCATTTGCATTAACAGCTCTGAGTCCCAGAATAGATCAACACTTTCAGCAGATGTTCATGGTTCTTCAGTTGAACTCACTCAAGCACAACACACAGCGCTGCCCTCGACCTGCTGTTAAAGGTGCTGATCCAAATCACTGTCAAAGACACTTCACGACTGAAAAAGGAGACATGCTTTCCACATTTAAGCTTGATTTCAGTAAGCAACACCACTGACACCAGCTCAGTCTGCTCAACGTTTTAATTGAATTCTAGTGGACTTTACAGCAGCTCTTTCAGAACGAGGTGATCTGAGTGGTGTCGTGGTGGGAGACGGTACAGCCGAACACCTCGGACTCTTCCCAGCATTCTTTGAAGAGGGTCAGGGTGCTGAAGAGTCCTTCTGTTCTTCTGTGCTGGTCAGAACCCCCTCGTTCACCTCGGCACCATCCATGGTGCAGCTCAACAGCGCCCCCAGTGGAGAATAGGCTGAGAGCAGGCAGAGCAGCGAGGCCGATCCTTCAGAGAGCTGCAGAGAGGAGGGAGGGAGCAGAGACACGGAGGAGTTCACCACCGGACCAGCTGGAGAACACACACACACACACACACACACACATATATTCAGTAATTGTGGTTATATTTTCAGAACACACCTGTCTGATTAAAGATTTCTTCATTGGTTAGTTTTCTTTGTCACTCTGGTGTTTAAACTCAGTGATGATTCAGTAAACCTGTCTGACTCTGGAGCACAGTGTACTGTACACACTGCAGGAGACTGGAGGAGAAATAACACCAAATGATGGATTTGTGATGAGATTCATCTCTACAGTCAAAAATGGAATACACATGATACATAAAGATGGTAAAGAATAACTTTATAATGCTGCTCACCTCTAAATCTCCTCTGTAGTCAGTCTGAATTCTGATGGAATTAAAGTGAAAAACTCAACTTTTGTCATTTTTCATAGACCTTTACACATTTATACATTTGTAATTTCCAAGAAATCTCTCATTTTGACCAGTGAAAGTTGAAGCTTCTCTCTCTAATTCACTTTTTTATGCATCTTAGATCTAAAATTATTTTCCAGAAAATCTCCATCTGAGGGGCGGCACCATGGTGTAGTGGTTAGCACTGTCACCTCACAGCAAGAAGGTCCTGGGTTTGAGCCCAGCCGGCGACGAGGGCCTTTCTGTTTGGAGTATGCATGCTCTCCCCATGTCCGTGTGGGTTTCCTCCGGGTGCTCCGGTTTCCCCCACAGTTCAAAGGCATGCAGGTTAGGCTAATTGATGGCTCTAAATTGAACGTAGGTGTGAATGTGAGTGTGCATGGTTGTCTGTGTCTATGTGTCAGCCCTGCGATGACCTGTGTACCACGCCTCTCACCCACAGTTAGCTGGGATAGGCTCCAGCTTACCAGCGACCCTGTAGGACAGGATAAGCAGCTACAGATGATGGATGGATGGATGGATCTCCACCTGACCCCACAAGGAAAATTCCCACAATAACTCTGTAGCGCCCCCAGCTCCCTGGCTATATATACTGATATGCGCTCTCCGAATTCTTTTAATTCGCAAGAAATCTCTTTCTTGAGGTTAAAGTAATGCTTTACGGTAAATAACTTATCACTAATGGGCCTCTTTAAGCAGCTACAGTGCCTTGAAAAAGTATTCATACCCCTTGAATTTTTTTCACATTTTTCCACCTTACAACCACGAACTTAAAAGATTTTTATTGAGATGTTATGTGATAGACCAACACAGAGTAGCACATAATTGTGAAGTTAAACGAAAATGATAAATGGTCCTCAAAATTTTAAACAAATACAAATCTGAAAAATGTGGTGTGCATTAGTATTCAGCCCCCCTGCATCAATACTTTGCAGCGCCACCTTTTGCTGCAATTATAGCTGCAAGTCTTTTGTGGTATGTCTCTACCAGCTTTGCACATCTAGACACTGAAATTTCTGCCCATTCTTCTTTGCAAAATAGCTCAAGCTCAGCCAGATTGGATGGAGAGCATCTGTGAACAGCAATTTTCAAGTCTTGCCACAGATGCTCAATGGGATTTAGGTCTGGACTTTGACTGGGCCATTCTAACACATGAATATTCTTTGATCTAAACCATTCCATTGTAGCTCTGGCTGTATGTTTAGGGTCATTGTCTTGCTGGAAGGTGAATCTCCTTCCCAGTCTCAAGTCTTTTGCAGCCTCCAACAGGTTTTCTTCCAGGATTGCCCTGTATTTAGCTCCATCCATCTTCCCATCAACTCTGACCAGCTTCCCTGTCCCTGCTGAAGAAAAGCATCCCCATAGCATGATGCTGCCACCACCATGTTTCACAGTGGGGATGGTGTGTGCAGGGTGATGAGCAGTGTTAGTTTTCCGCCACGCATAGCGCTTTGCATTTAGGCCAAAAAGTTCAACTTTGGTCTCATCTGACCAAAGCACCTTCTTCCACATGTTTGCTGTGTCCCCTATATGGCTTCTGGCAAACTGCAAACGGGACTTCTTATGCCTGTCTTTCAACAATGGCTTTCTTCTTGCCACTCTTCCAAAAAGGCCAGATTTGTGGAGTGTACGACTTATAGTTGTCCTGTGCACAGATTCTCCCACCTGAGCTGTGGATTTCTGCAGCTCCTCCAGAGTGATCATGGGCCTCTTGGCTGCTTCTCTGACCAGCGCTCTCCTTGCTCGCTCTGTCAGTTTAGGTGGACGGCCATGTCTTGGTAGGTTTGCAGTTGTGCCATACTTTTAAAACAAATAAAAAACTTTTAAGTTAGTGGTTGTAAGGTGGAAAAATGTGAAAAAGTTCAAGGGGTATGAATAGTTTTTCAAGGCACTGTAGAAGTAAAACCTTCACTTAACGTTACCGGGCCCTGATAATATTCCTGGTTGGGTGCTCAGGGAATGTGCAAACCAGCTGGCTCATGTTCTAACAGACATCTTCAACACCTCACTGGATCAAGCCAAAGTCCCATCATGTTTCAAGACTGCCACCATCATCCCAGTGCCAAAAAACCCTCAAATCACATCACTTAATGACTACCAGCCCGTCGCACTCACTCCCATTATAATGAAGTGCTTTGAGAGGCTGGTAAAGGAGTACATCACCTCCAGGCTCCCTCCCACATTCGACCCCTTCCAGTTTGCCTACCAGCCAAACTGCTCCACTGAAGACGCCATCTCTTCCACTCTTCACCTGAGCTTTGCACACCTGGAGGAGAAGAACACTCGTGCAGATGCTGTTCCTGGACTTCAGTTCAGCATTCAGTACTATCATTCCACAGCATCTGGTGAACAAACTTGGTCCCCTGGGCTTCAGCACCCCCCGTGCAACTGGCTCATAGACTTCCTCACTGAAAGGCCACAATCAGTGCAGGTCAGACAGAACACCTCCAGTGTCATCACTCTCTGCACAGGCTCCCCTCAGGGCTGTGTCCTGAGCCCTCTGCTGTTCACACTGATGACATATGACTGTGTCCCCAAGGCTACCAGCAACCACATTGTGAAGTTTGCGGATGACACAACAGTGGTGGGCCAAATTAGCGACAATAACAACCTGGCCTAGAGAGAGGAGGTGGAGCAGCTGGTGGGCTGGTGCAGAGAAAACAACCTGATCCTGAACGTGGACAAAACCAATGAGATCATGGTTGACTTCAGGAAAAAAACAACCCAGCCACACTCCACTTCTCATCAACAACACAGCCGTGGAGGTGGTCAGTAGCACCAAGTTCCAAATTTATGACAGCTTCACCTGGTCTGTGAACACTGCGTCACTGATCAAGAAGGCACAGCAATGTCTACACTTTGCATAGGATAAGGAGAGCCCACTTGCCCCCCCCATCCTCACTACATTCGACAGAAGCAACATAGTGTTTTAACTAGCTGCATCTCTGTGTGGTGTAGAGGCTGCAGTGCCTCTGACTGGAAGAATGTGAGGAGAGTGGTGAGGACAGTGGAAAAAATTATTGGGATTTCTCTTCCCTCCATTCAGGACATTGCACCAAGGCGTTGTATGTCTTGAGCCAGAAACATCATCAGTGACCCCTCACACCCTCACTATGGACTGTTCTCATGTCTGGCCTCTGGAAAGAGGCTCCGCAGCATTAGGTGCAGGACCACCAGGTTCTGTAACAGCTTTTCCCCCCAGGTCACTAGACTGCTGAACTCCAAACCCAAACTCTAAACTTCTATTTATACTTGAACATTCCTAATTCCACAGGTCACTTTATATGATTGCACTTTATAATATTTTTGCTGCTGCATAATTTAATTTAATACACGTCTCGTCTCGTCTCGTCTCGTCTTCTTCCGCTTTATCCGGGACCGGGTCGCGGAGGCAGCAGTCTAAGCAGGGAAGCCCAAACTTCCCTTTCCCCAGACACCTCGGCCAGCTCCTCGGGAAGAACACCGAGGCGTTCCCAGGCCAGCCGAGAGACATAGTCCCTCCAGCGTGTCCTGGGTCTTCCCCGGGGCCTCCCCCCGGGGGGACATGCCTGGAACACCTCCCCAGGGAGGCGTCCAGGAGGCATCCGAAAAAGATGCCCGAGCCACCTCAGCTGATTCCTCTCGATGTGGAGCAGCAGCGGCTCTACTCCGAGCTCCTCCCGAGTGACTGTGCTTCTCACCCTATCTCTAAGGGAGCGCCCAGCCACCCTGCGAAGGAAACTCATTTCGGCCGCTTGTATCCGCGATCTTGTCCTTTCGGTCATTACCCAAAGCTCATGACCATAGGTGAGAGTCGGAACGTAGATCGACCGGTAAATTGAGAGCTTCGCCTTTTGGCTCAGCTCCTTCTTCACCACAACGGACCGGTAAAGCGACCGCATCACTGCGGAGGCTGCACCGATCCGCCTGTCGATCTCACGCTCCATCCTTCCCTCACTCGTGAACAAGATCCCGAGATACTTAAACTCCTCCACTTGAGGCAGAACTTCTCCACCAACCTGGAGAGGGCAAGCCACCCTTTTCCGGTCGAGAACCATGGCCTCGGACTTGGAGGTGCTGATTCTCATCCCAGCTGCTTCACACTCGACTGCAAACCGCCCCAGTGCATGCTGAAGGTCCTGGTTTGAAGAAGCCAACAGGACAACATCATCCGCAAAAAGCAGAGATGAAATCCTGTGGTTCCCAAACAGGATTCCTTCTGGACCCTGGCTGCGCCTAGAAATTCTGTCCATAAAAATTATGAACAGAACCGGTGACAAAGGGCAGCCCTGCCGGAGTCCAACATGCACCGGGAACAGGTCTGACTTACTGCCGGCAATGCGAACCAGACTCCTGCTCCGTTCGTACAGGGACCGGACAGCCCTTAGCAAAGAGCCCCGAACCCCATACTCCCGAAGCACCCCCCACAGAATACTACGGGGGACACGGTCGAATGCCTTCTCCAGATCCACAAAGCACATGTGGACTGGTTGGGCAAACTCCCATGAACCCTCGAGCACCCTATGAAGGGTATAGAGCTGGTCCAGTGTTCCGCGACCAGGACGAAAACCGCATTGTTCCTCCTGGATCCGAGGTTCGACTATTGGTCGAATTCTCCTCTCCAGTACCCTGGAGTAAACCTTCCCTGGGAGGCTGAGAAGTGTGATTCCCCTATAATTGGGGCACACTCTCCGGTCCCCTTTCTTAAAAAGAGGGACCACCACCCCAGTCTGCCACTCCAGAGGCACTGTCCCTGACCGCCACGCGATGTTGCAGAGGCGTGTCAACCAAGACAGCCCCACAACATCCAGAGACTTGAGATACTCAGGGCGGATCTCATCCACCCCCGGTGCCTTGCCACCGAGGAGCTTGCAAACCACCTCAGTGACTTCGGCTTGGGTAATGGACAAGTCCACCTCTGAGTCATCAGCCTCAGTCTCCTCAGTGGAAGACATGACGGTGGGATTGAGGAGATCCTCAAAGTATTCCTTCCACCGCCCGACAATGTCCCTAGTCGAGGTCAACAGCTCCCCACCCGCACTGTAAACAGTGTTGGCAGAGTACTGCTTCCCCCTCCTGAGGCGCCGGACGGTTTGCCAGAATTTCTTCGAGGCCGACCGATAGTCCTTCTCCATGGCCTCCCCGAACTCCTCCCAGTTCCGAGTTTTTGCCTCCGCAACTGCCCGAGCTGCAGCACGCCTGGCCTGCCGATACCCGTCAGCTGCCTCGGGAGTCCTGGAGGTTAACATGGCCCGATAGGACTCCTTCTTCAGCTTGACGGCATCCCTTACTTCTGGTGTCCACCACCGGGTTCGGGGATTGCCGCCACGACAGGCACCGGAGACCTTGCGGCCACAGCTCTGAACAGCTGCGTCCACAATGGAGGTAGAGAACATGGTCCACTCAGACTCAATGTCCCCCGCCTCCCTCGGAAGCTGGGAAAAGCTCTCCCGGAGGTGGGAGTTAAAGACCTCCCCGACAGAGTGCTCGGCCAGACGTTCCCAGCAGACCCTCACCATACGTTTGGGCCTGCCAGGTCTGTCCAGCTTCCTCCTCCGCCAGCGGATCCAACTCACCACCAGGTGGTGATCAGTTGACAGCTCAGCCCCTCTCTTCACCCGAGTGTCCAAGACATAGGGCCGGAGATCAGATGAAACGACTACAAAGTCTATCATTGACCTCCGACCTAAGGTGTCCTGGTGCCACGTGCACTTATGGACACCCCTATGCTCGAACATGGTGTTCGTTATGGACAAACCGTGACTAGCACAGAAGTCCAATAACAAAACACCACTCGAGTTCAGATCGGGGAGGCCGTTCCTCCCAACCACGCCCCTCCAGGTGTCACTGTCATCTCCCACGTGAGCATTGAAGTCCCCCAGTAACACAATGGAGTCCCCAGTCTGAGCACTCCTCAGTACCTCTCCCAGGGACTCCAAGAAGGCCGGATACTCTATACTGCTATTTGGGCCATAGGCACAAACAACAGCAAGAGCCCTCTCCCCAATCCGAAGGCGCAGCGAGGCGACCCTCTCGTTCACTGGGGTAAACTCCAACACATTGCGGCTGAGCTGGGGAGCTATAAGCAAGCCCACACCAGCCCGCCGCCGCTCACCACGGGCGACTCCAGAGAAGTGGAGAGTCCAGCCCCTCTCGAGGAGCTGGGTTCCAGAGCCCAAGCTGTGCGTGGAGGTGAGCCCGACTATCTCTAGCCGGTACCTCTCAACCTCCCGCACAAGCTCAGGCTCTTTCCCCCCCAGCGAAGTGACATTCCATGTCCCAACAGCCAGCCGCTGTGTCCGGGGATCAGGTCGTCGAGGCCCCTGCCTTCGACTGCCACCCAATCCACATTGCACCAGTCCCCTACTGCTACCTCTGTGGGTGGTGAACCCACAGGAGGTCGGGCCCACGTCAGCTCTTCGGGCTGAGCCCGGCCGGGCCCCATGGGCAAAGGCCCGGCCACCAAGCGCTCGCATACGAGCCCCAACCCCGGGCCTGGCTCCAGGGTGGGGCCCCGGCTGCGTCATCCCGGGCGACGTCACGGTCCTCGGATTTTTCTCCATAGGGGTTTTGGTGAACTGCTCTTAGTCTGGCCTGTCACCTAGGACCTGTCTGCCTTGGGAAACCCTGACAGGGGCATAATGCCCCCGACAACATAGCTCCTAGGATCATTCAAGCACACAAACCCCTCCACCACAATAAGGTGGCAGTTCAAGGAGGGGTAATTTAATACACTTCATATTTAATTCTGTGCTAAGCCAAATTGCAAGGAAATTTTGTTTGATGTACACGTGTTGCATACGGAATGACAATAAAGGTTGTCTAAGTCTCTCAGTCTAAGTCTATTCAATGCCCTATGTCACTCATCAAATAAATCAGATCATCTGAATGTGTTCTTAATAAACAATTAAACTAACCCTTGAATGGACTTTAACTTTTAAAGTAATTTAAAGATGTTTGCAAATATAAACTCAGTATTACCATTGTATGAAATAATTCATGAAATACGCAAAATGCAACAGATAATTTTAACTATTTTCTTAAAAACAGATTTACAAATATACATTCAAATATAAAGATTCATAAACTCAAATTAATAGCTTTTGGATTCTTTTAAGTCTCTTTCAGTGTAAATAAAAAACAACAACAAAACCCTCAAACAGTGTTTCAGTTTATGACCATGCATTCAGCAATACACTTTCAATATCAACACACAAAATGTTATATCAAAACCCCAAATCCTAAACCACGGTTCCCGCTGGCACTCATCATTAACAAACATAATCAATCACTGAAGAGAAAATTACTAGCAATCATCACAGTGAAAAATGTACCGTATTTGTCATCATTATCATCAGAAGTCATCTTTTCTAGAAATCCCTCCGTTTTCCGAAATTCAACCACAGTGAAGAGACAGCGGGAAGCCAGGGTGTAAACAATGAGCATGTGCTTATGACCAATAAAAATTGACTACACATAATGACCAAATGAGCGCCAAGCTTTTGACCAATCACAGTGCGTCTTATTTGGCCTGGTGTGGTGGTGTGATTATCCTAGCGTGAACCAAACAATGGTCCAGTCTAAGCTGATGAAGTTTTTTGGGCAGTCTTCTTCAAGCACTGAAGGTGATTTAATGGCCGAAACAGCGACGGTCGAAGCACACTCAGAGCCCCTACTGTCCCCGAGCACATTGGACAGGGTCAGTAATACAGGGGTCCGTAAAAAGCGCCAAAGTGAAAATGCTTTCAGCCGGCAAGTGACTGAAGCAGCTACATTTTGGGAGGCATAGCGTGTTGAGTCCCCTTGGTGAACGTATGAGGTAAAATGCTGTCATTCTGTGTTGAGTTTGTAAATTAACGGGAAATTCGCACACTGAACTCAGGGTCATTGTTGTTTGTTCCCAGACTCTTCTCCACTCTGTAAATGAAGTTTTGTGTTGAAGTAAAGGGGTAAAGGGAATTCTAAAAGCTCTTTTGAACAATTCCATACTAAAATAAACTTAAATAAGCTCAAACTAAAGAGGTTGATTTTATCTTGATGGTGCACAGGGCACCCAAAATCAAAAACTTTCTTATAAGAGATTTGAGTGCAGCTTAAATTTTATATGTAATGGAGAAACTTAGCTGTATCTGTATAAATGTTTGAATTGTGCCAGTGTGGTTGGTATAAACCTGTTTTACATCCACTTTGATAAGTCAGTAACAAAGAAAAATTACAGACTAAGTGAAGACAAAAAAAGAAAAAGTGAAGAATACTGCTTTGACTTGATTTTTCAAGGAAAAAAGTGGAGAATATTTTTCAGAACCCATGGGGAATGCTGCTAAAGCCACCAGTTATTCTCACTGAGGTGAAATAAAAACTAGAAAAGCACTCGGAGAGCTCAGACCTCCTCCAAGCACCTCATTTCACCACATATTGAGACTTACACCTAATATGAGATACTAATTCTCACATACGAGATACTGTGTCATACGTGTGAGATAAAAAGTCATAGAAAAATGAAAAAAAAAATAATTTATTCGTCATATTCAAAAGTTATATACCAATAGGTTACAACATTACATAAGCATACATCAGTGTATACATATCACACAACAATTTTTTCACCAAACACTCTGGTCATTTGTTTGTTTGTTTTGTTATGGAGTTCATCTCATCTCATTATCTCTAGCCGCTTTATCCTTCTACAGGGTCACAGGCAAGCTGGAGCCTATCCCAGCTGACTACGGGCGAAAGGCGGGGTACACCCTGGACAAGTCGCCAGGTCATCACAGGGCTGACACATAGACACAGACAACCATTCACACTCACATTCACACCTACGCTCAATTTAGAGTCACCAGTTAACCTAACCTGCATGTCTTTGGACTGTGGGGGAAACCGGAGCACCCGGAGGAAACCCACGCGGACACGGGGAGAACATGCAAACTCCGCACAGAAAGGCCCTCGCCGGCCCCGGTGCTCGAACCCTGGACCTTCTTGCTGTGAGGCGACAGCGCTAACCACTACACCACCGTGCCGCCCCTGTTATATGCACAAATTCCAAAAATGGGCCTATCTCGCAATGATAAAGAATCCTTTAAAAAAATCTTGGATCCAGAAGGTGATCCGGATCACTGCAAAAATTTAATGGATTGTTACTTGTGCCCAGTCACACCTTTGGAAAAAATTTCAGAGCAATCCATTCATAACTTTTTTCGTAATGTTGCGAACAGACAAACCAACAAACAAACAAACCAACGCTACCGAAAACATAACCTCCTTGATGGAGGTAATGAAATCAAATTAATTGGAGAAATGAAATGAATTTAAATGGGTACCCAAGAAGTTGTCAGTCAGAAGGTGCAGGCCTGTATTGATGCTTCTGGGCGTAGTCACCTGAAGTGCCAGCTTCACACCAGTAGCACATTTAAAAAAAAAAAACCCTCACTTTTGGCACCGATGGTTGTCATCCTCACCCTTGCCGCACGAGGCTGGCAGTGCTGGGGAATGGAGACATCTTAAGTCACTAAGGCTGTGCAGAGCTCACTGACTCTGTGCGTAGATGGGTGGCCAAATAGACTACTCATGCAAAGTCCTTAACAACTACACTATGCTAGGAGTAATAGTTCTTAATAGTTCTTAACTTGGGGTTCGACCAACTTATATAATCAAGCACTGTGACCAAGCAATATCTCACTCGTGTCTCCCTTTCTTCTCCCCCGTGTTGTTCTCTCCCTCACGCACACCTTCCTGTTTCTTGCTGACCTCTCACCCCAACTGCTGACTGGATCCACGTTCAAGGTAAGTAAATTTAAACTAACTTATTTATTATTAAATCTAAAGGATGTTACCACATTATGAAAGACATGAAATTAAAATTTTAAAAACAACAAATAAATAAACTGATGACAAAATTTCCATTGGGCTACAACTCTGTAATAATGTGAGAATGACAGTAAGATTGGGGGAATGTGGTAAAGGTGTTTCCATACTTAGAGGACACTTTGCATTGGCAGCACATGCTTCAGTGCTCTGGGAGTGTTTATAGCGCTGTGACTTTAACACTTCAGGACTGAGAGCTGCTGCTACAGCAACTTCACCCACAGCTACCATGACTTTGATCCCCATCTTCATCTGGACACTGATCCTCTGGACTCAAGGTCAGACACGGCTTCATATTTTATCTCTACAATGATCTGTTCATACAAATTCAATTACTGTTTCTATTATAATATTTCATTTCATATTGTGTTATTATATTATTTATTTCAGAATGCAGAGGCCAAGCCACAGTAACTCAGACTCCTGCAGTGAAATCTGCTCTTCCAGGAGAAACAGTCACCATCAACTGTAGAACCAGTCAGGCTGTGTCTTCTCACAGCTCATATGGTAACCGCTTATACTGGTATCAGCAGAAACCTGGAGAAGCTCCTAAACTTCTGATTAAATATGTAAATCAGCGAGTGTCAGGTTTTCCAGCTCGTTTCAGTGGCAGTGGATCTGGATCTGATTTCACTCTGACCATCAGTGGAGTCCAGACTGAAGATGCAGGAGATTATTACTGTCAGAGTCATCATGACATCTCTGGTTACTGTTTCACACAGTGTTATAGAGTCGTACAAAAACCTCCCTCAGTCAGATTGTAGAGAGACTGCACTGCTGCAGCTGGGAGAGACTGCAGGTGCTGAGTTGGAGGATGTGATACGACACAATGACCCTCTGTGGAGGAGAGGAACCACACCACACTAACTCACAACTCACATTAGAAATCTCTCAATAATCATCACACCACACTGCACACAGTCCATCACATCCACTACTGTAAGATCAATAGTTTCCCAGTTCTCTCAGTCGTGGTGTTACACACTCATTAAAAGACACAGAGATGTCAAGGTTAAATCCAGTGATTAATGTCTGTCATATTTCTTGCTGTTTGAGGAGCCATGTGTTTGATCAGTGTTCATGGTGTCCTGACATTGACTACCTCACAGGTTCCTAACCCTGGTTTACCCCTTGTCCACCCCTGGACCCCCTGTCCTGCACATTTCAGCACTTTCCCTGCTCTCAACACACCTCATTTAACTCTTCAGCTAATTAACAGTGCTTGCTGAGTTGAGTGAGTGTGTTAGTGCAGGTAAAAACGTAAAATGTGCAGGACAGGGGACACTCCAGGACCAGGGACAGGAAACTGTGGACAAATGAATTAACTCTCGTTACAGACTGATCTTTAAATTGTAGCATGTCTTTTGGTGTGGGAAATTCACTCCAGAAGTAATACTTAAGGCAGCACAGATGAAATTTCAGTCCTCTCTGACCCATGGTGCAAACAGGCAATGCAATAAATAAAAATAGAATAACTGAAATAAACAATATAAACAGTATAAACACTCTAGATAAGAAATAGACATAGACTAAACACTCACAGGTTTATATATATATATATGGCACTTGAGGTATAGCGGGTAAACAAGAAATAAGCAGTATAAACAATAAACTAAAAGCTGTTAAGGTGAGGTAGTGCGGAATAGTGCAAATGAGCGACGTAAAGTGAAATGTGCAGACCCTGAGTTCAGTGTGCGAATGAATGTTGAGAGTGTGTGTGTGTGTGTGTGTGTGTGTGTGTGTGTGTGTGTGTGTGTGTGTGTGGGGGGGGACTGTGAGGGTGACATGATGTCAGATGCTGAAGGGGGGGTAGGGGTGTGTGCGGGCAGAATCTGTGGCAGGGGGCAGAGGGGGGAGGAGGGGCAGAACAGGGAGGGAGTTGAGCCTCCTGACTGCCTGGTGAAAGAAACTGTCCTTGAGCCTGCTGGTTTTGGCCCGGAGACTCCGCAGTCTCCTCCCCGACAGCAGCAGGCTGAAGAGGCTGTGAGATGGGTGGGTGGGGTCACCTGCAATCCTGATGGCTATTCGGGTGAGGCGGGAGTTATAGATATCCATAAGAGAAGGGAGAGAGACACCAATGATCCTCTCAGCTGCTCTCACGATGCGCTGCAGAGTCTTGCAGCAGGACACGGTGCAGGCGACGTACAATACAGTGATGCAGCTGGTCAGGATGTTCTCGATGGTGCCTCTGTAGAATGTGTGCATGATGGGGGCCGGGGCTCTTGCTCTCCTCAGTTTGCGGAGGAAGTACAGACACTGTTGGGCTTTTTTGGCCAGTGATGCGGTGTTGTTGCTCCAGGACAGGTCTTCAGAGATGTGCACACCCAGAAACTTAGACCCAACAACCTTTTGGTCCCAAATCTAAACATCGTTAACCATTTGCTAAGCGTTAGGCCACAGCTTCTCCCAGTTGGTGCTCTGGTGCAGTCAGAATAACGTGGAGCTAAACATGCTAAAGACGGTGGAGATAATAGTGAACATCAGGAGACACCCCTCTGCCATGCTCCCCCTCACATTTTCCAGCAGTACTGTGTCAACCATTAAGACATTTCAGTTCCTGGGAACTATCATTGCACAAGACTTGAAGTGGGAATGCAACATCAACTCCATCCTTAAAAAAAGCCCAGCAGAGGATGTACTTTTAGCGGCAACTCAGAAAGTACGGTATCTCACAGGAGCTGCTGACACAGTTGTACACCGCTGTCACTGAATCCGTCCTGTGCACATCCATAACAGTCTGGTTCGGAGCAGCCTCAAAACAGGACAGGAACAGACTGCAGTGAACAGTAAGGTCAGCAGAAAGGATCATCGGTGCTCCCCTGCCCAGTCTCCAGGATTTGTACATTTCATGAAACAGGAAGTATGCTAAGAAATTCATGAAGGACACCTCACACCCTGGTCACAACCTGTTCCAGCTCCTCCTCTCCAGCAGGTGCTATAGAGCATTAAGAACCAGAACCACCACACATAAGAGCAGCTTTTTCCCTGTGCCATCAACCTCATAAATATACCTGAACCATCCTTGCCATTATATTAGTGTACAATATTTACCTCCTGTAACATGCTCTTGTTTGCACTATTACACTGCACTCTGTGTACACTGACTGTGTGACGTGTGTAATTGTTGTATATTGTGTATTTCCTGGAATATATCCTGCACATTGTCTGTACATTGTGTACCATTTATATTGTTGAGAGCATATATATTTATAATGTATACTGCATATTGTAGATCTCATCTCATCTCATCTCATCTCATCTCATCTCATCTCATCATCTCTAGCCGCTTTATCCTTTTACAGGGTCGCAGGCAAGCTGGAGCCTATCCCAGCTGACTATGGGCGAAAGGCGGGGTACACCCTGGACAAGTCGCCAGGTCATCACAGGGCTGACACATAGACACAGACAACCATTCACACTTACATTCACACCTACGGTCAATTTAGAGTCACCAGTTAACCTAACCTGCATGTCTTTGGACTGTGGGGGAAACCGGAGCACCCGGAGGAAACCCACGCGGACACGGGGAGAACATGCAAACTCCGCACAGAAAGGCCCTCGCCAGCCCCGGGGCTCGAACCCAGGACCTTCTTGCTGTGAGGCAACAGCGCTAACCACTACACCACCGTGCCGCCCCCATATTGTAGATATTACAGATATTTAGATCCATAATATATTGTAGATATTGTTTTACTTGTGGTTATATTTACAGAACACATCTGTCTGATTAAAGATTTCTTCATTGGTTAGTTTTCTTTGTCACTCTGGTGTTTAAACTCAGTGATGTTTCAGTAAAACTGTCTGACTCTGGAGCACAGTGTACTGTACACACTGCAGGAGACTGGAGGAGAAATAACACCAAATGATGGATTAGTGATGAGATTCGTCTCTCCAGTCAGAAAAATCAATATACATGATCTATATAGATGGTAAAGAATCACTTTATAATGCTGCTCACCTCTCAATCTCCTGTGTAGTCAGTCTGAATGCTGATGGCATGAAAGTAAAACACTCAACTTCCGTCATTTCTTTACTACATTGATGCATTTGCACTTTCCAATAAATCTCTCATTTTGACCAGTGAAAGTTGAAACTTCTCTCTCTAATTCACTTATTTATGCATCTTTGATCTAAAATGATTTTCCAGAAAATCTCCATCTGAACCCACAAGCAAAATCCACACAATAACTCTGTAGCACCCCCTAGCTCCCCGGCTATATGGCTGACGTGTGCTCCCCAAATTCTTTTAATTCGCAAGAAATTGCTTTCTTGAGGTTAAATTAATGCTTTATGATAAATAACTTATTATCACTCATAGGCCTATTTAAGCAGCTAGAAATAAAACCTTCACTAAACCTTTTTCTCAATGCCCAATGTCATTCATCAAATAAATCAGATTATCTGAATGTGTTCTTAATACACAATTAAATTAACCCTTGAATGGACTTTAACTCTGAGAGTACTTTAAAGCCTTTTGCAAATATAAACTCAGTATTACCAGTGTATGAAATAACCCATGAAATATGCAAAATGCAACAGATAATTTAAACTATTAACTTAAAAATAGATTTACATATATACATTCAAATATAAAGGGTCATAAAATCAAATTAAAAGCTTTTGGCTTCTTTCAAGGCTCTTTCAATGTAAAAAAAAAAAAAAAAAAAAAAAACCTCAGTGTTTCAGTTCACGCCCATGCATTCAGCAACACACTTTCAGTATCAACACACAAAATGTGATATCAAAACCCCAAATCCTAAACCACTGTTCCTGCTGGCGCTCATCACACTCATCATTAACAAACATAATCCATCAGTGATGAAGAGAAAATTACTAGCAGTCATCACAGTGAAGAATGTATTTGTCATCTTTATCATTACCATACCTGGTGACTTGTCCAGGGTGTACCCCGCCTTTCGCCCGTAGTCAGCTGGGATAGGCTCCAGCTCGCCTGCGACCCTGTAGAACAGGATAAAGCGGCTAGAGATAATGAGATGAGATGAGATCATTACCATAAATCATCTTTTCTGGAAATCCCTCTGTTTGCCGAAATCCAACCACAGTGAAAAGACGGCGGGAAGCCAGAGTGGAAACAATGAACACGTGTTTGTGATCAATAAAAATCGACTACAAATACTGACCAAATGAGCACCAAGCTTTTGACCAATCATTGTGCGTCTTAATCGGCCTGGTGTCATGGTGTGATTATCTCTTTTTGAACCAAACAATGGTGCAGTCTAAGCTGATGAAGTTTTTCGGGCATCTTCTTCAAGCACTGAAGATGAATTCAGGGCCGAAAGAAACACGGTGGAGGCACACTCAGAGCCCCGACTGTCCCCGAGCACATTGGACAGTGCCAGTAATACAGGGGCCAGTAAAAAGCGCCAAAGTGAAAATGCTTTCAGCCGGCAAGTGACTGAAGGGAGCTACGTTTCAGGAGGCATGGCATGTTCAGTTCTCGTGGTGAAAGTATGATGTAAAACGCTGTCATTCTGTGTTCGGTTTGTAAATCAGCAGTAAATTCGGATTCCTTCATTGTTGTTTGTTCCCAGACTCTTCTTGACTCTGTTCAACTGTAAATCAAGTTTTGTGTTGAAGTAAAGGGGTAAAGGGAGCCCTAAATGCTCTTTTGAACAATTCCATGTGAAAATAACCTGAAATAAACTCAAACTAAAGAGGTTTATTTTATCTTGATGGTGCACAGGGCGCCCAAAATCAAGGTCTTTCTAATTAGAAGCTGGAGTGGAGCCTAAAATTTATATGTAATGGAGAAGCCTAGCTGTATCTATACAAATGTTTGAATTGTAACAGGTTGGTTAGTATAAATCTGTATTACGTCCACTTTTATAAGTCGGTAAGGAAGAAAAAAATACAGACTAAGTGAAGGAAAAATAAGAAAAAGTGAAGAATACTTCTTTAACTTGATTTTTCAAGGAAAAAAGGGGAGAATTTTTTCAGAACCCATGGGGAATGCTGCTAAAGTTGGCAGATATTCTCACTGAGATGAAATAAAAATGAAATCAATTTAAATGTGGAAATTAAATGAATTTAAATGGGGACCCAACCAGTTATCAGTCAGAAGCTGCAGGCCTGTATCGACGTTTGTGGGTGTAGTCGCCTGAAGCAATATGGCTGCTTCACACCAGTGGCATATAAAAAAACAATCTCACTCATGGCATCGATGTCGTCCTTACCGTCTCCGCATGATGCTGGCAGTGCTGGGTAATAGAGACTCACTGAGGCTGTGCGTAGCTCATTGAGTCTGTGCGTATATGGGTGGACGAGTAGATGACTCATGCCAAGTCCTTAACAACTCCAGTAAGCTAGCTAATGATGATGATTATTATTAATATTATTATTATTATTACTATTTTTGGTCATTAGAATAAATATGATGGTCTATAACAGATACTGAGACAGATGCTTTGGTGATTTCTTTATGATGTACATAAACAATAATGTGCACCAAAAGGGTTTCATGATTCAAAGGCTTTTATTAATAATTCAAAGCAGGACATTGCAGTGATACACACACTTAACACACATGTAGGAGATCATTAAGAAGAAGAATTGAGTTAAACTGAGGAGTGTGTGAGCTCACATGTTAATAACACAAATGAAATGATGAAAGTGGGAGATTTGAGCAGTAAAGGCCACATGTAACACACAGTGAAGCAGTAGAAGGTGAGCTGAGTAAAGTGTGTGTGAGCTCACAGCTCTGAGCACTGCTCTGTGTTCACTCTGCCCACCACAGTAGGTTGGTTGTCTTTGGAGGCCTCACAGGTCACCACCTTGTTCCTCCACTGCTCCGGGTGGAGGCTCAGCGTGCTGCTCCAGCTGTAGAGGCCGTCCGCGTGCAGAACGGCGGTGCTGCGGCTCTCCCCCGAGCTCCAGCTGCTCCCATCAACCTTCCAGCTCAGTGTCCAGTCCGAGGGGAAGCCCTTGTCGGCCACACACATGAGTGTGACCTTCTCCTGCTGCAGCTCCACACTGGAGGGAGGCAACACCGTCACACTGGGCTGAGTGACACCTACACACACACACACACACACACACATACAGTTGAGACAGGAATGGACAGCTGTCAGTCACTCAGGCTTCGTTTCAGCTCACTGTGTGTTTCACTTCCCTTTATATCTTACAGAGCAGAACTGAGTTCAGTGGAGCATCACAAACGTTTCACACTCAGTTCAAACACTTTTACATCTTAGATCTATAATCATTTACGTATATTACAGTTATCCCTGGACAGGAAAATTTAATTATACTGAGTATTCAGGAATTAAAAATATTAAATTCATTTTATAACATGAATAAGCCACATTTAAAATTCAGAATATTTACCACTTAAGCAAATTCAGTTTTGGTTTCTACATTTAAATCTGTTTCAGGACTCACAGTCTCTAAGATATTAACTGGTGTTAAAATCATTCAACAAAAACATCACCTGTAATTTGCACAATGATATCTACTTCGCTTTTAGATTTAAAATACAATTAACCACCAGCACTATAGTCAAATACATTTAAGATTTAAATCATAATAAACAACCAGCAGTATAATCAAATACATTTTTCAAACTTCTAAAATAATGGAAATTTGAGAAACAAAAGGATGTTACACAAAAATCACATCTCACTGAGTGGATGTGGAGGAAAAATACATGTAAAATATATTCTTTACACATTACAACATGAATCTGAACACACTCCATTTCAGTCATTAATCTGAACACACTCCATTTCAGTCATTAATCTGAACACACTCCATTTCAGTAATTAATCTGAACACACTCCATTTCAGTAATTAGTAAACAGGTTACTTACGGCCCACAGACAGTTTGGTTCCTCCACCAAAAGTCCACCACAGTGATACAAACAGGTTTAGCGGCCGTACAAAAACCCTGCTGCTCTAAACTCACTGCTCTCTCCATCCATTTAAACCTCTTATTACAAAACAGCTACAAAACACCAACTTCTGCTCACATCAGCTGATTAATACACTAACTCTCTGACTGTTTTACTACATTTCACTGTTTTTTTTTCTTTTAAAACACCAAGAGTGTCAATCTAAACTGAGGTTGCAATTAGTGTGTAAGAAACACAAATAATTTTCACAAACTAAAGCTGAAAAGTCACAAAATGTCGATCTGCAATTGTTCAGGTTTTACTCCGATTGACTCATGGAGTAAAAATGCTGATGTACTCATGAGAAATTTACAATATATGACTGAATGTGTGGAGCTAAAGTGAAAATAATTCCTCCACTGCTTCTGTAGACTGATAGAAAGTTATGATATGATATTTAAGTCCTACAATAATCTAAATATTAATTTTCAGTCAAAAATATGAGTGTGTATTTACTCACTGCCAACATTGATGCTGCTTCTTCCACCATAAATCCACTACAGTGAGAAACTCATTAACATTCAGTACAAACACCATCCAGTGAAAGTTGAAGCTTCTCTCTCTAATTCACTTATTTATGCATCTTAGACCTCAAAGTGTTTTACAGAAAATCTCCATCTGACCCCACAAGTAAAATTCACACAATAACTCTGTAGTAGTGTGAGAATTACAGTAAGATTGGGGGAATGTGGTAAAGGTGTTTCCATACTTAGAGGACACTTTGCATTGGCAGCACATGCTTCAGTGCTCTGGGAGTGTTTATAGCGCTGTGACTTTAACACTTCATGACTGAGAGCTGCTGCTACAGCAACTTCACCCACAGCTACCATGACTTTGATCCCCGTCTTCATCTGGACACTGATCCTCTGGACTCAAGGTCAGACACGGCTTTGCCTTTTATATTTTAAACAAACTCGTCAAGACAATACATTTTTCAGGTTTGTCTCATGATTATTCTTTCAACAGTTTCTGTATCATATGGTTTTTTTTTTTCAGAATGCAGAGGTCAAGTCACAGTAACTCAGACTCCTGGAGTGAAATCTGCTCTTCCAGGAGAAACAGTCACCATCAACTGTAGAACCAGTCAGGCAGTGTATTATTCCAGCTCATACGGCCACTACTTACACTGGTATCAGCAGAAACCTGGAGAAGCTCCTAAACTCCTGATTAAATTTGCAAATCAGCTACAGTCAGGTTTTCCAGCTCGTTTCAGTGGCAGTGGATCTGGATCTGATTTCACTCTGACCATCAGTGGAGTCCAGACTGAAGATGCAGGAGATTATTACTGTCAGAGTTACCATGATATCTCTGGCTACTGGTTAACACAGTGTTGTAGAGTCGTACAAAAACCTCCCTCAGTCAGATTGTAGAGAGACTGCACTGCTGCAGCTGGGAGAGACTCCAGGTGCTGAGTTGGAGGATGTGATACGGCACAAGTTCACAACTCACAGTCGAAATCTCTCAATAACCATGATGATAATGAAAAGTGAGTATATAGTAAGTGTGGCAGCGGGGGCGTGGTCAAGTGTCGGTCTGTGAATGGAGGGCGAAGTCAGGGAAGGTAAGTGGCGGAATCACTGCACCTGATGAGTATTAACCTGTGTTTGTGTGTCTTCCCCAGTGACCAGGCCCTATAAGAGGAGAGGGAGAGCGGGGGAAGGGAGCTTCTCCCCAACCTGAATGCTTGTGTGCGTGCGTAGTTTAAAGCTGAAAAGCTAAATAAAGAGTCTTTTGAGACCTCAGTTCTGGCCTGCCGTGCTTCTGTGATTCACCCACCTAGAACCCTTGCTACAGTCAGCTATATTTCCATTAAATTAGTTCAACAAAGAAAGATGTAGGATTAGACTTCGAGGCCTTTTTGAATCTTTTCCTGCTATATTTTCACTCTATCTTCCTTTGCGCCCAACACTGAATTGGTTCAGAAAAAGGAAATATGGCTAATCATTTCGAAAGCCATTGTTCTGAAAAACTTAGATGAAGCTGTTGACTGTTTGCCCATTTCTGGTACATCACACACTGACATTACTGACCCTAAAGTGTATACCATGTCAGTTGCATAAGTATTCACACACACTGCACTTTTCCACATTTTCTAGTGTTACAGCCTGGAATTGAAATGCACTTAAGTGGGACTAAAGGTCATGAAGCTACACAAAACCTCCCACATTATTGAAGTTTGGGGGAAATCAGTAAAGGTTGTTATTAGTTAATTAACTCTAAATTAGTTCTAATGAAACAAGTTCCCATCAGAAGTCATATGTTGAATGGTGTCCACCAGTGTCACATGATCGCAGTGTAAATCTACCTTTTCCTGAAAAGCCCTGAAATATGTTGGAGAACATCCTGAAACAAACAGCATCATGGAAAACAAGTTCTTGATGGAAGTCATATGAAACCCTGTTTGAGTTTATCTTCATGCTTGTGGCAGAAGCAGCAAACATGGAAGAATCGGTCTGATGAGAACAAAACACAACTTGGAACAAGGAACTAAACTATATTTGGTCAAAACTGATGTCCCAAATGAAGCATGATGGTGGGAACATCACGTTGAGAGAATTACCTTTGGCCCCTTTGTGGCATCCTGAGTAATGCCCTTCTTTACCTGGACACTGATTTTTCGTGAACAGCCTCCTCTAGGCAGAGTCTCATTAGTGCTGTATTTGATCCAGTTTTAAAATAATGGATTTAATTGTGCTCTGTGGTATATTCAAACTTTGGGAAATGTTTTTACCAAACCCCACCGAGACTGATACTTTTCCAGTGAGACCATGGAGATCTTTAATTGCAATGATGTGCTATTTTGTGTAGATTGGAAGCTTCACAGATTGGGAACACTAAGTGAGCGTCACTTCTGTCTTCCTCTTCCTTTGGCAGGAAAATTCAGAAAGGCAGTGAGGCGAACAGCTGGCTGTGCTAACAGCTGATGGCGAAAGCTGGTTGTCCCAGCAACTTGCTACCGGGCTATATGGGCCCAAAGAAGATCCCCACTGCTGAGGAAGTCGATGACATAAAAAAGTCACTCGACTTCATAACAGAAGAAGTTTCTGCTGTCAGGCTGCAGCAGAAGAGCATATAGGACTTGGTGGTAGAGGTGAAAATGCTGCGGATCCAGAATGTGGAGAAGGATAAGCAGATCGCCGACCTGGAAAGCCGAGTGGCCGACCTGGAGCAATACTCCAGAATGAACGACGTTGTCGTCACCAGGCTTCAGGTAAAACCTTGGTCATACGCTTGGGCGGTGACCGCTATCAGCAGGGAGGAGCCCAGGGAGCTGGATGTGAGCGCCACGGAGCAACAGGTAGCTGCTTTCCTGCAGTCCAGGGAAATTCACCTGGACTGCGATAACATTGAGGCTTGCCACCTGCTACCAAGGAGGAACACCAGAGACAAACAGCCCATCATCATGAGATTCATCAGCCGGAAACATAAAGCAACACTACTGAAACAAGGAAGAAAACTGAAAGGGACAAACGTCTACATCAATGAGCACCTGACAAAATGCAATGCTGACATTGCCAGAAAAGCATGACATCTGAAGAAGGAAAATAAAATTAAATCTGCATGGATCACCAACTGCAAAGTATTCATTAAGCTGAACGGTACACCGGAGGAGGCAAGAGTTCTGGTCATACGGAACATCGAGGACTTGGACAAATACCAGTGATGCTATCGGGACTGTATGGTAATCAATACCCACGTGACACTACACCAAACTCAACCATGACACACACCGAAATAACTCCTTCATCCATTACCCGGAACACTACTCGGCTAACGCAAATGCTTGTTGATTATGAAAACCTGGAACTGAAACCACATGAATTCACTGACCATAAACTATTGGATACAGAAAATGACATAGACCCAGACAATAACTTTTTCTCAACCATTAAGGACAATTGCCACTATTACACAGAGAAGCAGTACAATCAGTCCACTGAGGCTGTGGGAAAATTATCAATAATACACTTCAACAGGGGCGGCACGGTGGTGTAGTGGTTAGCGCTGTCGCCTCACAGCAAGAAGGTCCTGGGTTCGAGCCCCGGGGCCGGCAAGGGCCTTTCTGTGTGGAGTTTGCATGTTCTCCCCGTGTCCGCGTGGGTTTCCTCCGGGTGCTCCGGTTTCCCCCACAGTCCAAAGACATGCAGGTTAGGTTAACTGGTGACTCTAAATTGACCGTAGGTGTGAATGTGAGTGTGAATGGTTGTCTGTGTCTATGTGTCAGCCCTGTGATGACCTGGCGACTTGTCCAGGGTGTACCCCGCCTTTCGCCCGTAGTCAGCTGGGATAGGCTCCAGCTTGCCTGCGACCCTGTAGAAGGATAAAGCGGCTAGAGATAATGAGATGAGATGAGACACTTCAACAGCAGAAGTATGTACGCTAACTTCAAACACATCAAGAAATACTTAAGTCAGTTTACTCATCCATTCAACATAATTGCCATAATGGAGACCTGGTTTGACATGAAGAAAGGAGTGGATTTTGAACTGGCTGGATATGAATTTAATTATATAAACAGGAAAAATTAAGGTGGAGGAGGAGTGGCGGTGTATGTGGACCGTAATTTGAATTATAAGTTAATAGATGGCATGACATCAGTGATTGATAATTGTAGATGTCAGAGCGGGTGGGTGGAGCACAGAAGGACACCAGGCCAGAACTGAGCTCCAAAAACTCTTTTTTATTTGCACTTTTCAGTACGAACATATACTCTCCCAGCCACACACATACACACACACAAGTCATCTGGTGCAGGAGAGAGCTCCCTTCCTCTGCCCTCTCTCTCCTTATATAGGGCGTGGTTGCTGGGAAGACACACAAACACAGGTTAATTCACATCAGGTGTAGTGATTCTGCCACTTACCTTCCCTGACTCTGCCCTCCGGTCACAGACTGACGCTTGACCACGCCCCCACTGCCACATACCCCCACTGCCTGACTCAGGCCGGGCAGCCGTCCGGCCCTCAGCCGACTCCCCCCCGCTTGACGGGAGAGGAAGTCCGCCACTACCATCTGCGCCCCCGGCCTGTGGACCACCTTGAAGTTAAAGGGTTGGAGTGCCAGATACCAACGGGTGATCCGCGCGTTGGCATCCTTCATGCGGTGGAGCCACTGGAGGGGCGCGTGGTCTGAACAGAGGGTGAAAGAGCATCCCAGCAGGTAGTAACGGAGGGCGAGGACCACCCACTTGATGGCCAGGCACTCCTTCTCTATGGTGCTTTAGCGCCCCTCACACACTGACAGCTTTCGACTTATGTACAGCACTGGGCGATCCTCCCCCTCCACCTTCTGGGACAAAACAGCCCCCAGCCCTCTGTCCGACGTGTTTGTCTGCAATATAAAAGGGAGAGAAAAGTCAGGGGAGTGTAACAGTGGCCCCCCACATAGCGCAGCCTTTACCTCAGAAAAAGCCTACTGGCATTGCTCCATCCACTGGACTGGATCTGGTGCCCCCTTTTTAGTGTGATCAGTCAGTGGGCTGGTGACATCCGAATAATTAGGTATAAACCTACGATAATAGCCAGCCAGCCCCAGGAACTGTCTCACCCCCTTTTTGGTCTTGGGCCTCAGGCAGGCTGCAATCGCTGCAGTCTTGTTAATTTGGGGACGCACCTGCCCATTGCCCAAGTGGAAGCCCAGATACTGTACTTCCACCTGCCCAATCGCACACTTCTTCGGGTTGGCTGTGAGACCCGCCCGCCTCAGCGACCTAAGGACGGCCCTCAGGTGTTGTAGGTGCCACGGCCAGTCATTACTATAAATAATGATGTCGTCAAGGTATGCGGCAGCATAGGTGGCGTGGGAGTGGAGGACCCTATCCATCAGCCGCTGAAACGTAGCGGGCGCCCCAAACAGCCCAAAAGGAAGTGTGACAAACTGGTGTAAGCCAAACGGTGTGGAAAAGGCCGTTTTTTCTCGGGATAATGGAGTCAAGGGGATCTGCCAATAACCCTTTGTCAAATCCAGTGTCGAGTAAAAGTGAGCCGTGCCTAGTCGATCAAGCAACTCATCCGAGGCATTGGGTACACGTCGAATTTAAACACCGCATTGACTTTTCTATAGTCTACACAGAGCCGGACCGACCCATCAGCCTTGGGTACCAAGACCACCGGGCTGCTTCAGTCGCTGTGGGACTCCTCGACGATGCCCATTTCGAGCATGGCCTCGAGTTCTTCCCGAACCACTTTTTTCTTGTGTTTGGGTAGCCTGTAAGGGCGGCTACACACTACCACCCCCGGGGGCATCTCAGTGTGGTGCTCTATGAGGTCAGTGCAGCGGGGCAGGGGCGAGAACACGTCCGAAAATTCGGTCTGCAACTGGGCAACCTCCGCGAGTTGTGTCAGGGAGAGGTGGTCTCCACAGGGGACTGGAGAGGTACGCGATGCCAGTGCTCCCTTTTGAACCTCTGACCCCAGCTCCGCCTTCTCTGGAACCACCGACACCAACACCATGGGGACCTCCTCGTTCCAGAGTTTGAGTAGATTGAGGTGGTAAATCTGTAGCGCCCCACCCCTGTCCGTTCGCCTCACCTCGTAGTCGACGTCCCCGACTCGCCGTGTGACTTCAAAGGGTCCTTGCCACTTGGCGATTAATTTGGAGCTCGATGTGGGCAACAGTACGAGTACTTTATCTCCCGGTGTGAACTCCCTAAGGCGCATACCCTTGTTGTACAGGCAAGTTTGCTGTTCTTGGGCCTGTCACAAATTCTCCTGGGTTAGGTGCATGAGTGTGTGGAGTTTTGCACGCAGGTCAATAACATATTGAATTTCATTTTTACTTGGTGAAGGTCCCTCCTCCCAATTTTCTCACAGCACGTTTAAAATGCCACACGACTTATGCCCATATAACAATTCAAACAGTGAAAACCCCATGGAGACTTGTGGGACCTCTCGCACTACAAACAACAAGGGTTTGAGCCATTTATCCCAATTACATGTGTCCTCCCTTACGAATTTCTTAATTATATTTTTGAGGGTGCGATTGAATCGTTCGACTAAACCATCCGTTTGTGGGTGATAAATGCTGGTGCAGATCGGCTTAATACCTAATAACCCATAAAGTTCATTCAGTGTTTGTGACATAAACGAGGTGCCTTGATCAGTCAGAATCTCTTTCGGGATTCCAACTTGGGAGATAACGCGGAAGAATGCTTCCGCAATACTGCGTGCTGAGATATTGCAAAGAGGCACTGCGTCCGGCTATCGCCTTGCATAGTCCACCAGAACTAATGTAAAGCGGTACCCTCATGTTGACCGATCTAATGGCCTGACGAGATCCATCCCAATTCTTTCAAACGGGGTCTCGATTAATGGGAGAGGGTGCAAAGGCGCTTTTGGGATGGCCGCTGGATTTACTAACTGGCATTCGCGGTATGCCGTACACCACCTACGGACATCACCGCGAATTCCTGGCCAATAGAACCGGGCCATTATTCGGGCTAGTGTTTTATCCTGCCCTAAGTGTCCAGCCATGGGATTAAAGTGAGCCGCCTGGAATACCAATTCCCGGCGGCTTTTTGGAATCAAGAGCTGCATGATTTGTTCTTTAGTCTGAGTGTCCTGCGTCACTCAGTACAATCTATCCTTCAGAATAGAAAAATAGGGGAAGGACGGGGTGGCATTTGGCTGGAGCGTTTGACCATCGATTACTCTCACTTGGTCAAATGCATGCCGCAGAGTCTCGTCTCGCGACTGATCTAATGGGAAATCTGCGAGGGATTCCCCGAGCGAGGGAGGAGGAGCCGGCGGCTCCTCACTCTGACGTGGAGATGACATAGATGGCTCTGTGACAGCTGCTCCCGCCAATGCGACACCGGGACCTCCCCTTGCTGAAATACGACAGGACCCACTCTTTACTAAATGACTCATTAATTCCCCGAATCCCGGCCAATCAGTCCCCAAAATTATCGAGTGGGTGAGGCGAGGATTAACCACCGCCTTCACTCTAAACTTTTCCCCTCTGAAAAAAATGTGGACTGACACTAAAGGGTAGCTGTGAACATCCCCGTGCACACACAACACCTTCAGCCCCTGTGCTCCCCCCAATGCCTCGTCTTGCACCAGGCTTTGGTGGCTTGAGGTCTGATTACAGCCAGAGTCCACCAAAGCCTGATATGTATCCCCTTGGATACTCACCGGTATGCGATACGCTCTGGCCTGATCAAGGGCGGCTCCTGGCGCATCGGGGATCTGAACCGCCGCGCCTACTTCCATCACCGAGCACTGCTGTTTGAGGTGGCCCGGCTTCCCGCAGCTTCAGCAAACCGGCCCAGGCTTTCTCTCTGCACCGGTACTCTGGGGCTCACTCACCTGAGGGGGGGAGAGACAGACATGGAAGTGAGAAACGGGAAGACACCGCAGGTGTGGTGGACCGGCTGTGAGGGAGCCGGCCCCCGCCTCCGTGGTGGGGGAACGGGGCGAGGACGAGACACAGAAGGGGAGGGGGAAAGAGAGAGAGAGGAGAGAAGCGAAGAGGGGATCTGTGATCCTGCCGCGGGAACAGCCGCCAAATGACCCTCCGCCAACTCGATGGCCTGATCCAGCGACGCCGGGCGATGGCACTGGACCCACTCCACTGTTCCTTTGGGAAGTTGTGCGATGAACTGCTCCAGTGCCACCAGGTCGACGACTCCGTCAGTGTCGCGGTTGTCAGTCCTCAGCCACCGCCAGCAGGTGTCCCAAAGTTTCTGGCCAAACACGAACGGGCAGCCAACCCCCTCTAGGCGCAGAAGCGCTGACGATGTTGTTCGGGGGTGCGCCCCACACGCTGAGGACGGCCCGGCGCAGGTCCGCGTAGACTAGCTGGCTGTCGGTGGGGAGCTGTAGCGCGGCCTGCTGCGCCTCGCCCGTTAGCAGGGGGAGGAGGTGCGCCGTGCGCTGTTCCACCGGCTACCCCGAGGCTTCTGCTGCTTGTTCAAATAGCATGAGGAAGGCCTCGGGGTCGTCGTGCGGGCCCATCTTCGTTGGGGTGAGGTGGAGTGGGCCCGCAGCGGTGGAGATGGTGAACCCCACCATGAGGAGGTGCCGGAATGCCTGACGATCTTCCTGTTGCACCAGCACCAGGGCCTCGAACCGTTGTCCTTGCTCCTTTCGGAGGGCGAGCAGAGCCTTGTGCTGGCTCTGTTGGGCTGTGGTGAGGGCGTGAATCAGGTCTGCGAAGGGGGAGGACTCCATGGGGCTGTTCTCTTCTGTGCTCAGTCCCGGGTTTCAGCACCACTGTAGATGTCAGAGCAGGTGGGTGGAGCACAGAAGGACAGCAGGCCAGAACTGAGTTCCAAAAACTCTTTTTTATTTGCACTTTTCAGTACGAACATATACTCTCCCAGCCACACACACACACACACACACAAGTCATCTGGTGCGGGAGAGAGCTCCCTTCCTCTGCTCTCTCTCTCCTTATATAGGGCGTGGTTGCTGGGAAGACACACAAACACAGGTTAATTCACATCAGGTGTAGTGATTCTGCCACTTACCTTCCCTGACTCCGCCCCCCGGTCACAGACAGACGCTTGACCATGCCCCCACTGCCACAATAACTTATTAGAATGTTTAACAATCGAAATTAATATTGAAAAAAGTAGAAATGTATTAATTAGCTGTATATATAGAGCGCCAGAAACTAGCATAGAGGCGTTTAAGGACTGGGTAGAAAAGACATTTACAGTAGATACAGTAATAAAAAAGTTATCTTCATTTGTGGGGATACTAATATTGATCTCTTGAACCCTAATAAGCACAGTATGACTGAGCAATTTATTAATACCATGTACAGTATGAGTCTCCACCCAAAAATTACCAGACCCACCAGAATTACTGACCATAGTGCTTCCTTAATAGATAATATATTTACCAATGATATAGATAATAACATTATAAGTGGAATATTAATCAATGATATTAGTGATCATCTACCAGTTTTTACAATTTATGACTGTAATCATAAGAGAAATGTGACAGACCATAAACTTAAGTATAGAAGAGTTAGGACTGAGGAGGCCATGTTTGCATTAAATAATGATTTATTAATACAAGACTGGGAATCAGTTTATATAGAGAATAGCATTGATTGAGCATATGATAATTTTCTAAGTATATTCAAATTATTATATTATAAAAATTGCCCACTGAAGCAATATAGTACAAAACAAAACTATAATGACCAACCTTGGATTACTAAGGGATTACAAAAAGCTTGTAAGAAGAAAAACACTGTATATAGAGAATTTATTAAATTAAGAACCAAAGAGGCAGAAAATAAATATAAAAACAAGTTAACAAGTATCATAAGGAGATGTAGGAAGGATTATTATGGTAAAATAATATACTGTATAATAACAAAAATAATATTAAAGGAATATGGAATATATTAAATAGTATTATTAAAGATTGTTCTGGACAAATACATTACCCTAAATACTTTAATGACAAAGGTATCGGAAATTATAACATGGATGTAGTTGCTAATAGTTTTAATATTTTTTTTTTGTTAATGTTGGACCAAGATTAGCTTAAAATATCTCTGATCCGGTAACAAATGATGACTGTATAGATAATATTATAAAGAGGAATTCTTGTTCTATGTTTCTTACACCAGTAGATGAGAAGGAAATTATTGATATAGTTAATAAATGTAGTAATAAAATATCCACAGATTGTAATGATATTGATATGAAACTAGTGAAAACTATTATTGGGGGGATTTCTAAACAATTACCATACATCTGTAACTTGTCATTTCAAACCGGTACATTTCCAAGCAATATGAAAATAGCAAAAGTAATTCCATTGTATAACTCTGGGGACAAACACAACTTCACAAATTACAGACCTGTTTCTTTACTTCCTCAATTCTCCAAAATTCTTGAAAAACTATTCAATAACAGATTAGATAAAGTCATTGAAAAATACAAACTACTCAGTGATAGTCAATATGGATTTAGAGCAAATAGATCAACAGAGATGGCACTAATGGAATCATCTTATTCTCATTATCTCTAGCCGCTTTATCCTTCTACAGGGTTGCAGGCAAGCTGGAGCCTATCCCAGCTGACTACGGGCGAAAGGCGGGGTACACCCTGGACAAGTCGCCAGGTCATCACAGGGCTGACACATAGACACAGACAATCATTCACACTCACATTCACACCTACGGTCAATTTAGAATCACCAGTTAACCTAACCTGCATGTCTTTGGACTGTGGGGGAAACCGGAGCACCCGGAGGAAACCCACGCGGACACGGGGAGAACATGCAAACTCCACACAGAAAGGCCCTCGCCGGCCACGGGGCTCGAACCCGGACCTTCTTGCTGTGAGGCGACAGCGCTAACCACTACACCACCGTGCCGCCCCGTAATGGAATCAATTGAAGAAATCAGTAACTCTATAGATGATAAGAAACATGTCGCTGGGATATTTATTGATCTTCAAAAAGCTTTTGATACTATTAATCATGATATATTAATTAATAAGATGGAACAATATTGGATAAGAGGAGTTGTATTAAATTGGATAAAAAGTTATTTGAGCAACAGGACACAATTTGTGAAGTTGGGTGACTCTGTCTCAACTCATTTGAATATTGATTGTGGTGTCCCTCAGGGGTCAGTATTGGGTCCTAAACTGTTTATTCTTTATATAAATGATATGTGCAATGTATCAAAGATATTTAAGATGGTATTATTTGCAGATGACACAATTATGTTTTATTCTGGAACAAATTTACATGAGTTAGAAAACAATCTCTTCAGAATTGTGCAGGTTAAAAAGTTGGTTTGATTGAAATAAATTATCATTAAATCTGTCTAAAACAAAAATCATGTTATTTAATAATTATAAAATAAATAGGGCAATAAATGTACAGGCAGATGGTGTTGATATTGAAAGAGTTTCTAATAATAAATTTCTTGGGGTAATAATAGATGATAGAATTAATTGGAAATCACATATAAAATACATACTAATGAAACTATCAAGAAGCATATCTGTGTTGTGTAAAGCTAAGCACATCCTGAACTATAATTCACTCCGCATTCTTTACTGTTCCCTGGTTTTACTGTACTTAAGTTACTGCTCAGTGGTGTGGGGAAATACGTATAAATGTTCACTTCATGCAATAACTATACTTCAAAAAGAGCTATAAGAATAATTCATAGTGCTGGTTACCGAGATCATACTAATTCATTGTTCTTAAATTCAAAATGTTTAAAGGGTGGCACGGTGGTGTAGTGGTCAGCACTGTCGCCTCACAGCAAGAAGGTCCAGGTTCGAGCCCCGTGGCCGGCGAGGGCCTTTCTGTGTGGAGCTTGCATGTTCTCCCCGTGTCCGCGTGGGTTTCCTCCGGGTGCTCCGGTTTCCCCCACAGTCCAAAGACATGCAGGTTAGGATAACTGGTGACTCTAAATTGACCGTAGGTGTGAATGTGAGTGTGAATGGTTGTCTGTGTCTATGTGTCAGCCCTGTGATGACCTGGCGACTTGTCCAGGGTGTACCCCGCCTTTCACCCGTAGTCAGCTGGGATAGGCTCCAGCTTGCCTGCGACCCTGTAGAACAGGATAAAGCGGCTAGAGATAATGAGATGAGATGAGAAAATGTTTAAAATTCAGGGATATTATAGAATATAAAACTGCCTTAGTAATGAACAAAGTAAGGAATTATAAAGTACCAAGGAATATCCAAACAATGTTCTCGGATAGAGAGGGGGGCTATAATTTTAGGGGGAAATAGTTATAGGTAGGTGTATATGTATGTACTGTATATATGTATTGTATGTGTGTATAAATGCATAGCATAAGTATTTGTATATATATGATTTGATTTGGGTGATATTATGCCATGTTGGTATGTCTTGGTATATTGGTATTTTTTTTTTTGTTGTTGTTGATTTTGCTTTCTTTTGTATATATAGTTTATTATGGTGGAAAGTGATGTTTGATTAACGGTGGTATAGAGGGTTAGGATTTGATAAGTTATTTACTTCTTCCTAATCCTTTCCGAACATTATTATGTTATTGCCTTGTGGCTACGCTATTCTGTTTATGAGGATGTTTTGATGATTGCATTTTTTTATTTTTATTTTTTGTTTTTTTGTTTGTTTTTATATCTTCTTTACTGTTTGGAATCAATCAATCAGTCAATCAGTCAATCAATCAATCAATCAATCAATCAATCAATCAATCAATCAATAAAACTTGGCCACATGATGCTGGCAGTGCTGGGGAATTGAGACTCACTGAGGCTGTGCGTAGCTCATTGAGTCTGTACGTATATGGGTGGTCGAGTAGATGACTCATGCCAAGTCCTTAACAACTCCAGTAAGCTAGCTAATAATGATGATGATGATGATTATTAATATTACTATTATTGGTCGTTAGAATAAATATGATGGTCTATAACAGATACTGAGACAGATGCTTTGGTCATTTCTTTATGATGTACATGAACAATAATGTGCACCAAAAGGGTTTCATGATTCAAAGGCTTTTATTAATAATTCAAAGCAGGACATTGCAGTGATACACACACTTAACACACATGTAGGAGATCATTAAGAAGAAGAGTTGAGTTAAACTGAGGAGTGTGTGAGCTCACATGTTAATAAGACAAATGAAATGATGAAAGTGGGAGATTTGAGCAGTAAAGGCCACATGTAACACACAGTGAAGCAGTAGAAGGTGAGCTGAGTAAAGTGTGTGTGAGCTCACAGCTCTGAGCACTGCTCTGTGTTCACTCTGCCCACCACAGTAGGTTGGTTGTCTTTGGAGGCCTCACAGGTCACCACCTTGTTCCTCCACTGCTCCGGGTGGAGGCTCAGCGTGCTGCTCCAGCTGTAGAGGCCGTCCGCGTGCAGAACGGCGGTGCTGCGGCTCTCCCCCGAGCTCCAGCTGCTCCCATCAACCTTCCAGCTCAGTGTCCAGTCCGAGGGGAAGCCCTTGTCGGCCACACACATGAGTGTGACCTTCTCCTGCTGCAGCTCCACACTGGAGGGAGGCAACACCGTCACACTGGGCTGAGTGACACCTACACACACACACACACACACACACACACACACACACACACACACACACACACACACACACACACAGTTGAGACAGGAATGGACAGCTGTCAGTCACTCAGGCTTCGTTTCAGCTCACTGTGTGTTTCACTTCCCTTTATATCTTACAGAGCAGAACTGAGTTCAGTGGAGCATCACAAACGATTCACACTCAATTCAAATACTTTTACATCTTAGATCTATAATCATTTACGTATATTGCAGTTATCCCTGGACAGGAAAATTGAATTAGACCAAGTATTCAGTCATTAAAAATATGAAGCTCATTTTATAACATGAATAAGCCACATTTAAAATACAGAATATTTACCACTTAAGCAAATTCAGTTTTGATTTCTACATTTAAATCCGTTTTTGGACTCACAGTCTCTAAGATATTAAATGTCATTAAAATCATTCAGCAAAAATCTCATCTGTAATTTGCACAATGATATCTACTTTCCTTTTAGATTTAAATTATAATTAACTACCAGCAGTAGAATCAAATACAATTAAGCTTTAAATTATAATTAACAACCTGCAATATAATCAAAGACATTTTTCAAACTTCTAAAATAAGGGAAATTTGAGAAACAGAAGTACTTGACACAAAAATCACATCTGATCTGAATTTGGAGGAAAAATAAATCTAATTACACATTACAACATGAATCTGAACACACTCCATTTCAGTCATTAATCTGAACACACTGCATTTCAGTGATTAATCTGAACACACTCCATTTCAGTCATTAATCTGAACACACTCCATTTCAGTCATTAATCTGAACACACTCCATTTCAGTAATTAGTAAACAGGTTACTTACGGCCCACAGACAGTTTGGTTCCTCCACCAAAAGTGTACCACAGTGATACAAACAGGTTTAGCGGCCGTACAAAAACCCTGCTGCTCTAAACTCACTGCTCTCTCCATCCATTTAAACCTCTTATTACAAAACAGCTACAAAACACCAACTTCTGCTCACATCAGCTGATTAATACACTAACTCTCTGACTGTTTTACTACATTTTACTGTTTTTTTTTTCTTTTTATACACCAAGAGTGTCAATCTAAACTGAGGATGCAATTAGTGCGTAAGAAACACAAATAAATTACACAAAATAAAAGTTGAAATTTCACAAAATGTAGATCTGCAATTGCACAGGATTTACCCAGAATGCCTCATGGAGTAAAAATGCTGATGTACTCATGAGAAATTTACAATATATGACTGAATGTGTGGAGCTAAAGTGAGAATAATTCCTCCACTGCTTCTGTAGACTGATAGAAAGTTATGATATGATATTTAAGTCCTACGATGAACTAAAGATTAATTTACAGTCAAAAATATTAGTGTGTATTTACTCACTGCCAACATTGATGCTGCTTCTTCCACCATAAATCCACTACAGTGAGAAACTCATTAACATTCAGTACAAACACCATCCAGTGAAAGTTGAAGCTTCTCTCTCTAATTCACTTATTTATGCATCTTAGACCTCAAAGTGTTTTACAGAAAATCTCCATCTGACCCCACAAGTAAAATTCACACAATAACTCTGTAGTAGTGTGAGAATTACGGTAAGATTGGGGGAATGTGGTAAAGGTGTTTCCATACTTAGAGGACACTTTGCATTGGCAGCACATGCTTCAGTGCTCTGGGAGTGTTTATAGCGCTGTGACTTTAACACTTCATGACTGAGAGCTGCTGCTACAGCAACTTCACCCACAGCTACCATGACTTTGATCCCCATCTTCATCTGGACACTGATCCTCTGGACTCAAGGTCAGACACGGCTTTGCCTTTTATATTTTAAACAAACTCGTCAAGACAATACATTTTTCAGGTTTGTCTCATGATTATTCTTTCAACAGTTTCTGTATCATACGTTTTTTTTTCAGAATGCAGAGGTCAAGCCACAGTAACTCAGACTCCTGCAGTGAAATCTGCTCTTCCAGGAGAAACAGTCACCATCAACTGTAGAACCAGTCAGGCGGTGTACACAGACTCAAATGGTGACCGGTTACACTGGTATCAGCAGAAACCTGGAGAAGCTCCTAAATTCCTGATTAAACTTGCAAATCAGCGACAGTCAGGTTTTCCAGCTCGTTTCAGTGGCAGTGGATCTGGATCTGATTTCACTCTGACCATCAGTGGAGTCCAGACTGAAGATGCAGCAGATTATTACTGTCAGAGTTACCATTCCATCTCTGGTTACTGGTTCACACAGTGTTATAGAGTCGTACAAAAACCTCCCTCAGTCAGATTGTAGAGAGACTGCACTGCTGCAGCTGGGAGAGACTGCAGGTGCTGAGTTGGAGGATGTGATACGACACAAGTTCACAACTCACAGTCGAAATCTCTCCATAACCATGATGATTATGAAAAGTGAGTATATAGTAAGCTATATTTCCATTAAAATAGTTCAGCAACGAAAGATGTAGGATTAGACTTTGAGGCCTTTTTGAATTTTTCCTGCTATATTTTCACTCAATCCTCCTTTGAGCCCAACACTGAATTGGTTCAGAAAAAGGAAATATGGCTAATCATTTCGAAGGCCATTGTTCTGAAAAACTTAGATGAAGCTGTTGATTGTTTGCCCACTTCTGGTACATCACACATTGACATTACTGACCCTAAAGTGTATACCATGTCAGTTGCATAAGTATTCACACACACTGCACTTTTCCACATTTTCTAGTGTTACAGCCTGGAACTGAAATGCACTGAAGTGGGACTAAAGGTCATGAAGCTACACAAAACCTCCCACATTGTTGAAGTTTGGGGAAAATCAGTCAAGGGTCTTATGAGTTAATTAACTCTAAATTAGGCGGCACGGTGGTGTAGTGTTTAGCGCTGTCGCCTCACAGCAAGAAAGTCCGGGTTCGAGCCCCGTGGCCGGCGAGGGCCTTTCTGTGCGGAGTTTGCATGTTCTCCCCGTGTCCGCGTGGGTTTCCTCCGGGTGCTCCGGTTTCCCCCACAGTCCAAAGACATGCAGGTTAGGTTAACTGGTGACTCTAAATTGACCGTAGGTGTGAATGTGAGTGTGAATGGTTGTCTGTGTCTATGTGTCAGCCCTGTGATGACCTGGCGACTTGTCCAGGGTGTACCCCGCCTTTCGCCCATAGTCAGCTGGGATAGGTTCCAGCTTGCCTGCGACCCTGTAGAACAGGATAAAGCGGCTAGAGATAATGAGATGAGAGCTCTAAATTAGTTCTGATGAAACAAGTTCTCATCAGAAGTCATATAATTAGTTGAATGGTGTCCACCAGTGTCACATGATCGCAGTGTAAATCTCCCTGTTCCTGAAAGGCACTGAAATATGTTGGAGAACATCTTTAAATAAATAGCATCATGGAAAACAAGTTCATGATGGAAGTCATATGAAACCCCGTTTGAGTTTATCTTCAGGCTTGTGGCAGACGCAGCAAACATGGAAGAATCAGTCTGATGGGAACAAAACACAACTTGGAACAATGAACTGAACTACTGTATATTTGTGGCAGATCACAGAATCCAGGGACACATGTCTGCCCGGGGGCATTTTGAGTTATTGACAGATTCAGAAAATACAGTTTCTAAGCTTTCCAATGATGCCTTCCATGTGGAGATCTGACAATATTTGAAGAATGTGTGGCCTTTTGAAAGTGTATACTTCTTAAAACAGAAAAGGGAGAAAATCGCCCTCAAAGTTTTCCATCTCAGCTACTCTGGGTGTAGGGCGGGCACATAATGGTGCTCATTTGCATGACATTAAGGAAAGCTCTACCCCCTACTAGCTAGCACGATACTACTTTCATGTAAACAAAGATCACCACGTCAATTTTCCTTCCATGCAAAGTATGCCCAGCACAATTATGAAGTACAAAAATAAGTCCTAAAGTATACTTTAACGTTTTGTGGTTGAAAAATTACTCACACCGTCAGAAAGAAAGATAGCACGATGATGACACAGCTAACACAACACTAGTTTCATGTAAAGCCTCGGTCACAACCGGCTGTGTGTGCTCCTACGGCCGGTCTACATGCAAAAAACACAAGAAACACACGGAGAGCGCGCATGAAACGCACGAGAGCGCGTGTGTGAAAAGCACGAGAGCGCGCGTGTGATGTGCTGATTTTCGAGCCACAGACCGGCCGCAGAGGTTCTTTGTCATGTCAAACAAACTCTACGGGCGCTTACGTTTTTTTCAGGTTGCAAGACAAACTTACGGCCAACGCGCGTCTTTCTCCGTGAACAAAAAAAAAAACGCAGCGATTTGGGAAACGCCAAAAATCACACGGCCAAAAAATTGCACGTCCGGTTGTGACCTAGGCTTAACCAAACCACAACACTCTCCGTTACATGCAAAAATAACCACACAGCCTTAGATTAATAAACTTACCCCATCAGAAAGAGAAACGGCGCCTTGCACACACCAATGCCTCCGATGGAATCATGTAGTCCTAGAACGGTCCGTGTATCATCCAATCATTCAAGTATTCCATTCAATCTGGAAAACGAGGTTGCGTTTTTTTTTGCTAGAAATGGTTATCTCCGATGTAAATACCGAGTGTCTGTTTGCTTCGCGGTGTGTCAGCTCCTCTGCGCTCTGTTTAGTAACTCATTCCATAGTGAAATCACACGCCTGTATGCAGTTAAGTAGCCATGTGCCCAACTCGGATCATACAGCTGATTCGCGGGAAAAAAAAAAAATTACTTAAATCATCATGTGAATGGCCCATATGGTAATTTACCCACACCCCCCAGCAGGCTACAGTCCTGACAAAAACGAGACAATTTGCAACAAAAAATGTATGCTTTTCCAACAAAACAATCTATTATCTGAAATACTGATTGCATTCTTCAAGATCTCAACTTGCACATGATGGAAAAAAACAAAAATAACAAATTTCGAAAAAAAAAAATGCTTCTTTTGCGATTATCTCAGATTTGTTTCGGCCGACATGTGTCCCTGGATTCAGTGAGGGGTGACATTTGGTCGAAACTGATATCCCGAATGAAGCATGGTGGTGGGAGCATCATGCTGAGAGATTTACCTTTGGCCCCTTTGTGGTATCCTGAGTAATGCCCTTCTTTACCTGGACACTGATTTTTGGTGAACAGCCTCCTCTAGGCAGAGTCTCATTTGTGCCATATTTGATCCAGTTTTAAAATAATGGATTTAATTGTGCTCTGTGGTATATTCAAACTTTGGGAAATGTTTTTACCAAACCAAACCAAGACTGATACTTTTTCAGTGAGACCATGGAGGTCTTTAATTGCAATGATGTGCTATTTTGTGTAGATTCATGACATTTAATCACACTACTTACTCTTTCCACACTTGTGCACATTTATGGACGGACACAATGTCACTTTGATCAGATACATCCACAGTAAGTTCAGGAAGATGGAGCACAATACACAGATTTCCCATCCAGTTCAATCTTTTTTTTTTTTTTTATCCATGAAATTTACTTTGCTCATTGATTGCTTTTATCCAAAGAGATATAAATTAAAATGCTAAAAGCATATATTGTGTTCCAGGAGGTTTGTATGAACAGGACCTTTAGAATAGGAGCCTGATCTTACTTAGTGTGTGTGAACAATAGGACAAGATTTTAGATCTTGAATACGTCTCTATTACTGCCTTGATATATGATTCTCTCTCTCTCTCTCGATCTGGGTTAAGGGCCTTAATCAAGGGTCACTTGGCAGTGCTGAGGCTCGATCCCCTGACCTTCTGCTCTGTTACTCAGAGCCTTAACCACTGAACCTCTACTGCAACACAACAGAGAAACAAAACAGTTTCAAATCATATTTGCGACCTAGATACAATAACAGTGATCCCTGAAAATACAGTATAGTAAAAAAAAAAAGGTAAAATTATTCACCTTTTATTTTTACACACTTGTGCACATTTATATATGGAGACATTGTAACGTTGATTAGCGACGGCCACGTTCACTTCAGTAAGACACAGATTTCCCATCCAGTTAATTTGTTTTGTTTTTTTTGTCCCTGAATTCTAATTTGCTGTTTTATTGCTTTTATCCAAGGAGATATACATTAAAGTGTCTAAAGCATATCTTATGTTCCAGGAAGTTTGCATGATCAGGACCTTCAGGAGAAGAGACTGATCTCTCTCTCTCTCTCTGTCTGTGTGCAATTGGAAGAGATTTTAGGTCTTGAATCAGACTCAGTGACTGCCTCAATATGTCATTCCCCCCATCAATCTGTCAACATTTTGTGTCTTTCAGTGTCTTCACTCCTGTCATGGTTTATGACTATTTTTATGTTTTCTCAGAGATCAGATTATTATTCAGTATATTTAAAATGTCCTTGTTAGATTTTTCATGAGTTTAGGCAGATTCTTCCCAGCCAGAGAAATAAGAAGTAACAGTTCATTTGCATGAACAGCTCTGAGACCCAGAATAGACCAACACTTTCAGCAGATGTTCATGGTTTTTCAGTTGAACTCACTCAAGCACAACACGCAGCGCTGCACTCGACCTGCTGTTAAAGGTGCCGATCCAAATCACTGTCAAAGACACTTCACGACTGAAAAAGGAGACATGCTTTCCACATTTAAGCTTTATTTCAATACAGATACACCACTGACTCCACTCCAGTCTTCTAAATATGTTTTAAAGTGTACACTTCTATTCTAGTGGACTTTACAGCTGCTCTTTCAGAACGAGGTGATCTGAGTGGTGTTGTGGTGGGAGACGGTACAGCCGAACACCTCGGACTCTTCCCAGCGTTCTTTGAAGAGGGTCAGGGTGCTGAAGGGTCCTTCTGTTCTTCTGTGCTGGTTAGAACCCCCTCATTCACCTCGACACCATCCATGGTGCAGCTCAGCAGCGCCCCCTGTGGAGAATAGGCTGAGAGCAGGCAGAGCAGCGAGGCCGATCCCTCAGAGAGCTGCAGAGAGGAGGGAGGGAGCAGAGACACGGAGGAGTTCACCACCGGACCACCTGGAGAACACACACACACACAGTCATTGTGGTTATATTTACAGAACACAATTGTCTGATTAAATGTTTTTTTTCATTGGTTAGTTTTCTTTGTCACTCTGGTGTTTAAACTCAGTGATGATTCAGTAAACCTGTCTGACTCTGGAGCACAGTGTACTGTACACACTGCAGGAGACTGGAGGAGAAATAACACTAAATGATGGATTAGTGATGAGATTCATCTTTCCAGTCAGAAAAAAAACAACAACATGATCCATAAAGATAGTAAGGAAACAACTTTTTATTGCTGCTCACCTCTAAATCTCCTCTGTAGTCAGTCTGAATCCTGATGGAATTAAAGTGAAAAACTCAACTTCTGCCATTTCTCTACTACATTTATACACCTGTAATTTCCAGGAAATCTCTCATTTTGACTTTCTGATCAGTGAAAGTTTAAACTTCTCTCTCTCTCTCACTCACTTTTATGCATATTAGATCTACAGTGGTGTTTGAAAGTTTGTGAACCCTTTAGAATTTTCTATATTTCTGCATAAATATGATCTGAAACATCATCAGATTTTCACACAAGTCCTAAAAGTAGATAAAGAGAACCCAGTTAAACAAATGAGACAAAAATATTATACTTGTTCATTTTTTTATTGAGGAAAATGATCCAATATTACATATCTGTGAGTGGCAAAAGTATGTGAACCTCTAGGATTAGCAGTTAATTTGAAGGTGAGATTAGAGTCAGGTGTTTTCAATCAGTGGGATGACAATCAGGTGTGAGTGGGCACCCGGTTTTATTTAAAGAACAGGGATCTATCAAAGTCTGATCTTCACAACACATTTGTGGAAGTGTATCGTGGCACGAACAAAGGAGATTTCTGAGGACGTCATAAAAAGCGTTGTTGATGCTCATCAGGCTGGAGAAGGTTACAAAACCATCCAAACACACCTCGTTTAACACTTCAGCAAATTAACGGTGCTTGCTGAGTTGAGTGTGTTAGTGCAGGTAAAACATTAAAATGTGTAGGACAGGGGACACTCCTTACATCTAAAGTGCTAATGGTTAATGAACTTATTACTGATCAGGAGTTTAATGTACTTTGTTTAACTGAAACATGGATGAAGCCAAATGAATATAGAGCATTAAATGAAGCTAGTCCTCCTGGATACAGTTATATAGACCAGCCTCGTCTAACTGGCAGAGGACGAGGTGGCGCAGTTATTTATAATGATTATCCACAACCCCGATTCCAAAAAAGTACAAATTGTAAATAAAAACGGAATGCAATGATGTGGAAGTTTCAATATTCCATATTTTATTCAGAATAGAACATAGATGACATATCAAATGTTTAAACTGAGAAAATGTATCATTTAAAGAGAAAAATTAGGTGATTTTAAATTTCATGACATCAACACATCTCAAAAAAATTGGGAGAAGTCCATGTTTACCACTGTGAGACATCCCCTTTTCTCTTTACAACAGTCTGTAAACATCTGGGGACTGAGGAGACAAGTTGCTCAAGTTTAGGGATAGGAATGTTAACCCATTCTTGTCTTATGTAGGATTCTAGTTGCTCAACTGTCTTAGGTCTTTTTTGTAGTATCTTCCGTTTTATGATGCGCCAAATGTTTTCTATGGGTGAAAGATCTGGACTGCAGGCTGGCCAGTTCAGTACCCGGACCCTTCTTCTACGCAGCCATGATGCTGTAATTGATGCAATATGTGGTTTGGCATTGTCATGTTGGAAAATGCAAGGTCTTCCCTGAAAGAGACGTCGTCTGGATGGGAGCATATGTTGCTCTAGAACCTGGATATACCTTTCAGCATTGATGGTGTCTTTCCAGATGTGTAAGCTGCCCATGCCACACGCACTAATGCAACCCCATACCATCAGAGATGCAGGCTTCTGAACTGAGCACTGATAACAACTTGGGTCGTCCTTCTCCTCTTTAGTCCAAATGACACGGCGTCCCTGATTTCCATAAAGAACTTCAAATTTTGATTCGTCTGACCACAGAACAGTTTTCCACTTTGCCACAGTCCATTTTAAATGAGCCTTGGCCCAGAGAAAATGTCTGCGCTTCAGGATCATGTTTAGATACGGCTTCTTCTTTGAACTATAGAGTTTTAGCTGGCAACGATGGATGGCACGGTAAATTGTGTTCACAGATAATGTTCTCTGGAAATATTCCTGAGCCCATTTTGTGATTTCCAATACAGAAGCATGCCTGTATGTGATGCAGTGCCATCTAAGGCCCCGAAGATCAGGGGCACCCAGTATGGTTTTCCGGCCTTGACCCTTATGCACAGAGATTCTTCCAGATTCTCTGAATCTTTTGATGATATTATGCACTGTAGATGATGATATGTTCAAACTCTTTGCAATTTTACACTGTCAAACTCCTTTCTGATATTGCTCCACTATTTGTCGATGCAGAATTAGGGGGATTGGTGATCCTCTTCCCAGCTTTACTTCTGAGAGCCGTTGCCACTCCAAGATGCTCTTTTTAAACCCAGTCATGTTAATGACCTATTGCCAATTGACCTAATGAGTTGCAATTTGGTCCTCCAGCTGTTCCTTTTTTGTACCTTTAACTTTTCCAGCCTCTTATTGCCCTTGTCTCAACTTTTTTGAGATGTGTTGCTGTCATGAAATTTCAAATGAGCCAATATTTGGCATGAAATTTCAAAATGTCTCACTTTCAACATTTGATATGTTGTCTATGTTCTATTGTGAATACAATATCAATTTTTGAGATTTGTAAATTATTGCATTCCGTTTTTATTTACAATTTGTACTTTGTAGGGGCGGCACGGTGCTGTAGTGGTTAGCGCTGTCGCCTCACAGCAAGAAGGTCCTGGGTTCGAGCCCCAGGGCCGGCGAGGGCCTTTCTGTGTGGAGTTTGCATGTTCTCCCCGTGTCCGCGTGGGTTTCCTCCGGGTGCTCCGGTTTCCCCCACAGTCCAAAGACATGCAGGTTAGGTTAACTGGTGACTCTAAATTGACCCTAGTGTGAGTGTGAATGGTTGTCTGTGTCTATGTGTCAGCCCTGTGATGACCTGGCGACTTGTCCAGGGTGTACCCCGCCTTTCGCCTGTAGTCAGCTGGGATAGGCTCCAGCTTGCCTGTGACCCTGTAGAAGGATAAAGCGGCTAGAGATAATGAGATGAGATGAGATTTGTACTTTGTCCCAATTTTTTTGGAATCGGGGTTGAATTCGGCCTGCTGTGATGGTGTGATTATCTTCGCATGAACCAAACAATGGTGCGGTCTAAGCTGATGAAGTTTTTTGGGCAGTCTTCTTCAAGCACTGAAGGTGATTTAAGGGCTGAAACAGCGACGGTCGAAGCACACTCAGAGCCCCTACTGTCCCCGAGCACATTGGACAGGGTCAGTAATACAGGGGTGAGTAAAAAGCGCCAAAGTGAAAATGCTGTCAGCCGGCAAGGGACTGAAGGGAGCTACATTTCAGGAGGCATAGTGTGCTGAGTCCCCGTGTTGAACCTACCTGTATGATGTAAAATGATGTCATTCTGTGTTCAGTTTGTAAATTATCGCGAAATTCTGATTCCTTCATAGTTGTTTGTTCCCAGACTCTTCTCCACTCTGTTCAATTGTAAATGAAGTTTTGTGTTGAAGTAAAGGGCTAAAGGGAATCCTTAAAGCTCTTTTGATCAATTCCATACTAAAATAAACTTAAATAAGCTCAAACTAAAGAGGTTGATTTTATCTTGATGGTGCACAGGGCGCCCAAAATCAAGAACTTTCTTATAAGAGGCTGGAGTGGAGCTTAAATTGTATATGTAATGGAGAAGCCTAGCTGTATCTGTACAAATGTTTGAATTGTGTCAGTGTGGTTGGTATAAACCTCTATTACATCCACTTTGATAAGTCAGTAACAAAGAAAAATTACAGCCTAAGTGAAGACAAAAAAAGAAAAAGTGAAGAATACTGCTTTGACTTGATTTTTCAAGGAAAAAAGTGGAGAACATTTTTCAGAACCCATGGGGAATGCTGCTAAAGCCACCAATTATTCTCACTGAGATGAAATAAAATTGAAATCAAATTAATTGGGGAAATGAAATTAATTTAAAATGGGTACCCAACAGGTTATCAGTCAGAAGGTGCAGGCCTGTATCGACGCTTCTGGGCGTAGTCACCTGAAGCGCCTGCTTCACGCAATATCTCACTCGTGTCTCCCTTTCTTCTCCCTCGTGTTGTTCTCTCCCTCACGCACACCTTCCTGTTTCTTGCTGACCTCTCACCCCAACTGCTGACTGGATCCACGTTCAAGATAAGTAAATTTAAAATAACTTATTTATTATTAAATGTCAAGGATGTTACCATATTATAAAAGACATGAAATTAAAATTTTAATAACAATAAATAAATAAACTGATAACAAAATTTCAGTCATGAAGTGTTAAAGTCACAGCGCTATAAACACTCCCAGAGCACTGAAGCATGTGCTGCCAATGCAAAGTGTCAATGCAATGACTATTATAATATTTCAATTTCATATTGTGTTATTATATTATTTTTTTCAGAATGCAGAGGTCAAGCCACAGTAACTCAGACTCCTGCAGTGAAATCTGCTCTTCCAGGAGAAACAGTCACCATCAATTGTAGAACCAGTCAGGCTGTGTCTTCTCACAGCTCATATGGTAACCGCTTATTCTGGTATCAGCAGAAACCTGGAGAAGCTCCGAAACTTCTGATTAAATTTGTGAATCAGCGACACTCAGGCTTTCCAGCTCGTTTCAGTGGCAGTGGATCTGGATCTGATTTCACTCTGACCATCAATGGAGTCCAGACTGAAGATGCAGGAGATTATTACTGTCAGAGTCATCATGATATCACTGGTTACTGGTTCACACAGTGTTATAGAGTCGTACAAAAACCTCCCTCAGTCAGATTGTAGAGAGACTGCACTGCTGCAGCTGGGAGAGACTGCAGGTGCTGAGTTGGAGGATGTGATACGACACAATGACCCTCTGTGGAGGAGAGGAACCACACCACACTAACTCACAACTCACATTAGAAATCTCTCAATAATCATCACACCACACTGCACACAGTCCATCACATCCACTACTGTAAGATCAATAGTTTCCCAGGTCTCTCAGTCGTGGTGTTACACACTCATTAAAAGACACAGAGATGTCAAAGTTAAATCCAGTGATTAATGTCTGTAAAATTTTTTGCTGTTTGAGGAGCCATGTGTTTGATCAGTGTTCATGGTGTCCTGACATTGACTAACTCACAGGTTCCTAACCCTGGTTTACCCCTTGTCCACCCCAGGACCCCCTGTCCTGCACATTTCAGCACTTTCCCTGTCTCCAACACACCTCATTTAACTCTTCAGCTAATTAACAGTGCTTGCTGAGTTGAGTGAGTGTGTTAGTGCAGGTAAAATAGTAAAATGTGCAGGACAGGGGACACTCCAGGACCAGAGACAGGAAACTATGGATAAATGAATTAACTCTCGTTACAGACTGATCTTTAAATTGTAGCATGTCTTTTGGTGTCGGAAATTCACTCCCGAAGTAATACTTAACACAGCACAGATGAAATTTCAGTCCTCTCTGACCCATGGTGCAAACAGGCAATGCAATGAATCAAAATAGAATAACTGAAATAAACAATAGAAATATAAACACTCTAGATAAGAAATAGATACTCACAGGTATATATATATATATATGTATATATATATATATATATATATATATATATATATATATATATATATATATATATATATATATCCACTATATTGCCAAAAGTATTTGCTCACCTATCCAAATTATCGGAATCAGGTGTTCCAATCACTTCCATGGCCACAGGTGTATAAAGTAAAGTAAAGTAAAGTAACTTTATTGGTCTCCCTAGGGAGAAATTTAGCTTAGAGTCAGGGAACATTGCTGCATCAAGATAGAGACACAAACACACATCTAATTAACTAAAAGAACATGTGCAATCCAGCATTTTTGTTCCAGGTGAACTGTGCAAATTAAAAATCCTAACATTGATACATACAAACAATTCAAACAAGTACCATTAATACATTCATGCATACATACAAACATACTTACCTAACATCCACTCAAGTAATATCCATACATACCTATCCATACATCCAATCAATAACATCTATACATTCCTAGATATCTCACAAAAATGAATACCATTCCTACAGTCATATATATAAATTACGTTCATACATATCCATACATGTACAAAAGAACCATAGTTCTAAATAACCTGTGCAAAATAGCCAAAGAAAGATAACACATTCTAGTCTTCCATCTATGCATACATACACCATCCATTTATTAGATTATTCACTTTAACTTTAACTTCAAGGTAGTCCACAGGCCAGGGGCACAGATGTCCAATACCAGGCTAGTGCGCCACCTAAGTTAAGATGCATGTTAATAACTAGCTTGTTCACTAATGATATCTGCACTCAACATGCACAGATGCAGCCTCAGGATTAGGGAACCCTGCCTTAACCCCCCTCCCAGTTGAGGCAGAAGGAGGTGAGCAGTGTCTCTCATCTCATTATCTCTAGCCGCTTTATCCTGTTCTACAGGGTCGCAGGCAAGCCGGAGCCTATCCCAGCTGACTACGGGCGAAAGGCGGGGTACACCCTGGACAAGTCGCCAGGTCATCACAGGGCTGACACATAGACACAAACAACCATTCACACTCACATTCACACCTACGGTCAATTTAGAGTCACCAGTTAACCTAACCTGCATGTCTTTGGACTGTGGGGGAAACCGGAGCACCCGGAGGAAACCCACACGGACACGGGGAGAACATGCAAACTCCACACACAAAGGCCCTCGCTGGCCACGGGGCTCGAACCCGGACCTTCTTGCTGTGAGGCAACAGCGCTAACCACTACATCACCGTGCCGCCCCCGAGGTGTATGATTGATAATGTATTTACAGAGAAATCTATGAATAATGGATGGCATGATGGTGTAGTGGTGTAGTGGTTAGCATTGTTGCCTCACAGCAAGAAGGTCCTGGGTTTGAGCCCATTAGCCAACAAGGGCCTTTTTGTATGGAGCTTGCATGTTCTTCCCACATGTGCATGGGGTTCCTCCAGGTGCTCTGGTTTCCCCCACAGTCTAAAGACATGCAGGTTAGACTAATTGGTGGCTCTAAATTGACCGTATTATGTGAGTGTGAATGGTTGTTTGTCTCTATGTGTCAGCCCTGCGATGACCTGGTGACTTGTCCTGGGTGTACCCTGCCGCTTGCCCGTAGTCAGCTGGGATAGGCTCCTGCGACCCTGTACAGGATAAGCTGCTACAGATAATGGATGGATCAATGGATCTGTGAATAAAGGGCTTTGGGGTTAAGGCTCATGCAGACTGATTTTTAGTATTTTATGCTGCATTTACCAAGTGAGCAGCTAGCTATAGAGATCTTGCAGTCACGTGACCGGAAAGTACACAATCACCATCTTGTCGGTCAAAAACACAGCTGAATACTGCTGCACTCGTGTACAGAATGGATCAATTTCAACCGACGGACTACACGGCTCATTTTTCTAATGAACAGATAACTAGATATATGTCTAAAATAAACGATCTACAGATTTATGACCCTTATGGCTTACCGGATGGAGTTTTCACGACCGGATTTTGAACTGCCAGAGGTGAAATACCCAGACGTGTATAATTACCTCATTAACTTTCCCTCGCTGTTCAGTGGTGAAGCACTGCGTGCCTATAAATCTCTGGACAGTTATCTTTACAGAAATTCAGGATTTGTCAGCGACTCAGATGTGGCATCTTGTAAACAAGAATCCTCATTGGATGGGTAACTCACTTAAGTATTGAGTATAGCATTGACCAGCCAATTATAGAATAGAATAAGGTAATTCCAGCTGTAATTCCAAATCGTCCGTCTTGTTTACATGGATCTGGCTTTGGAGAGGTAGAGGCTTGGCAGTTGAGATTTGAGTGGCTGTTTTCTGAGCTTAGTCAACAGGCCGGCTCTGCCTGTAGCCTCGCTTTTCCTTCCGCTCCCGGCACCGCCTCCTTCGCTTTGCTCTCAATAACAATCCACGGAGACCCCGCTGGTCTCGCTATCTTGTCCGGAATGTTGTGCATGCGATGGAAATCGCTACAAACCGTCATTTTCTGCTGAAAACCAATGCCCAGTAAGTCCATACGGTTGTAGTGGATATTGAAGTCCGGTACAGACGAACAACACACAAAAATACACACAAAAAACATAAAAAACGTGCACAGGTAGGGAGAGCTTGTAGCCGCAGCCGTTGTAGTAGAATTGTATATAGTAGGGTTTTCCAGAAGAAAAGGTAGAAGTAAAAGCAGAAGTAGAACCAGAAGTAGAAGTAGAAGGCGGAATATGGCGTTTGACCGACACGATGGCATCTGTCACAATCTGGATCAGCTGTGACGTCACATGCAAGTGTTCCATAGCAAGCAAGTACAATTTTAGCTGATAACGTTCATATAGAAATTCCAGTAATGAAATGGACAAGTGGCATATGAAATGAACAAAAACTGGCTAAAAAGACTGTTAGATAGCTTGACTTATGATGTAAAGGGAATAATGCCACTGTCACTTTTAAGATCATAAATTTGTTTCCCTTTTTGATCAACTAATGTTACTAACCAAGCATGCAGCTCATTCCATCCAAATGTTCGTAATACATACATATGGTTCTCAAAACATGCTGTGTTAGTACAATTATATGACAGATTCTGAATTATGTACCTTATGGATACTTATGTAAGTTAAAGTGTTGGAGTGCCAGATACCAACGGGTGATCTGTGTGTTGGCATCCTTCATGCGGTGGAGCCACTGGAGGGGCGCGTGGTCTGAACAGAGGGTGAAAGGGTACCCCAGCAGGTAGTAACGGAGGGTGAGGACCGCCCACTTGATCACCAGACACTCTTTTTCTATGGTGCTGTAGCGCCCCTCATGCACCGACAGCTTCCTACTGATGTACAGGACAGGGCGGTCCTCCCCCTCCACCTCCTGGGACAAAACCGCCCCAGGCCTCTGTTCGATGCATCGGTCTGTAACACAAAGGGGAGAGAAAAGTCAGGGGAGTGTAAAAGTGGCCCCCCACACAGTGCAGCCTTTACCTCAGAAAAAGCCCGCTGGCATTGCTCCGTCCACTGGACAGGATCTGGTGCCCCCTTTTTAGTGAGATCAGTCAGCGGGCTGGTGACGTCCGAATAATTAGGTATAAACCTACGATAATAGCCAGCCAGCCCCAGGAACTGTCTCACCCCCTTTTTGGTCTTGGGTCTTGGGCAGGCCGCAATTGCTGCTGTCTTGTTAATTTGGGGACGCGCCTGCCCGTTGCCCAAGTGGAAGCCCAGATACCGTACTTCCACCCGCCCAATCGCACATTTCTTTGGGTTGGCTGTGAGACCCGCTCGCCTCAGCGACCTAAGGATGGCCCTTAGATGTTCGAGGTGCCTCGGCCAGTCATGACTATAGACGATGATGTCGTCGAGGTAGGCGGCCGCATAGGTGGCGTGGGGGCGGAGGACCCTATATATCAGCCGCTGAAACGTAGCGGGCGCCCCAAACAGCCCAAACAGAAGTGTGATGAATTGGTGTAAACCAAACGGTGTGGAAAACGCCATTTTTTCTCGGGATAGTGGAGTCAAGGGGATCTGCCAATATCCCTTCGTCAAATCCAGTGTCGAATAAAAGTGAACAGTGCCGAGTCGATCGAGCAACTCATCAATACGAGGCATTGGGTACGCGTCGAATTTAGACAACGCGGTGACTTTTCTATAGTCCACACAGAACCAGACCGACCCGTCGGCCTTGGGTACCAAGACCACCGGGCTGCTCCAGTCACTGTGGGACTCCTCGACGATGCCGATTTTGAGCATGGCCTTGAGTTCTTCCCGAACCACTTTTTTTTGTGTTTGCATAGCCTGTAAGGGCGGCTATGCACTACCACCCCTGGGGGCGTCTCAATGTGGTGCTCTATGAGGTTGGTGCGACCGGGCAGGGGCAAGAACACATCTGAAAACTCAGTCTGCAACTGGGCGACCTCCGTGAGTTGTGTCGGGGAGAGGTGGTCTCCACAGGGGACCAGAGAGGTACGTGATGCCAATGCCCTTTTTGAACCTCCGGCCCCAGCTCCGCTTTCTCCGGGACCACTGACACCAATGCCACGGGGACCTCCTCATTCCAGAGTTTAAGCAGATTGAGGTGGTAAATCTGTAGCGCCCCAATCCTGTCCGTTCACCTCACCTCATCGTCGATGTCCCCAACTCGCCGTGTGACCTCAAAGGGTCCTTGCCACTTGGCAATCAATTTGGAGCTTGATGTGGGCAACAGTACGAGTACCTTATCTCCCGGTGCGAACTCCCTAAGGTGTGTACCCTTGTTGTACAGGTGGGCTTGCCGTTCTTGGGCCTGCCGCAAATTCTCCTGGGTTAGGTGGGTGAGCGTGTGGAGTTTTGCGCGCAGGTCCATAACGTATTGAATTTCATTTTTACTTTGTGAAGGTCCCTCCTCCCAATTTTCGTCTAGAATGCCGTGCGGCTTACGCCCATATAATAATTCGAACGGGGAGAACCCCGTGGAGGCTTGGGGGACCTCTCGCACTGAAAACAACAAGGGCTCGAGCCACTTATCCCAATTACATGCATCCTCACTTATGAATTTTTAAATTATATTCTTGAGGGTGCGATTGAACCGTTCCACTACACCATCCATTTGTGGGTGATACACGTTGGTGTGGATCGGCTTAATCCCCAATAACCCATACAGTTTGCGCAGTGTCCGTGACATAAACGTGGTGCCTCGATCAGTCAGAATCTCTTTCGGGATTCCAACTTGGGATATGACGCGGAAGAGCACCTCTGCAATACTGCATGCTGAGATATTGCGCAGAGGCACTGCTTCCGGGTATCGCGTTGCATAGTCCACCAGAACTAATATAAAGCGGTACCCTCGTGCTGACCGATCTAATGGCCCGACGAGATCCATACCAATTCTTTCGAACTGGGTCTCGAATAATGGTAGAGGGTGCAAAGGCGCTTTTGGAACAGCTGCTGGATTTACTAATTGGCATTCGCGGCACGCCGCACACCACCTACGAACATCACCGGGAATCCCCGGCCAATAGAATCGGGCCATTATTCGGGCTAGTGTCTTATCCTGCCCTAAGTGTCCAGCCATGGGATTAAAGTGAGCCACCTGGAACACCAATTCCCAGTGGCTCTTTGGAATTAAGTGCTGCGTGACTTGCTCTTTCTTCTGAGTGTCCTGCGTCACTCAGTATAATCTATCTTTCATAATAGAAAAATAGCGGAAGGACGGGGTGGCGTTCGGCGGGATCATTTGACCATCGATTACTCTCACTTGGTCAAACGCATGCCACAGAGTCTCGTCTCACGACTGTTCTACAGGGAAATCTGTGAGGGATTCCCCGAGAGAGGGAGGAGGAGCCGGTGGCTCCTCACTCTGATGCGGAGATGACGTAGATGGCTCTGTGACAGCTGCTCCCGCCAAGGCGACACCGGGACCTTCCCATGACCTACTGAAGTATGGCAGGACCCACTCTCCACTAAACAGTTCATCAACTCCCCGAATCCTGGCCAATCAGTCCCCAAAATTAAAGAGTGGGTGAGGCGAGGATTAACCGCCGCCTTTACTATGAATTTTTCCCCTCGGAAAAAAATGTGGACCGACACCAAAGGGTAGCTGTGAACATCCCCGTGCACACACAACGCCTTCACCCCCTGTGTTCCCCCTAATGCCTCGTTTTGCACCGGCTTTGGTGAATTGAGGCTTGATTACAACCAGAATCCACCAACGCCTGATATGTATCCCCTTGAATACTCACCGGTATGCAATACGCTCCGGCCTGATCGAGGGCGGTCTCTGGTGCATCGGGGATCCGAACCACCACGCCCACCTCCATTGCCGTGCACTGCTGTTGGAGGTGGCCCGGTTCCCTGAAGCGCCAGCAGACCGGCTCGGGCTTCCTCTCTGCACCTGTGTTCTGGGGCTCACTCACCTGAGGGGGGGGGAGAGACAGACACAGAAGGGAGAAACGGGAGGGCACCGCGGGTGCGGCGGGCCGGCTGGGGTGGTGCCGGCCCCTGTCTCCGCGGTGGCGGAATGGGGCGAGGATGGGACACAGGGGGAGGGGGAGAGAGAGAGAGAGAGAGAGAAGAGGAGAGAAGAGGCTGTCTGCTGTCCTGCCGCCGGAACAGCCGCCAAATGGTCCTCCGCTAGCTCGATTGCCTTATAGAGCGATGCCGGGCGGTGGCACTGGACCCACTCCGCTGTTCCTGCTGGCAAGCGAGCGATGAATTGCTCCAGCACCACCTGGTCGATGATCCCCTCGGCGTCGCGGTTGTCGGCCCTCAAAAACCGCCAGCAGGCATCCCGGAGTTGCTGGCCAAACGTGAATGGCTGGCCAACTTCCTCCAAGCGCAAAGCGCGGAAGCGCTGACACTGCTGCTCAGGGGTGCGCCCCACACGCTGGAGGACGGCCCAGTGGAGGTCCGCATAGGCCAGCTGGCGGTAAGCGGGGAGCTGTAGCGTGGCCAGCTGCGCCTCTCCCGTTAGCAGGGGGAGGAGGCGCGCCACGCGCTGCTCCATCGGCCACCCCGAGGCCTCTGCGACTTGCTCGAAGAGCGTGATAAAGGCCTCGGGGTCGTCCTGCGGACCCATCTTGGTTAGGGTGAGGGGGGATGGGCCCGAGGTGGGAGCGCTGGTGGACCCCGCCAACGGGAGGAGGTGCCGGAACGCCTCACGATCTTCTTGTTGGGCCAGCACCAGGGCCTCGAAGCGCTGTTCTTGTTCCTTTCGGAGGGTGACTAGCGCCTGGTGCTGGCTTTGCTGGGCCGTGGCGAGTGTGTGGACCAGGTCGGCGAACGGGGAGGACTCCATGGGGCTGATTGGCTGCTGCGCTCCAATTCTCCCAGGTTTCAGCACCACTGTAACAGTTCAGCACGGGTGGGTGGAGCACAGAGGATGGCAGGACAGAGATCAGGTTCAAAATAGGGATTTATTGCCACACTTTTCAGTCTAACAATTTGACGCCAAACAGACACACACACACAACCAGCGGCTAGTTCGGGGATGAGCTCCTCTGGTCTCGCTCTCCCTCCTTCAGAGTCTGGTGTGGCTGAACTTGACTGGCCTGCACAGAGTCCTGACCTCAACCCGATAGAACACCTTTGGGATGAATTAGAGCGGAGACTGAGAGCCAGGCCTTCTCGTCCAACATCAGTGCGTGACCTCACAAATGCGCTTCTGGAAGAATGGTCAAAAATTCCCATAAACACACTCCTAAACCTTGTGGACAGCCTTCCCAGAAGAGTTGAAGCTGTTCTAGCTGCAAAGGGTGGACCAAGGTCATATTGAACCCTATGGATTAGGAATGGGATGTCACTTAAGCTCATATGTGAGTCAAGGCAGGTGAGCAAATACTTTTGGCAATATAGTGTGTGTGTATATATATATATATATATATATATATATATATATATATATATATATATATATATATATATATATATATACAAACACTATATCGGAAATTCACTACAAAAGTAATACTGATGATTTTTGTAACAGAATATTGATTTGAGTTCAGTCTGAGTAACATCCAGGTTTACAGTTGTGATTAATACAGTAGGTGTAACAGCATTTCCATAACCATCACACCAGTCCCCAAATTTATATATATATATATATATATATATATATATATATATATATATATATATATATATATATAAATTTGAGCAAAGGACATAAGATAAACAGTCAAGGGCACTTGAGATATAGCAGGTAAACAAGAAATAAGCAGTATAAACAATAAACTAATAGCTGTTAAGGTGGGACACACAATCTCGAGTGTTCGCTTGGTTCCCAGTCAACACGTTTAACGGCAGCAATCCACTTCTTCCTCCGCTCTTGATCAGCGGGGAACCGGTAAAATGATAAACCCTCCATGCTTTTTCTGTTTGAGCACCCTACTGCCACACAACAAGCCATTCTGACTGAAAATTTTAATCAATCTCCAAAAATTTCCACGTGAGAAGTGAGCGGCTTGATACTCAATATGGCGGATAAACAGACTTGACCTCTGACCTATGACGTTGGTGCACATGGTCCATAAACAAGGTCTGTGTTTTCTGTGATCAATTCAGTAGAGGTGGTCAGACCCATTGGATCATTACTGGTGTCTGACAAACTCAGATTTTGTTGAATGAATAACTCTCTAACACTAATAATTAATTAAAAGCACTAATAACACTTCCTCTGGATAAACTAAGGGAAGTGATTTATTTATTTATTTATTTATTTATTTTTAATTTTATTTATTTATTTATTTTTGCAGGGGTGGGTGAGGGGAGTGTTTATTATATTTTTTTAGAGGGTCCAAAATTTCTAGCAGAGCCCCTGCATAATAAATTGTAACATGTCTTTTAGTGTCGGAAATTCACTACAAAAGTAATACTGATGATTTTTGTAACAGAATATTGATTTGAGTTCAGTCTGAGTAACATCCAGGTTTACAGTTGTGATTAATACAGTAGGTGTAACAGCATTTCCATAACCATCACACCAGTCCCCAATTCACCAATGAGTGAAAGTAACATGAAGCATTCCACTTACTCTCTTTTAAACATAAACGCTTTATAATTTAATTCACATCCTCACTGTCGATACTTTCTCTTGAATATTATTATTATTATTATTATTATTATTAGTCTTTATAATGAATATATATAATATTAATATTATATATATTACAGTCCATAACAGATACTGAGACAGGTGCTTTGGTGATTTTCTTATGATGAACATGAACAATAATATGCAACAAAAGGGTTTCATGATTCAAAGGCTTTTATTAATAATTCAAAGCAGGACACTGCAGTGATACACACACTTAACACATATGTAAGTGATCATTAAGAAGAAGAATTGAGTTAAACTGAGGAGTGTGTGAGCTCACATGTTAATAACACAAATGAAATGATGAAAGTGGGACATTTGAGCAGTAAAGGCCACATGTAACACACAGTGAAGCAGTAGAAGGTGAGCTGAGTAAAGTGTGTGTGAGCTCACAGCTCTGAGCACTGCTCTGTGTTCACTCTGCCCACCACAGTAGGTTGGTTGTCTTTGGAGGCCTCACAGGTCACCACCTTGTTCCTCCACTGCTCCGGGTGGAGGCTCAGCGTGCTGCTCCAGCTGTAGAGGCCGTCCGCGTGCAGAACGGCGGTGCTGCGGCTCTCCCCCGAGCTCCAGCTGCTCCCATCAACCTTCCAGCTCAGTGTCCAGTCCGAGGGGAAGCCCTTGTCGGCCACACACATGAGTGTGACCTTCTCCTGCTGCAGCTCCACACTGGAGGGAGGCAACACCGTCACACTGGGCTGAGTGACACCTACACACACACACACACACACACACAAACACACACACACACACACACACACAGTTGAGACAGGAATGGACAGCTGTCAGTCACTCAGGCTTTGTTTCAGCTCACTGTGTGTTTCACTTCCCTTTATATCTTATAGAGCAGAACTGAGTTCAGTGGAGCATCACAAACATTTCACACTCAATTCAAATACTTTTACATCTTAGGTCTATAATCATTTATATTACAGTTATCCCTGGAGAGTAAAATTGAATTAGACCAAGTATTCAGTCATTAAAAATATGAAGCTCATTTTATAACATGAATAAGCCACATTTAAAATACAGAATATTTACCACTTAAGCAAATTCAGTTTTGATTTCTACATTTAAATCCGTTTTTGGACTCACAGTCTCTAAGATATTAAATGTCGTTAAAATCATTCAACAAAATGTCATCTGTAATTTGCACAATGATATCTACTTTGCTTTTAGATTTAAAATACAATTAACTACCAGCAGTAGAATCAAATACATTTAAGCTTTAAATTATAATAAACAACCAGCAGTATAATCAAAGACATTTTTCAAACTTCTAAAATAAGGGAAATTTGAGAAACAGAAGGACGTGATACAAAAATCACATCTGATCTGGATTTGGAGGAAAAATAAATCTAAAAAATATATTCTTGACAGATTACAACATGAATCTGAACACACTCCATTTAAGTAATTAATCTGAACACACTCCATTTCAGTAATTAGTAAACAGGTTACTTACGGCCCACAGACAGTTTGGTTCCTCCACCAAAAGTGTTCCACAGTGATACAAACAGGTTTAGCGGCCGTACAAAAACCCTGCTGCTCTAAACTCACTGCTCTCTCCATCCATTTAAACCTCTTATTACAAAACAGCTACAAAACACCAACTTCTGCTCACATCAGCTGATTAATACACTAACTCTCTGACTGTTTTACTACATTTTACTGATTTATTTTTTATTTTTAGACACAAAGAGTGTCAATCTAACCTGAGGATGAAATTAGTGTGTAAGAAACACAAATAAATTACACAAAATAAAAGTTGAAATTTCACAAAATGTGGAATTGCAATTGCACAGGATTTACCCAGAATGCCTCATGGAGTAAAAATGCTGAAGTACTCATGAGAAATTTACAATATATGACTGAATGTGTGGAGCTAAAGTGAGAATAATTCCTCCACTGCTTCTGTAGACTGATAGAAAGTTATGATATTTTATTTAAGGCCGACACTAATCTAAAGATTAATTTACAGTCAAAAATATGAGTGTGTATTTACTCACTGCCAACATTGATGCTGCTTCTTCCACCATAAATCCACTACAGTGAGAAACTCATTAACATTCAGTACAAACACCATCCAGTGAAAGTTGAAGCTTCTCTCTCTAATTCACTTATTTATGCATCTTAGACCGAAAAGTGTTTTACAGAAAATCTCCATCTGACCCCACAAGTAAAATTCACACAATAACTCTGTAGTAGTGTGAGAATGACAGTAAGATTGGGGGAATGTGGTAAAGGTGTTTCCATACTTAGAGGACACTTTGCATTGGCAGCACATGCTTCAGTGCTCTGGGAGTGTTTATAGCGCTGTGACTTTAACACTTCATGACTGAGAGCTGCTGCTACAGCAACTTCACCCACAGCTACCATGACTTTGATCCCCGTCTTCATCTGGACACTGATCCTCTGGACTCAAGGTCAGACACGGCTTTGCCTTTTATATTTACATCAAACTGGTCAAGACAATACATTTTTCAGGTTTGTCTCATGATTATTCTTTCAACAGTTTCTGTATCATACGTTTTTTTTTCAGAATGCAGAGGTCAAGTCACAGTAACTCAGACTCCTGCAGTGAAATCTGCTCTTCCAGGAGAAACAGTCACCATCAACTGTAGAACCAGTCAGGCCGTGTATTACTACAGCTCAAATGGCCACTACTTATACTGGTATCAGCAGAAACCTGGAGAAGCTCCTAAACTCCTGATTAAATTTGCAAATCAGCTACAGTCAGGTTTTCCAGCTCGTTTCAGTGGCAGTGGATCTGGATCTGATTTCACTCTGACCATCAGTGGAGTCCAGACTGAAGATGCAGGAGATTATTACTGTCAGAGTTACCATTACATCAGTAGCAAACACCTGTTCACACAGTGTTATAGAGTCGTACAAAAACCTCCCTCAGTCAGATTGTAGAGAGACTGCACTGCTGCAGCTGGGAGAGACTGCAGGTGCTGAGTTGGAGGATGTGATACGACACAATGACCCTCTGTGGAGGAGAGGAACCACACCACACTAACTCACAACTCACATTAGAAATCTCTCAGTAATCATCACACCACACTGCACACAGTCCATCACATCCACTACTGTAATATCAGTGGTTATGTGTTTTTCTCGATTGTTATTTTTCATAACTCAAATCATTTGATAGACAATTTTCTCTCTTTTTTCAGCCTCTATCACTAAACCTGCCTCAGTACAGTTTCTCTTTCTGACCTGATGTCAGTTACTGTTATTATTATTCCCAGTGCCTTAGTTTATATCTCCATTTTCTTTCTCTTCTCTCTTTCCTGACCTCCTCCAACATGACCTTCTCCAACTGCCTTCCGACAAACAATAGTTTCAATGTTCTGGACCTGGTCTTCAGCCATTCTTTCTGAGCTCTTGTTATCATTGTTACCCCACTCTCCTTTTCAGATCATTACTTTGTATCCTGCATGTTTGTTCTCCCTGCCCTACCTCCCAGTTTCTATTTATACCTCTCCCTCTCTTCCTGAATCCTCCACACTTTCTCCTTTTCCTTCATGGCTTGCAGCATTTTGTTTCTGCACAGATCTCAACATGCCTGGCAGACATCTTGTCATAGATGGCAGTTCATCACCTGAAACTAAATCTCAACAAGACTGAGCTGTGCAGAAAACCTTGAGGTATTTTTGGACAACCAACAACCCTTCGTTTCTCATATTCCTCACCTAATTTGGTCATGCAGGTTTCTCATTTCGATCAGGAGAATCTGGACAATTCTGCCCAATGAGGTCATTCAAGAGCTTGTTCAGTACTTTATTATCATGATATTAGTCTACTGTATTCTACACAAGTTTAATCCACTTGTATTTGGACTCAGAACTGAAGAACAGCTCAGACCGTGGCAGAGAGCTCACTTCTCTTAATATCCCAGTTAGTCCATGTAGGAAAAGCTAATGGCTACCGAGCTGACAGGTATACAGCCTCCTGACTCATTCAACAATGGATGTTTTGGATGGAAACTGCAAATTACCTCCATGTTAGTGAACTTTTGTCAAACTCAATTTATTGGACTAACAACCACTATCTATACAGGATATAATGTTCAGCACAATGGAAAAGACGTTGTTGTTGTTGTTTTCTCTCTTCATGCTGTTCTCCCTCACTCTCTCCTCCACATGACCAGCTTCTTCCAATCCTGATCATGACCTTGACCTGGAAGAAAATATGTATAAAATCACAATAAATAAATGTGTAAACAGGTATTGCCCTGTCCTAAACAAGCGCAAATAAATAATAAATATATGAACATTTCCCATTATCGCACAAACTCAGAATTTCAGAGTGAACAAAAGCGAATATATTATGCTTCCTTTCCCACTGGATTACACTGATATTCTGAGTTTCATTCCTGAAAAGTAGCTGGATATCATTCAGTTTCAGATGAGTGAAGTTGTGAGAAAAGGTATGAACACTAACCTGTTCCTTATCCAACCATAACCACTAATTTATAGGACATTGTTCAGACCACACTGAAGAAGAGCCTTTTTTTGTCACATATATATTACAGCACAGTGATAATTCTTTACTTCATGTGTCCCAGCTTGTTAGGAAACTGGGGTCAGCCATGATACAGCGCCCCTAAAGCAGAGAGGGTTAAGGGCCTTAATCAAGGGCCACTTGGCAGTGCTGAGGCTCGATCCCCTGACCTTCTGCTCTGTTACTCAGAGCCTTAACCACTGAACCTCTACTGCAACACAACAGAGAAACAAAACAGTTTCAAATCATATTTGTGACCTAGATACAAGAACAGTGATCCCTGAAAATACAGTATAGTTTAAAAAATATATATCCTGTGTTTAGTTAAAATTATTCACCTTTTCGTTTTACACGCTTGTGCACATTTATACATGGAAACATTGTAATGTTGATTAACGACGGCCACATTCAGTTCAGTAAGACGTAGCGCAGTACACAGATTTCCCATCCAGTTAATTAGGTTTTGTTTGTTTGTTTGTTTTATCCCTGAATTCTAATTTGCTGTTTTATTGCTTTTGTCCAAGGAGATATACATTAAAGTGTCTAAAGCACATCTTATGTTCCGGGAAGTTTGCATGATCAGGACCTTCAGGATAGGAGCCTGATCTTACACACACACACTCAATCTCTCTCTCTGTCTCTCTCTCTTTGCAGTTGGATGAGATTTTTGGTCTTGAATCAGACTCTATTACTGCCTCGATATGTGATTCCCCCCGTCAATCTGTCAACATTTTGTGTCTTTCAGTGTCTTCACTCCTGTCATGGTTTCTGACTATTTTTATGTTTTCTCAGAGATCAGATTATTCTTCAGCAGAGGTGGACAGTAACAAAGTACATTTCCTTGAGTGCTGTACTTAAAGTATCTGTACTTTACTTGAGTATTCTTTTTTTTTGGCAACTTATGACTTTAACTTCACTACATTTGAAAAACAAATGTCGTACTTTTCACTCCACTACATTTCTATCAAGGTCCTCGTTACTTGTTATGATGAAGCAGCTTTGAAAGTGGATGTTTTTTCTTTTCTTTTCTAAAATGTGATTGTTTTTTTTTTTCCACAGGTGACACTGAGACAGCCTATCAGTAATCACGAGGGTCACGTCACGTCCATAGACTGTATAAAATCAAGTTCAGTGATTTCTCAGCAACATTATTTAAAACGATCAGTTGATGGCAGAATGGAAGGAGGCAGTTCTTCTGGAGAATGCACACAGCCATGGCTATACCTAGAACCCATGTTTCAGTTTTCTGAAAGGATTAAAGATTCATTTCATTTTAAAAGTTTGCTTTGATTGCCTAAAATGTACCACATCACAGCCGACAAAAACTCGCCGTCTGACCTGCGGAAGCATATGTGGCAGATCACAGAATCCAGGGACACATGTCTGCCCGGGGGCATTTTGAGTTATTGACAGATTCAGAAAATACAGTTTCTAAGCTTTCCAATGATGCCTTCCATGTAGAGATCTGACAATATTTGAAGAATGTGTGGCCTTTTGAAAGTGTATACTTCTTAAAACAGAAAAGGGAGAAAATCGCCCTCAAAGTTTTCCATCTCAGCTACTCTGGGTGTAGGGCAGGCACATAATGGTGCTTATTTGCATGACATTAAGGAACGCTCTACCCCCTACTAGCTAGCATGATACTACTTTCATGTAAACAAAGATTACCACGTCAATTTTCCTTCCATGCAAAGTATGCCCAACACAATTATGAAGTACAAAAATAAGTCCTAAAGTATACTTTAACGTTTTGTGGTTGAAAAATTACTCACACCGTAAGAAAGAAAGATAGCACGATGATGACCATGGGCGCCGCCGGGGGGGAAAGGTTAGAACAATTCTAGGGGCCAGCACTGCCATGGGGCCCTTTAAGGGGCTGATAATATGCTTTTAATGATTTTAATAAGACTTTTGAAATAACAACAATGCAATATTCCATCTGGTAAAATGAGCTAATTGAACAAGGTTGTCTATTTCTTGAGTTCTTCAACATATTGTCATTTAACCCTCCCCCTTTTGCGAAATGGTACGGTCCAGTTCTGGTAGAAGCGTGATGCGTTAAATCTGTGTGCTGATCAGTGCAACGCTACTTGCTGCTGTGTCGCGGTGCAGCAGCCTGACAGCCAGCAGTGGAGTGCGTACAGTCTATGATCGCTAAATATGAAGAGTGGCTGTCAAAAACGTAAAGAAAGGCAGCTGAAAGCTGAGAGGGACCGGAGAGGCAGGCAACTGGTCACTCAGTTTTCCCCAAAGAAAGGTAGCTATCGCTCACATGTGTGTTCAAAATATTAGCGAATGGTAAATGAACAGTATGACCGTGGTTGGATTAGCCTATCAAGAGAACACTTTTACAGTTTGTACAGTGACATTTTTTCCATTTTAATAACTGAACTGACTTGTGTGATAAACAAGATGAAATATTACGTTATGCTGTTGCTAATAACTAGTGCTAATAACCAGTTTCATAACTAATGGGGTGCCCTAAATAAGCACAGATTCAGCCTCAGGGGGACCTCCGCCCTACCAAACCACTGAACCCCCCTTTGGAGAAGGAGGTAAGCAGCAATACAACCCATAAATGCTTTAGGATTGAAGTTTTTAATGAGCGAGCGCCATATACAGTTTGCTAGATTAAAGTGTTGCTAATAACGGACACACTCCTGGTCCATGGAGGGGCAACCAATAGTCTAACTCTGCTTACGCTCAACTTTCTGTCTAGACACACTTTGCTTTGAACATATTCCCTTTTTGCAGAACAGTACACATAGCTTTCTACCTAACACATAACAATCTATGGGATTTCCATAGGTATTTTGATGCTGGGTAGAAAACTTTTTCTATGATTTATTAGCAGTCACATCACACATTTCACTACCAATTGTCCTAGCACAAGAAGGCATGTGGCAAAATCTTGAATTTTCATTTGTGATTGTAAATGCACCAGAATTAGTCACTGACCAGTTTTCATCTAGTCCCTGGTAGGTTAATACATAAAATGTAATAACAAAGTCACAAACTCAAGGTCCATGGGCTATCAAAAGTCAAATAATGACAATAGTGCAATTGTGACGAGGGTGGGCAAAGTTGGGGGGCCCAAAATTCTAATCTTTCATGGGGCCCAAAATTTCTGGCGGCGCCCCGATGATGACACAACTAACACAACACTAGTTTCATGTAAAGCCTCGGTGACAACCGTCCGTATGTGCTCCTACAGCCGGTCTACATGCAAAAAACGCAAGAAACACACGGAGAGCGCGCATGAAACGCACGAGAGCGCGCATGTGATGATTTTCGAGCCGCAGAGGTTCTCATCTCATTATCTCTAGCCGCTTTATCCTTCTACAGGGTCACAGGCAAGCTGGAGCCTATCCCAGCTGACTACGGGCGAAAGGCGGGGTACACCCTGGACAAGTCGCCAGGTCATCACAGGGCTGACACATAGACACAGACAACCATTCACACTCACACCTACGGTCAATTTAGAGTCACCAGTTAACCTAACCTGCATGTCTTTGGACTGTGGGGGAAACCGGAGCACCCGGAGGAAACCCACGCGGACACGGGGAGAACATGCAAACTCCACACAGAAAGGCCCTCGCCGGCCCCGGGGCTCGAACCCAGGACCTTCTTGCTGTGAGGCGACAGCGCTAACCACTACACCACCGTGCCACCCCGCAGAGGTTCTTTGTCATGTCAAACAAACTCTAAGGGTGCTTACATTTTTTTTTCAGGTTGCAAGACAAACTTACGGCCAACGCGCGTCTTTCTCCATGAACAAAAAAAAAAAAAAACGCAACGATTTGGGAAACGCCAAAAATCACACGGCCAAAAAATCGTACGTCCGGTTGTGACCTAGGCTTAACCAAACCACAACACTCTCCGTTACATGCAAAAATAACCACACAGCCTTAGATTAATAAACTCACCCCATCAGAAAGAGAAACGGCGCCTTGCACACACCAATGCCTCCGATGGAATGTAGTCCTAGAACGGTCCGTGTATCATCCAATCATTCAAGTATTCCATTCAATCTGGAAAAGGAGGTTGCATTTTTTTTTTTGCTAGAAATGGTTATCTCCGATGTAAATACCGTGCGACTGTTTGCTTCGCGGTGTGTCAGGTCCTCTGCGCTCTGTTTAGTAACTCATTCCATAGTGAAGTCACACGCCTGTATGCAGTTAAGTAGCCTGGGCCCGCCCATCCTAAGCGTGATGCAACACGAGGGCCTGTTGCGAGCTCGGAGAGCTTTGAAGTCGCGTTAGCCAGGCTAGCAGTTAAGTAGCCATGCGCTCAGCTCGGATCATACAGCTGATTCGCGAAAAAAAAAAAGACTTAAATCATCATGTGAATGGCCCATATGGTAATTTACCCACACCCCCCAGCAGGCTACAGTCCTGACAAAAACGAGATAATTTGCAACAAAAAATGTATGCTTTTCCAACAAAATAATCTATTATCTGAAATACTGATTGCATTCTTCAAGATCTCAACTTGCACATGATGGAAAAAAAACAAAAATCACAAATTTAAAAAAAAAAATGCTTCTTTTGCGATTATCTCGGATTCGTTTCAGCCGACATGTGTCCCTGGATCCGGTGAGGGGTCACATATTGAGGTATGTAAACGTTTTATTCCAAGAGAAAGCTTGCAATGAAATCTTATGTGCTTTTATTAGAGCTAGCGATAATGTTGCAATAGCTGTGCAGTCTGGTTATTCAAATTAATTTCTATGGATTTGCTCGCCAAGTTGCCACAGGCTTGTCCATGGCTAATGCTAATATATAGCTAGTTAACTTGGACACTGTCAGTTAGCATGTAAACACACAGTTATGCTAACATGAATAACATTAACTTATCTGAAGGGCTTCCAGAAATATGTTTTAGCATAATCTTGTCAAATAAACAAAATATAGAAATCTTTCTTTGCTAGTAACGTGAGCTACCCAATATAATTTCAGGTTTGAAAAGATTTTGCTAGCATCTCAGGTGGAGATTCACTGACTAGCTAGCTTTACATTAAACCACCATGATTACACAGACAGATTCAAATGTGCATGAATACATACGCTTGCACTCGCATGCGCAGACACACACACACACATGCACACCCGAGACCCGTGAGATGGACAGCATTGTACTAGTCAGTCACAACAAATTGTTGGATTTATTTTTTATTTTGATCTCAGATGATGGGCTTGCAATTTTTTTTTTGTCTTGCTTAAAGTAGCGTTGGGCAGTTATTAAGGTCGAGGTTTGGACCTGAGTTTTAATCAGGTTGATTGTCATTTTTATTTTCTGAGCAAGCTTCATTTACAGCTATTCCACTGTCTTCCTGATTAATATCCACATACATGTGTGCACACAGGATGGCACGGTGGTGTAGTGGTTAGCGCTGTCGCCTCACAGCAAGAAGGTCCGCGTTCGAGCCCCGTGGCTGGCGAGGTCCTTTCTGTGTGGAGTTTGCATGTTCTCCCCGTGTCCGCGTGGGTTTCCTCCGGGTGCTCCGGTTTCCCCCAAAGACATACAGGTTAGGTTTACTGGTGAGTGTGAATGGTTGTCTGTGTCTATGTGTCAGCCCTGTGATGACCTGGCGACTTGTCCAGGGTGTACCCTGCCTTTTGCCTGTAGTCAGCTGGGATAGGCTCCAGCTTGCCTGCGACCCTGTAGGATAAAGTGGCTAGAGACAATGGGATGTGTGCACACACTGCCAGAGCTGGGTAGAACATGACCCTGCTGCTTTGTGGGAGTGGAGAGGAGTGTTACATTTTTTTTTAGAATGAAAATGACAATGGTTATTTTTCAGTACAGTTGTGTGTCATTCTGTAAGATTCTACCAGGTTTTTATTCTACAGGTTCTGCAAGCTAGTCAGAAAATCCAGACGGTTGTTTCAGAGGCAGCAGGTTTTATAAGCGTTGTGGCAATAATACAGCAATGCACTGACAGAAAATCTACTTTTCATATTTAAGTATTTTTAAAAGCAAAGAGTTCAGTTCTTTAACTTAAGTTTGACTGTACAACTTTCACTTGTATCGGAGTAACATTTGACCAGTGGGATCTGTACTTTGACTTAAGTAATAAACTTGGATACTTTTATTCCGTTGTCATTCGGTGTATTTTAAATGTACGTGTTAGATTTTTCATGAGTTAGGCATATTCCAACCAGTCAGAGAAATAAGCAGTAACAGTTCATTTGCATGAACAGCTCTGAGTCCCAGAATAGATCAACACTTTCAGCAGATGTTCATGGTTCTTCAGTTGAACTCACTCAAGCACAACACACAGCGCTGCACTCGACCTGCTGTTAAAGGTGCTGATCCAAATCACTGTCAAAGACACTTCACGACTGAAAAAAGAGACATGATTTCCACATTTAAGCTTCATTTCAGTACAGCTACACCACTGACTCCACCTCAGTCTGCTAAGCATGTTTTAAAGTGTACACTTCTATTCTAGTGGACTTTACAGCGGCTCTTTCAGAACGAGGTGATCTGAGTGGTGTCGTGGTGGGAGACGGTACAGCCGAACACCTCGGACTCTTCCCAGCATTTTTTGCAGATGGTCAGAGGGGTGCAGGGTTCTTTTGTTCTTCTGGGCTGGTCAGAACCCCTCATTCACCTTGGCATCATCCATGGTGCAGCTCAGCAGCGCCCCCAGTGGAGAATAGGCTGAGAGCAGGCAGAGCAGCAAGGCTGATACCTCAAAGAGCTGCAGAGAGGAGGGAGGGAGCAGAGACACGGAGGAGTTCACCACCGGACCAGCTGGAGAACATTTGTGTCACTCTGGTGTTTAAACTCAGTGATGTTTCAATAAAATTGTCTGACTCTGGAGCACAGTGTACTGTACACACTGCAGGAGACTGGAGGAGAAATAACACCTAGTGATGGATTAGTGATGAGATTCATCTCTATAATCAGAAAACAATATACATGATACATAAAGATAGTAAGGAAATAACTTTATAATGATGCTCACCTCTAAATCTCCTCTGTAGTCAGTCTGAATCCTGATGGAATTAAAGTGAAAAACTCAATGTCTGTCATTTCTCTACAACAATTATACATCTGTAATTTGCAGGAAATCTCTCATTTTGACTTTCTGACCAGTGAAAGTTTAAACTTCTCTCTCTCACTCACTTATTTATGCATCTTTGACATAAAAGTATTTTACAGGAAATCTCCATCTGACCCCACAAGTAAAATTCACACAGTAACTCTGTAATAATGTGAGAATTACAGTAAGATTGGAGGAATGTGGTAAAGGTGTTTCCATACTTAGAGGACACTTTGCATTGGCAGCACATGCTTCAGTGCTCTGGGAGTGTTTATAGCGCTGTGACTTTAACACTTCATGACTGAGAGCTGCTGCTACAGCAACTTCACCCACAGCTACCATGACTTTGATCCCCGTCTTCATCTGGACACTGATCCTCTGGACTCAAGGTCAGACACTGCTTCATATTTTATCTCTCCAATGATCTGTTCATACAAAAACACTTACAGTTTCAATTATGTTTAAATTTGATATTGCATTTTATATATATAAAACATTTTTTTTTTCAGAATGCAAAGGTCAAGCCACAGTAACTCAGACTCCTGCAGTGAAATCTGCTCTTCCAGGAGAAACAGTCACCATCAACTGTAGAACCAGTCAGGCAGTGACTAAGGACTCATCTGGTGACTGGTTACACTGGTATCAGCAGAAACCTGGAGAAGCTCCTAAACTCCTGATTAAATATGTGAATCAGCGACAGTCAGGTTTTCCAGCTCGTTTCAGCGGCAGTGGATCTGGATCTGATTTCACTCTGACCATCAGTGGAGTCCAGACTGAAGATGCAGGAGATTATTACTGTCAGAGTCACCATTACATATCTGGCTACTGGTTCACACAGTGTTATAGAGTCGTACAAAAACCTCCCTCAGTCAGATTGTAGAGAGACTGCACTGCTGCAGCTGGGAGAGACTGCAGGTGCTGAGTTGGAGGATGTGATACGATACAATGACCCTCTGTGGAGGAGAGGAACCACACCACACTAACTCACAACTCACATTAGGAATCTCTCAATAATCATCAACCACACTACACACAGTCCATCACATCCACTACTGTAAGATCAATAGTTTCCCAGTTCTCTCAGTCGTGGTGTTACCTGTCACACCTGAAACATCTTTAGAAAGAAGAACAGCTTTAGAGATAACAGATCCGTATCTGCACTGATGGCTGGTTGTGATATTGAATAAGGGCTAAATCCAATTTTACTCCTCATCTCTGACTTGCTGTTACTATTATGAACCCATTAGAGATGAGCCTTATAACACTCACTGTGATAGTGAGTCTTATTATATAAGCATGAATAAGACATACACACTTAAAATACACAAAGACATCAAGTTTAAATCCAGTGATTAATGTCTGTAATTTTTCTTGCTCTTTGAGGAGCCATGTGTTTGATCAGTGTTCATGGTGTCTTGACATTGACTACCTCACAGGTTCCTAACCCTGGTTTACCCCTTGTCCACCCCAGGACCCCCTGGCTTGCACATTTCAGCACTTTCCTTGCTCTCAACACACCTCATTTAATGTTTCCACTAATTAACAGTGCTTGCGGACTTGAGTGAGTGTGTTGGTGCAGGTAAAATAGCACAATGTGCAGGACAGGGGACACTCCAGGACCAGGGACAGGAAGCTGTAGACATTCAAATAAACACTAGTTCCATACTGATAGGGATGGCATTAGAGGGGGGAAGTTAGGTCTATTCTTAGGGCCAAGCACTGTCTAGGGGCCCTCAGAGGACAATATTATTATGTGTAAGTTAATTTAATAAAAATATTTTTTAAACAATGTTGTCTCTTAAAATGCGCACATATAACAACCTTCTGGTTTTGTTTTCCATTTTCTGCAAAATTATTAGACTAGATAGTCTTTATATTTCACCCTGTCCCTATTCATTACATGTTACAGTCTTGTGTAGGCAGAGCCAGAGCATGACACCACGTTAGGTTTGTTGTTTTCAAATCAAGCACTAAAGTAAATTGCGCATGATAAGAATTGATGGTGAGTCATCACTAGATTGAAACCATCATGAAGAAGTCAGGTTACCAGAAATGTAAAGAGAGGCAGCAGAAAGCTGAGAGAGAGAGAAAAAGGACTGACAGTTAGGCACCCAGTTTTTCTCGAAGAAGGTAGCCAATACGTTTATTCACTCTTTTTCCTTTGGTGGCTATTAACCCTGGGCTGCCAACTCTCACGCAATGGGCGTGAGACACACGCATTTGATTGTCTTCACATGCTCACACGCCATACCTCCGATTTCTCACGCTAGAAAAAAATCTAGTTTATCTATCTAATCTAGGCTACCCATTGCGTCGCGCCAACCACTTGCGATTGATCAATTATGCCTTACACATGGCTAAACACGCAGAGAGGTGTTCCCTCTGTACACACTCCCCTATGGTAGGTTGCGCATCTAATGATGCTGCACTCGCCGGAAGTTGGATAATTGCCTACCGTCAATTTAGAGGAAGAGGAGAGAGAAGAAGGTATCCAAGTTGAAGACGCATGTCTCAGACAGGTTTGTACATGTAAAGGTTCCCCCAGCTGGAACGGCTTCTTCTTGAGACCAATGCCTTCGTGCCACCTGCAGAATTCTGGGGCGAAAAAAAACACCGCGAAAACAGACCAGGAAACCAGGGATTGGCCGTTTATTCACAGCTTTTTTCACTGAAGATGAACTATTACAAACAACCTTTTATTACAAATTATAATCAAAACTAATGTCTGATTATCTCTCTAAAAGGCAGCTGTGTTTGTCTGTTATGTCTGTTGAATATGTGTGTATGTGCAGATGTGTGTGTGAGAGGGGTGTGTGTGTGTGTATGTGTGTGTGTGCACGAATGTGTGTGTGTAGGATGTGTGTGTGTGTTATGTGTGTGCGTATGTGAATGTGTTCTTGTGCTAAGTCAGCAAATCACATCTTAATTCCATCAATATGAGTGTGTGAGTAGAGCCTTGAATCAATCATAAGCAAAATATACCTTGGATCAATCATAAGCAAAATATTTCATATCAACGGATATGTTCTTAACAACTCAGCAATTCAGCATTCACAATTTTAAACAAAGACATGTTTATGTCTAGTCTAGTAAAGAAGTGTGTGTCTTCTTCACTGGAGGAAGGTCACACAGTAAATTTACAGGAACTTATACAGGAATAAGATCTAAAAAGCTAAAATATTAAATTCATAAAGTCTTAACAATCCTAAATCACATTCTGCATTCTAAAACTACAAAACTAACTTAAATCACTTAATGCAGCTTTAAATCTAACATTAAATCTAACATTCAATCATTTCAATTTCAAATTCAACACTGGAGAGACTGGTTAAATCTAACAATCCTAAATCATGTTCTGCAGCTATAAAACTAACTTAAATCATGCTTTAAATCTAACAGTACATATGCACGCCAATGTGTGGTGTTACTGGCATAATTATGAACTTATATAAAGTTTCTTAATCGTTTTAGCCTATAAGTGTTGTGAGAATATTTAATGCCATTCTGAGAGCTGTGTACTAGGCATGCTAAATCATTATAGGCCTACTGCCGTGCCACAGCCTCTATCTTCCCCAACAAGCAGCACGGGAGAGCACCTCCTTAGCACACGTTTATTAAGGCGCATTTTTAGTTTGTTTACTGTATGTTATCATACTTTATGACTTTATTTGAAGCCATACTGGAAATGTTGTAAAATAAAGCAAGTAAGAGATAATATTACAAATGCAAGAAGAGCCATTAGCCGCCATACCTATTGTTTATTTACAGGGTATTTATTTTTAATTATTTATGATGTATGTAATTGCTCAGTTAAAGTAAATAAAGCATGGTCACCTGTAATATCAAAGAACTTGAACTTGTGAATAATTAAAAAAAAGACAGAGAACAATATACTGAGGAGACAGGGTTTCAAAGAGGGCAAGACAGGTAGAGAATATTTGTCAGATAACAGGCCCTGACGAATGCTCTATTACTAATAAGAAACATAGACAAGAAATAAATTAATAAGAAATATATTAATATAGCTTATTTAAGTATGACCAAAATTTTTAAGCCCAACTTTGTGTGCACAGTCCCACCTATGGCCAAGGTTCAGCTTTTTGTGTTTCAATACTGTTCAAACTTAATCATTTTAATGTTTCTTGTAGCGCATGCACATTTTACTTCCTGTTTAAGCATTTTATTTGTTCTTTTGCTGTTGATATTTTTCCCCATGTCAATCTTCTGCTGAACCCAGTGGTGGGGAAAGCCCTTAAATGCATAATGAATGTCCCTCACTGACTAATCTTATTTTTTGCAACAGTTATTAAAAACTTAACATTTAGTTTCAATTCAGAAGGTGTTTAGGCTTAGCTGATAAAATATTTTCAAACATGAACTTGCCTTTAAATCTGAAACACAGGTCTATAGGACTACAGGAACATTGGCAGTCATCTGTAGTTTTCTAGTGTGGGGGCTTTTAAGCCAAAACTTGGTGCTTTTGTTGGCCACAAGCTGAAGGCCTGGCAAGTCAGGGTGTGTAAGAATGTAGGTATGGCACAGCAGGCCACTCCAAAAATCCACCAGAATGCAGAAACATCTACTAAATCCAAAATCTCAACCCCCCCCCCCCCCCCCCCCGTCCATCTCCAGCTGGACGACCCACAAACAAAACACCAGAATGCAGGGGGACAAGTGAATATCAAACTGAATACAAAATTCCCACTTATTGCATGGTGTGCGGAAAAATTTTGCCATCGCCCCCCCCCCAAAAAAAATCTCACTCCAAGGAATTTCGAAAAGTTGGCAGCCCTGATTAACCTCACATGCTAATGTTAATGCTACAGAAGATTATTATTGTGGCTTAACCACTTTTTGGATGATCAAGCTAACAACTTAATTTCCAATGCAGTGTCGTTTTTCTTAAATATTTCATAGGTTACCTTTATTGCCACTGAAAATGAGATTGGTAATGAATGTAATTTTGTTCTGCAAAGAGCTCAGTGAATTTGTCGGTCCACTATATGGCTAGTTAGACAAGACTATACAGCTATACAGCTAACCCTAGACAAGATCGGTCCAGTTTTGGACGAAAAGAGGAATTCCAGACTGACCTATGTCAATGCACCCAACCCACTGAATGAAGCAACCATGAAAAAAGCTTGTGCCAATGCACAATGCGTTCTCAGAGAGACACAGAGGGAGTTCTGGGACAACGTTTGTGAAAATGTTCAGAGTTGCGATGAATGTGGTGACATTGCGGTTTCCACGCGGCCTTGAAGTTTGTTCTAGGGCCATCACCTCGACTGACTGCACCTTTGAAAGACTCCGATGGTAACATCTTGTTGGAGAAACCTGTTCAACTCAAATGCTGGGTTGATCACTTCAGCTGTCTCTACAGCAACCCCATACCCTTTGATGAATCCGCGCTGGACTGCATAGGACAACTCCCGGAATTGAAGTAACTTGATGAAGATCCCACCTTGCAAGAAATTGAGAGCACCCTAAAGGACATGAAAAGATGCAAGGCACCTGGGAGTGATGGTATACCTCCAGATCTTCTTAAACTTGGTGTCCCTGTCTTGAAAGAATACCTGCTCGACCTGTTGTTATCATGCTGGTGTGAAGGCCACATCCCACAGGATCTCAAAGACGCAAAGCTGGTGACCCTCTTTAAGAACAAGGGGTCTAGACAAGTCTGTGACAACTATAGAGCCATTGCTTTGCTCAGTCTGGTCGGTAAACTCTTCGCCAGTATAATTCTGAAGAGATTACAGTTTCATGCAGACAGAATTTATCTTGAATCCCAGTGTGGCTTCCGAAAGCATCGATCCACCATCAACATGGTCTTCACTCTCCGTCTGCTTCAGGAGAAATGCATTAAGCAAAACAAACCTTTACTGGCTGTTTTCATAGACCTAACTAAAGCCTTTGACTCAGTCAGCTGTGAAGGCCTGTATCTGGTACTACACAAGTTAGGCTGTCCACCTAAATTCCTAGCTATCATCAAAGCATTTCATGATGGAATGTCTGCTTGCATAGATTTTGATGGTGACCTCTCAGAAGCCTTCACAGTGAAGTGCAGAGTTAAACAGGGATGCATGATGGCTCCAACTCTGTTTGGCATCTTCTTATCCACCCTGCTACATATCACTTTTCCAAACCCTGAAGGCATCGCCCTCAGCACCCAGAGCGATGGCAAACTTTTCAATCTTGCGAGCTTCAGGGCAAAGTCAAAAACCAGCACAGTCCTGATACACGAGCTAATTTTCGCTGATGATGCCATGTTTTGCTCTCATAGTGTAGCCAAGCTACAAGGTACATGTGACGCATTCAGCAATACCTGTGACAAATCTGGCCAAATAATTAGTGTGAAGAAGACGGTTGCCTTCTCAATAAATGCACCCCCTCCTCACATCACCATCAATGAGAGCCCTCTTGACACGGTCAAAGACTTCTGTTACCTAGATTCCATGGTCTCATCTTCTGGAAATCTAAACTGTTAAGTTAACTCACACATTGGCCAGACTGCCTATCTTTTTGGGAAACTGGAAAGTTGTGTTTGGGACAACACGTGTCTTACAGTCCATACCAAAGTGCACATATACCAAACTTGCGTACTGTCTGCTCTGCTCTACGGTAGTGAGACATGGGCTTCTCATGCCCACATTGAAAGGAAACTTAGATCCACAAAAGATGTGGCACCACAAGCCTGTATCCAATCCGGAAACAACATAGGCTGCGTTGGTTGGGCCATGTGTCCCGCATGGCCCACTCTCGTCTCCCCCACCAAATTTTGTACGGTCAGCTTGCAGGTGGCAAACGTGACAGGGGGCGTCCAAAGCTTTGCTTCGTCGACATTTGCAAGCGTGACCTGAAATTATTCAACTTCAGAGCTGATTGGGAGAAGCTTGTCCAAGATCATATTTCTTGGCGGCACAAGCTCCACCAAGGTGCCAAAAAACTTGAAAATGATCTGGTGACAAAGGAGTCTGACAGAAGACATAAGAGACATGAACCTTGCCAAACAACGGAATTCATCTGTGAAACCTGTGGCAAGCTCTGTACAGTGGTGCTTGAAAGTTTGTGAACCCTTTAGAATTGTCTATATTTCTGCATAAATATGACCTAAAACATCATCAGATTTTCACACAAGTCCTAAAAGTAGATAAAGAGAACCCAGTTAAACAAATGAGACAAAAATATTATACTTGGTCATTTATTTATTGAGGAAAATGATCCAATATTACATATCTGTGAGTGGCAAAAGTATGTGAACGTCTAGGATTAGCAGTTAATTTGAAGGTGAAATTAGAGTCAGGTGTTTTCAATCAATGGGATGACAATCAGGTGTGAGTGGGCACCCTGTTTTATTTAAAGAACAGGAATCTATCAAAGTCTGATCTTCACAACACGTTTGTGGAAGTGTATCATGGCACAAACGAAGGAGACTTCTGAGGACCTCAGAAAAAGCGTAGTTGATGCTCATCAGGCTGGAAAAGGTTACAAAACCATCTCTAAAGAGTTTGGACTCCACCAATCCACAGTCAAAAAGATTGTGTACAAATGGAGGAAATTCAAGACCATTGTTACCCTCCCCAGGAGTGGTCAACCAACAAAGATCACTCCAAGAGCAAGGCGTGTAATAGTTGGCGAGGTCACAAAGGACCCCAGGGTAACTTCTAAGCAACTGAAGGCCTCTCTCACATTGGCTAATGTTAATGTTCATGAGTCCACCATCAGGAGAACACTGAACAACAATGGTGTGCATGGCAGGGTTGCAAGGAGAAAGCCACTGCTCTCCAAAAAGAACATTGCTGCTGGTATGCAGTTTGCTACAGATCACATGGACAAGCCAGAAGGCTATTGGAAAAATGTTTTGTGGACGGATGAGACCAAAATAGAACTTTTTGGTTTCAATGAGAAGCGTTATGTTTGGAGAAAGAAAAACACTGCATTTCAGCATAACAACCTTATCCCATCTGTGAAACATGGTGGTGGTAGTATCATGGTTTGGGCCTGTTTTGCTGCATCTGGGCCAGGATGGCTTGCCGTCATTGATGGAACAATGAATTCTGAATTATACCAGCGAATTCTAAAGGAAAATGTCAGGACATCTGTCCATGAACTGAATCTCAAGAGAAGGTGGGTCATGCAGCAAGGCAACGGCCCTAAGCACACAAGTTGTTCTACCAAAGACTGGTTAAAGAAGAATAAAGTTAATGTTTTGGAATGGCCAAGTCAAAGTCCTGACCTTAATCCAATGGAAATGTTGTGGAAGGACCTGAAGCGAGCAGTTCCTGTGAGGAAACCCACCAACATCCCAGAGTTGAAGCTGTTCTGTACGGAGGAACGGGCTAAAATTCCTCCAAGCCGGTGTGCAGGACTGATCAACAGTTACCGCAAACGTTTAGTTGCAGTTATTGCTGCACAAGGGGGTCACACCAGATACTGAAAGCAAAGGTTCACATACTTTTGCCACTCACAGATATGTAATATTGGATCATTTTCCTCAATAAATAAATGACCAAGTATAATATTTTTGTCTCATTTGTTTAACTGGGTTCTCTTTATCTACTTTTAGGACTTGTGTGAAAATCTGATGATGTTTTAGGTCATATTTATGCAGAAAGATAGAAAATTCTAAAGGGTTCACAAACTTTCAAGCACCACTGTAAGAGTCGAGCTGGGCTAGTTGCCCACGGTCATGACCATTGGTGCTGAGCAGACCATCCGACAGGACAGAAAAGACTTTGATGATACAGCTAGTGTGCCACCTAAGTTAAGATGCATGCTAATAACTAGCTTGTTCACTAATGACATCTGCACTCAACATGCACAGATGCAGCCTCAGGATTAGGGAACCCTGCCTTAACCCCCCTCCCAGTTGAAGCAGAAGGAGGTGAGCAGTGTATTATTGATAATGTATTTACAGAGAAATCTATGAATAATGGATGGCATGGTGGTGTAGTGGTTAGCATTGTTGCCTCACAGCAAGAAGGTCCTGGGTTTGAGCCCATTAGTCAACAAGGGCCTTTCTGTATGGAGTTTGCATGTTCTTCCCACATGTGCATGGGGTTCCTCCAGGTGCTCTGTTTTCCCCCACAGTCTAAAGACATGCAGGTTAGGCTAATTGGTGGCTCTAAATTGACCGTATATGTGAGTGTGAATGGTTGTTTGTCTCTATGTGTCAGCCCTGTGATGACCTGGGGCCTCAGGTACAAAGACCTGCGTGGATTTCCCACTAAATATGTGCGCACGTCAAAATCGGGAAATTTGCGTACGACCAAAAAAATCCGGATGTATCAATCAGTGCGTATGAAGGTTTCCACGCACTCTCCTGTTGTACATCCCAATCAATGTGGAATTCGGCGCACATGCACGAGCCCCGTTCCCCGACCCGTCTCCTCCCTCAATTATTCCACACTGAATATGTTAATTAGTATAAATAAACCTGCAGTAAGGCCCGCTGTAAGACTCCCTACGTGTGGGTGGAGCACAGAGGACGGCAGGACAGAGATCAGGTTTTATAATCTGGTTTTATTGCCACACTTTTCAGTCTAACATTAGTCACTCGCACAGACACACACACACACACAACCGGCGTCTGGTTCAGGGATGAGCTCCTTCTGCTCTCGCTCTCCCTCCTGATATAGGGCGCAGTCACTGGGAAGACACACAAACACAGGCTAATTGCTCTCAGGTGACGTGATTCTGCCACTTACCTTCCCTGACTCCGCCCTCCTGTCACAGACCGGCGCTTGACCACGCCCCCGCTGCCACATACCCCCACCGCCCGACTCAGGCCAGGCGGCCGTCCGGCCTGCAGCCGACTCCCCCCCCGCCTTGACGGGAGAGGAAGTCCGCTACGACCATCTGCGCCCCCGGCCTGTGGACCACCTTGAAATTAAAGGGTTGGAGCGCCAGATACCAACGGGTGATCCGCGTGTTGGCATCTTTCATGCGGTGGAGCCACTGGAGGGGCGCGTGGTCCGAACAGAGGGTGAAAGGGCGCCCCAGCAGGTAGTACCGGAGGGCGAGAACCGCCCACTTGATGGCCAGACACTCTTTCTCTATGGTGCTGTAGCGCCCCTCACGCACCGGCAGCTTCCTGCTGATATACAGGACAGGGCGGTCCTCCCCCTCCACCTCCTGGGACAAAACCGCCCCCAGCCCTCTGTCCGACGCATCGGTCTGCAACATAAAAGGGAGAGAAAAGTCAGGGGAGTGTAGAAGTGGCCCCCCACACAGTGCAGCCTTTACCTCTGAGAAAGCCTGCTGGCACTGCTCCATCCACTGGACTGGATCTGGTGCCCCCTTTTTAGTGAGATCAGTCAGCGGGCTGGTGACGTCCGAATAAATAGGTATAAACCTGCGATAATAGCCAGCCAGCCCCAGGAACTGTCTCACCCCCTTTTTGGACTTGGGCCTCGGGCAGGCCGCAATTGCTGCGGTCTTATTAATTTGGGGACGCACCTGCCCGTTGCCCAAGTGGAAGCCCAGATACCGTACTTCCACCCGCCCAATCGCACACTTCTTTGGGTTGGCTGTGAGCCCCGCTCACCTCAGCGACCTAAGGACGGCCCTCAGATGTTTGAGGTGCCACTGCCAGTCATTGCTATAGATGATTATGTCATCTAAATACGCTGCCGCATACGTGGCGTGAGGGTGGAGGACTCGGTCCATCAGCCGCTGAAACGTCGCGGGCGCCCCAAACAGCCCAAACGGAAGGGTGACGAATTGGTGTAAACCAAATGGAGTGGAAAAGGCCGTTTTTTCTCGGGATAGTGGAGTCAAGGGGATCTGCCAATATCCCTTCGTCAAATCCAGTGTCGAATAAAAGCCAGCAGTGCCGAGTCAATCGAGCAACTCATCAATACGAGGCATTGGGTACGCGTCGAATTTAGACACCGCGTTGACTTTTCTATAGTCCACACAGAACCGGACCGACCCGTCGGCCTTGGCTACCAAGACCACCGGGCTGCTCCAGTCACTGTGGGACTCCTCGACGATGCCCATTTCAAGCATGGTCTGAAGTTCTTCCCGAACCACCTTTTTTTTGTGTTCGGGTAGCCTGTAAGGGCGGCTACGCGCTACCACCCCCGGGGGCGTCTCTATGTGGTGCTCTATGAGGTTAGTGCGACCGGGCAGGGGCGAGAACACATCCGAAAACTCGGTCTGCAACTGGGCGACCTCCGTGAGTTGGGTCGGGGAGAGGTGGTCTCCACAGGGGACCGGAGAGGTACGTGATGCCAATGTCCCCTTTTGAACCTCCAGCCCCAGCTCCGCCTTCTCCGGAACTACCGACATCAACGCCACGGGGACCTCCTCGTTCCAGAGTTTAAGCAGATTGAGGTGGTAAATCTGTAGCGCCCCACCCCTGTCCGTTCGCCTCACCTCATCGTCGACGTCCCCGACTCGCCGTGTGACCTCAAAGGGTCCTTGCCACTTGGCGATCAATTTGGAGCTCGACGTGGGCAACAGAACGAGTACCTTATCTCCCGGAGTGAACTCTCTAAGGCACGTACCCTTGTTGTACAGGCGGGCTTGCCGTTCCTGGGCCTGCCGCAAATTCTCCTGAGTTAGGTGGGTGAGCGTGTGGAGTTTTGCGCGCAGGTCCATAACGTACTGAATTTCGTTCTTACTTTGTGAAGGTCCCTCCTCCCAATTTTCCTGCAGCACGTCCAGGATGCCGCGCGGCTTACGCCCATATAATAATTCGAACGGGGAGAACCCCGTGGAGGCTTGGGGGACCTCTCGCACTGAGAACAGCAAGGGTTCGAGCCACTTATCCCAATTACGTGCGTCCTCACTTACGAATTTCTTAATAATATTTTTGAGGGTGCGGTTGAATCGTTCTACTAAACTGTCCGTTTGTGGGTGATACACGCTGGTGCGGATCGGTTAAATCCCCAATAACCCATACAGTTCGCGCAGTGTTCATGACATAAACGTAGTGCCTTGATCAGTCAGAATCTCTTTCGGGATTCCAACTCGGGAGATGACGCGGAAAAGTGCTTCTGCAATACTGCGTGCTGAGATATTGCGCAGAGGCACGGCTTCCGGGTATCGCGTTGCATAGTCCACCAGAACTAATATAAAGCGGTACCCTCGTGCTGACCGATCTAATGGCCCGACGAGATCCATCCCAATTCTCTCAAACGGGGTCTCGATTAACAGAAGAGGGCGCAAAGGCACTTTTGGAACGGCCGCTGGGTTTACTAACTGGCATTCGCGGCATGCCGTACACCACCTACGGACATCGCCGCGAATCCCCGGCCAATAGAATCGGGCCATTATTCGGGCTAGTGTTTTATCCTGCCCCAAGTGTCTGGCCATGGGATTAAAGTGAGCCGCCTGGAATACCAATTCCCGGCAGCTTTTCGGAATTAAAAGCTGCGTGACTCGCTCTTTAGTTTGAGTGTCCTGCGTCACTCGGTATAATCTATCCTTCATAATCGCGAAGTAGGGGAAGGACGGGGTGGCATTCGGCTGGAGCGTTTGACCATCGATTACTCTCACGTGGTCAAACGCATGCCGCAGAGTCTCGTCTCGCGACTGCTCTAATGGGAAATCCACGAGGGATTCCCCAATAGAGAGAGGAGGAGCCGGTGGCTCCTCACTCTGACGTGGAGATGACGTAGACGGCTCTGTGACAGCTGCTCCCGCCAAAGCGACACCGGGACCTCCCCCTGTCAAATGGCAGGACCCACTCTCTACTAGGCGTGTCATTAAACCCCGAAATCCCGGCCAATCCGTCCCCAAAATTAACAAGTGGGTAAGGCGAGGATTAACCGCCGCCTTCACTATAAATTTTTCCCCTCTGAAAATAATGTGGACCGACACTAAAGGGTAGCGGTGAACATCCCCGTGCACACATAACACCTTCACCAATTGTGCTCCCCCCAATGCCTCGTTTTGAACCAGGCTTTGGCGAATTGAGGTTTGATTACAACCAGAATCCACCAACGCCTGATGTGTAGCCCCTTGGATACTCACCGGTATGCAATACGCTCCGGCCCGATCAAGGGCGGCCTCTGGCGCGTCGGGGATCCGAACCACCGCGCCCACTTCCATTGCTGTGCACTGCTGATGAAGGTGGCCCGGCTCCCCGCAGCGCCAGCAAACCGGCCCGGGCTTTCCCTCTGCACCGGTGATCTGGGGCTCACTCACCTGAGGTGGGGGAGAGACAGACACAGAAGGGAGAAACGGGAGGGCACCGCGGGTGCGGCGGGCCGGCTGGGGTGGTGCCGGCCCCCGCCTCTGCGGTGGGGGAATGGGGCGAGGACGGGACACAGGAGGAGAGGGAGAGAGAGAGAGAGAAGAGGAGAGAAGAGACGGTGCCATCTGCTGTCCTGCCGCCGGGACAGCCGCCAGATGATCCTCCGCCAGCTCGACTGCCTGATCCAGCGACGCCGGGCGGTGGCACTGGACCCACTCCGCGGTTCCGGCTGGTAAGCGGGCGACGAACTGTTCCAGTACCACCTGGTCGACGATTCCCTCGGCGTCGCGATTGTTGGCCCTCAGCCACCGCCAGCAGGCGTCCCGGAGCTGCTGGCCGAACGCGAACGGCCGGCTGACTTCCTCCAGTCGCAGCGCGCGGAAGCGCTGGCGCTGTTGCTCCGGTGTGCGCCCCACGCGCTGAAGGACGGCCCGGCGGAGGTCTGCGTAGGCCAGCCGGCGGTCGGCGGGGAGCTGTAGCGCGGCCAGCTGTGCCTCTCCCGTGAGCAGGGGGAGGAGGCGCGCTGCGCGCTGCTCCATCGGCCACCCCAAGGCTTCGGCGACCTGTTCAAACAACGTGATGAACGCCTCGGGGTCGTCCTGTGGGCCCATCTTGGTGACAACGAGGGGAGACGGGCCCGCGGCCGGAGCGCTGGTGGACCCTGCCGACGAGAGGAGATGCCGGAACGCCTCACGATCTTCCTGCTGGGCCAGCACCAGGGCTTCGAAGCGCTGCTCCTGCTCCTTTCGGAGCGTGACGAGTGCCTGGTGCTGGCTTTGCTGAGCCGTGGCGAGGGCGTGGACCAGATCGGCGAACGGGGAGGATTCCATGGGGCTGCTGGTTTGGTGCTCCACTGTCCTGGGTTTTCGGCACCACTGTAAGACTCCCTACGTGTGGGTGGAGCACAGAGGACGGCAGGACAGAGATCAGGTTTTATAATCTGGCTTTATTGCCACACTTTTCAGTCTAACATTAGTCACTCGCACAGACACACACACACACAACCGGCGTCTGGTTCAGGGATGAGCTCCTTCTGCTCTCGCTCTCCCTCCTGATATAGGGCGCAGTCACTGGGAAGACACACAAACACAGGTTAATTGCTCTCAGGTGACGTGATTCTGCCACTTACCTTCCCTGACTCCGCCCTCCTGTCACAGACCGGCGCTTGACCACGCCCCCGCTGCCACACCCGCGTTAGGTAAAAGACATGGCAACTTTTACTAACGCGTTAATGTTAATTAAATGTTAGAAATCTCGCGTTAATCAAATTAACATTTAACATTTATTATTAACATTTAACATTAAAATTTATTCACATTAATCCCTGCTTTTAGCACAGTGTAATAGAATTCACATACATCACTTAATTGTTCTGTCACCTCCAATTAAAGTGATGTTCAAAGTGTATGCTATGAGACATGCAACGGTCACTGATTGTATGCCACTGAATGTGAATGTAGCCTATACCAACATAACGGTATGATTCGCATCGTCCGCAGTGCCTGCGCCACAATGAGTGTCTATTTGAGTTACATGGGTTTTGAAAACAAAAAAACACCTTTAGTGCTCTAATGTGTAAATTTTTTCGGGGACACCCTGTATTTGAGGAAATGTCTTCCTCTCTTAGTAAGCCCAATATTCCTAGCCACATGTAACCAGAAATAAAACGTGCACATATTTTCCACAATAGGATTTTAATGACAAATGTATTCTAGCAGGGTGCCAGGGAACAACAGGAGGCCCCCAGTCCATCCCACCCGAGCAGGAAGAGGACCCCCAGCCGAGCGGATCCAGCGTCACTGTCACCTGCCCCCCTTCTCCACCGCCTGCCCCTGTCGCCGGGTATACAGGCCGGGTGCTGACGCGCGTGGTCCTTGAGTCCCAGGGGGAAATTTTAAAGGGGATAGAGGCGATTAATGACAACCTCGAGGGAATCCTCGAGGAATTGAAGGAACTGAATAACACATTAAAAGAATATCTTAAAAAATGAATGGTGTCCCATGTCCCATCTGTCCTTACCTTTTCACATTGTGGCTATTAAGCGCTGCCGGGTTTGTATGCCATGTCGCTGTGGCACCTCGTTGTGAGGCCCAGGGTCTGGGTCCTCCGGCAGGTCTAGCTCCATTATTGGCACGCCGTGCCGCTGCGCCACATTGTGTAACACGCCACACACCGCGGTTGTGTCTGATTTGTATGCACTTGGAAATCGTTTCATATATTGATCTTGGCAATTATGTGATAAGGCTATCTCACGCAACATCAACTAATAATATTTCAGTCTGACACCTCGCGGCAAATGCGCGAGGAAGATCTATTAAGCTAGCTGCAATGCATGGTCCTGCATGTGCATTCTTTAATTTAATTAATTAACCAATAGTCAATGGGAATAATATCGAAATGATATTGCTGGGGTTTCTCATTTCCCGTAATTACAATATGGAAGGGATGGTTGATGGATCTGTTGGCATTTACCCAACAGTCTCGCATTATGTGTCTCGACAATGTCGTATGACTGACATACATTTCAATTCACGCATCCTGATGTTCCAAAGCATTTTTGGATGCCTCTTATCGCCATGTCATGACTCTTGACCGAGTAGGCCTAAATGTAGTTGCGTTGCTCTGCCTCTAAGTGTCGCCAAGTACCAAGATGCACCAGAAATGTGCGTACGCCAGCCATGAGGTTTGCGTAGAGTACCGCACTTTTCCACGCCAAGTCAATCTTTGTACATACGAATGTTTGCGCAGAAAGTGACGTACGTAGCTTTTTTGTGCGTACGCAAGCTTTGTACATGAGGCCCCTGGTGACTTGTCCCAGGTGTACCCTGCCTCTTGCCCGTAGTCAGCTGGGATAGGCTCCTGTGACCCTGTATAGGATAAGCTGCTACAGATAATGGATGGATCACTGGATCTGTGAATAAAGGGCTTTGGGGTTAAGGCTCATGCAGACTGATTTTTAGTATTTTATGTTGCATTTACCAAGTGAGCAGCTAGCTATAGCAAGCAAGTACAATTTTAGCTGATAACGTTCATATAGAAATTCCAGTAATGAAATGGACAACTGGCATATGAAATGAACAAAATCTGGCTAAAAAGACTGTTAGATAGCTTGACTTACGATGTAAAGGGAATAATGCCATTGTCACTTTTAAGATCATAAATTTGTTTCCCTTTTTGATCAACTAATGTTACTAACCAAGCATGCAGCTCATTCCATCCAAATGTTCGTAATACATACATATGGTTCTCAAAACATGCTGTGTAAGTACAATTATATGACAGATTCTGAATTATGTACCTTGTGGATAGTTTGGAGCCAAGGCCCTCTTCAAGCCATGATGCAGCCCGAGAGGAGGCCAGAGATATTCAAAAAGAAGAAGAGGCTAAGAATGACAGTGCAAGTAGTGACAGCAGCACAGATGAGGAGGAGGAAGCAGTGAAGAGCAAAGAACAAAGTGAGGCTGAGATCAGGGACATTTCAGTCACTGAGTCACATACACTGGTTTCAGAACTAGATGATCTGCTGTCAGTTGAGCCAGGCTTGTGGCCAGCAAAATTAAGCGACAGTGACAGGGCAACTATTGTTAGAAAATTGGCAACAAGGGAAGACAAAGAAATACCCAAAGATTCAGAGGGAAAGCCATTTCCAGACTACTTGAAATACCTCAAGGCATCAAACAGCAGAGAAAAGGTTAAAAGGGACTGGTTAGTTCATAGTGACAGTGCAAATGCTCTTTTGTGCATTCCTTGTGCTCTTTTTTCACATGGATTAAAAAGGCCTTCTCATAGCGCTCTGAATAGTGACCACGGGTACAAGATGTGTGATGTTAAGTGGTGCTTCATGTACATTGCTGGAGTGCACAGATTGATGCTGTTTAACATGGAGCAAAACCTGATGTCATTGAGGCCCTTGGCTCCATACTCAGCTCATGCAGTCTCACAAGTGAGGCTAGACCTGAAGCTGTTGGTCTAAGGAAGTACTTTATGTTGTTTGATGTCATTGTACTTCTGACCATTTGGATGAAAGTATTGCAATGTATTGATGACAGAAATGTGATGCTCTAGTCAGGGAAAATATCACTTGAGGTGGAGGCAGCCAATGTAAATGCACTCTAAGATGAGATGCAGGCTCTTAGAAATGGATGGGATTCTCTCCTCTCTGAGGCATCATTGATTGCTAATCAAATGGGGATTCCACCTCAGTTTTTAAAAGAACTCAGCCGTGAGAAGAAGAGGAAGAGGTTCCAGGATGAGACCTCAGAGGAAGCAGGTCAGGAAGACAGTGCAGAAACAACATTTCGAAATACTGTATTTTTCACTGCCCTGGAGCAGATAATAAGTGACTCGGCCACTCGGTTCCAAACCATAGCAAATATTGTTGAAGAATTTGCAGCCACACATAAAGTTGGGCAGATAAGTGACAGTACTGTTTCTTCTCTGTGTTGGCCACTGATAATTAAGTGCGCAAGGGACCTCACACCTCAGTTTGAGAATGAAATCAGGCATCTTATTCAATATTTTCTGCTACTTTCCACTCTGACTGCGCCTGTCTTTCTCTCCTAAATGCAATTTACAAATTGCAACTCCAGAGCATTTTTGGAGAGGGTTGCATTGCCCTTAGGATTTTTGCACACTTCCATTTACTGTTGCTGGTAGAGAAAGGGTATTTAGTAAGCTGAAACTGATCAAGAGCTATCTGAGATCAACAATGGCTCAGGAGAGGCTGAATCATCTTGCAGTCCTTTCAATCAAAAGCAAGTTGGCTCTGCCACTTGACTTTAAAGACTTGATCAACGATTTTGCTACCAAGAAGGTTCAGTGTTTGTCTTTTGGAATTTGAATCCTTGGTGTTAAAAATATTCTCGCGCTTCTGTTTTCGATGCATCCATTTGCAGGCAGCATGGTATAACCAAATTGTTGATGTAAAATTTATGAGTGTGTTAAATAAATGTTCCCCTCTGTTGCACAACAAAGCAAATAAGCCACTTTAAAAATGCATGTAGAGTATGTACAGTGGTTATCTAGCTCATTGTTGTTATTGTTCAAGTCTTTATTTAATAATTTATTTAATTTATATTTAATTTATTTAATCAGTTGATGAATGTTGAATTTTTCTTACTGGATTGTGGATTACTGTATTTCCATTTTTTTTTTCTATTAAATTGGAAAAGCCAAGAAAAAAAACCCCGAATCCTGTAATTTTCTTCAATGAATTAAATAATTATTCATCAACCTAGAAATGTAACTGCATATAATGAGTCAGTACATGAAGGAGACATCAGGATGAATTTGGAAATCTGTTTGAGACACCAAGGCCAGCCTACACGAAGTTTATACTTATCTACGAGCAGCAGCCTGGGGAGGTCTCGAACTAAAGACTGACACTGAGGGGTGAAAAGTAATATCAGGGTATGGACCTTGTGCGTGTGACGTCATGGTCACGTGATTATCTGTTTACACCGCCATATTGGGGATCACGCTTTCGCAAGTTTGATAGTGATACCCACTGTCGCGATGTCTTCTTCTCAAGTCTGCCTCTCGACTTATGCTGAATCCCTGGATATCACAGCAAAAAATCATTATAGAGATAAGATTGCTGCCTTAGGGGTCGACCCATATATGATTAGTAAGAGTGAAACCAGATCTGCGCTTGATTGTTCAAGTAATGAGCTGCCAGATGTAAGTTACCCCGATGTATATCATTATCTAATCAACATGCCAGGGGGTTACAGTGGTCAGTCACTAAAAGCCTACAAGTCACTAGAAGCTTACAGATATTTCTCCTCAGGATGGGTACGGAACGTGCTAGTTCATTATGCGGGAAAAGCGTTTTGTTATTTCTTCACAGGTGCGTACCATACATTGACTTTTCAGAATAGATCTTATTTGCATATCACTATTATTGAATCATGTAGCATGATACTGTTTTTTTAATTAGTAGTAGTACTAACCATTATGTATAGATATTACTAGATCTACTACTAGTTTTAGTAATGGCAATGTAGAATGCCACGAGTCAAGGGTTTAGGAAACATAAAAATTGAAAATGCACAAGCGTATCATGTTTATTACAAAAATGTATATTATTTACACGTTATACTGAAACAGTTAACGTCACAGTAACTCAGACTCCTGCAGTGAGATCTGCTCTTCCAGGAGAAACAGTCACCATCAACTACAGTCAGGCAGTGTATTATCACAGCTCAAATGGCCCCTACTTACACTGGTATCAGCAGAAACCTGGAGAAGCTCCTAAACTCCTGATTAAATTTGTAAATCAGCTACAGTCAGGTTTTCCAGCTCGTTTCAGTGGCAGTGGATCTGGATCTGATTTCACTCTGACCATCAGTGGAGTCCAGACTGAAGATGCAGGAGATTATTACTGTCAGAGTGTACATTCCATCTCTGGTTACTGGTTCACACAGTGTTATAGAGTCGTACAAAAACCTCCCTCAGTCAGATTGTAGAGAGACTGCACTGCTGCAGCTGGGAGAGACTGCAGGTGCTGAGTTGGAGGATGTGATACGACACAATGACCCTCTGTGGAGGAGAGGAACCACACCACACTAACTCACAACTCACATTAGAAATCTCTCAATAATCATCACACCACACTGCACACAGTCCATCACATCCACTACTGTAAGATCAATAGTTTCCCAGGTCTCTCAGTCGTGGTGTTACCTGTCACACCTGAAACATCTTTAGAAAGAAAAACACCTTTAGAGATAACAGATCCGTATCTGCACTGATGGCTGGTTGTGATATTGAATACGGGCTAAATCCAATTTTACTCCTCATCTCTGACTTGCTGTTACTATTATGAACCCATTACAGATGAGCCTTATGACACTCACTGTGTCTCATTATATAAGCATAAATAAGACATACTTATTAAAATACACAAAGACATCAAAGTTAAATCCAGTGATTAATGTCTGTAATTTTTCTTGCTGTTTGAGGAGCCATGTGTTTGATCAGTGTTCATGGTGTCCTGACATTGACTACCTCACAGGTTCCTAACCCTGGTTTACCCCTTGTCCACCCCAGGACCCCCTGTCTTGCACATTTCAGCACTTTCCCTGCTCCCAACACACCTCATTTAACATTTCCCCTAATTAAGAGTGCTTGCTGATTTGAGTGAGTCTGTTAGTGCAGGTAAAATAGTAAAATGTGCAGGACAGGGGACACTCCAGGGACAGGAAGCTGTGGACATTCAAATAAACACTAATTCCATACTGATAGGGGCGTCATTAGAGGGGGGAAGTTAGGTCTATTCTTCGGGCCAAGCACTCTCTAGGGGCCCTCAGAGGACAATGTTAATATTATTATGTGCAAGTTAATTTAATAAAAATATTTTTTTTAAATAATGTTGTCTCTTAAAATGAGCACATATAACAACCTTCTGGTTTGGTTTTCCATTTTCTGCAAAATTATTAGACTAGATAGTCTTTATATTTCACCCTGTCCATATTCATTACATGTTACAGTCTTGCATAGGCAGAGCCAGAGCATGACACCACATTAGGTTTGTTGTTTTCAAATCAAGCACTAAAGTAAATTGCGCATGATATAAGAAGAATTGATGGTGAATCACCACTAGATTGAAACCATCATGAACATGTCGGGTTACTAGAAACCTAAAGAGAGGCAGCAAAAAGGTGAGAGAGAGAGAGAGAGAGAGAGAGAGAAATGACTGACAGTGAGACACCCAGTTTTCCTTGAAGAAAGGTAGCCGATATGTTTATTCACTCTTTTTCCTTTGGTGACTATTAACCTCACATGCTAATGTTAATGCTACAGAAGATTATTATTGTGGCTTAACCACTTTTTGGATGATCAAGCTAACAACTTAATTTCCAATGCAGTGTAGTTTTTCTTAAATATTTCATAGGTTACCTTTATTGCCACTGAAAATGAGATTGGTAATGAATGTAATTTTGTTCTGCAAAGAGCTCAGTGAATTTGACGGTCCACTATACAGCTAGTTAGACAAGACTATACATCTATACAGCTAACCCTAGACAAGATCGGTCCAGTTTTGGATGAAAAGCGGAATTCCAGACTGACCTATGTCAATGCACCCAACCCACTGAATGAAGCAACCATGAAAAAAGCTTGTGCCAATGCACAATGCATTCTCAGAGAGACACAGAAGGAGTTCTGGGACAACGTTTGTGAAAATGTTCAGAGTTGCAATGACTGTGGTGACATCGTGGTGTCCATGCGGCCCTGAAGTTTGTTCTAGGGCCATCACCTCGACTGACTGTGCCTTTGAAAGACTCCAATGGTAACATCTTGTTGGAGAAACCTGTTCAACTCAAACGCTGGGTTGATCACTTCAGCTCTGTCTACAGCAACCCTGTACCTTTTGATGAATCCACGCTGGACTGCGTAGAACAACTCCCGGAACTGACCTAACTTGATGAAGATCCCACCTTGCAAGAAAATGGAGCACCCTAAAGGACATGAAAAGAGGCAAGGCACCTGGGAGTGATGGTATACCTCCAGATCTTCTTAAACTTGACCTCCCTGTCTTGAAAGAATACCTGCTCGACCTGCTGTTATCATGCTGGCATGAAGGCCACGTCCCACAGGATCTCAAAGACGCAAAGCTGGTGACCCTGTTTAAGAGCAAGGGGTTTAGATAAGTCTGTGACAACTATAGAGCCATTACTTTGCTCAGTCTGGTCGGTAAACTCTTTGCCCGTATAATTCTGAAGAGATTACAGGTTCTTGCAGACAGAATTTATCCTGAATCCCAGTGCAGCTTCTGAAGGCATTGATCCACCATCGACATGGTCTTCACTCTCCATCTGCTTCAGGAGAAATGCATTGAGCAAAACAAACCTTTACTTGCTGTTTTCATAGACCTAACCAAAGCCTTCGACTCGGTCAGCCGTGAAGGCCTGTATCTGGTACTACACAAGTTAGGCTGTCCACCTAAATTCCTAGCTATCATCAAAGCATTTCATGATGGAATGTCTGCTTGTGTAGATTTTGATGGTAACCTATCAGAAGCCTTCACAGTGAATTACAGAGTTAAACAGGAATGCGAGATGGCGCCAACGCTGTTTGGCATCTTCTTATCCACCCTGATACATATTGCTTTTCCAAACCCTGAAGGCATCGCCCTCAGCACCAGGAGCGATGGCAAACTTTTCAATCTTGCATGCCTCAGGGCAAAGTCGAAAACCAGCACAGTCCCGATACGTGAACTAATGTTCGCTGACGATGCCATGTTTTGCTCTCTTATGTATAGATATTACTAGATCTAGTTTTAGTAATTGCAATGTAGAATGCCACGAGTCAAGGATTTAGGAAACATAAAAATTGAAAATGCACAAGCGTATCATGTTGATTACAAAAATGTATATTATTTACACGTTATACTGAAACAGTTAACGTTACAGGGGTAGAAGCCACTTGCCTGACACAAAATGTTGGGCACACAAGCTCGAGTGTTCGCTTGGTTCCCAGTCAACACGTTTAACAGCAGCAATCCACTTCTTCCTCCGCTCTTGATCAGCGGGGAACCGGTAAAATGATAAACCCTCCGTGCTTTTTCTGTTTGAGCACCCAACTGCCACACAACAAGCCATTCTGACTGAAAATTTTAATCAATCTCCAAAAATTTCCGCATGTGAAGTGATCTGCGGCTTGATACCCAATATGGCGGATAAACAAACTTGACCTCTGACCTATGATGTTGGTGGACAAGGTCCATAAACAAGGTCTGTGTCTTCTGTGATCAATTCAGTAGAGGTGTTCAGATCCAGTGGGTCATTACTGGTGTCTGACAAACTCAGATTGTGTTGAATGAATAACTCGCTAACACTAATAATTAATTAAAAGCACTAATAACACTTCCTCTGGATAAACTAAGGGAAGTTATTTATTTATTTATTTATTTATTTTTGCAGGGGTGGGTGAGGGGGGTGTTTATTATATGTTTTAAGAGGGCCCAAAATTTCGAGCAGCGCCCCTGCATAGTAAATTGTAACATGTCTTTTAGTGTCGGAAATTCACTACAAAAGTAATACTGATGATTTTTGTAACAGAATATTGATTTGAGTTCAGTCTGAGTAACATCCAGGTTTACAGTTGTGATTAATACAGTAGGTGTAACAGCATTTCCATAACCATCACACCAGTCCCCAATTCACCAATGAGTGAAAGTAACATGAAGCATTCCACTTACTCTCTTTTAAACATAAACGCTTTATAATTTAATTCACATCCTCACTGTCGATACTTTCTCTTGAATATTATTATTATTACTATTATTATTATTATTATTATTTATAATGAATATATATAATATTAAGATTATATATATTACGGTCCATAACAGATACTGAGACAGGTGCTTTGGTGATTTGTTTATGATGAACATGAACAATAATGTGCAACAAAAGTGTTTCATGATTCAAAGGCTTTTATTAATAATTCAAAGCAGGACATTGCAGTGATACACACACTTAACACATATGTAAGTGATCATTAAGAAGAAGAGTTGAGTTAAACTGAGGAGTGTGTGAGCTCACATGTTAATAACACAAATGAAATGATGAAAGTGGGACATTTGAGCAGTAAAGGCCACATGTAACACACAGTGAAGCAGTAGAAGGTGAGCTGAGTAAAGTGTGTGTGAGCTCACAGCTCTGAGCACTGCTCTGTGTTCACTCTGCCCACCACAGTAGGTTGGTTGTCTTTGGAGGCCTCACAGGTCACCACCTTGTTCCTCCACTGCTCCGGGTGGAGGCTCAGCGTGCTGCTCCAGCTGTAGAGGCCGTCCGCGTGCAGAACGGCGGTGCTGCGGCTCTCCCCCGAGCTCCAGCTGCTCCCATCAACCTTCCAGCTCAGTGTCCAGTCCAAGGGGAAGCCCTTGTCGGCCACACACATGAGTGTGACCTTCTCCTGCTGCAGCTCCACCCTGGAGGGAGGCAACACCGTCACACTGGGCTGAGTGACACCTACACACACACACACACACACACAGAGTTGAGACAGGAATGGACAGCTGTCAGTCACTCAGGCTTCGTTTCAGCTCACTGTGTGTTTCACTTCCCTTTATATCTTACAGAGCAGAACTGAGTTCAGTGGAGCATCACAAACGTTTCACACTCAATTCAAACACTTTTACATCTTAGATCTATAATCATTTATATTACAGTTATCCCTGGACAGGAAAATTGAATTATACTGAGTATTCAGTAATTAAAATATGAAGCTCATTTTATAACATGAATAAGCCACATTTAAAATACAGAATATTTACCACTTAAGCAAATTCAGTTTTGGTTTCTACATTTAAATCTGTATTTGGACTCACAGTCTCTAAGATATTAAATGTCGTTAAAATCATTCAACAAAAATGTCATCTGTAATTTGCACAATGATATCTACTTTGATTTTAGATTTAAATTATAATTAACTACCAGCAGTAGAATCAAATACAATTAAGCTTTAAATTATAATTAACAACTGGCAATAGAATCAAAGACATTTTTCAAACTTCTAAAATAAGGGAAATTTGAGAAACAGAAGGACGTGATACAAAAATCACATCTGATCTGAATTTGGAGGAAAAATAAATCTAAAATATATTCTTTACACATTACAACATGAATCTGAACACACTCCATTTCAGTCATTAATCTGAACACACTCTATTTCAGTAATTAGTAAACAGGTTACTTACGGCCCACAGACAGTTTGGTTCCTCCACCAAAAGTGTACCACAGTGATACAAACAGGTTTAGCGGCCGTACAAAAACCCTGCTGCTCTAAACTCACTGCTCTCTCCATCCATTTAAACCTCTTATTACAAAACAGCTACAAAACACCAACTTCTGCTCACATCAGCTGATTAATACACTAACTCTCTGACTGTTTTACTACATTTTACTGTTTGTTTTTCTTTTTAAACACCAAGAGTGTCAATCTAAACTGAGGATGCAATTAGTGAGTGAGAAGCACAAATAAATTACACAAAATAAAAGTTGAAATTTCACAAAATGTAGAACTGCAATTGCACAGGATTTACCCAGAATGCCTCATGGAGTAAAAATGCTGATGTACTCATGAGAAATTTACAATATATGACTGAATGTGTGGAGCTAAAGTGAGAATAATTCCTCCACTGCTTCTGTAGACTGATAGAAAGTTATATTTTATTTAAGTCCGACAATAAACTAAAGATTAATTTACAGTCAAAAATATTAGTGTGTATTTACTCACTGCCAACATTGATGCTGCTTCTTCCACCATAAATCCACTACAGTGAGAAACTCATTAACATTCAGTACAAACACCATCCAGTGAAAGTTGAAGCTTCTCTCTCTAATTCACTTATTTATGCATCTTAGACCTCAAAGTGTTTTACAGAAAATCTCCATCTGACCCCACAAGTAAAATTCACACAATAACTCTGTAGTAGTGTGAGAATTACAGTAAGATTGGGGGAATGTGGTAAAGGTGTTTCCATACTTAGAGGACACTTTGCATTGGCAGCACATGCTTCAGTGCTCTGGGAGTGTTTATAGCGCTGTGACTTTAACACTTCATGACTGAGAGCTGCTGCTACAGCAACTTCACCCACAGCTACCATGACTTTGATCCCCGTCTTCATCTGGACACTGATCCTCTGGACTCAAGGTCAGACACGGCTTTGCCTTTTATATTTTAAACAAACTCATCAAGACAATACATTTTTCAGGTTTGTCTCATGATTATTCTTTCAACAGTTTCTGTATAATACGTTTTTTTTTCAGAATGCAGAGGTCAAGTCACAGTAACTCAGACTCCTGCAGTGAAATCTGCTCTTCCAGGAGAAACAGTCACCATCAACTGTAGAACCAGTCAGGCAGTGTATTATCACAGCTCAAATGGCCACTACTTATACTGGTATCAGCAGAAACCTGGAGAAGCTCCTAAACTCCTGATTAAATTTGCAAATCAGCTACAGTCAGGTTTTCCAGCTCGTTTTAGTGGCAGTGGATCTGGATCTGATTTCACTCTGACCATCAGTGGAGTCCAGACTGAAGATGCAGGAGATTATTACTGTCAGAGTTACCATTACATCAGTAGCAAACACCTGTTCACACAGTGTTATAGAGTCGTACAAAAACCTCCCTCAGTCAGATTGTAGAGAGACTGCACTGCTGCAGCTGGGAGAGACTGCAGGTGCTGAGTTGGAGGATGTGATACGGCACAAGTTCACAACTCACAGTCGAAATCTTTCAATAACCATGATGATTATGAAAAGTGAGTATATAGTAAGCTATATTTCCATTAAATTAGTTCAGCAACGAAAGATGTAGGATTAGACTTCGAGGCCTTTTTGAATTTTTCCTGCTATATTTTCACTCAATCCTCCTCTGAGCCCAACACCGAATTGGTTCAGAAAAAGGAAATATGGCTAATCATTTCGAAGGCCATTGTTCTGAAAAACTTAGATGAAGCTGTTGACTGTTTGCCCATTTCTGGTACATCACACACTGACATTACTGACCCTAAAGTGTATACCATGTCAGTTGCATAAGTATTCACACACACTGCACTTTTCCACATTTTCTAGTGTTACAGCCTGGAATTGAAATGCACTTAAGTGGGACTAAAGGTCATGAAGCTACACAAAACCTCCCACATTATTGAAGTTTGGGGAAAATCAGTCAAGATTCTTATGATTTAATTAACTCTAAATTAGGCAGCACGGTGGTGTAGTGGTTAGCACTGTCGCCTCAAACCAAGAATGTCCGGGAGGGTTCGAGCCCCGTGGCCGGCAAGGGCCTTTCTGTGCGGATTTTGATGTTCTCCCCGTGTCCACGTGGGTTTCCTCCGGGTGCTCCGGTTTCCCCCTCAGTCCAAAGACATGCAGGTTAGGTTAACTGGTGACTCTAAATTGACTGTAGGTGTGAATGTGAGTGTGAATGGTTGTCTGTGTCTATGTGTCAGCCCTGTGATGACCTGGCGACTTGTCCAGGGTGTACCCCGCCTTTCGCCCGTAGTCAGCTGGGATAGGCTCCAGCTTGCCTGTGACCCTGTAGAACAGGATAAAGCGGCTAGAGATAATGAGACGAGAACTCTAAATTAGTTCTGATGAAACAAGTTCCAATCAGAAGTCATATAATTAGTTGAATGGTGTCCACCAGTGTCACATGATCGCAGTGTAAATCTACCTGTTCCTGAAAGGCCCTGAAATATGTTGTAGAACATCCTTAAACAAACAGCATCATGGAAAACAAGTTCGTGATGGAAGTCATATGAAACCCTGTTTGAGTTTATCTTCAGGCTTGTGGCAGACTCAGCAAACATGGAAGAATCGGTCTGATGAGAACAAAACACAACTTGGAACAATGAACTGAACTACTGTATATTTGGTCGAAACTGATGTGCTGAATGAAGCATGGTGGTGGGAGCATCATGCTGAGAGATTTACCTTTGGCCCCCTTGTGGCATCCTGAGTAATGCCCTTCTTTACCTGGACACTGATGTTTGGTGAGCAGCCTCCTCTAGGCAGAGTCTCATTTGTGCCATATTTGATCCAGTTTTAAAAGAATGGATTTAATTGTGCTCTGTGGTATATTCACACTTTGGGAAATGTTTTTACCAAACCACACTGAGACTGATACTTTTCCAGCGAGACCTTGGAGATCTTTAATTGGAATTATATGCTATTTTGTGTAGATTCATGACATTTAATCACACTACTTACTTCTTCCACACTTGTGCACATTTATGGATGGACACAATGTCACTTTGATCAGATACATCCACAGTAAGTTCAGGAAGATGGAGCACAATACACAGATTTCCCATCCAGTTCAATCTTTTTTTTTTTTAATCCATGAAATTTACTTTGCTCATTGATTGCTTTTATCCAAAGAGATATAAATTAAAATGCTAAAAGCATATATTGTGTTCCAGGAGGTTTGTATGAACAGGACCTTTAGAATAGGAGCCTGATCTTACTTAGTGTGTGTGTGTGTGTGTGTGTGTGTGTGTGTGTGTACAATAGGACAAGATTTTAGATCAAGTCAAGTCAAGTCAAGTCAACTTTATTGTCAAATATGCTATACATGCTCGATATACAGCACAGATGAAATTTCAGTCCTCTCTGACCCACGGTGCAAACAGGCAATGCAATAAATAAAAATAGAATAATTTAAAAAACAAACAAACAACAATATAACCAGTATAAACACTCAAGATAGGAACTAGACATAGACTAAACACTCAGACAAACAATATAAACAGTATAAATAAACAGTATAAACACTAGATAAGAACAAGACATAGACTAAACACTCAGACAATATAAACAGTGTAAACACTAGATAAGAACTACACACAGACTAAACACTCAAACAGACAGTATAAACACTCTAGATATGAACTAGACTTAGACTAAACACTCATACACACACACACACACACACACACACACACACACACACACACACACACACATAAATTGGTTCAAATAACCAAACAGTCAAGGGCACTTGAGGTATAGCAGATAAACATGAAATAAGCAGTGTAAACAAACTAGCAGCTGTTAAGGTGAGGTAGTGTGGAATAGTGCAAATGAGCGAGGTAAAGTGAGATGTGCGGTCCCTGAGTTCGGTGCGTTAATGAACGATGAGATGTGTGTGTGTGTATGTGTGTGTGTTGGGGGGAAACTGTGAGGATGACATGTCAGATGCTGAAGGGGGGGCAGGGGTGTGTGGGCAGAATCTGTGGCAGGGGGCAGAGGGGGGAGGAGGGGCAGAACAGGGAGGGAGTTGAGCCTCCTGACTGCCTGGTGAAAGAAACTGTCCTTGAGCCTGCTGGTTTTGGCCCGGAGACTCCACAGTCTCCTCTCCGACGGCAGCAGGCTGAAGAGGCTGTGAGATGGGTGGGTGGGGTCACCTGCAATCCTGATGGCTTTTCGGGTGAGGCGGGAGATATAGATATCCATAAGAGAAGGGAGAGAGACACCAATGATCCTCTCAGCTGCTCTCACGATGCGCTGCAGAGACTTGCAGCAGGACACGGTGCAGGCGCCGTACCACACGGTGATGCAGCTGGTCAGAATGTTCTCGATGGTGCCTCTGTAGAAAGTGTGCATGATGGGGGCCGGGGCTCTTGCTCTCCTCAGTTTGCAGAGGAAGTACAGACGCTGTTGGGCTTTTTTGGCCAGTGATGCGGTGTTGTTGCTCCAGGACAGGTCTTCAGAGATGTGCACACCCAGAAACTTGGCACTGCTCACCCTCTCCACTGCAGCACCATCAATAGATAGTGGAGCATGCTGGGTGTGCTCTCTCCTGAAGTCCACAACAATCTCCTTCGTCTTCTCCAAGTTCAGATGGAGATTGTTGTCCTTGCACCACATGGCCAAGCAGCTCACCTCACTCCTGTAGATTGTCTCATTGCCATTGTTGATGAGACCCACCACAGTCATGTCATCCACAAACTTAATGAAGAGATTTGAGCTGGATGTTGGTGTGCAGTGGTGGGTCAACAGAGTGAAGAAGAGGGGGCTTAGCACACATCCTTTGGGGGCCCCCGTGTTCAGTGTGATGGTGCTGGAGGAGTTCAAATCAAATCAAATCAAGTTTATTTGTACAGCGCTTTTAACAATAAACATTGTCGCAAAGCAGCTTTACAGAATTTGAACGACTTAAAACATGAGCTAATTTTATCCCTAATCTATCCCCAATGAGCAAGCCTGTGGCGACGGTGGCAAGGAAAAACTCCCTCAGACGACATGAGGAAGAAACCTCGAGAGGAACCAGACTCAAAAGGGAACCCATCCTCATTTGGGCAACAACAGACAGCCTGACTATAATATTAACAGTTTTAACAGGTATAACCCTCAACTGTCCTCATGGGGCCGTCCTTCACAGGAGTGGGGCGATAAAACTCCGACCAGACACAGGGCACCAGGATGGATCAAGCAGGTCCGAGGGGCAGAAGAGGCCAGCATCTCAATCCCAGGATCAACATGTAACTCAGAGGGACAGATGGGGGGGGAGAGAAAGAAAACACGTTGTTAGGTATGCCCTAAAAATGACAAGTATTAAATCTGTGTGATAGGCTCACAGAGACGAGAGTCTTTACATCAGGCATGACGCACAATGGCATGTTAATATGGTAAAAAATATATCATGACCTGCTCTGGCTGGATGCTTGATTGGGTGATGGGAGCACACTCCTCAGCAATGATGAGATGCAGATGGGACCCTTAGGCCTGGCCAAGACAATTCAGTTACATTTCACCGGGTCTGGGACATGCGACAGAACGTCTGACGGCCGATTCCCTGCAGGCTACGATAGCCAGTCGAGGTCCCCACCGTCTCCACCAAAAGATTTCCTGTTGACTCCATGTAACTCAGAGGGACAGATTTGGGGTGGGGGGGGGGAAGAGAAAGAAAACACAGGTGGTTAGGTATGCCCAATGTCACCTGAATAAGTAGGAACAGTATACATATTGCACCTGACCCGTACAGTCTGTGGTCTCCCCGTCAGGAAGTCCAGCAGCCAGTTGCACAGGGAGGTGTTGAGTCCCAGCTGGTCCAGTTTATGAATGAGCTGCTGAGGAATGATTGTGTTGAATGCTGAGCTAAAGTCTATGAACAGCATTCTGACATATGAGTCTTTTGTCTCCAGGTGGGTGAGGGCTGAGTGGAGGGCAGTGGAGATGGCATCATCGGTCGAACGGTTGGACTGATATGCAAACTGGAAAGGATCCAGGGTGGGGGGGAGGGCAGACTTGATATGCCTCATGACTAGCCGCTCAAAGCACTTCATGAGGATGGGAGTGAGTGCGACAGGGCGGTAGTCATTGAAGCAGGAGGGAGACGGCTTCTTCGGGACCGGGATAATGGTGGTGGTTTTGAGGCACGTGGGGACAACAGCCTGGCTCAACGAAATGTTGAAGATGTCTGTAAAGATCTTGAATATGTCTCTATTACTGCCTTGATATATGATTCTCTCTCTCTCTTTTGATCTGGGTTAAGGGCCTTAATCAAGGGTCACTTGGCAGTGCTGAGGCTCGATCCCCTGACCTTCTGCTCTGTTACTCAGAGCCTTAACCACTGAAACTCTACTGCAACACAACAGAGAAATGAAGCAGTTTCAAATCATATTTGCGACCTAGATACAATAACAGTGATCCCTGAAAATACAGTAGAGTAAAAAAAATACATGTACTGAATTTAGTCAAAATTATTCACCTTTTATTTTTACACACTTGTGCACATTTATATATGGAGACATTGTAACGTTGATTAGTGACGCCCACATTCACTTCAGTAAGACACAGATTTCCCATCCAGTTAATTTGTTTTGTTTTTTTTGTCCCTGAATTCTAATTTGCTGTTTTATTGCTTTTATCCAAGGAGATATACATTAAAGTGGCTAAAGCACATCTTATGTTCCAGGAAGTTTGCATGATCAGGACCTTCAGGAGAAGAGACTGATCTCTCTCTCTCTCTCTCTCTCTCTCTCTCTCTCTCTCTCTCTCTGTGCAATTGGAAGAGATTTTAGGTCTTGAATCAGACTCAGTGACTGCCTCGATATGTCATTCCCCCCATCAATCTGTCAACATTTTGTCTTTCAGTGTCTTCACTCCTGTCATGGTTTATGACTATTTTTATGTTTTCTCAGAGATCAGATTATTCTTCAGTATATTTAAAATGTACTTGTTAGATTTTTCATGAGTTTAGGCAGATTCTTCCCAGTCAGAGAAATAAGCAGTAACAGTTCATTTGCATGAACAGCTCTGAGTCCCAGAATAGATCAACACTTTCAGCAGATGTTCATGGTTCTTCAGTCGAACTCACTCAAGCACAACACACAGCGCTGCACTCGACCTGCTGTTAAAGGTGCTGATCCAAATCACTGTCAAAGACACTTCACGACTGAAAAAGGAGACATGCTTTCCACATTTAAGCTTTATTTCAGTACAGATACACCACTGACTCCACTCCAGTCTTCTAAATATGTTTTAAAGTGTACACTTCTATTCTAGTGGACTTTACAGCAGCTCTTTCAGAATGAGGTGATCTGAGTGGTGTTGTGGTGGGAGACGGTACAGCCGAACACCTCGGACTCTTCCCAGCATTCTTTGCAGAGGGTCAGGGTGCTGAAGGGTCCTTCTGTTCTTCTGTGCTGGTCAGAACCCCCTCATTCACCTCGACACCATCCATGGTGCAGCTCAGCAGCGCCCCCAGTGGAGAAAAGGCTGAGAGCAGGCAGAGCAGCGAGGCCGAGCCTTCAGAGAGCTGCAGAGAGGAGGGAGGGAGCAGAGACACGGAGGAGTTCACCACCGGACCACCTGGAGAACACACACACACACACACAGAGTCAATGTGGTTATATTTACAGAACACAATTGTCTGATTAAATGTTTTTTTACATTGGTTAGTTTTCTTTGTCACTCTGGTGTTTAAACTCAGTGATGATTCAGTAAACCTGTCTGACTCTGGAGCACAGTGTACTGTACACACTGCAGGAGACTGGAGGAGAAATAACACCAAATGATGGATTAGTGATGAGATTCATCTCTACAGTCAGAAAAAACAACAACATGATCCATAAAGATAGTAAGGAAAGAACTTTTTATTGCTGCTCACCTCTAAATCTCCTCTGTAGTCAGTCTGAATCCTGATGGAATTAAAGTGAAAGACTCAACTTCTGTCATTTCTCGACTACATTTATACACCTGTAATTTCCAGGAAATCTCTCATTTTGACTTTCTGATCAGTGAAAGTTTAAACTTCTCTCTCACTCACTTTTATGCATATTAGATCTACAGTGGTGCTTGAAAGTTTGTGAACCCTTTAGAATTTTCTATATTTCTGCATAAATATGACCGAAAATATCATCAGATTTTCACACAAGTCCTAAAAGTAGATAAAGAGAACCCAGTTAAACAAATGAGACAAAAATATTATACTTGGTCATTTATTTATTGAGGAAAATGATCCAAAATTACATATCTGTGAGTGGCAAAAGTATGTGAACCTCTAGGATTAGCAGTTAATTTGAAGGTGAGATTAGAGTCAGGTGTTTTCAATCAGTGGGATGATGATCAGGTGTGAGTGGGCACCCAGTTTTATTTAAAGAACAGGGATCTATCAAAGTCTGATCTTCACAACACATTTGTGGAAGTGTATCGTGGCACGAACAAAGGCGATTTCTGAGGACGTCATAAAACGCGTTGTTGATGCTCATCAGGCTGAAGAAGGTTACATAACCATCCAAACACACCTCGTTTAATGCTTCAGCTAATTAACCGTGCTTGCTGAGTTGAGTGAGTGTGTTAGTGCAGGTAAAACATTAAAATGTGTAGGACAGGGGACACTCCTTACATCTAAAGTGCTAATGGTTAATGAACTTATTACTGATCAGGAGTTTCATGTACTTTGTTTAACTGAAACATGGATGAAGCCAAATGAATATAGAGCATTAAATGAAGTTAGTCCTCCTGGATACAGTTATATACACCAGCCTCGTCTAACTGGCAGAGGACGAGGTGGCGCAGTTATCTATAATGATTATCTACAACCCCGATTCCAAGAAAGTTGGGACAAAGTACAAATTGTAAATAAAAACGGAATGCAATGATGTGGAAGTTTCAAAATTCCATATTTTATTCAGAATAGAACATAGATGACATATCAAATGTTTATACTGAGAAAATGTATCATTTAAAGAGAAAAATTACGTGATTTTAAATTTCATGACATCAACACATCTCAAAAAAGTTGGGACAAGGCCATGTTTACCACTGTGAGACATCCCCTTTTCTCTGTACAACAGTCTGTAAACGTCTGGGGACTGAGGAAACAAGTTGCTCAAGTTTAGGGATAGGAATGTTAACCCATTCTTGTCTAATGTAGGATTCTAGTTGCTCAACTGTCTTAGGTCTTTTTTGTCGTATCTTCCATTTTATGATGCGCCAAATGTTTTCTACTGTATGGGTGAAAGATCTGGACTGCAGGCTGGCCAGTTCAGTACCCGGACCCTTCTTCTATGCAGCCATGATGCTGTAATTGATGCAGTATGTGGTTTGGCATTGTCATGTTGGAAAATGCAAGGTCTTCTCTGAAAGAGACGTCGTCTGGATGGGAGCATATGTTGCTCTTGAACCTGGATATACCTTTCAGCATTGATGGTGTCTTTCCAGATGTGTAAGCTGCCCATGCCACACACACTAATGCAACCCCATACCATCAGAGATGCAGGCTTCTGAACTGGGCGCTGATAACAACTTGGGTTGTCCTTCTCCTCTTTAGTCCGAATGACACGGCGTCCCTGATTTCCATAAAGAACTTCAAATTTTGATTCGTCTGACCACAGAACAGTTTTCCACTTTGCCACCGTCCATTTTAAATGAGCCTTGCCCCAGAGAAGACGTCTGCGCTTCTGGATCATGTTTAGATACGGCTTCTTCTTTGAACTACAGAGTTTTAGCTGGCAACGGCGGATGGCACGGTGAATTGTGTTCACAGATAATATTCTCTGGAAATATTCCTGAGCCCATTTTGTGATTTCCAACACAGAAGCATGCCTGTATGTGATGCAGTGCCGTCTAAGGGCCCGAAGATCATGGGCACTCAGTATGGTTTTCCAGCCTTGATCCTTACGCACAGAGATTCTTCCAGATTCTCTGAATCTTTTGATGATATTATGCACTGTAGATGATGATATGTTCAAACTCTTTGCAATTTTACACTGTCGAACTCCTTTCTGATATTGCTCCACTATTTGTCAATGCAGAATTAGGGGGATTGGTGATCCTCTTCCCAGCTTTACTTCTGAGAGCCGTTGCCACTCCAAGATGCTCTTTTTATACCCAGTCATGTTAATGACCTATTGCCAATTGACCTAATGAGTTGCAATTTGGTCCTCCAGCTGTTCCTTTAGAAATCTCTCAATCATCATCACACCACACTGCACACAGTCCATCACATCCACTACTGTAAGATCAATAGTTTCCCAGTTCTCTCAGTCTTGGTGTTACCTGTCACACCTGAAACATCTTTAGAAAGAAGAACAGCTTTAGAGATAACAGATCCGAATCTGCACTGATGGCTGGTTGTGATATTGAATACGGGCTAAATCCAATTTCACTCCTCATCTCTGACTTGCTGTTACTATTAGGAAGCCATTAGAGATGAGCCTTATAACACTCAATGTGACAGTGAGTCTCATTATATAAGCATAAATAAGACATACACACTCATTAAAATACACAAAGCCATCAAGTTTAAATCCAGTGATTAATGTCTGTAATTTTTCTTGCTCTTTGAGGAGCCATGTGTTTGATCAGTGTTCATGGTGTCCTGACATTGACTAACTCACAGGTTCCTAACCCTGGTTTACCCCTTGTCCACCCCAGGACCCCCTGTCTTGCACATTTCAGCACTTTCCCTGCTCTCAACACACCTCATTTAACGTTTCCACTAATTAACAGTGCTTGCTGACTTGAGTGAGTGTGATGGTGCAGGTAAAATAGTAAAATGTGCAGGTCAGGGGACACTCTAGGACCAGGGACAGGAAGCTGTGGACATTCAAATAAACACTAGTTCCATACCGATAGGGGCAGCATTAGAGGGGGGAAGTTAGGTCTATTCTTAGGGCCAAGCACTGTCTAGGGGCCCTCAGAGGACAATATTATTATGTGTAAGTTAATTTAATAATTTTTTTTTTAAAATAATTTTGTCTCTTAAAATGAGCACATATAACAATCTTCTGGTTTGATTTTCCATTTTCTGCAAAATTATTAGACTATATAGTCTTTATATTTCACCCTGTCCCTATTCATTACATGGTACAGTCTTGCATAGGGAGAGCCAGAGCATGACACCACGTTAGGTTTGTTGTTTTCAAATCAAGCACTAAAGTAAATTGCCCATGATATAGGAAGAATTGATGGTGAGTCATCACTAGATTGAAACCATCATGAAGAAGTCGGGTTACCAGAAATGTACAGAGAGGCAGCAGAAAGCTGAGAGAGAGAGAGAGAGCGAGAGAGAAAAAGGACTGACAGCTAGGCACCCAGTTTTTCTCGAAGAAAGGTAGACGATATGTTTATTCACTCTTTTTCCTTTGGTGGCTATTAACCTCACATGCTAATGTTAATGCTACAGAAGATTATTATTGTGGCTTAACCACTTTTTAGATGATCAAGCTAACAACTTAATTTCCAATGCAGTGTCGATTTTCTTAAATATTTCATAGGTTACCTTTATTGCCACAGAAAATGAGATTGGTAATGAATGTAATTTTGGTTTGCAAAGAGCTCAGTGAATTTTTCAGTCCACTGTATGGCTAGTTAGACAAGACTATACAGCTATACAGCTAACACTAGACAAGATCGGTCCAGTTTTGGACGAAAAGAGGAATTCCAGACTGACCTATGTCAATGCACCCAACCAACTGAATGAAGCAACCATGAAAAAAGCTTGTGCCAATGCACAATGCTTTCTCAGAGAGACACAGAGGGAGTTCTGGGACAACGTTTATGAAAATGTTCAGAGTTGCGATGACTGTGGTGACATTGCGGTTTCCACGCGGCCCTGAAGTTTGTTCTAGGGCCATCACCTCGACTGACTGCGCCTTTGAAAGACTCCAATGGTAACATCTTGTTGGAGAAACCTGTTCAACTCAAATGCTAGGTTGAGCACTTCAGCTCTCTCTACAGCAACCCCGTACCTTTTGATGAATCCGCGCTGGACTGCATAGAACAACTCCTGGAATTGAAGGAACTTGATGAAGATCCCACCTTGCAAGAAATTGAGAGTGCCCTAAAGGACATGAAAAGAGGCAAGGCACCTGGGAGTGATGGTATACCTCCACAACTTCTTAAACTTGACATCCCTGTCTTGAAAGAATACCTGCTCGACCTGTTGTTATCATGCTGGTGTGAAGGACACGTCCCACAGGATCTCAAAGACGCAAAGCTGGTGACCCTCTTTAAGAACAAGGGGTCTAGACAAGTCTGTGACAACTATAGAGCCATTGCTTTGCTCAGTCTGGTCGGTAAACTCTTCGCCAGTATAATTCTGAAGAGATTACAGGTTCTTGCAGACAGAATTTATGCTGAATCCCAGTGTGGCTTCCGAAGGCATCGATCCACCGTTGACATGGTCTTCACTCTCCATCTGCTTCAGGAGAAATGCACTGAGCAAAACAAACCTTTACTTGCTGTTTTCATAGACCTAACCAAAGCCTTTGACTCGGTCAGCTGTGAAGGCCTGTATCTGGTACAGTACTATACAAGTTAGGCTGTCCACCTAAATTCCTAGCTATCATCAAAGCATTTCATGAAGGAATGTCTGCTTGCATAGATTTTGATGGTGACCTCTCAGAAGCCTTCACAGTGAATTGTGGAGTTAAACAGGGATGTGTGATGGCTCCAACTCTGTTTGGCATCTTCTTATCCACCCTGCTACATATCACTTTTCCAAACCCTGAAGGCATCGCCCTCAGCACCCAGAGCGATGGCAAACTTTTCAATCTTGCGCGCCTCAGGGCAAAGTCGAAAACCAGCACAGTCCAGATATACGAACTAATTTTCGCTGATGATGCCATGTTTTGCTCTCATAGTGTAGCCAAGCTACAAGGTACATGTGACGCATTCAGCAATACCTGTGACAAATCTGGCCAAATAATTAGTGTGAAGAAGATGGTTGCCTTCTCAATAAATGCACCCCCTCCTCACATCACCATCAATGAGAGCCCTCTTGACACGGTTGAAGACTTCCGTTACCTAGGTTCCACGGTCTCATCTTCTGGAAATCTAAACAGTTAAGTTAACTCATACATTGGCCAGACTGCCTATCTGTTCGGGAAACTGGAAAGTTATGTTTGGGACAACAAGTGTCTTACAGTCCATACCAAAGTGCACATATACCAAACATGCGTACTGTCCGCTCTGCTCTACGGTAGTGAGACATGGGCTTCTCATGCCCACATTGAAAGGAAACTTAACAGCTTCCAACTTAGATGCCTCAGAAAGATCTGTGGGGTTACATGGATGGATAAAGTTCCAAACTTGGAGATCCACAAAAGATGTGGCACCACAAGCCTGTATCCAATCCTGAAACAACATAGGCTGCGTTGGTTGGGCCATGTGTCCCACATGGCCCACTCTCGTCTCCCCCACCAAATTTTGTACGGTCAGCTTGCAGGTGGCAAATGTGACAGGGGGCATCCAAAGCTTTGCTTCATCGACGTTTGCAAGCATGACCTGAAATTATTCGACATCAGAGGTGATTGGGAGAAGCTTGTCCAAGATCATATTTCTTGGCGGCACAAGCTCCACCAAGGTGCCAAAAAACTTGAAAATGATCTGGTGACAAAGGAGTCTGACAGAAGACATAAGAGACATGAACCTTGTCAAACAATGGAATTCATCTGTGAAACCTGTGGCAAGCTCTGTAAGAGTCGAGCTGGGCTAGATGCCCACGGTCATGACCATCGGTGCTGAGCAGACCATCCAACAGGACGTAAAAGACTTTGATGATACAGCTAGTGCGCCACCTAAGTTAAGATGCATGCTAATAACTAGCTTGTTCACTAATGACATCTGCACTCAACATGCACAGATGCAGCCTCAGGATTAGGGAACCCTGCCTTAACCCCCCTCCCAGTTGAAGCAGAAGTTGGTGAGCAGTGTATTATTGATAATGTATTTACAGAGAAATCTATGAATAATGGATGGCATGGTGGTGTAGTGGTTAGCATTGTTGCCTCACAGCAAGAAGGTCCTGGGTTTGAGCCCATTAGCCAACAAGGGCCTTTCTGTATAGAGTTTGCATGTTCTTCCCACATGTGCATGGGGTTCCTCCAGGTGCTCTGGTTTCCCCCACAGTCTAAAGACATGCAGGTTAGACTAATTGGTGGCTCTAAATTGACCATATATGTGAGTGTGAATGGTTGTTTGTCTCTATGTGTCAGCCCTGCGATGACCTGGTGACTTGTCCCGGGTGTACCCTGCCTCTTGCCCGTAGTCAGCTGGGATAGGCTCCTGCGACCCTGTACAGGATAAGCTGCTACAGATAATGGATGGATCAATGGATCTGTGAATAAAGGGCTTTGGGGTGAAGGCTCATGCAGACTGATTTTTAGTATTTTATGCTGCATTTACCAAGTGAGCAGCTAGCTATAGCAAGCAAGTACAATTTTAGCTGATAACGTTCATATAGAAATTCCAGTAATGAAATGGACAACTGGCATATGAAATGAACAAAATCTGGCTAAAAAGACTGTTAGATAGCTTGACTTCAGATGTAAAGGGAATAACGCCATTGTCACTTTTAAGATCATAAATTTGTTTCCCTTTTTGATCAACTAATGTTACTAACCAAGCATGCAGCTCATTCCATCCAAATGTTCGTAATACATACATATGGTTCTCAAAACATGCTGTGTTAGTACAATTATATGACAGATTCTGAATTATGTACCTTATGGATAGTTTGGAGCCAAGGCTTCAAGCCATGATGCAGCCCGAGAGGAGGCCAGAGATATTCAAAAAGAAGAAGAGGCTAAGAATGACAGTGCAAGTAGTGACAGCAGCACAGATGAGGAGGAGGAAGCAGTGAAGAGCAAAGAACAAAGTGAGGCTGAGATCAGGGACATTTCAGTCACTGAGTCACATACACTGGTTTCAGAACTAAATGATCTGCTGTCAGTTGAGCCAGGCTTGTGGCCAGCAAAATTAAGCGACAGTGACAGGGCAACTATTGTTAGAAAATTGGCAACAAGGGAAGACAAAGAAATACCCAAAGATTCAGAGGGAAAGCCATTTCCAGACTACTTGAAATACCTCAAGGCATCAAACAGCAGAGAAAAGGTTAAAAGGTGCTGGTGAGTTCATAGTGACAGTGCAAATGCTCTTTTTTGCATTCCTTGTGCTCTTTTTTCACATGGATTAAAAAGGCCTTCTCATAGCGCTCTGAATAGTGACCACGGGTACAAGATGTGTGATGTTAAGTGGTGCTGCATGTACATTGCTTGAGTGCACAGATTGATGCTGTTTAACATGTAGCAAAACCTGATGTCATTGAGGCCCTTGGTTCCATACTCAGCTCATGCAGTCTCACAAGTGAGGCTAGACCTGAAGCTGTTGGTCTAAGGAAGTACTTTATGTTGTTTGATGTCATTGTACTTCTGACCATTTGGATGAAAGTACTGCAATGTATTGATGACAGAAATGTGATGCTCTAGGCAAGGAAAATATCACGTGAGGTGGAGGCAGCCAGTGTAAATGCACTCTAAGATGAGATGCAGGCTCTTAGAAATGGATGGGATTCTCTCCTCTCTGAGGCATCATTGATTGCTAATCAAATGGGGGTTCCACCTCAGTTTAGAAAAGAAATCAGCTGTGAGAAGAAGAGGAAGAGGTTCCAGGATGAGACCTCAGAGGAAGCAGGTCAGGAAGACAGTACAGAAACAACATTTCGAAATGCTGTATTTTTCACTGCCCTGGAGCAGATAATAAGTGACTTGGACACTCGATTCCAAACCATAGCAAATATTGTCGAAGAATTTGCAGCTACACATAAAGTTGGGCAGATAAGTGACAGTACTATTTCTTCTCTGTGTTGGCCACTGATAATTAAGTACACAAGGGACCTCACACCTCAGTTTGAGAATGAAATCAGGCATCTTATTCAATATTTTCTTTTACTTTCCACTCTGACTGCACCTGTCCTTCTCTCCTAAATGCAATTTACTAATTGCAACTCCAGAGCGTTTTTGGAGAGGGTTGCATTGCGCTTAGGATTTTTTGCACACTTCCATTTACTGTTGCTGGTAGAGAAAGGGTATTTAGGAAGCTGAAACTGATCAAGAGCCATCTGAGATCAACAATGGCTCAGGAGAGGCTGAATAATCTTGCAGTCCTTTCAATCAAAAGCAAGTTGGCTCTGTCACTTGACTTTAAAGAGTTGATCAATGATTTTGCTACCAAGAAGGTTCAGTGTTTATCTTTTGGAATTTGAATCCTTGGTGTTAAAAATATTCTCGCGCTTCTGTTTTCGATGCATCCATTTGCAGGCAGCATGGTATGACCAAATTGTTGATGTAAAATTTATGAGCGTGTTAAATAAATGTTCCCCTCTGTTGCACAACAAAGCACATAAGCCACTTTAAAAATGTATGTAGAGTATGTACAGTGGTTATCTAGCTCATTGTTGTTATTGTTCAAGTCTTTATTTAATAATTTATTTAATGTATGATTTAATTTATTTAATCAGTTGATGAATGTTGAGTTTTTCTCACTGGATTGTGGATTGCTGTATTTCCAGGTATTTTTTTTTCTATTAAATTGGCACAGCCAAGAAAAAAAAAAAGCCCGAATCATGTAATTTTCTTCTCTGAATTAAATAATTATTCATCAACCTAGAAATGTAACTGCATATAATGAGTCAGTACATGAAGGAGACATCAGGATGAATTTGGAAATCTGTTTGAGACACCAAGGCCAGCCTACACGAAGTTTATACTTATCCACGAGCTCCAGCCTGGGGAGGTCTCGAACTAAAGACTGACACTTTGCAGTGAAAAGTAATATCAGGGTATGGACCTTGTGCGCGTGACGTCACGGTCACATGATTATCTGTTTACACCGCCATATTGGGGATCACGCTTTCGCAAGTTTGATAGTGATACCCGCTGTCGCGATGTCTTCTTCTCAAGTCTGCCTCTCGACTTATGCTGAATCCCTGGATATCACAGCAAAAAATCATTATAGAGATAAGATTGCTGTCTTAGGGGTCGACCCATATATGATTAGTAAGAGTGAAACCAAATCTGCGCTTGATTGTTCAAGTAATGAGCTGCCAGATGTAAGTTACCCCGATGTATATCATTATCTAATCAACACGCCAGGGGGTTACAGTGGTCAGTCACTAAAAGCCTACAAGTCACTAGAAGCTTACAGATATTTCTCCTCAGGATGGGTACGGAACATGCTAGTTCATATGCGTGAAAAGCGTTTTGTAATTTCTTCACAGGTGCGTACCATACATTGACTTTTCAGAATAGATCTTATTTGCATATCGCTATTATCGAATCATGTAGCATGATACTGTTTTTTAATTAGTAGTAGTACTAACTATTATGTATAGATATTACTCGATCTACGACTAGTTTTAGTAATGGCAATGTAGAATGCCACGAGTCAAGGATTTAGGAAACATAAAAATTGAAAATGCACAAGCGTATCATGTTTATTACAAAAATGTATATTATTTATGCGTTATACTGAAACAGTTAACGTTACAGGGGTAGAAGCCACTTGCCTGACACAAAATGTTGGGCACACAATCTCGAGTGTTCGCTTGGTTCCCAGTCAACACGTTTAACGGCAGCAATCCACTTCTTCCTCCGCTCTTGATCAGTGGGGAACCGGTAAAATGATAAACCCTCCGTGCTTTTTCTGTTTGAGCACCCGACTGCCACACAACAAGCCATTCTGACTGAAAATTTTAATCAATCTCCAAAAATTTCCGCGTGTGAAGTGAGCTGCGGCTTGATACCCAATATGGCGGATAAACAAACATGACCTCTGACCTATGACGTTGGTGCACAAGGTCCATAAACAAGGTCTGTGTCTTCTGTGATCAATTAAGTAGAGGTGTTCAGATACAGTGGGTCATTACTGGTGTCTGACAAACTCAGATTTTGTTGAATGAATAACTCGCTAACACTAATAATTAATTAAAAGCACTAATAACACTTCCTCTGGATAAACTAAGGGAAGTGATTTATTTATTTATTTATTTTTGCAGGGGTGGGTGAGGGGGGTGTTTATTATATTTTTTTAGAGGGCCCAAAATTTCGAGCAGCGCCCCTGCACAGTAAATTGTAACATGTCTTTTAGTGTCGGAAATTCACTACAAAAGTAATACTGATGATTTTTGTAACAGAATATTGATTTGAGTTCAGTCTGAGTAACATCCAGGTTTACAGTTGTGATTAATACAGTAGGTGTAACAGCATTTCCATAACCATCACACCAGTCCCCAATTCACCAATGAGTGAAAGTAACATGAAGCATTCCACTTACTCTCTTTTAAACATTAATGCTTTATAATTTAATTCACATCTTCACTGTCGATACTTTCTCTTGAATATTAATATTATTATTATTATTATGATGATTTCTAATGGATATATATAATATTAATATTATATACATATATATTACGGTCCATAACAGATACTGAGACAGGTGCTTTGGTGATTTGTTTATGATGTACATGAACAATAATGTGCAACAAAAGTGTTTCATGATTCAAAGGCTTTTATTAATAATTCAAAGCAGGACATTGCAGTGATACACACACTTAACACATATGGAAATGATCATTAAGAAGAAGAGTTGAGTTAAACTGAGGAGTGTGTGAGCTCACATGTTAATAACACAAATGAAATGATGAAAGTGGGACATTTGAGCAGTAAAGGCCACATGTAACACACAGTGAAGCAGTAGAAGGTGAGCTGAGTAAAGTGTGTGTGAGCTCACAGCTCTGAGCACTGCTCTGTGTTCACTCTGCCCACCACAGTAGGTTGGTTGTCTTTGGAGGCCTCACAGGTCACCACCTTGTTCCTCCACTGCTCCGGGTGGAGGCTCAGCGTGCTGCTCCAGCTGTAGAGGCCGTCCGCGTGCAGAACGGCGGTGCTGCGGCTCTCCCCCGAGCTCCAGCTGCTCCCATCAACCTTCCAGCTCAGTGTCCAGTCCGAGGGGAAGCCCTTGTCGGCCACACACATGAGTGTGACCTTCTCCTGCTGCAGCTCCACACTGGAGGGAGGCAACACCGTCACACTGGGCTGAGTGACACCTACACACACACACACACACACACACACACACACACAGAGTTGAGACAGGAATGGACAGCTGTCAGTCACTCAGGCTTCGTTTCAGCTCACTGTGTGTTTCACTTCCCTTTATATCTTACAGAGCAGAACTGAGTTCAGTGGAGCATCACAAACGTTTCACACTCAGTTCAAAAACTTTTACATCTTAGATCTATAATCATTTATATTACAGTTATCCCTGGACAGCAAAATTTAATTATACTGAGTATTCAGGAATTAAAAACATTAAATTCATTTTATAAAATGAATAAGCCACATTTGAAATAGAGAATATTTACCACTTAAGCAAATTCAGTTTTGGTTTCTACATTTAAATCTGTTCATAGACTCACAGTCTCTAAGATATTAAATGTCGTTAAAATCATTCAATAAAAAAATGTCACCTGTAATTTGCACAATGATATCTACTTTGCTTTTAGACTTAAATTATAATTAACCACAAGCACTATAATCAAATACATTTAAACTTTAAATGATAATAAACAACCAGCAGTATAATAAAAAGACATTTTTCAAACTTGTAAAATAATGGAAATTTGAGAAACAAAAGGATGTTACACAAAAATCACATCTCAATGAGTGGATTTGGAGGAAAACTAAATGTAAAATATATTCTTTACACATTACAACATGAATCTGAACACACTCCATTTCAGTCATTAATCTGAACACACTCCATTTCAGTCATTAATCTGAACACACTCCATTTCAGTAATTAGTAAACAGGTTACTTACGGCCCACAGACAGTTTGGTTCCTCCACCAAAAGTCCGCCACAGTGATACAAACAGGTTTAGCGGCCGTACAAAAACCCTGCTGCTCTAAACTCACTGCTCTCTCCATCCATTTAAACCTCTTATTACAAAACAGCTACAAAACACCAACTTCTGCTCACATCAGCTGATTAATACACTAACTCTCTGACTGTTTTACTACATTTTACTGTTTTTTTCTTTTAAAACACTAAGAGTGTCAATCTAAACTGAGGATGAAATTAGTGTGTAAGAAACACAAATAATTTTCACAAACTAAAGCTGAAAAGTCACAAAATGTGGATCTGCAAATGTTCAGGTTTTGCTCCGATTGACTCATGGAGTAAAAATGCTGATGTACTCATGAGAAATTTACAATATATGACTGAATGTGTGGAGCTAAAGTGAGAATAATTCCTCCACTGCTTCTGTAGACTTATAGAAAGTTATGATATGATATTTAAGTCCTACAATAATCTACATATTAATTTTCAGTCAAAAATATGAGTGTGTATTTACTCACTGCCAACATTGATGCTGCTTCTTCCACCATAAATCCACTACAGTGAGAAACTCATTAACATTCAGTACAAACACCATCCAGTGAAAGTTGAAGCTTCTCTCTCTAATTCACTTATTTATGCATCTTAGACCTCAAAGTGTTTTACAGAAAATCTCCATCTGACCCCACAAGTAAAATTCACACAATAACTCTGTAGTAGTGTGAGAATGACAGTAAGATTGGGGGAATGTGGTAAAGGTGTTTCCATACTTAGAGGACACTTTGCATTGGCAGCACATGCTTCAGTGCTCTGGGAGTGTTTATAGCGCTGTGACTTTAACACTTCATGACTGAGAGCTGCTGCTACAGCAACTTCACCCACAGCTACCATGACTTTGATCCCCGTCTTCATCTGGACACTGATCCTCTGGACTCAAGGTCAGACATTGCTTTGCCTTTTATATTTATAAACTGGTCAAGACAATACATTTTTTAGGTTTGTCTCATGATTATTCTTTCAACAATTTTCCATATCATATATGTATTTTTTTCAGAATGCAGAGGTCAAGCCACAGTAACTCAGACTCCTGCAGTGAAATCTGCTCTTCCAGGAGAAACAGTCACCATCAACTGTAGAACCAGTCAGGCCGTGTATTATCACAGCTCATACGGCCACTACTTACACTGGTATCAGCAGAAACCTGGAGAAGCTCCTAAATTCTTGATTAAACTTGCAAATCAACTACAGTCAGGCTTTCCAGCTCGTTTCAGTGGCAGTGGATCTGGATCTGATTTCACTCTGACCATCAGTGGAGTCCAGACTGAAGATGCAGGAGATTATTACTGTCAGAGTTACCATTCCATCTCTGGCTACTGGTTCACACAGTGTTATAGAGTCGTACAAAAACCTCCCTCAGTCAGATTGTAGAGAGACTGCACTGCTGCAGCTGGGAGAGACTGCAGGTGCTGAGTTGGAGGATGTGATACGACACAAGTTCACAACTCACAGTCGAAATCTCTCAATAACCATGATGATTATGAAAAGTGAGTATATAGTAAGTGTGGCAGCGGGGGCGTGGTCAAGTGTTGGTCTGTGAATGGAGGGCGAAGTCAGGGAAGGTAAGTGGCGGAATCACTGCACCTGATGAGTATTAACCTGTGTTTGTGTGTCTTCCCCAGTGACCGGGCCCTTTAAGAGGAGAGGGAGAGCGTAGGAAGGGAGCTTCTCCCCAACCTGAATGCTTGTGTGCGTGCGTAGTTTAAAGCTGAAAAGCTAAATAAAGAGTCTTTTGAGAACTCAGTTCTGGCCTGCCGTGCTTCTGTGATTCACCCACCTAGAACCCTTGCTACAGTCAGCTATATTTCCATTAAATTAGTTCAACAAAGAAAGATGTAGGATTAGACTTCGAGGCCTTTTTGAATCTTTTCCTGCTATATTTTCACTCAATCTTCCTTTGCGCCCAACACTGAATTGGTTCAGAAAAAGGAAATATGGCTAATCATTTCGAAGGCCATTGTTCTGAAAAACTTAGATGAAGCTGTTGACTGTTTGCCCATTTCTGGTACATCACACATTGACATTACTGACCCTAAAGTGTATACCATGTCAGTTGCATAAGTATTCACACACACTGCACTTTTCCACATTTTCTAGTGTTATAGCCTGGAACTGAAATGCACTTAAGTGGGACTAAAGGTCATGAAGCTACACAAAACCTCCCACATTATCGAAGTTTGGGGGAAATCAGTAAAGGTTCTTATTAGTTAATTAACTCTAAATTAGTTCTAATGAAACAAGTTCCCATCAGAAGTCATATGTTGAATGGTGTCCACCAGTGTCACATGATCGAAGTGTAAATCTACCTTTTCCTGAAAGGCCCTGGAATATGTTAGAGAACATCCTGAAACAAACAGCATCATGGAAAACAAGTTCTTGATGGAAGTCATATGAAACCCTGTTTGAGTTTATCTTCAGGCTTGTGGCAGACGCAGCAATCATGGAAGAATCGGTCTGATGAGAACAAAACACAACTTGGAACAATGAACTGAACTATATTTGGTCAAAACTGATGTCCCAAATGAAGCATGATGGTGGGAACATCACATTGAGAGCATTACCTTTGGCCCCTTTGTGGCATCCTGAGTAATGCCCTTCTTTACCTGGACACTGATTTTTGGTGAACAGCCTCCTCTAGGCAGAGTCTCATGAGTGCTGTATTTGATCCAGTTTTAAAATAATGGATTTAATTGTGCTCTGTCGTATCTTCAAACTTTGGGAAATGTTTTTACCAAACCCCACCGAGACTGATACTTTTCCAGTGAGACCATGGAGATCTTTAATTACAATGATGTGCTATTTTGTGTAGATTGGAAGCTTCACAGATTGGGAACAGTAAGTGAGCGTCACTTCCGTCTTCCTCTTCCTTTGGCAGGAAAATTCAGAAAGGCAGTGAGGCGAACAGCTGGCTGTGCTAACAGCTGATGGCGAAAGCTGGTTGTCCCAGCAACTTGCTACCGGGCTATATGGGCCCAAAGAAGATCCCCACTGCTGAGGAAGTCGATGACATAAAAAAGTCACTCGACTTCATAACAGAAGAAGTTTCTGCTGTCAGGCTGCAGCAGAAGAGCATATAGGACTTGGTGGTAGAGGTGAAAATGCTGCGGATCCAGAATGTGGAGAAGGATTAGCAGATCGCCAACCGGGAAAGCCGAGTGGCCGACCTGGAGCAATACTCCAGAATGAACGACGTTGTCGTCACCAGGCTTCAGGTAAAACCTCGGTCATGCGCTTGGGCGGTGACCGCTATCAGCAGGGAGGAGCCCAGGGAGCTGGATGTGAGCGCCACGGAGCAACAGGTAGCTGCTTTCCTGCAGTCCAGGGAAATTCAACTGGACTGCGATAACATTGAGGCTTGCCACCTGCTACCAAGGAGGAACACCAGAGACAAACAGCCCATCATCATGAGATTCATCAGCCAGAAACATAAAGCTACACTACTGAAACAAGGAAGAAAACTGAAAGGGACAAACATCTACATCAACGAGCACCTGACAAAATGCAATGCTGACATTGCCAGAAAAGCATGACATCTGAAGAAGGAAAATAAAATTCAATCTGCATGGATCACCAACTGCAAAGTATTCAGTAAGCTGAACTGTACACCGGAGGAGGCAAGAGTTCTGGTCATACGGAACATCGAGGACTTGGACAAATACCAGTGATGCTATCGGGACTGTATGGTAATCAATACCCACGTGACACTACACCAAACTCAACCATGACACACACCGAAATAACTCCTTCATCCATTACCCGGAACACTACTCGGCTAACGCAAATGCTTGTTGATTATGAAAACCTGGAACTGAAACCACATGAATTCACTGACCATAAACTATTGGATACAGAAAATGACATAGACCCAGACAATAACTTTTTCTCAACCATTAAGGACAATTGCCACTATGACACAGAGAAGCAGTACAATCAGTCCACTGAGGCTGTGGGAAAATTATCAATAATACACTTCAACAGCAGAAGTATGTACGCTAACTTCAAACACATCAAGAAATACTTAAGTCAGTTTACTCATCCATTCAACATAATTGCCATAATGGAGACCTGGTTTGACATGAAGAAAGGAGCGGATTTCGAACTGGCTGGATATGAATTTAATTATATAAACAGGAAAAATTAAGGTGGAGGAGGAGTGGTGGTGTATGTGGACTGTAATTTGAATTATAAGTTAATAGATGGCATGACATCAGTGATTGATAACTGTAGATGTCAGAGCGGGTGGGTGGAGCACAGAAGGACAGCAGGCCAGAACTGAGTTCCAAAAACTCTTTTTTATTTGCACTTTTCAGTATGAACATATACTCTCCCAGCCACACACATACACACACACAAGTCATCTGGTGCAGGAGAGAGCTACCTTCCTCTGCCCTCTCTCTCCTTATATAGGGCGTGGTTGCTGGGAAGACACACAAACACAGGTTAATTCACATCAGGTGTAGTGATTCTGCCACTTACCTTCCCTGACTCCGCCCTCCGCTCACAGACTGACGCTTGACCACGCCCCCACTGCCACATACCCCCACCGCCTGACTCAGGCCGGGCAGCCGTCCGGCCCTCAGCCGACTCCCCCCCCCCCCCCCCTTGACGGGAGAGGAAGTCCGCCACGACCATCTGCACCCCCGGCCTGTGGACCACCTTGAAGTTAAAGGGTTGGAGTGCCAGATACCAACGGGTGATCCGCGCGTTGGCATCCTTCATGCGGTGGAGCCACTGGAGGGGCGCGTGGTCTGAACAGAGGGTGAAAGAGCATCCCAGCAGGTAGTAACGGAGGGCGAGGACCGCCCACTTGATGGCCAGGCACTCCTTCTCTATGGTGCTTTAGCGCCCCTCACACACTGACAGCTTTCAACTTATGTACAGCACTGGGTGATCCTCCCCCTCCACCTTCTGGGACAAAACAGCCCCCAGGCCTCTGTCCGACGTGTTCGTCTGCAATATAAAAGGGAGAGAAAAGTCAGGGGGAGTGTAACAGTGGCCCCCCACACAGCGCAGCCTTTACCTCAGAAAAAGCCTACTGGCATTGCTCCATCCACTGGACTGGATCTGGTGCCCCCTTTTTAGTGAGATCAGTCAGTGGGCTGGTGACATCCGAATAATTAGGTATAAACCTACGATAATAGCCAGCCAGCCCCAGGAACTGTCTCACCCCCTTTTTGGTCTTGGGCCTCAGACAGGCTGCAATCGCTGCAGTCTTGTTAATTTGGGGACGCACCTGCCCATTGCCCAAGTGGATGCCCAGATACTGTACTTCCACCTTCCCAATCGCACACTTCTTCGGGTTGGCTGTGAGACCCGCCCGCCTCAGCAACCTAAGGACGGCCCTCAGGTGTTGTAGGTGCCATGGCCAGTCATTACTATAAATAATGATGTCGTCAAGGTATGCGGCAGCATAGGTGGCGTGGGAGTGGAGGACCCTATACATCAGCCGCTGAAACGTAGCGGGCGCCCCAAACAGCCCAAAAGGAAGTGTGACAAACTGGTGTAAGCCAAACGGTGTGGAAAAGGCCATTTTTTCTCGGGATAATGGAGTCAAGGGGATCTGCCAATAACCCTTTGTCAAATCCAGTGTCGAGTAAAAGTGAGCCGTGCCTAGTCGATCAAGCAACTCATCCGAGGCATTGGGTACACATCGAATTTAAACACCGCATTGACTTTTCTATAGTCTACACAAAGCCGGACTGACCCATCAGCCTTGGGTACCAAGACCACCGGGCTGCTTCAGTCGCTGTGGGACTCCTCAACGATGCCCATTTCGAGCATGGCCTCGAGTTCTTCCCGAACCACTTTTTTCTTGTGTTTGGGTAGCCTGTAAGGGCAGCTACACACTACCACCCCCGGGGGCATCTCAATGTGGTGCTCTATGAGGTCAGTGCGGCCGGGCAGGGGCGAGAACACGTCCGAAAATTCGGTCTGCAACTGGGCAACCTCTGCGAGTTGTGTCAGGGAGAGGTGGTCTCCACAGGGGACTGGAGAGGTACGCGATGCCAATGCTCCCTTTTGAACCTCTGACCCCAGCTCTGCCTTCTCTGGAACCACCGACACCAACGCCATGGGGACCTCCTCATTCCAGAGTTTGAGTAGATTGAGGTGGTAAATCTGTAGCGCCCCACCCCTGTCCGTTCACCTCAACTCGTAGTCGATGTCCCCGACTCACCGTGTGACCTCAAAGGGTCCTTGCCACTTGGCGATTAATTTGGAGCTCGATGTGGGCAACAGTACGAGTACTTTATCTCCCGGTGTGAACTCCCTAAGGCGCATACCCTTGTTGTACAGGCAAGTTTGCTGTTCTTGGGCCTGTCACAAATTCTCCTGGGTTAGGTGCATGAGTGTGTGGAGTTTTGCGTGCAGGTCAATAATGTATTGAATTTCATTTTTACTTGGTGAAGGTCCCTCCTCCCAATTTTCTCACAGCACGTCTAAAATGCCACACGACTTATGCCCATATAACAATTCAAACAGTGAAACCCCCATGGAGACTTGTGGGACCTCTCGCACTACAAACAACGAGGGTTCGAGCCATTTATCCCAATTACATGTGTCCTCCCTTACGAATTTCTTAATTATATTTTTGAGGGTGCGATTGAATCGTTCGACTAAACCGTCCATTTGTGGGTGATAAATGCTGGTGCAGATCGGCTTAATACCTAATAACCCATAAAGTTCATTCAGTGTTTGTGACATAAATGAGGTGCCTTGATCAGTCAGAATCTCTTTCGGGATTCCAACTTGGGAGATAACGCGGAAGAACGCTTCCGCAATACTATTTATACTAATGAGATATTGCGAAGAGGCACTGCGTCCGGGTATCGCCTTGCATAGTCCACCAGAACTAATGTAAAGCGGTACCCTCATGTTGACCGATCTAATGGCCTGATGAGATCCATCCCAATTCTTTCAAACGGGGTCTCGATTAATGGGAGAGGGTGCAAAGGCACTTTTGGGATGGCCGCTGGATTTACTAACTGGCATTCGCGGTATGCCGTACACCACCTACGGACATCACCGCGAATCCCTGGCCAATAGAACCGGGCCATTATTCGGGCTAGTGTTTTATCCTGCCCTAAGTGTCCAGCCATGGGATTAAAGTGAGCCGCCTGGAATACCAATTCCCGGTGGCTTTTTGGAATCAAGAGCTGCATGATTTGTTCTTTAGTTTGAGTGTCCTGCGTCACTCAGTATAATCTATCCTTCAGAATAGAAAAATAGGGGAAGGAAGGGGTGGCATTTGGCTGGAGCGTTTGACCATCGATTACTCTCACTTGGTCAAATGCATGCCGCAGAGTCTCGTCTCACGACTGATCTAACGGGAATTCCGCGAGGGATTCCCCGAGCGAGGGAGGAGGAACCGGCGGCTCCTCACTCTGACGCGGAGATGACGTAAACGGCTCTGTGACAGCTGCTCCTGCCAATGCGACACCGGGACCTCCCCTTGCTGAAATATGGCAGGACCCACTCTTTACTAAATGACTCATTAATTCCCCGAATCCCGGCCAATCAGTCCCCAAAATTATTGAGTGGGTGAGGCGAGGATTAACCGCCGCCTTCACTCTAAAATTTTCCCCTCTGAAAAAAATGTGGACTGACACTAAAGGGTAGCTGTGAACATCCCCGTGCACACACAACACCTTCAGCACCTGTGCTCCCCCCAATGCCTCGTCTTGCACCAGGCTTTGGTGGCTTGAGGTCTGATTACAGCCAGAGTCCACCAAAGCCTGATATGTATCCCTTTGGATACTCACCGGTATGTGATACGCTCTGGCCCGATCAAGGGCGGCTCCTGGCGCATCGGGGATCTGAACCACCGCGCCTACTTCCATCACCGAGCACTGCTGTTGGAGGTGGCCCGGCTTCCCGCAGCGTCACCAAACCGGCCTGGGCTTTCTCTCTGCACCGGTGCTCTGGGGCTCACTCACCTGAGGGGGGGGGAGAGACAGACACGGAAGTGAGAAACGGGAAGACACAGCAGGTGTGGCGGACCGGCTGTGAGGGAGCCGGCCCCCGCCTCCGCGGTGGGGGAACGGGGCGAGGACGAGACACAGAAGGGGAGGGGGAAAGAGAGAGAGAGGAGAGAAGCGAAGAGGGGATCTGTTCGAGAAGAAGAAGGTCCAGGTTCGAGCCCCGTGGCCGGCGAGGGCCTTTCTGTGTGGAGTTTGCATGTTCTCCCCGTGTCCGCGTGGATTTCCTCCGGGTGCTCCGGTTTCCCCCACAGTCCAAAGACATGCAGGTTAGGATAACTGGTGACTCTAAATTGACCGTAGGTGTGAATGTGAATGTGAATGGTTGTCTGTGTCTATGTGTCAGCCCTGTGATGACCTGGCGACTTGTCCAGGGTGTACCCCGCCTTTCACCCGTAGTCAGCTGGGATAGGCTCCAGCTTGCCTGCGACCCTGTAGAACAGGATAAAGCGGCTAGAGATAATGAGATGAGATGAGAAAATGTTTAAAATTCAGGGATATTATAGAATATAAAACTGCCTTAGTAATGAACAAAGTAAGGAATTATAAAGTACCAAGGAATATCCAAACAATGTTCTCAGATAGAGAGGGGGACTATAATTTTAGGGGGAAATTGAAATTTAAAATTCGCAGTGCTAGGACAACGTTAAAAATGTTCAGTATTTCTATTTGTGGAGTAAAGCTATGGAACAGTTTGAATGTGGAGCTCATGAAATGTACAACTATAAACCAGTTCAAAAAAAGGTATAAGGAACAGATCTTTATGAGGTAAAGGGAGGAGGAATTACAATAACATTCTATTGATAATATAGGTGTATATGTGTGGGTATGGGTACATTCGGATATATTATATAAAAAGTGAGTATTTGTATATATATATATATTTATATATATATATATATATATATATATATATATATATATATATATATATATATATATATATATATATATATGTGTGTGTGTGTGTGTGTGTGTGTATAGTGCATAACTGAATATAATATATACGCATAATATGCATAATTATGATATGGGTGTCTGTGTACGTATGGATGTGTATAATTATAGGTAGGTGTATATGTATGTACTGTATATATGTATTGTATGTGTGTATAAATGCATAGCATAAGTATTTGTATATATATGATTTGATTTGGGTGATATTATGCCATGTTGGTATGTCTTGGTATATTGGTATGTTTTTTTTGTTGTTGATTTTGCTTTCTTTTGTATATATAGTTTATTATGGTGGAAAGTGATGTTTGATTAACGGTGGTATAGAGGGTTAGGATTTGATAAGTTATTTACTTCTTCCTAATCCTTTCAGAACATTATTATGTTATTGCCTTGTGGCTACACTATTCTGTTTATGAGGATGTTTTGATGATTGCATTTTTTATTTTTATTTTTTGTTTTTTGTTTGTTTTTATATCTTCTTTACTGTTTGGAATCAATCAATCAATCAATCAATCAATCAATCAATCAATCAATCAATCAATCAATCAATAAAACGTGGCCGCATGATGCTGGCAGTGCTGGGGAATTGAGACTCACTGAGGCTGTGCGTAGCTCATTGAGTCTGTACGTATATGGGTGGTCGAGTAGATGACTCATGCCAAGTCCTTAACAACTCCAGTAAGCTAGCTAATAATGATGATGATGATGATGATTATTAATATTACTATTATTGGTCGTTAGAATAAATATGAGGGTCTATAACAGATACTGAGACTGATGCTTTGGTGATTTCTTTATGATGTACATGAACAATAATGTGCAACAAAAGTGTTTCATGAGTCAAAGGTGTTTATTAATAATTCAAAGCAGGACATTGCAGTGATACACACACTTAACACATATGTAAGTGATCATTAAGAAGAAGAATTGAGTTAAACTGAGGAGTGTGTGAGCTCACATGTTAATAAGACAAATGAAATGATGAAAGTGGGACATTTGAGCAGTAAAGGCCACATGTAACACACAGTGAAGCAGTAGAAGGTGAGCTGAGTAAAGTGTGTGTGAGCTCACAGCTCTGAGCACTGCTCTGTGTTCACTCTGCCCACCACAGTAGGTTGGTTGTCTTTGGAGGCCTCACAGGTCACCACCTTGTTCCTCCACTGCTCCGGGTGGAGGCTCAGCGTGCTGCTCCAGCTGTAGAGGCCGTCCGCGTGCAGAACGGCGGTGCTGCGGCTCTCCCCCGAGCTCCAGCTGCTCCCATCAACCTTCCAGCTCAGTGTCCAGTCCGAGGGGAAGCCCTTGTCGGCCACACACATGAGTGTGACCTTCTCCTGCTGCAGCTCCACACTGGAGGGGGGCAACACTGTCACACTGGGCTGAGTGACACCTACACACACACACACACACACACACACACACACACACACACACACACACACACACACACACACACACAGAGTTGAGACAGGAATGGACAGCTGTCAGTCACTCAGGCTTCGTTTCAGCTCACTGTGTGTTTCACTTCCCTTTATATCTTACAGAGCAGAACTGAGTTCAGTGGAGCATCACAAACGTTTCACATTTAGTTCAAACACTTTTACATCTTAGATCTATAATCATTTACGTATATTACAGTTATCCCTGGACAGGAAAATTGAATTAGACCAAGTATTTAGTCATTAAAAATATGAAGCTCATTTTATAACATGAATAAGCTACATTTAAAATACAGAATATTTACCACTTAAGCAAATTCAGTTTTGGTTTCTACATTTAAATCCGTTTTTGGACTCACAGTCTCTAAGATATTAAATGTCATTAAAATCATTCAACAAAAATGTCATCTGTAATTTGCACGATATCTACTTTCCTTTTAGATTTAAATTATAATTAACTACCAGCAGTAGAATCAAATACAATTAAGCTTTAAATTATAATTAACAACTGGCAATAGAATCAAAGACATTTTTCAAACTTCTAAAATAAGGGAAATTTGAGAAACAAAAGGATGTTACACAAAAATCACATCTGATCTGAATTTGGAGGAAAAATAAATCTAATTACACATTACAACATGAATCTGAACACACTCCATTTCAGTCATTAATCTGAACACACTCCATTTCAGTCATTAATCTGAACACACTCCATTTCAGTCATTAATCTGAACACACTCCATTTCAGTCATTAATCTGAACACACTCCATTTCAGTAATTAGTAAACAGGTTACTTACGGCCCACAGACAGTTTGGTTCCTCCACCAAAAGTCCACCACAGTGATACAAACAGGTTTAGCGGCCGTACAAAAACCCTGCTGCTCTAAACTCACTGCTCTCTCCATCCATTTAAACCTCTTATTACAAAACAGCTACAAAACACCAACTTCTGCTCACATCAGCTGATTAATACACTAACTCTCTGACTGTTTTACGACATTTTACTGTTTTTTTCTTTTTATCCACCAAGAGTGTCAATCTAAACTGAGGATGCAATTAGTGAGTGAGAAACACAAATAAATTACAAAAAATAAAAGTTGAAATTTCACAAAATGTGGAATTGCAATTGCACAGGATTTACCCAGAATGCCTCATGGAGTAAAAATGCTGATGTACTCATGATAAATTTGCAATATATGACTGAATGTGTGGAGCTAAAGTGAGAATAATTCCTCCACTGCTTCTGTAGACTGATTGAAAGTTATGATATGATATTTAAGTCCTACAATAATCTAAATATTAATTTACAGTCAAAAATATGAGTGTGTATTTACTCACTGCCAACATTGATGCTGCTTCTTCCACCATAAATCCACTACAGTGAGAAACTCATTAACATTCAGTACAAACACCATCCAGTGAAAGTTGAAGCTTCTCTCTCTAATTCACTTATTTATGCATCTTAGACCTCAAAGTGTTTTACAGAAAATCTCCATCTGACCCCACAAGTAAAATTCACACAATAACTCTGTAGTAGTGTGAGAATGACAGTAAGATTGGGGGAATGTGGTAAAGGTGTTTCCATACTTAGAGGACACTTTGCATTGGCAGCACATGCTTCAGTGCTCTGGGAGTGTTTATAGCGCTGTGACTTTAACACTTCATGACTGAGAGCTGCTGCTACAGCAACTTCACCCACAGCTACCATGACTTTGATCCCCGTCTTCATCTGGACACTGATCCTCTGGACTCAAGGTCAGACACGGCTTTGTCTTTTATATTTTAAACAAACTCATCAAGACAATACATTTTTCAGGTTTGTCTCATGATTATTCTTTCAACAGTTTCTGTATCATACGTTTTTTTTTCAGAATGCAGAGGTCAAGTCACAGTAACTCAGACTCCTGCAGTGAAATCTGCTCTTCCAGGAGAAACAGTCACCATCAACTGTAGAACCAGTCAGGCAGTGTATTATCACAGCTCAAATGGCCACTACTTACACTGGTATCAGCAGAAACCTGGAGAAGCTCCTAAACCCCTGATTAAACTTGCGAATCAGCTACAGTCAGGTTTTCCAGCTCGTTTCAGTGGCAGTGGATCTGGATCTGATTTCACTCTGACCATCAGTGGAGTCCAGACTGAAGATGCAGGAGATTATTACTGTCAGAGTTACCATTACATCAGTAGCAAAGCCCTGTTCACACAGTGTTATAGAGTCGTACAAAAACCTCCCTCAGTCAGATTGTAGAGAGACTGCACTGCTGCAGCTGGGAGAGACTGCAGGTGCTGAGTTGGAGGATGTGATACGGCACAAGTTCACAACTCACAGTCGAAATCTTTCAATAACCATGATGATTATGAAAAGTGAGTATATAGTAAGCTATATTTCCATTAAATTAGTTCAGCAACGAAAGATGTAGGATTAGACTTCGAGGCCTTTTTGAATTTTTCCTGCTATATTTTCACTCAATCCTCCTTTGAGCCCAACACCGAATTGGTTCAGAAAAAGGAAATATGGCTAATCATTTCGAAGGCCATTGTTCTGAAAAACTTAGATGAAGCTGTTGACTGTTTGCCCATTTCTGGTACATCACACACTGACATTACTGACCCTAAAGTGTATACCATATCAGTTGCATAAGTATTCACACACACTGCACTTTTCCACATTTTCTAGTGTTACAGCCGAGAACTGAAATGCACTTAAGTGGGACTAAAGGTCATGAAGCTACACAAAACCTCCCACATTATTGAAGTTTGGGGAAAATCAGTCAAGATTCTTATGAGTTAATTAACTCTAAATTAGGCAGCACGGTGGTGTAGTGGTTAGCACTGTCGCCTCAAACCAAGAATGTCCGGGAGGGTTCGAGCCCCGTGGCCGGCAAGGGCCTTTCTGTGCGGATTTTGATGTTCTCCCCGTGTCCACGTGGGTTTCCTCCGGGTGCTCCGTTTTCCCCCACAGTCCAAAGACATGCAGGTTAGGTTTACTGGTGACTCTAAATTGACCGTAGGTGTGAATGTGAGTGTGAATGGTTGTCTGTGTCTATGTGTCAGCCCTGTGATGACCTGGCGACTTGTCCAGGGTGTACCCCGCCTTTCGCCCGTAGTCAGTTGGGATAGGCTCCAGCTTGCCTAGGACCCTGTAGAAGGATAAAGCGGCTAGAGATAATGAGATGAGATGAGACACTTGTACACATTTATATATGGAGACATTGTAATGTTGATTAGCGACGGCCACATTCACTCCAGTAAGACACAGATTTCCCATCCAGTTAATTTGTTTTGTTTTTTTTGTCCCTGAATTCTAATTTGCTGTTTTATTGCTTTTATCCAAGGAGATATACATTAAAGTGTCTAAAGCATATCTTATGTTCCAGGAAGTTTGCATGATCAGGACCTTCAGGAGAAGAGACTGATCTCTCTCTCTCTCTCTCTCTCTCTCTCTCTCTCTCTCTCTGTACAATTGGAAGAGATTTTAGGTCTTGAATCAGACTCAGTGACTGCCTCGATATGTCATTCCCCCCATCAATCTGTCAACATTTTGTCTTTCAGTGTCTTCACTCCTGTCATAGTTTATGACTATTTTTATGTTTTCTCAGAGATCAGATTATTCTTCAGTATATTTAAAATGTACTTGTTAGATTTTTCATGAGTTTAGGCAGATTCTTCCCAGTCAGAGAAATAAGAAGTAACAGTTCATTTGCAAGAACAGCTCTGAGTCCCAGAATAGATCAACACTTTCAGCAGATGTTCATGGTTCTTCAGTCGAACTCACTCAAGCACAACACACAGCGCTGCACTCGACCTGCTGTTAAAGGTGCCGATCCAAATCACTGTCAAAGACACTTCACGACTGAAAAAGGAGACATGCTTTCCACATTTAAGCTTTATTTCAGTACAGATAAACCACTGACTCCACTCCAGTCTTCTAAATATGTTTTAAAGTGTACACTTCTATTCTAGTGGACTTTACAGTGGCTCTTTCAGAACGAGGTGATCTGAGTGGTGTTGTGGTGGGAGACGGTACAGCCGAACACCTCGGACTCTTCCCAGCGTTCTTTGAAGAGGGTCAGGGTGCTGAAGGGTCCTTCTGTTCTTCTGTGCTGGTCAGAACCCCTCATTCACCTCAACACCATCCATGGTGCAGCTCAGTAGCACCCCCTGTGGAGAATAGGCTGAGAGCAGGCAGAGCAGCGAGGCCGAGCCTTCAGAGAGCTGCAGAGAGGAGGGAGGGAGCAGAGACATGGAGGAGTTCACCACCGGACCACCTGGAGAACACACACAGAGTCAATATGGTTATATTTACAGAACACAATTGTCTGATTAAATGTTTTTTTCATTGGTTAGTTTTCTTTGTCACTCTGATGTTTAAATTCAGTGATGTTTCAGTAAACCTGTCTGACTCTGGAGCACAGTGTACTGTACACACTGCAGGAGACTGGAGGAGAAATAACACCAAATGATGGATTAGTGATGAGATTCATCTCTACAGTCAGAAAAAAAACAACAACATGATCCATAAAGATAGTAAGGAAAGAACTTTTTATTGCTGCTCACCTCTAAATCTCCTCTGTAGTCAGTCTGAATCCTGATGGAATTAAAGTGAAAGACTCAACTTCTGTCATTTCTCTACTACATTTATACACCTGTAATTTCCAGGAAATCTCTCATTTTGACTTTCTGATCAGTGAAAGTTTAAACTTCTCTCTCTCTCACTCACTTTTATGCATATTAGATATACAGTGGTGCTTGAAAGTTTGTGAACCCTTTAGAATTTTCTATATTTCTGCATAAATATGACCGAAAACATCATCAGATTTTCACACAAGTCCGAAAAGTAGATAAAGAGAACCCAGTTAAACAAATGAGACAAAAATATTATACTTGTTCATTTATTTATTGAGGGAAATGATCCAAAATTACATATCTGTGAGTGGCAAAAGTATGTGAACCTCTCGGATTAGCAGTTAATTTGAAGGTGAGATTAGAGTCAGGTGTTTTCAATCAGTGGGATGACGATCAGGTGTGAGTGGGCACCCGGTTTTATTTAAAGAACAGGGATCTATCAAAGTCTGATCTTCACAACACATTTGTGGAAATGTATCATGGCACGAACAAAGGAGATTTCTGAGGACGTCATAAAAAGCGTTGTTGATGCTCATCAGGCTGAAGAAGGTTACAAAACCATCCAAACACACCTCGTTTAATGCTTCAGCTAATTAACCATGCCTGCTGAGTTGAGTGAGTGTATTAGTGCAGGTAAAACATTAAAATGTGTAGGACAGGGGACACTCCTTACATCTAAAGTGCTAATGGTTAATGAACTTATTACTGATCAGGAGTTTAATGTACTTTGTTTAACTGAAACATGGATGAAGCCAAATTAATATATAGTATTAAATGAAGCGAGTCCTCCTGGATACAGTTATATACACCAGCCTCGTCTAACTGGCAGAGGACGAGGTGGCGCAGTTATTTATAATGATTATCTAGGTGTAGCACACAAACCTGGTGATAAATTTAATACATTTGAAGATCTTCATACTAATATAATGTATGCAAAATAAGTCTACCCAGTTAATTCCGTTACTTATTATTTACAGGCCCCTCGGGGCCATATTCTGAGTTTCTTTCTGAATTTGCAGATTTTATGTCAGACCTGGTTATTTCCTTAGCCAAAGCTTTAGCTGTTGGCGATTTTAATATTCACTTCAATAAACCAGAAGACCCTTTGAAAACAGCATTTGTGTCCATTTTATATTCAGTAGGGGTTAATCAGAGTGTCATAGGACCTATCCATAACGGTGGTCACACCCTCGAGCTAATACTAACATTCGGGCTAAACATAGAAAATATAGTTATACTTCCACAGTCTGAAGTTCTCAGATCATTAACTCATCTCATTCATATTATGTCTGAGTAATAATATATGCACCTCACCATGCTACTGTATTAAATGTACATTCACGTCAACTACTGCACAGAGCTTTATAAATGATCTCCCAGAGTTATCAACTTTGATTGGGTCACTGTCAGCCCCTGCAGAACTTGATCAGGCAACTGAATGCTTAAAGTCAACGTTCCGCTATACTTTAGAGAATGTAGGTCCTCTTAAAAGGAAAATGATCAGAGAGAAAAAATTAGCACCCCGGTATAATGATGACGCACTTTAAAACAGACCACTCAAAAATTGGAACGTAAATGGTGTCAAACAAAATTGGTAGCCTTCAAATTAGCTTGGAAGAAGAGCCTCCTGAAGTATAGAAAATCTCTTAGTGCTGCTAGATCAACATATCTCTCCTCCCAAATAGAAGATAACAAAAATAATCCTAGATTCCTATTTAATACTGTAGCAAAATTAACCAGGAATAAGTCCACTATAGACACATGCACACCTGCAGTATGTAGTCGCAATGACTTCATGATTTTTTTTTTTAATGAGAAAATTGAAAATATCCGACAAAAAAATTCAAACTACTAATTTAAGGTCAGACAATCTAAGTGACCCTGTAGTTAACAATATAACTGTATCAGATCAGCAATTAGAATGTTTTACTCCCCTGAGAGAAATTGAATTACTTTCATTAATCTCCGCATCAAAATCCTCAACTTGTGTACTTGACCCCTTACCTCCACGTCTATTCAAAAAGGTAATACCTGAAGTAATTGAACCACTTCTAAAAAGAATAAATTCTTCTCTTAGGATCAGTTATGTACCCAAATCCTTTAAACTAGCAGTTATCAAACCCCGATTAAAAAACCTGACCTTGATCCCTGTCAGCTGTCCAATTATCGGCCAATATCAAACCTCCCCTTTATCTCCAAGATCCTTGAAAAAGCTGTGGCACAGCAGTTATGCTCATATTTGCATAGGAATAATATTCATGAAATGTATCAGTCAGGATTTAGACCTCATCATAGCACAGAGCCAGCTCTGATTAAAGTAATAAATGACCTACTGTTGGCGTCTGATCAGGGATGTGCCTTGCTGCTTGTGTTGCTTGACCTTAGTGCAGCATTTGATACCATTGATCATGACATTCTTCTGGATAGACTAGAAAACGTTGTGGGAGTTAAGGGAATGGCCCTCTCCTGGCTCAGGTCTTATTTAACTGATCGCTATCAGTATGTTGATGTAAATGGTGATTTTTCTAGACATACTTAGGTAAAGTTTAGTGTTCCACAAGGTTCTGTCTTGGGTCCACTGCTTTTTTCTTTATATATGTTACCTCTGGGTGATATTATTCATAAAGATTGTATTAGTGTCCACTGTTATGCTGATGACACACAGTTGTATGTTTCTGCAAAACCAGATGAGAGACACTAGCTTAATAGAATTGAGGAATGTGTAAAAGACATTAGACACTGGATGCTTACGTATTAACTTCCTTCTGCTTAACTCTGACAAGACTGAAGTACTTGTACTAGGACCACATGCAGCTAGAAGTAAGTTTTCTGATTACACAGTAACTCTGGATGGCCTTTCTGTTTCTTCACCTGCAGCAGTAAAAGACCTCAGGTGAATAACAAATGTTATATAGTAATAGTAAATAGTAAATAACAATATGCAAACTCCTTCAAGCTTTGTTTGTATTCTTTGGAATAGCTTCACTTTGTGTTGTTTACCTGTTTAGTTATTTATGATTTACTTATTGTAATATTATATTATGTTATTATCAGTTTTTATTTACTATTGTATATTTTCTTATTTCTTTTTGTCCCCCCCAGGGCTCACAGAAATACGCTTTGGGCGATATGTACCCCCTGGTAAAATAAATAAACTGAAACTGAAACACAATTTACTGGACTAACAATTACTATCTATACAGGACACAACTTTTAGCACAATGGAAAAGACGTTGTTGTTGTTTTTTTCTGTTTTCATGTTGTTCTCCCTCACTCTCTCCTCCACATGACCAACTTCTTCCAATCCTGATCATGACCTTTACCTGGAAGAAAATACGTATAAAATCGAAATCAAATAAACATGTAAACAGGTATTGCCCTCATAAAGAAACACAAATAAATAATAAATATATTAACATTTGCCATTATAGCACAAACTGAGAAAATCAGAGTAAACAAACATGAATATATTGTTTTTCCCACTGGACTACACTGAGATTCTGAGCTTTATTTGTGAAAAGTAGCTGGATATCATTCAGCTTCCGATGAATGAAGATGTCAGAAAAGGTATGAACATTAACCTGCGCCTTATCCAACCATAACCACTCATTTTTATGACATTGTTGAGACCACACTGAAAAAAAGGAGAACAGAAGCTTTTGTCACATATGTATTACAGCACAGTGATAATTCTTTACTTCATGTACAGCGTCTTGCAAAAGTATTCATCCCCCTTGGTGTTTGTCCTGTTTTGTCACATTACAAGCTGTCATAAGCATGGATTTTTGGGGGGTTAGCATCATTTGATTTACACAAGATGCCTACCTCTTTAAAGGTGCAAATTATTATTATATTTTTTTATTGTGACACAAACAATAATTAAGATGAAAAAACAGAAATCTGGAGTGTGCATAAGTATTCACCCCCTTTCATATGAAACCCCTAAAAAAGAGCTGGTTTAACCAATTCACTTCATAAGTCACATAATTAGTTGATTAAGATCCACCTGTGTGCAATCAAAGTGTCACATGATTTGTCACATGATCTCTGTATAAATCAACCTGTTGTGGAAGGACCCTGACTCTGCAACACTAAGCAAGCAACATGAGAACCAAGCAGCACTCCGAACAGGTCAGAGACAAAATTGTGAAGAAGTATAGATCAGGATTGCATTATAAAAAATATCCCAAACTTTGAATATCCCACGGAGCACCATTTAATCCATTACAGCAAAATGGAAAGAATATGGCACCACTACAAATCTGACAAGAGAAGGCCGCCCACCAAAACTCACAGGCCGGACAAAGAGGGCATTAATCAGAGATGCAACAAAGACACCAAAGATAACACTGAAGGAGCTGCAAAGATCTACAGTGGAGATGGGAGTATCTGTCCATCGGACCGCTTTAAGCCATACACTCCACAGAGAAGGACTTTATGGAAGAGTGGCCAGAAAAAAATCCATTGCTTCAAGAAAAACATGAAAAGAATAAGAAACCACATTTTGAGTTTGCCCAACAGCATGTGGTAGACTCCCCAAACACACAGAAAAATATTCTCTGGTCAGATGAGACTAAAATTTAACATTTTGTCTATCATGGGAAACGCCATGTGTGCCGCACACCCAACACTTCCCTTCACCCTGAGAACACCATTCCTACAGTAAAGCATGGTGGTGGCAGCATCATGCTGTGGGGATATTTTTCATCTGCAGTGACAGGAAAGCTGGTCAGGATTGAAGAAAATATGGATGGCACTAAATACAGGGTAATTCTGGAGGAAACCCTGTTTGAGTCAGTCAGAGGTTTGAGACTGGGAGGAAGGTTCACATTCCAGCAGGGCAATGCCCCTAAACTTACTGCTAAAGCTACACGGGAGTGGTTTAAAGGGGGGCATTTAAATGTCTTGGAATGGCTGAGTCAAAGCCCAGACCTCAATCCAAGTGAGAATCTGTGGCAGAACTTGAAGATTGCTGTAAATCAATGTAAATCAATTGACTTTGTGAATACCTATGCACACTCCAGATTCCTGTTGTTTCATCTTAATTATTGTTTGTGTCACAATATAAAAATAAATAAATAGCAATTTGCATCTTTAAAGTGGAATTCAAATGGTCCTAGCCCCCAATAATCCATTTTAAATCCAGCTTGTAATGCATCAAAACATGACAAACACCAAGGGGGATGAATACTTTTGCAAGACACTGTTCAAACGCATGTTTCACAACCATGTTATAACAGTTAATAAGCATGTGAGCCATCTTTGGAGCTCTGTCACTGGCTAAAATAACACGTCAGGTTTTTTGGGAGAATGTACAAATTTATTTCTTTCGAAGACACGCCGTTTACAATATTAAAACTCTGTTTGTAGCAGCTTTTGATTTAGTTTTAAACAGAAATGTGCATTGTTGATTCTGAAATGCAAAATGGAGTTTTTTCAGTCCAAAGTATTCTTCATTAAAATTTGGTTCAAAATATTCAGAGAATCAAATTAAATTGAATCATGAAGCCAGCATTGTGAATAGAATTTTGTAAAATATAATTACACACCAACCTTCCTCCTGTTGTTTTTGAAGACAACAGATAGGAAATAGTGAGATTCTTAGGGCCCGTCCACACGAGTACGTTTTTGTCGAATCTGCATAAATACTTTATCGTTTCGGCCTCGCGTCCAGACAGATCTGGCTTTTTCAAGGTGTGAAACCAGTATTTTTTGAAAACGGGTCCCAGAGTGGGAAAATCCTAAAACGCCGGATAGCCCGGAGTCGTCTGGATGGCGAATGCGGATTTTTTCAGAAACGATGACGTATAAGCCCCGCCTCTCTAACCTTTAACCTCAGCCTCTGCCGCGAGACACGTCATAACAACAACAATGGCGGACTACAGGTTTCTACCATATAGTTCCACTTCATTGTCGGTCAACACAAAAGACTCTCCTCTTCCTCTCAGAGTTGCGCTGGCCATGATCATACTCTTCTCGTGTTATGAGCTTGTTTGTAAACAGTGCGTGACCTTTATACGCATGCTCCATGGCTTCTCTTCCGGTTTTAGTGTATTGGTGTGGTGGCGTCACAGCACCACATACAGACCTGGCATATGTGCTACAGCATTTTGGGTCGTTTCCAGTGAATCCGTGTGACGCAGATATTTCTGGAAACGATGCCGTGTTTACGGAGATTTTTTTCAAAACGACAGCATATTGGGTGAGGCCGCGTACTCGTGTGGACGGGCCCTTAAAGGGTTGAGGTTTCTGGTTGAAATAAAAACAGTGAACACCTTCCACACAGAGAAGAGGTTATTATTATCTCAACAGATTTGTTGCAGAGAGTAAGCAGTTAATATGAAGTTACTCGGATGAAGATGAAGCATATAGTGTTGTACGTCGCTTTAAAATGCTTGTCAAGGAAAGCACCAAAAAAAAAAAAAATCAGATTTTTTTTTTGTCCGACTGGCTGTTTTCAGTACTTGATGTCCGTAGTGAAAATGTGTGTGTGTGTGTGTGTGTGTGTGTGTGGGGGGGGTTGTGTGTGTGTGCATTTGAATCCCATGCTTCAGTGCTCTGGCAGTGTTTATAGCGCTGCGACTTTAACGCTTCATGACTGAGAGCTGCTGCTACAGCAACTTCACCCACAGCTACCATGACTTTGATCCCCGTCTTCATCTGGACGCTGATCCTCTGGACTCAAGGTCAGACACGGCTTCACATTTTATCTCTACAATAATGTGTTCATACAAATACAATTACTGTTTCTATTATAATATTTCATCTCATATTGTGTTATTATACTATTTATTTCAGAATGCAGAGGTCAAGCCACATTAACTCAGACTCCTGCAGTGAAATCTGCTCTTCCAGGAGAAACAGTCACCATCAACTGTAGAACCAGTCAGGCAGTGTCCAAGGACTCATCTGGTGACCGCTTACACTGGTATCAGCAGAAACCTGGAGAAGCTCCTAAACTACTGATTAAATATGTGAATCAGCGACAGTCAGGATTTCCAGCTCGTTTCAGTGGCAGTGGATCTGGATCTGATTTCACTCTGACCATCAGTGGAGTCCAGACTGAAGATGCAGGAGATTATTACTGTCAGAGCTGGCATGATATCTCTGGCTACTGGTTCACACAGTGTTATAGAGTTGTACAAAAACCTCCCTCAGTCAGATTGTAGAGAGACTGCACTGCTGCAGCTGGGAGAGACTGCAGGTGCTGAGTTGGAGGATGTGATACGACACAATGACCCTCTGTGGAGGAGAGGAACCACACCACACTAACTCACAACTTACTTTAGAAATCTCTCAGTAATCATCACACCACACTGCACACAGTCCATCACATCCACTACTGTAAGATCAATAGTTTCCCAGGTCTCTCAGTCGTGGTGTTCCCTGTCACACCTGAAACATCTTTAGAAAGAAGAACAGCTTTAGAGATAACAGATCCGTATCTGCACTGATGGCTGGTTGTGATATTGAATAAGGGCTAAATCCAATTTTACTCCTCATCTCTGACTTGCTGTTACTATTATGAAGCCATTAGAGATGAGCCTTATAACACTAACTGTGACAGTGAGTCTCATTATATAAGCATAAATAAGACATACACACATTAAAATACACAAAGACATCAATTTTAAATCAAGTGATTAATGTCTGTAATTCTTCTTGCTGTTTGAGGTGTCATGTGTTTGATCAGTGTTCATGGTGTCCTGACATTGACTAACTCACAGGTTCCTAACCCTGGTTTACCCCTTGTCCACCCCAGGACCCCCTGTCTTGCACATTTCAGCACTTTCCCTGCTCTCAACACACCTCATTTAACGTTTCCACTAATTAACAGTGCTTGCTGACTTGAGTGAGTGTGTTGGTGCAGGTAAAATAGTACAATGTGCAGTTCAGGGGACACTCCAGGACCAGGGACAGGAAGCTGTGGACATTCAAATAAACACTAGTTCCATACTGATAGGGGCGGCATTAGGGGGGGAAGTTAGGTCTATTCTTAGGGCCAAGCACTGTCTAGGGGCCCTCAGAGGACAATATTATTATGTGTAAGTTAATTTAATAAAAATATTTTTATAATAATGTTGTCTTTGGGGTGGCATGGTCGTGTAGTGGTTAGCGCTGTCGCCTCACATCAAGAAGGTCCGGGTTCGAGCCCCGTGGCTGGCGAGGGCCTTTCTGTGTGGAGTTTGCATGTTCTCCTCGTGTCCATGTGGGTTTCCTCCAGGTGCTCCGGTTTTCCCCACAGTCCAAAGACATGCAGGTTAGGTTAACTGGTGACTCTAAATTGACCATAGGTGTGAATGTGAATGGTTGTCTGTGTCTATGTGTCAGCCCTGTGATGACCTGGTGACTTGTCCAGGGTGTACCCCACCTTTTGCCCATAGTCAGTTGGAATAGGCTCCAGATTGCCTGCGACCCTGTAGAACAGGATAAAGTGGCTTGAGAAGATGAGATGAGATGTTGTCTCTTAAAATGAGCACATATAACAACCTTCTGGTTTGGTTTTCCATTTTCTGCAAAATTATTAGACTAGATAGTCTTTATATTTCACCCTGTCCCTATTCATTACATGGTACAGTCTTGCATAGGGAGAGCCAGAGCATGACACCATGTTAGGTTTGTTGTTTTCAAATCAAGCACTAAAGTAAATTGCGCATGATATAGGAAGAATTTGATGGTGAGTCATCACTAGATTGAAACCATCATGAAGAAGTCGGGTTACCAGAAATGTAAAGAGAGGCAGCAGAAAGCTGAGAGAGAGAGAGAAAAAGGACTGACAGTTAGGCACCCAGTTTTTCTCGAAGAAAGGTAGCTGATATGTTTATTCACTCTTTTTCTTTTGGTGGCTGTTAACCTCACATGCTAATGTTAATGCTACAGAAGATTATTATTGTGGCTTAACCACTTTTTGGATGATCAAGCTAACAACTTAATTTCCAATGCAGTGTTGTTTTTCTTAAATATTTCATAGGTTACCTTTATTGCCACTGAAAATGAGATTGGTAATGAATGTAATTTTGGTCTGCAAAGAGCTCAGTGAATTTGTCAGTCCACTATATGGGTAGGTAGACAAGACTATACAGCTATACAGCTAACCCTAGACAAGATCGGTCCAGTTTTGGATGAAAAAGAGGAATTCCAGACTGACCTATGTCAATGCACCCAACCCACTGAATGAAGCAACCATGAAAAAAGCTTGTGCCAATGCACAATGCATTCTCAGAGAGACACAGAGGGAGTTCTGGGACAACGTTTGTGAAAATGTTCAGAGTTGCGATGACTGTGGTGACATTGCGGTTTCCACGCGGCCCTGAAGTTTGTTCTAGGGCCATCACCTCAACTGACTGCGCCTTTGCAAGACTCCGATGGTAACATCTTGTTGGGGAAACCTGTTCAACTCAAACGCTAGGTTGATCACTTCAGCTCTCTCTACAGCAACCCCGTACCTTTTGATGAATCCGCGCTAGACTGCATAGAACAACTCCCGGAATTGAAGTAACTTGATGAAGATCCCACCTTGCAAGAAATTGAGAGCACCCTAAAAGACATGAAAAGAGGCAAGGCACCTGGGAGTGATGGTATACCTCCAGATCTTCTTAAACTTGACATCCCTGTCTTGAAAGAATACCTGCTCGACCTGTTGTTATCATGCTGGTGTGAAGGACACGTCCCACAGGATCTCAAAGACGCAAAGCTGGTGACCCTCTTTAAGAACAAGGGGTCTAGACAAGTCTGTGACAACTATAGAGCCATTGCTTTGCTCAGTCTGGTTGGTAAACTCTTCGCCAGTATAATTCTGAAGAGATTACAGGTTCTTGCAGACAGAATTTATCCTGAATCCCAGTGTGGCTTCCGAAGGCATTGATCCACCATCGACATGGTCTTCACTCTCCATCTGCTTCAGGAGAAATGCACTGAGCAAAACAAACCTTTACTCGCTGTTTTCATAGACCTAATCAAAGCCTTTGACTCGGTCAGCTGTGAAGGCCTGTATCTGGTACTACACAAGTTAGGCTGTCCACCTAAATTCCTAGCTATCATCAAAGCATTTCCTGACGGAATGTCTGCTTGCATAGATTTTGATGGTGACCTCTCAGAAGCCTTCACAGTTAATTGCGGAGTTAAACATGGATGCATGATGGCTCCAACTCTGTTTGGCATCTTCTTATCCACCCGGCTACATATCACTTTTCCAAACCCTGAAGGCATCGCCCTTAGCACCTGGAGCAATGGCAAACTTTTCAATCTTGCGCGCCTCAGGGCAAAGTCAAAAACCAGCACAGTTCTGATACACAAACTAATTTTCGCTGATGATGCCATGTTTTGCTCTCATAGTGTAGCCAAGCTACAAGGTACACGTGACGCATTCAGCAATACCTGTGACAAATCTGGCCAAATAATTAATGTGAAGAAGACGGTTGCCTTCTCAATAAATGCACCCCCTCCTCACATCACCATCAATGAGAGCCCTCTTGACACGGTCGAAGACTTCCATTACCTAGGTTCCACGGTCTCATCTTCTGGAAATCTAAACCGTTAAGTTAACTCACACATTGGCCAGACTGCCTATCTGTTCAGGAAACTGGAAAGTTATGTTTGGGACAACAAGTGTCTTACAGTCCATACCAAAGTGCACATATACCAAACTTGCGTACTGTCCGCTCTGCTCTACAGTAGTGAGACATGGGCGTCTCATGCCCGCATTGAAAGGAAACTTAGATGCCTCAGAAAGATCTGTGGGGTTACATGGATGGATAAAGTTCCAAACTTGGAGATCCACAAAAGATGTGGCACCACAAGCCTGTATCCAATCCTGAAACAACATAGGCTGGATTGGTTGGGCCATGTGTCCCGCATGGCCCACTCTCGTCTCCCCCACCAAATTTTGTACGGTCAGCTTGCAAGTGGTAAACGTGACAGGGGCATCCAAAGCTTTGCTTCATCGACGTTTGCAAGCATGACCTGAAATTATTCGACATCAGAGCTGATTGGGAGAAGCTTGTCCAAGATCATATTTCTTGGTGGCACAAGCTCCACCAAGGTGCCAAAAAACTTGAAAATGATCTGGTGACAAAGGAGTCTGACAGAAGACGTAAGAGACATGAACCTTGCCAAACAACGGAATTCATCTGTGAAACCTGTGGCAAGCTCTGTAAGAGTCGAGCTGGGCTAGTTGCCCACGGTCATGACCATCGATGCTGAGCAGACCATCCGACAGGACATAAAAGACTTTGATGATACAGCTAGTGTGTCACCTACTGTAAGTTAAGATGCATGCTAATAACTAGCTTGTTCACTAATGACATCTGCACTCAACATGCACAGATGCAGCCTCAGGATTAGGGAACCCTGCCTTAACCCCCCCTCCCAGTTGAAGCAGAAGGAGGTGAGCAGTGTATTATTGATAATGTATTTACAGAGAAGTCTACGAATAATGGATGGCATGGTGGTGTAGTGGTTAGCATTGTTGCCTCACAGCAAGAAGATCCTGAGTCTGAGCCCATTAGCCAACAAGGGCCTTTCTGTATGGAGTTTGCATGTTCTTCCCACCAGAGGTGGGTAGAGTAGCCAAAAAGTGTGTGTGTAAGAGTATTGTTACTTTAGAATAATATTACTCAAGTAAAAGTAAAAAGTAGTTGTCCAATTAATTACTTGAGTAAGAGTAAAAAGTACCAAGTGAAAAAAACTACTCAAGTGCTGAGTAACTTTTGTTTATTGATCAGGATGTCATAACAGGCAGAGATTTCATATATATTTCACACAAACTGTGTGTGTGTAGTTCTATGTATTAACAATAACAACAAGAAGCTCAAGGCGGTCTGCACATAAACCATAACACTGTGTGCACGTGCACGCTCACTCCATGAAGTGACTGTTCAGCTTTAACAGCAGCTGAACATCACACGTAATATCTCCTCGTACGAAAAAGACTGGAAATAATCCTGTAAGATGCGATCAACGATGTTAATCCTTTCATCTCCCAAAAAGTTGTTTACTGGATCCATCTCGCAGAGGAGTTAGCAAGTGGAAGTAACAAGCAAAAAGGTTGCTAACTAGCTGCCAGTGCCCAGCTTGGCTGGGTGGTGGTGGGGATTGCTAGCAAGCGGTCAATCTAACAAGCTAATGCCCTTCCTTTTGTGAACAAGCACTAGTAGACAAATAATAAAACAAATCTCACAGAAAAAAACACCTAAAGTCTTCACAAATCCCTCTAATCCACAACAAATACAGTAGCTTGAAAAATGGAGATTTCACAAACGATATGTTACGTGTTTTGTTATTGAGTAAGTTTTCACCAGTCTTCCATTCCCAGTTTTTGACCAGAGCCGTGTACAACTGTAACGCTATTGAGGAGCTGACATTAGGCGAGCAACCTTATTTTCATGAGCATTTTTTGAGTTCACATCAATAAAAAGTGATTGTTAGGAAGATTTTTTGTAGTTTTATTTCTTGGTTCTCTGGTGTGTGTGTGTGTGTGTGTGTGTGTTATCTTGCCGTCTGAAGCCACAGTGCGTCAATACATTTCCACAAAACAATGTATTTTACAGTTATTTATGATGTTACAACAGGGCTAACGTCTGCGTACGAAGACAGCCAAAAGCACATAGCCTACTTTCTGCAATGTGTTTCCTTAAATTTGACATTGAGTTTTTATAAGCTGAAACGTCCACTGGTTTGGGGAGACACATGTGACACCGCATAACATAACTATTATTTTTGTTGTTTGGAGAGTGAACATGGTTTGTGTGTGTGGCCAGGGGTGTGCCTCTTCGGCTTGATGAGAAACGCTGGCCGTTGTCTCTGCCATTTTTCTTCTGCTTCCGTGCTCTTTTCCACCGGGACTGCTCTTGCCGTGGGAATTTTGTGCGCGGGCGCGCATGGCGGCTTGGCTCTGTTTGATTGGCAAAACGGAGTTAAACCATAGCTCCTCCCACTATGGCTCTGGCTGCTACATTTGATTGGTGAGATGCTGTCATGTGACAGAGCCTCTGCTGGAAGTCTTGACAAAATATAAACAGACCACGCATCGCACGGATCAATAAAAATAAAGTAGTGAGTAATGAGCAGAATATAGCCCAATGTAACGGAGTAAAAGTACCGCTTCTTCTTCACAAATATACTCAAGTAAAAGTAAAAAGTATGCTGCGTTAAAACTACTCTTACAAGTACAATTCATCCAAAAAGTTACTCAAGTAAATGTAACGGACTAAATGTAGCATGTTACTAACCACCTCAGCTTCCCACATGTGCATGGGGTTCCTCCAGGTGCTCTGGTGTCCCCCACAGTCTAAAGACATGCATGTTAGGCTAACTGGTGGCTCTAAATTGACCGTATATGTGAGTGTGAATGGTTGTTTGTCTCTATGTGTCAGCCCTGCGATGACCTGGTGACTTGTCCCGGGTGTACCCTGCCTCTTGCCTGTAGTCAGCTGGGATAGGCTCCTGCGACCCTGTACAGGATAAGCTGCTACAGATAATGGATGGATCAATGGATCTGTGAATAAAGGGCTTTGGGGTTAAGGCTTATGTAGACTGATTTTTAGTATTTTATGATGCATTTACCAAGTGAGCAGCTAGCTATAGCAAGCAAGTACAATTTTAGCTGATAACGTTCATATAGAAATTCCAGTAATGAAATGGACAACTGGCATATGAAATGAACAAAAACTGGCTAAAAAGACTGTTAGATAGCTTGACTTACAATGTAAAGGGAATAATGCCATTGTCACTTTTAAGATCATAAATTTGTTTCCCTTTTTGATCAACTAATGTTACTAACCAAGCATGCTGCTCATTCCATCCAAATGTTCGTAATACATACATATGGTTCTCAAAACATACTGTGTTAGTACAATTATATGACTTGATTCTGAATTATGTGCCTTATGGATAGTTTGGAGCCAAGGCCCTCTTCAAGACATGATGCAGCCCAAGAGGAGGCCAGAGATATTCAAAAAGAAGAGGCTAAGAATGACAGTGCAAGTAGTGACAGCAGCACAGATGAGGAGGAGGAAGCAGTGAAGAGCAAAAAACAAAGTGAGGCTGAGATCAGGGACATTTCAGTCACTGAGTCACATACACTGGTTTCAGAACTAGATGATCTGCTGTCAGTTGAGCCAGGCTTGTGGCCAGCAAAATTAAGCGACAGTGACAGGGCAACTATTGTTAGAAAATTGGCAATAAGGGAAGACAAAGAAATACCCAAAGATTCAGAGGGAAAGCCATTTCCAGACTACTTGAAATACCCCAAGGCATCAAACAGCAGAGAAAAGGTTTAAAGGGACTGGTTAGTTCAAAGTGACAGTGCAAATGCTCTTTTTTGCATTCCTTGTGCTCTTTTTTCACATGGATTAAAAAGGCTTTTTGTCACGGAACAGACAGGAGAGGAGATCAAATGCGCTCAAACCACAGTTTATTAATAATAGGGGAAAGGGAAGAACGTGTGTGGGTGAAGTCCAGTGGCAGGAGAACTGAGAGGCAGGGATGGCTGGTGGTGACATCTGAGGTCTCCCAGCTAAGTACTGACCAGGCCCAACCCTGCTTAGCTTCAAAGAAGAGACAGGACCAGGCGCAGTCAGAGAGGTGTGGCTGTAGGGCTGACAGCGCTAGGGTTACAGACAGTCTCCCAGCAAACAGTTCCTCAGCAGGCAGGAGCTAGAAAGCAGGCTGGAACACAGAGTCACAAATCAGGTAGCAAGATAGGAGGCAGAAATGCAGGATCAGGTTACCAGGGCAGAAGAGTAGGGCTCCAGGCAGGGTAGCTCACACCAGGCAGATGGAGAGGCAGGCGAGCAGCAGGGCGGGGCGAGCTGGAGATCAGGCGAAGGTACAGGAGGGGCAGGCAAGAGGCAGAGTTGACAGAACAGAAGGCAGATCAGGTTACCGGGGCTGGAGAGCAGACAGAGTCAGACAGAACAGGAAATCTTCAGGAGTCAGAGTAGTAGGAACACAGAGCAGGAATCAGGCTGAGAGTTGCAGACGATCTGACACAGGAGCTAGGGAGAACTGCAGCTTAAATACACACAGGGGGAGAGCAGGTGATCGGCAACAGCCAATGACAGTCACTGAAAGATAATAAGAGGAAGTGAGTGCGGGCATGGCCGGTAATGCTGATTGGAGATGTTACCTGAAGAGAGAAGCCCACAGGTAGGACCATGACACCTTCTCATAGCGCTCTGAATAGTGACCACGGGTACAAGATGTGTGATGTTAAGTGGTGCTGCATGTACATTGCTTGAGTGCACAGATTGATGCTGTTTAACATGTAACAAAACCTGATGTCATTGAGGCCCTTGGCTCCATACTCAGCTCATGCAGTCTCACAAGTGAGGCTAGACCTGAAGCTGTTGGTCTAAGGAAGTACTTTATGTTGTTTGATGTCATTGTACTTCTGACCATTTGGATGAAAGTATTGCAATGTATTGATGAGAGAAATGTGATACTCCAGTCAGGGAAAATATCACTTGAGGTGGAGGCAGCCAGTGTAAATGCACTCTAAGATGAGATGCAGGCTCTTAGAAATGAATGAGATTCTTTCCTCTCTGAGGCATCATTGATTGCTAATCAAATGGGGGTTCCACCTCAGTTTAGAAAAGAACTCAGCCATGAGAAGAAGAGGAAGAGGTTCCAGGATGAGACCTCAGAGGAAGCAGGTCAGGAAGACAGAGCAGAAACAACATTTTGAAATACTGTATTTTTCACTGCCCTGGAGCAGATAATAAGTGACTTGGACACTCGGTTCCAAACCATAGCAAATATTGTTGAAGAATTTGCAGCCACACATAAAGTTGGGCAGATAAGTGACAGTACTATTTCTTCTCTGTGTTGGCCACTGATAATTAAGTACGCAAGGGACCTCACACCTCAGTTTGAGAGTGAAATCAGGCATCTTATTCAATATTTTCTGCTACTTTCCACTCTGACTGCACCTGTCTTTCTCTCCTAAATGCAATTTACAAATTGCAACTCCAGAGCATTTTTGGAGAGGGTTGCATTGCCCTGAGGATTTTTTGCACACTTCCATTTACTGTTGCTGGTAGAGAAAGGGTATTTAGTGAGCTGAAACTGATCAAGAGCTATCTGAGATCAACAATGGCTCAGGAGAGGCTGAATAATCTTGCAGACCTTTCAATCAAAAGCAAGTTGGCTCTGCCACTTGACTTTAAAGAGTTGATCAATGATTTTGCTACCAAGAAGGTTCAGTGTTTGTCTTTTGGAATTTGAATCCTTGGTGTTAAAAATATTCTCGCGCTTCTGTTTTCGATGCATCCATTTGCAGGCAGCATGGTATGACCAAATTGTTGATGTAAAATTTATGAGCGTGTTAAATAAATGTTCCCCTCTGTTGCACAACAAAGCACATAAGCCACTTTAAAAATGCATGTAGAGTATGTACAGTGGTTATCTAGCTCATTGTTGTTATTGTTCAAGTCTTTATTTAATAATTTATTTCATGTATAATTTAATTTATTTAATCACTTGATGAATGTTGAGTTTTTCTCACTGGATTGTGGATTACTGTATTTCCAGTTTTTTTTTATTAAATTGGCACAGCCAAGAAAAAAAAACGAATCATGTAATTTTCTTCTATGAATTAAATAATTATTCATCAACCTAGAAAGGTAACTGCATATAATGAGTCAGTACATGAAGGAGACATCAGGATAAATTTGGAAATCTGTTTGAGACACCAAGGCCAGCCTACACGAAGTTTATACTTATCTACGAGCTCCAGCCTGGGGAGGTCTCGAACTAAAGACTGACACTGAGGGGTGAAAAGTAATATCAGGGTATGGACCTTGTGCGTGTGACGTCATGGTCACGTGATTATCTGTTTACACTGCCATATTGGGGATCACGCTTTCGCAAGTTTGATAGTGATACCCGCTGTCGCGATGTCTTCTTCTCAAGTCTGCCTTTTGACTTATGCTGAATCCCTGGATATCACAGCAAAAAATCATTATAGAGATAAGATTGCTGCCTTAGGGGTCGACCCATATATGATTAGTAAGAGTGAAACCAAATCTGCGCTTGATTGTTCAAGTAATGAGCTGCCAGACGTAAGTTACCCCGATGTATATCATTATCTAATCAACACGCCAGGGGGTTACAGTGGTCAGTCACTAAAAGCCTACAAGTCACTAGAAGCTTACAGATATTTCTCCTCAGGATGGGTACGGAATGTGCTAGTTCATATGCGTGAAAAGCGTTTTGTTATTTCTTCACAGGTGCGTACCATACATTGACTTTTCAGAATAGATCTTATTTGCATATCGCTATTATCAAATCATGTAGCATGATATTGTTTTTTAATTAGTAGTAGTACTCACTACTATGTATAGATATTACTAGATCTACTACTAGTTTTAGTAATGGCAATGTAGAATGCCATGAGTCAGGGATTTAGGAAACATAAAAATTGAAAATGCGCAAGCGTATCATGTTTATTACAAAAATGTATATTATTTATGCGTTATACTGAAACAGTTAACGTTACAGGGGTAGAAGCCACTTGCCTGACACAAAATGTTGGGCACACAATCTCGAGTGTTCGCTTGGTTCCCAGTCAACACGTTTAACGGCAGCAATCCACTTCTTACTCCACTCTTGATCAGCGGGGAACCAGTAAAATGATAAACCCTCCATTCTTTTTCTGTTTGAGCACCCGACTGCCACACAACAAGCCATTCTGACTGAAAATTTTAATCAATCTCCAAAAATTTCCGCGTGTGAAGTGAGCTGCGGCTTGATACCCAATATGGCAGATAAACAAACTTGACCTCTGACCTATGATGTTGGTGCACAAGGTCCATAAACAAGGTCTGTGTCTTCTGTGATCAATTCAGTGGAGGTGTTCAGATCCAGGGGGTCATTACTGGTGTCTGACAAGCTCAGATTTTATTGAATGAATAACTCGCTAACACTAATAATTAATTAAAGCACTAATAACACGTCCTCTGGATAAACTAAGGAAAGTGATTTATCTCATCTCATCTCATTATCTCTAGCCGCTTTATCCTGTTCTACAGGGTCGCAGGCAAGCTGGAGCCTATCCCAGCTGACTACGGGCGAAAGGCGGGGTACACCCTGGACAAGTCGCCAGGTCATCACAGGGCTGACACATAGACACAGACAACCATTCACACTCACATTCACACCTACGGTCAATTTAGAGTCACCAGTTAACCTAACCTGCATGTCTTTGGACTGTGGGGGAAACCGGAGAACCCGGAGGAAACCCACGAGGACACGGGGAGAACATGCAAACTCCACACAGAAAGGCCCTTGCCGGCCACGGGGCTCGAACCCAGGACCTTCTTGCTGTGAGGTGACAGCACTAACCACTACACCACCGTGCCACCGGAAAGTGATTTATTTATTTATTTATTTATTTATTTTTGCAGGGGTGGGTGAGGGGGGTGTTTATTATATTTTTTTAGAGGGCCCAAAATTTCTAGCAGCGCCCCAGCATAGTAAATTGTAACATGTCTTTTAGTGTCGGAAATTCACTACAAAAGTAATACTGATGATTTTTGTAACAGACTATTGATTTGAGTTCAGTCTGAGTAACATCCAGGTTTACAGTTGTGATTAATACAGTAGGTGTAACAGCATTACCATAACCATCACACCAGACCCCAATTCACCAATGAGTGAAAGTAACATGAAGCATTCCACTTACTCTCTTTTAAACATAAATGCTTTATAATTTAATTCACATCCTCACTGTCGATACTTTCTCTTGAATATTATTATTATTATTATTATTATTATTATTATGGGAGCCAAGCAGCGAAGCTGCGAAGGCACCCATAGTGTTACTATTGTTTCTTTCTTCTTATTATTATTCAGTCCACTTCCGCCTCTGCAAGTCTATGGCAGCCCATAGAACCGTCTGGTAAAAAGTTGTGAAATTTTGCACACTGATTCTAGACAGTCTCCACATTCCTCTCAGCAAATTTCAGGCCTCTACCTCAAACCCTCCAGCGCCACCAATCGGTCAAAGTCATAGGTACATTTCTGCTTGTAACTTTTGAACCGTTGGTCCGATTTTCTAAAAACTTCGTATCCCTGGAATCCTTGGGCCAAGACGAATCCAACGCACCCCATGACGTCATTTTCCGCCTGGATAGTTTTCCTGCCATTTTGAATTTTGTGAAAATCAATTAAAATGCTACTCCTCCCTCAATTTTTGATCAATTTCTCCCAAACTTGGTACATAGCATAAATGGACCAAGCCGCACAAAATTTATACCCAGTGTTTTGAAATTCATAAGCGTTTGGCCGTGGCAGCCAATCAAAATTGGCTGCACAGACGCAAAACAGGAAGTGTGCTCATATCTTGGCTGCCCTTTGGCATATCTTAATGAAACTTGGTGGCATTATGCCCCACACCACCACAAAGCCCCACAAAAAATGTGGAACATATTGGCTGCTCGGGGGCGCTATAAATAGGAAAAATGACTTTTGGCTCATATCTCATGATGCGTTTTGGATAGAAACAAAATTCAACTATCTCTGGAATCCATGGGTCAAGACGAATCCATCGCACCATATGACGTCATATTCTGCCTTGAGGATTTTCCGCCATTTTGAATTTTGTTAAAATCAATGAAATTCTATGGCAACCCATAGAACCGTCTGACGAGAGGTTGAGAAATTTGGCACACTGATTCTAGACTGCCTCAAGGTTCTTGTCAGCAAATTTCAGCTCACCACCTCAAACTCTCTAGCGCCACCAACAGGTCAAATTTGGAAGTATGTTTCTGCTTGTTACTTTTGAACCGTACGGCTGATTGTCAAAAACGTAGTATCGCTGGAATCCATCGGTCAAACCGAATCCAACGCACCCTATGCCGTCATATTGCACCTGGTAGATTTTCCGCTATTTTGAATTTTGTTAAAATCATTTAAATTGCTACTCCTCCCTCAATTTTTGAGCAAATTTGCCCAGACTTGGTTGATAGCATCATTGGACGAAAGTTATCCTCAGTGTTTTGAAATTTTAAAACTGTTTGGCCGCAGCAGCCAATGAAACGCAGCTGTGAAGACGTCAAACAGGAAGTGAGCTCATATCTCGGCAGCCCTTTGACATTTCTTAACCAAACTTGTTGGGATTATGCCCCACCCCTCCCCAAGGGCCCATACCAAATTTGGTGCACATTGGCCATTAGGGAGTGCTATTACTATACAAAATATGTTTTGGCTCATAAGTCATTCAGCTCATATCTCAGCAGTCTTTTAGGACACACACACACACACACACACACACACACATACACACACACACCTAGTACACGAAGTAATTTCAGCCATCACAGTCAATCGAATTTGATGGTGAAGCCGCCGAACAGCAAATGACCTTGTATCTCAGTCAAACGATGGTATATCAACATGAAACTTCTTGTGGGTGCTCGTGACCATCTGTCTGGCCCAAATGCATTCTGCGAGCCTGATGACTAGGCTCATAGCCTGCTTGGCCCCCACATTGCTGCTTGCAGCTATATTTATTATTATTATTAGTCTTTAAAATGAATATCTATAATATTAATATTATATATATCACTGTCCATAACAGAAACTGAGACAGGTGCATTGGTGATTTCTTTATGATGTACATGAACAATAATGTGCAACAAAAGTGTTTCATGATTCAAAGGCTTTTATTAATAATTCAAAGCAGAACACTGCAGTGATACACACACTTAACACATATGTAAGTGATCATTAAGAAGAAGAGTTGAGTTAAACTGAGGAGTGTGTGAGCTCACGTTAATAACACAAATGAAATGATGAAAGTGGGACACTGGAGCAGTAAAGGCCACATGTAACACACAGTGAAGCAGTAGAAGGTGAGCTGAGTAAAGTGTGTGTGAGCTCACAGCTCTGAGCACTGCTCTGTGTTCACTCTGCCCACCACAGTAGGTTGGTTGTCTTTGGAGGCCTCACAGGTCACCACCTTGTTCCTCCACTGCTCCGGGTGGAGGCTCAGCGTGCTGCTCCAGCTGTAGAGGCCGTCCGCGTGCAGAACGGCGGTGCTGCGGCTCTCCCCCGAGCTCCAGCTGCTCCCATCAACCTTCCAGCTCAGTGTCCAGTCCGAGGGGAAGCCCTTGTCGGCCACACACATGAGTGTGACCTTCTCCTGCTGCAGCTCCACACTGGAGGGGGGCAACACCGTCACACTGGGCTGAGTGACACCTACACACACACACACACACACACACACACACACACACACACACACACACAGAGTTGAGACAGGAATGGACAGCTGTCAGTCACTCAGGCTTCGTTTCAGCTCACTGTGTGTTTCACTTCCCTTTATGTCTTACAGAGCAGAACTGAGTTCAGTGGAGCATCACAAACGTTTCACACTCAATTCAAACACTTTTACATCTTAGATCTATAATCATTTATGTATATTACAGTTAGCCCTGGACAGGAAAATTGAATTAGACCAAGTATTCAGTCATTAAAAATATGAAGCTCATTTTATAACATGAATGAGCCACATTTAAAATACAGAATATTTACCACTTAAGCAAATTCAGTTTTGGTTTCTACATTTAAATCCGTTTTTGGACTCACAGTCTCTAAGATATTAAATGTCATTAAAATCATTCAACAAAAATGTCATCTGTAATTTGCACAATGATATCTACTTTCCTTTTAGATTTAAATTATAATTAACTACCAGCAGTAGAATCAAATACATTTAAGCTTTAAATTATAATAAACAACCAGCAATATAATCAAAGACATTTTTCAAACTTCTAAAATAAGGGAAATTTGAGGAACAGAAGTACGTGACACAAAAATCACATCTGCTCTGAACTTGGAGGAAAAATAAATCTAATTACACATTACAACATGAATCTGAACACACTCCATTTCAGTCATTAATCTGAACACACTCCATTTCAGTCATTAATCTGAACACACTCCATTTCAGTAATTAGTAAACAGGTTACTTACGGCCCACAGACAGTTTGGTTCCTCCACCAAAAGTGATCCACAGTGATACAAACAGGTTTAGCGGCCGTACAAAAACCCTGCTGCTCTAAACTCACTGCTCTCTCCATCCATTTAAACCTCTTATTACAAAACAGCTACAAAACACCAACTTCTGCTCACATCAGCTGATTAATGCACTAACTCTCTGACTGTTTTACTACATTTTACTGTTTTATTTTTTTCTTTTATATACCAAGAGTGTCAATCGAAACTAAGGATGCAATTAGTGCGTAAGAAACACAAATAAATTACACAAAATAAAAGTTGAAATTTCACAAAATGTAGATCTGCAGTTGCACAGGATTTACCCAGAATGCCTCATGGAGTAAAAATGCTGATGTTCTCATGAGAAATTTACAATATATGACTGAATGTGTGGAGCTAAAGTGAGAATAATTCCTCCACTGCTTCTGTAGACTGATAGAAAGTTATGATATGATATTTAAGTCCTACAATAAACTAAAGATTAATTTAGAGTCAAAAATATGAGTGTGTATTTACTCACTGCCAACATTGATGCTGCTTCTTCCACCATAAATCCACTACAGTGAGAAACTCATTAACATTCAGTACAAACACCATCCAGTGAAAGTTGAAGCTTCTCTCTCTAATTCACTTATTTATGCATCTTAGACCTCAAAGTGTTTTACAGAAAATCTCCATCTGACCCCACAAGTAAAATTCACACAATAACTCTGTAGTAGTGTGAGAATTACAGTAAGATTGGGGGAATGTGGTAAAGGTGTTTCCATACTTAGAGGACACTTTGCATTGGCAGCACATGCTTCAGTGCTCTGGGAGTGTTTATAGCGCTGTGACTTTAACACTTCATGACTGAGAGCTGCTGCTACAGCAACTTCACCCACAGCTACCATGACTTTGATCCCCGTCTTCATCTGGACACTGATCCTCTGGACTCAAGGTCAGACACGGCTTTGCCTTTTATATTTACAACAAACTGGTTCAGACAATAAATTTTTTCAGGTTTGTCTCATGATATATTTTTTTTTTCAGAATGCAGAGGTCAAGTCACAGTAACTCAGACTCCTGCAGTGAAATCTGCTCTTCCAGGAGAAACAGTCACCATCAAGTGTAGAACTAATCCCCAGGTGTACCAAGGTTGGGGTAATCAACCCTTACACTGGTATCAGCAGAAACCTGGAGAAGCTCCTAAACTCCTGATTAAACTTGCAAATCAGCGAGAGTCAGGTTTTCCAGCTCGTTTCAGTGGCAGTGGATCTGGATCTGATTTCACTCTGACCATCAGTGGAGTCCAGACTGAAGATGCAGGAGATTATTACTGTCAGAGTTTCCATTCCATCAGTAGCAACCTGTTCACACAGTGTTATAGAGTCGTACAAAAACCTCCCTCAGTCAGATTGTAGAGAGACTGCACTGCTGCAGCTGGGAGACACTGCAGGTGCTGAGTTGGAGGATGTGATACGACACAATGACCCTCTGTGGAGGAGAGGAACCACACCACACTAACTCACAACTCACATTAACCACACCACACTGCACACAGTCCATCACATCCACTACTGTAAGATCAATAGTTATGTATTTTTCGAGCTTATTTGTCAGAACTGAAAAAAAGGTGGAAAAATGTCTCTCTTTTTTCAGCCTCTATCACTAGTCCTGCCCCATTACAGTTTCTCTTTCTGACCAGATATCAGTTACTGTTATTATTCTGCTCTATGTCTTTGTTTCTATCTGTTGTCTTTTTCTTCTCTCTTTCCGGCACTCCTTCAATATGACCTTCTCCACATGCTTTCCAACACACCGCAGTTTAAACATTCTGGACCTGGTCTTCAGCCATTCTTCCTGAGCTCTAGGTATCAGCGTTACCCCACTCTACTTTTCAGATCATTACTTTGTATCTTGCATGCTTGTTCTCCCTGCCCTACCTGCCAGTATCTATTTATACCTCTCCCTCACTACCTGAATCCTCCACACTTTCTCCTCATCACCATCGATGGCAGTTCATCAGCTGAAACTAAACCTCAGCAAGAATGAGCTGCTGCATCTCTCTGTTGCTGCATCCACATGTCAGGACTTTGTGATCTCCCTGAAGAATCCTTGGATCACAACATCTGACAAGACAGGAAACCTTGAGGTAGTTCTGGACAACCAACAACCCTTCTCTCCTCATATTCCTAACCTGATTCCGTTATGCAGGTTTTTCATTTCGATCAGGAGAATCTGGGCAGTTCTGTCCAATGAGGTCATTCAAGTGCTTGTTCAGTACTTTATTATCTTGACATTAGTCTACTGCATTCTACACAAGTTGAATCCACTTGTATTTGTACTCAGGACTGAAGAACAGCTCAGACCGTGGTAGCTCTGACTGGTGTATGGTCGATCCTCAGAGTCTCCGTGGACCAGCCAGAGCTTTTAAACTACTTTGGTTTGGTGAGAGAGCTCACTTCTCTTAATATCTCAGTTAGTCCATGTGGGAAAACCTAATGGCTACCGAGCTGACAGGTATACAGCCTCCTGACTCATTCAACAATGGATCTTTTGGATGGAAACTGCAAATTACCTCCATGTTTGTCAAGTTTCGTCAAACTCAATTTACTGAACTAACAACCACTATCTATACAGGACAAAACTTTCAGCACAATGGAAAAGACATTGCTGTTGTTTTTTCTCTCTTCATGCTGTTCTCCCTCACTCTCTCCTCCACATGACCAGCTTCTTCCAATCCTGATGATACCCTTGACCTGGAAGAAAATATATATAAAATCTCAATAAATGTACATGTAAACAGGTATTGCCCTGTCATCAACAAGCACAAATAAATCATAAATATATTAACTTTTGCCATTATAGCACAAACTGAGAATATCAGAATGAACAGAAGTGAATATATTATGTTTCTTTCCCACTGGACTACACTGAGATTCCTAGTTTTATACACACTGAATAATGGAGAAGAGAAACCTTTTTTGTCACATATATATTACAGCACAGTGATAATTCTTTACTTCATGTGTCCCAGCTTGTTAGGAAGCTGGGGTCAGCCATGATACAGCGCCCCTAAAGCAGAGAGGGTTAAAGGCCTTAATCAAGGGTCACTTGGCAGTGCTGAGGCTCGATCCCCTGACCTTCTGCTCTGTTACTCAGAGCCTTCAAGTCAAGTCAAGTCAAGTCAAGTCAAGTCAAGTTTATTTGTATAGCACTTTTAACAATAAACATTGTCGCAAAGCAGCTTTACAGAATTTGAACGACTTAAAACATGAGCTAATTTATCCCTAATCTATCCCCAATGAGCAAGCCTATGGCGATGGTGGCAAGGAAAAACTCCCTCAGACAACATGAGGAAGAAACCTCGAGAGGAACCAGACTCAAAAGGGAACCCATCCTCATTTGGGCAACAACAGACAGCCTGACTATAATATTAACACTTTTAACATGAGGACAGTTTCGTTGATGTTATAACTCTTCATTGATGGAAACTTGAGTGCAAAACTGTTCATGATAACTGCAGTCCTAAAGTTAGCAAGACAACTGTAGTCCTCAGCCATAAAAGCATGACTGTAAGAGTCCAGAGCATCCTCCAGGTGTAACCCTCAACTGTCCTCATGGGGCCGTCCTTCACAGGAGTGGTGCGATAAAACTCCAACCAGACACAGGGCACCAGGATGGATCAAGCAGGTCCGAGGGGCAGAAGAGGCCAGCATCTCAATCCCAGGACCAACATGTAACTCAGAGAGACAGATTGGGGGGGGGGGGGGGGGGGGGGAGAGAGAGAGAAAGAAAACACATGTTGTTAGGTATGCCCTAAAAATGACAAGTATTAAACCTGTGTGGTAGGCTCGCAGCCTTAACCACTGAACCACTACTGCAACACAACAGAGAAATGAAGCAGTTTCAAAGTGCATTTGCTAACTAGATACAATAACAGTGATCCCTGAAAATACAATATAGTAAAAAAAAATACATGTACTGAATTTAGTTAAAATTATTCACCTTTTATTTTTACACACTTGTGCACATTTATATATGGAGACATTGTAACGTTGATTAGCGACGGCCACATTCACTTCAGTAAGACGTAGTGCAATACACAGATTTCCCATCCAGTTAATTTCTTTTCTTTTTTTTTTAATCCCTGAATTCTAATTTGCTGTCTTATTGCTTTTATCCAAGGAGATATACATGAAAGTGTCTAAAGCATATCTTATGTTCCAAGAAGTTTGCATGATCAGGACCTTCAGGAGAAGAGACCGATCTCTCTCTCTCTGTCTGTACAATTGGAAGAGATTTTAGGTCTTGAATCAGACTCAGTGACTGCCTCGATATGTCATTCCCCCCATCAATCTGTCAACATTTTGTGTCTTTCAGTGTCTTCACTCCTGTCATGGTTTATGACTATTTTTATGTTTTCTCAGCGATCAGATTATTCTTCAGTATATTTAAAATGTACTTGTTAGATTTTTCATGAGTTTAGGCAGATTCTTCCCAGTCAGAGAAATAAGCAGTAACAGTTCATTTGCATGAACAGCTCTGAGTCCCAGAATAGATCAACACTTTCAGCAGATGTTCATGGTTCTTCAGTTGAACTCACTCAAGCACAACACACAGCGCTGCACTCGACCTGCTGTTAAAGGTGCTGATCCAAATCACTGTCAAAGACACTTCACCACTGAAAAAGGAGACATGAATTCCACATTTAAGCTTTATTTCAGGACAGCAACACCACTGACTCCACTTCAGTCTTCTAAATATGTTTTAAAGTGTACACTTCTATTCTAGTGGACTTTACAGCGGCTCTTTCAGAACGAGGTGATCTGAGTGGTGTTGTGGTGGGAGACGGTACAGCCGAACACCTCGGACTCTTCCCAGCGTTCTTTGAAGAGGGTCAGGGTGCTGAAGGGTCCTTCTGTTCTTCTGTGCTGGTCAGAACCCCCTCGTTCACCTCGACACCATCTATGGTGCAGCTCAGCAGCGCCCCCTGTGGAGAATAGGCTGAGAGCAGCGAGTCCGATCCTTCAGAGAGCTGCAGAGAGGAGGGAGGGAGCAGAGACACGGAGGAGTTCACCACCGGACCACCTGGAGAACACACACATACACTCAGTCATTGTGGTTATTTTTACAGAACTCATCTGTCTGATTAAAGATTTCTTCATTGGTTAGTTTTCTTTGTCACTCTGATGTTTAAACTCAGTGATGATTCAGTAAACCTGTCTGACTCTGGAGCACAGTGTACTGTACACACTGCAGGAGACTGGAGGAGAAATAACACCAAATGATGGATTAGTGATGAGATTCATCTCTACAGTCAGAAAAAACAACAACATGAGACATAAAGATAGTAAGGAAAGAACTTTTGCTGCTCACCTCTAATTCTCTGTAGTCAGTCTGAATCCTGATGGAATTAAAGTGAAAGACTCAACTTCTGCCATTTCTCTACTACATTTATACACCTGTAATTTCCAGGAAATCTCTCATTTTGACTTTCTGATCAGTGAAAGTTTAAACTTTCTCTCTCACTCACTCACTTTTATGCATATTAGAACTACAATGGTGCTTGAAAGTTTGTGAACCCTTTAGAATTTTCTATATTTCTGCATAAATATGACCGAAAACATCATCAGATTTTCACACAAGTCCTAAAAGTAGATAAAGAGAACCCAGTTAAACAAATGAGACAAAAATATTATACTTGTTCATTTATTTATTGAGGAAAATGATCCAAAATTACATATCTGTGAGTGGCAAAAGTATGTGAACCTCTAGGATTAGCAGTTAATTTGAAGGTGAGATTAGAGTCAGGTGTTTTCAATCAGTGGGATGACGATCAGGTGTGAGTGGGCACCCGGTTTTATTTAAAGAACAAGGATCTATCAAAGTCTGATCTTCACAACACATTTGTGGAAGTGTATCGTGGCACGAACAAAGGCGATTTCTGAGGACGTCATAAAAAGCGTTGTTGATGCTCATCAGGCTGAAGAAGGTTACAAAACCATCCAAACACACCTCGTTTAACGCTTCAGCTAATTAACCGTGCTTGCTGAGTTGAGTGAGTGTGTTAGTGCAGGTAAAACATTAAAATGTGTAGGACAGGGGGCACCCCTTACATCTAAAGTGCTAATGGTTAATGAACTCATTACTGATCAGGAGTTTAATGTACTTTGTTTAACTGAACCATGGATGAAGCCAAATGAATATAGAGCATTAAATGAAGCTAGTCCTCCTGGATACAGTTATATACACCAGCCTCGTCTAACTGGCAGAGGATGAGGTGGCACAGTTATTTATAATGATTATCTACAACCCCGATTCCAAAAAAGATGGGACAAAGTACAAATTGTAAATAAAAACAGAATGCAATGATGTGGAAGTTTCAATATTCCATATTTTATTCAGAATAGAACATAGATGGCATATCAAATGTTTAAACTGAGAAAATGTATCATTTAAAGAGAAAAATTACGTGATTTTAAATTTCATGACATCAACACATCTCAAAAAAGTTGGGACAAGGCCATGTTTCCCACTGTGAGACATCCCCTTTTCTCTTTACAACAGTCTGTAAACGTCTGGGGACTGAGGAGACAAGTTGCTCAAGTTTAGGGATAGGAATGTTAACCCATTCTTGTCTAATGTAGGATTCTAGTTGCTCAACTGTCTTAGGTCTTTTTTGTCGTATCTTCCATTTTATGATGCGCCAAATGTTTTCTACTGTATGGGTGAAAGATCTGGACTGCAGGCTGGCCAGTTCAGTACCCGGACCCTTCTTCTATGCAGCCATGATGCTGTAATTGATGCAGTATGTGGTTTGGCATTGTCATGTTGGAAAATGCAAGGTCTTCTCTGAAAGAGACGTCGTCTGGATGGGAGCATATGTTGCTCTAGAACCTGGATATACCTTTCAGCATTGATGGTGTCTTTCCAGATGTGTAAGCTGCCCATGCCACACACACTAATGCAACCCCATACCATCAGAGATGCAGGCTTCTGAACTGGGCGCTGATAACAACTTGGGTCGTCCTTCTCCTCTTTAGTCCGAATGACACGGCGTCCCTGATTTCCATAAAGAACTTCAAATTTTGATTCGTCTGACCACAGAACAGTTTTCCACTTTGCCACAGTCCATTTTAAATGAGCCTTGCCCCAGAGAAGACGTCTGCGCTTCTGGATCATGTTTAGATATGGCTTCTTCTTTGAACTACAGAGTTTTAGCTGGCAACGGCGGATGGCACGGTGAATTGTGTTCACAGATAATATTCTCTGGAAATATTCCTGAGCCCATTTTGTGATTTCCAACACAGAAGCATGCCTGTATGTGATGCAGTGCCGTCTAAGGGCCCGAAGATCATGGGCACTCAGTATGGTTTTCCAGCCTTGATCCTTACGCACAGAGATTCTTCCAGATTCTCTGAATCTTTTGATGATATTATGCACTGTAGATGATGATATGTTCAAACTCTTTGCAATTTTACACTGTCGAACTCCTTTCTGATATTGCTCCACTATTTGTCAATGCAGAATTAGGGGGATTGGTGATCCTCTTCCCATCTTTACTTCTGAGAGCCGTTGCCACTCCAAGATGCTCTTTTTATACCCAGTCATGTTAATGACCTATTGCCAATTGACCTAATGAGTTGCAATTTGGTCCTCCAGCTGTTCCTTTTTTGTACCTCTAACTTTTCCAGCCTCTTATTGCCCTTGTCTCAACTTTTTTGAGATGTGTTGCTGTTATGAAATTTCAAATGAGCCAGTATTTGGCATGAAATTTCAAAATGTCTCACTTTCAACATTTGATATGTTGTCTATGTTCTATTGTGAATACAATATCAATTTTTGAGATTTGTAAATTATTGCATTCCCTTTTTATTTACAATTTGTACTTTGTCCCAATTTTTTTGGAATCGGGGTTGTATTCGGCCTGCTGTGGTAGTGTGATTATCTTTGGATGAACCAAACAATGGTGCAGTCTAAGCTGATGAAGTTTTTTGGGCAGTCTTCTCTAAGCACTGAAGGTGATTTAAGGGCTGAAACAGCGACGGTCGAAGCACACTCAGAGCCCCTACTGTCCCCGAGCACATTGGACAGGGTCAGTAATACAGAGGTCAGTAAAAAGCGCCAAAGTGAAAATGCTGTCAGCCGGCAAGGGACTGAAGGCAGCTACATTTTGGGAGGCATAGTGTGTTGAGTCCCCTTGCTGAACGTATGATGTAAAACGCTGTCATTCTGTGTTCAGTTTGTAAATTATCGCGAAATTCGGATTCCTTCATAGTTGTTTGTTCCCAGACTCTTCTCCACGCTGTTCAATTGTAAATCAAGTTTTGTCTTGAAGTAAAGGGGTAAAGGGAATCCTAAAAGCTCTTTTGAACATTTCCATACTAAAATAAACTTAAATAAGCTCAAACTAAAGAGGTTGATTTTATCTTGATGGTGCACAGGGCGCCCAAAATCAAGAACTTTCTTATAAGAGATTTGAGTGGAGCTTAAATTTTATATGTAATGGAAAAGCCTAGCTGTATCTGTACAAATGTTTGAATTGTGCCAGTGTGGTTGGTATAAACCTGTATTACATCCACTTTGATAAGTCAGTAACAAAGAAAAATTACAGCCTAAGTGAAGACAAAAAAAGAAAAAGTGAAGAATACTGCTTTGACTTGATTTTTCAAGGAAAAAAGTGGAGAACATTTTTCAGAACCCATGGGGAATGCTGCTAAAGCCACCAGTTATTCTCACTGAGATGAAATAAAATTGAAATCAAATTAATTGGGGAAATGAAATTAATTTAAAATGGGTACCCAACAGGTTATCAGTCAGAAGGTGCAGGCCTGTATCGACACTTCTGGGCGTAGTCACCTGAAGCGCCTGCTTCACGCAATATCTCACTCGTGTCTCCCTTTCTTCTCCCTCATGTTGTTCTCTCCCTCACGCACACCTTCCTGTTTCTTGCTGACCTCTCACCCCAACTGCTGACTCGATCCACGTTCAAGATAAGTACATTTAAAATAACTTATTTATTATTAAATGTCAAGGATGTTACCACATTATGAAAGACATGAAATTAAAATTTTAATAATGATGCATCAATAAATAAATAAACTGATAACAAAATTTCCATTGGGCTACAACTCTGTAATAATGTGAGAATTACAGTAAGATTGGGGGAATGTGGTAAAGGTGTTTCCATACTTAGAGGACACTTTGCATTGGCAGCACATGCTTCAGTGCTCTGGGAGTGTTTATAGCGCTGTGACTTTAACACTTCATGACTGAGAGCTGCTGCTACAGCAACTTCACCCACAGCTACCATGACTTTGATCCCCGTCTTCATCTGGACACTGATCCTCTGGACTCAAGGTCAGACACGGCTTCATATTTTATCTCTTCAATGATCTGTTCATACAAAAACACAGTTTCAATTATGTTTAAATTTGATATTGCATTTATATATATATATATATATATATATATATATATATATATATATATATATATATATATATATATATATATATAAAACATTTTTTTTTCAGAATGCAAAGGTCAAGCCACAGTAACTCAGACTCCTGCAGTGAAATCTGCTCTTCCAGGAGAAACAGTCACCATCAACTGTAAAACCAGTCAGGCAGTGGCTAAGGACTCATCTGGTGACCGGTTATTCTGGTATCAGCAGAAACCTGGAGAAGCTCCTAAACTACTGATTAAATTTGTGAATCAGCGACAGTCAGGTTTTCCAGCTCGTTTCAGTGGCAGTGGATCTGGATCTGATTTCACTCTGACCATCAGTGGAGTCCAGACTGAAGATGCAGGAGATTATTACTGTCAGAGTCACCATTCCATCTCTGGCTACTGGTTCACACAGTGTTATAGAGTCGTACAAAAACCTCCCTCAGTCAGATTGTAGAGAGACTGCACTGCTGCAGCTGGGAGAGACTGCAGGTGCTGAGGTGGAGGATGTGATACGACACAATGACCCTCTGTGGAGGAGAGGAACCACACCACACTAACTCACAACTAACATTAGAAATCTCTCAATAATCATCACACCACACTGCACACAGTCCATCACATCCACTACTGTAAGATCAATAGTTTCCCAGGTCTCTCAGTCGTGGTGTTACCTGTCACACCTGAAACATCTTTAGAAAGAAGAACAGCTTTAAAGATAACAGATCCGTATCTGCACTGATGGCTGGTTGTGATATTGAATAAGGGCTAAATCCAATTTTACTCCTCATCTCTGACTTGCTGTTACTATTAGGAAGCCATTAGAGATGAGCCTTATAACACTCAATGTGACAGTGAGTCTCATTATATAAGCATAAATAAGACATACTCACTCATTAAAATACACAAAGACATCAAGTTTAAATCCAGTGATTTATGTCTGTAATTTTTCTTGCTGTTTGAGGAGCCATGTGTTTGATCAGTGTTCATGGTGTCCTGACATTGACTACCTCACAGGTTCCTAACCCTGGTTTACCCCTTGTCCACCCCAGGACCCCCTGTCTTGCACATTTCAGCACTTTCCCTGCTCTCAACACACCTCATTTAACGGTTCCACTAATTAACAGTGCTTGCTGACTTGAGTGAGTGTGATGGTGCAGGTAAAATAGTAAAATGTGCAGGTCAGGGGACACTCTAGGACCAGGGACAGGAAGCTGTGGACATTCAAATAAACACTAGTTCCATACCGATAGGGGCAGCATTAGAGGGGGGAAGTTAGGTCTATTCTTAGGGCCAAGCACTGTCTAGGGGCCCTCAGAGGACAATATTATTATGTGTAAGTTAATTTAATAATTTTTTTAAAAATAATTTTGTCTCTTAAAATGAGCACATATAACAATTTTCTGGTTTGATTTTCCATTTTCTGCAAAATTATTAGACTATATACTTACTTACTTAGGCCCTTCGCCCCCTGCGGAGCATAGGCCATCGATCAGTTTCCTCCAGCGTATCCGGTTCTGGGCCCTCCTCCCTATCTCGGTCCAATCCAATCCTGCCTCCCTCATCTCCTTTTCTAGATCTCTCCTCCAGCTATTCCTTGGTCTGCCTCTTCTTCATTTACCCTGAGGGTTCCACTTGAGGGCCTGGCGTGTGATGTTACTTGCCGGCTTACGCAGGGTATGGCCTATCCAGCCCCACTTCCTCCTTCTGATCTGCAATTCCACTGGTTCCTCATTTGCCCGCTCCCATAGCTCTTCATTTGTGACTTTGTCCTTCCAGCTTATCTTTAGGATACGCCTTAAACAGGTGTTAACAAAGGTCTGGATCTTGCTCAGTGTTTTCTTTATCATTCTCCAAGTCTCTGCACCATATAACAGGACAGACTTCACGTTTGATCTAAAAATCCGTAACTTGGTTCTAGTAGTTAGCTCTTTGGATGACCACATGTTCTTTAACATGAGGGACACTCCCCTTGCCTTTCCAATCCTTACTTGCACATCCTTATCTGTTCCTCCTACTCTATTTACCACACTTCCCAAATACGTGAACTCCTCGACGTCCTCTAGTTGATGTCCATTTACTACTACTGGTACCTCACTTGTGGTATTCATCCGCATTACCTTAGTCTTCCCTATGTTAACTTTCAAGCCAAGCTTGGCTGACTCCTCTGCTAGTCTTGATGTTTTTTCTTGCATTTGCAGCTGGTTATGTGAAAACAGTGCAAGATCGTCAGCATAATCCAGGTCATCTAACTGCTCCCAGGGAGTCCACTGTATCCCGTTCTTGCTCCCGCTTGTTATCGTTCTCATTATCCAGTCGATAGCCAGTAGAAAGAGGAAAGGAGATAGCAGACATCCCTGCCGTACACCAGTTCTTACTTCAAAAGGTTCTGAAAATTGTCCTTCGTGGGCCACTCTGCACTTCATACCTGTATAGCTGGACTTAATCAAGGTGATAAGCTTCTCTGGAATCCCATAGAAGTATAATAGCTTCCAGAGTGACTCTCGATCTACACTATCAAAGGCTTTTTCATAGTCCACAAAGTTTACGTACAGGGATGAATTCCATTCCAAGGATTGTTCTATGATGACTCGTAAGGTGTATATTTGGTCTATACAAGAGCGATCTCTCCTAAATCCCGCTTGCTGGTCTCTCAACAACTTATCCACGGCATCCTTCATTCTTACCAGTAGTATTCTGTTAAACACCTTGCCTGGAACAGAAAGCAGCATAATGCCTCTATGGTTGTTACAATTTCCATGATCACCCTTCTTAGGAACTTTCACAATGATCCCTTCTCTCCACTCTTCTGGGATACTCTCCTCTTCCCATATCCTAGCAAATAGCCTATGGAGGATTTCCACTGATGTTGTTAAATCCGCCTTCATAGCTTCAGCAGGAACCCTGTCAGGTCCTGATGCTTTACCATTCTTTAGAGCCTGAATGGCAGCCTTTATTTCCAATTTGCTAGGGTTTTCGCAATTCAGGGGAAGAGTTGCATCTGGCAGGGGGATGTCCGGTTGATGTTCTGGTGCAGGACGGTTTAGAAGCTCCCCAAAGTGTTCGGCCCATCGCTTAAGTTGTTCCTCAGCTGTAGTCAATGGCTTTCCATTTTTGCTCCGCACTGGTTTCAGTATCCTCTGATGCTTCCCCGCCATTCTTCTGGTGTAACTATACAGGTCTTTCATATTTCTCTTCTCTGCTGCTTCTTCTGCTGCCTTTGCCAGATCATCAATATAACTTCTTTTATCCTGTCGAACACTTCTCTTCACTGCTCTGTGGGCACTTCCATACTGTTCACTGGCCTTTGCCTTCGCTGCTCTTGTTCGCGAGTTGTTCAATACCTCTTTGCACCTTTTCCTAGCCTTGATCTTCTCCATTGTTCCTAGAGACATCCAATCCTTGTCTGTCGATTTCTTCTTACCTATTGTCTCTTCACATGCTTTGATCCAAACGTTCTTCACTTGTCTCCATTCCGTCTCAATGTCTGCCAATCCCTCCACTTCATATAGATCTTGTAACACTTGAAATCTATTTGACATACTTAAACAAAACTGGTCTCTCATAGTTGATTCCCTGAGAAGGTCAACATTGTATCTTGTCCTGCCACTTGTTGGTTGTCCATGACGTTTAAGGCGCAACTTTAGGGTGGCAAAAACAAGGAGGTGATCTGATGCCACGTCTGCGCCTCTTTTAACTCGGACATCTTGTAAGGTTTTTCTAAATTTCTTGCTGATGCAGAAGTGATCGATTTGATTCTCTGTCATTCCATCGGGTGACACCCATGTAGCTTTGTGTATCGACTTATGTGGGAAAACACTCCCTCCGATTACAAGTTGGTGTAGCAAATACCACAACCTTCTTGTTTGATTTTCCATTTTCCAAAATTATTAGACTATACAGTCTTTATATTTCACCCTGTCCCTATTCATTACATGGTACAGTCTTGCATAGGGAGAGCCAGAACATGACACCACGTTAGGTTTGTTGTTTTCAAATCAAGCACTAAAGTAAATTGCCCATGATATAAGAAGAATTGATGGTGAATCATCACTAGATTGAAACCATCATGAAGAAGTCGGGTTACCAGAAATGTAAAGAGAGGCAGCAGAAAGCTGAGAGAGAGAGAGAGAGAGAGAGAAAGGACTGACAGTTAGGCACCCAGTTTTTCTCGAAGAAAGGTAGACGATATGTTTATTCACTCTTTTTCCTTTGGTGGCTATTAACCTCACATGCTAATGTTAATGCTACAGAAGATTATTATTGTGGCTTAACCACTTTTTAGATGATCAAGCTAACAACTTAATTTCCAATGCAGTGTCGATTTTCTTAAATATTTCATAGGTTACCTTTATTGCCACTGAAAATGAGATTGGTAATGAATGTAATTTTGGTTTGCAAAGAGCTCAGTGAATTTTTCAGTCCACTGTATGGCTAGTTAGACAAGACTATACAGCTATACAGCTAACACTAGACAAGATCGGTCCAGTTTTGGACGAAAAGAGGAATTCCAGACTGACCTATGTCAATGCACCCAACCCACTGAATGAAGCAACCATGAAAAAAGCTTGTGCCAATGCACAATGCATTCTCAGAGAGACACAGAGGGAGTTCTGGGACAACGTTTGTGAAAATGTTCAGAGTTGCGATGACTGTGGTGACATTGCGGATTCCACGCGGCCCTGAAGTTTGTTCTAGGGCCATCACCTCGACTGACTGCGCCTTTGAAAGACTCCGATGGTAACATCTTGTTGGAGAAACCTGTTCAACTCAAACGCTAGGTTGAGCACTTCAGCTCTCTCTACAGCAACCCCGTACCTTTTGATGAATCCACGCTGGACTGCATAGAACAACTCCTGGAATTGAAGTAACTTGATGAAGATCCCACCTTGCAAGAAATTGAGAGCGCCCTAAAGGACATGAAAAGAGGCAAGGCACCTGGGAGTGATAGTATACCTCCAGATCTTCTTAAACTTGACATCCCTGTCTTGAAAGAATACCTGCTCGACCTGTTGTTATCATGCTGGTGTGAAGGACACGTCCCACAGGATCTCAAAGACGCAAAGCTGGTGACCCTCTTTAAGAACAAGGGGTCTAGACAAGTCTGTGACAACTATAGAGCCATTGCTTTGCTCAGTCTGGTCGGTAAACTCTTCGCCAGTATAATTCTGAAGAGATTACAGGTTCTTGCAGACAGAATTTATCCTGAATCCCAGTGTGGCTTCCGAAGGCATCGATCCACCATCGACATGGTCTTCACTCTCCATCTGCTTCAGGAGAAATGCACTGAGCAAAACAAACCTTTACTTGCTGTTTTCATAGAACTAACCAAAGCCTTTGACTCGGTCAGCTGTGAAGGCCTGTATCTGGTACTATACAAGTTAGGCTGTTCACCTAAATTCCTAGCTATCATCAAAGCATTTCATGAAGGAATATCTGCTTGCATAGATTTTGATGGTGACCTCTCAGAAGCCTTCACAGTGAATTGTGGAGTTAAACAGGGATGCGTGATGGCTCCAACTCTGTTTGGCATCTTCTTATCCACCCTGCTACATATCACTTTTCCAAACCCTGAAGGCATCGCCCTCAGCACCCAGAGCGATGGCAAACTTTTCAATCTTGCGCGCCTCAGGGCAAAGTCGAAAACCAGCACAGTCCTGATATACGAACTAATTTTCGCTGATGATGCCATGTTTTGCTCTCAAAGTGTAGCCAAGCTACAAGGTACATGTGACGCATTCAGCAATACCTGTGACAAATCTGGCCAAATAATTAGTGTGAAGAAGATGGTTGCCTTTTCAATAAATGCACCCCCTCCTCACATCACCATCAATGAGAGCCCTCTTGACACGGTTGAAGACTTCCGTTACCTAGGTTCCACGGTCTCATCTTCTGGAAATCTAAACCATTAAGTTAACTCATACATTGGCCAGACTGCCTATCTGTTCGGGAAACTGGAAAGTTATGTTTGGGACAACAAGTGTCTTACAGTCCATACCAAAGTGCACATATACCAAACATGCGTACTGTCCGCTCTGCTCTACGGTAGTGAGACATGGGCTTCTCATGCCCACATTGAAAGGAAACTTAACAGCTTCCAACTTAGATGCCTCAGAAAGATCTGTGGGGTTACATGGATGGATAAAGTTCCAAACTTGGAGATCCACAAAAGATGTGGCACCACAAGCCTGTATCCAATCCTGAAACAACATAGGCTGCGTTGGTTGGGCCATGTGTCCCACATGGCCCACTCTCGTCTCCGCCACCAAATTTTGTATGGTCAGCTTGCAGGTGGCAAATGTGACAGGGGGCATCCAAAGCTTTGCTTCATCGACGTTTGCAAGCATGACCTGAAATTATTCGACATCAGAGGTGATTGGGAGAAGCTTGTCCAAGATCATATTTCTTGGCGGCACAAGCTCCACCAAGGTGCCAAAAAACTTGAAAATGATCTGGTGACAAAGGAGTCTGACAGAAGACATAAGAGACATGAACCTTGTCAAACAACGGAATTCATCTGTGAAACCTGTGGCAAGCTCTGTAAGAGTTGAGCTGGGCTAGATGCCCACGGTCATGACCATCGGTGCTGAGCAGACCATCCAACAGGACGTAAAAGACTTTGATGATACAGCTAGTGCGCCACCTAAGTTAAGATGCATGCTAATAACTAGCTTGTTCACTAATGACATCTGCACTCAACATGCACAGATGCAGCCTCAGGATTAGGGAACCCTGCCTTAACCCCCCTCCCAGTTGAAGCAGAAGGAGTTGAGCAGTGTATTATTGATAATGTATTTACAGAGAAATCTATGAATAATGGATGGCATGGTGGTGTAGTGGTTAGCATTGTTGCCTCACAGCAAGAAGGTCCTGGGTTTGAGCCCATTAGCCAACAAGGGCCTTTCTGTATAGAGTTTGCATGTTCTTCCCACATGTGCATGGGGTTCCTCCAGGTGCTCTGGTTTCCCGCACAGTCTAAAGACATGCAGGTTAGACTAATTGGTGGCTCTAAATTGACCATATATGTGAGTGTGAATGGTTGTTTGTCTCTATGTGTCAGCCCTGCGATGACCTGGTGACTTGTCCCGGGTGTACCCTGCCTCTTGCCCGTAGTCAGCTGGGATAGGCTCCTGCGACCCTGTACAGGATAAGCTGCTACAGATAATGGATGGATCAATGGATCTGTGAATAAAGGGCTTTGGGGTTAAGGCTCATGCAGACTGATTTTTAGTATTTTATGCTGCATTTACCAAGTGAGCAGCTAGCTATAGCAAGCAAGTACAATTTTAGCTGATAACGTTCATATAGAAATTCCAGTAATGAAATGGACAACTGTCATATGAAATGAACAAAATCTGGCTAAAAAGACTGTTAGATAGCTTGACTTACGATGTAAAGGGAATAATGCCATTGTCACTTTTAAGATCATAAATTTGTTTCCCTTTTTGATCAACTAATGTTACTAACCAAGCATGCAGCTCATTCCATCCAAATGTTCGTAATACATACATATGGTTCTCAAAACATGCTGTGTTAGTACAATTATATGACAGATTCTGAATTATGTACCTTATGGATAGTTTGGAGCCAAGGCTTCAAGCCATGATGCAGCCTGAGAGGAGGCCAGAGATATTCAAAAAGAAGAAGAGGCTAAGAATGACAGTGCAAGTAGTGACAGCAACACAGATGAGGACGAGGAAGCAGTGAAGAGCAAAGAACAAAGTGAGGCTGAGATCAGGGACATTTCAGTCACTGAGTCACATACACTGGTTTCAGAACTAGATGATCTGCTGTCAGTTGAGCCAGGCTTGTGGCCAGCAAAATTAAGCGACAGTGACAGGGCAACTATTGTTAGAAAATTGGCAACAAGGGAAGACAAAGAAATACCCAAAGATTCAGAGGGAAAGCCATTTCCAGACTACTTGAAATACACCAAGGCACCAAACAGCAGAGAAAAGGTTAAAAGGTGCTGGTGAGTTCATAGTGACAGTGCAAATGCTCTTTTTTGCATTCCTTGTGCTCATTTTTCACATGGATTAAAAAGGCCTTCTCATAGCGCTCTGAATAGTGACCACGGGTACAAGATGTGTGATGTTAAGTGGTGCTGCATGTACATTGCTGGAGTGCACAGATTGATGCTGTTTAACATGGAGCAAAACCTGATGTCATTGAGGCCCTTGGCTCCATACTCAGCTCATGCAGTCTCACAAGTGAGGCTAGACCTGAAGCTGTTGGTCTAAGGAAGTACTTTATGTTGTTTGATGTCATTGTACTTCTGACCATTTGGATGAAAGTATTGCAATGTATTGATGACAGAAATGTGATGCTCTAGTCAGGGAAAATATCACTTGAGGTGGAGGCAGCCAGTGTAAATGCACTCTAAGATGAGATGCAGGCTCTTAGAAATGGATGGGATTCTCTCCTCTCTGAGGCATCATTGATTGCTAATCAAATGGGGGTTCCACCTCAGTTTAGAAAAGAACTCAGCCGTGAGAAGAAGAGGAAGAGGTTCCAGGATGAGACCTCAGAGGAAGCAGGTCAGGAAGACAGTGCAGAAACAACATTTCGAAATACTGTATTTTTCACTGCCCTGGAGCAGATAATAAGTAACTTGGACACTCGGTTCCAAACCATAGCAAATATTGTCGAAGAATTTGCAGCCACACATAAAGTTGGGCAGATAAGTGACAGTATTGTTTCTTCTCTGTGTTGGCCACTGATAATTAAGTATGCAAGGGACCTCACACCTCAGTTTGAGAATGAAATCAGGCATCTTATTCAATATTTTCTGCTACTTTCCACTCTGACTGCACCTGTCTTTCTCTCCTAAATGCAATTTACAAATTGCAACTCCAGAGCATTTTTGGAGAGGGTTGCATTGCCCTTAGGATTTTTTGCACACTTCAATTTACTGTTGCTGGTGGAGAAAGGGTATTTAGTAAGCTGAAACTGATCAAGAGCTATCTGAGCTCAACAATGGCTCAGGAGAGGCTGAATAATCTTGCAGTCCTTTCAATCAAAAGCAAGTTGGCTCTGTCACTTGACTTTAAAGACTTGATCAATGATTTTGCTACCAAGAAGGTTCAGTGTTTGTCTTTTGGAATTTGAATCCTTGCTGTTAAAAATATTCTCGCACTTCTGTTTTTGATGCATCCATTTGCAGGCAGCATGGTATAACCAAATTGTTGATGTAAAATTTATGAGCGTGTTAAATAAATGTTCCCCTCTGTTGCACAACAAAGCACATAAGCCACTTTAAAAATGCATGTAGAGTATGTACAGTGGTTATCTAGCTCATTGTTGTTATTGTTCAAGTCTTTATTTAATAATTTATTTAATGTATAATTTAATTTATTTAATCACTTGATGAATGTTGAGTTTTTCTCACTGGATTGTGGATTACTGTATTTCCAGGTATTTTTTTTCTATTAAATTGGCACAGCCAAGAAAAAAAAAAAGCCCGAATCATGTAATTTTCTTCTATGAATTAAATAATTATTCATTAACCTAGAAATGTAACTGCATATAATGACTCAGTACATGAAGGAGACATCAGGATGAATTTGGAAATCTGTTTGAGACACCAAGGCCAGACTACACGAAGTTTATACTTATCTATGAGCTCCAGCCTGGGGAGGTCTCGAACTAAAGACTGACACTGAGGGGTGAAAACTAATATCAGGGTATGGACCTTGTGCGCGTGACATCACGGTCACGTGATTATCTGTTTATACCGCCATATTGGGGATCACGCTTTTGCAAGTTTGATAGTGATACCCGTTGTCACGATGTCTTCTTCTCAAGTCTGCCTCTCGACTTATGTTGAATCCCTGGATATCACAGCAAAAAATCGTTATAGAGATAAGATTGCTGTCTTATGGGGTCGACCCATATATGATTAGTAAGAGTGAAACCAAATCTGCGCTTGATTGTTCAAGTAATGAGCTGCCAGATGTAAGTTACCCCGATGTATATCATTATCTAATCAACACGCCAGGGGGTTACAGTGGTCAGTCACTAAAAGCCTACAAGTCACTAGAAGCTTACAGATATTTCTCCTCAGGATGGGTACGGAACATGCTAGTTCATATGCATGAAAAGCGTTTTGTAATTTCTTCACAGGTGCATACCATACATTGACTTTTCAGAATAGATCCTATTTGCATATCTCTATTATCGAATCATGTAGCATGATACTGTTTTTTAATTAGTAGTAGTACTAACTATTATGTATAGATATTACTCGATCTACGACTAGTTTTAGTAATGGCAATGTAGAATGCCACGAGTCAAGGATTTAGGAAACATAAAAATTGAAAATGCACAAGCATATCATGTTTATTACAAAAATGTATATTATTTACATGTTATACTGAAACAGTTAACATTACAGGGTAGAAGCCACTTGCCTGACACAAAATGTTGGGCACACAATCTCAAGTGTTCGCTTGGTTCCCAGTCAACACGTTTAACGGCAGCAATCCACTTCTTCCTCCGCTCTTGATCAGTGGGGAACCGGTAAAATGATAAACCCTCCGTGCTTTTTCTGTTTGAGCACCCGACTGCCACACAACAAGCCATTCTGACTGAAAATTTTAATCAATCTCCAAAAATTTCCGCGTGTGAAGTGAGCTGCGGCTTGATACCCAATATGGCGGATAAACAAACTTGACCTCTGACCTATGATGTTGGTGCACAAGGTCCATAAACAAGGTCTGTGTCTTCTGTGATCAATTAAGTAGAGGTGTTCAGATACAGTGGGTCATTACTGGTGTCTGACAAACTCAGATTTTGTTGAATGAATAACTCGCTAACACTAATAATTAATTAAAAGCACTAATAACACTTCCTCTGGATAAACTAAGGGAAGTGATTTATTTATTTATTTATTTTTGCAGGGGTGGGTGAGGGGGGTGTTTATTATATTTTTTTAGAGGGCCCAAAATTTCGAGCAGCGCCCCTGCACAGTAAATTGTAACATGTCTTTTAGTGTCGGAAATTCACTACAAAAGTAATACTGATGATTTTTGTAACAGAATATTGATTTGAGTTCAGTCTGAGTAACATCCAGGTTTACAGTTGTGATTAATACAGTAGGTGTAACAGCATTTCCATAACCATCACACCAGTCCCCAATTCACCAATGAGTGAAAGTAACATGAAGCATTCCACTTACTCTCTTTTAAACATTAATGCTTTATAATTTAATTCACATCTTCACTGTCGATACTTTCTCTTGAATATTATTATTATTATTATTATTATTTCTAATGGATATATATAATATTAATATTATATACATATATATTACGGTCCATAACAGATACTGAGACAGGTGCTTTGGTGATTTGTTTATGATGTACATGAACAATAATGTGCAACAAAAGTGTTTCATGATTCAAAGGCTTTTATTAATAATTCAAAGCAGGACATTGCAGTGATACACATACTTAACACATATGGAAATGATCATTAAGAAGAAGAGTTGAGTTAAACTGAGGAGTGTGTGAGCTCACATGTTAATAACACAAATGAAATGATGAAAGTGGGACATTTGAGCAGTAAAGGCCACATGTAACACACAGTGAAGCAGTAGAAGGTGAGCTGAGTAAAGTGTGTGTGAGCTCACAGCTCTGAGCACTGCTCTGTGTTCACTCTGCCCACCACAGTAGGTTGGTTGTCTTTGGAGGCCTCACAGGTCACCACCTTGTTCCTCCACTGCTCCGGGTGGAGGCTCAGCGTGCTGCTCCAGCTGTAGAGGCCGTCCGCGTGCAGAACGGCGGTGCTGCGGCTCTCCCCCGAGCTCCAGCTGCTCCCATCAACCTTCCAGCTCAGTGTCCAGTCCGAGGGGAAGCCCTTGTCGGCCACACACATGAGTGTGACCTTCTCCTGCTGCAGCTCCACACTGGAGGGAGGCAACACCGTCACACTGGGCTGAGTGACACCTACACACACACACACACACACACACACACACACACACACACACACACACACACACACAGAGTTGAGACAGGAATGGACAGCTGTCAGTCACTCAGGCTTCGTTTCAGCTCACTGTGTGTTTCACTTCCCTTTATATCTTACAGAGCAGAACTGAGTTCAGTGGAGCATCACAAACGTTTCACACTCAGTTCAAAAACTTTTACATCTAAGATCTATAATCATTTATATTACAGTTATCCCTGGACAGCAAAATTTAATTATACTGAGTATTCAGGAATTAAAAACATTAAATTCATTTTATAAAATGAATAAGCCACATTTGAAATAGAGAATATTTACCACTTAAGCAAATTCAGTTTTGGTTTCTACATTTAAATCTGTTCATAGACTCACAGTCTCTAAGATATTAAATGTCGTTAAAATCATTCAATAAAAAAATGTCACCTGTAATTTGCACAATGATATCTACTTTGCTTTTAGACTTAAATTATAATTAACCACAAGCACTATAATCAAATACATTTAAACTTTAAATGATAATAAAGAACCAGCAGTATAATAAAAAGACATTTTTCAAACTTGTAAAATAATGGAAATTTGAGAAACAAAAGGATGTTACACAAAAATCACATCTCAATGAGTGGATTTGGAGGAAAACTAAATGTAAAATATATTCTTTACACATTACAACATGAATCTGAACACACTCCATTTCAGTCATTAATCTGAACACACTCCATTTCAGTCATTAATCTGAACACACTCCATTTCAGTAATTAGTAAACAGGTTACTTACGGCCCACAGACAGTTTGGTTCCTCCACCAAAAGTGTTCCACAGTGATACAAACAGGTTTAGCGGCCGTACAAAAACCCTGCTGCTCTAAACTCACTGCTCTCTCCATCCATTTAAACCTCTTATTACAAAACAGCTACAAAACACCAACTTCTGCTCACATCAGCTGATTAATACACTAACTCTCTGACTGTTTTACTACATTTTACTGTTTTTTTCTTTTAAAACACTAAGAGTGTCAATCTAAACTGAGGATGAAATTAGTGTGTAAGAAACACAAATAATTTTCACAAACTAAAGCTGAAAAGTCACAAAATGTGGATCTGCAAATGTTCAGGTTTTGCTCCGATTGACTCATGGAGTAAAAATGCTGATGTACTCATGAGAAATTTACAATATATGACTGAATGTGTGGAGCTAAAGTGAGAATAATTCCTCCACTGCTTCTGTAGACTGATAGAAAGTTATGATATGATATTTAAGTCCTACAATAATCTACATATTAATTTTCAGTCAAAAATATGAGTGTGTATTTACTCACTGCCAACATTGATGCTGCTTCTTCCAACATAAATCCACTACAGTGAGAAACTCATTAACATTCAGTACAAACACCATCCAGTGAAAGTTGAAGCTTCTCTCTCTAATTCACTTATTTATGCATCTTAGACCTCAAAGTGTTTTACAGAAAATCTCCATCTGACCCCACAAGTAAAATTCACACAATAACTCTGTAGTAGTGTGAGAATGACAGTAAGATTGGGGGAATGTGGTAAAGGTGTTTCCATACTTAGAGGACACTTTGCATTGGCAGCACATGCTTCAGTGCTCTGGGAGTGTTTATAGCGCTGTGACTTTAACACTTCATGACTGAGAGCTGCTGCTACAGCAACTTCACCCACAGCTACCATGACTTTGATCCCCGTCTTCATCTGGACACTGATCCTCTGGACTCAAGGTCAGACATTGCTTTGCCTTTTATATTTATAAACTGGTCAAGACAATACATTTTTGAGGTTTGTCTCATGATTATTCTTTCAACAATTTTCTATATCATATATGTATTTTTTTCAGAATGCAGAGGTCAAGCCACAGTAACTCAGACTCCTGCAGTGAAATCTGCTCTTCCAGGAGAAACAGTCACCATCAACTGTAGAACCAGTCAGGCCGTGTATTATCACAGCTCATACGGCCACTACTTACACTGGTATCAGCAGAAACCTGGAGAAGCTCCTAAACTCTTGATTAAACTTGCAAATCAACTACAGTCAGGCTTTCCAGCTCGTTTCAGTGGCAGTGGATCTGGATCTGATTTCACTCTGACCATCAGTGGAGTCCAGACTGAAGATGCAGGAGATTATTACTGTCAGAGTTACCATGAGATCTCTGGCTACTGGTTCACACAGTGTTATAGAGTCGTACAAAAACCTCCCTCAGTCAGATTGTAGAGAGACTGCACTGCTGCAGCTGGGAGAGACTGCAGGTGCTGAGTTGGAGGATGTGATACGACACAAGTTCACAACTCACAGTCGAAATCTCTCAATAACCATGATGATTATGAAAAGTGAGTATATAGTAAGTGTGGCAGCGGGGGCGTGGTCAAGTGTTGGTCTGTGATTGGAGGGCGAAGTCAGGGAAGGTAAGTGGCGGAATCACTGCACCTGATGAGTATTAACCTGTGTTTGTGTGTCTTCCCCAGTGACCGGGCCCTTTAAGAGGAGAGGGAGAGCGTAGGAAGGGAGCTTCTCCCCAACCTGAATGCTTGTGTGCGTGCGTAGTTTAAAGCTGAAAAGCTAAATAAAGAGTCTTTTGAGAACTCAGTTCTGGCCTGCCGTGCTTCTGTGATTCACCCACCTAGAACCCTTGCTACAGTCAGCTATATTTCCATTAAATTAGTTCAACAAAGAAAGATGTAGGATTAGACTTCGAGGCCTTTTTGAATCTTTTCCTGCTATATTTTCACTCAATCTTCCTTTGCGCCCAACACTGAATTGGTTCAGAAAAAGGAAATATGGCTAATCATTTCGAAGGCCATTGTTCTGAAAAACTTAGATGAAGCTGTTGACTGTTTGCCCATTTCTGGTACATCACATATTGACATTACTGACCCTAAAGTGTATACCATGTCAGTTGCATAAGTATTCACACACACTGCACTTTTCCACATTTTCTAGTGTTATAGCCTGGAACTGAAATGCACTTAAGTGGGACTAAAGGTCATGAAGCTACACAAAACCTCCCACATTATCGAAGTTTGGGGGAAATCAGTAAAGGTTCTTATTAGTTAATTAACTCTAAATTAGTTCTAATGAAACAAGTTCCCATCAGAAGTCATATGTTGAATGGTGTCCACCAGTGTCACATGATCGCAGTGTAAATCTACCTTTTCCTGAAAGGCCCTGAAATATGTTAGAGAACATCCTGAAACAAACAGCATCATGGAAAACAAGTTCTTGATGGAAGTCATATGAAACCCTGTTTGAGTTTATCTTCAGGCTTGTGGCAGACGCAGCAATCATGGAAGAATCGGTCTGATGAGAACAAAACACAACTTGGAACAATGAACTGAACTATATTTGGTCAAAACTGATGTCCCAAATGAAGCATGATGGTGGGAACATCACATTGAGAGCATTACCTTTGGCCCCTTTGTGGCATCCTGAGTAATGCCCTTCTTTACCTGGACACTGATTTTTGGTGAACAGCCTCCTCTAGGCAGAGTCTCATGAGTGCTGTATTTGATCCAGTTTTAAAATAATGGATTTAATTGTGCTCTGTGGTATCTTCAAACTTTGGGAAATGTTTTTACCAAACCCCACCGAGACTGATACTTTTCCAGTGAGACCATGGAGATCTTTAATTACAATGATGTGCTATTTTGTGTAGATTGGAAGCTTCACAGATTGGGAACAGTAAGTGAGCGTCACTTCCGTCTTCCTCTTCCTTTGGCAGGAAAATTCAGAAAGGCAGTGAGGTGAACAGCTGGCTGTGCTAACAGCTGATGGCGAAAGCTGGTTGTCCCAGCAACTTGCTACCGGGCTATATGGGCCCAAAGAAGATCCCCACTGCTGAGGAAGTCGATGACATAAAAAAGTCACTCGACTTCATAACAGAAGAAGTTTCTGCTGTCAGGCTGCAGCAGAAGAGCATATAGGACTTGGTGGTAGAGGTGAAAATGCTGCGGATCCAGAATGTGGAGAAGGATTAGCAGATCGCCAACCGGGAAAGCCGAGTGGCCGACCTGGAGCAATACTCCAGAATGAACGACGTTGTCGTCACCAGGCTTCAGGTAAAACCTCGGTCATGCGCTTGGGCGGTGACCGCTATCAGCAGGGAGGAGCCCAGGGAGCTGGATGTGAGCGCCACGGAGCAACAGGTAGCTGCTTTCCTGCAGTCCAGGGAAATTCAACTGGACTGCGATAACATTGAGGCTTGCCACCTGCTACCAAGGAGGAACACCAGAGACAAACAGCCCATCATCATGAGATTCATCAGCCGGAAACATAAAGCTACACTACTGAAACAAGGAAGGAAACTGAAAGGGACAAACATCTACATCAACGAGCACCTGACAAAATGCAATGCTGACATTGCCAGAAAAGCATGACATCTGAAGAAGGAAAATAAAATTCAATCTGCATGGATCACCAACTGCAAAGTATTCAGTAAGCTGAACTGTACACCGGAGGAGGCAAGAGTTCTGGTCATACGGAACATCGAGGACTTGGACAAATACCAGTGATGCTATCGGGACTGTATGGTAATCAATACCCACGTGACACTACACCAAACTCAACCATGACACACACCGAAATAACTCCTTCATCCATTACCCGGAACACTACTCGGCTAACGCAAATGCTTGTTGATTATGAAAACCTGGAACTGAAACCACATGAATTCACTGACCATAAACTATTGGATACAGAAAATGACATAGACCCAGACAATAACTTTTTCTCACCCATTAAGGACAATTGCCACTATGACACAGAGAAGCAGTACAATCAGTCCACTGAGGCTGTGGGAAAATTATCAATAATACACTTCAACAGCAGAAGCATGTACGCTAACTTCAAACACATCAAGAAATACTTAAGTCAGTTTACTCATCCATTCAACATAATTGCCATAATGGAGACCTGGTTTGACATGAAGAAAGGAGCGGATTTCGAACTGGCTGGATATGAATTTAATTATATAAACAGGAAAAATTAAGGTGGAGGAGGAGTGGTGGTGTATGTGGACTGTAATTTGAATTATAAGTTAATAGATGGCATGACATCAGTGATTGATAACTGTAGATGTCAGAGCGGGTGGGTGGAGCACAGAAGGACAGCAGGCCAGAACTGAGTTCCAAAAACTCTTTTTTATTTGCACTTTTCAGTATGAACATATACTCTCCCAGCCACACACATACACACACACAAGTCATCTGGTGCGGGAGAGAGCTACCTTCCTCTACCCTCTCTCTCCTTATATAGGGCGTGGTTGCTGGGAAGACACACAAACACAGGTTAATTCACATCAGGTGTAGTGATTCTGCCACTTACCTTCCCTGACTCCGCCCTCCGCTCACAGACTGATGCTTGACCACGCCCCCACTGCCACATACCCCCACCGCCTGACTCAGGCCGGGCAGCCGTCTGGCCCTCAGCCGACTCCCCCCCGCCCCCTTGACGGGAGAGGAAGTCCGCCACGACCATCTGCACCCCCGGCCTGTGGACCACCTTGAAGTTAAAGGGTTGGAGTGCCAGATACCAACGGGTGATCCGCGCGTTGGCATCCTTCATGCGGTGGAGCCACTGGAGGGGCGCGTGGTCTGAACAGAGGGTGAAAGAGCATCCCAGCAGGTAGTAACGGAGGGCGAGGACCGCCCACTTGATGGCCAGGCACTCCTTCTCTATGGTGCTTTAGCGCCCCTCACACACTGACAGCTTTCAACTTATGTACAGCACTGGGCGATCCTCCCCCTCCACCTTCTGGGACAAAACAGCCCCCAGCCCTCTGTCCGACGTGTTCGTCTGCAATATAAAAGGGAGAGAAAAGTCAGGGGGAGTGTAACAGTGGCCCCCCACACAGCGCAGCCTTTACCTCAGAAAAAGCCTACTGGCATTGCTCCATCCACTGGACTGGATCTGGTGCCCCCTTTTTAGTGAGATCAGTCAGTGGGCTGGTGACATCCGAATAATTAGGTATAAACCTACGATAATAGCCAGCCAGCCCCAGGAACTGTCTCACCCCCTTTTTGGTCTTGTGCCTCAGGCAGGCTGCAATCGCTGCAGTCTTGTTAATTTGGGGACGCACCTGCCCATTGCCCAAGTGGAAGCCCAGATACTGTACTTCCACCTTCCCAATCGCACACTTCTTCGGGTTGGCTGTGAGACCCGCCCGCCTCAGCAACCTAAGGACGGCCCTCAGGTGTTGTAGGTGCCATGGCCAGTCATTACTATAAATAATGATGTCGTCAAGGTATGCGGCAGCATAGGTGGCGTGGGAGTGGAGGACCCTATACATCAGCCGCTGAAACGTAGCGGGCGCCCCAAACAGCCCAAAAGGAAGTGTGACAAACTGGTGTAAGCCAAACGGTGTGGAAAAGGCCATTTTTTCTCGGGATAATGGAGTCAAGGGGATCTGCCAATAACCCTTTGTCAAATCCAGTGTCGAGTAAAAGTGAGCCGTGCCTAGTCGATCAAGCAACTCATCCGAGGCATTGGGTACACATCGAATTTAAACACCGCATTGACTTTTCTATAGTCTACACAAAGCCGGACTGACCCATCAGCCTTGGGTACCAAGACCACCGGGCTGCTTCAATCGCTGTGGGACTCCTCAACGATGCCCATTTCGAGCATGGCCTCGAGTTCTTCCCGAACCACTTTTTTCTTGTGTTTGGGTAGCCTGTAAGGGCAGCTACACACTACCACCCCCGGGGGCATCTCAATGTGGTGCTCTATGAGGTCAGTGCGGCCGGGCAGGGGCGAGAACACGTCCGAAAATTCGGTCTGCAACTGGGCAACCTCTGCGAGTTGTGTCAGGGAGAGGTGGTCTCCACAGGGGACTGGAGAGGTACGCGATGCCAATGCTCCCTTTTGAACCTCTGACCCCAGCTCTGCCTTCTCTGGAACCACCGACACCAACGCCATGGGGACCTCCTCATTCCAGAGTTTGAGTAGATTGAGGTGGTAAATCTGTAGCGCCCCACCCCTGTCCGTTCACCTCAACTCGTAGTCGATGTCCCCGACTCGCCGTGTGACCTCAAAGGGTCCTTGCCACTTGGCGATTAATTTGGAGCTCGATGTGGGCAACAGTACGAGTACTTTATCTCCCGGTGTGAACTCCCTAAGGCGCATACCCTTGTTGTACAGGCAAGTTTGCTGTTCTTGGGCCTGTCACAAATTCTCCTGGGTTAGGTGCATGAGTGTGTGGAGTTTTGCGTGCAGGTCAATAATGTATTGAATTTCATTTTTACTTGGTGAAGGTCCCTCCTCCCAATTTTCTCACAGCACGTCTAAAATGCCACACGACTTATGCCCATATAACAATTCAAACAGTGAAACCCCCATGGAGACTTGTGGGACCTCTCGCACTACAAACAACGAGGGTTCGAGCCATTTATCCCAATTACATGTGTCCTCCCTTACGAATTTCTTAATTATATTTTTGAGGGTGCGATTGAATCGTTCGACTAAACCGTCCATTTGTGGGTGATAAATGCTGGTGCAGATCGGCTTAATACCTAATAACCCATAAAGTTCATTCAGTGTTTGTGACATAAATGAGGTGCCTTGATCAGTCAGAATCTCTTTCGGGATTCCAACTTGGGAGATAACGCGGAAGAACGCTTCCGCAATACTGCGTGCTGAGATATTGCGAAGAGGCACTGCGTCCGGGTATCGCCTTGCATAGTCCACCAGAACTAATGTAAAGCGGTACCCTCATGTTGACCGATCTAATGGCCTGACGAGATCCATCCCAATTCTTTCAAACGGGGTCTCGATTAATGGGAGAGGGTGCAAAGGCACTTTTGGGATGGCCGCTGGATTTACTAACTGGCATTCGCGGTATGCCGTACACCACCTACGGACATCACCGCGAATCCCTGGCCAATAGAACCGGGCCATTATTCGGGCTAGTGTTTTATCCTGCCCTAAGTGTCCAGCCATGGGATTAAAGTGAGCCGCCTGGAATACCAATTCCCGGTGGCTTTTTGGAATCAAGAGCTGCATGATTTGTTCTTTAGTTTGAGTGTCCTGCGTCACTCAGTATAATCTATCCTTCAGAATAGAAAAATAGGGGAAGGACGGGGTGGCATTTGGCTGGAGCGTTTGACCATCGATTACTCTCACTTGGTCAAATGCATGCCGCAGTCTCGTCTCACGACTGATCTAACGGGAATTCCGCGAGGGATTCCCCGAGCGAGGGAGGAGGAACCGGCGGCTCCTCACTCTGACGCGGAGATGACGTAAACGGCTCTTTGACAGGTGCTCCTGCCAATGCGACACCGGGACCTCCCCTTGCTGAAATACGGCAGGACCCACTCTTTACTAAATGACTCATTAATTCCCCGAATCCCGGCCAATCAGTCCCCAAAATTATCGAGTGGGTGAGGCGAGGATTAACCGCCGCCTTCACTCTAAAATTTTCCCCTCTGAAAAAAATGTGGACTGACACTAAAGGGTAGCTGTGAACATCCCCGTGCACACACAACACCTTCAGCCCCTGTGCTCCCCCCAATGCCTCGTCTTGCACCAGGCTTTGGTGGCTTGAGGTCTGATTACAGCCAGAGTCCACCAAAGCCTGATATGTATCCCTTTGGATACTCACCGGTATGCGATACGCTCTGGCCCGATCAAGGGCGGCTCCTGGCGCATCGGGGATCTGAACCACCGCGCCTACTTCCATCACCGAGCACTGCTGTTGGAGGTGGCCCGGCTTCCCGCAGCGTCAGCAAACCGGCCCGGGCTTTCTCTCTGCACCGGTGCTCTGGGGCTCACTCACCTGAGGGGGGGGAGAGACAGACACGGAAGTGAGAAACGGGAAGACACAGCAGGTGTGGCGGACCGGCTGTGAGGGAGCCGGCCCCCGCCTCCGCGGTGGGGGAACGGGGCGAGGACGAGACACAGAAGGGGAGGGGGAAAGAGAGAGAGAGGAGAGAAGCGAAGAGGGGATCTGTTCGAGAAGAAGAAGGTCCAGGTTCGAGCCCCGTGGCCGGCGAGGGCCTTTCTGTGTGGAGTTTGCATGTTCTCCCCGTGTCCGCGTGGATTTCCTCCGGGTGCTCCGCTTTCCCCCACAGTCCAAAGACATGCAGGTTAGGATAACTGGTGACTCTAAATTGACCGTAGGTGTGAATGTGAGTGTGAATGGTTGTCTGTGTCTATGTGTCTGCCCTGTGATGACCTGGCGACTTGTCCAGGGTGTACCCCGCCTTTCACCCGTAGTCAGCTGGGATATGGCTCCAGCTTGCCTGCGACCCTGTAGAACAGGATAAAGCGGCTAGAGATAATGAGATGAGATGAGAAAATGTTTAAAATTCAGGGATATTATAGAATATAAAACTGCCTTAGTAATGAACAAAGTAAGGAATTATAAAGTACCAAGGAATATCCAAACAATGTTCTCAGATAGAGAGGGGGACTATAATTTTAGGGGGAAATTGAAATTTAAAATTCGCAGTGCTAGGACAACGTTAAAAATGTTCAGTATTTCTATTTGTGGAGTAAAGCTATGGAACAGTTTGAATGTGGAGCTCATGAAATGTACAACTATAAACCAGTTCAAAAAAAGGTATAAGGAACAGATCTTTATGAGGTAAAGGGAGGAGGAATTACAATAACATTCTATTGATAATATAGGTGTATATGTGTGGGTATGGGTACATTCGGATATATTATATAAAAAGTGAGTATTTGTATATATATATATATATATATATGTGTGTGTGTGTGTGTGTGTGTGTGTGTGTGTATAGTGCATAATTGAATATAATATATACGCATAATATGCATAATTATGATATGGGTGTCTGTGTACGTATGGATGTGTATAATTATAGATAGGTGTATATGTATGTACTGTATATATGTATTGTATGTGTGTATAAATGCATAGCATAAGTATTTGTATATATATGATTTGATTTGGGTGATATTATGCCATGTTGGTATGTCTTGGTATATTGGTATGTTTTTTTTGTTGTTGATTTTGCTTTCTTTTGTATATATAGTTTATTATGGTGGAAAGTGATGTTTGATTAACGGTGGTATAGAGGGTTAGGATTTGATAAGTTATTTACTTCTTCCTAATCCTTTCAGAACATTATTATGTTATTGCCTTGTGGCTACACTATTCTGTTTATGAGGATGTTTTGATGATTGCATTTTTTATTTTTATTTTTTGTTTTTTGTTTGTTTTTATATCTTCTTTACTGTTTGGAATCAATCAATCAATCAATCAATCAATCAATCAATCAATCAATCAATCAATAAAACGTGGCCGCATGATGCTGGCAGTGCTGGGGAATTGAGACTCACTGAGGCTGTGCGTAGCTCATTGAGTCTGTACGTATATGGGTGGTCGAGTAGATGACTCATGCCAAGTCCTTAACAACTCCAGTAAGCTAGCTAATAATGATGATGATGATGATTATTAATATTACTATTATTGGTCGTTAGAATAAATATGAGGGTCTATAACAGATACTGAGACAGATGCTTTGGTCATTTCTTTATGATGTACATGAACAATAATGTGCACCAAAAGGGTTTCATGATTCAAAGGCTTTTATTAATAATTCAAAGCAGGACATTGCAGTGATACACACACTTAACACATATGTAAGTGATCATTAAGAAGAAGAATTGAGTTAAACTGAGGAGTGTGTGAGCTCACATGTTAATAAGACAAATGAAATGATGAAAGTGGGACATTTGAGCAGTAAAGGCCACATGTAACACACAGTGAAGCAGTAGAAGGTGAGCTGAGTAAAGTGTGTGTGAGCTCACAGCTCTGAGCACTGCTCTGTGTTCACTCTGCCCACCACAGTAGGTTGGTTGTCTTTGGAGGCCTCACAGGTCACCACCTTGTTCCTCCACTGCTCCGGGTGGAGGCTCAGCGTGCTGCTCCAGCTGTAGAGGCCGTCCGCGTGCAGAACGGCGGTGCTGCGGCTCTCCCCCGAGCTCCAGCTGCTCCCATCAACCTTCCAGCTCAGTGTCCAGTCCGAGGGGAAGCCCTTGTCGGCCACACACATGAGTGTGACCTTCTCCTGCTGCAGCTCCACACTGGAGGGGGGCAACACTGTCACACTGGGCTGAGTGACACCTACACACACACACACACACACACACACACACACACACACACACACAGTCGTGACAAGAATGGACAGCTGTCAGTCACTCAGGCTTCGTTTCAGCTCACTGTGTGTTTCACTTCCCTTTATATCTTACACAGCAGAACTGAGTTCAGTGGAGCATCACAAACGATTCACACAGTTCAAAGACTTTTATATCTTGGATCAATAATCATTTATATTACAGTTATCCCTGGACAGGAAAATTGAATTAGACCAAGTATTCAGTAATTGAAAATATGAAGCTCATTTTATAACATGAATGAGCCACATTTAAAATACAGAATATTTACCACTTAAGCAAATTCAGTTTTGGTTTCTACATTTAAATCTGTATTTGGACTCACAGTCTCTAAGATATTAAATGTCATTAAAATCATTCAACAAAAATGTCATCTGTAATTTGCACAATGATATCTACTTTGCTTTTAGATTTAAATTATAATTAACTACCAGCAGTAGAATCAAATACAAAATGAAAATGAAATAAACACCAAAGGTGCTTTGCTACAAGCAGAGACTGCAGGAGCAACTATGGATGTGGATGTTTAGGTTCTATCTGGTGGAGTACCACGGTGATCACAGGGACCCCTCCGCATCCTCAGCAGGTATCTCAGGGTCACAGGTGTTTCGCCCCTTAACCTGTACACCTCTCCTGAGTGGGGCAGCGAGGGCTGAGTTAGCCTTCACCTGCGGAGGGGGTCCAACTACGATCCCTTGACAGCCACAGCCACCTGGAACAACTTTCGGCCACTGCGGCAATCTCCCTGATAGCCTTCTGTACCTGTCTGGAGTCAAGTCCAATTTTCTGTAGAAAACTGCGCATAGATGAGGCAGGGAAACCCCGAGCCCCAACCTCAATTGGGTAGAGGGTGGCATGCCACCCTGCGAGGGTCGCCTCATCCACTATGTCCTGGTACTTAGCCTTCTTTGCCTGGTGGGATATGGCTAGCCTCTCTTCCCAGGGAACAGTGAGTTCGGCGAGGATGATGGACTTTGAGCTCCTTGAAAGAAGGATCATATCCGGTCGGAGGGTAGTTGCCACCACCTCCTGAGGAAAGACCAGCTTCTTTCTGAGATCCACCCTCAGCTCCCAATCTGATCCGCGGTATAGCATTGATGGTAGGCAGTCAGGTCTTTTCTTTGAGACTTTGCTGCCTTCTGGCTGGAAGCTTGTGAGCCTTGGTGGTATTGGTGGCTGTTTGTTGGCGTGGCACCTCTGTAGTTCGACCCACTTAGCGACCTCGGTGAGGACTTTGTCATGTCTCCACCGGTAGCGCCCATCCGCCAGGGCTTTTGGGCAGCTGGTCAGAATGTGGTTCAGTGTGCAGAGGCTGGCGCCGCACTGGCCACAGGATGCCTCTTGCTCCTTGCCCCAGACCTTTAGGTTGCTTGGTGTGGGTAGGAGATCAGCCACAGCGCGCAGCAGGAAACTCAGCTTGCCTTGGTCAGTGCCCCAAAGCTCCTTCCAAGACAATGATCTCTCGAGTACCCCCTCCCACTGCATCCAGCGCGCCTGGGAGCCCAACCCCACTGCTTTAACTTGGCGGTCTTCTTCAGTTGCCTCCCGCACCCTCTGTACCACCAGGTCCCTTCTGTCTCTGATGTTTTTCGACCAGCTCTTGACGCTGTAGTTGCCAAGCCCGAGCCGTCCGCGACACGCAATACCCACAATTTCCTGGTGCCTCCAGTACGCTTCTGCTTCTTTCACCGCCTCAAGGGGTTTCCACTTCCTACCGCAGTTGATGGCGGCACTTGCATGCCTCACTTTTGTGTCCCTGGAGTCCAAAAGCGTGCATGCTGCCCTTGCCTTGGTGGCCTTGAATTCTTCTATGACAGAGGAACATGGTAACCGGAGAATTGATGACCTGCTGTAGAGGTTGACTGAGCTGAAAGCTGGAGGAACGCCCAGCCATTTACGGATAAACCTACTACAGACCCTCTCCATTGCTTCAACTCTGGTCATAGGGAAGTCATAGAGCAGAAATGGCCACTGAAGTCTTGGTATGATGCCATGCTGAAAGCTCCATACCTTGAACCTGCCCAGCAGCAAACTCCTGTCTATTCTTCTCAGCCACTCCTTTAGTTGGGCTGCAGTATCCTCAAAGTTCCCGCTGTCTTTCAGGGTACTGTCATAGCTCTTCCCCAGGCACCGGATTCGCTCCTCCTGGATGGTTGGAATCTGTGATCCCTGGATGCTGAAGGTATTATTCGACAAACTACCCTTCACCATGCACAAGCTCCAGGATTTGCCAGGCTTAAACTGCATACGGCCCCAGGTAGCCATCTTCTCCAGTGAGCTCAGGACCCATCGTGTCCCAAGAATGGATGGGGTCATCACGGTGATGTCGTCCATGAAGGCTCTGCAGGCTGGATGCCTTGTCCCATCCGCTGCCATTGGCCCTCTACACTGAGACTCTCCAGCTCTGAGCAGCAGGTTCATAGCTGCCACAAACAGAGAAACTGATATGGTGCAGCCAGCCATTATCCCTTTTTCCAGCCTCTGCCACTCGGTGGTAAAATCCTGCACGGTGAACCTCATGTGTAGAGAGCCCATATGCGACATCACCAGGTTGATGACCTCTGATGGCACCTGGTAATGTTGCAATGCCTTGCAGATAAGCTGGTGTGGGACGTTTGGGTAAGCCTTGGCGAGATCCAGCCAGACCACTGAGAGAGACTTCTTGTTACTTTTTGCCTCCTTAATTATCTGGCTAATTACCGATGTGTGCTCCAAGCACCCAGAGTACCCCGGTACTCCTCCTTTCTGGACACTTGCATCGACATAGCCATTGGCAAGTAAGTATGAAGTCAACCTTCTAGCGATGATTGCCCAGAAGACCTTCCCCTCGATGTCCAATAGGGAAATCTCTCTAAACTGGTCAAGGCTTGATGAATTCAGCTCCTTGGGAATGAAACAGCCCTCTGCCAATGTCCACAGCAAGGGTTCTTGCTTCTTCTTCCACAGTGTGCGCAGGAGTGTGGCCAGTCTCCTTAGCAATTGCGGGCAGTTCTTATAAATCTTATATGATGTCCCTGATGGACCAGGAGCAGATCCCGCCCGAGCTCGTCTCACTACTGACCTTACTTCTTCAAAAGTGAAATCTGCCATGTTGAACGGGGTGCTTGGATTGGGCTTTGGAATAGGGAAGGGGCACTCTCCTAGTGGTAAGTCTCTGTTGGGGTCGCTATGTGCTGCCTTTACAGCATCTTCCACTTCTTCTTTGGAACATACCAGTCTCCCGCTCTTGGGCTGGCCGAGGAGGTCCGATGTATAGCGGAATGGATTGTTGAAGAAAGATTTCCTCTGCCGACGCTTCTCTTTCTGTCTTTTCCGCGTTGTCTCTGCCCTTTGCAGCTGGAGTAGGTTTCTCCGCACCTCTGAACTTAGCTCGCTCAAGGCTTCCTTCTCATTCAACAAAAATGTCATCTGTAATTTGCACAATGATATCTACTTTGATTTTAGATTTAAATTATAATTAACTACCAGCAGTAGAATCAAATACATTTAAGCTTTAAATTATAATAAACAACCAGCAATATAATCAAAGACATTTTTCAAACTTCTAAAATAATGGAAATTTGAGGAACAGAAGTACGTGACACAAAAATCACATCTGATCTGAATTTGGAGGAAAAATAAATCTAAAATATATTCTTTAAACATTACAACATGAATCTGAACACACTCCATTTCAGTCATTAATCTGAACACACTCCATTTCAGTAATTAGTAAACAGGTTACTTACGGCCCACAGACAGTTTGGTTCCTCCACCAAAAGTGATCCACAGTGATACAAACAGGTTTAGCGGCCGTACAAAAACCCTGCTGCTCTAAACTCACTGCTCTCTCCATCCATTTAAACCTCTTATTACAAAACAGCTACAAAACACCAACTTCGGCTCACATCAGCTGATTAATACACTAACTCTCTGACTGTTTTACTACATTTTACTGTTTTATTTTTTCTTTTTATACACAAAGAGTGTCAATCTAACCTGAGGATGAAATTAGTGTGTAAGAAACACAAATAATTTTCACAAACTAAAGTTGAAAAGTCACAAAATGTAGATCTGCAATTGCACAGGATTTACCCAGAATGCCTCATGGAGTAAAAATGCTGATGTTCTCATGAGAAATTTACAATATATGACTGAATGTGTGGAGCTAAAGTGAGAATAATTCCTCCACTGCTTCTGTAGACTGACAGAAAGTTATGATATGATATTTAAATCCTACAATAATCTAAATATTAATTTACAGTCAAAAATATGAGTGTGTATTTACTCACTGCCAACATTGATGCTGCTTCTTCCACCATAAATCCACTACAGTGAGAAACTCATTAACATTCAGTACAAACACCATCCAGTGAAAGTTAAAGCTTCTCTCTCTAATTCACTTATTTATGCATCTTAGACCTCAAAGTGTTTTACAGAAAATCTCCATCTGACCCCACAAGTAAAATTCACACAATAACTCTGTAGTAGTGTGAGAATTACAGTAAGATTGGGGGAATGGGGTAAAGGTGTTTCCATACTTAGAGGACACTTTGCATTGGCAGCACATGCTTCAGTGCTCTGGGAGTGTTTATAGCGCTGTGACTTTAACACTTCATGACTGAGAGCTGCTGCTACAGCAACTTCACCCACAGCTACCATGACTTTGATCCCCGTCTTCATCTGGACACTGATCCTCTGGACTCAAGGTCAGACACGGCTTTGCCTTTTATATTTTAAACAAACTCTTCAAGACAATACATTTTTCAGGTTTGTCTCATGATTATTCTTTCAACAGTTTCTGTATCATACTTTTTTTTTCAGAATGCAGAGGTCAAGCTACAGTAACTCAGACTCCTGCAGTGAAATCTGCTCTTCCAGGAGAAACAGTCACCATCAACTGTAGAACCAGTCAGGCAGTGTACACAGACTCATATGGTGACCGGTTAAACTGGTATCAGCAGAAACCTGGAGAAGCTCCTAAACTCCTGATTAAACTTGCGAATCAGCGACAGTCAGGTTTTCCAGCTCGTTTCAGTGGCAGTGGATCTGGATCTGATTTCACTCTGACCATCAGTGGAGTCCAGACTGAAGATGCAGGAGATTATTACTGTCAGAGTTACCATGAGATCTCTGGCTACTGGTTCACACAGTGTTATAGAGTCGTACAAAAACCTCCCTCAGTCAGATTGTAGAGAGACTGCACTGCTGCAGCTGGGAGAGACTGCAGGTGCTGAGTTGGAGGATGTGATACGACACAATGACCCTCTGTGGAGGAGAGGAACCACACCACACTAACTCACAACTCACATTAGAAATCTCTCAATAATCATCACACCACACTGCACACAGTCCATCACATCCACTACTGTAAGATCAATACTCTGCACTGATGGCTGGTTGTGATACTGAATAAGGGCTAAATCTAATTTTACTCCTCATCACTATCTTGCTGTTACTATTATGAAGCCATTAGCGATGAGCCTTATAACACTCACTGTGACCAGTGAGCCTCATTATATAAGCATAAATAATAGGCAAATACTCTCATTAAAAGACACAGATACGTCAAGGTTAAATCCAGTGATTAATGTCTGTACTAGTTCTTGCTGTTTAAGGTGCCTTGTGTTTGATCAGTGTTCATGGTGTCCTGATATTGACTACCTCACAGGTTCCTAACCATGGTTTACCCCTTGTCCACCCCAGGACCCCCTGTCCTGCACATTTCAGCACTTTCCCTGCTCCAAATACACATCATTTAAGTCTTCTGCTAATTAACAGTGCTTGCTGAGTTGAGTGAGTGTGTTAGTGCAGGTAAAATATGCAGGACAGGGGACACTCTAGGACCAGGGACGGGAAGCTGTGGACTAATGAATAAACTACTTACAGCCTGATCTTTAAATTATAACACATATTTTGTTGTGGGAAATTCACTCCAGAAGTAATACTGATTTATTTTTCGCCGCTGAATATTTATTTGAGTTCAGTATAAGTAACATCCAGGTGTACAGTCGTGATTAGTACAGTAGGTATAACAGCATTTCCATAACCATAACGCCAGTCCCCAGTTCTGTGATGGGTGAAAGTAGCATGAAACATTCCACATACTCTCTTTTAAACATAAATGCTTTAGAACTTCAATTTCACTCAACCACATCACTATTGACGTTTTATCTTTATTATTATTATTAGCTTTTAAAATCAATATGAGGGTCGATAACAGATACTGAGACAAGTGAATTGGTGATTTGTTTATGATATCTCAAAGCTTCCCTACTTCTTTTATTTAACCTAATGTGGACAACAGTGAAAATTCCAATGGAGTGGATCGACGCAATCATATTATTCAAATGCAGAAACGACAGGGGCATTTCTCTCCTGAGCATCGTTGGTAAAGCCTTCACTGATATTATCCTGCAAAGGCTGAAACTGTTAGCAGACTGGATATACCGGAGTCACAATCTGGGTACTGTAATGATCGAGGTGCCACTGATGGTATCTTTACTCTTTGCCAACTGATGGAAAAGTCTAAAGAACAGTGCAGAGGTCTCTGTATAGCGTTTCTGGATTTTGTGAAAGCGTTGGATACTGTAAACTGCGAACTGCTTTTTATTCTGAAAAAAGCTAGGCTGTCCACCAAAGTTTCTAAGGATCATGAAGAAGCTGTATATTGATGTAAGTGCCAAACTCCTCGTTGATGGAGAACTGATAAAAGCCTTTGAGTACAATAGTGGTGTTAAACAAGGCTGCAAGTTGGCTCCTGTACTATTTGGGATTTACACAGCAGTCTTACCGCAGCTCGCTCTAAGAATATCACGCACAGCTACAGTGTACAAGTTAGGTTTCGGTATGACAGTGATTTTTTTTATCTATGTAGGCTTAAAGCAAAGATTAAAGTCCTCACGGCATTCTTTACAGAGGCTCAGTATGCAGAAGACATTGCAATCTTCAGTGATGCCCCAGAAGGTTTGCAGGCACTGCTGTCTGCATACAATGATATCTCGAGTCACATGGGTCTACAGATCAACAAAACAGAAACCATGTGTACAGGTGGCACAAAGCTTGCTAACGTCAATCGTTTCAAGTATCTCGGGAGTTATGTTACCAGTGACTGTTCTATGAAGGAGGAACTTGCATGCCGTATCCGAGCAACATCATGTGCATTTGGTCTCATCTCTCCTCATCTCATTATCTCTAGCCGCTTTATCCTGTTCTACAGGGTCGCAGGCAAGCTGGAGCCTATCCCAGCTGACTACGGGTGAAAGGCGGGGTACACCCTGGACAAGTCGCCAGGTCATCACAGAGCTGACACATAGACACAGACAACCATTCACACTCACATTCACACCTATGCTCATTTTAGAGTCACCAGTTAACCTAACCTGCATGTCTTTGGACTGTGGGGGAAACCGGAGCACCCAGAGGAAACCCACGCAGACACGGGGAGAACATGCAAACTCCAAACAGAAAGGCCTTCACGGGCCACGGGGCTCGAACCTGGACCTTCTCGCTGTGAGGCGACTGCGCTACCCACTACACCACCGTGCCACCCCGTGCATTTGGTCATTTGCGTAAAAGGGTCTTTGGCTCTCGTGACTTAATGACCACGACCAAAGTAGCTGTGTTCAACCAGTGCTTACTGCCACTTTTAAACGTGAAATGGGATCACTTTGTCAGCAATGAAGAGGTCCTAAAGTGGGCGGGAGCTGAGGATATCGAAACCATTCTAGTCCACAGACTTCTACGCTGGTTTGGCCATATCTATCGGATTGATGATAACAGGCCTCAAAAACAGCTCTTGTTTGGTGAACTTGTTCATTGCACATCTGGACAGTCATCCGCTGCTTCGGTACAGGGGCACATGTAAATCGGCATTGAAATGTGGGGGTGTCCTCAACACCTGGCAGGTCTGTATCAGCAACAGGACAAAGTGGCGGAAACTAACCACAACAGTGTGCGAAAGTTTGCACGGAAATTGGACAGCCGAATATGAGAAGAGGAGGTTGATTAGACGGAAGAGAAAAGATCTGTGACTTTACCCGTCTGCGGGTTTCTGAGAGGCGTATATATATATATATATATATATATTAGACTTTATAATGAATATGAGGGTCTATAACAGATACTGAGACTGATGCTTTGGTGATTTGTTTATGATGTACATGAACAATAATGTGCACCAAAAGGGATTCATGATTCAAAGGCTTTTATTAATAATTCAAAGCAGGACATTGCAGTGATACACACACTTAACACATATGTAAGTGATCATTAAGAAGAAGAGTTGAGTTAAACTGAGGAGTGTGTGAGCTCACATGTTAATAACACAAATGAAATTATGAAAGTGGGACATTTGAGCAATAAAGGCCACATGTAACACACAGTGAAGCAGTAGAAGGTGAGCTGAGTAAAGTGTGTGTGAGCTCACAGCTCTGAGCACTGCTCTGTGTTCACTCTGCCCACCACAGTAGGTTGGTTGTCTTTGGAGGCCTCACAGGTCACCACCTTGTTCCTCCACTGCTCCGGGTGGAGGCTCAGCGTGCTGCTCCAGCTGTAGAGGCCGTTCGCGTGCAGAACGGCGGTGCTGCGGCTCTCCCCCGAGCTCCAGCTGCTCCCATCAACCTTCCAGCTCAGTGTCCAGTCCGAGGGGAAGCCCTTGTCAGCCACACACATGAGTGTGACCTTCTCCTGCTGCAGCTCCACACTGGAGGGAGGCAACACCGTCACACTGGGCTGAGTGACACCTACACACACACACACACACACACACACACATACAGAGTTGAGACAGGAATGGGCAGCTGTCAGTCACTCAGGCTTCGTTTCAGCTCACTGTGTGTTTCACTTCCCTTTATATCTTACAGAGCAGAACTGAGTTCAGTGGAGCATCACAAACGATTCACACTCAATTCAAACACTTTTACATCTTAGATCTATAATCATTTATATTACAGTTATCCCTGGACAGGAAAATTTAATTATACTGAGTATTCAGGAATTAAAATATTAAACTCATTTTATAACATGAATAAGCCACATTTAAAATACAGAATATTTACCACTTAAGCAAATTCAGTTTTGGTTTCTACATTTAAATCTGTTTCAGGACTCACAGTCTCTAAGATATTAAATGTCGTTAAAATCATTCAACAAAAATGTCATCAGTAATTTGCACAATGATATCGACTTTGCTTTTAGATTTAAATTATAATTAACCACAAGCATGATAATCAAATACATTAAGATTTAAATCATAATAAACAACCAGCAGTATAATCAAAGACATTTTTCAAACTTCTAAAATAATGGAAATTTGAGAAACAGAAGGATGTTACACAAAAATCACATCTCACTGAGTGGAATTGGAGGAAAACTAAATGTAAAATATATTCCTGACACATTACACACTGTAAAATATAATAAGTTGACTTTACTTAAAAAAAATATGCAAAGTCGTTGCCTCAAAAAAAGTCATTTATGTTGATTTAGATAAATTAGATTGGGTTAACTTATTTTTTGTGAGTTTGCAGTACTCATCTTATATAATTTTGATTACATTAACTTGTACTGTAAACTTAAAATAAATAAGTTAATGTAATCAAAATTATATAAGATGAGTACTGCAAACTCACAATAAATAAGTTAATGTAATCAAATTAATATAAGTTTATGTGAGTACTGCAAACTCAAAATAAATAAGTTAATGTAATCAAACTAATCTAAGTTAATTTGAGTACTGCAAACTCACAAAAAATAAGTTAACCCAATCTAATTTATCTAAATCAACATAAATGACTTTTTTTGAGGCAACGACTTTACATATTTTTTTTAAGTAAAGTCAACTTATTATATTTTACAGTGCAACATGAATCTGAACACACTCCATTTCAGTCATTAATCTGAACACACTCCATTTCAGTCATTAATCTGAACACACTCCATTTCAGTAATTAGTAAACAGGTTACTTACGGCCCACAGACAGTTTGGTTCCTCCACCAAAAGTGTACCACAGTGATACAAACAGGTTTAGCGGCCGTACAAAAACCCTGCTGCTCTAAACTCACTGCTCTCTCCATCCATTTAAACCTCTTATTACAAAACAGCTACAAAACACTAACTTCTGCTCACATCAGCTGATTAATACACTAACTCTCTGACTGTTTTACTACATTTTACTGTTTTTTTTTCTTTTTATACACCAAGAGTGTCAATCTAAACTGAGGATGAAATGAGTGAGTGAGAAACACAAATAAATTACACAAAATAAAAGTTGAAATTTCACAAAATGTAGAACTGCAATTGCACAGGATTTACCCAGAATGCCTCATGGAGTAAAAATGCTGATGTACTCATGAGAAATTTACAATATATGACTGAATGTGTGGAGCTAAAGTGAGAATAATTCCTCCACTGCTTCTGTAGACTGATAGAAAGTTATGATATGATATTTAAGTCCTACAATAATCTAAATATTAATTTACAGTCAAAAATATTAGTGTGTATTTACTCACTGCCAACATTGATGCTGCTTCTTCCACCATAAATCCACTACAGTGAGAAACTCATTAACATTCAGTACAAACACCATCCAGTGAAAGTTGAAGCTTCTCTCTCTAATTCACTTATTTATGCATCTTAGACCTCAAAGTGTTTTACAGAAAATCTCCATCTGACCCCACAAGTAAAATTCACACAATAACTCTGTAGTAGTGTGAGAATGACAGTAAGATTGGGGGAATGTGGTAAAGGTGTTTCCATACTTAGAGGACACTTTGCATTGGCAGCACATGCTTCAGTGCTCTGGGAGTGTTTATAGCGCTGTGACTTTAACACTTCATGACTGAGAGCTGCTGCTACAGCAACTTCACCCACAGCTACCATGACTTTGATCCCCGTCTTCATCTGGACACTGATCCTCTGGACTCAAGGTCAGACACGGCTTTGCCTTTTATATTTTAAACAAACTCTTCAAGACAATACATTTTTCAGGTTTGTCTCATGATTATTCTTTCAACAGTTTCTGTATCATACTTTTTTTTTCAGAATGCAGAGGTCAAATCACAGTAACTCAGACTCCTGCAGTGAAATCTGCTCTTCCAGGAGAAACAGTCACCATCAACTGTAGAACCAGTCAGGCAGTGTATTACTACAGCTCAAATGGCCACTACTTACACTGGTATCAGCAGAAACCTGGAGAAGCTCCTAAACTCCTGATTAAATTTGCGAATCAGCGAGTGTCAGGTTTTCCAGCTCGTTTCAGTGGCAGTGGATCTGGATCTGATTTCACTCTGACCATCAGTGGAGTCCAGACTGAAGATGCAGGAGATTATTACTGTCAGAGTTACCACAGTGGGAATGTGTTCACACAGTGTTATAGAGTCGTACAAAAACCTCCCTCAGTCAGATTGTAGAGAGACTGCACTGCTGCAGCTGGGAGAGACTGCAGGTGCTGAGTTGGAGGATGTGATACGGCACAAGTTCACAACTCACAGTCGAAATCTTTCAATAACCATGATGATTATGAAAAGTGAGTATATAGTAAGCGATATTTCCATTAAATTAGTTCAGCAACGAAAGATGTAGGATTAGACTTCGAGGCCTTTTTGAATTTTTCCTGCTATATTTTCACTCAATCCTCCTTTGAGCCCAACACCGAATTGGTTCAGAAAAAGGAAATATGGCTAATCATTTCAAAGGCCATGGTTCTGAAAAACTTAGATGAAGCTGTTGACTGTTTGCCCATTTCTGGTACATCACACACTGACATGACTGACCCTAAAGTGTATACCATGTCAGTTGCATAAGTATTCACACACACTGCACTTTTCCACATTTTCTAGTGTTACAGCCGAGAACTGAAATGCACTTAAGTGGGACTAAAGGTCATGAAGCTACACAAAACCTCCCACATTATTGAAGTTTGGGGAAAATCAGTCAAGATTCTTATGAGTTAATTAACTCTAAATTAGGCAGCACGGTGGTGTAGTGGTTAGCACTGCCACCTCAAACCAAGAATGTCCGGGAGGGTTTGAGCCCCGTGGCCGGCGACGGCCTTTCTGTGCGGATTTTGATGTTCTCCCCGTGTCCGCGTGGGTTTCCTCCGGGTGCTCCGGTTTCCCCCACAGTCCAAAGACATGCAGGTTAGGTTAACTGGTGACTCTAAATTGACCGTAGGTGTGAATGTGAGTGTGAATGGTTGTCTGTGTCTATGTGTCAGCCCTGTGATGACCTGGCGACTTGTCCAGGGTGTACCCCGCCTTTCGCCCGTAGTCAGCTGGGATAGGCTCCAGCTTGCCTGCGACCCTGTAGAAGGATAAAGCGGCTAGAGATAATGAGATGAGATGAGACACTTGTACACATTTATATATGGAGACATTGTAACATTGATTAGTGACGGCCACATTCACTCCAGTAAGACACAGATTTCCCATCCAGTTAATTTGTTTTGTTTTTTTTGTCCCTGAATTCTAATTTGCTGTTTTATTGCTTTTATCCAAGGAGATATACATTAAAGTGTCTAAAGCATATCTTATGTTCCAGGAAGTTTGCATGATCAGGACCTTCAGGAGAAGAGACTGATCTCTCTCTCTCTCTCTCTCTCTCTCTCTCTCTCTCTCTCTCTCTCTCTGTACAATTGGAAGAGATTTTAGGTCTTGAATCAGACTCAGTGACTGCCTTGATATGTCATTCCCCCCATCAATCTGTCAACATTTTGTCTTTCAGTGTCTTCACTCCTGTCATGGTTTATGACTATTTTTATGTTTTCTCAGAGATCAGATTATTCTTCAGTATATTTAAAATGTACTTGTTAGAGTTTTCATGAGTTTAGGCATATTCTTCCCAGTCAGAGAAATAAGCAGTAACAGTTCATTTGCATGAACAGCTCTGAGTCCCAGAATAGATCAACACTTTCAGCAGATGTTCATGGTTCTTCAGTCGAACTCACTCAAGCACAACACGCAGCGCTGCACTCGACCTGCTGTTAAAGGTGCCGATCCAAATCACTGTCAAAGACACTTCACGACTGAAAAAGGAGACATGCTTTCCACATTTAAGCTTTATTTCAGTACAGATACACCACTGACTCCACTCCAGTCTTCTAAATATGTTTTAAAGTGTACACTTCTATTCTAGTGGACTTTACAGCGGCTCTTTCAGAACGAGGTGATCTGAGTGGTGTTGTGGTGGGAGACGGTACAGCCGAACACCTCGGACTCTTCCCAGCGTTCTTTGAAGAGGGTCAGGGTGCTGAAGGGTCCTTCTGTTCTTCTGTGCTGGTCAGAACCCCCTCGTTCACCTCGACACCATCCATGGTGCAGCTCAGCAGCGCCCCCTGTGGAGAATAGGCTGAGAGCAGGCAGAGCAGCGAGGCCGATCCTTCAGAGAGCTGCAGAGAGGAGGGAGGGAGCAGAGACACGGAGGAGTTCACCACCGGACCAGCTGGAGAACACACACACACACACAGTCATTGTGGTTATATTTACAGAACACAATTGTCTGATTAAATGTTTTTTTCATTGGTTAGTTTTCTTTGTCACTCTGGTGTTTAAACTCAGTGATGATTCAGTAAACCTGTCTGACTCTGGAGCACAGTGTACTGTACACACTGCAGGAGACTGGAGGAGAAATAACACCAAATGATGGATTAGTGATGAGATTCATCTCTACAGTCAGAAAAAACAACAACATGATCCATAAAGATAGTAAGGAAAGAACTTTTTATTGCTGCTCACCTCTAAATCTCCTCTGTAGTCAGTCTGAATCCTGATGGAATTAAAGTGAAAGACTCAACTTCTGCCATTTCTCTACTACATTTATACACCTGTAATTTCCAGGAAATCTCTCATTTTGACTTTCTGATCAGTGAAAGTTTAAACTTCTCTCTCTCTCACTCACTTTTATGCATATTAGATCTACAGTGGTGCTTGAAAGTTTGTGAACCCTTTAGAATTTTCTATATTTCTGCATAAATATGACCGAAAACATCATCAGATTTTCACACAAGTCCTAAAAGTAGATAAAGAGAACCCAGTTAAACAAATGAGACAAAAATATTATACTTGTTCATTTATTTATTGAGGAAAATGATCCAAAATTACATATCTGTGAGTGGCAAAAGTATGTGAACCTCTAGGATTAGCAGTTAATTTGAAGGTGAAATTAGAGTCAGGTGTTTTCAATCAGTGGGATGACAATCAGGTGTGAGTGGGCACCCGGTTTTATTTAAAGAACAGGGATCTATCAAAGTCTGATCTTCACAACACATGTTTGTGGAAGTGTATCATGGCACAACCAAAGGAGATTTCTGAGGACCTCAGAAAAAGCGTTGTTGATGCTCATCAGGCTGAAGAAGGTTACAAAACCATCCAAACACACCTCGTTTAACGCTTCAGCTAATTAACCGTGCTTGCTGAGTTGAGTGAGTGTGTTAGTGCAGGTAAAACATTAAAATGTGTAGGACAGGGGACACTCCTTGCATCTAAAGTGCTAATGGTTAATGAACTTATTACTGATCAGGAGTTTAATGTACTTTGTTTAACTGAAACATGGATGAAGCCAAATGAATATAGAGCATTAAATGAAGTTAGTCCTCCTGGATACAGTTATAGACACCTGCCTCGTCTAACTGGCAGAGGACGAGGTGGCCCAGTTATCCATAATGATTATCTACAACCTCGATTCCAAGAAAGTTGGGACAAAGTACAAATTGTAAATAAAAACGGAATGCAATGATGTGGAAGTTTCAAAATTCCATATTTTATTCAGAATAGAACATAGATGACATATCAAATGTTTATACTGAGAAAATGTATCATTTAAAGAGAAAAATTACGTGATTTTAAATTTCATGACATCAACACATCTCAAAAAAGTTGGGACAAGGCCATGTTTACCACTGTGAGACATCCCCTTTTCTCTTTACAACAGTCTGTAAACGTCTGGGGACTGAGGAGACAAGTTGCTCAAGTTTAGGGATAGGAATGTTAACCCATTCTTGTCTAACGTAGGATTCTAGTTGCTCAACTGTCTTAGGTCTTTTTTGTCGTATCTTCCATTTTATGATGCGCCAAATGTTTTCTACTGTATGGGTGAAAGATCTGGACTGCAGGCTGGCCAGTTCAGTACCCGGACCCTTCTTCTACGCAGCCATGATGCTGTAATTGACGCAGTATGTGGTTTGGCATTGTCATGTTGGAAAATGCAAGGTCTTCTCTGAAAGAGACGTCGTCTGGATGGGAGCATATGTTGCTCTAGAACCTGGATATACCTTTCAGCATTGATGGTGTCTTTCCAGATGTGTAAGCTGCCCATGCCACACGCACTAATGCAACCCCATACCATCAGAGATGCAGGCTTCTGAACTGGGCGCTGATAACAACTTGGGTCGTCCTTCTCCTCTTTAGTCCGAATGACACGGCGTCCCTGATTTCCATAAAGAACTTCAAATTTTGATTCGTCTGACCACAGAACAGTTTTCCACTTTGCCACCATCCATTTTAAATGAGCCTTGGCCCAGAGAAGACGTCTGCGCTTCTGGATCATGTTTAGATACGGCTTCTTCTTTGAACTACAGAGTTTTAGCTGGCAACGGCGGATGGCACGGTGAATTGTGTTCACAGATAATATTCTCTGGAAATATTCCTGAGCCCATTTTGTGATTTCCAACACAGAAGCATGCCTGTATGTGATGCAGTGCCGTCTAAGGGCCCGAAGATCATGGGCACTCAGTATGGTTTTCCAGCCTTGATCCTTACGCACAGAGATTCTTCCAGATTCTCTGAATCTTTTGATGATATTATGCACTGTAGATAATGATATGTTCAAACTCTTTGCAATTTTACACTGTCGAACTCCTTTCTGATATTGCTCCACTATTTGTCAATGCAGAATTCGGGGGATTGGTGATCCTCTTCCCAGCTTTACTTCTGAGAGTCGTTGCCACTCCAAGATGCTCTTTTTATACCCAGTCATGTTAATGACCTATTGCCAATTGACCTAATGAGTTGCAATTTGGTCCTCCAGCTGTTCCTTTTTTGTACCTCTAACTTTTCCAGCCTCTTATTGCCCTTGTCTCAACTTTTTTGAGATGTGTTGCTGTTATGAAATTTCAAATGAGCCAATATTTGGCATGAAATTTCAAAATGTCTCACTTTCAACATTTGATATGTTGTCTATGTTCTATTGTGAATACAATATCAATTTTTGAGATTTGTAAATTATTGCATTCCGTTTTTATTTACAATTTGTAATTTGTCCCAATTTTTTTGGAATCGGGGTTGTATTCGGCCTGCTGTGGTAGTGTGATTATCTTTGCATGAACCAAACAATGGTGCAGTCTAAGCTGATGAAGTTTTTTGGGCAGTCTTCTCTAAGCACTGAAGGTGATTTACGGGCTGAAACAGCGACGGTCGAAGCACACTCAGAGCCCCTACTGTCCCCGAGCACATTGGACAGGGTTAGTAATACAGAGGTCAGTAAAAAGCGCCAAAGTGAAAATGCTGTCAGCCGGCAAGGGACTGAAGGCAGCTACATTTTGGGAGGCATAGTGTGTTGAGTCCCCTTGCTGAACGTATGATGTAATACGCTGTCATTCTGTGTTCAGTTTGTAAATTATCGCGAAATTCGGATTCCTTCATAGTTGTTTGTTCCCAGACTCTTCTCCACGCTGTTCAATTGTAAATCAAGTTTTGTGTTGAAGTAAAGGGGTAAAGGGAATCCTAAAAGCTCTTTTGAACAATTCCATACTAAAATAAACTTAAATAAGCTCAAACTACAGAGGTTGATTTTATCTTGATGGTGCACAGGGCGCCCAAAATCAAGAACTTTCTTATAAGAGGCTGGAGTGGAGCTTAACTTTTATATGTAATGGAAAAGCCTAGCTGTATCTGTACAAATGTTTGAATTGTGCCAGTGTGGTTGGTATAAACCTGTATTACATCCACTTTGATAAGTCAGTAACAAAGAAAAATTACAGCCTAAGTGAAGACAAAAAAAGAAAAAGTGAAGAATACTGCTTTGACATGATTTTTCAAGGAAAAAAGTGGAGAATATTTTTCAGAACCCATGGGGAATGCTGCTAAAGCCACCAGTTATTCTCACTGAGATGTAATAAAATTGAAATCAAATTAATTGGGGAAATGAAACGAATTTAAAATGGGTACCCAACAGGTTATCAGTCAGAAGGTGCAGGCCTGTATCGACGCTTCTGGGCGTAGTCACCTGAAGCGCCTGTTTCATGCAATATCTCACTCGTGTCTCCCTTTCTTCTCCCTCGTGTTGTTCTCTCCCTCACGCACACCTTCCTGTTTCTTGCTGACCTCTCACCCCAACTGCTGACTCGATCCACGTTCAAGATAAGTAAATTTAAAATAACTTATTTATTATTAAATGTCAAGGATGTTACCACATTATGAAAGACATGAAATTAAAATTTTAATAATGATGCATCAATAAATAAATAAACTGATAACAAAATTTCCATTGGGCTACAACTCTGTAGTAGTGTGAGAATTACAGTAAGATTGGGGGAATGTGGTAAAGGTGTTTCCATACTTAGAGGACACTTTGCATTGGCAGCACATGCTTCAGTGCTCTGGGAGTGTTTATAGCGCTGTGACTTTCACACTTCATGACTGAGAGCTGCTGCTACAGCAACTTCACCCACAGCTACCATGACTTTGATCCCCGTCTTCATCTGGACACTGATCCTCTGGACTCAAGGTCAGACACTGCTTCATACTGTATTTTATCTCTTCAATGATCTGTTCATACAAAAACACAGTTTCAATTATGTTTAAATTTGATATTGCATTTATATATATATATATATATATATATATATATATATATATATATATATATAAAACATTTTTTTTTCAGAATGCAGAGGTCAAGCCACAGTAACTCAGACTCCTGCAGTGAAATCTGCTCTTCCAGGAGAAACAGTCACCATCAACTGTAGAACCAGTCAGGCAGTGGCTAAGGACTCATCTGGTGACAGGTTATTCTGGTATCAGCAGAAACCTGGAGAAGCTCCTAAACTACTGATTAAATATGTGAATCAGCGACAGTCAGGATTTCCAGCTCGTTTCAGTGGCAGTGGTTCTGGATCTGATTTCACTCTGACCATCAGTGGAGTCCAGACTGAAGATGCAGGAGATTATTACTGTCAGAGTTACCATTCCATCTCTGGCTACTGGTTCACACAGTGTTATAGAGTCGTACAAAAACCTCCCTCAGTCAGATTGTAGAGAGACTGCACTGCTGCAGCTGGGAGAGACTGCAGGTGCTGAGTTGGAGGATGTGATACGACACAATGACCCTCTGTGGAGGAGAGGAACCACACCATACTAACTCACAACTCACATTAGAAATCTCTCAATAATCATCACACCACACTGCACACAGTCCATCACATCCACTACTGTAAGATCAATAGTTTCCCAGGTCTCTCAGTCATGGTGTTACCTGTCACACCTGAAACATCTTTAGAAAGAAGAACAGCTTTAGAGATAACAGATCCGAATCTGCACTGATGGCTGGTTGTGATATTGAATACGGGCTAAATCCAATTTTACTCCTCATCTCTGACTTGCTGTTACTATTAGGAAGCCATTAGAGATGAGCCTTATAACACTCAATGTGACAGTGAGTCTCATTATATAAGCATAAATAAGACATACACACTCATTAAAATACACAAAGACATCAAGTTTAAATCCAGTGATTAATGTCTGTAATTTTTCTTGCTGTTTGAGGAGTCATGTGTTTGATCAGTGTTCATGGTGTCCTGACATTGACTAACTCCCAGGTTCCTAACCCTGGTTTACCCCTTGTCCACCCCAGGACCCCCTGTCTTGCACATTTCAGCACTTTCCCTGCTCTCAACACACCTCATTTAACATTTCCACTAATTAACAGTGCTTGCTGACTTGAGTGAGTGTGATGGTGCAGGTAAAATAGTAAAATGTGCAGGTCAGGGGACACTCTAGGACCAGGGACAGGAAGCTGTGGACATTCAAATAAACACTAGTTCCATACCGATAGGGGCAGCATTAGAGGGGGGAAGTTAGGTCTATTCTTAGGGCCAAGCACTGTCTAGGGGCCCTCAGAGGACAATATTATTATGTGTAAGTTAATTTAATAATTTTTTTAAATAATTTTGTCTCTTAAAATGAGCACATATAACAATCTTCTGGTTTGATTTTCCATTTTCTGCAAAATTATTAGACTATATAGTCTTTATATTTCACCCTGTCCCTATTCATTACATGGTACAGTCTTGCATAGGGAGAGCCAGAGCATGACACCACGTTAGGTTTGTTGTTTTCAAATCAAGCACTAAAGTAAATTGCCCATGATATAGGAAGAATTGATGGTGAGTCATCACTAGATTGAAACCATCATGAAGAAGTCGGGTTACCAGAAATGTAAAGATAGGCAGCAGAAAGCTGAGAGAGAGAGAGAGAAAAAGGACTGACAGTTAGGCACCCAGTTTTTCTCGAAGAAAGGTAGACGATATGTTTATTCACTCTTTTTCCTTTGGTGGCTATTAACCTCACATGCTAATGTTAATGCTACAGAAGATTATTATTGTGGCTTAACCACTTTTTAGATGATCAAGCTAACAACTTAATTTCCAATGCAGTGTCGATTTTCTTAAATATTTCATAGGTTACCTTTATTGCCACTGAAAATGAGATTGGTAATGAATGTAATTTTGGTTTGCAAAGAGCTCAGTGAATTTTTCAGTCCACTGTATGGCTAGTTAGACAAGACTATACAGCTATACAGCTAACACTAGACAAGATCGGTCCAGTTTTGGACGAAAAGAGGAATTCCAGACTGACCTATGTCAATGCACCCAACCAACTGAATGAAGCAACCATGAAAAAAGCTTGTGCCAATGCACAATGCATTCTCAGAGAGACACAGAGGGAGTTCTGGGACAACGTTTGTGAAAATGTTCAGAGTTGCGATGACTGTGATGACATTGAGGTTTCAATGCGGCCCTGAAGTTTGTTCTAGGGCCATCACCTCGACTGACTGTGCCTTTGAAAGACTCCGATGGCAAAATCTTGTTGGAGAAACCTGTTCAACTCAAACGCTAGGTTGAGCACTTCAGGTCTCTCTACAGCAACCCCATACTTTTTGATGAATCCGCGCTGGACTGCATAGAACAACTCCTGGAATTGAAGTAACTTGATGAAGATCCCACCTTGCAAGAAATTGAGAGCACCCTAAAGGACATGAAAAGAGGCAAGGCACCTGGGAGTGATGGTATACCTCCACATCTTCTTAAACTTGACATCCCTGTCTTGAAAGAATACCTGCTCGACCTGTTGTTATCATGCTGGTGTGAAGGACACGTCCCACAGGATCTCAAAGATGCAAAGCTGGTGACCCTCTTTAAGAACAAGGGGTCTAGACAAGTCTGTGACAACTATAGAGCCATTGCTTTGCTCAGTCTGGTCGGTAAACTCTTCGCCAGTATAATTCTGAAGAGATTACAGGTTCTTGCAGACAGAATTTATCCTGAATCCCAGTGTGGCTTCCGAAGGCATCGATCCACCATCGACATGGTCTTCACTCTCCATCTGCTTCAGGAGAAATGCACTGAGCAAAACAAACCTTTACTTGCTGTTTTCATAGACCTAACCAAAGCGTTTGACTCGGTAAGCTGTGAAGGCCTGTATCTGGTACAGTACTATACAAGTTAGGCTGTCCACCTAAATTCCTAGCTATCATCAAAGCATTTCATGACGGAATGTCTGCTTGCATAGATTTTGATGGTGACCTCTCAGGAGCCTTCACAGTGAATTGTGGAGTTAAACAGGGATGCGTGATGGCTCCAACTCTGTTTGGCATCTTCTTATCCACCCTGCTACATATCACTTTTCCAAACCCTGAAGGCATCGCCCTCAGCACCCAGAGCGATGGCAAACTTTTCAATCTTGCGCGCCTCAGGGCAAAGTCGAAAACCAGCACAGTCCTGATATACGAACTAATTTTCGCTGATGATGCCATGTTTTGCTCTCATAGTGTAGCCAAGCTACAAGGTACATGTGATGCATTCAGCAATACCTGTGACAAATCTGGCCAAATAATTAGTGTGAAGAAGATGGTTGCCTTCTCAATAAATGCATCCCCTCCTCACATCACCATCAATGAGAGCCCTCTTGACACGGTTGAAGACTTCCGTTACCTAGGTTCCACGGTCTCATCTTCTGGAAATCTAAACCGTTAAGTTAACTCATACATTGGCCAGACTGCCTATCTGTTCGGGAAACTGGAAAGTTATGTTTGGGACAACAAGTGTCTTACAGTCCATACCAAAGTGCACATATACCAAACATGCGTACTGTCCGCTCTGCTCTACGGTAGTGAGACATGGGCTTCTCATGCCCACATTGAAAGGAAACTTAACAGCTTCCAACTTAGATGCCTCAGAAAGATCTGTGGAGTTACATGGATGGATAAAGTTCCAAACTTGGAGATCCACAAAAGATGTGGCACCACAAGCCTGTATCCAATCCTGAAACAACATAGGCTGCGTTGGTTGGGCCATGTGTCCCACATGGCCCACTCTCGTCTCCCCCACCAAATTTTGTACGGTCAGCTTGCAGGTGGCAAATGTGACAGGGGGCATCCAAAGCTTTGCTTCATCGACGTTTGCAAGCGTGACCTGAAATTATTCGACATCAGAGGTGATTGGGAGAAACTTGTCCAAGATCATATTTCTTGGCGGCACAAGCTCCACCAAGGTGCCAAAAAACTTGAAAATGATCTGGTGACAAAGGAGTCTGACAGAAGACATAAGAGACATGAACCTTGTCAAACAACGGAATTCATCTGTGAAACCTGTGGCAAGCTCTGTAAGAGTCGAGCTGGGCTAGATGCCCACGGTCATGACCATCGGTGCTGAGCAGACCATCCAACAGGACGTAAAAGACTTTGATGATACAGCTAGTGCGCCACCTAAGTTAAGATGCATGCTAATAACTAGCTTGTTCACTAATGACATCTGCACTCAACATGCACAGATGCAGCCTCAGGATTAGGGAACCCTGCCTTAACCCCCCTCCCAGTTGAAGCAGAAGGAGGTGAGCAGTGTATTATTGATAATGTATTTACAGAGAAATCTATGAATAATGGATGGCATGGTGGTGTAGTGGTTAGCATTGTTGCCTCACAGCAAGAAGGTCCTGGGTTTGAGCCCATTAGCCAACAAGGGCCTTTCTGTATGGAGTTTGCATGTTCTTCCCACATGTGCATGGGGTTCCTCCAGGTGCTCTGGTTTCCCCCACAGTCTAAAGACATGCAGGTTAGACTAATTGGTGGCTCTAAATTGACCATATATGTGAGTGTGAATGGTTGTTTGTCTCTATGTGTCAGCCCTGTGATGACCTGGTGACTTGTCCCAGGTGTACCCTGCCTCTTGCCCGTAGTCAGCTGGGATAGGCTCCTGCGACCCTGTACAGGATAAGCTGCTACAGATAATGGATGGATCAATGGATCTGTGAATAAAGGGCTTTGGGGTTAAGGCTCATGCAGACTGATTTTTAGTATTTTATGCTGCATTTACCAAGTGAGCAGCTAGCTATAGCAAGCAAGTACAATTTTAGCTGATAACGTTCATATAGAAATTCCAGTAATGAAATGGACAACTGGCATATGAAATGAACAAAATCTGGCTAAAAAGACTGTTAGATAGCTTGACTTACGATGTAAAGGGAATAATGCCATTGTCACTTTTAAGATCATAAATTTGTTTCCCTTTTTGATCAACTAATGTTACTAACCAAGCATGCAGCTCATTCCATCCAAATGTTCGTAATACATACATATGGTTCTCAAAACATGCTGTGTTAGTACAATTATATGACAGATTCTGAATTATGTACCTTATGGATAGTTTTGAGCCAAGGCCCTCTTCAAGACATGATGCAGCCCGAGAGGAGGCCAGAGATATTCACAAAGAAGAAGAGGCTAAGAATGACAGTGCAAGTAGTGACAGCAACACAGATGAGGAGGAGGAAGCAGTGAAGAGCAAAGAACAAAGTGAGGCTGAGATCAGGGACATTTCAGTCACTGAGTCACATACACTGGTTTCAGAACTAGATGATCTGCTGTCAGTTGAGCCAGGCTTGTGGCCAGCAAAATTAAGCGACAGTGACAGGGCAACTATTGTTAGAAAATTGGCAACAAGGGAAGACAAAGAAATACCCAAAGATTCAGAGGGAAAGCCATTTCCAGACTACTTGAAATACCTCAAGGCATCAAACAGCAGAGAAAAGGTTAAAAGGGACTGGTTAGTTCATAGTGACAGTGCAAATGCTCTTTTTTGCATTCCTTGTGCTCTTTTTTCACATGGATTAAAAAGGCCTTCTCATAGCGCTCTGAATAGTGACCACGGGTACAAGATGTGTGATGTTAAGTGGTGCTGCATGTACATTGCTGGAGTGCACAGATTGATGCTGATTAACATGTAGCAAAACCTGATGTCATTGAGGCCCTTGGTTCCATACTCAGCTCATGCAGTCTCACAAGTGAGGCTAGACCTGAAGCTGTTGGTCTAAGGAAGTACTTTATGTTGTTTGATGTCATTGTACTTCTGACCATTTGGATGAAAGTATTGCAATGAAATGATGACAGAAATGTGATGCTCTAGGCAAGGAAAATATCACTTGAGGTGGAGGCAGCCAGTGTAAATGCACTCGAAGATGAGATGCAGGCTCTTAGAAATGGATGGGATTCTCTCCTCTCTGAGGCATCATTGATTGCTAATCAAATGGGGATTCCACCTCAGTTTAGAAAAGAACTCAGCCGTGAGAAGAAGAGGAAGAGGTTCCAGGATGAGACCTCAGAGGAAGCAGGTCAGGAAGACAGTGCAGAAACAACATTTTGAAATACTGTATTTTTCACTGCCCTGGAGCAGATAATAAGTGACTTGGACACTCGGTTCCAAACCATAGCAAATATTGTCGAAGAATTTGCAGCCACACATAAAGTTGGGCAGATAAGTGACAGTATTGTTTCTTCTCTGTGTTGGCCACTGATAATTAAGTACGCAAGGGACCTCACACCTCAGTTTGAGAATGAAATCAGGCATCTTATTCAATATTTTCTGCTACTTTCCACACTGACTGCGCCTGTCTTTCTCTCCTAAATGCAATTTAAAAATTGCAATTCCAGAGCATTTTTGGAGAGGGTTGCATTGCCCTTAGGATTTTTTGCACACTTCCATTTACTGTTGCTGGTAGAGAAAGGGTATTTAGTAAGCTGAAACTGATCAAGAGCTATCTGAGATCAACAATGGCTCAGGAGAGGCTGAATAATCTTGCAGTCCTTTCAATCAAAAGCAAGTTGGCTCTGCCACTTGACTTTAAAGACTTGATCAATGATTTTGCTACCAAGAAGGTTCAGTGTTTGTCTTTTGGAATTTGAATCCTTGGTGTTAAAAATATTCTCGCGCTTCTGTTGTCGATGCACCCATTTGCAGGCAGCATGGTATGACCAAATTGTTGATGTAAAATTTATGAGCGTGTTAAATAAATGTTCCCCTCTGTTGCACAACAAAGCACATAAGCCACTTTAAAAATGTATGTACAGTATGTACAGTGGTTATCTAGCTCATTGTTGTTATTGTTCAAGTCTTTATTTAATAATTTATTTAATGTATGATTTAATTTATTTAATCAGTTGATGAATGTTGAGTTTTTCTCACTGGATTGTGGATTACTGTATTTCCAGGTTTTTTTTTTCTATTAAATTGGCACAGCCAAGAAAAAAAAAATGAATCATGTAATTTTCTTCTCTGAATTAAATTATTATTCATCAACCTAGAAATGTAACTGCATATAATGAGTCAGTACATGAAGGAGACATCAGGATGAATTTGGAAATCTGTTTGAGACACCAAGGCCAGCCTACACGAAGTTTATACTTATCTACGAGCTCCAGCCTGTGGAGGTCTCGAACTAAAGACTGACACTGAGCAGTGAAAAGTAATATCAGGGTATTGACCTTGTGCGCGTGACGTCACGGTCACGTGATTATCTGTTTACACCGCCATATTGGGGATCACGCTTTCGCAAGTTTCATCGTGATACCCGTTGTCACGATGTCTTCTTCTCAAGTCTGCCTCTCGACTTATGCTGAATCCCTGGATATCACAGCAAAAAATCATTATAGAGATAAGATTGCTGCCTTAGGGGTCGACCCATATATGATTAGTAAGAGTGAAACCAAATCTGCGCTTGATTGTTCAAGTAATGAGCTGCCAGATGTAAGTTACCCCGATGTATATCATTATCTAATCAACATGCCAGGGGGTTACAGTGGTCAGTCACTAAAAGCCTACAAGTCACTAGAAGCTTACAGATATTTCTCCTCAGGATGGGTACGGAACGTGCTAGTTCATATGCGTGAAAAGCGTTTTGTTATTTCTTCACAGCTGCGTACCATACATTGACTTTTCAGAATAGATCTTATTTGCATACCGCTATTATCGAATCATGTAGCATGATACTGTTTTATAATTAGTAGTAGTACTAACTATTGTGTATAGATATTACTAGATCTACTACGAGTTTTAGTAATGGCAATGTAGAATGCCACGAGTCAAGGATTTAGGAAACATAAAAATTGAAAATGCACAAGCGTATCATGTTTATTACAAAAATGTATATTATTTATGCGTTATACTGAAACAGTTAACGTTACAGGGGTAGAAGCCACTTGCCTGACACGAAATGTTGGGCACACAATCTTGAGTGTTCGCTTGGTTCCCAGTCAACACGTTTAACGGCAGCAATCCACTTCTTCCTCCGCTCTTGATCAGCGGGGAACCGGTAAAATGATAAACCCTCCATGCTTTTTCTGTTTGAGCACCCTACTGCCACACAACAAGCCATTCTGACTGAAAATTTTAATCAATCTCCAAAAATGTCCACGTGTGAAGTGAGCTGCGGCTTGATACCCAATATGGCGGATAAACAAACTTGACCTCTGACCTATGATGTTGGTGCACAAGGTCCATAAACAAGGTCTGTGTCTTCTGTGATCAATTCAGTAGAGGTGTTCAGATCCAGTGGGGCATTACTGGTGTCTGACAAGCTCAGATATTGTTGAATGAATAACTCGCTAACACTAATAATTAATTAAAAGCACTAATAACACTTCCTCTGGATAAACTAAGGGAAGTGATTTATTTATTTATTTATTTTCGCAGGGGTGGGTGAGGGGGGTGTTTATTATATTTTTTTAGAGGGCCCAAAATTTCTAGCAGCGCCCCTGCATAGTAAATTGTAACATGTCTTTGAGTGTCGGAAATTCACTACAAAAGTAATACTGATGATTTTTGTAACAGAATATTGATTTGAGTTCAGTCTGAGTAACATCCAGGTTTACAGTTGTGATTAATACAGTAGGTGTAACAGCATTTCCATAACCATCACACCAGTCCCCAATTCACCAATGAGTGAAAGCAACATGAAGCATTCCACTTACTCTCATTCATTCATTCATTCATTCATTCATTATCTCTAGCCGCTTTATCCTTCTACAGGGTCGCAGGCAAGCTGGAGCCCATCCCAGCTGACTACGGGCGAAAGGCAGGGTACACCCTGGACAAGTCGCCAGGTCATCACAGGGCTGACACATAGACACAGACAACCATTCACACTCACATTCACACCTACGGTCAATTTAGAGTCACCAGTTAACCTAACCTGCATGTCTTTGGACTGTGGGGGAAACCGGAGCACCCGGAGGAAACCCACGCGGACACGGGGAGAACATGCAAACTCCACACAGAAAGGCCCTCGCCGGCCCCAGGGCTCGAACCCAGGACCTTCTTGCTGTGAGGCGACAGCGCTAACCACTACACCACCGTGCCGCCTCCCACTTACTCTCTTTTAAACATAAACGCTTTATAATTTAATTCACATCCTCACTGTCGATACTTTCTCTCAAATATTATTATTATTATTATTATTATTATTATTAGTCTTTATAATTAATATATATAATATTAATATTATATATATTACTGTCCATAACAGATACTGAGACAGATGCTTTGGTGATTTCTTTATGATGTACATGAACAATAATGTGCAACAAAAGTGTTTCATGATTCAAAGGCTTTTATTAATAATTCAAAGCAGGACACTGCAGTGATACACACACTTAACACATATGTAAGTGATCATTAAGAAGAAGAGTTGAGTTAAACTGAGGAGTGTGTGAGCTCACATGTTAATAAGACAAATGAAATGATGAAAGTGGGACATTGGAGCAGTAAAGGCCACATGTAACACACAGTGAAGCAGTAGAAGGTGAGCTGAGTAAAGTGTGTGTGAGCTCACAGCTCTGAGCACTGCTCTGTGTTCACTCTGCCCACCACAGTAGGTTGGTTGTCTTTGGAGGCCTCACAGGTCACCACCTTGTTCCTCCACTGCTCCGGGTGGAGGCTCAGCGTGCTGCTCCAGCTGTAGAGGCCGTCCGCGTGCAGAACGGCGGTGCTGCGGCTCTCCCCCGAGCTCCAGCTGCTCCCATCAACCTTCCAGCTCAGTGTCCAGTCCGAGGGGAAGCCCTTGTCGGCCACACACATGAGTGTGACCTTCTCCTGCTGCAGCTCCACACTGGAGGGAGGCAACACCGTCACACTGGGCTGAGTGACACACACACACACACACACACACACACACACACACACACACACACACACACACACACACACACAGAGTTGAGACAGGAATGGACAGCTGTCAGTCACTCAGGCTTCGTTTCAGCTCACTGTGTGTTTCACTTCCCTTTATATCTTACAGAGCAGAACTGAGTTCAGTGGAGCGTCACAAACGTTTCACTCAGTTCAAATAGTTTTACATCTTAGATCTATAATCATTTATATTACAGTTATCCCTGGACAGTAAAATTGAATTAGACCAAGTATTCAGTCATTAAAAATATGAAGCTCATTTTATAACATGAATAAGCCACATTTAAAATACAGAATATTTACCACTTAAGCAAATTCAGTTTTGGTTTCTACATTTAAATCTGTATTTGGACTCACAGTCTCTAAGATATTCAATGTCGTTAAACTCATTCAACAGAATGTCATCTGTAATTTGCACAATGATATCTACTTTGCTTTTAGATTTAAATTATAATTAACTACCCGCAGTAGAATCAAATACATTTAAGCTTTAAATTATAATAAACAACCGGCAATATAATCAAAGACATTTTTCAAACTTCTAAAATAAGGGAAATTTGAGAAACAGAAGGACGTGATACAAAAATCACATCTGATCTGGATTTGGAGGAAAAATAAATGTAAAAAATATATTCTTGACAGATTACAACATGAATTTGAACACACTCCATTTCAGTAATTAATCTGAACACACTCCATTTCAGTCATTAATCTGAACACACTCCATTTCAGTCATTAATCTGAACACACTCCATTTCAGTAATTAGTAAACAGGTTACTTACGGCCCACAGACAGTTTGGTTCCTCCACCAAAAGTCCGCCACAGTGATACAAACAGGTTTAGCGGCCGTACAAAAACCCTGCTGCTCTAAACTCACTGCTCTCTCCATCCATTTAAACCTCTTATTACAAAACAGCTACAAAACACCAACTTCTGCTCACATCAGCTGATTAATACACTAACTCTCTGACTGTTTTACTACAGTTTACTGTTTTTTTCTTTTTAAACACCACGAATGTCAATCTAAACTGAGGATGCAATTAATGCGTAAGAAACACAAATAAATTACAAAAAATAAAAGTTGAAATTTCACAAAAGGTGGAGTTGCAGTTGCACAGGATTTACCCAGAATGCCTCATGGAGTAAAAATGCTGATGTACTCATGAGAAATTTACAATATATGACTGAATGTGTGGAGCTAAAGTGAGAATAATTCCTCCACTGCTTCTGTAGACTGATAGAAAGTTATGATATTATATTTAAGTCCTACAATAAACTAAAGATTAATTTACAGTCAAAATATGAGTGTGTATTTACTCACTGCCAACATTGATGCTGCTTCTTCCACCATAAATCCACTACAGTGAGAAACTCATTAACATTCAGTACAAACACCATCCAGTGAAAGTTGAAGCTTCTCTCTCTAATTCACTTATTTATGCATCTTAGACCTCAAAGTGTTTTACAGAAAATCTCCATCTGACCCCACAAGTAAAATTCACACAATAACTCTGTAGTAGTGTGAGAATTACAGTAAGATTGGGGGAATGTGGTAAAGGTGTTTCCATACTTAGAGGACACTTTGCATTGGCAGCACATGCTTCAGTGCTCTGGGAGTGTTTATAGCGCTGTGACTTTAACACTTCATGACTGAGAGCTGCTGCTACAGCAACTTCACCCACAGCTACCATGACTTTGATCCCCGTCTTCATCTGGACACTGATCCTCTGGACTCAAGGTCAGACACGGCTTTGCCTTTTATATTTTTAACAAACTGGTCAAGACAATACATTTTTCAGGTTTGTCTCATGATTATTCTTTCAACAGTTTCTGTATCATACGTTTTTTTTTCAGAATGCAGAGGTCAAGTCACAGTAACTCAGACTCCTGCAGTGAAATCTGCTCTTCCAGGAGAAACAGTCACCATCAACTGTAGAACCAGTCAGGCCGTGTACAAGAACTCAAACGGCCACTACTTACACTGGTATCAGCAGAAACCTGGAGAAGCTCCTAAACTCCTGATTAAATTTGCAAATCAGCTACAGTCAGGTTTTCCAGCTCGTTTCAGTGGCAGTGGATCTGGATCTGATTTCACTCTGACCATCAGTGGAGTCCAGACTGAAGATGCAGGAGATTATTACTGTCAGAGTTACCATTCCATCTCTGGTTACTGGTTCACACAGTGTTATAGAGTCGTACAAAAACCTCCCTCAGTCAGATTGTAGAGAGACTGCACTGCTGCAGCTGGGAGAGACTGCAGGTGCTGAGTTGGAGGATGTGATACGACACAATGACCCTCTGTGGAGGAGAGGAACCACACCACACTAACTCACAACTCACATTAGAAATCTCTCAATAATCATCACACCACACTGCACACAGTCCATCACATCCACTACTGTAATATCAATAGTTTTGTATTTTTCGAGCTTATTTATCAGAACTGAAAAAATAGGTGGAAAAATGTCTCTCTTTTTTCAGCCTCTATCACTAATCCTGCCCCCATTACAGTTTCTCTTTCTGACCAGATATCAGTTACTGTTATTATTCTGCTCTATGTCTTAGTTTCTATTTTCTTCTCTCTTTCCGGCAGTCCTTCAATATGACCTTCTCCACATGCTTTCCAAGACACCACAGTTTAAACATTCTGGACCTGGTCTTCAGCCATTCTTCCTGAGCTCTAGGTATCAGCGTTACCCCACTCTACTTTTCAGATCATTACTTTGTATCTTGCATGCTTGTTCTCCCTGCCCTACCTGCCAGTATCTATTTCTACCTCTCCCTCACTACCTGAATCCTCCACACTTTCTCCTCATCACCATCGATGGCAGTTCATCAGCTGAAACTAAACCTCAGCAAGAAGAGCATTTTTAAGGATTTTCCACTAGGAGACCAACTGGTCTGGGCAATACAATCACAGGCCCCAGAGTCCATGTGGCTGCACCGCTGCGGCATATTCTGTGATGCAAATTGCCGCATTATGAATCCTCGTTTCAGCCAGCATAATATCAACATAGTTAATGCAGTGCCAAGTTACGGTACCATAACTTCATCATAAGTATGGTAAAATACTAAAATTACACTATGAGTTTAAGTTATTGTTTTATCAACTTTCATAATATTATGTATTTTAAGAAACAGTGAAAAATAAGAAATAAGAAAATCTTCAATTTTATTGCTCAATGTGAAACATAGTATCAAATAACTATATATTTAGTCTATAATTTGGAAATTGGAACAGTCTTGAAAACCCAACTTCAATATTTCTTAAACATTCCAATCCAAATAAAACAGTCTTATGAATTTGAACCAGCAATTCAAACATCTCCCATAATCCCATTTCAGTTTTACCTTTCTGCATCAATCTAACATAACTTGGTTTAAAATTTGGTCTCCCAGTGACGCTGGTTTGGCATTGACTAGGAGACTAAATCTGGCCACTGGGAGACCATTTGGGATCTATCAAAGTCTGATCTTCACAACACATTTGTGGAAGTGTATCATGGCACGAACAAAGGAGATTTCTGAGGACATCATAAAAAGCGTTGTTGATGCTCATCAGGCTGAAGAAGGTTACAAAACCATCCAAACACACCTCGTTTAATGCTTCAGCTAATTAACCGTGCTTGCTGAGTTGAGTGCAGGTAAAACATTAAAATGTGTAGGACAGGAGACACTCCTTACATCTAAAGTGCTAATGGTTAATGAACTTATTACTGATCAGGAGTTTAATGTACTGTGTTTAACTGAAACATGGATGAAGCCAAATGAATATAGAGCATTAAATGAAGCTAGTCCTCCTGGATACAGTTATATACACCTGCCTCATCTAACTGGCAGAGGACGAGGTGGCGCAGTTATTTATAATGATTATCTAGGTGTAGCACACAAACCTGGTGATAAATTTAATACATTTGAAGTTCTTCATACTAATATAATGTATGCAAAATAAGTCTACCCAGTTAATTCTGTTACTTATTATTTACAGGCCCCCGGGGCCATATTCTGAGTTTCTTTCTGAATTTGCAGATTTTATGTCAGACCTGGTTATTTCCTTAGACAAAGCTTTAGCTGTCGGAGATTTTAATATTCACTTCAATAACCCAGAAGACCCTTTGAAAACAGCGTTTGTGTCCATTTTATATTCAGTAGGGGTTAATCAGAGTGTCATAGGACCGACCCATAACGGTGGTCACACCCTCGATCTAATACTAACATTCGGGCTAAACATAGAAAATATAGTCATACTTCCACAGTCTGAAGTTCTCAGATCATTATCTCATCTCATTCATATTATGTCTGAGTAATAATATATGCACCTCACCACGCTACTGTATTAAACGTACATTCACGTCAACTACTGCACAGAGCTTTATAAATGATCTCCCAGAGTTATCAACTTTGATTGGGTCACTGTCAGCCCCTGCAGAACTTGATCAGGCAACTGAATGCTTAAAGTCAACGTTCCGCTATACTTTAGAGAATGTAGGTCCTCTTAAAAGGAAAATGATCAGAGAGAAAAAATTAGCACCCCGGTATAATGATGACGCACTTTAAAACAGACCACTCAAAAATTGGAACGTAAATGGTGTCAAACAAAATTGGTAGCCTTCAAATTAGCTTGGAAGCAGAGCCTCCTGAAGTATAGAAAATCTCTTAGTGCTGCTAGATCAACATATCTCTCCTCCCAAATAGAAGATAACAAAAATAATCATAGATTCCTATTTAATACTGTAGCAAAATTAACCAGGAATAAGTCCACTATAGACACATGCACACCTGCAGTATGTAGTCGCAACGACTTCATGATTTTTTTTTTTTATGAGAAAATTGAAAATATCCGACAAAAAAATTCAAACTACTAATTTAAGGTCAGACCCTGTAGTTAACAATATAAGTGTATCAGATCAGCAATTAGAATGTTTTACTCCCCTGAGAGAAATTGAATTACTTTCATTAATCTCCGCATCAAAATCCTCAACTTGTGTACTTGACCCCTTACCTCCACGTCTATTCAAACAGGTAATACCTGAAGTAATTGAACCACTTCGAAAAAGAATAAATTCTTCTCTTAGGATCAGTTATGTACCCAAATCCTTTAAACTAGCAGTTATCAAACCCCTGATTAAAAAACCTGACCTTGATCCCTGTCAGCTGTCCAATTATCGGCCAATATCAAACCTCCCCTTTATCTCCAAGATCCTTGAAAAAGCTGTGGCACAGCAGTTATGCTCATATTTACATAGGAATAATATTCATGAAATGTATCAGTCAGGATTTAGACCTCATCATAGCACAGAGACAGCTCTGATTAAAGTAATAAATGACCTACTGTTGGCGTCTGATCAGGGCTGTGTCTTGCTGCTTGTGTTGCTTGACCTTAGTGCATCATTTGATACCATTGATCATTCCATTCTTCTGGATAGACTAGAAAACATTGTGGGAGTTAAGGGAACGGCCCTCTCCTGGCTCAGGTCTTATTTAACTGATCGCTATCAGTATGTTGATGTAAATGGTGATTTTTCTAGACATACTGAGGTAAAGTTTAGTGTTCCACAAGGTTCTGTCTTGGGTCCACTGCTTTTTTCTTTATATATGTTACCTCTGGGTGATATTATTCGTAAACATTGTATTAGTGTCCACTGTTATGCTGATGACACACAGTTGTATGTTTCTGCAAAACCAGATGAGAGACACCAGCTTCATAGAATTGAGGAATGTGTAAAAGACATTAGACACTGGATGCTTATGTATTAACTTCCTTCTGCTTAACTCTGACAAGACTGAAGTACTTGTACTAGGACCACATGCAGCTAGAAGTAAGTTTTCTGAATCCACAGTAACTCTGGATGGCCCTTCTGTTTCTTCACGTGCAGCAGTAAAAGACCTCAGGTGATTATTGACCCCAGTCTTTCATTCGAAACTCACATCTATAACATTACCCAGATAGTTTTCTTTCACCTCAGAAATATTGCTAAGATAAGAAATTTAATGTCACTACCAGACGCAGAAAAACTAGTTCATGCTTTTTTTTTTACCTCCAGGTTGGATTACTGTAATGCCTTACTGTCTGGATGTTCAAACAAGTGCATAAACAAGTTCCAGTAGGTTCAAAATGCAGCAGCAAGAGTCCTTCCAAGAACTAGAAAATATGACCACATCAGCCCTGTCTTATCCACACTGCATTGGCTCCCAATCAAATTTCATATTGATTTATAAAATACTACTATTGACCTTCAACGCACTGAATGGTCTTGCACCACAGTACCTGAGCGAACTTCTGGTCCTTTATGACCCGCCACGCCTACTTAGATCAAAAGGTGCAGGCTATCTGCTGGTACCTCGTATAGTGAAGGCTACATCAGGGGGCAGAGACATTTCTTACAAAGCCCCACAGTTATGGAACAGCTTTCCAAGTAGTGTTCGGGACTCAGACACAGTCTCAGTGTTTAAGTCTAGGCTGAAAACATATCTGTTTAGTCAAGCCTTTTGTTAATGGTGTTTATGAGGTAAAGGTGTAGATCAGGAGGGTCCTCAGCCATAGAGTGTTTTGGTAAACTGGGATGTATGGATGCTGTCAGTCCCCCACTCGCTTGCTCACTCGAGTTTGTTGATGATATAGTGGCTGGCTGCTTTATGTCCTGGGGCTCCCTCATGCCTGTGTTACCTTCTGGCTCTCCCCTTTTAGTTATGCTGTCATATTTAGTTTTGCCAGAGTCCCTGCTTGTACTCAGTGCAAAATGTATACTGTTCCTACTTATTCAGGTGACGTTGGGTATACCTAACAACCTGTGTTTTCTCTCTTTTCCTCCCCCACCCCCAATCTGTCCCTCTGAGTTACATGTCAGTCCTGAGATTGAGATGCTGACCTCTTCTGCTCCTCGGACCTGCCTGATCCATCCTGATGCCCTGTGTCTGGTTGGAGTCTCATCACATCGCTCCTGTGGAGGACGGCCCCATATGGACAGTTGAAAGTCATACTTGGAAGACATTCTGGAGAGTTACAGTAATGCTTTTATGGCTGAGGACTACAGTTGACTTGCTAACTTTAGGACTGCAGTTGTCACTCAAGGTTGTATCAATGAAGAGTTATAACAATCAACAAAACTGACTTCATGTTAAAACTGTTAATGTTATAGTCATGTTGTCTGTTGTTACCCAAATGAGGATGGGTTCCCTTTTGAGTCTGGTTCCTCTCGAGGTTTCTTCCTCATGTCGTCTGAGGGAATTTTTCCTTGCCACTGCCGCCACAGGCTTGCTGATTGGGGATAGATTAGGAATAAAATTAGCTTATGTTTTAAGTCATTCAAATTCTGTAAAGCTGCTTTGCAACAATGTTTATTGTTAAAAGCGCAATACAAATAAACTTGACTTGACTTGATCTGCGTCAGCTTATTGCTTTAAGACATCAAATGTACAAACAAGCCAAAAGCTCAGGTCGTCAGAGTGACATGAATGACGACATGACAATGAAAAAGAGAGGAAACTACCTATGCCAACAAGCAAAAAAAAAAAAAAACAACAACATGCTGTTCAAACAGTAGTCCAAGGGGCTGAAGAGGGACAGCCTGGGATATGGAAGACCATAAGGAAGTTAATACCAAACAAAACATCAAACACTGTTACTTACCTTGAGCATAAGGAACAGACCATTAATGATAAGGAGGGGATAGTGAACACTTTCAACCAGTTTTTCCACAAAGTCATAGAAGACCTGTACAGGTCATTGTCTGTAGCTTTTTCTCCCTTTACTCCTGTTCAGTTTGTTCAGAAAGCCACCAGTATGTTCACCTTTACTCCAATCACAGTTGAATTTGTAACGGACCAACTGACAAAACTTAAAGCTAAGAAGGCGATGGGGTTTGATAACATTGACAACAAGTTGCTGAAAGTGGGAGCGCAAATTCTTGCTCCACTCCTTGTTAAGCTGCTAAACAAATCTTTGGGTTCAGGGATATTCCCAACTAAGTGGAAGTCTGCCAAAATCATCCCCATATACAAAAAGGATGACAAATCAAACCCCGGAAACCACCATCCTGTGTCTATACTGCCAGGGGTGTCCAAAATATTAGAAAGAGTGGTTCATAATCAGCTATACGAATACCTGGACCAAAACCAGCTCCTTACACAATTCCAGTCCGGTTTCAGGAAGCTTCATTCCTGTGAATCTGCTCTTCACTTGGTAGTAGAAGACTGGATTCAGTCCATTGACATACAACAACAAACTGTTGGTATTCTGTGATTTATCGAGAGCTTTCGATATGCTTGACCATGACATAATGTTGCTTAAACTCAGAGCCTATGGTGTGAATGACTTAGCCTGTAAATGGTTAAAGTCTTACCTGACTGAAAGATTACAATCCACATGCCTTAACTCTGTTGTATCTACAACATCAACTGTAACTTGCGGTGTACCACAGGGATTGATTCTTGGTCCACTTCTTTTCCTTTTATATATCAATGATTTAGCAAACTGTATCCAGGCATGCAAGGTGGCAATGTATGCAGATGATACCATTATTTACTTTTCAGATTGCAACATTCAGACAATCAAACAGACCATTCAGCGAGACTCCATTAGACTTGTGCAGTGGTTCACTGCAAACAAGCTTTCAGTGAATCCGTCTAAGTGGACACTTTTAAGTATTTAGGAATTGTTCTGGACAGTGGTCTATGGTGGACTTATCACTATCTCCATGTTACCAAGAAACTGTCACAGGCCATCGGTATCATGAAATGTATAAAGCCATACCCGAACAGACAGACATTGCTCGCAATCTACACAGCACTGTTCCTTCCTCACATTCAGTACTGCAATACAGTATGGGACCAGGGAGGTAAGGGGTACCTTGAGAAACTGCAGAAACTTCAAAACAGAGCTGGCAGAGTAATACTAGGATGTGATTACTACACCCTCTCTGCCACTGTCCTCAGCATTTTAGGCTGGGCATCGGTAGCTGATATACAAAAAAGAAATAAGGCAACACTAGTATACAAGGCCCTAAACAGTTTGTCCCCTCCACACATTTCAGATCTGTTCACCCAGCGAGCGAACATACATACACACAACACTCGCCTCAGAACACAAGGACGTCTTCAATTGCCCAAAGCTCACCTGCAGCAGACACAGAGAGCTTTCTCTTTCTCTGGGGTGGCACTGTGGAACACACTGCCATCCCAGTTAACATCCGCCACCTCTCTTTCAGCCTTTAAATGCATATATAAACAAGAGTTCTGATGTAAATATAGTAAATAACAATATGCAAACTCCTTCAAGCTTTGTTTGTATTCTTTGGAATAGCTTCACTTTGTGTTGTTTACCTGTTTGGTTATTTATGATTTACTTATTGTAACGTTATATTATGTTATTATCAGTTGCCATTTATTTTATGTATGCAGTATGTTTCATGTTATGACTTCATATTTTTATTTACTATAGTATATTTTCTTATTTCTTTTTGTCCCCCCCCCAGGGCTCATTGAAAAACGCCTTGGGCGATATGTACCCCCTGGTAAAATAAATAAACTGAAACTGAAACACAATTTACTGGACTAACAATCACTATCTATACAGGACACAACTTTTAGCACAATTGCTAAAAGTTTTTTACAGGGTTTTTTTTTTTACAGCCATTGCTGTTGTTTTTTCTGTTTTCATGTTGTTCTCCCTCACTCTCTCCTCCACATGATCAACTTCTTCCAATCCTGATCATGACCTTTACCTGGAAGAAAATATGTATAAAATCGAAATCAGATAAACATGTAAACAGGTATTGCCCTCATAAAGAAACACAAATAAATAATAAATATATTAACATTTGACATTATAGCACAAACTGAGAAAATCAGAGTGAACAAACATGAATATATTATTTTTCCCACTGGACTACACTGAGATTCTGAGCTTTATTTGTGAAAAGTAGCTGGATATCATTCAGCTTCTGATGAATGAAGATGTCAGAAAATGTATGAACATTAACCTGTGCCTTATCCAACCATAACCACTCATTTTTATGACATTGTTGAGACCACACTGAAAAAAAGGAGAACAGAAGCTTTTGTCACATATGTATTACAGCACAGTGATAATTCTTTACTTCATGCACAGCGTCTTGCAAAAGTATTCATCCCCCTTGGTGTTTGTCCTGTTTTGTCACATTACAAGCTGTCATTAGCATGGATTTTTTGGGGGTTAGCATCATTTGATTTTCACAACATGCCTACCTCTTTAAAGGTGCAAATTATTATTATATATATTTTTTTTATTGTGACACAAACAATAATTAAGATGAAAAAACAGAAATCTGGAGTGTGCATAGGTATTCACCCCCTTTCGTATGAAACCCCTAAAAAAGAGCTGGTTTAACCAATTCACTTCATAAGTCACATAATTAGTTGATTAAGATCCACCTGTGTGCAATCAAAGTGTCACATGATTTGTCACATGATCTCTGTATAAATCAACCTGTTCTGGAAGGACCCTGACTCTGCAACACGACTAAGCAAGCAACATGAAAACCAAGGAGCCTCCAAACAGGTCAGAGACAAAATTGTGAAGAAGTATAGATCAGGGATGCGTTATAAAAAATATCCCAAACTTTGAATATCCCACAGAGCACCATTTAATACATTACAGCAAAATGGAAAGAATATGGCACCACTACAAACCTGACGAGAGAAGGCCGCCAACCAAAACTCACAGACCAGACAAAGAGGGCATTAATCAGAGATGCAACAAAGACACCAAAGATAACACTGAAGGAGCTGCAAAGATCTACAGTGGAGATGGGAGTATCTGTCCATCGGACCGCTTTAAGCCATACACTCCACAGAGAAGGCCTTTATGGAAGAGTGGCCAGAAAAAAATCCATTGCTTCAAGAAAAACATGAAAAGAATAAGAAACCACATTTTGAGTTTGCCCAACAGCATGTGGTAGACTCCCCAAACACACGGAAGAAGATTTTCTGGTCAGATGAGACTAAAATTTAACATTTTGTCTATCATGGGAAACGCCATGTGTGCCACAGACGCAACACTTCCCTTCACCCTGAGAACACAATTCCTACAGTAAAGCATGGTGGTGGCAGCATCATGCTGTGGGGATATTTTTCATCTGCAGGGACAGGAAAGCTGGTCAGGATTGAAGAAAATATGGATGGCACTAAATACAGGGTAATTCTGGAGGAAACCCTGTTTGAGTCAGTCAGAGGTTTGAGACTGGGAGGAAGGTTCACATTCCAGCAGGACAATGCCCCTAAACTTACTGCTAAAGCTACACTGGAGTGGTTTAAAGGGGGGGCATTTAAATGTCTTGGAATGGCTGAGTCAAAGCCCAGACCTCAATCCAAGTGAGAATCTGTGGCAGAACTTGAAGATTGCTGTAAATCAATGCAACCCATCTAACTTGAAGAAGTTGGAGCAGTTTCACCTTGAAGAATGTGCAAAAATCCCAGTGGATAGATGTGCTATGCAAATAGAGGCATACCACAAGAGACTTTCGGATGTAATTGCAGCAAAAGGTGGCTTGACACAGTATTGGCTTTGTGAATACCTATGCACACTCCAGATTCCTGTTGTTTCATCTTAATTATTGTTTGTGTCACAATATAAAAATAAATAAATAGCAATTTGCATCTTTAAAGTGGAATTCAAATGGTCCTAGCCCCCAATAATCCATTTTAAATCCAGCTTGTAATGCATCAAAACATGACAAACACCAAGGGGGATGAATACTTTTGCAAGACACTGTTCAAACGCATGTTTCACAACCATGTTATAACAGTTAATAAGCATGTGAGCCATCTTTGGAGCGCTGTCACTGGTTAAAATAACATGTCAGGTGTTGTGAGTGAGCTCATTGTTTCAATCAAACATTTCCCCCATTATTTATTCAGTTAAATTTTGGGGAGAATGTACAAATGTATTTCTTTCGAAGACACGCCGTTTACAATATTAAAACTCTGTTCGTAGCAGCTTTTGATTTAGTTTTAAACAGAAATGTGCATTGTTGATTCTGAAATTCAAAATGGAGTCTTTTCAGTCCAAAGTATTCTTCATTAAAATTTAGTTCAAAATATTCAGAGAATCAAATTAAATTGAATCATGAAGCCAGCATTGTGAATGGAATTTTGTAAAAGATAATTACACACCAACCTTCCTCCTGTTGTTTTTGAAGACAACAGATAGGAAATAGTGAGATTCTTAGGGCCCGTCCACATGAGTACGTTTTTGTCGAATCCGCATAAATACTTTATCGTTTCGGCCTCGCGTCCAGACGGATCTGGCTTTTTCGAGGTGTGAAACCAGTATTTTTTGAAAACGGGTCCCAGAGTGGGAAAATCCTAAAACGCCGGATAGCCCGGAGTCGTCTGGATGGCGAATGCGGATTTTTTCAGAAACGATGACGTATAAGCCCCGCCTCTCTAACCTTTAACCTCAGCCTCCGCCGCGAGACACATCATAACAACAACAATGGTGGACTACAGGCTTCTACCCAGGGTGCGATTTGTCAAAAAACCAGAAGGGGGGATGGGTTTTTTTTAATCATGAAACGTCACAAAATTAAGGTAACAATAGGCTAACAGCTCAATAACATCCGATGATATCAAATGAATAACACTAAATGAAAACGAACACTAAACCAGAGATAGTAAATTCATCTTCCTATCTCTCTGACTAAATACACGAACACTAACACACAGCAAAGTTCGCATTGCTTGTCGCGTTGATGTGATGTTTCTCTCCCTCCAGATTAAATGGACAGTGACTCGAAAATCACTGAAATACATGAATACTAAATGAACAGTTTGCTCTGATGGCGCAGTTCACGTGGCCTTTTCTGCTTTCCCGTCGGTGCGCTATCCGCCGCGTTTCGCCCTTCTTTAATCCACATTTCTGCGAATTTCTCAGCAGGGAAGGAACGCACGTCTGGCCCATTGACAGCGAGGAAAAGAAGGCTGTCAGTGTGGATACATTCATTCTGTTGCGCTCATCAGTAAGGATGTGATTCATGGCGCTAAATCCACATTCACACTCTGATTATCTACAATGTATCTATTTGCTGGGGACGTTCGTAGGGTTGCCAACTTTCTCATATCCAAATGAGGGACACTTTGTTCCGGGTGCAGACAAGTACCGGTACAGGCCCTGTACACGCACCCCAGCGCCCCAAAATAGTTACAGTACCGAATCGCCTTTAGGTGAGGGTTTCAAATGTAGGCCACTACAAATTCATTTCTAAAATAGAGCTTTTAAAAATTAATAGACCAATTAATGGATATTTTTAAGTAACTTAATGCAAAATAACAAACAATTCTAATATTATTGTCTCATTTTTCTCTTTTAAACTTTGGCCAAATAATTCATCAGGCCATATTTATGAAGGCAATGTCATAAACTGAAAAATGATTTGCTGTAGCTGTAAAACCATGATATTTGCTTAATTGTCCATTTGAAAACCCTAAGAACCTTCTGCAATGCTTCATAGCAGAAGAAGAAGAGAGAAAGACATCACAAAGGCAGGAGTGAGGCAGAAAAGCTCCCCTACTATAGGCTGAGGTCTATCCTGTTTCGGAAGGGTTTTTTTAAGCTATCTGCTATCCTTATCGAACAGTTAGGCTGTATCCACTGGCTGCACCATCTGCTCTAGTTTAATTTGATGCCTATTTTGTCAGTATAGCTTAAAAATTCAGGATATGGCAACAGTGAATGATTTTAAATCGCAGATGACCGCGACTCGCGGTAATAGTGCTTCTCACGGCAATTACGCGATTTACACCACAGCATTGGAGTGAGGGGCAGGATCTGTCCCTGACGGGACAAATTAAAATTACCCAAAAAACGGGATGTCCCGCCTAATACGGGACGGTTGGCAACCCTAGACGTTCGTGAACATCAAAGCTGCCACTTCGGGTCATTTTGAAAGTGAGTGCAATGTAGACCATAGAAAACTGTGTCACAACATGCCTGTCATGTCAACTTTTTTTTTGGTTTGTTTGTTTTATTGACGGGGTTGTCCCCGAGGATTTTATTTCAGCAGAGATAAAAACTAGAGGGGGGGGATGATCCCCACCATCTCCCCCAGCAAATCGAACCCAGCTTCTACCATATAGTTCCACTTCATTGTCGGTCCACACAAAAGACTCTCCTCTTCCTCTCAGAGTTGCGCTGGCCATGATCATACTCTTCTCGTGTTATGAGCTTGTTTGTAAACAGCGCGTGACCTTTATACGCATGCTCCATGGCTTCTCTTCCGGTTTTAGTGTCTTGGTGTGGTGGCGTCACAGCGCCACATACAGACCTAGCATATGTACTACAGCATTTTGGGTCGTTTCCAGAGAATCCGTGTGGATGCAGACATTTCTGGAAACGACGCCGTGTTTACGGAGATTTTTTTCAAAACGACAGCGTATTGGGTGAGGCCGCGTACTCGTGTGGACGGGCCGTTAAAGGGTTGAGGTTTCTGGTTGAAATAAAAACAGTGAACACCTTCCACACAGAGAAGAGGTTATTATTATCTCAACAGATTTGTTGCAGAGAGTAAGCAGTTAATATGAAGTTACTCGGATGAAGATGAAGCATATAGTGTTGTACGTCACTTTAAAATGCTTGACAAGGAAAGCACCAAAAAAAAAAAAAAAAACATTCTGAGATTTTTTTGTCCGACTGGCTGTTTTCAGTACTTGATGTCCATAGTGAAAATGTGTGTGTGTGTGTGTGTGGGGTTTTTTTGTGTGTGTGCATTTGAATCCCATGCTTCAGTGCTCTGGGAGTGTTTATAGCGCTGTGACTGTAACACTTCACGACTGAGAGCTGCTGCTACAGCAACTTCACCCACAGCTACCATGACTTTGATCCCCGTCTTCATCTGGACACTGATCCTCTGGACTCAAGGTCAGACACGGCTTTGCCTTTTATATTTTCTACAAACTCGTCAAGACAATACATTTTTCAGGTTTGTCTCATGATTATTCTTTCAACAGTTTCTGTATCATACTTTTTTTACCAGAATGCAGAGGTCAAGCTACAGTAACTCAGACTCCTGCAGTGAAATCTGCTCTTCCAGGAGAAACAGTCACCATCAACTGTAGAACCAGTCAGGCAGTGTACACAGACTCATCTGGTGACCGGTTATTCTGGTATCAGCAGAAACCTGGAGAAGCTCCTAAACTCCTGATTAAACTTGCAAATCAGCTACAGTCAGGTTTTCCAGCTCGTTTCAGTGGCAGTGGATCTGGATCTGATTTCACTCTGACCATCAGTGGAGTCCAGACTGAAGATGCAGGAGATTATTACTGTCAGAGTTACCATTCCATCTCTGGCTACTGGTTCACACAGTGTTATAGAGTCGTACAAAAACCTCCCTCAGTCAGATTGTAGAGAGACTGCACTGCTGCAGCTGGGAGAGACTGCAGGTGCTGAGTTGGAGGATGTGATACGGCACAATGACCCTCTGTGCTGAAGAGGAACCACACCACACTAACTCACAACTCACATTAGAAATCTCTCAATAATCATCACACCACACTGCACACAGTCCATCACATCCACTACTGTAAGATCAATAGTTTCCCAGGTCTCTCAGTCGTGGTGTTACCTGTCACACCTGAAACATCTTTAGAAAGAAGAACAGCTTTAGAGATAACAGATCCGTATCTGCACTGATGGCTGGTTGTGATATTGAATACGGGCTAAATCCAATTTTACTCCTCATCTCTGACTTGCTGTTACTATTATGAAGCCATTAGAGATGAGCCTTATGACACTCACTGTGACACTCAGTGAGTCTCATTATATAAGCATAAATAAGACATACACACTCATTAAAATACACAAAGACATCAAGTTTAAATCAAGTGATTAATGTCTGTAATTTTTCTTGCTGTTTGAGGAACCATGTGTTTGATCAGTGTTCATGGTGTCCTGACATTGACTAACTCACAGGTTCCTAACCCTGGTTTACCCCTTGTCCACCCCAGAACCCCCTGTCCTGCACATTTCAGCACTTTCCCTGCTCTCAACACACCTCATTTAATGTTTACACTAATTAACAGTGTTTGTTGGTTTGAGTGAGTGTGTTAGTGCAGGTAAAATATTAATGTGCAGGACAGGGGACACTCTAGGACCAGGCACAGGAAGCTGTGGACATTCAAATAAACTCTCATTCCATACTGACAGGGGTGGTGTTGGGGGGGGGGGGGGGGGGGGTATGTCTATTCTTAGGGCCAAACACTGTCTGGGGCCCTCAGGACACAATACTAATATTATCATGTGTAAGTTAATTTAATAAAAATATTTCTTTAAGAATGTTATCTCTTAAAATGAGCAAATTTTCTTCTTGTTTGGTTTTCCATTTTTCACAAAATTATTAGTCTAGATAGTCTTTATATTTCACCCTGTCCCTATTCATTACATGGTACAGTCTTGCGTAGGCAGAGCCAGAGCATGACCCCACGTTAGGTTTGTTGTTTTCAAATCAAGCACTAAAGTCAGTTGCGCACAATACAGGTAGAATTGATGGTGAGTCATCACTATATTGAAACCATCATGAAGAAGTCGGGTTACCAGAAATGTAAAGAGAGGCAGTCGAAAGATGAGAGAGAGAGAAAAATGACTGACAGTTAGTCACCCAGTTTTTCTCGAAGAAAGGTAGCCGATACGTTTATTCACTCTTTTCCCTTTGATGGCTATTAACCTTGCATGCTAATGTTAATGCTACAGAAGATTATTATTGTGGCTTAACCACTTTTTGGATGACCAAGCTAACAACTTAATTTCCAATGCAGTGTCATTTTTCTTAAATATTTCATAGGTTACCTTTATTGCCACTGAAAATGAGATGAGTAATGAATGTAATTTTGGTCTGCAAAGAGCTCAGTGAATTTGTTGGCCCACTATAAAGCCTGGGCTGCCAACTCTCACGCAATGAGCGTGAGACACTCGCATTTGACTGTCTTCACACGCTCACACGCCATACCTCCGATTTCTCACGCTAGAAAAAAAATCTAGTTTATCTATCTGATCTCGGCTACCCATTGCGTCATGCCAAGCACTTGCGATCGATCAATTACGCCTTACGCACGGCTAAACAGACAGAGAGGTGTTCCCTTCTGTACACACTCCCCTATGGTAGGTGACGCATCTAATGATGCTGCACTCGCCCGAAGCTGGATAATTGCCTACCGTCAATTTAGAGGAAGAGGAGGGAGAAGAAGGTATCCGAGTTGAAGACGGGTGTCTCAGACAGGTTTGTACATATGTACGCCGATGTGTGGCGTTACTGGCGTAATTATGAATTTGTATAAAGTTTCTTAATTGTTTTAGCCTATAAGTGTTGTGAGAATATTTAATGCCATATCGAGAGCTGTGTACTAGGCATGCTAAATCATTATAGGCCTACTGCCATGCCACAGCCTCTATCTTCCCCAACAAGCAGCACGGGAGAGCACCTCCTTAGCACACGGTTATTAAGGTGCATTTTTAGTTTGTTTACTGTATGTTATCATACTTTATGAGTTTATTTGAAGCCATACTGGAAATGTAAAATAAAGCAAGTAAGAGATAATATTACAAATGCAAGAAGAGCCATTAGCCACCATACCTATTGTTTATTTACAGGGTATTTATTTTTAAATATTTATGATGTATGTAATTGCTCAGTTAAAGTAAATAAAGCATGGTCACCTGTAATATCAAATAACTTGAACTTGTGAATAATAATTAAAAAAAAGACAGAGAACAATATACTGAGGAGACAGGGTTTCAAAGAGGGCAAGACAGGTAGAGAATATTTGTCAGATAACAGACCCTGACGAATGCTCTATTACTAATAAGAAACATAGATAAGAAATAAATTAATAAGAATTATATTAATATAGCTTATTTAAGTATGACCAACATTTTTAAGCCCAACTTTGTGTGCACATTCCCACCTATGGCCAAGGTTCAGCTTTTTGTTTCAATACTTTTCAAACTTAATCATTTTAATGTTTCTTGTAGCACATGCACATTTTGCTTACTGTTTAAGCATTTTATTTGTTCTTTTGCTGTTGATATTTTTCCCCATGCCAATCTTCTGCTGAACCCAGTGGTGGGGAAAGCCCTTAAATGCATAATGAATAGTCAGTGAGGGACAATCTTATTTTTGCAACAGTTATTAAAAACTTAACATTTAGTTTCAATTCAGAAGGTGTTTAGGCTCAGCTGATGAAATATTTTCAAACATGAACTTGCCTTTAAATCTGAAACACAGGTCTATAGGGCTACAGGAACATTGGCAGTCATCTGTAGTTTTCTAGTGTGGGGGCTTTTAAGCCAAAACTTGGTGCTTTTGTTGGCCACAAGCTGAAGGCCTGGCAAGTCAGGGTGTGTAAGAATGTAGGTATGGCACAGCAGGCCACTCCAAAAATCCACCAGAATGCAGGAACATCTACTAAATCCAAAATCTCACCCCCACCCCCACCCTTCATTGTCCATCTCCAGGTGGACGACCCACAAACAAAACACCAGAATGCAGGGGGACAAGTGAATATCAAACTGAATACAAAATTCCCACTTACTGCGTGGTGTGCAGAAAAATTTTGCCGTCGTCCCCCCCCCCCCCCCAAAAAAAAAATCTCACTCCAAGGAATTTTGAAAAGTTGGCAGCCCTGATACAGCTAGTGCGCCACCTAAGTTAAAATGCATGCTAATAACTAGCTTGTTCACAAATGAAGTCTTCACTCAACATGCACGGATGCAGCCTCAGGATTAGGGAACCCTGCCTCAACCCCCCTCCCAGTTGAAGCAGAAGCAGTATTTTGTTGATAATGTATTTACAGATAAATCTATGAATAATGGGTGGCACGGTGGTGTAGTGGTTAGCACTGTTGCCTCACAGCAAGAAGGTCTTGGGTTCGAGCCCAGTAGCCAACAAGGGCCTTTCTGTATGGAGTTTGCATGTTCTTCCAATGTGTGTGTGGGTTTCCTCCAGGTGGTCTGGTTTCCCCCACAGTCTAAAGACATGCATGTTAGGCTAATTGGTGGCTCTTAATTGACCGTAGATGTGAGTGTGAATGGTTGTCTCTATGTGTCAGCCCTGCGATGACCTGGTGACTTGTCCTCTTGCCCATGTGAGCTGGAATAGGCTCCTGCGACCCTGTACAGGATAAGCGGTTATAGATAATGGATGGATGGATCTGTGAATAAAGGGCTTTGGGGTTAAGGCTCATGCAGACTGATTTTTCGAATTTATGCTGCATTAACCAAGTGAGCAGCTAGCTATAGCAAGCAAGTACAATTTTAGCTGATAACATTCATATAGACATTCCAATAATGATATGGACAACTGGCATATGAAATGAACAAAAACTAGCTAAAAAGACTGTTAAATAGCTTGACTTAAGATGTAAAGGGAATAACGCCATTGCCACTTTTAAGATCACCCTTGAAAAAAAACTGTTTCCCTTTTTGATCAACTAATCTTACTAACAAGGCATGCAGCTCATTCCATCCAGTTGTTCATAATACATACATATAGTTCTCAAAACATACTGTGTTAGTACAATTATATGACTAGATTCAAAATTATGTGCCTTATGGATACTTTGGAGCCAAGGCCCTCTTCAAGCCATGATGCAGCCCGAGAGGAGGCCAGAGATATTCAAAAAGAAAAAGAGACTAAGAATGACAGTGCAAGTAGTGACAGCAGCACAGATGAGGAGGAGGAAGCAGTGAAGAGCAAAGAACAAAGTGAGGCTGAGATCAGGGACATTTCAGTCACTGAGTCACATACACTGGTTTCAGAACTAGATGATCTGCTGTCAGTTGAGCCAGGCTTGTGGCCAGCAAAATTAAGTGACAGTGACAGGGCAACTATTGTTAGAAAATTGGCAACAAGGGAAGACAAAGAAATACCCAAAGATTCAGAGGGAAAGCCATTTCCAGACTACTTGAAATACCCCAAGGCATCAAACAGCAGAGAAAAGGTTTAAAGGGACTGGTTAGTTCATAGTGACAGTGCAAATGCTCTTTTTTGCATTCCTTGTGCTCTTTTTTCACATGGATTAAAAAGGCCTTCTCATAGCGCTCTGAATAAGGACCACGGGTACAAGATGTGTGATGTTAAGTGGTGCTGCATGTACATTGCTGGAGTGCACAGATTGATGCTGTTTAACATGTAGCAAAACCTGATGTCATTGAGGCCCTTGGCTCCATACTCAGCTCATGCAGTCTCACAAGTGAGGCTAGACCTGAAGCTGTTGGTCTAAGGAAGTACTTTATGTTGTTTGATGTCATTGTACTTCTGACCATTTGGATGAAAGTATTGCAATGTATTGATGACAGAAATGTGATGCTCTAGTCAGGGAAAATATCACTTGAGGTGGAGGCAGCCAATGTAAATGCACTCTAAGATGAGATGCAGGCTCTTAGAAATGGATGAGATTCTCTCCTCTCTGAGGCATCATTGATTGCTAATCAAATAGAGATTCCACCTCAGTTTAGAAAAGAACTGAGCCGTGAGAAGAAGAGGAAGAGGTTCCAGGATGAGACCTCAGAGGAAGCAGGTCAGGAAGACAGTGCAGAAACAACATTTTGAAATACTGTATTTTTCACTGCCCTGGAGCAGATAATAAGTGACTTGGACACTCGGTTCCAAACCATAGCAAATATTGTTGAAGAATTTGCAGCCACACATAAAGTTGGGCAGATAAGTGACAGTACTGTTTCTTCTCTGTGTTGGCCACTGATAATTAAGTACGGAAGGGACCTCACACCTCAGTTTGAGAATGAAATCAGGCATCTTATTCAATATTTTCTGCTACTTTCCACTCTGACTGCACCTGTCTTTCTCTCCTAAATGCAATTTACAAATTGCAACTCCAGAGCATTTTTGGAGAGGGTTGCATTGCCCTTAGGATTTTTTGCACACTTCAATTTACTGTTGCTGCTAGAGAAAGGGTATTTAGTAAGCTGAAACTGATCAAGAGCTATCTGAGATCAACAATGGCTCAGGAGAGGCTGAATAATCTTGCAGTCCTTTCAATCAAAAGCAAGTTGGCTCTGCCACTTGACTTTAAAGAGTTGATCAACGATTTTGCTACCAAGAAGGTTCAGTGTTTGTCTTTTGGAATTTGAATCCTTGCTGTTAAAAATATTCTCGCGCGTCTGTTTTTGATGCATCCATTTGCAGGCAGCATGGTATGACCAAATTGTTGATGTAAAATTTATGAGCGTGTTAAATAAATGTTCCCCTCTGTTGCACAACAATGCATATAAGCCACTTTAAAAATGCATGTAGAGTATGTACAGTGGTTATCTAGCTCATTGTTGTTATTGTTCAAGTCTTTATTTAATAATTTATTTAATGTATAATTTAATTAATTTAATCAGTTGATGGGCAGCACGGTGGTGTAGTGGTTAGCGCTGTCGCCTCACAGCAAGAAGATCCTGGGTTCGAGCCCCGTGGCCGGCGAGGGCCTTTCTGTGTGGAGTTTGCATGTTCTCCCCGTGTCCGCGTGGGTTTCCTCCAGGTGCTCCGGTTTCCCCCACAGTCCAAAGACATGCAGGTTAGGCTAACTGGTGACTCTAAATTGACCGTAGGTGTGAGTGTGAATGGTTGTCTGTGTCTATGTGTCAGCCCTGTGATGACCTGGCGACTTGTCCAGGGTGTACCCCGCCTTTCGCCCATAGTCAGCTGGGATAGGCTCCAGCTTGCCTGCGACCCTGTAGAACAGGATAAAGCGGCTAGAGATAATGAGATGAGATGAGAATCAGTTGATCATGGTTGAGTTTTTCTCACTGGATTGTGGATTACTGTATTTCCAGGGTTTTTTTTTTGTTTGTTTTGTCTTTTTCTATTAAATTGGCAAAGCCAAGAAAAAAAAAACCCGAATAATGTCATTTTCTTGTATGAATTAAATAATTATTCATCAACCTAGAAATGTAACTGCATATAATGAGTCAGTACATGAAGGAGACATCAGGATGAATTTGGAAATCTGTTTGAGACACCAAGGCCAGCCTACACGAAGTTTATACTTATCTACGAGCTCCAGCCTGGGGAGGTCTCGAACTAAAGACTGACACTGAGGGGTGAAAAGTAATATCAGGGTATGGACCTTGTGCGCGTGACGTCACGGTCACGTGATCATCTGTTTACACCGCCATATTGGGGATAACGCTTTCGCAAGTTTGATAGTGATACCCACTGTCGCGATGTCTTCTTCTCAAGTCTGCCTCTCGACTTATGCTGAATCCCTGGATATCACAGCAAAAAATCGTTATAGAGATAAGATTGCTGTCTTAGGGGTCGACCCATATATGATTAGTAAGAGTGAAACCAAATCTGCGCTTGATTGTTCAAGTAATGAGCTGCCAGACGTAAGTTACCCCGATGTATATTATTATCTAATCAACATGCCAGGGGGTTACAGTGGTCAGTCACTAAAAGCCTACAAGTCACTAGAAGCTTACAGATATTTCTCCTCAGGATGGGTACGGAATGTGCTAGTTCATATGCGTGAAAAGCGTTTTGTTATTTCTTCACAGGTGCGTACCATACATTGACTTTTCAGAATAGATCTTATTTGCATATCGCTATTATCGAATCATGTAGCATGATACTGTTTTTTAATTAGTAGTAGTACTAACTATTATGTATATATATTACTAGATCTAGTTTTAGTAATGGCAATGTAGAATGCCACGAGTCAGGGATTTAGGAAACATAAAAATTGAAAATGCACAAGCGTATCATGTTTATTACAAAAATGTATATTATTTACGCGTTATACTGAAACAGTTAACGTTACAGGGGTAGAAGCCACTTGCCTGACACAAAATGTTGGGCACACAATCTCGAGTGTTCGCTTGGTTCCCAGTCAACACGTTTAATGGCAGCAATCCACTTCTTCCTCCGCTCTTGATCAGCGGGGAACCGGTAAAATGATAAACCCTCCATGCTTTTTCTGTTTGAGCACCCGACTGCCACACAACAAGCCATTCTGACTGAAAATTTTAATCAATCTCCAAAAATTTCCGCGTGTGAAGTGAGCTGCGGCTTGATACCCAATATGGCGGATAAACAGACTTGACCTCTGACCTATGACGTTGGTGCACAAGGTCCATAAACAAGGTCTGTGTCTTCTGTGATCAATTCAGTAGAGGTGTTCAGATCCAGTGGGTCATTACTGGTGTCTGACAAACTCAGATTTTGTTGAATGAATAACTCGCTAACACTAATAATTAATTAAAAGCACTGATAACACTTCCTCTGGATAAACTAAGGGAAGTGATTTATTTATTTATTTATTTATTTTTTGCATTGGTGGGTGAGGGGGGTGTTTATTATATTTTTTTAGAGGGCCCAAAATTTCTAGCAGAGCCCCTGCATAGTAAATTGTAACATGTCTTTTAGTGTCGGAAATTCACTACAAAAGTAATACTGATGATTTTTGTAACAGAATATTGATTTGAGTTCAGTCTGAGTAACATCCAGGTTTACAGTTGTGATTAATACAGTAGGTGTAACAGCATTTCCATAACCATCACACCAGTCCCCAATTCACCAATGAGTGAAAGCAACATGAAGCATTCCACTTACTCTCTTTTAAACATAAACGCTTTATAATTTAATTCACATCCTCACTGTCGATACTTTCTCTTGAATATTATTATTATTATTATTATTATTATTATTAGTCTTTCTAATGAATATATATATAATATTAATATTATATATATTACGGTCTATAACAGATACTGAGACAGGTGCTTTGGTGATTTGTTTATGATGAACATGAACAATAATGTGCAACAAAAGTGTTTCATGATTGAAAGGCTTTTATTAATAATTCAAAGCAGGACACTGCAGTGATACACACACTTAACACATATGTAAGTGATCATTAAGAAGAAGAATTGAGTTAAACTGAGGAGTGTGTGAGCTCACATGTTAATAACTCAAATGAAATGATGAAAGTGGGAGATTTGAGCAGTAAAGGCCACATGTAACACACAGTGAAGCAGTAGAAGGTGAGCTGAGTAAAGTGTGTGTGAGCTCACAGCTCTGAGCACTGCTCTGTGTTCACTCTGCCCACCACAGTAGGTTGGTTGTCTTTGGAGGCCTCACAGGTCACCACCTTGTTCCTCCACTGCTCCGGGTGGAGGCTCAGCGTGCTGCTCCAGCTGTAGAGGCCGTCCGCGTGCAGAACGGCGGTGCTGCGGCTCTCCCCCGAGCTCCAGCTGCTCCCATCAACCTTCCAGCTCAGTGTCCAGTCCGAGGGGAAGCCCTTGTCGGCCACACACGAGTGTGACCTTCTCCTGCTGCAGCTCCACACTGGAGGGGGGCAACACCGTCACACTGGGCTGAGTGACACCTACACACACACACACACACACACACACACACACACACACACACACACACACACACACACACAGAGTTGAGACAGGAATGGACAGCTGTCAGTCACTCAGGCTTCGTTTCAGCTCACTGTGTGTTTCACTTCCCTTTATATCTTATAGAGCAGAACTGAGTTCAGTGGAGCATCACAAACGATTCACACTCAATTCAAACACTTTTACATCTTAGATCTATAATCATTTTTATTACAGTTATCCCTGGACAGTAAAAATGAATCATACTGAGTATTCAGGAATTAAAAATATGAAGCTCATTTTATAACATGAATAAGCCACATTTAAAATACAGAATATTTACCACTTAAGCAAATTCAGTTTTGGTTTCTACATTTAAATCTGTATTTGGACTCTCAGTCTCTAAGATATTAAATGTCGTTAAAATAATTCAACAAAATGTCATCTGTAATTTGCACAATGATATCTACTTTCCTTTTAGATTTAAATTATAATTAACTCCCAGCAGTAGAATCAAATACATTTAAGCTTTAAATTATAATAAACAACTGGCAATATAATCAAAGACATTTTTCAAAGTTCTAAAATAAGGGAAATTTGAGAAACAGAAGGACGTGATACAAAAATCACATCTGATCTGGATTTGGAGGAAAAATAAATCTAAAAAATATATTCTTTACACATTACAACATGAATCTGAACACACTCCATTTCAGTCATTAATCTGAACACACTCCATTTCAGTAATTAGTAAACAGGTTACTTACGGCCCACAGACAGTTTGGTTCCTCCACCAAAAGTCCACCACAGTGATACAAACAGGTTTAGCGGCCGTACAAAAACCCTGCTGCTCTAAACTCACTGCTCTCTCCATCCATTTAAACCTCTTATTACAAAACAGCTACAAAACACCAACTTCTGCTCACATCAGCTGATTAATACACTAACTCTCTGACTGTTTTACTACAGTTTACTGTTTTTTTTTTCTTTTTAAACACCAAGAATGTCAATCTAAACTGAGGATGCAATTAGTGAGTGAGAAACACAAATAAATTACACAAAATAAAAGTTGAAATTTCACAAAATGTAGAACTGCAATTGCACAGGATTTACCCAGAATGCCTCATGGAGTAAAAATGCTGATGTACTCATGAGAAATTTACAATATATGACTGAATGTGTGGAGCTAAAGTGAGAATAATTCCTCCACTGCTTCTGTAGACTGACAGAAAGTTATGATATTTTATTTAAGTCCGACAATAAACTAAAGATTAATTTACAGTCAAAAATATGAGTGTGTATTTACTCACTGCCAACATTGATGCTGCTTCTTCCACCATAAATCCACTACAGTGAGAAACTCATTAACATTCAGTACAAACACCATCCAGTGAAAGTTGAAGCTTCTCTCTCTAATTCACTTATTTATGCATCTTAGACCTCAAAGTGTTTTACAGAAAATCTCCATCTGACCCCACAAGTAAAATTCACACAATAACTCTGTAGTAGTGTGAGAATTACAGTAAGATTGGGGGAATGTGGTAAAGGTGTTTCCATACTTAGAGGACACTTTGCATTGGCAGCACATGCTTCAGTGCTCTGGGAGTGTTTATAGCGCTGTGACTTTAACACTTCATGACTGAGAGCTGCTGCTACAGCAACTTCACCCACAGCTACCATGACTTTGATCCCCGTCTTCATCTGGACACTGATCCTCTGGACTCAAGGTCAGACACGGCTTTGCCTTTTATATTTTAAACAAACTCGTCAAGACAATACATTTTTCAGGTTTGTCTCATGATTATTCTTTCAACAGTTTCTGTATCATACTTTTTTTTTCAGAATCCAGAGGTCAAGCTACAGTAACTCAGACTCCTGCAGTGAAATCTGCTCTTCCAGGAGAAACAGTCACCATCAACTGTAGAACCAGTCAGGCAGTGTACACAGACTCATATGGTGACTGGTTAAACTGGTATCAGCAGAAACCTGGAGAAGCTCCTAAACTCCTGATTAAACTTGCGAATCAGCGACAGTCAGGTTTTCCAGCTCGTTTCAGTGGCAGTGGATCTGGATCTGATTTCACTCTGACCATCAGTGGAGTCCAGACTGAAGATGCAGCAGATTATTACTGTCAGAGTTACCATTCCATCTCTGGTTACTGGTTCACACAGTGTTATAGAGTCGTACAAAAACCTCCCTCAGTCAGATTGTAGAGAGACTGCACTGCTGCAGCTGGGAGAGACTGCAGGTGCTGAGTTGGAGGATGTGATACGGCACAAGTTCACAACTCACAGTCGAAATCTCTCCATAACCATGATGATTATGAAAAGTGAGTATATAGTAAGCTATATTTCCATTAAAATAGTTCAGCAACGAAAGATGTAGGATTAGACTTCGAGGCCTTTTTGAATTTTTCCTGCTATATTTTCACTCAGTCCTCCTTTGAGCCCAACACTGAACTGGTTCACAAGCAGGAAATATGGGTAATCATTTCGAAGGCCATTGTTCTGAAAAACTTAGATGAAGCTGTTGATTGTTTGCCCACTTCTGGTACATCACACATTGACATTACTGACCCCTAAATGTATATAGTGTCAGTTGCATAAGTATTCACACACACTGCACTTTTCCACATTTTCTAGTGTTACAGCCTGGAACTGAAATGCACTGAAGTGGGACTAAAGGTCATGAAGCTACACAAAACCTCCCACATTATTGAAGTTTGGGGAAAATCAGTCAAGGGTCTTATGAGTTAATTAACTCTAAATTAGGCGGCACAGTGGTGTAGTGTTTAGCGCTGTCGCCTCACAGCAAGAAAGTCCGGGTTTGAGCCCCGTGGCCGGCGAGGGCCTTTCTGTGCGGAGTTTGCATGTTCTCCCCGTGTCCACGTGGGTTTCCTCCGGGTGCTCCGGTTTCCCCCACAGTCCAAAGGCATGCAGGTTAGGTTAACTGGTGACTCTAAATTGACCGTAGGTGTGAATGTGAGTGTGAATGGTTGTCTGTGTCTATGTGTCAGCCCTGTGATGACCTGGCGACTTGTCTAGGGTGTACCCCGCCTTTCGCCCGTAGTCAGCTGGGATAGGTTCCAGCTTGCCTGTGACCCTGTAGAACAGGATAAAGCGGCTAGAGATAATGAGACGAGAGCTCTAAATTAGTTCTGATGAAACAAGTTCTCATCAGAAGTCATATAATTAGTTGAATGGTGTCCACCAGTGTCACATGATCGCAGTGTAAATCTCCCTGTTCCTGAAAGGCCCTGAAATATGTTGGAGAACATCCTTAAACAAACAGCATCATGGAAAACAAGTTCATGATGGAAGTCATATGAAACCCCGTTTGAGTTTATCTTCAGGCTTGTGGCAGATGCGGCAAACATGGAAGAATCAGTCTGATGGGAACAAAACGCAACTTGGAACAATGAACTGAACTACTGTATATTTGTGGCAGATCACAGAATCCAGGGACACATGTCGGCCCGGGGGCATTTTGAGTTATTGACAGATTCAGAAAGTACAGTTTCTAAGCTTTCCAATGATGCCTTCCATGTGGAGATCTGACAATATTTGAAGAATGTGTGGCCTTTTGAAAGTGTATACTTCTTAAAACAGAAAAGGGAGACAATTGCCCTCAAAGTTTTCCATCTCAGCTACTCTGGGTGTAGGGCGGGCACATAATGGTGCTCATTTGCATGACATTAAGGAAAGCTCTACCCCCTACTAGCTAGCACGATACTACTTTCATGTAAACAAAGATCACCACGTCAATTTTCCTTCCATGCAAAGTATGCCCAGCACAATTATGAAGTACAAAAATAAGTCCTAAAGTATACTTTAACGTTTTGTGGTTGAAAAATTACTCACACCGTAAGAAAGAAAGATAGCACGATGATGACACAACTAACACAACACTAGTTTCATGTAAAGCCTCGGTCACAACCGGCCGTATGTGCTCCTACAGCCGGTCTACACGCAAAAAATGCAAGAAACACACGGAGAGCGCGCATGAAACGCACGAGAGCGCGTGTGTGAAAAGCACGAGAGCGCGCGTGTGATGTGCTGATTTTCGAGCCGCAGACCGGCCGCAGAGGTTCTTTGTCATGTCAAACAAACTCTACAGGCGCTTACGTTTTTTTCAGGTTGCAAGACAAACTTACGGCCAACGCGCGTCTTTCTCCGTGAACAAAAAAAAAACCGCAGCGTTTTGGGAAACGCCAAAAATCGCACGGCCAAAAAATCGCACGTCCGGTTGTGACCTAGGCTTAACCAAACCACAACACTCTCCGTTACATGCAAAAATAACCACACATCCTTAGATTAATAAACTTACCCCATCAGAAAGAGAAACGGCGCCTTGCACACACCAATGCCTCCGATGGAATCATGTAGTCCTAGAACGGTCCGTGTATCATCCAATCATTCAAGTATTCCATTCAATCTGGAAAACGAGGTTGCGTTTTTTTTTGCTAGAAATGGTTATCTCCGATGTAAATACCGTGCGTCTGTTTGCTTCGCGGTGTTTCAGCTCCTCTGCGCTCTGTTTAGTAACTCATTCCATAGTGAAATCACACGCCTGTATGCAGTTAAGTAGCCATGCGCTCAACTCGGATCATACAGCTGATTCGCGGAAAAAAAACCCAAATGACTTAAATCATCATGTGAATGGCCCATATGGTAATTTACCCACACCCCCCAGCAGGCTACAGTCCTGATAAAAACGAGACAATTTGCAACAAAAAATGTATGCTTTTCCAACAAAACAATCTATTATCTGAAATACTGATTGCATTCTTCAAGATCTCAACTTGCACATGATGGAAAAAAACAAAAATAACAAATTTCGAAAAAAAAAAATGCTTCTTTTGCGATTATCTCGGATTCGTTTCGGCCGACATGTGTCCCTGGATTCGGTGAGGGGTGACATTTGGTCGAAACTGATATCCCGAATGAAGCATGGTGGTGGGAGCATCATGCTGAGAGATTTACCTTTGGCCCCTTTGTGGCATCCTGAGTAATGCCCTTCTTTACCTGGACACTGATTTTTGGTGAACAGCCTCCTCTAGGCAGAGTCTCATTTGTGCCATATTTGATCCAGTTTTAAAAGAATGGATTTAATTGTGCTCTGTGGTATATTCAAACTTTGGGAAATGCTTTTACCAAACCAAACCAAGACTAATACTTTTTCAGTGAGACCATGGAGGTCTTTAATTGCAATGATGTGCTATTTTGTGTAGATTCATGACATTTAATCACACTACTTACTTCTTCCACACTTGTGCACATTTATGGACAGACACAATGTCACTTTGATCAGCTACAGCCACAGTAAGTTCAGGAAGATGGAGCACAATACACAGATTTCCCATCCAGTTCAATCTTTTTTTTTTTTTATCCATGAAATTTACTTTGCTCATTGATTGCTTTTATCCAAAGAGATATAAATTAAAATGCTAAAAGCATATATTGTGTTCCAGGAGGTTTGTATGAACAGGACCTTTAGAATAGTAGCTTGATCTTACTTAGTGTGTGTGAACAATAGGACAAGATTTTAGATCTTGAATACGTCTCTATTACTGCCTTGATATATGATTCTCTCTCTCGATCTGGGTTAAGGGCCTTAATCAAGGGTAACTTGGCAGTGCTGAGGCTCGATCCCCTGACCTTCTGCTCTGTTACTCAGAGCCTTAACCACTGAACCACTACAGAGAAACAAAACAGTTTCAAATCATATTTGCGACCTAGATACAATAACAGTGATCCCTGAAAATACAGTATAGTAAAAAAAAAAGGTAAAATTATTCACCTTTTATTTTTACACACTTGTGCACATTTATATATGGAGACATTGTAACGTTGATTAGCGACGGCCACATTCACTTCAGTAAGACACAGATTTCCCGTCCAGTTAATTTGTTTTGTTTTTTTTGTCCCTGAATTCTAATTTGCTGTTTTATTGCTTTTATCCAAGGAGATATACATTAAAGAGTCTAAAGCATATCTTATGTTCCAGGAAGTTTGCATGATCAGGACCTTCAGGAGAAGAGACTGATCTCTCTCTCTCTCTCTCTCTCTGTACAATTGGAAGAGATTTTAGGTCTTGAATCAGACTCAGTGGCTGCCTCGATATGTCATTCCCCCCTTCCTCCATCAATCTGTCATCATTTTGTGTCTTTCAGTGTCTTCACTCCTGTCATGGTTTATGACTATTTTTATGTTTTCTCAGAGATCAGATTATTCTTCAGTATATTTAAAATGTCCTTGTTAGATTTTTCATGAGTTTAGGCAGATTCTTCCCAGTCAGAGAAATAAGAAGTAACAGTTCATTTGCATGAACAGTTCTGAGTCCCAGAATAGATCAACACTTTCAGCAGATGTTCATGGTTTTTCAGTTGAACTCACTCAAGCACAACACGCAGCGCTGCACTCGACCTGCTGTTAAAGGTGCCGATCCAAATCACTGTCAAAGACACTTCACGACTGAAAAAGGAGACATGATTTCCACATTTAAGCTTTATTTCAGTACAGATACACCACTGATTCCACTTCAGTCTTCTAAATATGGTTTAAAGTGTACACTTCTATTCTAGTGGACTTTACAGCTGCTCTTTCAGAACAAGGTGATCTGAGTGGTGTTGTGGTGGGAGACGGTACAGCCGAACACCTCGGACTCTTCCCAGCGTTCTTTGAAGAGGGTCAGGGTGCTGAAGGGTCCTTCTGTTCTTCTGTGCTGGTCAGAACCCCCTCATTCACCTCGACACAATCCATGGTGCAGCTCAGCAGCGCCCCCTGTGGAGAATAGGCTGAGAGCAGGCAGAGCAGCGAGGCCGATCCCTCAGAGAGCTGCAGAGAGGAGGGAGGGAGCAGAGACATGGAGGAGTTCACCACCGGACCACCTGGAGAACACACACACACACAGTCATTGTGGTTATATTTACAGAACACAATTGTCTGATTAAATGTTTTTTTCATTGGTTAGTTTTCTTTGTCACTCTGGTGTTTAAACTCAGTGATGATTCAGTAAACCTGTCTGACTCTGGAGCACAGTGTACTGTACACACTGCAGGAGACTGGAGGAGAAATAACACTAAATGATGGATTAGTGATGAGATTCATCTTTCCAGTCAGAAAAAAAACAACAACATGATCCATAAAGATAGTAAGGAAACAACTTTTTATTGCTGCTCACCTCTAAATCTCCTCTGTAGTCAGTCTGAATCCTGATGGAATTAAAGTGAAAAACTCAACTTCTGCCATTTCTCGACTACATTTATACACCTGTAATTTCCAGGAAATCTCTCATTTTGACTTTCTGATCAGTGAAAGTTTAAACTTCTCTCTCTCTCTCACTCACTTTTATGCATATTAGATCTACAGTGGTGTTTGAAAGTTTGTGAACCCTTTAGAATTTTCTATATTTCTGCATAAATATGATCTGAAACATCATCAGATTTTCACACAAGTCCTAAAAGTAGATAAAGAGAACCCAGTTAAACAAATGAGACAAAAATATTATACTTGTTCATTTTTTTATTGAGGAAAATGATCCAATATTACATATCTGTGAGTGGCAAAAGTATGTGAACCTCTAGGATTAGCAGTTAATTTGAAGGTGAGATTAGAGTCAGGTGTTTTCAATCAGTGGGATGATGATCAGGTGTGAGTGGGCACCCGGTTTTATTTAAAGAACAGGGATCTATCAAAGTCTGATCTTCACAACACATTTGTGGAAGTGTATCGTGGCACGAACAAAGGAGATTTCTGAGGACGTCATAAAAAGCGTTGTTGATGCTCATCAGGCTGGAGAAGATTACAAAACCATCCAAACACACCTTGTTTAACGCTTCAGCAAATTAACGGTGCTTGCTGAGTTGAGTGTGTTAGTGCAGGTAAAACATTAAAATGTGTAGGACAGGGGACACTCCTTACATCTAAAGTGCTAATGGTTAATGAACTTATTACTGATCAGGAGTTTAATGTACTTTGTTTAACTGAAACATGGATGAAGCCAAATGAATATAGAGCATTAAATGAAGCTAGTCCTCCTGGATACAGTTATATAGACCAGCCTCGTCTAACTGGCAGAGGACGAGGTGGCGCAGTTATTTATAATGATTATCCACAACCCCGATTCCAAAAAAGTACAAATTGTAAATAAAAACGGAATGCAATGATGTGGAAGTTTCAATATTCCATATTTTATTCAGAATAGAACATAGATGACATATCAAATGTTTAAACTGAGAAAATGTATCATTTAAAGAGAAAAATTAGGTGATTTTAAATTTCATGACATCAACACATCTCAAAAAAATTGGGACAAGTCCATGTTTACCACTGTGAGACATCCCCTTTTCTCTTTACAACAGTCTGTAAACATCTGGGGACTGAGGAGACAAGTTGCTCAAGTTTAGGGATAGGAATGTTAACCCATTCTTGTCTAATGTAGGATTCTAGTTGCTCAACTGTCTTAGGTCTTTTTTGTCGTATCTTCCGTTTTATGATGCGACAAATGTTTTCTATGGGTGAAAGATCTGGACTGCAGGCTGGCCAGTTCAGTACCCGGACCCTTCTTCTACGCAGCCATGATGCTGTAATTGATGCAATATGTGGTTTGGCATTGTCATGTTGGAAAATGCAAGGTCTTCCCTGAAAGAGACGTCGTCTGGATGGGAGCATATGTTGCTCTAGAACCTGGATATACCTTTCAGCATTGATGGTGTCTTTCCAGATGTGTAAGCTGCCCATGCCACACGCACTAATGCAACCCCATACCATCAGAGATGCAGGCTTCTGAACTGAGCGCTGATAACAACTTGGGTCGTCCTTCTCCTCTTTAGTCCGAATGACACGGCGTCCCTGATTTCCATAAAGAACTTCAAATTTTGATTCGTCTGACCACAGAACAGTTTTCCACTTTGCCACAGTCCATTTTAAATGAGCCTTGGCCCAGAGAAAATGTCTGCGCTTCAGGATCATGTTTAGATACGGCTTCTTCTTTGAACTATAGAGTTTTAGCTGGCAACGGTGGATGGCACGGTAAATTGTGTTCACAGATAATGTTCTCTGGAAATATTCCTGAGCCCATTTTGTGATTTCCAATACAGAAGCATGCCTGTATGTGATGCAGTGCCATCTAAGGCCCCGAAGATCATGGGCACCCAGTATGGTTTTCCGGCCTTGACCCTTATGCACAGAGATTCTTCCAGATTCTCTGAATCTTTTGATGATATTATGCACTGTAGATGATGATATGTTCAAACTCTTTGCAATTTTACACTGTCAAACTCCTTTCTGATATTGCTCCACTATTTGTCGACGCAGAATTAGGGGGATTGGTGATCCTCTTCCCAGCTTTACTTCTGAGAGCCGTTGCCACTCCAAGATGCTCTTTTTAAACCCAGTCATGTTAATGACCTATTGCCAATTGACCTAATGAGTTGCAATTTGGTCCTCCAGCTGTTCCTTTTTTGTACCTTTAACTTTTCCAGCCTCTTATTGCCCTTGTCTCAACTTTTTTGAGATGTGTTGCTGTCATGAAATTTCAAATGAGCCAATATTTGGCATGAAATTTCAAAATGTCTCACTTTCAACATTTGATATGTTGTCTATGTTCTATTGTGAATACAATATCAGTTTTTGAGATTTGTAAATTATTGCATTCCGTTTTTATTTACAATTTGTACTTTGTAGGGGCGGCACGGTGCTGTAGTGGTTAGCGCTGTCGCCTCACAGCAAGAAGGTCCTGGGTTCGAGCCCCGGGGCCAGCGAGGGCCTTTCTGTGTGGAGTTTGCATGTTCTCCCCGTGTCCGCGTGGGTTTCCTCCGGGTGCTCCGGTTTCCCCCACAGTCCAAAGACATGCAGGTTAGGTTAACTGGTGACTCTAAATTGACCCTAGTGTGAGTGTGAATGGTTGTCTGTGTCTATGTGTCAGCCCTGTGATGACCTGGCGACTTGTCCTGGGTGTACCCCGCCTTTCGCCCGTAGTCAGCTGGGATAGGCTCCAGCTTGCCTGTGACCCTGTAGAAGGATAAAGCGGCTAGAGATAATGAGATGAGATGAGATTTGTACTTTGTCCCAATTTTTTTGGAATCGGGGTTGAATTCGGCCTGCTGTGATGGTGTGATTATCTTCGCATGAACCAAACAATGGTGCAGTCTAAGCTGATGAAGTTTTTTGGGCAGTCTTCTTCAAGCACTGAAGGTGATTTAAGGGCTGAAACAGCCACGGTCGAAGCACACTCAGAGCCCCTACTGTCCCCGAGCACATTGGACAGGGTCAGTAATACAGGGGTCAGTAAAAAGCGCCAAAGTGAAAATGCTGTCAGCCGGCAAGGGACTGAAGGGAGCTACATTTCAGGAGGCATAGTGTGCTGAGTCCCCTTGGTGAACGTACCTGTATGATGTAAAACGCTGTCATTCTGTGTTCAGTTTGTAAATTATCGCGAAATTCTGATTCCTTCATAGTTGTTTGTTCCCAGACTCTTCTCCACTCTGTTCAATTGTAAATGAAGTTTTGTGTTGAAGTAAAGGGCTAAAGGGAATCCTTAAAGCTCTTTTGATCAATTCCATACTAAAATAAACTTAAATAAGCTCAAACTAAAGAGGTTGATTTTATCTTGATGGTGCACAGGGCGCCCAAAATCAAGAACTTTCTTATAAGAGGCTGGAGTGGAGCTTAAATTGTATATGTAATGGAGAAGCCTAGCTGTATCTGTACAAATGTTTGAATTGTGTCAGTGTGGTTGGTATAAACCTGTATTACATCCACTTTGATAATTCAGTAACAAAGAAAAATTACAGACTAAGTGAAGACAAAAAAAGAAAAAGTGAAGAATACTGCTTTGACTTGATTTTTCAAGGAAAAAAGTGGAGAACATTTTTCAGAACCCATGGGGAATGCTGCTAAAGCCACCAGTTATTCTCACTGAGATGAAATAAAATTGAAATCAAATTAATTGGGGAAATGAAATTAATTTAAAATGGGTACCCAACAGGTTATCAGTCAGAAGGTGCAGGCCTGTATCGACGCTTCTGGGCGTAGTCACCTGAAGCGCCTGCTTCACGCAATATCTCACTCGTGTCTCCCTTTCTTCTCCCTTGTGTTGTTCTCTCCCTCATGCACACCTTCCTGTTTCTTGCTGACCTCTGACCCCAACTGCTGACTGGATCCACGTTCAAGATAAGTAAATTTAAAATAACTTATTTATTATTAAATGTCAAGGATGTTACCATATTATAAAAGACATGAAATTAAAATTTTAATAACAATACATCAATAAATAAATAAACTGATGACAAAATTTCAGTCATGAAGTGTTAAAGTCACAGCGCTATAAACACTCCCAGAGCACTGAAGCATGTGCTGCCAATGCAAAGTGTCAATGCAATGACTATTATAATATTTCAATTTCATATTGTGTTATTATATTATTTTTTTCAGAATGCAGAGGTCAAGCCACAGTAACTCAGACTCCTGCAGTGAAATCTGCTCTTCCAGGAGAAACAGTCACCATCAATTGTAGAACCAGTCAGGCTGTGTCTTCTGACAGCTCATATGGTAACCGCTTATTCTGGTATCAGCAGAAACCTGGAGAAGCTCCGAAACTTCTGATTAAATTTGTGAATCAGCAACAGTCAGGTTTTCCAGCTCGTTTCAGTGGCAGTGGATCTGGATCTGATTTCACTCTGACCATCAGTGGAGTCCAGACTGAAGATGCAGGAGATTATTACTGTCAGAGACATGAAATTAAAATTTTAATAACAATACATCAATAAATAAATAAACTGATAACAAAATTTCCATTGGGCTACAACTCTGTAATAATGTGAGAATTACAGTAAGATTGGGGGAATGTGGTAAAGGTCTTTCCATACTTAGAGGACACTTTGCATTGGCAGCACATGCTTCAGTGCTCTGGGAGTGTTTATAGCGCTGTGACTTTAACACTTCATGACTGAGAGCTGCTGCTACAGCAACTTCACCCACAGCTACCATGACTTTGATCCCTGTCTTCATCTGGACACTGATCCTCTGGACTCAAGGTCAGACACGGCTTCATATTTTATCTCTACAATAATGTGTTCATACAAATACAATTACTGTTTCTATTATAATATTTCAATTTCATATTGTGTTATTATATTATTTTTTTCAGAATGCAGAGGCCAAGCCACAGTAACTCAGACTCCTGCAGTGAAATCTGCTCTTCCAGGAGAAACAGTCACCATCAACTGTAGAACCAGTCAGGCTGTGTCTTCTGACAGCTCATATGGTAACCGCTTATTCTGGTATCAGCAGAAACCTGGAGAAGCTCCGAAACTTCTGATTAAATTTGTGAATCAGCGACACTCGGGCTTTCCAGCTCGTTTCAGTGGCAGTGGATCTGGATCTGATTTCACTCTGACCATCAGTGGAGTCCAGACTGAAGATGCAGGAGATTATTACTGTCAGAGTCATCATGATATCACTGGTTACTGGTTCACACAGTGTTATAGAGTCGTACAAAAACCTCCCTCAGTCAGATTGTAGAGAGACTGCACTGCTGCAGCTGGGAGAGACTGCAGGTGCTGAGTTGGAGGATGTGATACGACACAATGACCCTCTGTGCTGAAGAGGAACCACACCACACTAACTCACAACTCACATTAGAAATCTCTCAATAATCATCACACCACACTGCACACAGTCCATCACATCCACTACTGTAAGATCAATAGTTTCCCAGTTCTCTCAGTCGTGGTGTTACACACTCATTAAAAGACACAGAGATGTCAAAGTTAAATCCAGTGATTAATGTCTGTAAAATTTTTTGCTGTTTGAGGAGCCATGTGTTTGATCAGTGTTCATGGTGTCCTTACATTGACTACCTCACAGGTTCCTAACCCTGGTTTACCCCTTGTCCACCCCAGGACCCCCTGTCCTGCACATTTCAGCACTTTCCCTGTCTCCAACACACCTCATTTAACTCTTCAGCTAATTAACAGTGCTTGCTGAGTTGAGTGAGTGTGTTAGTGCAGGTAAAATAGTAAAATGTGCAGGACAGGGGACACTCCAGGACCAGAGACAGGAAACTATGGATAAATGAATTAACTCTCGTTACAGACTGATCTTTAAATTGTAGCATGTCTTTTGGTGTCGGAAATTCACTCCCGAAGTAATACTTAACACAGCACAGATGAAATTTCAGTCCTCTCTGACCCATGGTGCAAACAGGCAATGCAATGAATCAAAATAGAATAACTGAAATAAACAATAGAAATATAAACACTCTAGATAAGAAATAGATACTCACAGGTATATATATATATATATATATATATATATATATATATATATATATATATATATATATATATATCCACTATATTGCCAAAAGTATTTGCTCACCTATCCAAATTATCGGAATCAGGTGTTCCAATCACTTCCATGGCCACAGGTGTATAAAGTAAAGTAAAGTAAAGTAACTTTATTGGTCTCCCTAGGGAGAAATTTAGCTTAGAGTCAGGGAACATTGCTGCATCAAGATAGAGACACAAACACACATCTAATTAACTAAAAGAACATGTGCAATCCAGCATTTTTGTTCCAGGTGAACTGTGCAAATTAAAAATCCTAACATTGATACATACAAACAATTCAAACAAGTACCATTAATACATTCATGCATACATACAAACATACTTACCTAACATCCACTCAAGTAATATCCATACATACCTATCCATACATCCAATCAATAACATCTATACATTCCTAGATATCTCACAAAAATGAATACCATTCCTACAGTCATATATATAAATTACATTCATACATATCCATACATGTACAAAAGAACCATAGTTCTAAATAACCTGTGCAAAATAGCCAAAGAAAGATAATACATTCTAGTCTTCCATCTATGCATACATACACCATCCATTTATTAGATTATTCACTTTAACTTTAACTTCAAGGTAGTCCACAGGCCAGGGGCACAGATGTCCAATACCAGGCTAGTGCGCCACCTAAGTTAAGATGCATGTTAATAACTAGCTTGTTCACTAATGATATCTGCACTCAACATGCACAGATGCAGCCTCAGGATTAGGGAACCCTGCCTTAACCCCCCTCCCAGTTGAGGCAGAAGGAGGTGAGCAGTGTCTCTCATCTCATTATCTCTAGCCGCTTTATCCTGTTCTACAGGGTCGCAGGCAAGCCGGAGCCTATCCCAGCTGACTACGGGCGAAAGGCGGGGTACACCCTGGACAAGTCTCCAGGTCATCACAGGGCTGACACATAGACACAAACAACCATTCACACTCACATTCACACCTACGGTCAATTTAGAGTCACCAGTTAACCTAACCTGCATGTCTTTGGACTGTGGGGGAAACCGGAGCACCCGGAGGAAACCCACACGGACACGGGGAGAACATGCAAACTCCACAAACAAAGGCCCTCGCTGGCCACGGGGCTTGAACCCGGACCTTCTTGCTGTGAGGCAACAGCGCTAACCACTACACCACCGTGCCGCCCCCGAGGTGTATGATTGATAATGTATTTACAGAGAAATCTATGAATAATGGATGGCATGATGGTGTAGTGGTGTAGTGGTTAGCATTGTTGCCTCACAGCAAGAAGGTCCTGGGTTTGAGCCCATTAGCCAACAAGGGCCTTTTTGTATGGAGCTTGCATGTTCTTTCCACATGTGCATGGGGTTCCTCCAGGTGCTCTGGTTTCCCCCACAGTCTAAAGACATGCAGGTTAGACTAATTGGTGGCTCTAAATTGACCGTATTATGTGAGTGTGAATGGTTGTTTGTCTCTATGTGTCAGCCCTGCGATGACCTGGTGACTTGTCCTGGGTGTACCCTGCCTCTTGCCCGTAGTCAGCTGGGATAGGCTCCTGCGACCCTGTACAGGATAAGCTGCTACAGATAATGGATGGATCAATGGATCTGTGAATAAAGGGCTTTGGGGTTAAGGCTCATGCAGACTGATTTTTAGTATTTTATGCTGCATTTACCAAGTGAGCAGCTAGCTATAGAGATCTTGCAGTCACGTGACCGGAAAGTACACAACCACCATCTTGTCGGTCAAAAACACAGCTGAATACTGCTGCACTCGTGTACAGAATGGATCAATTTCAACCGACGGACTACACGGCTCATTTTTCTAATGAACAGATAACTAGATATATGTCTAAAATAAACGATCTACAGATTAATGACCCTTATGGCTTACCGGATGGAGTTTTCATGACCGGATTTTGAACTGCCAGAGGTGGAATACCCAGATGTGTATAATTACCTCATTAACTTTCCCTCGCTGTTCAGTGGTGAAGCACTGCGTGCCTATAAATCTCTGGACAGTTATCTTTACAGAAATTCAGGATTTGTCAGCGACTCAGATGTGGCATCTTGTAAACAAGAATCCTCATTGGATGGGTAAGTCACTTAAGTATTGAGTATAACATTGACCAGCCAATTATAGAATAGAATAAGGTAATTCCAGCTGTAATTCCAAATCGTCCGTCTTGTTTACATGGATCTGGCTTTGGAGAGGTAGAGGCTTGGCAGTTGAGATTTGAGTGGCTGTTTTCTGAGCTTAGTCAACAGGCCGGCTCTGCCTGTAGCCTCGCTTTTGCTTCCGCTCCCGGCACCGCCTCCTTCGCTTTGCTTTCAATAACAATCCACGGAGACCCCACTGGTCTCGCTATCTTGTCCGGAATGTTGTGCATGCGATGGAAATCGCTACAAACCGTCATTTTCTGCTGAAAACCAATGCCCAGTAAGTCCATACGGTTGTAGTGGATATTGAAGTCCGGTACAGACGAACAACACGCAAAAATACACACAAAAAACATAAAAAACGTGCACAGGTAGGGAGAGCTTGTAGCCGCAGCCGTTGTAGTAGAATTGTATATAGTAGGGTTTTCCAGAAGAAAAGGCAGAAGTAAAAGCAGAAGTAGAACCAGAAGTAGAAATAGAAGGCGGAATATGGCGTTTGACCGACAAGATGGCATCTGTCACAATCTGGATCGGCTGTGACGTCACATGCAAGTGTTCCATAGCAAGCAAGTACAATTTTAGCTGATAACGTCTTGTCTCGTCTCGTCTCGTCTTCTTCCGCTTTATCCGGGACCGGGTCGCGGAGGCAGCAGTCTAAGCAGGGAAGCCCAAACTTCCCTTTCCCCAGACACCTCGGCCAGCTCCTCGGGAAGAACACCGAGGCGTTCCCAGGCCAGCCGAGAGACATAGTCCCTCCAGCGTGTCCTGGGTCTTCCCCGGGGCCTCCTCCCGGGGGGACATGCCTGGAACACCTCCCCAGGGAGGCGTCCAGGAGGCATCCGAAAAAGATGCCCGAGCCACCTCAGCTGATTCCTCTCGATGTGGAGCAGCAGCGGCTCTACTCCGAGCTCCTCCCGAGTGACTGTGCTTCTCACCCTATCTCTAAGGGAGCGCCCAGCCACCCTGCGAAGGAAACTCATTTCGGCCGCTTGTATCCGCGATCTTGTCCTTTCGGTCATTACCCAAAGCTCATGACCATAGGTGAGAGTCGGAACGTAGATCGACCGGTAAATTGAGAGCTTCGCCTTTTGACTCAGCTCCTTCTTCACCACAACGGACCGGTAAAGCGACCGCATCACTGCGGAGGCTGCACCGATCCGCCTGTCGATCTCACGCTCCATCCTTCCCTCACTCGTGAACAAGATCCCGAGATACTTAAACTCCTCCACTTGAGGCAGAACTTCTCCACCAACCTGGAGAGGGCAAGCCACCCTTTTCCGGTCGAGAACCATGGCCTCGGACTTGGAGGTGCTGATTCTCATCCCAGCCGCTTCACACTCGACTGCAAACCGCCCCAGTGCATGCTGAAGGTCCTGGTTTGAAGAAGCCAACAGGACAACATCATCCGCAAAAAGCAGAGATGAAATCCTGTGGTTCCCAAACAGGATTCCTTCTGGCCCCTGGCTGCGCCTAGAAATTCTGTCCATAAAAATTATGAACAGAACCGGTGACAAAGGGCAGCCCTGCCGGAGTCCAACATGCACTGGGAACAGGTCTGACTTACTGCCGGCAATGCGAACCAGACTCCTGCTCCGTTCGTACAGGGACCGGACAGCCCTTAGCAAAGAGCCCCGAACCCCATACTCCCGAAGCACCCCCCACAGAATACTACGGGGGACACGGTCGAATGCCTTCTCCAGATCCACAAAGCACATGTGGACTGGTTGGGCAAACTCCCATGAACCCTCGAGCACCCTATGAAGGGTATAGAGCTGGTCCAGTGTTCCGCGACCAGGACGAAAACCGCATTGTTCCTCCTGGATCCGAGGTTCGACTATTGGTCGAATTCTCCTCTCCAGTACCCTGGAGTAAACCTTCCCTGGGAGGCTGAGAAGTGTGATTCCCCTATAATTGGGGCACACTCTCCGGTCCCCTTTCTTAAAAAGAGGGACCACCACCCCAGTCTGCCACTCCAGAGGCACTGTCCCTGACCGCCACGCGATGTTGCAGAGGCGTGTCAACCAAGACAGCCCCACAACATCCAGAGACTTGAGATACTCAGGGCGGATCTCATCCACCCCCGGTGCCTTGCCACCGAGGAGCTTGCAAACCACCTCAGTGACTTCGGCTTGGGTAATGGATGAGTCCACCTCTGAGTCAGCTGATAACGTTCATATAGAATTTTTTTTTTTTTTTTAGCCAGTTTTTGTTCATTTCATATGCCACTTGTCCATTTCATTACTGGAATTTCTATATGAACGCTGATAACGTTCATATAGAAATTCCAGTAATGAAATGGACAAGTGGCATATGAAATGAACAAAAACTGGCTAAAAAGACTGTTAGATAGCTTGACTTATGATGTAAAGGGAATAATGCCACTGTCACTTTTAAGATCATAAATTTGTTTCCCTTTTTGATCAACTAATGTTACTAACCAAGCATGCAGCTCATTCCATCCAAATGTTCGTAATACATACATATGGTTCTCAAAACATGCTGTGTTAGTACAATTATATGACAGATTCTGAATTATGTACCTTATGGATACTTATGTAAGTTAAAGTGTTGGAGTGCCAGATACCAACGGGTGATCTGTGTGTTGGCATCCTTCATGCGGTGGAGCCACTGGAGGGGCGCGTGGTCTGAACAGAGGGTGAAAGGGCACCCCAGCAGGTAGCAACGGAGGGTGAGGACCGCCCACTTGATCACCAGACACTCTTTTTCTATGGTGCTGTAGCGCCCCTCACGCACCGACAGCTTCCTACTGATGTACAGGACAGGGCGGTCCTCCCCCTCCACCTCCTGGGACAAAACCGCCCCAGGCCTCTGTTCGATGCATCGGTCTGTAACACAAAGGGGAGAGAAAAGTCAGGGGAGTGTAAAAGTGGCCCCCCACACAGTGCAGCCTTTACCTCAGAAAAAGCCCGCTGGCATTGCTCCGTCCACTGGACAGGATCTGGTGCCCCCTTTTTAGTGAGATCAGTCAGCGGGCTGGTGACGTCCGAATAATTAGGTATAAACCTACGATAATAGCCAGCCAGCCCCAGGAACTGTCTCACCCCCTTTTTGGTCTTGGGTCTCGGGCAGGCCGCAATTGCTGCTGTCTTGTTAATTTGGGGACGCGCCTGCCCGTTGCCCAAGTGGAAGCCCAGATACCGTACTTCCACCCGCCCAATCGCACATTTCTTCGGGTTGGCTGTGAGACCCGCTCGCCTCAGCGACCTAAGGATGGCCCTTAGATGTTCGAGGTGCCTCGGCCAGTCATGACTATAGACGATGATGTCGTCGAGGTAGGCGGCCGCATAGGTGGCGTGGGGGCGGAGGACCCTATATATCAGCCGCTGAAATGTAGCGGGTGCCCCAAACAGCCCAAACAGAAGTGTGATGAATTGGTGTAAACCAAACGGTGTGGAAAACGCCATTTTTTCTCGGGATAGTGGAGTCAAGGGGATCTGCCAATATCCCTTCGTCAAATCCAGTGTCGAATAAAAGTGAACAGTGCCGAGTTGATCGAGCAACTCATCAATACGAGGCATTGGGTACGCGTCGAATTTAGACAACGCGGTGACTTTTCTATAGTCCACACAGAACCAGACCGACCCGTCGGCCTTGGGTACCAAGACCACCGGGCTGCTCCAGTCACTGTGGGACTCCTCGACGATGCCGATTTTGAGCATGGCCTTGAGTTCTTCCCGAACCACTTTTTTTTGTGTTTGCATAGCCTGTAAGGGCGGCTATGCACTACCACCCCTGGGGGCGTCTCAATGTGGTGCTCTATGAGGTCGGTGCGACCGGGCAGGGGCAAGAACACATCTGAAAACTCAGTCTGCAACTGGGCGACCTCCGTGAGTTGTGTCGGGGAGAGGTGGTCTCCACAGGGGACCGGAGAGGTACGTGATGCCAATGCCCTTTTTGAACCTCCGGCCCCAGCTCCGCTTTCTCCGGGACCACTGACACCAATGCCACGGGGACCTCCTCATTCCAGAGTTTAAGCAGATTGAGGTGGTAAATCTGTAGCGCCCCAATCCTGTCCGTTCACCTCACCTCGTAGTCGATGTCCCCAACTCGCCGTGTGACCTCAAAGGGTCCTTGCCACTTGGCAATCAATTTGGAGCTTGATGTGGGCAACAGTACGAGTACCTTATCTCCCGGTGCGAACTCCCTAAGGTGTGTGCCCTTGATGTACAGGTGGGCTTGCCGTTCTTGGGCCTGCCGCAAATTCTCCTGGGTTAGGTGGGTGAGCGTGTGGAGTTTTGCGCGCAGGTCCATAACGTATTGAATTTCATTTTTACTTTGTGAAGGTCCCTCCTCCCAATTTTCGTCTAGAATGCCGCGCGGCTTACGCCCATATAATAATTCGAACGGGGAGAACCCTGTGGAGGCTTGGGGGACCTCTCGCACTGAAAACAACAAGGGCTCGAGCCACTTATCCCAATTACATGCATCCTCACTTATGAATTTTTAAATTATATTCTTGAGGGTGCGATTGAACCGTTCCACTACACCATCCGTTTGTGGGTGATACACGTTGGTGTGGATCGGCTTAATCCCCAATAACCCATACAGTTCGCGCAGTGTCCGTGACATAAACGTGGTGCCTCGATCAGTCAGAATCTCTTTCGGGATTCCAACTTGGGATATGACGCGGAAGAGCACCTCTGCAATACTGCATGCTGAGATATTGCGCAGAGGCACTGCGTCCGGGTATCGCGTTGCATAGTCCACCAGAACTAATATAAAGCGGTACCCTCGTGCTGACCGATCTAATGGCCCGACGAGATCCATACCAATTCTTTCGAACTGGGTCTCGAATAATGGTAGAGGGTGCAAAGGCGCTTTTGGAACAGCCGCTGGATTTACTAATTGGCATTCGCGGCACGCCGCACACCACCTACGAACATCACCGCGAATCCCCGGCCAATAGAATCGGGCCATTATTCGGGCTAGTGTCTTATCCTGCCCTAAGTGTCCAGCCATGGGATTAAAGTGAGCCACCTGGAACACCAATTCCCAGTGGCTCTTTGGAATTAAGTGCTGCGTGACTTGCTCTTTCTTCTGAGTGTCCTGCGTCACTCAGTATAATCTATCTTTCATAATAGAAAAATAGGGGAAGGACGGGGTGGCATTCGGCGGGATCATTTGACCATCGATTACTCTCACTTGGTCAAACGCATGCCACAGAGTCTCGTCTCACGACTGTTCTAACGGGAAATCTGTGAGGGATTCCCCGAGAGAGGGAGGAGGAGCCGGTGGCTCCTCACTCTGATGCGGAGATGACGTAGATGGCTCTGTGACAGCTGCTCCCGCCAAGGCGACACCGGGACCTTCCCATGACCTACTGAAGTATGGCAGGACCCACTCTCCACTAAACAGTTCATCAACTCCCCGAATCCTGGCCAATCAGTCCCCAAAATTAAAGAGTGGGTGAGGCGAGGATTAACCGCCGCCTTTACTATGAATTTTTCCCCTCGGAAAAAAATGTGGACCGACACCAAAGGGTAGCTGTGAACATCCCCGTGCACACACAACGCCTTCACCCCCTGTGTTCCCCCTAATGCCTCGTTTTGCACCGGCTTTGGTGAATTGAGGCTTGATTACAACCAGAATCCACCAACGCCTGATATGTATCCCCTTGAATACTCACCGGTATGCAATACGCTCCGGCCTGATCGAGGGCGGTCTCTGGTGCGTCGGGGATCCGAACCACCACGCCCACCTCCATTGCCGTGCACTGCTGTTGGAGGTGGCCCGGTTCCCTGAAGCGCCAGCAGACCGGCCCGGGCTTCCTCTCTGCACCTGTGTTCTGGGGCTCAGTCACCTGAGGGGGGGGGGAGAGACAGACACAGAAGGGAGAAACGGGAGGGCACCGCGGGTGCGGCGGGCCGGCTGGGGTGGTGCCGGCCCCTGTCTCCGCAGTGGCGGAATGGGGCAAGGATGGGACACAGGGGGAGGGGGAGAGAGAGAGAGAGAGAGAGAGAAGAGGAGAGAAGAGGCTGTCTGCTGTCCTGCCGCTGGAACAGCCGCCAAATGGTCCTCCGCCAGCTCGATTGCCTTATAGAGCGATGCCGGGCGGTGGCCCTGGACCCACTCCGCTGTTCCTGCTGGCAAGCGAGCGATGAATTGCTCCAGCACCACCTGGTCGATGATCCCCTCGGCGTCGCGGTTGTCGGCCCTCAAAAACCGCCAGCAGGCATCCCGGAGTTGCTGGCCAAACGTGAATGGCTGGCCAACTTCCTCCAAGCGCAAAGTGCGGAAGCGCTGACACTGCTGCTCAGGGGTGCGCCCCACACGCTGGAGGACGGCCCAGTGGAGGTCCGCATAGGCCAGCTAGCGGTCGGCGGGGAGCTGTAGCGTGGCCAGCTGCGCCTCTCCCGTTAGCAGGAGACCTGTTCAAACAATGTGATGAATGCCTCGGGGTCATCCTGCGGACCCATCTTGGTTAGGGTGAGGGGGGATGGGCCCGAGGTGGGAGCGCTGGTGGACCCCGCCAACGGGAGGAGGTGCCGGAACGCCTCACGATCTTCTTGTTGGGCCAGCACCAGGGCCTTGAAGCGCTGTTCTTGTTCCTTTCGGAGGGCGACTAGCGCCTGGTGCTGGCTTTGCTGGGCCGTGGCGAGTGTGTGGACCAGGTCGGCGAACGGGGAGGACTCCATGGGGCTGATTGGCTGCTGCGCTCCAATTCTCCCAGGTTTCAGCACCACTGTAACAGTTCAGCACGGGTGGGTGGAGCACAGAGGATGGCAGGACAGAGATCAGGTTCAAAATAGGGATTTATTGCCACACTTTTCAGTCTAACAATTTGACGCCAAACAGACACACACACACAACCAGCGGCTAGTTCGGGGATGAGCTCCTCTGGTCTCGCTCTCCCTCCTTCAGAGTCTGGTGTGGCTGAACTTGACTGGCCTGCACAGAGTCCTGACCTCAACCCGATAGAACACCTTTGGGATGAATTAGAGCGGAGACTGAGAGCCAGGCCTTCTCGTCCAACATCAGTGCGTGACCTCACAAATGCGCTTCAGGAAGAATGGTCAAAAATTCCCATAAACACACTCCTAAACCTTGTGGACAGCCTTCCCAGAAGAGTTGAAGCTGTTCTAGCTGCAAAGGGTGGACCAACGTCATATTGAACCCTATGGATTAGGAATGGGATGTCACAGGTGAGCAAATACTTTTGGCAATATAGTGTGTGTATATATATATTTATATATATATATATATATATATATATATATATACACACACTATATCGGAAATTCACTACAAAAGTAATACTGATGATTTTTGTAACAGAATATTGATTTGAGTTCAGTCTGAGTAACATCCAGGTTTACAGTTGTGATTAATACAGTAGGTGTAACAGCATTTCCATAACCATCACACCAGTCCCCAAATTTATATATATATATATATATATATATATATATATATATATATATATATATATATATATATATATATAAATTTGAGCAAAGGACATAAGATAAACAGTCAAGGGCACTTGAGATATAGCAGGTAAACAAGAAATAAGCAGTATAAACAATAAACTAATAGCTGTTAAGGTGGGACACACAATCTCGAGTGTTCGCTTGGTTCCCAGTCAACACGTTTAACGGCAGCAATCCACTTCTTCCTCCGCTCTTGATCAGCGGGGAACCGGTAAAATGATAAACCCTCCATGCTTTTTCTGTTTGAGCACCCTACTGCCACACAACAAGCCATTCTGACTGAAAATTTTAATCAATCTCCAAAAATTTCCACGTGAGAAGTGAGCGGCTTGATACTCAATATGGCGGATAAACAGACTTGACCTCTGACCTATGATGTTGGTGCACATGGTCCATAAACAAGGTCTGTGTTTTCTGTGATCAATTCAGTAGAGGTGGTCAGACCCATTGGATCATTACTGGTGTCTGACAAACTCAGATTTTGTTGAATGAATAACTCGCTAACACTAATAATTAATTAAAAGCACTAATAACACTTCCTCTGGATAAACTAAGGGAAGTGATTTATTTATTTATTTATTTTTGCAGGGGTGGGTGAGGGGAGTGTTTATTATATTTTTTTAGAGGGTCCAAAATTTCTAGCAGAGCCCCTGCATAATAAATTGTAACATGTCTTTTAGTGTCGGAAATTCACTACAAAAGTAATACTGATGATTTTTGTAACAGAATATTGATTTGAGTTCAGTCTGAGTAACATCCAGGTTTACAGTTGTGATTAATACAGTAGGTGTAACAGCATTTCCATAACCATCACACCAGTCCCCAATTCACCAATGAGTGAAAGCAACATGAAGCATTCCACTTACTCTCTTTTAAACATAAACGCTTTATAATTTAATTCACATCCTCACTGTCGATACTTTCTCTTGAATATTATTATTATTATTATTATTATTAGTCTTTATAATGAATATATATAATATTAATATTATATATATTACAGTCCATAACAGATACTGAGACAGGTGCTTTGGTGATTTGCTTATGATGAACATGAACAATAATATGCAACAAAAGGGTTTCATGATTCAAAGGCTTTTATTAATAATTCAAAGCAGGACACTGCAGTGATACACACACTTAACACATATGTAAGTGATCATTAAGAAGAAGAGTTGAGTTAAACTGAGGAGTGTGTGAGCTCACATGTTAATAACACAAATGAAATGATAAAAGTGGGACATTTGAGCAGCAAAGGCCACATGTAACACACAGTGAAGCAGTAGAAGGTGAGCTGAGTAAAGTGTGTGTGAGCTCACAGCTCTGAGCACTGCTCTGTGTTCACTCTGCCCACCACAGTAGGTTGGTTGTCTTTGGAGGCCTCACAGGTCACCACCTTGTTCCTCCACTGCTCCGGGTGGAGGCTCAGCGTGCTGCTCCAGCTGTAGAGGCCGTCCGCGTGCAGAACGGCGGTGCTGCGGCTCTCCCCCGAGCTCCAGCTGCTCCCATCAACCTTCCAGCTCAGTGTCCAGTCCGAGGGGAAGCCCTTGTCGGCCACACACATGAGTGTGACCTTCTCCTGCTGCAGCTCCACACTGGAGGGGGGCAACACCGTCACACTGGGCTGAGTGACACCTACACACACACACACACACACACAGACAGTTGAGACAGGAATGGACAGCTGTCAGTCACTCAGGCTTCGTTTCAGCTCACTGTGTGTTTCACTTCCCTTTATATCTTACAGAGCAGAACTGAGTTCAGTGGAGCATCACAAACGATTCACACTCAATTCAAATACTTTTACATCTTAGGTCTATAATCATTTATATTACAGTTATCCCTGGAGAGTAAAATTGAATTAGACCAAGTATTCAGTCATTAAAAATATGAAGCTCATTTTATAACATGAATAAGCCACATTTAAAATACAGAATATTCACCACTTAAGCAAATTCAGTTTTGATTTCTACATTTAAATCCGTTTTTGGACTCACAGTCTCTAAGATATTAAATGTCGTTAAAATCATTCAACAAAATGTCATCTGTAATTTGCACAATGATATCTACTTTGCTTTTAGATTTAAAATACAATTAACTACCAGCAGTAGAATCAAATACATTTAAGCTTTAAATTATAATAAACAACCAGCAGTATAATCAAAGACATTTTTCAAACTTCTAAAATAAGGGAAATTTGAGAAACAGAAGGACGTGATACAAAAATCACATCTGATCTGGATTTGGAGGAAAAATAAATCTAAAAAATATATTCTTGACAGATTACAACATGAATCTGAACACACTCCATTTCAGTCATGAATCTGAACACACTCCATTTAAGTAATTAGTAAACAGGTTACTTACGGCCCACAGACAGTTTGGTTCCTCCACCAAAAGTGATCCACAGTGATACAAACAGGTTTAGCGGCCGTACAAAAACCCTGCTGCTCTAAACTCACTGCTCTCTCCATTTATTTAAACCTCTTATTACAAAACAGCTACAAAACACCAACTTCTGCTCACATCAGCTGATTAATACACTAACTCTCTGACTGTTTTACTACAGTTTACTGATTTATTTTTTATTTTTAGACACAAAGAGTGTCAATCTAACCTGAGGATGAAATTAGTGTGTAAGAAACACAAATAAATTACACAAAATAAAAGTTGAAATTTCACAAAATGTGGAATTGCAATTGCACAGGATTTACCCAGAATGCCTCATGGAGTAAAAATGCTGAAGTACTCATGAGAAATTTACAATATATGACTGAATGTGTGGAGCTAAAGTGAGAATAATTCCTCCACTGCTTCTGTAGACTGATAGAAAGTTATATTTTATTTAAGTCCGACAATAAACTAAAGATTAATTTACAGTCAAAAATATGAGTGTGTATTTACTCACTGCCAACATTGATGCTGCTTCTTCCACCATAAATCCACTACAGTGAGAAACTCATTAACATTCAGTACAAACACCATCCAGTGAAAGTTGAAGCTTCTCTCTCTAATTCACTTATTTATGCATCTTAGACCGAAAAGTGTTTTACAGAAAATCTCCATCTGACCCCACAAGTAAAATTCACACAATAACTCTGTAGTAGTGTGAGAATTACAGTAAGATTGGGGGAATGTGGTAAAGGTGTTTCCATACTTAGAGGACACTTTGCATTGGCAGCACATGCTTCAGTGCTCTGGGAGTGTTTATAGCGCTGTGACTTTAACACTTCATGACTGAGAGCTGCTGCTACAGCAACTTCACCCACAGCTACCATGACTTTGATCCCCGTCTTCATCTGGACACTGATCCTCTGGACTCAAGGTCAGACACGGCTTTGCCTTTTATATTTTAAACAAACTGGTCAAGACAATACATTTTTCAGGTTTGTCTCATGATTATTCTTTCAACAGTTTCTGTATCATACGTTTTTTTCAGAATGCAGAGGTCAAGTCACAGTAACTCAGACTCCTGCAGTGAAATCTGCTCTTCCAGGAGAAACAGTCACCATCAACTGTAGAACCAGTCAGGCAGTGTATTACTATAGCTCAAATGGCCACTACTTATACTGGTATCAGCAGAAACCTGGAGAAGCTCCTAAACTCCTGATTAAATTTGCAAATCAGCTACAGTCAGGTTTTCCAGCTCGTTTCAGTGGCAGTGGATCTGGATCTGATTTCACTCTGACCATCAGTGGAGTCCAGACTGAAGATGCAGGAGATTATTACTGTCAGAGTTACCATTACATCAGTAGCAAAGGCCTGTTCACACAGTGTTATAGAGTCGTACAAAAACCTCCCTCAGTCAGATTGTAGAGAGACTGCACTGCTGCAGCTGGGAGAGACTGCAGGTGCTGAGTTGGAGGATGTGATATGACACAATGACCCTCTGTGGAGGAGAGGAACCACACCACACTAACTCACAACTCACATTAGAAATCTGTCAATAATCATCACACCACACTGCACACAGTCCATCACATCCACTACTGTAAGATCAGTGGTTATGTGTTTTTCTCGATTATTATTTGTCATAACTCAAATAATTTGGTGGACAATTTTCTCTCTTTTTTCAGCTTCTATCACTAATCCTGCCTCAGTACAGTTTCTCTTTCTGACCTGATGTCAGTTACTGTTATTATTATTCCCAGTGCCTTAGTTTATATCTCCATTTTCTTTCTCTTCTCTCTTTCCTGACCTCCTCCAACATGACCTTCTCCAACTGCTTCCCGACAAACAATAGTTTCAATGTTCTGGACCTGGTCTTCAGCCATTCTTCCTGAGCTCTCGTTATCATTGTTACCCCACTCTCCTTTTCAGATCATTTCTTTGTATCCTGCATGTTTGTTCTCCCTGCCCTACCTCCCAGTTTCTATTTATACCTCTCCCTCTCTTCCTGAATCCTCCACACTTTCTCCTTTTCCTTCATGGCTTGCAGCATTTTGTTTCTGCACAGATCTCAACATGCCTGGCAGACATCTTGTCATAGATGGCAGTTCATCACCTGAAACTAAATCTCAACAAGACTGAGCTGTGCAGAAAACCTTGAGGTATTTTTGGACAACCAACAACCCTTCGTTTCTCATATTCCTCACCTAATCTGGCCATGCAGGTTTCTCATTTCGATCAGGAGAATCTGGGCAATTCTGCCCAATGAGGTCATTCAGGAGCTTGTTCAGTACTTTATTATCATGATATTAGTCTACTGTATTCTACACGAGTTTAATCCACTTGTATTTGGACTATGAAATGAAGAACAGCTCAGACCGTGGCAGAGAGCTCAATTCTCTTAATATCTCAGTTAGTCCATGTAGGAAAAGCTAATGGCTACCGAGCTGACAGGTATACAGCCTCCTGACTCATTCAACAATGGATGTTTTGGATGCAGGCATGCAGCTTGTGAACAGGCAAGGCAGGCAACTGCTTGCAGCCCCCTGGCCCAGGGGTCCCCCGAGAGTCAGGGCCCGAGGGCTGTTTTATGTACCGAAATGTCTCAAAAATATATATATTTGAAAAAAATTATGTTAGAAAAAACAATGAAAGAGTGAATTGAAAAAGACAGCTTGCTCTCAACCGACCTCCCTGTTAAAAATAAAGGTTAAATCAAATAAACAACAATGGGCGATTTACAATGACATCATCTCAGTAGGAAACCTCCCGAACGGGGCCCCACGTCAATCCCACCTCACGTTAACCTGTGTGATGTTAACGGACTGCAGTGGAAAAGAAGCTGAGGGAAAATGAAGAGGAGTTATCCATCTGGTAGTGAGAAGAGGAAGAAAAAAGAGAATGAAGAAAAAGAAAGAAAGACAGTGGTAAGTGGAGCAGATAATGATATAAGCATAACATTAACAGTAAATGACTGCTGTTCCGGTCACTGTTGCCTCTGGAGAGAGAAGTTTCTCCTCCTTAAAACTCATCAAGCCCTATCTCAGATCCACCATGTCACAGGAGAGACTTTCAGGGCTGGCTCTCATGTCTATAGAGCGCAGTGTACGAAGAGCTTTGGATCTGGAGGAAATAGTTTCTGCATTTGCTCTATCCAAGGCCCGTAAGCAGCATTTCTAGAGGCAGTGCTTACAGTACAAGGTGCTGAAGAGAATTGCGTACTTGTATTTTGTACAAAGTTTATATGTTTTTTTTTCAAGTTATTTAAGCCATTTTATTGTTCCATTGTTTATTGTTGTACTGTACATGATGCTTTCTACTGATGTGAAAACTTGTTAATTTCAGCACAATTTAGTCTGCACTGATGTGGGTTATTTACAGTGTAATGTATATTTTATACTAAGTTTATATAGGCTATTTTTAAGTTATTTATTTTATTCATATTTTTATTGTATATTTTGTACTAAGTTTATATCGGCTATTTTTAAGTTATTTATTTTATTTATATTTTTATTGTATATTTTGTACTAAGTTTATATCGGCTATTTTGAAGTTATTTCTTTTATTTATATTTTTATTTTATATTTATGTGATGCCAAATTATTTACAATGTACTGTAACAACCTTGTTGTGATTTAGTTATTTATTTTGTTTTTTATTGTCCTTTACCATTGTATTTTCACATTTGGAATTTAAAAAACTTTGGTTTCATGCATTTTTCATTGGTGTCAGATTATTGATAACATATTGGTGATGAACACTGGTCAGAAGGGCCCCCTGGAAATTTTTGCTTGGGGCCACAACAGACTTTAGAATCGCCTCTGTTTGGATGGAAACTGCAAATAACCTCCATGTTTGTGAACTTTTGTCAAACTCAATTTATTGGACTAACAACCACTATCTATACAGGATACAATGTTCAGCACAATGGAAAAGACGTTGTTGTTTTTTTCTCTCCTCATGCTGTTCTCCCTCACTCTCTCCTCCACATGACCAGCTTCTTTCAATCCTGATCATGACCTTGACCTGGAAGAAAATATGTATAAAATCACAATAAATGAATGTGTAAACAGGTATTGCCCTGTCCTAAACAAGCACAAATAAATAATAAATATATGAACATTTCCCATTATCACACAAACTGAGAATTTCAGAGTGAACAAAAGCGAATATATTATGTTTCCTTTCCCACTGGATTACACTGATATTCTGAGTTTTATTCCTGAAAAGTAGCTGGATATCATTCAGTTTCAGATGAGTGAAGTTGTGAGAAAATGCATGAACACTAACCTGTTCCTTATCCAACCATAACCACTAATTTTTGGGACATTGTTCAGACCACACTGAAGAAAAGCCTTTATTTGTCACATATATATTACAGCACAGTGATAATTCTTTACTTCATGTGTCCCAGCTTGTTAGGAAGCTGGGGTCAGCCATGATACAGCACCCCTAAAGCAGAGAGGGTTAAAGGCCTTAATCAAGGGTCACTTGGCAGTGCTGAGGCTCGATCCCCTGACCTTCTGCTCTGTTACTCAGAGCCTTAACCACTGAACCTCTACTGCAACACAACAGAGAAACAAAACAGTTTCAAATCATATTTGCGACCTAGATACAAGAACAGTGATCCCTGAAAATACAGTATCGTTTAAAAAATACATATCCTGAATTTATTTAAAATTATTCACCTTTTCGTTTTACACACTTGTGCACATTTATATATGGAGACATTGTAATGTTGATTAACTCCGGACACATTCAGTTCAGTAAGACGTAGCGCAATACACAGATTTCCCATCCAGTTAATTAGTTTTTTTTTTTTTTTACCCCTGAATTCTAATTTGCTGTTTTATTGCTTTTGTCCAAAGAGATATACATTAAAGTGTCTAAAGCACATCTTGTGTTCCAGGAAGTTTGCATGATCAGGACCTTCAGGATAGGAGCCTGATCTTACACACACACACATGCATGCCTGAGACCCGTGAGATGGACAGCATTGTACTCGTCAGTCACAACAAATTGTTGGATTTATTTTTTATTTTGATGTCAGATGATGGTCTTGCAATTTTTTTTTTTTGTCTTGATTAAAGTAGTGTTCCTGTTGGGAAGTTATTAAGGTCGAGGTTTGGACCTGAGTTTTAATCAGGTTGGATTGTCATTTTTATTTTCTGAGCAAGCTTCATTTACAGCTGTTCCACTGTCTTCCTGATTAATATCCACATACATGTGTGCACACACTGCCAGAGCTGGGTCAGAACACGGCCATGCTGCTTTCTGGGGGTGGAGAGGAGCATTGCATTTTTTTTTTTAGAATGAAAATGCCAATGGTTATTTTTCAGTTCAGTTGTGTGTCATTCTGTAAGATTCTACCAGGTTTTTATTCTCCAGGTTCTACAAGCTAGGCAGAAAATCCAGTCGGTTGTTTCAGAGGCAGCAGGTTTTGTAAGCGTTGTGGGAATAATACAGCAATGCATTGACAGAAAATGCACTTTTAATACTTCAGTATTTTTAAAAGCAAATACTTCAGTACATTAACTTAAGTAAAAAAATTGACTGTACAACTTTCACTTGTACCGGAGTAACATTTGACCAGTGGGATCTGTACTTTGACTTAAGGAATGAAGTTGCGTATTTTGTCCACGTCTGTTCATCAGTGTATTTTAAATGTACTTATTAGATTTTTCATGAGTTTAGGCATATTCTTACCAGTCACAGAAATAAGAAGTAAAAGTTCATTTGCATGAACAGCTCTGAGTCCCAGAATAGATCAACACTTTCAGCAGATGTTCATGGTTCTTCAGTCGAACTCACTCAAGCACAACACACAGCGCTGCCCTCGGCCTGCTGTTAAAGGTCTCATCTCATCTCATTATCTCTAGCCGCTTTATCCTGTTCTACAGGGTCGCAGGCAAGCTGGAGCCTATCCCAGCTGACGATGGGCAGAAGGCGGGGTACACCCTGGACAAGTCGCCAGGTCATCACAGGGTGCTTTTAAAGGTGCTGATCCAAATTACTGTCAAAGACACTTAACGACTGAAAATGGAGACATACTTTCCACATTTAAGATTTATTTCAGTACAGCAGCACCACTGACACCACCTCAGTCTGCTAAGCGTGTTTTAAAGTGTAGACTTATTTTCTTGTGGACTTTACAGCAGCTCTTTCAGAATGAGGTCATCTAAGTGGTGTTATGCTGGGAGACGGTACAGCCAAACACCTCGGACTCTTCCCAGAATTCTTTGAAGAGGGTCAGGGTCCTTCTGTTCTTCTGTGCTGGTCAGAACCCCCTCGTTCACCTCGGCACCATCCATGGTGCAGATCAGCAGCGCCCCCTGTGGAGAATAGGCTGAGAGCAGGCAGAGCAGCGAGGCTGATTCCTCAGAGAGCTGCAGAGAGGAGGGAGGTAGCAGAGACACGGAGGAGTTCACCACTGGACCATTACATTACATTACAGGCATTTAGCTTATCGAGAACGATGTACAACATGCCCAGAGCAGCCTGGGGAGCAGTTGGTGATTAGCTGCCTTGCTCAAGGGCATTTCAGCTATTTCTGATGGGGCAGGAAATGGAACCAGCAACCTTTTGGTCCCAAATCTAAACATCGCTAAACATTTGCTAAGCGTTAGGCCACAGCTTCTCCCAGTTGGTGCTCTGGTGCAGTCAGAAAAATGTGGAGCTAAACATGCTAAAGATGGTGGAGATAATAGTGAACATCAGGAGACACCCCTCTGCAATGCTCCCCCTCACAATTTTCAGCAGTACTGTGTCAACCCTAAAGACATTTCAGTTCCTGGGAAAAACCATTTCACAAGACTTGAAGTGGGAATGCAACATCAACTCCATCCTTAAAAAAAGCCCAGCAGAGGATGTACTTTTAGCAGCAACTCAGAAAGTACGGTATGTCACAGGAGCTGCTGACACAGTTGTACACCGCTGTCACTGAATCCGTCCTGTACACATCCATAACAGTCTGGTTCGGAGCAGCCTCAAAACAGGACAGGAACAGACTGCAGTGAACAATAAGGTTAGCAGAAAGGATCATCGGTGCTCCCCTGCCCAGTCTCCAGGATTTGTACATTTCATGAACCAGGAAGTATGCTGAGAAATTCATGAAGGACACCTCACACCCTGGTCACAACCTGTTCCAGCTCCTCCTCTCCAGCAGGTGCTATAGAGCATTGAGAACCAGAACCACCACACATAAGAGCAGCTTTTTCCCCTGTGCCATCAAACTCATAAATATACCTGAACCATCCTTGCCATTATATTAGTGTACAATTTTTACCTCCTGTAACATGCTCTTGTTTGCACTATTACACTGCACTCTGTGGACACTGACTGTGTGATGTGTGTATTTGTTGTATATTGTGTATTTTCTGTAATATATCCTGCACATTGTCTGTACATTGTGTACCATTGATATTGTTGATAGCATATATATTTATAATGTATACTGCAAATTGTAGATATTACAGATATTTGGATCCATAATATATTGTAGATATTGTTTTACTTGTGGTTATATTTACAGAACACATCTGTCTGATTAAAGATTTCTTCATTGGTTAGTTTTCTTTGTCACTCTGGTGTTTAAACTCAGTGATGTTTCAGTAAAACTGTCTGACTCTGGAGCACAGTGTACTGTACACACTGCAGGAGACTGGAGGAGAAATAACACCAAATGATGGATTAGTGATGAGATTCATCTCTACAGTCAGAAAAAAAACAATATACATGATCTAGGGCGGCATGGTGGTGTAGTGGTTAGCGCTGTCGCCTCACAGCAAGAAGGTCCAGGTTTGAGCCCCGGGGCCGGCGAGGGCCTTTCTGTGTGGAGTTTGCATGTTCTCCCCGTGTCCGCGTGGGTTTCCTCTGGGTGCTCCGGTTTCCCCCACAGTCCAAAGACATGCAGGTTAGGTTAACTGGTGACTCTAAATTGACCGTAGGTGTGAATGTGAGTGTGAATGGTTGTCTGTGTCTATGTGTCAGCCCTGTGATGACCTGGCGACTTGTCCAGGGTGTACCCCGCCTTTCGCCCGTAGTCAGCTGGGATAGGCTCCAGCTTGCCTGCGACCCTGTAGAAGGATAAAGCAGCTAGAGATAATGAGATGAGATGAGTATAATCAAATACATTTTTCAAACTTCTAAAATAATGGAAATTTGAGAAACAAAAGGATGTTACACAAAAATCACATCTCACTGAGTGGATTTGGAGGAAAAATACATGTAAAATATATTCTTTACACATTACAACATGAATCTGAACACACTCCATTTCAGTCATTAATCTGAACACACTCCATTTCAGTCATTAATCTGAACACACTCCATTTCAGTCATTAATCTGAACACACTCCATTTCAGTCATTAATCTGAACACACTCCATTTCAGTAATTAGTAAACAGGTTACTTACGGCCCACAGACAGTTTGGTTCCTCCACCAAAAGTCCACCACAGTGATACAAACAGGTTTAGCGGTCGTACAAAAACCCTGCTGCTCTAAACTCACTGCTCTCTCCATCCATTTAAACCTCTTATTACAAAACAGCTACAAAACACCAACTTCTGCTCACATCAGCTGATTAATACACTAACTCTCTGACTGTTTTACTACATTTTACTGTTTTTTTTTTCTTTTAAAACACCAAGAGTGTCAATCTAAACTGAGGATGCAATTAGTGAGTGAGAAACACAAATACATTACACAAAATAAAAGTTGAAATTTCACAAAATGTAGATCTGCAATTGCACAGGATTTACCCAGAATGCCTCATGGAGTAAAAATGCTGATGTTCTCATGAGAAATTTACAATATATGACTGAATGTGTGGAGCTAAAGTGAGAATAATTCCTCCACTGCTTCTGTAGACTGATAGAAAGTTATGATATGATATTTAAGTCCTACAATGATCTAAATATTAATTTACAGTCAAAAATATGAGTGTGTATTTACTCACTGCCAACATTGATGCTGCTTCTTCCACCATAAATCCACTACAGTGAGAAACTCATTAACATTCAGTACAAACACCATCCAGTGAAAGTTGAAGCTTCTCTCTCTAATTCACTTATTTATGCATCTTAGACCTCAAAGTGTTTTACAGAAAATCTCCATCTGACCCCACAAGTAAAATTCACACAATAACTCTGTAGTAGTGTGAGAATGACAGTAAGATTGGGGGAATGTGGTAAAGGTGTTTCCATACTTAGAGGACACTTTGCATTGGCAGCACATGCTTCAGTGCTCTGGGAGTGTTTATAGCGCTGTGACTTTAACACTTCATGACTGAGAGCTGCTGCTACAGCAACTTCACCCACAGCTACCATGACTTTGATCCCCGTCTTCATCTGGACACTGATCCTCTGGACTCAAGGTCAGACACGGCTTTGCCTTTTATATTTTAAAAAAACTGGTCAAGACAATACATTTTTCAGGTTTGTCTCATGATTATTCTTTCAACAGTTTCTGTATCATACTTTTTTTTTCAGAATGCAGAGGTCAAGTCACAGTAACTCAGACTCCTGCAGTGAAATCTGCTCTTCCAGGAGAAACAGTCACCATCAACTGTAGAACCAGTCAGGCCGTGACTAAGGACTCATCTGGTGACTGGTTACACTGGTATCAGCAGAAACCTGGAGAAGCTCCTAAACTCCTGATTAAACTTGTGAATCAGCGACAGTCAGGTTTTCCAGCTCGTTTCAGTGGCAGTGGTTCTGGATCTGATTTCACTCTGACCATCAGTGGAGTCCAGACTGAAGATGCAGGAGATTATTACTGTCAGAGTGTACATTACATCAGTAGCAAAGACCTGTTCACACAGTGTTATAGAGTCGTACAAAAACCTCCCTCAGTCAGATTGTAGAGAGACTGCACTGCTGCAGCTGGGAGAGACTGCAGGTGCTGAGTTGGAGGATGTGATACGGCACAATGACCCTCTGTGGAGGAGAGGAACCACACCACACTAACTCACAACTCACATTAGAAATCTCTCAATAATCATCACACCACACTGCACACAGTCCATCACATCCACTACTGTAAGATCAATAGTTACTGTAAGATCAATAGTACCTGTCACACCTGAAACATCTTTAGAAAGAAGAACAGCTTTAGAGATAACATATCCGTATCTGCACTGATGGCTGGTTGTGATATTGAATACGGGCTAAATCCAATTTTACTCCTCATCTCTGACTTGCTGTTACTATTATGAAGCCATTAGAGATGAGCCTTATGACACTCACTGTGACACTCAGTGAGTCTCATTATATAAGCATAAATAAGACATACACACTCATTAAAATACACAAAGACATCAAGTTTAAATCCAGTGATTAATGTCTGTAATTTTTCTTGCTGTTTGAGGAGCCATGTGTTTGATCAGTGTTCATGGTGTCCTGATATTGACTAACTCACAGGTTCCTAACCCTGGTTTACCCCTTGTCCACCCCAGGATCCCCTGTCTTGCACATTTCAGCACTTTCCCTGCACTCAACACACCTCATTTAATGTTTACACTAATTAACAGTGCTTGTTGATTTGAGTGAGTGTGTTAGTGCAGGTAAAAGAGTAAAATGTGCAGAACAGGGGACACTCTAGGGCCAGAGACAGGAAGCTGTGGACATTCAAATAAACTCTCATTCCATACTGACAGGGGTGGTGTTGGGGGGGGTTATGTCTATTCTTAGGGCCAAACACTGTCTGGGGCCCTCAGGACTCAATACAAATATTATCATGTGTAAGTTAATTTAATAAAAAAAATATTTCTTTCAGAATGTTATCTCTTAAAATGAGCAAATTTTCTTCTTGTTTGGTTTTCCATTTTTCGCAAAATTATTAGACTAGATAGTCTTTATATTTCACCCTGTCCCTATTCATTACATGGTACAGTCTTGCGTAGGCAGAGCCAGAGCATGACACCACGTTAGGTTTGTTGTTTTCAAATCAAGCACTAAAGTCAGTTGCGCACAATACAGGTAGAATTGATGGTGAGTCATCACTAGATTGAAACCATCATGAAGAAGTCGGGTTACCAGAAATGTAAAGAGAGGCAGCAGAAAGCTGAGGGAGAGAGAAAAAGGACTGACAGTTAGTCACCCAGTTTTTCTTGAAGAAAGGTAGCTGATACGTTTATTCACTCTTTTTCCTTTGGTGGCTATTAACCTCACATGCTAATGTTAATGCTACAGAAGATTATTATTGTGGCTTAACCACTTTTTGGATGACCAAGCTAACAACTTAATTTCCAATGCAGTGACATTTTTCTTAAATATTTCATCGGTTACCTTTATTGCCACTGAAAATGAGATGAGTAATGAATGTAATTTTGGTCTGCAAAGAGCTCAGTGAATTTGTTGGCCCACTATACAGCTAGTGCGCCACCTAAGTTAAAATGCCTGCTAATAAATAGCTTGTTCACAAATGACATCTTCACTCAACATGCACAGATGCAGCCTCAGGATTAGGGAACCCTGCCTCAACCCCCCTTCCAGTTGAAGCAGAAGGAGGTGAGCAGTATTTTGTTTATAATGTATTTACAGATAAATCTATGAATAATGAGTGGCATGGTGGTCTAGTGGTTAGCACTGTTGCCTCACAGCAAGAAGGTCCTGGGTTCGAGCCCAGTAGCCGACAAGGGCCTTTCAGTATGGAGTTTGCATGTTCTTCCAGTGTGTGTGTGGGTTTCCTCCAGGTGCTCTGGTTTCCCCCACAGTCTAAAGACATGCATGTTAGGCTAATTGGTGGCTCTAAATTGACTGTAGATGTGAGTGTGAATGGTTGTTTGTCTCTATGTGTCAGCCCTGCGATGACCTGGTGACTTGTCCTCTTGCCCATGTGAGCTGGAATAGGCTCCTGCGACCCTGTACAGGATAAGCGGTTATAGATAATGGATGGATGGATCTGTAAATAAAGGGCTTTGGGGTTAAGGCTCATGCAGACTGATTTTTCGTATTTATGCTGCATTAACCAAGTGAGCAGCTACTGTAGCTATAGCAAACAAGTACAATTTTAGCTGATAACGTTCATATAGAAATTCCAATAATGAAATGGACAACTGGCATATGAAATGAACAAAAACTAGCTAAAAAGACTGTTAGATAGCTTGATTTAAGATGTAAAGGGAATAAAGCCATTGTCACTTTTAAGATCACCCTTTTAAAAAACTTTTTTCCCTTTTTGATCAACTAACCTTACTAACGAAGCATGCAGCTCATTCCATCCAAGTTCATAATACATACACATGGTTCTCAAAACATGCTGTGTTAGTACAATTATATGACAGATTCAGAATTATGTGCCTTATGGATACTTTGGAGCCAAGGCCCTCTTCAAGCCATGATGCAGCCCGAGAGGAGGCCAGAGATATTCACAAAGAAGAAGAGGCTAAGAATGACAGTGCAAGTAGTGACAGCAGCACAGATGAGGAGGAGGAAGCAGTGAAGAGCAAAAAACAAAGTGAGGCTGAGATCAGGGACATTTCAGTCACTGAGTCACATACACTGGTTTCAGAACTAGATGATCTGCTGTCAGTTGAGCCAGGCTTGTGGCCAGCAAAATTAAGCGACAGTGACAGGACAACTATTGTTAGAAAATTGGCAACAAGGGAAGACAAAGAAATACCCAAAGATTCAGAGGGAAAGCCATTTCCAGACTACTTGAAATACCCCAAGGCACCAAACAGCAGAGAAAAGGTTAAAAGGTGCTGGTTAGTTCATAGTGACAGTGCAAATGCTCTTTTTTGCATTCCTTGTGCTCTTTTTTCACATGGATTAAAAAGGCCTTCTCATAGCGCTCTGAATAAGGACCACGGGTACAAGATGTGTGATGTTAAGTGGTGCTGCATGTACATTGCTGGAGTGCACAGATTGATGCTGTTTAACATGGAGCAAAACCTGATGTCATTGAGGCCCTTGGCTCCATACTCAGCTCATGCAGTCTCACAAGTGAGGCTAGACCTGAAGCTGTTGGTCTAAGGAAGTACTTTATGTTGTTTGATGTCATTGTACTTCTGACCATTTGGATGAAAGTATTGCAATGTTTTGATGACCGAAATGTGATACTCCAGTCAGGGAAAATATCACTTGAGGTGGAGGCAGCCAGTGTAAATGCACTCTAAGATGTGATGCAGGCTCTGAGAAATGGATGGGATTCTCTCCTCTCTGAGGCATCATTGATTGCTAATCAAATGGGGGTTCCACCTCAGTTTAGAAAAGAACTCAGCCATGAGAAGAAGAGGAAGAGGTTCCAGGATGAGACCTCAGAGGAAGCAGGTCAGGAAGACAGTGCAGAAACAACATTTCGAAATACTGTATTTTTCACTGCCCTGGAGCAGATAATAAGTGACTTGGACACTCGGTTCCAAACCATAGCAAATATTGTTGAAGAATTTGCAGCCACACATGAAGTTGGGCAGATAAGTGACAGTATTGTTTCTTCTCTGTGTTGGCCACTGATAATTAAGTATGCAAGGGACCTCACACCTCAGTTTGAGAATGAAATCAGGCATCTTATTCAATATTTTCTGCTACTTTCCACTCTGACTGCACCTGTCTTTCTCTCCTAAATGCAATTTACAAATTGCAACTCCAGAGCGTTTTTGGAGAGGGTTGCATTGCCTTTAGGATTTTTTGCACACTCCCATTTACTGTTGCTGGTAGAGAAAGGGTATTTAGTAAGCTGAAACTGATCAAGAGCCATCTGAGATCAACAATGGCTCAGGAGAGGCTGAATAATCTTGCAGTCCTTTCAATCAAAAGCAAGTTGGCTCTGTCACTTGACTTTAAAGAGCTGATCAATGATTTTGCTACCAAGAAGGTTCAGTGTTTATCTTTTGGAATTTGAATCCTTGGTGTTAAAAATATTCTCGCGCTTCTGTTTTCGATGCATCCATTTGCAGGCAGCATGGTATGACCAAATTGTTGATGTAAAATTTATGAGCGTGTTAAATAAATGTTCCCCTCTGTTGCACAACAAAGCACATAAGCCACTTTAAAAATGCATGTAGAGTATGTACAGTGGTTATCTAGCTCATTGTTGTTATTGTTCAAGTCTTTATTTAATAATTTATTTAATGTATAATTAAATTTATTTAATCAATTGATGAATGTTGAGTTTTTCTCACTGGATTGTGGATTACTGTATTTCCAGGTGTTTTTTTTTTTTTAAATTAAATTGGCACAGCCAAGAAAAAAAAAAACGAATCATGTAATTTTCTTCTCTGAATTAAATTATTATTCATCAACCTAGAAATGTAACTGCATATAATGAGTCAGTACATGAAGGAGACATCAGGATAAATTTGGAAATCTGTTTGAGACACCAAGGCCAGCCTACACAAAGTTTATACTTATCTATGAGCTCCAGCCTGGGGAGGTCTCGAACTAAAGACTGACACTGAGGGGTGAAAAGTAATATCAGGGTATGGACCTTGTGCGTGTGACGTCATGGTCACATGATTATCTGTTTACACCGCCATATTGGGGATAACGCTTTCGCAAGTTTGATAGTGATACCCGCTGTCGCGATGTCTTCTTCTCAAGTCTGCCTCTCGACTTATGCTGAATCCCTGGATATCACAGCAAAAAATCTTTATAGAGATAAGATTGCTGTCTTAGGGGTCGACCCATATATGATTAGTAAGAGTGAAACCAAATCTGCGCTTGATTGTTCAAGTAATGAGCTGCCAGACGTAAGTTACCCTGATGTATATCATTATCTAATCAACACGCCAGGGGGTTACAGTGGTCAGTCACTAAAAGCCTACAAGTCACTATAAGCTTACAGATATTTCTCCTCAGGATGGGTACGGAACGTGCTAGTTCATATGCGTGAAAAGCGTTTTGTTATTTCTTCACAGGTGTGTACCATACATTGACTTTTCAGAATAGATCTTATTTGCATATCACTATTATCGAATCATGTAGCATGATACTGTTTTTTAATTATTAGTAGTACTAACTATTGTGTATAGATATTACTAGATCTAGTTTTAGTAATGGCAATGTAGAATGCCATGAGTCAAGGATTTAGGAAACATAAAAATTGAAAATGCACAAGCGTATCATGTTTATTACAAAAAATGTATATTATTTACGCGTTATACTGAAACAGTTAACGTGACAGGGGTAGAAGCCACTTGCCTGACACAAAATGTTGGGCACACAATCTCGAGTGTTCGCTTGGTTCCCAGTCAACACGTTTAACGGCAGCAATCCACTTCTTCCTCCGCTCTTGATCAGCGGGGAACCGGTAAAATGATAAACCCTCCATGCTTTTTCTGTTTGAGCACCCGACTGCCACACAACAAGCCATTCTGACTGAAAATTTTAATCAATCTCCAAAAATTTCCACGTGTGAAGTGAGCTGCGGCTTGATACCCAATATGGTGGATAAACAGACTTGACCTCTGACCTATGATGTTGGTGCACAAGGTCCATAAACAAGGTCTGTGTCTTCTGTGATCAATTCAGTAGAGGTGTTCAGATCCAGTGGGTCATTACTGGTGTCTGACAAACTCAGATTTTGTTGAATGAATAACTCGCTAACACTAATAATTAATTAAAAGCAGTAATAACACTTCCTCTGGATAAACTAAGGGAAGTGATTTATTTTTTTAATTATTTATTTATTTTTGCAGGGGTGGGTGAGGGGGGTGTTTATTATATTTTTTAGAGGGCCCAAAATTTCTAGCAGCGCCCCTGCATAGTAAATTGTAACATGTCTTTTAGTGTCGGAAATTCACTACAAAAGTAATACTGATGATTTTTGTAACAGAATATTGATTTGAGTTCAGTCTGAGTAACATCCAGGTTTACAGTTGTGATTAATACAGTAGGTGTAACAGCATTTCCATAACCATCACACCAGTCCCCAATTCACCAATGAGTGAAAGTAACAAGAAGCATTCCACTTACTCTCTTTTAAACATAAACGCTTTATAATTTAATTCACATCCTCACTGTCGATACTTTCTCTTGATTATTATTATTATTATTATTATTATTATTATTATTATTTGTCTTTATAATGAATATATATAATATTAATATTATATATATTACGGTCCATAACAGATACTGAGACAGATGCTTTGGTGATTTGTTTATGATGTACATGAACAATAATGTGCAACAAAAGTGTTTCATGATTCAAAGGCTTTTATTAATAATTCAAAGCAGGACATTGCAGTGATACACACACTTAACACACATCTAAGTGATCATTAAGAAGAAGAGTTGAGTTAAACTGAGGAGTGTGTGAGCTCACATGTTAATAACACAAATGAAATGATGAAAGTGGGACATTTGAGCAGTAAAGGCCACATGTAACACACAGTGAAGCAGTAGAAGGTGAGCTGAGTAAAGTGTGTGTGAGCTCACAGCTCTGAGCACTGCTCTGTGTTCACTCTGCCCACCACAGTAGGTTGGTTGTCTTTGGAGGCCTCACAGGTCACCACCTTGTTCCTCCACTGCTCCGGGTGGAGGCTCAGCGTGCTGCTCCAGCTGTAGAGGCCGTCCGCGTGCAGAACGGCGGTGCTGCGGCTCTCCCCCGAGCTCCAGCTGCTCCCATCAACCTTCCAGCTCAGTGTCCAGTCCGAGGGGAAGCCCTTGTCGGCCACACACGAGTGTGACCTTCTCCTGCTGCAGCTCCACACTGGAGGGAGGCAACACCGTCACACTGGGCTGAGTGACACCTACACACACACACACACACACACACACACACACACACACAGAGTTGAGACAGGAATGGACAGCTGTCAGTCACTCAGGCTTCGTTTCAGCTCACTGTGTGTTTCACTTCCCTTTATATCTTACAGAGCAGAACTGCGTTCAGTGGAGCATCACAAACGTTTCACACTCAGTTCAAACACTTTTACATCTTAGATCTATAATCATTTATATTACAGTTATCCCTGGACAGGAAAATTGAATTATACTGAGTATTCAGTAATTAAAATCTGAAGCTCATTTTATAACATGAATAAGCCACATTTAAAATACAGAATATTTACCACTTAAGCAAATTCAGTTTTGGTTTCTACATTTAAATCTGTTTCAGGACTCACAGTCTCTAAGATATTAAATGTCGTTAAAGTCATTCAACAAAAATGTCATCTGTAATTTGCACGATATCTACTTTGCTTTTAGATTTAAATTATAATTAACTACCGGCAATATAATCAAAGACATTTTTCAAACTTCTAAAATAAGGGAAATTTGAGAAACAGAAGGACGTGATACAAAAATCACATCTGATCTGGATTTGGAGGAAAAATAAATCTAAAATATATTCTTTACACATTACACCATGAATCTGAACACACTCCATTTCAGTCATTAATCTGAACACACTCCATTTCAGTCATTAATCTGAACACACTCCATTTCAGTCATTAATCTGAACACACTCCATTTCAGTAATTAGTAAACAGGTTACTTACGGCCCACAGACAGTTTGGTTCCTCCACCAAAAGTCCACCACAGTGATACAAACAGGTTTAGCGGCCGTACAAAAACCCTGCTGCTCTAAACTCACTGCTCTCTCCATCCATTTAAACCTCTTATTACAAAACAGCTACAAAACACCAACTTCTGCTCACATCAGCTGATTAATACACTAACTCTCTGACTGTTTTACTACATTTTACTGTTTTTTTCTTTTTATCCACCAAGAGTGTCAATCTAAACTGAGGATGCAATTAGTGAGTGAGAAACACAAATAAATTACAAAAAATAAAAGTTGAAATTTCACAAAATGTAGATCTGTAATTGCACAGGTTTTACCCAGAATGCCTCATGGAGTAAAAATGCTGATGTACTCATGAGAAATTTACAATATATGACTGAATGTGTGGAGCTAAAGTGAGAATAATTCCTCCACTGCTTCTGTAGACTGATAGAAAGTTATGATATGATATTTAAGTCCTACAATAATCTAAATATTAATTTACAGTCAAAAATATGAGTGTGTATTTACTCACTGCCAACATTGATGCTGCTTCTTCCACCATAAATCCACTACAGTGAGAAACTCATTAACATTCAGTACAAACACCATCCAGTGAAAGTTGAAGCTTCTCTCTCTAATTCACTTATTTATGCATCTTAGACCTCAAAGTGTTTTACAGAAAATCTCCATCTGACCCCACAAGTAAAATTCACACAATAACTCTGTAGTAGTGTGAGAATGACAGTAAGATTGGGGGAATGTGGTAAAGGTGTTTCCATACTTAGAGGACACTTTGCATTGGCAGCACATGCTTCAGTGCTCTGGGAGTGTTTATAGCGCTGTGACTTTAACACTTCATGACTGAGAGCTGCTGCTACAGCAACTTCACCCACAGCTACCATGACTTTGATCCCCGTCTTCATCTGGACACTGATCCTCTGGACTCAAGGTCAGACACTGCTTTTCCTTTTATATTTTAAACAAACTCTTCAAGACAATACATTTTTCAGGTTTGTCTCATGATTATTCTTTCAACAGTTTCTGTATCATACTTTTTTTTTCAGAATGCAGAGGTCAAGTCACAGTAACTCAGACTCCTGCAGTGAAATCTGCTCTTCCAGGAGAAACAGTCACCATCAACTGTAGAACCAGTCAGGCAGTGTCCAAGGACTCATCTGGTGACCGGTTACACTGGTATCAGCAGAAACCTGGAGAAGCTCCTAAACTTCTGATTAAATATGTAAATCAGCGAGTGTCAGGTTTTCCAGCTCGTTTCAGTGGCAGTGGATCTGGATCTGATTTCACTCTGACCATCAGTGGAGTCCAGACTGAAGATGCAGGAGATTATTACTGTCAGAGTTACCACAGTGGGAATGTGTTCACACAGTGTTATAGAGTCGTACAAAAACCTCCCTCAGTCAGATTGTAGAGAGACTGCACTGCTGCAGCTGGGAGAGACTGCAGGTGCTGAGTTGGAGGATGTGATACGACACAAGTTCACAACTCACAGTCGAAATCTTTCAATAACCATGATGATTATGAAAAGTGAGTATATAGTAAGCTATATTTCAATTAAATTAGTTCAGCAACGAAAGATGTAGGATTAGACTTCGAGGCTTTTTTGAATTTTTCCTGCTATATTTTCACTCAGTCCTCCTTTGAGCCCAACACCGAATTGGTTCAGAAAAAGGAAATATGGCTAATCATTTCGAAGGCCATTGTTCTGAAAAACTTAGATGAAGCTGTTGACTGTTTGCCCATTTCTGGTACATCACACACTGACATTACTGACCCTAAAGTGTATACCATGTCAGTTGCATAAGTATTCACACACACTGCACTTTTCCACATTTTCTAGTGTTACAGCCGAGAACTGAAATGCACTTAAGTGGGACTAAAGGTCATGAAGCTACACAAAACCTCCCACATTACTGAAGTTTGGGGAAAATCAGTCAAGATTCTTATGAGTTAATTAACTCTAAATTAGGCAGCACGGTGGTGTAGTGGTTAGCACTGCCGCCTCAAACCAAGAATGTCCGGGAGGGTTTGAGCCCCGTGGCCGGCGAGGGCCTTTCTGTGCGGATTTTGATGTTCTCCCCGTGTCCACGTGGGTTTCCTCCGGGTGCTCCGGTTTCCCCCACAGTCCAAAGACATGCAGGTTAGGTTAACTGGTGACTCTAAATTGACCGTAGGTGTGAATGTGAGTGTGAATGGTTGTCTATGTGTCAGCCCTGTGATGACCTGGCGACTTGTCCAGGGTGTACCCCGCCTTTCGCCCGTAGTCAGTTGGGATAGGCTCCAGCTTGCCTGCGACCCTGTAGAAGGATAAAGCGGCTCAAGATAATGAGATGAGATGAGACACTTGTACACATTTATATATGGAGACATTGTAACATTGATTAGCGACGGCCACATTCACTCCAGTAAGACACAGATTTCCCATCCAGTTAATTTGTTTTGTTTTTTTTGTCCCTGAATTCTAATTTGCTGTTTTATTGCTTTTATCCAAGGAGATATACATTAAAGTGTCTAAAGCATATCTTATGTTCCAGGAAGTTTGCATGATCAGGACCTTCAGGAGAAGAGACTGATCTCTCTCTCTCTCTCTCTCTCTGTACAATTGGAAGAGATTTTAGGTCTTGAATCAGACTCAATGACTGCCTCGATATGTCATTCCCCCCATCAATCTGTCAACATTTTGTCTTTCAGTGTCTTCACTCCTGTCATAGTTTATGACTATTTTTATGTTTTCTCAGAGATCAGATTATTCTTCAGTATATTTAAAATGTACTTGTTAGATTTTTCATGAGTTTAGGCAGATTCTTCCCAGTCAGAGAAATAAGAAGTAACAGTTCATTTGCATGAACAGCTCTGAGTCCCAGAATAGATCAACACTTTCAGCAGATGTTCATGGTTCTTCAGTCGAACTCACTCAAGCACAACACACAGCGCTGCACTCGACCTGCTGTTAAAGGTGCCGATCCAAATCACTGTCAAAGACACTTCACGACTGAAAAAGGAGACATGCTTTCCACATTTAAGCTTTATTTCAGTACAGATACACCACTGACTCCACTCCAGTCTTCTAAATATGTTTTAAAGTGTACACTTCTATTCTAGTGGACTTTACAGCGGCTCTTTCAGAACGAGGTGATCTGAGTGGTGTTGTGGTGGGAGATGGTACAGCCGAACACCTCGGACTCTTCCCAGCATTCTTTGAAGAGGGTCAGGGTGCTGAAGGGTCCTTCTGTTCTTCTGTGCTGGTCAGAACCCCCTCATTCACCTCGACACCATCAATGGTGCAGCTCAGTAGCGCCCCCTGTGGAGAATAGGCTGAGAGCAGGCAGAGCAGCGAGGCCGATCCTTCAGAGAGCTGCAGAGAGGAGGGAGGGAGCAGAGACACGGAGGAGTTCACCACCGGACCAGCTGGAGAACACACACACACAGTGTCAATGTGGTTATATTTACAGAACACAATTGTCTGATTAAATGTTTTTTTCATTGGTTAGTTTTCTTTGTCACTCTGATGTTTAAACTCAGTGATGATTCAGTAAACCTGTCTGACTCTGGAGCGCAGTGTACTGTACACACTGCAGGAGACTGGAGGAGAAATAACACCAAATGATGGATTAGTGATGAGATTCATCTCTCCAGTCAGAAAAAAAACAACAACATGATCCATAAAGATAGTAAGGAAAGAACTTTTTATTGCTGCTCACCTCTAAATCTCCTCTGTAGTCAGTCTGAATCCTGATGGAATTAAAGTGAAAGACTCAACTTCTGTCATTTCTCTACTACATTTATACACCTGTAATTTCCAGGAAATCTCTCATTTTGACTTTCTGATCAGTGAAAGTTTAAACTTCTCTCTCTCTCACTCACTTTTATGCATATTAGATCTACAGTGGTGCTTGAAAGTTTGTGAACCCTTTAGAATTTTCTATATTTCTGCATAAATATGACCTAAAACATCATCAGATTTTCACACAAGTCCGAAAAGTAGATAAAGAGAACCCAGTTAAACAAATGAGACAAAAATATTATACTTTTTCATTTATTTATTGAGGGAAATGATCCAAAATTACATATCTGTGAGTGGCAAAAGTATGTGAACCTCTAGGATTAGCAGTTAATTTGAAGGTGAGATTAGAGTCAGGTGTTTTCAATCAGTGGGATGACAATCAGGTGTGAGTGGGCACCCGGTTTTATTTAAAGAACAGGGATCTATCAAAGTCTGATCTTCACAACACATTTCTGGAAGTGTATCGTGGCACGAACAAAGGAGATTTCTGAGGACGTCATAAAAAGCGTTGTTGATGCTCATCAGGCTGAAGAAGGTTACAAAACCATCCAAACACACCTCGTTTAACGCTTCAGCTAATTAACCGTGCTTGCTGAGTTGAGTGAGTGTGTTAGTGCAGGTAAAACATTAAAATGTGTAGGACAGGGGACACTCCTTACATCTAAAGTGCTAATTGTTAATGAACTTATTACTGATCAGGAGTTTAATGTACTGTTTTTAACTGAAACATGGATGAAGCCAAATGAATATAGAGCATTAAATGAAGCGAGTCCTCCTGGATACAGTTATATACACCTGCCTCGTCTAACTGGCAGAGGACGAGGTGGCGCAGTTATCTATAATGATTATCTAGGTGTAGCACATAAACCTGGTGATAAATTTAATACATTTGAAGTTCTTCATACTAATATAATGTATGCAAAATAAGTCTACCCAGTTAATTCCGTTACTTATTATTTACAGGCCCCCGGGGCCATATTCTGAGTTTCTTTCTGAATTTGCAGATTTTATGTCAGACCTGGTTATTTCCTTAGCCAAAGCTTTAGCTGTCGGAGATTTTAATATTCACTTCAATAACCCAGAAGACCCTTTGAAAACAGCGTTTGTGTCCATTTTAGATTCAGTAGGGGTTAATCAGAATGTCATAGGACCAGTGGTGATCACTCCCTCGATCTAATACTAACATTCGGGTTAAACATAGAAAATATAGTCATACTTCCACAGTCTGAAGTTCTCAGATCATTATCTCATCTCATTCATAATATGTCTGAGTAATAATATATGCACCTCACCACGCTACTGTATTAAACATACATTCACATCAACTACTGCACAGAGCTTTATAAATGATCTCCCAGAGTTATCAACTTTGATTGGGTCACTGTCAGCCCCTGCAGAACTCGATCAGGCAACTGAATGCTTAACGTCAACATTCCGCTATACTTTAGATAATGTAGGTCCTCTTAAAAGGAAAATGATCAGAGAGAAAAAATTAGCACCCCGGTATAATGATGACGCACTTTAAAACAGACCACTCAAAAATTGCAATGTAAATGGTGTCAAACAAAATTGGTAGCGTTCAAATTAGCTTAGAAGAAGAGCCTCCTGAAGTATAGAAAATCTCTTAGTGCTGCTAGATCAACATATCTCTCCTCCCAAATAGAAGATAACAAAAATAATCTTAGATTCCTATTTAATACTGTAGCAAAATTAACCAGGAATAAGTCCACTATAGACACATGCACACCTGTAGTATGTAGTCGCAACGACTTCATGATTTTTTTTTTTTATGAGAAAATTGAAAATATCCGACAAAAAAATTCAAACTACTAATTTAAGGTCAGACCCTGTAGTTAACAATATAAGTGTATCAGATCAGCAATTAGAATGTTTTACTCCCCTGAGAGAAATTGAATTACTTTCATTAATCTCCGCATCAAAATCCTCAACTTGTGTACTTGACCCCTTACCTACACGTCTATTCAAACAGGTAATACCTGAAGTAATTGAACCACTTTGAAAAAGAATAAATTCTTCTCTTAGGATCAGTTATGTACCCAAATCCTTTAAACTAGCAGTTATCAAACCCCTGATTAAAAAACCTGACCTTGATCCCTGTCAGCTGTCCAATTATCAGCCAATATCAAACCTCCCCTTTATCTCCAAGATCCTTGAAAAAGCTGTGGCACAGCAGTTATGCTCATATTTGCATAGGAATAATATTCATGAAATGTATCAGTCAGGATTTAGACCTCATCATAGCACAGAGACAGCTCTGATTAAAGTAATAAATGACCTACTGTTGGTGTCTGATCAGGGCTGTGTCTTGCTGCTTGTGTTGCTTGACCTTAGTGCAGCATTTGGTACCATTGATCATTCCATTCTTCTGGATAGACTAGAAAACGTTGTGGGAGTTAAGGGAACGGCCCTCTCCTGGCTCAGGTCTATTTAACTGATCGCTATCAGTATGTTGATGTAAATGGTGATTTTTCTAGACATACTGAGGTAAAGTTTAGTGTTCCACAAGGTTCTGTCTTGGGTCCACTGCTTTTTTCTTTATATATGTTACCTCTGGGTGATATTGTTTGTAAAGATTGTATTAGTTTCCACTGTTATGCTGATGACACACAGTTGTATGTTTCTGCAAAACCAGATGAGAGACACCAGCTTCGTAGAATTGAAGAATGTGTAAAGGACATTAGACACTGGATGCTTACATATTAACTACCTTCTGCTTAACTCTGACAAGACTGAAGTACTTGTACTAGGACCACATGCAGCTAGAAGTAAGTTTTCTGATTACATAGTAACTCTGGATGGCCTTTCTGTTTCTTCACGTGCAGCAGTAAAAGACCTCAGGTGATTATTGACCCCCGTCTTTCATTCGAAACTCACATCTATAACATTACCCGGATAGTCTTCTTTCATCTCAGAAATATTGCTAAGATAAGAAATTTAATGTCACTACACGACGCAGAAAAACTTATTCATGCTTTTTTTACCTCCAGGTTGGATTATTGTAATGCCTTAATGTCTGGATGTTCCAACAAGTGAATAAACAAGTTCCAGTAGGTTCAAAATGCAGCAGCAAGAGTCCTTCCTAGAACTAGAAAATATGACCACATCACCCCTGTCTTATCCACACTGCATTGGCTCCCAATCAAATTTCATATTGATTATAAAATACTACTATTGACCTTCAAAGCACTGAATGGTCTCGCACCACAGTACCTGAGTGAACTTCTGGTCCTTTATGACCCGCCACGCCTACTTAGATCAAAAGGTGCAGGCTATCTGCTGGTACCTCGTATAGTGAAGGCTACATCAGGGGGCAGAGACATTTCTTACAAAGCCCCACAGTTATGGAACAGCTTTCCAAGTAATGTTCGGGACTCAGACACAGTCTCAGTGTTTAAGTCTAGGCTGAAAACATATCTGTTTAGTCAAGCCTTTTATTAATGGTGTTTATGAGGTAAAGGAGTAGATCTGGAGGGTCCTCAACCATAGAGTGTTTTGGTAAACTGGGATGTATGGATGTTGTCAGTCCCCCACTCGCTTGCTCACTCGAGTTTGTTGGTGGTATAGTGGCTGGCTGCTTTATGTCCTGGGGCTCCCTCATGCCTGTGTTACCTTCTGGCTCTCCCCTTTTAGTTATGCTGTCATATTTAGTTTCGCCAGAGTCCCTGCTTGTACTCAGTGCAAAATGTATACTGTTCCTACTTATTCAGGTGACACTGGGTATACCTAACAACCTGTGTTTTCTCTCTCTTCCTCCCCCACCCCCAATCTGTCCCTCTGAGTTACATGTCAATCCTGAGATTGAGATGCTGACCTCTTCTGCTCCTCGGACCTGCCTGATCCATTCTGATGCCCTGTGTCTGGTTGGAGTTTCATCACATCGCTCCTGTGGAGGACGGCCCCATATGGACAGTTGAAAGTCATACTTGGAAGACATTCTAGAGACTTACAGTAATGCTTTTATGGCTGAGGACTACAGTTGACTTGCTAACTTTAGGACTGCAGTTGTCACTCAAGGTTGCATCAGTGAAGAGTTATAACAATCAACAAAACTGACTTCATGTTAAAATTGTTAATGTTATAGTGATGTTGTCTCTTGTTGCCCAAATGAGGATGGGTTCCCTTTTGAGTCTGGTTCCTCTCGGGGTTTCTTCCTCATGTCGTCTGAGGGAGTTTTTCCTTGCCACTGTCTACCACAGGCTTGCTCATTGGGGATAGATTAGGGATAAAATTCGCTCATGTTTTAAGTCATTCAAATTCTGTAAAGCTGCTTTGCAACAAGGTTTATTGTTAAAAGCGCTATACAAATAAACTTGACTTGACTTGATCTGCATCATACGGAAGCCAAGAGAGGCCCTTCATATAATCTTTTTTTATTCACCTTGTTATCCCGAGATAACGACATAATTAATTCAGGATCTCGAGAAAACAACACAACTAATTCGAGATCTCGAGAAAACAAAACTGTTATTTCGAGATCTCGAGAAAACAAAACAATTATTCCGTTATCTCGAGAAAACAAAACAATTATTTCATGATCTCAGCTGGATCACTGTGTCTCCATCGGTAGAGACAAAGCCGGGCCAGTCTTCTGCGGAGGTGCCGCGGACTAATTTTGAAATTATCCCTTATTAAAAGACTTAATGCAATCTCTCCCTGTGTCAACCCCTGATCAAAATATTGCCTTATTAGGTGATCGATTATTCCAGACATTCTAATGACCAAAGTTGCGTCTATACAGAATGAGAAATAGCCCCAAAGTCAGCATATCACAAGTCTCTTGGTGTACCTGAATGAACCATTTCTCAGCTGTTTACTCGAGATCATGAAATAATTGTTTTGTTTTCTTGAGATCACGGAATAATTGTTTTGTTTTCTCAAGATCTCGAAATAACGGTTGTGTTTTCTCGAGATCTCGAACTAGTTGTGTTGTTTTCTCGAGATCCTGAATTAATTATGTCGTTATCTCGGAATAACAGTTTTGTTTTCTCGAGATCTCGAATTAGTTGTGTTGTTTTCTCGAGATCCTGAATTAATTATGTCGTTATCTTGGGATAACAAGGTGAATAAAAAAAAAAGGATTATATGAAGGGCCTCTCTCAGCTTCCGTAGCATCAGCTTATTGCTTTAAGACATCAAATGGACAAACAAGCCAAAAGCTCAGGTCGTCAGAGTGACATGAATGATGACAAGACAATGACAAATAGAGGAAACTACCTATTCCAACAAGCAAAAAAAAAACAACAACATGCTGTTCAAACAGTAGTCCAAGGGGCTGAAGAGGAACAGCCTGGGATATGGAAGACCATAAGGAAGTTAATACCAAACAAAACATCAAACACTGTTACGTACCTTGAGCATGAGGGACAGACCATTAATGATGAGGAGGGGATAGTGAACACTTTCAACCAGTTTTACCACAAAGTCATAGAAGACCTGTACAGGTCATTGTCTGTAGCTTTTTCTCCCTTTACTCCTGTTCAGTTTGTTCAGAAAGCCACCAGTATGTTCACCTTTACTCCAATCACAGTCGAATTTGTAACGGACCAACTGACAAAACTTAAAGCTAAGAAGGCGATGGGGTTTGATAACATTGACAACAAGCTGCTGAAAGTGGGAGTGCAAATTCTTGCGCCACTCCTTGCTAAGCTGCTAAACAAATCTTTGAGTTCAGGAATATTCCCGACTAAGTGGAAGTCTGCCAAAATCATCCCCATATACAAAAAGGATGACAAATCAAACCCCGGAAACTCCTGTCCTGTGTCTATACTGCCAGGCGTGTCCAAAATATTAGAAAGAGTGATTCATAATCAGCTATATGAATAGCTGGATCAAAACCAGCTCCTTACACAATTCCAGTCCGGTTTCAGGAAGCTTCATTCCTGTGAACCTGCTCTTCACTTGGTAGTAGAAGACTGGATTCAGTCCATTGACATACAACAACAAACTGTTGGTTTTCTGTGATTTATCGAGAGCTTTTGATACGCTCGACCATGACATAATGTTGCTTAAACTCAGAGCCTATGGTGTGAATGACTTAGCCTGTAAATGGTTAAAGTCTTACCTGACTGAAAGATTACAATCCACATGCCTTAACTCTGTTGTATCTACAACATCAACTGTAACTTGTGGTGTACCACAGGGATTGATTCTTGGTCCACTTCTTTTCATTTTATATATCAATGATTTACCAAACTGTATCCAGGCATGCAAGGTGGTATGCAGATGATACCATTATTTACTTTTCAGATCGCAACATTCAAACAATCAAACAGACCATTCAGCGAGACTCCATTAGACTTGTGCAGTGGTTCACTGCAAACATTTCATTGAATCCGTCTAAGTGGACACTTTTAAGTATTTAGGAGTTGTTCTGGACAGTGGTCTACGGTGGACTTATCACTATCTCCATGTTACCAAGAAACTGTCACAGGCCATCGGTATCATGAAATGTATAAAGCCATACCCAAACAGACAGACATTGCTCGCAATCTACACAGCACTGTTCCTCCCTCACATTCAGTACTGCAATACAGTATGGGACCAGGGAGGTAAGGGGTACCTTGAGAAACTGCAGAAACTTCAAAACAGAGCTGGCAGAGTAATACTAGGATGTGATTACTACACCCTCTCTGCCACTGTCCTCGGCATTTTAGGCTGGGCATCGGTAGCTGATATACAAAAAAGAAATAAGGCAACACTAGGCCCTAAACAGTTTGTCCCCTCCACACATTTCAGATCTGTTCACCCAGCTAGCTAACATACATACATACAACACTCGCCTCAGAACACAAGGACATCTTCAATTGCCTAAAGCTCACCTGCAGCAGACACAGAGAGCTTTCTCTTTCTCTGGGGTGGCAATGTGGAACACACTGCCATCCCAGTTAAAATCCGCCAGCTCTCTTTCAGCCTTTAAATGCATATATAAACAAGAGTTCTGATGTAAATATAGTAAATAACAATATGCAAACTCCTTCAAGCTTTGTTTGTATTCTTTGGAATAGCTTCACTTTGTATTGTTTACCTGTTTATCTTATTTATGATTTACTTATTGTAACATTATATTATGTTATTATCAGTTGCCATTTATTTTATGTATGCAGTATGTTTCATGTTATGACTTCATATTTTTTATTTACTATTGTATATTTTCTTATTTCTTTTTGTCCCCCCCAGGGCTCACTGAAAAACACCTTGGGCGATATGTACCCCCTGGTAAAATAAATAAACTGAAACACAATTTACTGGACTAGCAATCACTATCTATACAGGACACAACTTTTAGCACAATGGAAAAGACGTTGTTGTTGTTTTTTCTGTTTTCATGTTGTTCTCCCTCACTCTCTCCTCCACATGACCAACTTATTCCAATTCTGACCATGACCTTTACCTGGAAGAAAATATGTATAAAATCGAAATCAAATAAACTTGTAAACAGGTATTGCCCTCATAAAGAAACACAAATAAATAATAAATATATTAACATTTGCCATTATAGCACAAACTGAGAAAATCAGAGTGAACAAACATAAATATATTATTTTTCCCACTGGACTACACTGAGATTCTGAGCTTTATTTGTGAAAAGTAGCTGGATATCATTCAGCTTCTGATGAATGAAGATGTCAGAAAAGGTATGAACATTAACCTGCGCCTTATCCAACCATACCCACTCATTTTTATGACATTGTTGAGACCACACTGAAAAAAAGGAGAACAGAAGCTTTTGTTACATATGTATTACAGCACAGTGATTATTCTTTACTTCATGTACAGCATCTTGCAAAAGTATTCATCCCTCTTGGTGTTTGTCCTGTTTTGTCACATTACAAGCTGGAATTAACAAGGATTTTGGGGAATTAGCATCATTTGATTTACACAACATGCCTACCTCTTTAAAGCTGCAAATTATTATTATATTTTTTATTGTGACACAAACAATAATTCAGATGAAAAAAAAAAACAGAAATCTGGAGTGTGCATAGGTATTCACCCCCTTTCGTATGAAACCCCTAAAAAAGAGCTGGTTAACCAATTCACTTCATAAGTCACATAATTAGTTGATTAAGATCCACCTGTGTGCAATCAAAGTGTCACATGATTTGTCACATGATCTCTGTATAAATCAACCTGTTCTGGAAGGACTCTGACTGCAACACTATTGAGCAAGCAACATGAGAACCAAGCAGCACTCCAAACAGGTCAGAGACAAAATTATGAAGTATAGATCAGGGTTGGGTTATAAAAAATATCCCAAACTTTGAATATCCCACAGGACACCATTTAATCCATTATAGCTGTTAGGGCTTTGCTGGGATTCAAACCTGGTTCACTGGTGTAATAATCCAGCAAACCCCCACTAGGCCACCAGGGGAATGACTCAAGTGCAGAGGCGTGAGGCGGAAGTAGAAAAGTATCAAAAAGTTTATTTACAAAATGTACAATCCACGACAAAAAACAAAAGTAATCCAAAAGCTCAGAAGATAAAGGGAAAATAAAAAAAATATCCAAAAGTTCAAAGTCCAAAAATAAGAAAAGAAAAGGCAAAAATGCAAACGCTCAGAAGATCTCAAAAATGGTAAAAAACAAAATTCAAAAAGGTCCAAAAAGAAAGCAAAGTACAAAAACCACAAAGACACAGGCAAGGAACATGGAACAGACACTAACAGGCATAGCATAGGAAAAAGACTCCGTGACAAGGGAACAAACAGAGGGGTATTTATACACACACTAATTAAGGAACAGGGCGGGGCAGGAAACAGGCAATGAAGACAAACACAAAAACACAGTGGCGGCCTCTAGAGGCCAAAACAAACATGACAAGATGGAAATAACAGCGGCCTCTAGAGCCCAAAACAGTCCCAGTCCTAACAGGAGCGTCTCCTGACGTTCCCAGGGCGATCCGGATGGGCCGAATGGAAGTCCCGGCATAGTCCTTTATCTAGAATGTCCCGGGCGGGGACCCAACAGCATTCCTCTGGGCCGCAGCCCTCCCAATCTACTAGATATTGAAGCCCGCCACGGACCCGGCGGGAGTCAAGCAGGCGATGCACGGTGAACACAGTCTGACCCTGGAAGATGCAGGGGGGTGGGGGTTTCCTAGGGGCAGGGGCATACATGGACGTCAGTACGGGCCGCAACAGGGAAACATGGAATGTGGGGTTGATCCTCAGAGTCCGGGGCAACTGGAGCCGGTAGGCGACAGGGTTCACCCTGCGCACCACCTTGAAGGGGCCAATGTAGTGAGGAGCAAGCTGGCGGTTCTCCACCCACAGCGGAAGGTCCTTAGTGGACAGCCAAACCCGCTGCCCAGGGCAGAAAGCGTGGGCAGGTCTTCTTTGGCGGTTGGCCTGAGTCTAGTTGGTTCTGGAGGTCTGGATGAGGGTCTTCCTGACCTTGCTCCAGGTCTTGCGACACCGTCTCACATATTGGTTGACCGAGGGCACCCCCGCGTCCTCCTCCTGGTCCGGGAACAGAGGTGGCTGGAACCCGAATTGGCACTGGAATGGAAACAGCTTGGTGGCCGATGACTGCAGGGTGTTGTGGGCGTACTCTGCCCATGGCAGCCAGGTGCTCCACAATGTCAGGTTATCCATAGCCAGGCCTCGCAGGGTGGTTTCCAGGTCCTGGTTGAGCCTCTCCGTCTGGCCATTGGACTGTGGGTGAAACCCAGAGGAGAGGCTGGCAGTGGCTCTGATGACCTTGCAGAACCCGTGCCACACTTGGGAGGAGAACTGGGGCCCTTGGTCTGAGACGATGTCCTGCGGGAGACCAAAGACTCGGAAGACATGAGTGAATAATAGTTTAGCAGTTTCAAGAGCAGAAGGGAGCTTGCACAGTGGTAAAAAGCGGCAGGCCTTGGAGAATCTGTCAACTATGACCAATATGACAGTGTTACCTTGTGACTCAGGGAGACCCATGATGAAGTCAACTGCCACGTGGGACCAGGGATGCCGGGGAATGGTCAGAGGATGCAGGAGACCCTGGGGGTGCTGTCGTGGGTTCTTGCTTCTGGTGCACACTTCGCAGGAAAGGACAAATGACCTCACTTCCTTCTCCATGCTAGGCCACCAGAAGCGCCTTCTCAAAAAGTCCAGGGTCCTTCGAGCTCCCGGGTGGGCAGTGAGAGGGGACGAGTGACCCCACTGGAGAACCTTGGCCCGGGCTTGATGTGGGACGTACAAAAGGCCCGGTGGCCCAGTCCCAGGACCGGGGTCCTGGCGTTGGGCTCATCGGACGGCCTCCTCAATACCCCAGCGGCCAGGGGCCACAATCCAGGACACAGGGATAATAGGCCCGACTTCACTCTCCCTGTTAGTGGCAGAGAACAGCCTGGACAGTGCATCAGGTTTGGTGTTCTTGGAGCCGGGGCGGTACGATAGGGTGAAGTCAAACCGACTGAAAAACAGGGCCCACCTAGCCTGTTGTGGGTTCAGTCTCTATGCTGGCTGGAGGTACTCCAGGTTCTTGTGGTCTGTCCAAACCAGGAATGGATGTTGCGCTCCCTCCAGCCAGTGCCTCCACTCCTCAAGGGCCAGTTTGACCACTAGCAGTTCTCGATCCCCCACATCGTACCGGGACTCCGCAGGACTCAGGCGGTGGGAGAAGTATGCGCAGGGGTGCAGCTTTCCTTCCGAACGTTGAGGGAGCACCGCGCAGACACCACTGTCCGAGGCGTCCACCTCCACGATGAATGGTTGGGAGGTGTCCGGGAGGACCAGAATGGGTGCCGTGCAGAAGCGGTGCTTGAGGTCTTTGAATGCCTTTTCTGCCTGAGGAGACCAGACATAAGATCCACCTGTCCCTTTGGTGAGGTCCGACATGGGTGCTGCTACAGAACTAAAGTTCCTGATAAACTTGCGGTAGAAGTTAGCAAATCCTAAGAACCGCTGAACATCTTTGACGGACTTGGGAGTGGGCCAGTCCCGGACGGCCAGGGTCTTGACTGGGTCCATTTGAAGTTGGCCTGTCCATACAATAAAACCCAGAAAGGAGACCTCGGGAACATGAAATTCGCATTTCTGGGCCTTGGCGAACAGATTGTTCTGTAGCAGCCTCTGGAGAACCTGGCGGACATGGTGGCGGTGCTCCTGCATGGTCTTGGAAAAGATAAGGATGTCGTCGAGGTAGACAAAAACGTACAGGTTAATCATGTCCCTCAAGACATCGTTGATTAGGGCCTGAAAAACAGCTGGTGCGTTGGTGATTCCGAAGGGCATCACCTGGTATTTGTAGTGCCCAGATGGGGTGTTAAAGGCAGTCTTCCACTCATCTCCCTGTCGGATACGGATGAGGTGGTATGCGTTCCGCAGGTCCAACTTGGTGAAGACAGTGGCGCCTTGGAGCAGGTTGAATGCTGTGGACATCAGCGGAAGGGGATATCGGTTGTGCACAGTGATCTTGTTCAGGCCCCTGTAGTCAATACATGGTCGGAGCCCCCCATCCTTCTTGCTGACAAAGAAGAAGCCGGCACCAGCAGGTGAGGTGGAGGGTCGAATGAACCCAGAGACCAGGGCGTCTTTGAGGTATTCCTCCATGGCCTTGCGTTCTGGCTGAGAGAGGGAAAACAGTCTGCCACAAGGAGGGGTAGTCCCAGGGAGCAAGTTGATGGCACAGTCGTAGGCCCGGTGCAGAGGAAGAACAGCGGCCCTGCTTTTGCTGAATACCTCCTTCAAATCCCAGTACTCTGTGGGAACTTGAGATAGCTCGGTGAGATCAGGGGGCTCGGCAGGAGACACAGGAGAGCTAGAGAGCAGACAAGAGGCATGGCACGCAGGGCCCCATTCCACAACCTGGCTTGTTACCCAGTCTATGCGAGGGTTGTGGCGGGTAAGCCAAGGAAGGCTTAGAATCACTGGGAATTCTGGTGAAGGAATCAGGTGCAGGGATATTTCTTCCTTGTGACCTTGAGACTGGAGGAAGACTGGAGAAGTTACTTGGGTGACTCTTCCGTCACCTAAGGCTTGGCCATCCAGGGCAGACACAGACAGTGGGACTTCAAGAGGTGCAGTCGGGACATTGATACTTTGGGCGAAGTGAACATCCATAAAGTTTCCAGCCGCCCCGGAGTCTAACAAGGCTTGACAAGAGTGGACGGACTCACCCGAAGGAGATGGAGACCGGGATGTAAACTCCTTGGCCAGGAAGTTCAGGAGAGAGGGTAGGCCCCGTCGCAACCCTCCCTCGGCTGGACGGGGCGGTCCTTTTCCCGAGAGTTCGGGACATGATGCTCGGAAATGACCAGGCTTGCCACAGTAGATGCAGCACTTGTCCCTCCTTCTGCGCTCCCTCTCAGATGTGGAGAGGCGAGTACGACCCACTTGCATGGGTTCCGGACAGTCACTGGAGGAAGTAGATGGGCTCCAGGTAGAGGCAGGGAGGCCCGGGAGGCTCAAAACTTGGCGGCGTTCTCTCATCCTGTTGTCCACACGAGTAGAATGTGAGATCACTGTGTCGAGGTCACTAGGGCATCCGATAGAAGCCAGACCATCTTTGATGGGGTCAGACAGACCATGGTGGAAGGCTGACACCAGGGCAGTCTCGTTCCATCCACTTACTGCTGCGAGCGTCCGGAACGAGATGGCGTAGTCTGTGACGCTTCCCCCTTGCCGGATGGACATGAGCTTTCTGGCTGCGTCTTTACTGATGTCTGCTTGAAAGGGGAAAGGGAAGTTTGGGCTTCCATGCTTAGACTACTGCCTCCGCGACCCGGTCCCGGATAAGCGGAAGAAGATGACGACTCCACAGAGAAGGACTTTATGGAAGAGTGGCCAGAAAAAAAAATCCATTGCTTAAAGAAAAACAAAAAAAGAATAAGAAACCACATTTTGAGTTTGCCCAACAGCATGTGGCAGACTCCCCAAACACACGGAAGAAGATTCTCTGGTCAGATGAGACTAAAATTTAACATTTTGTCCATCATGGGAAATGCCATGTGTGCCACAGACGCAACACTTCCCTTCACCCTGAGAACACAATTCCTACAGTAAAGCATGGTGGTGGCAGCATCATGCTGTGGGGATATTTTTCATCTGCAAGGACAGGAAAGCTGGTCAGGATTGAAGGACATATGGATGGCACTAAATACAGGGTAATTCTGGAGGAAACCCTGTTTGAGTCAGTCAGAGGTTTGAGACTGGGAGGAAGGTTCAAGTTCCAGCAGGACAATGACCCTAAACTTACTGCTAAAGCTACACTGGAGTGGTTTAAAGGGGAACATTTTAATGTTTTGGAATGGCCGAGTCAAAGCCCAGACCTCAATCCAAGTGAGAATTTGTGGCAGAACTTGAAGATTGCTGTAAATCAACACAACTCATCTAACTTGATGGAGTTGGAGCAGTTTCACATTGAAGAATGGGCAAAAATCCCAGTGAATAGATCTCATCTCATTATCTCTAGCCACTTTATCCTGTTCTACAGGGTCGCAGGCAAGCTGGAGCCTATCCCAGCTGACTACAGGCCAAAGGCAGGGTACACCCTGGACAAATAACCAGATCATCACAGGGCTGATACATAGACAACCATTCACACCTACAGTCAATTTAGAGTCACCAGTTAACCTAACCTGCATGTCTTTGGACTGTGGGGGAAACCGGAGCACCTGGAGGAAACCCACGCAGACAACATGCAAACTCTGCACAGAAAGGCCCTTGCCGGCCACAGGGCTCGAACCTAGACCTTCTTGCTGTGAGGCGACAGCGCTAACCACTACACCACCGTGCTGCCACCAGTGAATAGATGTGCTATGCAAATAGAGACATACCCCAAGAGACTTTCAGATGTAATTGCAGCAAAAGGTGGCTTGACACAGTACTGACTTTATGAATACCTGCCCGTATGCACACTCCAGATTTCTGTTTCATCTTAATTATTGTTTGTGTCACAATATCAATCAATCAATCAATCAATCAATAAATAAATAATTTGCACCTTTAAAGTGGAAATCAGATGCTGCTAACCCCCCAATAATCCATTTTAATTCCAGCTTGTAATGCATCAAAACATGACAAACACCAAGGGGGATGAATACTGTTGCAAGACACTGTTCAAACGCATGTTTCACAACCATGTTATAACAGTTAATAAGCATGTGAGCCATCTTTGGAGCTCTGTCACTGGTTAAAATAACACGTCAGGTGTTGTGAGTGAGCTTGTTGTTTCATTTTCGATCATTTTCGATCATTTTCCCCATTATTTATTCAGTCAAATTTTTGGGAGAATGTACAAATTTATTTCTTTCGAAGACACACAGTTTACAATATTAAAACTCTGTTCGTAGCAGCTTTTGATTTAGTTTTAAACAGAAATGTGCATTGTTGATTCTGAAATGCAAAACAGAGTCTTTTCAGTCCAAAGTATTCTTCATTAAAATTTAGTTCAAAATATTCAGAGAATCAAATTAAATTGGATCATGAAGCCAGCATTGTGAATAGAATTTTGTAAAATATAATTACACACCAACCTTCCTCCTGTTGTTGTCGAAGACAACATATAGGAAACTGTGAGATTCTTAAAGGGTTGAGGTTTCTGGTTGAAATAAAAACAGTGAACACCTTCCACACAGAGAAGTGGTTATTATTATCTCAATAGATTTGTTACAGAGAGCAAGCAGTTAATATGAAGTTACTGGGATGAAGCATATAGGCAAGGCAAGGTAAGGCAAGGCAAGTTTTTTTATATAGCACATTTCATACACGGTGGCAGTTCAATGTGCTTTACAGAAGTAAAAGCAAAACAGTAAACAATAGAAAATAAAATTACATAAAATAAATGGGGAAGAAAAATAATAAGAATCAAACAATAGTAGAAATAAAATAATAAAATGAAGTAAAAGTTCAGTAAAAAAACAGCAGAATAAAATAGAACAAAAGTTAAGTAAAGTTTAAAACATGCAGAGACTGTAAAAGTTAAGAAAGTTTAAAACATGTAAAGATGACAAAATTAATCATTTAGCAGAAAGCATCTGAAAACAGCTTGGTCTTTAGTCTAGATTTGAAGCTGCCAACAGCAGGAGCATTTTTAATGTCCTCTGGGAGTTGGTTCTATAGCTGTACTGCATAGTAACTAAAAGCTGCTTCACCACACTTTGATTTAACAACACTTTGTTTTAACAATATAGTGTTGTATGTCGCTTTAAAATGCTTGACAAGGAAAGTACCAAAAAAAAAAACATTGAGGTTTTTTTTTTTGTCCGACTGGCTGTTTCAGTGCTTGATGTCCGTAGTGAAAATGTGTGTGTGTGTGTGTGTGTGTGTTTTTGTGTGTGTGCATTTGAATCCCATGCTTCAGTGCTCTGGGAGTGTTTATAGCGCTGTGACTTTAACGCTTCATGACTGAGAGCTGCTGCTACAGCAACTTCACCCACAGCTACCATGACTTTGATCCCCGTCTTCATCTGGACACTGATCCTCTGGACTCAAGGTCAGACACTGCTTCATATTTTATCTCAGCAATGATCTGTTCATACAAAAACACTGATAGTTTCAATTAAATTTCAGCTTTTAATAATTTATGGTGTTTTATAATTATTTCAGAATGCAGAGGTCAAGTCACAGTAACTCAGACTCCTGCAGTGAAATCTGCTCTTCCAGGAGAAACAGTCACCATCAACTGTAGAACCAGTCAGGCAGTGTATTATCACAGCTCATATGGCCACTACTTACACTGGTATCAGCAGAAACCTGGAGAAGCTCCGAAACTCCTGATTAAATTTGTGAATCAGCTACAGTCAGGTTTTCCAGCTCGTTTCAGTGGCAGTGGATCTGGATCTGATTTCACTCTGACCATCAGTGGAGTCCAGACTGAAGATGCAGGAGATTATTACTGTCAGAGTTACCATTACATCAGTAGCAAAGAGCTGTTCACACAGTGTTATAGAGTTGTACAAAAACCTCCCTCAGTCAGATTGTAGAGAGACTGCACTGCTGCAGCTGGGAGAGACTGCAGGTGCTGAGTTGGAGGATGTGATACGACAGAATGACCCTCTGTGGAGGAGAGGAACCACACCACACTAACTCACAACTCACATTAGAAATCTCTCAATCATCATCACACCACACTGCACACAGTCCATCACATCCACTACTGTAAGATTGTTAGGGTTTTGCTGGGATTCGAACCTGGTTCGTTGGTGTGATAATCCAGCAAACCCCCACTAGGCCACCAGGGGGATGACTCAAATGCAGAGGCGTGAGGCGGAAGTAGAAAAAGAATCAAAAGGTTTATTTAAACTATATACACTATATACAGGGCAAAACAAAAGACAAAAAAAAACCAAAGAGTATAATCCAAAAGAAAAGCAAAGTGCAAAAATACAAAAGCTAAGAAGATCAAAAAACACAGTACAAAGGAAACTGGAGATAAACATAACAGCACAAAGACTCCGTGACAAGAGGACTGAACTCAGGGGTATAAATAGACAAACTAATTAAGGACACAGGTGAAGATAATTAGGCAATTAACACAAACACAAAACACAGGAACAGTGGCGGCCTCTAGAGGCCAAAATAAACACGACATGAAAAGGAAATAACAGCGGCCTCTAGAGGCCAAAACAGTCCAAGTCCTAACAGGACCCCCTCCTCTAGGAGCGTCTCCTGACGTTCCCAGGGCGATCCGGATGGGCCGAATGGAAGTCCCGACACAGTTCTTTATCTAGGACATCCCGAGCAGGAACCCAGCAGCGCTCCTCAGGACCATAGCCCTCCCAGTCCACCAGATATTGCAAGCCGCCACGGACCCGGCGGGAGTCAAGCAGGCGATTCACAGTGAACACAGTCTGCCCCTGGAAGATGCGGGGGGGTGGGGGGTTCCTAGGGGCAGGGGCATACGTAGATGTCAGTACGGGCTGTAACAGGGAAACATGGAAAGTGGGGTTGATCCTCAGAGTCCGGGGCAACTGGAGCCGGTAGGAGACAGGGTTCACCCTGCGCACCACCTTGAAGGGGCCAATGTAGCGAGGAGCAAGCTTGCGGTTCTCCACCCGCAGTGGAAGGTCCTTAGTGGACAGCCAAACACGCTGCCCAGGGCGGAAAGCGTGTGCAGGTCTTCTATGGCGGTTGGCCTGAGTCTGGTTGGTTCTGGAGGTCTGTATGAGGGTCTTCCTGACCTTGCTCCAGGTCTTGCGACACCGTCTCACATATTGGTTGACCGAGGGCACCCCCGCGTCCTCCTCCTGGTCCGGGAACAGAGGTGGCTGGAACCCGAATTGGCACTGGAATGGCGACAGCTTGGTGGCCGATGACTGCAGGGTGTTGTGGGCGTACTCCGCCCATGGCAGCCAGGTGCTCCACGATGTCGGGTTATCCATAGCCAGGCCTCGCAGGGTGGTTTCCAGGTCCTGGTTGAGCCTCTCCGTCTGACCATTGGACTGTGGATGAAACCCAGAGGAGAGGCTGGCAGTGGCTCCGATGACCTTGCAGAACCCGTGCCACACTCGGGAGGAGAACTGGGGCCCTCGGTCTGAGACGATGTCCTGTGGAAGACCAAAGACTCGGAAGACATGATTAAACAAAAGTTTCGCAGTTTCAAGAGCAGAGGGGAGTTTGCACAGTGGTATGAAGCGGCAGGCCTTGGAGAATCTGTCAACTAAGACCAAAATGACCGTGTTACCTTGTGACTCAGGGAGACCCGTGATAAAGTCGACTGCCACGTGGGACCAGGGACGCCGGGGAATGGTCAGAGGATGCAGGAGACCCTGGGGACGCTGTCGTGGGTTCTTGGTTCTGGTGCAAACCTCACAGGACAGGACAAATGACCTTACTTCCTTCTCCATGTTAGGCCACCAGAAGCGTCTTTTCAGGAAGTCCAGGGTCCTCCGAGCTCCCGGGTGGGCGGTGAGAGGGGAAGAGTGACCCCACTGGAGAACCTTGGCCCGGGCTTGATGTGGGACGTACAAGAGGCCTGGTGGCCCCGTCCCAGGACCGGGGTCCTGGCGTTGGGCTCGTCGGACAGCCTCCTCAATACCCCAGCGGACAGGGGCCACAATCCGGGACACAGGGATAATAGGCCCGACTTCATTCTCCCTGTTAGTGGCAGAGAACAGTCTGGACAGTGCGTCAGGTTTGGTGTTCTTGGAGCCGGGGCGGTATGAGAGGGTGAAGTCAAACCGATTGAAAAACAGGGCCCACCTAGCCTGTCGAGGGTTCAGTCTCTTGGCTTGCTGGAGGTACTCCAGGTTCTTGTGGTCAGTCCAAACCAGGAATGGATGTTGTGCTCCCTCCAGCCAGTGCCTCCACTCCTCAAGGGCCAGTTTGACCGCTAGCAGTTCTCGATCCCCCACATCGTACCGGGACTCAGCAGGACTCAGGCGGTGGGAGAAGTAAGCGCAGGGGTGCAGCTTTCCTTCCGAACGTTGAGAGAGCACCGCGCCGACACCACTGTCCGAGGCGTCCACCTCCACGATGAATGGTTGGGAGGTGTCCGGGAGAACCAGAATGGGTGCCGTGCAGAAGCGGTCCTTGAGGTCTTTGAACGCCTTTTCTGCCTGAGGAGACCAGCCATAAGATCCACCTGTCCCTTTGGTGAGGTCAGACATGGGTGCTGCCACAGAACTGAAGTTCCTGATGAACTTGCGGTAGAAGTTAGCGAATCCTAAGAACCGCTGAACCTCCTTAACGGACTTGGGAGTAGGCCAATCCCGGACGGCCAGGGTCTTGGCAGGGTCCATTTGGAGTTGGCCTGTCCGTACAATAAATCCCAGAAAGGAGACCTCGGGAACATGAAATTCGCATTTCTGGGCCTTGGCGAACAGATTGTTCTGTAGCAGCCTCTGGAGAACCTGGCGGACATGGTGGCGGTGCTCCTGCACGGTCTTGGAAAAGATAAGGATGTCGTCGAGGTAGACAAAAACGTATAGGTTAATCATGTCCCTTAAGACGTCGTTGATTAGGGCCTGAAAAACAGCTGGTGCGTTGGTGAGTCCGAAGGGCATCACCTGGTATTCGTAGTGCCCAGACGGGGTGTTAAAGGCAGTCTTCCACTCGTCTCCCTGTCGGATACGGATGAGGTGGTATGCGTTCCGTAGGTCCAACTTGGTGAAGACGGTGGCGCCTTGGAGCAGGTCGAAAGCTGTGGACATCAGCGGAAGGGGATATCGGTTGCGCACAGTGATCTTATTCAGGCCCCTGTAATCAATACATGGTCGGAGCCCCCCATCCTTCTTGCCGACAAAGAAGAAGCCGGCTCCAGCAGGTGAAGTGGAGGGTCGAATAAACCCAGAGACCAGGGCATCTTTGAGGTATTCCTCCATGGCCTTGCGTTCTGGCTGAGAGAGTGAAAACAGTCTGCCACGAGGAGGGGTAGTCCCAGGGAGCAAGTCGATGGCACAGTCGTAGGCCCGGTGCGGAGGAAGAACGGCGGCCCTGCTCTTGCTGAATACCTCCTTGAGATCCCAGTACTCTGTGGGAACTTGAGATAACTCGGTGAGATCAGGGGGCTCGGCAGGAGACACAGGAGAGCTAGAGAGCAGACAAGAGGCATGGCATGCAGGGCCCCATTCCACAACCTGGCTTGTTACCCAGTCTATGCGAGGGTTGTGGCGAGTAAGCCAAGGAAGGCCTAGAATAACTGGGAACTCAGGTGAAGGAATCAGGTGCAGGGATATTTCTTCCTTGTGACCTTGAGACTGGAGGAAGACTGGAGAAGTAACTTGAGTGACTCTTCCATCACCTAACGCTTGGCCATCGAGGGCAGACACAGACAGAGGGACTTCAAGAGGTGCAGTAGGTATATTGATGCTTTGGGCGAAGTGAATATCCATAAAGTTCCCAGCCGCCCCTGAGTCTATCAAAGCTTGACAAGAGTGGACAGACTCACCCCAGGAGATGGAGACCGGGATGTAGATTCCTTGGCCAGGGAGTCCGGGAGAGAGGGTAGGCCCCGTCACAACCCTCCCTCGGCTGGACGGGGCGGTCCTTTTCCCAAGAGTTCGGGACATGATGCTCGGAAGTGACCAGGCTTGCCACAGTAGATGCAGCACTTGTCCCTCCTTCTGCGCTCCCTCTCAGATGCGGAGAGGCGAGTACGACCCACTTGCATGGGTTCTGGACAGTCACTGAAGGAGGTAGACGGTCTCCAGGTAGAGGTAGGGAGGCTGGGGGGGCTCAAGGCTTGGTGGCGTTCTCTCATCCTGTTGTCCAGACGAATAGCATGTGAGATGAGGGTTTCGAGGTCACTTGGGCATCCAATAGAGGCCAGACCGTCCTTGATGGGGTCAGACAGACCATGGTGGAAGGCTGACACCAGGGCAGTCTCGTTCCATCCACTTACTGCTGCGAGTGTTCGGAACGAGATGGCGTAATCTGCGACGCTTCCTCCTTGCCGGATGGACATGAGCTTTCGGGCTGCGTCGGTACTGATGTCTGCCTGATCGAAGACCCGAAGCATCTCTTCAGAAAACAGCTGGAAATCAAAGCACTCAGGTCCCTGTCTTTGCCAGATAGCAGTAGCCCAGGCTCGCGCCTTACCAGCTAATAAGGTGATCACAAAGGCAATCTTGCGGCGATCCGTAGTGTAGGTGGTAGGCTGAAGCTCAAAGGTGAGTTGACACTGGGTAAGGAACTCTCGGCACTCACTGTGCTTGCCGTCATACCTCTGTGGTGCAGGAAGGCTGGGTTCGCGAGGTGAAGAAGGCAGCATTGCAGGAGGCACTGGAGCAGGAGTGGGAGCTGGATCAGGAGCAGGAACTGGATCAGGAGCAGGAGATGCAGGCAGAGATGTCAGCTGTGCCAGGGTTTTCCCAATTTGCTGAAGCAGTTCCTCGTGGCGAGCGAGGGCCTCACGTTGGCTGGTGAGCGTACGTCCATGAGCGTCCATGGTCGCTCCGAAGCGTGTCAAAGCTGCCATAATTCCCTGAAGGTTGGCCGGGTAGACAGTTGAAGCAGCCTCTGCTGAGTCGGTCATGACGGAGTCTTTCTGTTAGGGTTTTGCTGGGATTCGAACCTGGTTCGTTGGTGTGATAATCCAGCAAACCCCCACTAGGCCACCAGGGGGATGACTCAAATGCAGAGGCGTGAGGCGGAAGTAGAAAAAGAATCAAAAGGTTTATTTAAACTATATACACTATATACAGGGCAAAACAAAAGACAAAAAAAAACCAAAGAGTATAATCCAAAAGAAAAGCAAAGTGCAAAAATACAAAAGCTAAGAAGATCAAAAAACACAGTACAAAGGAAACTGGAGATAAACATAACAGCACAAAGACTCCGTGACAAGAGGACTGAACTCAGGGGTATAAATAGACAAACTAATTAAGGACACAGGTGAAGATAATTAGGCAATTAACACAAACACAAAACACAGGAACAGTGGCGGCCTCTAGAGGCCAAAATAAACACGACATGAAAAGGAAATAACAGCGGCCTCTAGAGGCCAAAACAGTCCAAGTCCTAACAAAGATCAATAGTTTCCCAGGTCTCTCAGTCGTGGTGTTACCTGTCACACCTGATACATCTTTAGAAAGAAGAACAGCTTTAGAGATAACAGATCCGTATCTGCACTGATGGCTGGTTGTGATATTGAATACGGGCTAAATCCAATTTTACTCCTTATCTGTGACTTGCTGTTACTATTATGAAGCAATTAGAGATGAGCCTTATGACACTCACTGTGACAGTGAGTCTCATTATATATCAGAATCAGAAACACTTTATTGCCAGGTGTGTGGACACACACGAGGAATTTGACTCCGGTTTCACTTAGCTCTCATAGTACAAAACAGATAAAAAGCATATACACAAAACAAACAAACAAACAAACAACAACGACAACAAAAAAGGGGGTGCAATAGGTGCATAATGCAAAGTAATCCAGGTAAGTCAAGTACGAAATAGATAAATAAATATAAATTACACAGTGTGCACAGAATGACGGTATGATTGTTCAGATATTTTCCAAGTGATATTACTGATATATGAGTCTGGATTTTAGCTGTTTATCACAGAAAGGATTTTCTGTTTTGGTGCAATATGGTGCATAGTGCAAAGATGAAATAGTAAATATAAATAAGTATAAATATAATATAAGTAACAATGAGCACAGAATGACTGTATGAGTGTGCAGATATTTTGCAAGCGATATTACTGATATATGAATCTGGATTTTAGCTGTTCATCACAGAGACAGCCTGAGGGAAGAAACTATTCTTGTGTCTGGTTGTTTTTGCATACAGTGATCTATATCGCCTCCCTGAGAGGAGAAGTTCAAACAGTTTGTGACCAGGGTGTGATGGGTCCACAGAGATGTTACCTGCCCGTTTCCTGACTCTGGACAGGTATAGGTCTTGGATGGAGGGCAGGTTGACACCAATAATTTTCTCTGCAGACCTTAGTGCTGGATATGATGCTCCCCATCCTCACCTGCTGCTTCCTGTCAGTCAGGAAGTTTGTAATCCACTGTCAGGTGGAGGAAGGCACAGTGAGCTGGGTGAGCTTGGTGTGGAGGATGTCTGGAACAATGGTGTTGAATGCCGAACTGAAGTCCACAAACAGGATCCTGGCGTACGTCCCTGCAGTGTCAAGGTGTTGCAGGATGTAGTGTAGACCCATATTTATTGTATCATCCACTGACCTGTTTGCCCAGTAGGCAAACTGTAGAGGGTCCAGCAGGGGGTCTGTGATGTACTTCAGGTGTGACAACACCAGTCTCTCGAAGGACTTCATGACTACAGATGTGAGGGCTACAGGCCTGTAGTCATTCAGTCCTGTGATGGTGGTTTTCTTGGGAACCGGGATTATTGTGGAGCATTTGAAGCATGAGGGGACTTCACACAGCTCCAGGGATCTATTGAGGTATTTCACCCACATGACCAAGTCATGTGATGCTGCCATTTTGGACGGCACGGCTCGAATCAGTTTGAATGCGAGGAAGGCGACAAACGAAAAACATAAAAGAAAAAGGAGCGAGATGCAGAAAACACCTTCACTATCCAGCGACATAGGGCATTTACAGGGCGAGCAGAGGGAGAGGTATTTGCAAAAATTGAGGTTAGCAGGTTTAGAGAACGACGTTTACCTGCTTGCACCAGGATTGTTCACTGACCCATCGCCATACACAGGTTTGGGCAATTAGAATAGAGTATTGAATAGAATATTATTTTCCTTTTGATGAATAAAGTTAATAAATACTACTTATATCATGTCATAGCCGGAGTGCGCTAGCGAGCTCCCCCGGCGCGCCAGCGAGCTCCCCCGGCGCCCGAGCGCGCTAGCGAGCTCCCCCGGCGTGCCAGCGAGCTCCGGCGCCCGAGCGCGCTAGCGAGCTCCCCGGCGCGCCAGCGAGCTCCGGCGCCCGAGCGCGCTAGCGAGCTCCCCGGCGCACCAGCGAGCTCCGGCGCCCGAGCGCGCTAGCGAGCTCCCCGGCGCGCCAGCGAGCTCCGGCGCCCGACCGCGCTAGCGAGCTCCCCAGCGCGCCAGCGAGCTCCAGCGCCCAAGCGCCCAAGCGCGCTAGCGAGCTCCCCGGCACGCCAGCAAGCTCTGGCGCCCGAGCGTGCTAGCGAGCTCCCCGGCGCGCTAGCGAGCTCCCCGGCGCACCAGCGAGCTCCGGCGCCCGAGCGCGCTAGCGAGCTCCCCGGCGCGCTAGCGAGCTCCCCGGCGCGCCAGCAAGCTCCGGCGCCCGAGCGCGCTAGCGAGCTCCCCGGCGCGCCAGTGAGCTCTGGCGCCCGAGCGCGCTAGCGAGCTCCCCGGTGCGCCAGCGAGCTCCGGCGCCTGAGCGCGCTAGCGAGCTCCCCGGTGCGCTAGCGAGCTTCGGCTATGACATGATATAAGTAGTATTTATAAACTTTATTCATCAAAAGAAAAATAATACATGACAAACAGGAGAACAAAATGTCTGCTACATGCAACCCTAGACAAATTAACACTGCCTTGTTTCACTGCTCAGATGGGTTAACAAACACTGACCCATTTACTTTTTGCTATATATTTTATCAAAATTGCGTTGACTGATAAACTAACCTGAAATTAAATGATCACTGCAAAGTCTGGAGTACTCTGTTGGCTCCCAATCCTGTCTCTTCACAGCTGCAATCCATTTGGCCCTCTTGTCTGGGTCAGTAGGAAACCGGTAAAAGGAGCGTCCTGCATGCTGTCCCTGTCTGTTGTGGCAGCCCTCAGCACAACAAGCAAACACCATGGTTATTTATAGAGTGATTACTGACAAATTAATCTATTCTAGGTGTCTGTAACACGTTTTTTTCCAAGCTGGTTCTCCCTCTCTGTCTGCAGCATTAGTATGTAGCTTGCCATCCAAAATGGCAGACACCGGGGTGTCATGTGACCCTGTGACATCAGGTGAAATACCTCAATTGAAGATCGGGGCGAAGATGGGAGCCAGCTGATCAGCACAGACCTTCAGACAGGAGGGTGACACACTGTCTGGGCCGGGTGCCTTCCTGATCTTCTGTCTGCAAAAAAGCTGACAAACATCCTCTTCACAGATCTTGAGTGCTGGTGTGGGGTCAGAGGCGAGAGGAGGCACAATAGCAGGGGGTGTAAATGGGTCTTTAATGACTGAGGGGGGGAGAGGTGTGAATGTGTCAAATCTGCAGTAGAACTCATTCAACTCGTCAGCCAGTTGATGGTTCACTGCAGTATATAAGCATAAAAAACACATACACACTCATTAAAAGACACAAAGACATCAAGTTTAAATCAAGTGATTAATGTCTGTAATTATTCTTGCGGTTTGAGAAGCCATGTGTTTGATCAGTGTTCATGGTGTCCTGACACTGATTAACTCACAGGTTACTAACCCTGGTTTACCCCTAGTCCACCCCAGGACCCCCTGTCATGTACATTTCAGCACTTTCCCTGCTCTCAACACACCTCATTTAATGTTTACACTAATTGACAGTGCTTGCTGATTTGAGTGAGTGTGTTAGTGCAGGTAAAAGAGTAAAATGTGCAGGACAGGGGACACTCTAGGACCAGGGACAGGAAACTGTGGACATACAAATAAACTCTCATTCCATACTGAAAGGGGAGGTGTTGGGGGGAGTTATGTCTATTCTTAGGGCCAAGCACTGTCTAGGGGCCCTCAGGGGACAATATTAATTTATCATGTATAAATTAATTGAATAAAAATATTTATTTAAAAATGTTACCTCTTAAAATGAGCAAATACAACAACCTTCTTGTTTGGTTTTCCATTTTCCGCAAAATTATTAGACTAGATAGTCTTTATATTTCACCCTGTCCCTATTCATTACATGGTACAGTCTTGCGTAGGCAGAGCCAGAGCATGACACCACGTTAGGTTTGTTGTTTTCAAATCAAGCACTAAAGTCAGTTGCGCACAATACAGGTAGAATTGATGGTGAGTCATCACTAGATTGAAACCATCATGAAGAAGTCGGGTTACCAGAAATGTAAAGAGAGGCAGCAGAAAGCTGAGGGAGAGAGAAAAAGGACTGACAGTTAGTCACCCAGTTTTTCTCGAAGAAAGGTAGCCAATACATTTATTCAATCTTTTTCCTTTGGTGGCTATTAACCTCACATGCTAATGTTAATGCTACAGAAGATTATTATTGTGGCTTAACCACTTTTTGAATGACCAAGCTAACCACTTAATTTCCAATGCAGTGTGAGTTTTCTTAAATATTTCATAGGTTCCTTTTATTGCCACTGAAAATGAGATGAGTAATGAATGTAATTTTGGTCTGCAATGAGCTCAGTGAATTTGTTGGCCCACTATACAGCTAGTGCGCCACCTAAGTTAAAATGCATGCTAATAACTAGCTTGTTCATGAATGACGTCTGCACTCAACATGCACAGATGCAGCCTCAGGATTAGGGAACCCTGCCTCAACCCCCCTCCCAGTTGAAGCAGAAGGAGGTGAGCAGTATTTTGTTGATAATGTATTTACAGAGAAATCTATGAATAATGAGTGGCATGGTGGTCTAGTGGTTAGCACTGTTGCCTCACAGCAAGAAGGTCCTGGGTTTGAGCCCAGTAGCCGACAAGGGCCTTTCAGTATGGAGTTTGCTGTTCTTCCAGTGTGTGTGTGGGTTTCCTCCAGGTGTTCTGGTTTCCCCCACAGTCTAAAGACATGCATGTTAGGCTAATTGGTGGCTCTAAATTGACTGTAGATGTGAGTGTGAATGGTTGTTTGTCTCTATGTGTCAGCCCTGCGATGACCTGGTGACTTGTCCTCTTGCCCATGTGTGCTGGAATAGGCTCCTGCGACCCTGTACAGGATAAGCGGTTATAGATAATGGATGGATGGATCTGTAAATAAAGGGCTTTGGGGTTAAGGCTCATGCAGACTGATTTTTCGTATTTATGCTGCATTAATCAAGTGAGCAGCTACTGTAGCTATAGCAAACAAGTACAATTTTAGCTGATAACGTTCATATAGAAATTCCAATAATGAAATGGACAACTGGCATATGAAATGAACAAAAACTAGCTAAAAAGACTGTTAGATAGCTTGATTTAAGATGTAAAGGGAATAACGCCATTGTCACTTTTAAGATCACCCTTTTAAAAAACTTTTTTCCCTTTTTGATCAACTAACCTTACTAACGAAGCATGCAGCTAATTCCATCCAAGTTCATAATACATACACATGGTTCTCAAAACATGCTGTGTTAGTACAATTATATGACAGATTCAGAATTATGTACCTTATGGATAGTTTGGAGCCAAGGCCCTCTTCAAGCCATGATGCAGCCCGAGAGGAGGCGAGAGATATTCACAAAGAAGAAGAGGCTAAGAATGACAGTGCAAGTAGTGACAGCAGCACAGGTGAGGAGGAGGAAGCAGTGAAGAGCAAAAAACAAAGTGAGGCTGAGATCAGGGACATTTCAGTCACTGAGTCACATACACTGGTTTCAGAACTAGATGATCTGCTGTCAGTTGAGCCAGGCTTGTGGCCAGCAAAATTAAGCGACAGTGACAGGGCAACTATTGTTAGAAAATTGGCAACAAGGGAAGACAAAGAAATACCCAAAGATTCAGAGGGAAAGCCATTTCCAGACTACTTGAAATACCCCAAGGCATCAAACAGCAGAGAAAAGGTTAAAAGGGACTGGTTAGTTCATAGTGACAGTGCAAATGCTCTTTTTTGCATTCCTTGTGCTCTTTTTTCACATGGATTAAAAAGGCCTTCTCATAGCGCTCTGAATAAGGACCACGGGTACAAGATGTGTGATGTTAAGTGGTGCTGCATGTACATTGCTGGAGTGCACAGATTGATGCTGTTTAACATGGAGCAAAACCTGATGTCATTGAGGCCCTTGGCTCCATACTCAGCTCATGCAGTCTCACAAGTGAGGCTAGACCTGAAGCTGTTGGTCTAAGGAAGTACTTTATGTTGTTTGATGTCATTGTACTTCTGACCATTTGGATGAAAGTATTGCAATGTTTTGATGACCGAAATGTGATACTCCAGTCAGGGAAAATATCACTTGAGGTGGAGGCAGCCAGTGTAAATGCACTCTAAGATGTGATGCAGGCTCTGAGAAATGGATGGGATTCTCTCCTCTCTGAGGCATCATTGATTGCTAATCAAATGGGGGTTCCACCTCAGTTTAGAAAAGAACTCAGCCATGAGAAGAAGAGGAAGAGGTTCCAGGATGAGACCTCAGAGGAAGCAGGTCAGGAAGACAGTGCAGAAACAACATTTCGAAATACTGTATTTTTCACTGCCCTGGAGCAGATAATAAGTGACTTGGACACTCGGTTCCAAACCATAGCAAATATTGTTGAAGAATTTGCAGCCACACATAAAGTTGGGCAGATAAGTGACAGTACTATTTCTTCTCTGTGTTGGCCACTGAAAATTAAGTACACAAGGGACCTCACACCTCAGTTTGAGAATGAAATCAGGCATCTTATTCAATATTTTCTGCTACTTTCCACTCTGACTGCACCTGTCTTTCTCTCCTAAATGCAATTTACAAATTGCAACTCCAGAGCGTTTTTGGAGAGGGTTGCATTGCCCTTAGGATTTTTTGCACACTTCCATTTACTGTTGCTGGTAGAGAAAGAGTATTTAGTCAGCTGAAACTGATCAAGAGCTATCTGAGATCAACAATGGCTCAGGAGAGGCTGAATAATCTTGCAGTCCTTTCAATCAAAAGCAAGTTGGCTCTGCCACTTGACTTTAAAGAGTTGATCAATGATTTTGCTACCAAGAAGGTTCAGTGTTTGTCTTTTGGAATTTGAATCCTTGGTGTTAAAAATATTCTCGCGCTTCTGTTTTTGATGCATCCATTTGCAGGCAGCATGGTATGACCAAATTGTTGATGTAAAATTTATGAGCGTGTTAAATAAATGTTCCCCTCTGTTGGACAACAAAGCACATAAGCCACTTAAAATATGCATGAAGAGTATGTACAGTGGTTATCTAGCTCATTGTTGTTATTGTTCAAGTCTTTATTTAATAATTTATTTAATGTATAATTTAATTTATTTAATCAGTTGATGAATGTTGAGTTTTTCTCACTGGATTGTGGATTACTGTATTTCCAGTTTTTTGTTTGTTTGTTTGTTTTGTTTTGTTTTTTCTATTAAATTGGCACAGCCAAGAAAAAAAAAAAACGAATCATGTAATTTTCTTCTATGAATTAAATAATTATTCATCAACCTAGAAATGTAACTGCATATAATGAGTCAGTACATGAAGGAGACATCAGGATGAATTTGGAAATCTGTTTGAGACACCAAGGCCAGCCTACACAAAGTTTATACTTATCTCCAAGCTCCAGCCTGGGGAGGTCTCGAACTAAAGACTGACACTGAGGGGTGAAAAGTAATATCAGGGTATGGACCTTGTGCGTGTGACGTCACGGTCACGTGATTATCTGTTTACACCGCCATACTGGGGATCACGCTTTCGCAAGTTTGATAGTGATACCCGCTGTCACGATGTCTGCTTCTCAAGTCTGCCTTTTGACTTAAGCTGAATCCCTGGATATCACAGCAAAAAATCGTTATAGAGATAAGATTGCTGCCTTAGGGGTCGACCCATATATGATTAGTAAGAGTGAAACCAAATCTGTGCTTGATTGTTCAAGTAATGAGCTGCCAGACGTAATTTACCCCGATGTATATCATTATCTAATCAACATGCCAGGGGGTTACAGTAGTCAGTCACTAAAAGCCTACAAGTCACTAGAAGCTTACAGATATTTCTCCTCAGGATGGGTACGGAACGTGCTAGTTCATATGCGTGAAAAGCGTTTTGTTATTTCTTCACAGGTGCGTACCATACATTGACTTTTCAGAATAGATCTTATTTGCATATTGCTATTATCGAATCATGTAGCATGATGCTGTTTTTTTAATTAGTAGTAGTACTAACTATTATGTATAGATATTACTAGATCTACTACTAGTTTTAGTAATGGCAATGTAGAATGCCACGAGTCAAGGATTTTTGAAACATAAAAATTGAAAATACACAAGCGTATCGTGTTTATTACAAAAATGTATATTATTTATGCGTTATACTGAAACAGTTAATGTTACAGGGGTAGAAGCCACTTGCCTGACACAAAATGTTGGGCACACAATCTCGAGTGTTCGCTTGGTTCCCAGTCAACACGTTTAACGGCAGCAATCCACTTCTTCCTCCGCTCTTGATCAGCGGGGAACCGGTAAAATGATAAACCCTCCATGCTTTTTCTGTTTGAGCACCCTACTGCCACACAACAAGCCATTCTGACTGAAAATTTTAATCAATCTCCAAAAAATTTCCGCGTGTGAAGTGAGCTGTGGCTTGATACCCAGTCTGGCAGATAAACAAACTTGACCTCTGACCGATGATGTTGGTGCACAAGGTCCATAAACAAGGTCTGTGTCTTCTGTGATCAATTCAGTAGAGGTGTTCAGATCCAGTGGGGCATTACTGGTGTCTGACAAACTCAGATTTTGTTGAATGAATAACTCGCTAACACTAATAATTAATTAAAAGCACTAATAACACTTCCTCTGGATAAACTAAGGGAAGTGACTTATTTATTTATTTATTTATTTTTTGCAGGGGTGGGTGAGGGGGGTGTTTATTATATTTTTTTAGAGGGCCCAAAATTTCGAGCAGCGCCCCTGCATAGTAAATTGTAACATGTCTTTTAGTGTCGGAAATTCACTACAAAAGTAATACTGATGATTTTTGAAACAGAATATTGATTTGAGTTCAGTCTGAGTAACATCCAGGTTTACAGTTGTGATTAATACAGTAGGTGTAACAGCATTTCCATAACCATCACACCAGTCCCCAATTCACCAATGAGTGAAAGTAACAAGAAGCATTCCACTTACTCTCTTTTAAACATAAATGCTTTATAATTTAATTCACATCCTCACTGTCGATACTTTCTCTTGAATATTATTATTATTATTATTATTATTATTATTATTATTATTATTTATAATTAATATATATAATATTAATATTATATATATTACGGTCCATAACAGATACTGAGACAGGTGCTTTGGTGATTTGTTTATGATGTACATGAACAATAATGTGCAACAAAAGTGTTTCATGATTCAAAGGCTTTTATTAATAATTCAAAGCAGGACACTGCAGTGATACACACACTTAACACAAATGGAAATGATCATTAAGAAGAAGAGTTGAGTTAAACTGAGGAGTGTGTGAGCTCACATGTTAATAACACAAATGAAATGATGAAAGTGGGAGATTTGAGCAGTAAAGGCCACATGTAACACACAGTGAAGCAGTAGAAGGTGAGCTGAGTAAAGTGTGTGTGAGCTCACAGCTCTGAGCACTGCTCTGTGTTCACTCTGCCCACCACAGTAGGTTGGTTGTCTTTGGAGGCCTCACAGGTCACCACCTTGTTCCTCCACTGCTCCGGGTGGAGGCTCAGCGTGCTGCTCCAGCTGTAGAGGCCGTCCGCGTGCAGAACGGCGGTGCTGCGGCTCTCCCCCGAGCTCCAGCTGCTCCCATCAACCTTCCAGCTCAGTGTCCAGTCCGAGGGGAAGCCCTTGTCGGCCACACACATGAGTGTGACCTTCTCCTGCTGCAGCTCCACCCTGGAGGGAGGCAACACCGTCACACTGGGCTGAGTGACACCTACACACACACACACACACACACACAGAGTTGAGACAGGAATGAACAGCTGTCAGTCACTCAGGCTTCGTTTCAGCTCACTGTGTGTTTCACTTCCCTTTATATCTTACAGAGCAGAACTGAGTTCAGTGGAGCATCACAATCATTTCACACTCAGTTCAAACACTTTTACATCTTAGATCTATAATCATTTATATTACAGTTATCCCTGGACAGGAAAATTTAATTATACTGAGTATTCAGGAATTAAAAATATGAAGCTCATTTTATAACATGAATAAGCCACATTTGAAATACAGAATATTTACCACTTAAGCAAATTCAGTTTTGGTTTCTACATTTAAATCTGTTTCAGGACTCACAGTCCATAAGATATTAAATGTCGTTAAAATCATTCAACAAAAATGTCATCAGTAATTTGCACAATGATATCGACTTTGCTTTTAGATTTAAATTATAATTAACCACAAGCATGATAATCAAATACATTAAGATTTAAATCATAATAAACAACCAGCAGTATAATCAAAGACATTTTTCAAACTTCTAAAATAATGGAAATTTGAGAAACAGAAGGATGTTACACAAAAATCACATCTCACTGAGTGGAATTGGAGGAAAACTAAATGTAAAATATATTCTTGACACATTACAACATGAATCTGAACACACTCCATTTCAGTCATTAATCTGAACACACTCCATTTCAGTAATTAGTAAACAGGTTACTTACGGCCCACAGACAGTTTGGTTCCTCCACCAAAAGTCCACCACAGTGATACAAACAGGTTTAGCGGCCGTACAAAAACCCTGCTGCTCTAAACTCACTGCTCTCTCCATCCATTTAAACCTCTTATTACAAAACAGCTACAAAACACCAACTTCTGCTCACATCAGCTGATTAATACACTAACTCTCTGACTGTTTTACTACAGTTTACTGTTTTTTTTTCTTTTTAAACACCAAGAGTGTCAATCTAAACTGAGGATGCAATTAGTGAGTGAGAAACACAAATAAATTACACAAAATAAAAGTTGAAATTTCACAAAATGTAGAACTGCAATTGCACAGGATTTACCCAGAATGCCTCATGGAGTAAAAATGCTGATGTACTCATGAGAAATTTACAATATATGACTGAATGTGTGGAGCTAAAGTGAGAATAATTCCTCCACTGCTTCTGTAGACTGATAGAAAGTTATGATATGATATTTAAGTCCTACAATAATCTAAATATTAATTTACAGTAAAAAATATGAGTGTGTATTTACTCACTGCCAACATTGATGCTGCTTCTTCCACCATAAATCCACTACAGTGAGAAACTCATTAACATTCAGTACAAACACCATCCAGTGAAAGTTGAAGCTTCTCTCTCTAATTCACTTATTTATGCATCTTAGACCTCAAAGTGTTTTACAGAAAATCTCCATCTGACCCCACAAGTAAAATTCACACAATAACTCTGTAGTAGTGTGAGAATTACAGTAAGATTGGGGGACTGTGGTAAAGGTGTTTCCATACTTAGAGGACACTTTGCATTGGCAGCACATGCTTCAGTGCTCTGGGAGTGTTTATAGCGCTGTGACTTTAACACTTCATGACTGAGAGCTGCTGCTACAGCAACTTCACCCACAGCTACCATGACTTTGATCCCCGTCTTCATCTGGACACTGATCCTCTGGACTCAAGGTCAGACACTGCTTTTCCTTTTATATTTTAAACAAACTCTTCAAGACAATACATTTTTCAGGTTTGTCTCATGATTATTCTTTCAACAGTTTCTGTATCATACGTTTTTTTCAGAATGCAGAGGTCAAGTCACAGTAACTCAGACTCCTGCAGTGAAATCTGCTCTTCCAGGAGAAACAGTCACCATCAACTGTAGAACCAGTCAGGCTGTGTCTTCTCACAGCTCATATGGTAACCGGTTACACTGGTATCAGCAGAAACCTGGAGAAGCTCCTAAACTTCTGATTAAATATGTGAATCAGCGAGTGTCAGGTTTTCCAGCTCGTTTCAGTGGCAGTGGATCTGGATCTGATTTCACTCTGACCCTCAGTGGAGTCCAGACTGAAGATGCAGCAGATTATTACTGTCAGAGTTACCACAGTGGGAATGTGTTCACACAGTGTTATAGAGTCGTACAAAAACCTCCCTCAGTCAGATTGTAGAGAGACTGCACTGCTGCAGCTGGGAGAGACTGCAGGTGCTGAGTTGGAGGATGTGATACGGCACAAGTTCACAACTCACAGTCGAAATCTTTCAATAACCATGATGATTATGAAAAGTGAGTATATAGTAAGCTATATTTCCATTAAATTAGTTCAGCAACGAAAGATGTAGGATTAGACTTCGAGGCCTTTTTGAATTTTTCCTGCTATATTTTCACTCAATCCTCCTTTGAGCCCAACACTGAATTGGTTCAGAAAAAGGAAATATGGCTAATCATTTCGAAGGCCATTGTTCTGAAAAACTTAGATGAAGCTGTTGACTGTTTGCCCATTTCTGGTACATCACACACTGACATTACTGACCCTAAAGTGTATACCATATCAGTTGCATAAGTATTCACACACACTGCACTTTTCCACATTTTCTAGTGTTACAGCCGAGAACTGAAATGCACTTAAGTGGGACTAAAGGTCATGAAGCTACACAAAACCTCCCACATTACTGAAGTTTGGGGAAAATCAGTCAAGATTGTTATGAGTTAATTAACTCTAAATTATGCAGCACGGTGGTGTAGTGGTTAGCACTGCCACCTCAAACCAAGAATGTCCGGGAGGGTTTGAGCCCCGTGGCCGGCGAGGGCCTTTCTGTGCGGATTTTGATGTTCTCCCCGTGTCCACGTGGGTTTCCTCCGGGTGCTCCGGTTTCCCCCACAGTCCAAAGACATGCAGGTTAGGTTAACTGGTGACTCTAAATTGACCGTAGGTGTGAATGTGAGTGTGAATGGTTGTCTGTGTCTATGTGTCAGTCCTGTGATGACCTGGCGACTTGTCCAGGGTGTACCCCGCCTTTCGCCCGTAGTCAGCTGGGATAGGCTCCAGCTTGCCTGCGACCCTGTAGAAGGATAAAGCGGCTAGAGATAATGAGATGAGATGAGACACTTGTACACATTTATATATGGAGACATTGTAACATTGATTAGTGACGGCCACATTCACTCCAGTAAGACACAGATTTCCCATCCAGTTAATTTGTTTTGTTTTTTTTGTCCCTGAATTCTAATTTGCTGTTTTATTGCTTTTATCCAAGGAGATATACATTAAAGTGTCTAAAGCACATCTTATGTTCCAGGAAGTTTGCATGATCAGGACCTTCAGGAGAAGAGACTGATCTCTCTCTCTCTCTGTACAATTGGAAGAGATTTTAGGTCTTGAATCAGACTCAATGACTGCCTCGATATGTCATTCCCCCCATCAATCTGTCAACATTTTGTCTTTCAGTGTCTTCACTCCTGTCATAGTTTATGACTATTTTTATGTTTTCTCAGAGATCAGATTATTCTTCAGTATATTTAAAATGTACTTGTTAGATTTTTCATGAGTTTAGGCAGAATCTTCCCAGTCAGAGAAATAAGCAGTAACAGTTCATTTGCATGAACAGCTCTGAGTCCCAGAATAGATCAACACTTTCAGCAGATGTTCATGGTTCTTCAGTCGAACTCACTCAAGCACAACACACAGCGCTGCACTCGACCTGCTGTTAAAGGTGTTGATCCAAATCACTGTCAAAGACACTTCACGACTGAAAAAGGAGACATGCTTTCCACATTTAAGCTTTATTTCAGTACAGATACACCACTGACTCCACTCCAGTCTTCTAAATATGTTTTAAAGTGTGCACTTCTATTCTAGTGGACTTTACAGCGGCTCTTTCAGAACGAGGTGATCTGAGTGGTGTTGTGGTGGGAGACGGTACAGCCGAACACCTCGGACTCTTCCCAGCGTTCTTTGAAGAGGGTCAGGGTGCTGAAGGGTCCTTCTGTTCTTCTGTGCTGGTCAGAACCCCCTCATTCACCTCAGCACCATCCATGGTGCAGCTCAGTAGCACCCCCTGTGGAGAATAGGCTGAGAGCAGGCAGAGCAGCGAGGCCGAGCCTTCAGAGAGCTGCAGAGAGGAGGGAGGGAGCAGAGACATGGAGGAGTTCACCACCGGACCACCTGGAGAACACACACACAGAGTCAATATGGTTATATTTACAGAACACAATTGTCTGATTAAATGTTTTTTCATTGGTTAGTTTTCTTTGTCACTCTGGTGTTTAAATTCAGTGATGTTTCAGTAAACCTGTCTGACTCTGGAGCACAGTGTACTGTACACACTGCAGGAGACTGGAGGAGAAATAACACCAAATGATGGATTAGTGATGAGATTCATCTCTACAGTCAGAAAAAAAAACAACATGATCCATAAAGATAGTAAGGAAAGAACTTTTTATTGCTGCTCACCTCTAAATCTCCTCTGTAGTCAGTCTGAATCCTGATGGAATTAAAGTGAAAGACTCAACTTCTGCCATTTCTCTACTACATTTATACACCTGTAATTTCCAGGAAATCTCTCATTTTGACTTTCTGATCAGTGAAAGTTTAAACTTCTCTCTCTCTCACTCACTTTTATGCATATTAGATATACAGTGGTGCTTGAAAGTTTGTGAACCCTTTAGAATTTTCTATATTTCTGCATAAATATGACCAAAAACATCATCAGATTTTCACACAAGTCCGAAAAGTAGATAAAGAGAACCCAGTTAAACAAATGAGACAAAAATATTATACTTGTTCATTTATTTATTGAGGGAAATGATCCAAAATTACATATCTGTGAGTGGCAAAAGTATGTGAACCTCTAGGATTAGCAGTTAATTTGAAGGTGAGATTAGAGTCAGGTGTTTTCAATCAGTGGGATGACAATCAGGTGTGAGTGGGCACCCGGTTTTATTTAAAGAACAGGGATCTATCAAAGTCTGATCTTCACAACACATTTGTGGAAGTGTATCATGGCACGAACAAAGGAGATTTCTGAGGACGTCATAAAAAGCGTTGTTGATGCTCATCAGGCTGAAGAAGGTTACAAAACCATCCAAACACACCTCGTTTAATGCTTCAGCTAATTAACGGTGCTTGCTGAGTTGAGTGAGTGTGTTAGTGCAGGTAAAACATTAAAATGTGTAGGACAGGGGACACTCCTTACATCTAAAGTGCTAATTGTTAATGAACTTATTACTGATCAGGAGTTTAATGTACTGGGTTTAACTGAAACATGGATGAAGCCAAATGAATATAGAGCATTAAATGAAGCTAGTCCTCCTGGATACAGTTATAAACACCTGCCTCATCTAACTGGCAGAGGATGAGGTGGCGCAGTTATTTCTAATGATTATCTAGGTGTAGCACACAAACCTGGTGATAAATTTAATACATTTGAAGTTCTTCATACTAATATAATGTATGCAAAATAAGTCTACCCAGTTAATTCCGTTACTTATTATTTACAGGCCCCCGGGGCCATATTCTGAGTTTCTTTCTGAATTTGCAGATTTTATGTCAGACCTGGTTATTTCCTTAGCCAAAGCTTTAGCTGTCGGAGATTTTAATATTCACTTCAATAACCCAGAAGACCCTTTGAAAACAGCATTTGTTTCCATTTTATATTCAGTAGGGGTTAATCAGAGTGTCATAGGACCGACCCATAACGGTGGTCACACCCTCGAGCTAATACTAACATTCGGGCTAAACATAGAAAATATAGTTATACTTCCACAGTCTGAAGTTCTCAGATCATTATCTCATCTCATTCATATTATGTCTGAGTAATAATATATGCACCTCACCATGCTACTGTATTAAACGTACATTCACGTCAACTACTGCACAGAGCTTTATAAATGATCTCCCAGAGTTATCAACTTTGATTGGGTCACTGTCAGCCCCTGCAGAACTTGATCAGGCAACTGAATGTTTAAAGTCAACGTTCCGCTATACTTTAGATAATGTAGGTCCTCTTAAAAGGAAAATGATCAGAGAGAAAAAATTAGCACCCCGGTATAATGATGACGCACTTTAAAACAGACCACTCAAAAATTGCAACGTAAATGGTGTCAAACAAAATTGGTAGCCTTCAAATTAGCTTGGAAGAAGAGCCTCCTGAAGTATAGAAAATCTCTTAGTGCTGCTCAATCAACATATCTCTCCTCCCAAATAGAAGATAACAAAAATAATCCTAGATTCCTGTTTACGGTAATACTGTAGCAAAATTAACCAGGAATAAGTCCACGATAGACACATGCACACCTGCAGTATGTAGTCGCAACGGCTTCATGAATTTTTTTAATGACAAAATTGAAAATATCCGGCAAAAAATTCAAACTACTAATTTAAGGTCAGACAATCTAAGTGACCCTGTAGTTAACAATATAACTGTATCAGATCAGCAATTAGAATGTTTTACTCCCCTGAGAGAAATTGAATTACTTTCATTAATGTCCACATCAAAATCCTCAACTTGTGTACTTGACCCCTTACCTACACTTCTATTCAAACAGGTAATCTCATCTCATCTCATTATCTCTAGCCGCTTTATCCTTCTACAGGGTCGCAGGCAAGCTGGAGCCTATCCCAGCTGACTACGGGCGAAAGGCGGGGTACACCCTGGACAAGTCGCCAGGTCATCACAGGGCTGACACATAGACACAGACAACCATTCACACTCACACCTACGGTCAATTTAGAGTCACCAGTTATCCTAACCTGCATGTCTTTGGACTGTGGGGGAAACCGGAGCACCCGGAGGAAACCCACGAGGACACGGGGAGAACATGCAAACTCCACACAGAAAGGCCCTCGCCGGCCACGGGGCTCGAACCCGGACCTTCTTGCTGTGAGGTGACAGCGCTAACCACTACACCACCATGCCGCCATTCTTCTGGATAGACTAGAAAATGTTGTGGGAGTTAAGGGAATGGCCCTCTCCTGGCTCAGGTCTTATTTAACTGATCGCTATCAGTATGTTGATGTAAATGGTGATTTTTCTAGACATACTGAGGTAAAGTTTAGTGTTCCACAAGGTTCTGTCTTGGGTCCACTGCTTTTTTCTTTATATATGTTACCTCTGGGTGATATTATTCATAAAGATTGTATTAGTGTCCACTGTTATGCTGATGACACACAGTTGTATGTTTCTGCAAAACCAGATGAGAGACACCAGCTTCATAGAATTGAAGAATGTGTAAAGGACATTAGACACTGGATGCTTACGTATTAACTACCTTCTGCTTAACTCTGACAAGAATGAAGTACTTGTACTAGGACCACATGCAGCTAGAAGTAAGTTTTCTCATTACATAGTAACTCTGGATGGCCTTTCTGTTTCTTCACGTGCAGCAGTAAAAGACCTCAGGTGATTATTGACCCCAGTCTTTCATTCAAAACTCACATCTATAACATTACCCGGATAGTTTTCTTTCATCTCAGAAATATTGCTAAGATAAGAAATTTAATGTCACTACACGACGCAGAAAAACTAGTTCATGCTTTTTTGACCTCCAGGTTGGATTACTGTAATGCCTTAATGTCTGGATGTTCCAACAAGTGAACTGTTACTCCCTCACATTCAGTACTGCAATACAGTATGGGACCAGGGAGGTAAGGGGTACCTTGAGAAACTGCAGAAACTTCAAAACAGAGCAGGCAGAGTAATACTAGGATGTGATTACTTCACCCTCTCTGCCACTGTCCTCAGCATTTTAGGCTAGGCATCGGTAGCTGATATATGCAAACTCCTTCAAGCTTTGTTTGTATTCTTTGGAATAGCTTCACTTTGTGTTGTTTACCTGTTTAGTTATTTATGATTTACTTATTGTAACATTATATTATGTTATTATCAGTTGCCATTTATTTTATGTATGCAGTATGTTTCATGTTATGACTTCATATTTTTTATTTACTATGGTATATTTTCTTATTTCTTTTTGTCCCCCCCCCCCCCCCCCCCCCCCCCCCAGGGCTCATTGAAAAACGCCTTGGGCGATATGTACCCCCTGGTAAAATAAATAAACTGAAACGGAAACACAATTTACTGGACTAACAATCACTATCTATACAGGACACAACTTTTAGCACAATGGAAAAGACGTTGTTGTTGTTTTTTCTGTTTTCATGTTGTTCTCCCTCACTCTCTCCTCCACATGACCAACTTCTTCCAATCCTGATCATGACCTTTAACTGGAAGAAAATATCTATAAAATCGAAATCAAATAAACATGTAAACAGGTATTGCCCTCATAAAGAAACACAAATAAATAATAAATATATTAACATTTGCCATTATAGCACAAACTGAGAAAATCAGAGTAAACAAACATGAATATATTATTTTTTCCCACTGGACTACACTGAGATTCTGAGCTTTATTTGTGAAAAGTAGCTGGATATCATTCAGCTTCCGATGAATGAAGATGTCAGAAAAGGTATGAACATTAACCTGCGCCTTATCCAACCATAACCATTAATTTTTATGACATTGTTGAGACCACACTGAAAAAAAGGAGAACAGAAGCTTTTGTCACATATGTATTACAGCACAGTGATAATTCTTTACTTCATGCACAGCGTCTTGCAAAAGTATTCATCCCCCTTGGTGTTTGTCCTGTTTTGTCACATTACAAGCTCTCATTAGCATGGATTTTTGGGGGTTAGCATCATTTGATTTACACAACATGCCTACCTCTTTAAAGCTGCAAATTATTATTATTTTTTTTATTGTGACGCAAACAATAATTAAGATGAAAAAAACAGAAATCTGGAATGGGCTACAAAAACATTAGCAAGATGCTGGGTGTTAAAGTAACAACCATTGGTGCAATTGTGAGAAAATTTAAGAAGTATAACATGACCATCATGTTTACATGGACAGTTTGTCCAAACAACTGGGTATGTGTAAGACAGGATGCCTGATAGGGAATGCTGTCTTAAACCATCTGATGTATGCAGATGATCTGGCTATTATGTCACCCAGCACTGTTGGGTTCCAGCAGCTCCTGAATATATGCTCTGAGGATGGTGTTGAGTTTGATGTACAGTACAATGCAAAAAAGAGTTTTGTGCTGATATGTAGGACCAAGGAGGATCATAAAGTGTCCTTTCCAACGTTTTACCTTTCAGGACAATTATTATGTGTATCAAGCTGTATAAAATATCTTGGGCACATCATCACTGACAAGTTGGAAGATGATGATGATATGTATAGGCAGAGACGAATGTTGTATGTTCAAGCAAACATGTTAGTAAGAAAATTTCACTATTGTTCTGATGATGTGAAAATAAGCTTGTTTCGTGCCTATTGTACCCCTATGTATGCAGCCCCATTATGGGCCAGTTACAAAAAAGAGACTCTTCGTAAACTCCAGGTAGCATATAATGACTGTCTGAGGATATTGCTGAAAAAGCCCAGGAGTTGCAGTGCTAGTAAACTGTTTTGTGATTCAGGTCTAAGCTCTTTACAGGCTCTCTTGAGGAACCTAATGTTTAAGTTCATGTTTCAGCTGGATAAGTCTCAAAACTGTATTATAATGACTCTCACAAGCCCCAGATGCAGCTCTGTCAGATATCAGTCATATTTGTGGAAACACTGGTATGGATGCCTGTTAAGACTGTCATGACTGATAATATGTTTGTATGTATCTGTGTCTTTTTTTTGTCTTTATGTATGTGTATGTCTTGTTATTGGGCCTAGAGCCTGTAATAAAGTTTATAATAATAGACCTCGGTCTGGTGCTCCACAGAAGATTTCACCTCGTGGGGTGGCAATGATCATGAGAACTGTGAGAAATCGGCCTGCAACCACACAGCGGGAGTTAGTGAATGACCTCAAGGCAGCTGGGACCACAGTCACCAGGAAAACAATTGACAACACTTTGCGCCGCAATGGATTAAAATCCTGCAGTGCCCGAAAGGTACCCCTGCTTAAGAAGGCACATGTGGAGGCCCGCCTAAAGTATGCCAATGATCACCTCAAAGATGTACAAAGTGATTGGGAGAAGATTCTGTGGTCAGACGAGACCAAAATTGAACTATTTGGCCTAAACTCTACTCATCATGTGTGGAGGAAGAAAAATGCTGCCTATGACCCCAGGAACACTGTGCCCACCGTCAAGCATGGAGGTGGAAGCATTATGTTTTGGGGGTGTTTCTCTGCCAAGGGCACAGGGCTACTTCACCGCATCAGTGGGAAGATGGATGGAGTCATGTACCGTGCAGTCCTGAGGGACAACCTCCTCCCCTCTGCCAGGAAGTTGAAAATGGGCCGTGGTTGGGTCTTCCAACATGACAACGAACTGAAGCATACAGCAAAGGCAACAAAGGAGTGGCTCAAGAAGAACCACATTAAGGTCATGGAGTGGCCCAGCCAGTCTCCGGACCTCAATCCAATCGAAAATCTATGGAGGGAGCTGAAGGTCCGAGTTGCCAAGTGACAGCCCACCAACCTTAATGATTTAGAGAGGATCTGCAAAGAAGAGTGGGCCAAAATTCCCCCTGATATGTGTGCTAACCTTGTGGTTAACTACAACAAACGTCTGTCCGCTGTGCTTGCAAACAAAGGCTTTGCCACCAAGTATTAAGTGCTTTTGGCTAGAGGGATCAAATACTTATTTCCCTCAATGAAATAGAAATCAATTAAAATATATTCTTTCAAGTTATTTTCTGGATTTTCGTTTTGATATTCTGTCTCTCCTTGTTAGAATACATCTACCATTAAAAGTATAGAATGATCATGTCTTTATTAGTGGGCAAACCAACAAAATCAGCAAGGGATCAAATACTTTTTACTCTCACTGTAGATGAGGTGAGGGGCATAAGACTTCAGAAATTCTTGTAATTCGTAATTCTTCTTCTGGGTTTACGGTGTTTACAGATCCCAGCGTGCTCGCGGGGCGTGTGTGGGCATGTGAGGACACTCCTCCTCACCAATCAGTGCACAGGGGAGTGTCTCCTCACGCCCCCAGACTCACTCGGCTCGGTTTGGCTCTCTTCAGCCCTACTCCATAACCGTGCGAGTTTTGGGTGCTGAGTAGGGCTGAAGCGAGCTGAGTCGTGCTGCTCTGAGGTAGTCGAAAAGCGAGCCGTGTCGGGCTGAAGTGAGCCGAAGTGAGCTGAAAAAGGGCCAATAAACACAGACAACCATTCACACCAACAGTCAATTTAGAGTCACCAGTTAACCTAACCTGCATGTCTTTGGACTGTGGGGGAAACTGGAGCACCTGGAGGAAATCCACGCAGACACGGGGAGAACATGCAAACTCCGCACAGAATGGCCCTCGCCGACCACGGGGCTCGAACCCGGACCTTCTTGTTGTGAGGTGACAGCGCTAACCACTACACCACCGTGCCGCCACCAGTGAATAGATGTGCTATGCAAATAGAGACATACCCCAAGAGACTTTCAGATGTAATTGCAGCAAAAGGTGGCTCGACACAGTATTGACTTTGTGAATACCTATGCACACTCCAGATTTCTGTTGTTTCATCTTAATTATTGTTTGTGCCACAATATATATAAATAAATAAATAAATAAATAAATAAATAACAAACAATTTGCACCTTTAGAGTGGAAATCAAATGGTGCTAAAATCCATTTTAATTCCAGCTTGTAATGCATCAAAACATGACAAACATCAAGGGGGATGAATACTTTTGCAACACACTGTTCAAACGCATGTTTCACAACCATGTTATAACAGTTAATAAGCATGTTAGCCATCTTTGGAGCTCTGTCACTGGCTAAAATAACACGTCAGGTTTTTTGGGAGAATGTACAAATGTATTTCTTTCGAAGACACGCCGTTTACAATATTAAAACTCTGTTCGTAGCAGCTTTTGATTTAGTTTTAAACAGAAATGTGCATTGTTGATTCTGAAATGCAAAACGGAGTCTTTTCAGTCCAAAGTATTCTTCATTAAAATTTGGTTCAAAATATTCAGAGAATCAAATTAAATTGGATCATGAAGCCAGAATTGTGAATGGAATTTTGTAAAATATAATTACACACCAACCTTCCTCCTGTTGTTTTTGAAGACAACAGATAGGAAACTGTGAGATTCTTAAAGGGTTGAGGTTTCTGGTTGAAATAAAAACAGTGAACACCTTCCACACAGAGAAGTGGTTATTATTATCTCAACAGATTTGTTGCAGAGAGTAAGCAGTTAATATGAAGTTACTCGGATGAAGATGAAGCATATAGTGTTGTATGTCGCTTTAAAATGCTTGACAAGGAAAGCACCAAAAAAAAAAAAAAAAATCTAATTTTTTTTTTGTCCGACTGGCTGTTTTCAGTACTTGGTGTCCGTAGTGAAAATGTGTGTGTGTGTGTGTGTGTTTGCATTTGAATCCCATGGTTCAGTGCTCTGGGAGTGTTTATAGCGCTGTGACTTTAACACTTCATGACTGAGAGCTGCTGCTACAGCAACTTCACCCACAGCTACCATGACTTTGATCCCCGTCTTCATCTGGACACTGATCCTCTGGACTCAAGGTCAGACACGGCTTCATATTTTATCTCTACAATGATCTGTTCATACAAAAACACTGATAGTTTCGATTAAATTTCAGCTATTAATAATTTATGGTGTTTTATAATTATTTCAGAATGCAGAGGTCAAGCCACAGTAACTCAGACTCCTGCAGTGAAATCTGCTCTTCCAGGAGAAACAGTCACCATCAACTGTAGAACCAGTCAGGCTGTGCCTTCTCACAGCTCATACGGCCACTACTTACACTGGTATCAGCAGAAACCTGGAGAAGCTCCTAAACTCCTGATTAAATTTGTAAATCAGCGAGTGTCAGGTTTTCCAGCTCGTTTCAGTGGCAGTGGATCTGGATCTGATTTCACTCTGACCATCAGTGGAGTCCAGACTGAAGATGCAGGAGATTATTACTGTCAGAGCTGGCATGATATCTCTGGCTACTGGTTCACACAGTGTTATAGAGTCGTACAAAAACCTCCCTCAGTCAGATTGTAGAGAGACTGCACTGCTGCAGCTGGGAGAGACTGCAGGTGCTGAGGTGGAGGATGTGATACGACACAATGACCCTCTGTAGAGGAGAGGAACCACACCACACTAACTCACAACTCACATTAGAAATCTCTCAATAATCATCACACCACACTGCACACAGTCCATCACATCCACTACTGTAAGATCAATAGTTTCCCAGTTCTCTCAGTCGTGGTGTTACACACTCATTGAAAGACACAGAGATGTCAAAGTTAAATCCAGTGATTAATGTCTGTAATATTTCTTGCTGTTTGAGGAGCCATGTGTTTGATCAGTGTTCATGGTGTCCTGACATTGACTAACTCACAGGTGCCTAAGCCTGGTTTACACCTTGTCCACCCCAGGACCCCCTGTCCTGCACATTTCAGCACTTTCCCTGCTCTCAACACACCTCATTTATCTCTTCAGCTAATTAACAGTGCTTGCTGAGTTGAGTGAGTGTGTTAGTGCAGGTAAAATAGTAAAATGTGCAGGACAGGGGACACACCAGGGACCAGGGACAGGAAACTGTGGACAAATTAATTAACTCTCGTTACAGACTGATCTTTAAATTGTATCAGTCTTTGGTGTGGGAAATTCACTCCAGAAGTAATACTTAAGACAGCAAAGATGAAATTTCAGTCCTCTCTGACCCATGGTGCAAACCAGGCAATGCAATAAATAAAAATAGAATAACTGAAATAAACAATATAGACAGTATAAACACTCTAGATAAGAAATAGGACATAGACTAAACACTCACAGGTTTGTTTATATATATAAAATATGGCACTTGAGGTATAGCGGGTAAACAAGAATAAGCAGTATAAACAATAAACTAATAGCTGTTAAGGTGAGGTAGTGCGGAATAGTGCAAATGAGCGAGGTAAAGTGAAAATGTGCAGACCCTGAGTTCAGTGTGCGAATGAATGTTGAGAGTGTGTGGTGTGTGTTGGGGGGGGACTGTGAGGGTGACATGATGTCAGATGCTGAAGGGGGGGCAGGGGGGTGTGCGGGCAGAATCTGTGGCAGGGGGCAGAGGGGGGAGGAGGGGCAGAAACAGGGAGGGAGTTGACGCTCCTGACTGCCTGGTGAAAGAAACTGTCCTTGAGCCTGCTGGTTTGGCCCGGAGGACTCCGCAGTCTCCTCCCGACAGCAGCAGCAGGCTGAAGAGGCTGTGAGATGGGTGGGTGGGGTCACCTGCAATCCTGATGGCTTTCCGGGTGAGGCGGGAGTTATAGATATCCATAAGAGAAGGAGAGAGACACCAATGATCCTCTCAGGTGCTCTCACGATGCTCTGCAGAGTCTTGCAGCAGGACACGGTGCAGGCGACGTACCATACAGTGATGCAGCTGGTCAGGATGTTCTCGATGGTGCCTCTGTAGAATGTGTGTATGATGCGGGCCGGGGCGCTTGCTCTCCTCAGTTTGCGGAGGAAGTACAGACACTGTTGGGCTTTTTTGGCCAGTGATGCGGTGTTGTTGCTCCAGGACAGGTCTTCAGAGATGCGCACACCCAGAAACTTAGACCCAACAACCTTTTGGTCCCAAATCTAAACATCGTTAACCATTTGCTAAGCGTTAGGCACAGCTTCTCCAGTTGGTGCTCTGGTGTAGTCAGAATAACGTGGAGCTAAACATGCTAAAAGACGGTTGAGATAATAGTGAACATCAGGAGACACCCCTCTGCCATGCTCCCCCTCACAATTTCCAGCAGTACTGTGTCAACCATTAAGACATTTCAGTTCCTGGGAACTATCATTGCACAAGACTTGAAGTGGGAATGCAACATCAACTCCATCCTTAAAAAAAGCCCAGCAGAGGATGTACTTTTAGCAGCAACTCAGAAAGTACGGTATGTCACAGGAGCTGCTGACACAGTTGTACACCGCTGTCACTGAATCCGTCCTGTGCACATCCATTACAGTCTGGTTCGGAGCAGCCTCAAAACAGGACAGGAACAGACTGCAGTGAACAGTAAGGTCAGCAGAAAGGATCATCGGTGCTCCCCTGCCCAGTCTCCAGGATTTGTACATTTCATGAGCCAGGAAGCATGCTAAGAAATTCATGAAGGACACCTCACACCCTGGTCACAACCTGTTCCAGCTCCTCCTCTCCAGCAGGTGCTATAGAGCATTAAGAACCAGAACCACCACACATAAGAGCAGATTTTTTCCCCCTGTGCCATCAAACTCATAAATATACCTGAACCATCCTTGCCATTATTAGTGTACAATTTTTACCTCCTGTAACATGCTCTTGTTTGCACTACTACACTGCACTCTGTGTACACTGACTGTGTCATTTGTGTATTTGTTGTATATTGTGTATTTCCTGGAATATATCCTGCACATTGTCTGTACATTGTGTACCATTTATATTGTTGAGAGCATATATATTTATAATGTATACTGCTTATTGTAGATATTACAGATATTTAGATCCATAATATATTGTAGATATTGTTTTACTTGTGGTTATATTTACAGAACACATCTGTCTGATTAAAGATTTCTTCATTGGTTAGTTTTCTTTGACACTCTGGTGTTTAAACTCAGTGATGTTTCAGTAAAAGCGTCTGACTCTGGAGCACAGTGTACTGTACACACTCGCGAGACTGGAGGAGAAATAACACACCAAATGATGGATTAGTGATGAGATTCGTCTCTCCAGTCAGAAAAATCAATATACATGATCCATATAGATGGTAAAGAATCACTTTATAATGCTGCTCACCTCTCAATCTCCTGTGTAGTCAGTCTGAATGCTGATGGCATGAAAGTAAAAACACTCACTTCCGTCATTTCTTTACTACATTGCATGAAAGTAAAACACTCAACTTCCGTCATTTCTTTACTACATTGATGCATTTGTACTTTCCAATAAATCTCTCATTTTGACCAGTGAAAGTTGAAACTTCTCTCTCTAATTCACTTATTTATGCATCTTTGATCTAAAATGATTTTCCAGAAAATCTCCATCTGACCCCACAAGCAAAATCCACACAATAACTCTGTAGCACCCCATAGCTCCCCGGCTATATGGCTGACGTGTGCTCCCCAAATTCTTTTAATTCACAAGAAATTGCTTTCTTGAGGTTAAATTAATGCTTTATGATAAATAACTTATTATCACTCATAGGCCTATTTAAGCAGCTAGAAATAAAACCTTCACTAAACCTTTTTCTCAATGCCCAATGTCATTCATCAAATAAATCAGATTATCTGAATGTGTTCTTAATACACAATTAAATTAACCCTTGAATGGACTTTAACTCTGAGAGTACTTTAAAGCCTTTTGCAAATATAAACTCAGTATTACCAGTGTATGAAATAATCCATGAAATATACAAAATGCAACAGATAATTTAAACTATTAACTTAAAAATAGATTTACATATATACATTCAAATATAAAGGGTCATAAAATCAAATTAAAAGCTTTTGGCTTCTTTCAAGGCTCTTTCAATGTAAATAAAAAAAAAAAAAAACCTCAGTGTTTCAGTTCACGCCCATGCATTCAGCAATACACTTTCAGTATCAACACACAAAATGTGATATCAAAACCCCAAATCCTAAACCACTGTTCCTGCTGGCGCTCATCACACTCATCATTAACAAACATAATCCATCAGTGATGAAGAGAAAATTACTAGCAGTCATCACAGTGAAGAATGTATTTGTCATCTTTATCATTACCATACCTGGTGACTTGTCCAGGGTGTACCCCGCCTTTCGCCCGTAGTCAGCTGGGATAGGCTCCAGCTCGCCTGCGACCCTGTAGAACAGGATAAAGCGGCTAGAGATAATGAGATGAGATGAGATCATTACCATGAATCATCTTTTCTGGAAATCCCTCTGTTTGCAGAAATCCAACCACAGTGAAGAGATGGCGGGAAGCCAGAGTGTAAACAATGAACACGTGTTTGTGATCAATAAAAATCGACTACAAATACTGACCAAATGAGACCAAGCTTTTGACCAATCATTGTGCGTCTTAATCGGCCTGGTGTCATGGTGTGATTATCTCTTTTTGAACCAAACAATGGTGCAGTCTAAGCTGATGAAGTTTTTCGGGCATCTTCTTCAAGCACTGAAGATGAATTCAGGGCCGAAAGAAACACAGTGGAGGCACACATTGGACAGTGCCAGTAATACAGGGGCCAGTAAAAAGCGCCAAAGTGAAAATGCTGTCAGCCGGCAAATGACTGAAGGGAGCTACGTTTCAGGAGGCATGGCATGTTCAGTTCTCGTGGTGAACGTATGATGTAAAACGCTGTCATTCTGTGTTCGGTTTGTAAATCAGCAGTAAATTCGGATTCCTTCATTGCTGTTTGTTCCCAGACTCTTCTCGACTCTGTTCAACTGTAAATCAAGTTTTGTGTTGAAGTAAAGGGGTAAAGCGAGCCCTAAAAGCTCTTTTAAACAATTCCATGTGAAAATAACCTGAAATAAACTCAAACTAAAGAGGTTTCTTTTATCTTGATGGTGCACAGGGCGTCCAAAATCAAGGTCTTTCTTATTAGAAGCTGGAGTGGAGCCTAAAATTTATATGTAATGGAGAAGCCTAGCTGTATCTACACAAATGTTTGAATTGTAACAGTTTGGTTGGTATAAACCTGTATTATGTCCACTTTAATAAGTCAGTAAGGAAGAAAAAAATACAGACTAAGTGAAGGAAAAATAAGAAAAAGTGAAGAATACTTCTTTGACTTGATTTTTCAAGGAAAAAAGGGGAGAATTTTTTTCAGAACCCATGGGGAATGCTGCTAAAGTTGGCAGATATTTTCACTGAGATGAAATTAAAATGAAATCAATTTAAATGAGTAAATAAAATGAATTTAAATGGGGACCGAACCAGTTATCAGTCAGAAGCTGCAGGCCTGTATCGACGTTTGTGGGTGTAGTCTCCTGAAGCAATATGGCTGCTTCACACCAGTGGCATATAAAAAAACAATCTCACTCGTGGCACCGATGTCGTCCTTACCGTCTCCGCATGATGCTGGCAGTGCTGGGTAATGGAGTCTCACTGAGGCTGTGCGTAGCTCATTGAGTCTGTGCGTATATGGGTGGTCGAGTAGATGACTCATGCCAAGTCCTTAACAACTCCAGTAAGCTAGCTAATGATGATGATGATTATTATTAATATTATTATTATGACTATTATTGGTCTTTAGAATAAATATGATGGTCTATAACAGATACTGAGACAGATGCTTTGGTGATTTCTTTATGATGTACATGAACAATAATGTGCACTAAAAGTGTTTCATGATTCAAAGGCTTTTATTAATAATTCAAAGCAGGACATTGCAGTGATACACACACTTAACACATATGGAAGTGATCATTAAGAAGAAGAATTGAGTTAAACTGAGGAGTGTGTGAGCTCACATGTTAATAACACAAATGAAATGATGAAAGTGGGAGATTGGAGCAGTAAAGGCCACATGTAACACACAGTGAAGCAGTAGAAGGTGAGCTGAGTAAAGTGTGTGTGAGCTCACAGCTCTGAGCACTGCTCTGTGTTCACTCTGCCCACCACAGTAGGTTGGTTGTCTTTGGAGGCCTCACAGGTCACCACCTTGTTCCTCCACTGCTCCGGGTGGAGGCTCAGCGTGCTGCTCCAGCTGTAGAGGCCGTCCGCGTGCAGAACGGCGGTGCTGCGGCTCTCCCCCGAGCTCCAGCTGCTCCCATCAACCTTCCAGCTCAGTGTCCAGTCCGAGGGGAAGCCCTTGTCGGCCACACACATGAGTGTGACCTTCTCCTGCTGCAGCTCCACACTGGAGGGAGGCAACACCGTCACACTGGGCTGAGTGACACCTACACACACACACACACGCACACACACACACACACACACACACACACACACACACACACACACACACACACACACACAGAGTTGAGACAGGAATGGACAGCTGTCAGTCACTCAGGCTTCGTTTCAGCTCACTGTGTGTTTCACTTCCCTTTATATCTTACAGAGCAGAACTGAGTTCAGTGGAGCATCACAAACGTTTCACACTCAATTCAAACATTTTTACGTCTTAGATCTATAATCATTTATATTACAGTAATCCCTGGACAGGAAAATTGACTTATACAGAGTATTCGGTAATTAAAAATATTAAACTCATTTTATAACATGAATAAGCCACATTTAAAATACAGAATATTTACCACTTAAGCAAATTCAGTTTTGTTTCTACATTTAAATCTGTATTTGGACTCACAGTCTCTAAGATATTAACTGGTGTTAAAATCATTCAACAAAAACATCACCTGTAATTTGCACAATGATATCTACTTCGCTTTTAGATTTAAAGTACAATTAACCACCAGCACTATAGTCAAATACATTTAAGATTTAAATCATAATAAACAACCAGCAGTATAATCAAAGACATTTTTCAAACTTCTAAAATAATGGAAATTTGAGAAACAAAAGGCTGTGACACAAAAATCACATCTCACTGAGTGGATTTGGAGGAAAAATACATGTAAAATATGTTCTTTACACATTACAACATGAATCTGAACACACTCCATTTCAGTCATTAATCTGAACACACTCCATTTCAGTCATTAATCTGAACACACTCCATTTCAGTCATTAATCTGAACACACTCCATTTCAGTCATTAATCTGAACACACTCCATTTCAGTCATTAATCTGAACACACTCCATTTCAGTCATTAATCTGAACACACTCCATTTCAGTAATTAGTAAACAGGTTACTTACGGCCCACAGACAGTTTGGTTCCTCCACCAAAAGTCCACCACAGTGATACAAACAGGTTTAGCGGCCGTACAAAAACCCTGCTGCTCTAAACTCACTGCTCTCTCCATCCATTTAAACCTCTTATTACAAAACAGCTACAAAACACCAACTTCTGCTCACATCAGCTGATTAATACACTAACTCTCTGACTGTTTTACTACATTTTACTGTTTTTTTTTTCTTTTAAAACACCAAGAGTGTCAATCTAAACTGAGGATGCAATTAGTGCGTAAGAAACACAAATAAATTACACAAAATAAAAGTTGAAATTTCACAAAATGTGGAATTGCAATTGCACAGGATTTACCCAGAATGCCTCATGGAGTAAAAATGCTGATGTTCTCATGAGAAATTTACAATATATGACTGAATGTGTGGAGCTAAAGTGAGAATAATTCCTCCACTGCTTCTGTAGACTGATAGAAAGTTATGATATTTTATTTAAGACCGACACTAATCTAAAGATTAATTTACAGTCAAAAATATGAGTGTGTATTTACTCACTGCCAACATTGATGCTGCTTCTTCCACCATAAATCCACTACAGTGAGAAACTCATTAACATTCAGTACAAACACCATCCAGTGAAAGTTGAAGCTTCTCTCTCTAATTCACTTATTTATGCATCTTAGACCTCAAAGTGTTTTACAGAAAATCTCCATCTGACCCCACAAGTAAAATTCACACAATAACTCTGTAGTAGTGTGAGAATTACAGTAAGATTGGGGGAATGTGGTAAAGGTGTTTCCATACTTAGAGGACACTTTGCATTGGCAGCACATGCTTCAGTGCTCTGGGAGTGTTTATAGCGCTGCGTCTTTAACACTTCATGACTGAGAGCTGCTGCTACAGCAACTTCACCCACAGCTACCATGACTTTGATCCCCGTCTTCATCTGGACACTGATCCTCTGGACTCAAGGTCAGACACGGCTTTGCCTTTTATATTTTAAACAAACTCGTCAAGACAATAAATTTTTCAGGTTTGTCTCATGATTATTCTTTCAACAGTTTCTGTATCATACTTTTTTTTTTTCAGAATGCAGAGGTCAAGCTACAGTAACTCAGACTCCTGCAGTGAAATCTGCTCTTCCAGGAGAAACAGTCACCATCAACTGTAGAACCAGTCAGGCAGTGACTTCTGGTAACTACTTATTCTGGTATCAGCAGAAACCTGGAGAAGCTCCTAAATTCCTGATTAAACTTGCAAATCAACTACAGTCAGGTTTTCCAGCTCGTTTCAGTGGCAGTGGATCTGGATCTGATTTCACTCTGACTATCAGTGGAGTCCAGACTGAAGATGCAGGAGATTATTACTGTCAGAGTCACCATTCCATCTCTGGTTACTGGTTCACACAGTGTTATAGAGTCGTACAAAAACCTCCCTCAGTCAGATTGTAGAGAGACTGCACTGCTGCAGCTGGGAGAGACTGCAGGTGCTGAGTTGGAGGATGTGATACGACACAAGTTCACAACTCGCAGTCGAAATCTCTCAATAACCATGATGATTATGAAAAGTGAGTATATAGTAAGTGTGGCAGCGGGGGTGTGGTCAAGCGTCAGTCTGTGAATGGAGGGCGGAGTCAGGGAAGGTAAGTGGCGGAATCACTGCACCTGATGGGAATTAACCTGTGTTTGTGTGTCTTCCCCAGTGACCGGGCCCTATAAGAGGAGAGGGAGAGCGTAGGAAGGGAGCTTCTCCCCAACCTGGATGCTTGTGTGCGTGCGTAGTTTAAAGCTGAAAAGCTTAATAAAGAGTCTTTTGAGAACTCAGTTCTGGCCTGCCGTGCTTCTGTGATTCACCCACCTAGAACCCTTGCTACAGTCAGCTATATTTCCATTAAATTAGTTCAACAAAGAAAGATGTAGGATTAGACTTCGAGGCCTTTTTGAATCTTTTCCTGCTATATTTTCACTCAGTCCTCCTTTGAGCCCAACACTGAATTGGTTCACAAAAAGGAAATATGGCTAATCATTTCGAAAGCCATTGTTCTGAAAAACTTAGATGAAGCTGTTGACTGTTTGCCCATTTCTGGTACATCACATATTGACATTACTGACCCTAAAGTGTATACCATGTCAGTTGCATAAGTATTCACACACACTGCACTTTTCCACATTTTCTAGTGTTACAGCCTGGAATTGAAATGCACTTAAGTAGGACTAAAGGTCATGAAGCTACACAAAACCTCCCACATTATTGAAGTTTGGGTAAAATCAGTAAAGGTTCTTATTAGTTAATTAACTCTAAATTATTTCTAATGAAACAAGTTCCCATCAGAAGTCATATAATTAGTTGAACGGTGTCCACCAGTGTCACATGATCGCAGTGTAAATCTACCTTTTCCCGAAAGGCACTGAAATATGTTGGAGAACATCCTGAAACAAACAGCATCATGGAAAACAAGTTCTGATGGAAGTCATATGAAACCCCGTTTGAGTTTATCTTCAGGCTTGTGACAGACTCAGCAAACATGGAAGAATCGGTCTGATGAGAACAAAACACAACTTGGAACAATGAACTGAACTATATTTGGTCGAAACTGATGTCCTGAATGAAGCATGGTGGTGGGAGCATCATGCTGAGAGATTTACCTTTGGCCCCTTTGTGGCATCCTGAGTAATGCCTTTCTTTACCTGGACACTGATTTTTGGTGAACAGCCTCCTCTAGGCAGAGTCTCATTTGTGCCATATTTGATCCAGTTTAAAATAATAGATTTAATTGTGCTCTGTGGTAGATTCAAACTTTGGGAAATGTTTTTACCAAACCAAACCAAGACTGATACTTTTCCAGTGAGACCATGGAGATCTTTAATTGCAATGATGTGCTATTTTGTGTAGATTCATGACATTTAATCACACTACTTACTTCTTCCACACTTCCGCACATTTATGGATGGACACAATGTCACTTTGATCAGATACATCCACAGTAAGTTCAGGAAGATGGAGCACAATACACAGATTTCCCATCCAGGTGAATTTTTTTTTAATTAATTTATTTTTTTTATCCCTAAAATTTACTTTGCTCATTTATTGCTTTTATCCAAAGAAATATAAATTAAAATGCTAAAAGCATATATTGTGTTCCAGGAGGTTTGTATGAACAGGGCCTTTCGAATAGGAGCCTGATCTTGCTGTGTGTGTGTGTGTGTGTGTGTGTGTGTGTGTGTGTGTATACAATAGGACAAGATTTTAGATCTTATGTCTCTATTACTGCCTCTTCATGTGATTCTCTCTCTCTCTCTCTCTCTCTCTCTCTCTCTCATTTTTGATCTGTCTACAGTTTCTGTGTTTATCACTGTCTTGACTCCTGTTGTGGTTTATACACAGCTGCTAAGATATCCAGAGAAAAAGGTGGGCCAATCACTTTCAATGGAAATGCGGTGCTGTTTTTCCTGGATCTGAGTGCAAACCTGGTGAGGCGCAGAAAGGAATACAACAATGTTAAGAAGGAGCTGCGTGCAAAGAATCACCAGAAGATTTATCCATGATAGATACTTTCTTATCTAATATTGAGTGAGTTAAACTGAATCAAGATGACCAAAGGGATTTGGATTCACCATTCACGTCAAAAGAAATCAAAAAAGTTTTATCTATGCTACAATCTAATAAATCACCAGGGGAGGATGCCCCCCCCCCCAAATTTTATAAAGAGTTTAAGGATTTGCTTATACCTCTTCTCATGGATGTAATTAACCTAGCATCTAAAACACACAGCCTCCCCGATTCATTTTCAATGGCTATAATTACAGTGATCCATAAGAAAAACAACGACCTCTTAAAATGTTCCTCCTTTTGGCCAGTCTCACTTTTGAATACAGATTATAAATTGATTTCTAAGGCCTTAGCAAATAGACTGAGTAAATACTTACCAAAATTGATAAAGCCAGACCAAGCTGGCTTTATCCAGAAGAGATCCTCTGCCAATAACTTGTGTAGGTTACTTAACGTTATTCATGTGGCAACCTCCAGTACTGAACCTAGTATAGCTATTACCTTAGATGCTGAAAACGCCTTCGATAGGCTTGAGTGGCCATATTTATTCAAGGTCCTGTCTAAATTTAGATTTTGCTCTTATTTTATTAATTGGTTCAGAGCACTTTATAAGAAACCACAAGCCAAAATAATTACCAATGGACAAATGTCCACTGTCTTCCCTCTGAGCAGGTCTAGCAGACAAGGGTGTCCTTTGTCCCCTGGGCTCTTTGTTATAGCCATCGAGCCTCTGGCTGAGATAATCAGACAAGATTCAGAGATAAAGGGTGTTAAAGTGGGTCAGACAACACATCAAATCAATCTTATGGTAGATGACATAATTTTATGTTTAACAAATCCATTTGATTTCCTTGCTAAATTACAAACAGTTTTACATACGTTTGGGTCTGTCTCGGGATATAAAGTAAACTATGAAAAAAGTGAAATTCTCCCCCTCTCCAACTTTGATTATGCTGAATATCAGCAGAGGGGCCTGTTTAAATGGTCACCAAATGGGATAAGATACCTTGGGATAATGGCGGATAATAACCTTAAAAATATGCACAAACTTAATTATTTGCCACTAGTTAGTCAAATAATAGAGGACTTACAGAAATGGATAAGTTTGCCTATTACTTTGATTGGTCGAATAAATTGCATTAAAATGAATATCTTACCAAGGTTAAAGGACCTCTTTCAGTCCTTCAGTCCTTACCGATTCCAGTGCCACGCAGTTTTTTTTAAAAACCTTAATAAACATATTAGACAATTTATATGGAATGGTAAGACCCTGAGCATCTCAATAGAAAAACTTACATGGGACTATAAACTTGGCGGGGCCAGCACGGTGGTGTAGTGGTTAGCGCTGTCGCCTCACAGCAAGAAGGTCCGGGTTCGAGCCCCGTGGCCGGCGAGGGCCTTTCTGTGTGGAGTTTGCATGTTCTCCCCGTGTCCGTGTGGGTTTCCTCTGGGTGCTCCGGTTTCCCCCACAGTCCAAAGACATGCAGGTTAGGTTAACTGGCGACTCTAAATTGACTGTAGGTGTGAATGTGAGTGTGAATGGTTGTCTGTGTCTATGTGTCAGCCCTGTGATGACCTGGCGACTTGTCCAGGGTGTACCCCGCCTTTCGCCCATAGTCAGCTGGGATAGGCTCCAGCTTGCCTGCAACCCTGTAGAACAGGATAAAGCGGCTAGAGATAATGAGATGAGATGAGATGAGATGAGATAAACTTGGCGGCCTTTGATTATCTAATCTTGAAAAGCATTAATTGCCTGCTCAAATGCGACTTGTTTCTTTTCTTTGTGAAAATGTTCCACCTTGGGTTTCAATTGGAATGTATGCTCTTGAAGAAAATGTTCCTGCAGACTTTGTCTACAAATGGACACCTACAACTATCTCCAACAGAACTAGCAACCCTGTCTTGATACATATAATCAAAACGTGGTATGAAGTCCGGGAAAGTATTGGACTAAAAAATATTTTTTCACCTAAAACACCTTTGAAAGAGAATGGACTCATACCTATGCAAGTGGACAATAAGACCCTGGAAATATGGCACAGAAAGGGGTTTGTTACTTGGAAGACTGCTACGAGGACGGATCACTGATGTCTTTTGAGGACCTGAGGAGGAAGTATGATCTCTCCAGTAGAATTTTTTTTTTTTGTTATTTACAGTTAAGATCACTTCTTAGAACTGCTCTGGGATCTGAGATGACTTTACCTGTGTTGAGTGATCTGGAGGGACTGCTTCATGAGGGAAACACACCTCATCTCATTTCTAAAATGTATTTTCTTCTGATGGATGATGCTCTAACACCAGGGTTACATAAATTAAGGGAGAAATGGGAGTCCGATTTGGGTGTGATGATCGGTGCAGAGCTTTGGCCTGAATTGTGTCAAAAAAGTCAAACTGCCACCATGAACTCCAGATACAGACTGACTCATTAAAATTTTCTCCATCAAATCTATATTATGCCACAGAAATTACATAAATATAAACCTGAGATATCCAACATGTGTTTTAGATGTGGCATAGAAGAGGGTTCATTCCTGCACTGCACTTGGTCTTGGATAAAACTTAATACATTCTGGCATGAATTTTCTAACATCATGACAACACTTTTAGGGATACGTCTTTCACCAGATCCTGAAATCTATTTATGAGGAGATACAACAAATATTGATGCACAGTTAAGAAAAGCCCAAAAGAAGTTTCTCGTATTGGCCCTGTGTGTTGCCAGGAAGTGCATAGCCATAACGTGGAAGTCTGACTCCCAACTCCCTATAGCAAGATGGGTTTCAGAAATGAACAGTTGTATTCCACTTGATAAGATTACATACACACTTAGAAATGATTACAACACTTTCGTAGAGATTTGGAAGACTTATTTGGCATATATGGGCACTCTGCCAACTTCTATAGTGGACAAGATATAGAAAGGTTATTAGAATTAACAAGCCTTTGATCATAAGTATATAAGTATCGTTTGTCTCGCCTCTCTTTTTAGTTACCTCTCCAGTTGATGGGTGGGTTAGGGAAGGGGTTTGGATTCATGTTTTTGTATGTTTGTGTATGTCTTGTTAATTTGGAAAATTGAAAATAAAATATTCTAAAAAAAAAAGCATGGTGGTGGGAACATCACGTTGAGAGCATTACCTTTGGCCCCTTTGTGGCATCCTGACTAATGCCCTTCTTTACCTGGACGCTGATTTTTGGTGAACAGCCTCCTCTAGGCAGAGTCTCATTTGTGTCATATTTGATCCAGTTTTAAAATAATGGATTTAATTGTGCTCTGTGGTATATTCAAACTTTGGGAAATGTTTTTACCAAACCAAACTGAGACTGATACTTTTCCAGTGACACCATGGAGATCTTTAATTGCAATGATGTGCTATTTTGTGGACTGTGGTGCTTGAAAGTTTGTGAGCCCTTTAGAATTTTCTATATTTCTGCATAAATATGACCTAAAACATCATCAGATTTTCACACAAGTCCTAAAAGTAGATAAAGAGAACCCAGTTAAACAAATGAGACAAAAATATTATACTTGGTCATTTATTTATTGAGGAAAATGATCCAATATTACATATATGTGAGTGGCAAAAGTATGTGAACCTCTAGGATTAGCAGTTAATTTGAAGGTGAAATTAGAGTCAGGTGTTTTCAATCAATGGGATGACAATCAGGTGTGAGTGGGCCCCCTGTTTTATTTAAAGAACAGGGATCTATCAAAGTCTGATCTTCACAACACATGTTTGTGGAAGTGTATCATGGCACAACCAAAGGAGATTTCTGAGGACCTCAGAAAAAGCATTGTTGATGCTCATCAGGCTGGAAAAGGTTGCAAAACCATCTCTAAAGAGTTTGGACTCCACCAATCCACAGTAAGACAGATTGTGTACAAATGGAGGAAATTCAAGATCATTGTTACCCTCCCCAGGAGTGGTCGACCAACAAGGATCATTCCAAGAGCAAGGTGTGTAATAGTCAGCGAGGTCACAAAAGACCCCAGAGTAACTTCTAAGCAACTGAAGGCCTCTCTCACAATGGCTAATGTTAATGTTCATGAGTCCACCATCAGGAGAACACTGAACAACAGTGGTGTGCATGGCAGGATTGCAAGGAGAAAGCCACTGCTCTCCAAAAAGAACATTGCTGCTCGTCTGCAGTTTGCTAAAGATCACGTGGCCAAGCCAGAAGGCTATTGGAAAAATGTTTTATGGATGGATGAGACCAAAATAGAACTTTTTGCTTTCTAAATGAGAAGTGTTATGTTTGGAGAAAGGAAAACACTGCATTCCATCATAAGAACCTTATCCCATCGGTGAAACATGGTGGTGGTAGTATCATGGTTTGGGCCTGTTTTGCTCCATCTGGGCCAGGATGGCTTGCCATCATTGATGGAACAATGAATTCTGAATTATACCAGTGAATTCTAAAGGAAAATGTCAAGACATCTGTCCATGAACTGAATCTCAAGAGAAGGTGGGTCATGCAGCAAGACAACGACCCTAAGCACACAAGTCATTCTACCAAAGAATGGTTAAAGAAGAATAAAGTTAATGTTTTGGAATAGCCAAGTCAAAGTCCTGACCTTCATCCAATCGAAATGTTGTGGAAGGACCTGAAGTGAGCAGTTCATGTGAGGAAACCCACCAACATCCCAGAGTTGAAGCTGTTCTGTACGGAGAGAATGGGCTAAAATTCCTCCAAGCCGGTGTGCAGGACTGATCAACAGTTACCGCAAACGTTTACTTGCAGTTATTGCTGCACAAGGGGGTCACACCAGATACTGAAAGCAAAGGTTCACATACTTTTGCCACTCACAGATATGTAACATTGGATCATTTTCCTCAATAAATAAATGACCAAGTATAATATTTTTGTCTCATTTGTTTAACTGGGTTCTCTTTATCTACTTTTAGGACTCATGTGAAAATCTGATGATGTTTTAGGTCATATTTATGCAGAAATATAGAAAATTCTAAAGGGTTCACAAACTTTCAAGCACCACTGTAGATTCATGTCATCTAATCACACTACTTACTTCTTCCACACTTGTGCACATTTATGGATGGACACAATGTCACTTTGATCAGCTACATCCACAGGAAGTTCAGTAAGATGGAGCACAATACACAGATTTCCCATCCAGTTCAATCTTTTTTTTTTAATCCATGAAATTTACTTTGCTCATTGATTGCTTTTATCCAAAGAGATATAAATTAAAATGCTAAAAGCATATATTGTCTTCCAGGAGGTTTGTATGAACAGGACCTTTAGAATAGGAGCCTGATCTTACTTAGAGTGTGTGTGTGTGTGTGTGTGTGTGTGTGTGTGTGTGTGAACGATAGGACAAGATTTTAGGTCTTGAATATGTCTCTATTACTGCCTCTGTATGTGATTCTCTCTCTCTCTCTCTCGCTCTCGTTTGATCTGTCTACAGTTTCTGTGTCTATCACTGTCTTGACTCCTGTTGTGGTTTATACAACTATTAGAGGAGAGATTTCCTTTAAAAAGGAAATCATATTTTTATATTTTCTCTGATATCAGTTTATTCTTGAGTGTATTGTTATGGCATGTGTGAGATTAATTCTGATATGATGCACATTCTAACCAGTCAGAGAAATAAGAAGTAACAGTTCATTTGCATGAACAGTTCTGAGTCCCAGAATAGATCAACACTTTCAGCAGATGTTCATGGTTCTTCAGTTGAACTCACTCAAGCACAACACACAGCGCTGCACTCGACCTGCTGTTAAAGGTGCTGATCCAAATCACTGTCAAAGACACTTCACGACTGAAAAAGGAGACATGATTTCCTTTAAGCTTGATTTCAGTAAGGAACACCACTGACACCAGCTCAGTCTGCTGAACGTTTTCATTGAATTCTAGTGGACTTTACAACAACTCTTTCAGAACGAGGTGATCTGAGTGGTGTTGTGGTGGGAGACGGTACAGCCGAACACCTCGGACTCTTCCCAGCATTCTTTGAAGAGGGTCAGGGTGCTGAAGGGTCCTTCTGTTCTTCTGTGCTGTTCAGAACCCCCTCGTTCACCTCGGCACCATCCATGGTGCAGCTCAACAGCGCCCCCAGTGGAGAATAGGCTGAGAGCAGACAGAGCAGTGAGGCCGATCCCTCAGAGAGCTGCAGAGAGGAGGGAGGGAGCAGAGACACGGAGGAGTTCACCACCGGACCAGCTGGAGAACACACACACACACATTCAGTAATTGTGGTTATATTTTCAGAACACAACTGTCTGATTAAAGATTTCTTCATTGGTTAGTTTTCTTTGTCACTCTGTTGTTTAAACTCAGTGATGTTTCAGTAAACCTGTCTGACTCTGGAGCACAGTGTACTGTACACACTGCAGGAGACTGGAGGAGAAATAACACCAAATGATGGATAAGTGATGAGATTCATCTCTACAGTCAAAAACAGAATACACATGATACGTAACAGTGGCGGCTGGTAGTCTTTCAAACAGGGGAGGCTGGTCGGTTACGATATTTCCAGATTTTAAAAGAAAAAACACATCAATTTTGCCCATACTCTTGCCTCTGATCTGGCTGATTGTTGGCAGGGTCACAAACTGTGAAATAACAGGTTCTTTTGGCCCATTAGCCTACTGTCCAATATACATGATGGTGGTGTTGGGGGGTATATTTTAACATTTTATATTTTAAAATTGTGGCATGTTGTTTAAAAATTGATCATTATTGAAAGCAGCTCTTTGTCAGGAACCTCAGCAGTAACAGCAGAGTGTTCTGGAATAGGCACAAGCACTGACCTTGGGGAGCCAAACATAGAGCTAGGTGCCACACATTTCATTCAATGACACTTTCCCTATATTTTACTTATTTTGACTGAGAAATGTTTTCTTGACAATTTTGATAACCCTTCACTTTTAATCCAGGTCTGTAGTGTGAAATGTTCTCGGCTGTGTTTTTGTTTAAAAATGTTTTCCAAATTGTAGCTGTGTTTAATTCATATCCAGAGAAATATATATTCCAATATAATATACTCAGCATAAACATTTTAAATAGATTCTATATTTTTGGTCCATCCATGACATATTACTAAAGTAGCCTATTTACTGTTGTTGATGTGGGTCACTTGCTGTTAGCCAATTCACTTTCTCGTACCAGGAGAGCTGAAAGGAAAGAGTATTATTCCCTACCTTTTTCACCAAGTTAATTTGAGGCATTGGTCTACCCTGTTCTTTAATTTTAATTTTTTCCTCGAAAGGAAGACTGGCAAATGGCTTCGCCAAAATTAAATCAGCAATGCTTGGCATCCGTGCGCAGCTTTCTTGCTAGCTGACTAGCTCCCTCAAGTTCAAGTTCATTCACTCAATGTTAGGATTGCGCTGCGTGCTGTTCAGATGCGTTACAAGGAGTACTCCGAGGACAAAAAGAGAGCAAACCACATGAGTTAAATCAATCTGGTTTATTCTCAGTTGTGCCCCAACGCACAGCTGCGTCGGGGCTTTATATACACTCTGCGTAGGGAGTATCAGCAGTGGAAAATTATGGAATGTGCTTTGCACACTCAGTATCAAGGTCACACAAGAGTTATGCACAGTTCAACAGGATGTTTCACACAAAAACATAGACAAAATCAGAATATGAAACGGGAACAGAACATGTGGAAATGCAAAATGTACAGAGCAGCACGTACTGTATTGTAGCTGGCCTAAAGTAAACCCTAAACTGCTACACTAAACGACAGTCACCCTTGGGCCGCGCATTTACAAGAGTAGGTTTAGGAGTATTCAGGATTATATTCTTACAATCCCCTCTTTAATACTCTGACGCAAGCCCAGAGTATTATTCACACCCCAGTCTTGGCCGACACAGGGACATAACCTGTGTGCGAGATCATCATATTATATATACGATCCATGCAACAACGGAAAAGAAACGGGCCACAGGCTGAGCCATGTCATATTAACCTCAGAGTAGTTAGACGGGGCTATTCGGACCGGAAAAGGAGCGCTGCTGTCATGGGGTAACAAAGAACACACATAACAGGGTTTACTCATATTCATTGATGTTTTTACAGTGAAGTTTACATATTTCCAAAACTCATTATCCCTTGGGTCCCGGTGTATTGCTTGTGCGGGTAACCCTGCCCCAAGCGTTGAGATCAGCACGATGATGAAGAAAGTCATACTGGTCACTGACTTTGTTCTCTAATGCTCACAGGGTGCAGACGGCGAAAAATGTCACAGGCTCCCGTGCTTTTCAGACTCTTCAGCCCAGAACTTTGCAAGACTCACCAACCATCCCCTCTTTGTAGATCAGCCGAAACTGGATTGCTCCAGATGCTGGAAGGGGATCCCTGAAAAGGCCGTCAGCTATTGTCACAGCAACTTTCTGAAACACAAAAGTCTGTTAAGCATCAACAATATAGATTTCTATTACATTGGAGCCTTCTTTATTCTGCTGGCATGGATCCACTGTGGAAAAAGGTCCGTTAGCACAGCCGTGCGAGTTACAGCGAGTACATCGGTGGGCCCACTGTAGGGTGACTCCTCCATGGGAGCGTTTAGTTTAGCGAATCTCTTTACTAAAACTCTGTCCCCTACCTCAAAAGGGGTGAGTGTGTGCCTCTGGAATGGGAGGCTTTTTGGAATTTACTCTCGCCCAATACTCATCCAGCACCCGCATGAGACCCACCGCGTACTCGCTGAGATGTACTTCAAGATCACCCGTTCCTATAACCTGCATGCCTCTACGCCAAGGGACAGGAAAGGGGCGTCCCATGACGAGCTCGTACGGAGATAAATTGTCGAGAGCGACCTGAGCAGTCATGCGCATATCAGCGAGGACCAACGGTAAAACTTGGACCCAATTTTTCGTGCCTGCGTCTTGCATAGCCTTACGCAACTTACCCTTAATTGTTCTATTCGCGCGCTCCACAATGCCAGAGGACTGTGGATGGTATGGGATATGAAAACGCCAATTGATCTTGAGGTCTTTACATAGCTCCTGCGTTACCTTAGAGGTGAACGGCATTCCCTTATCAGAGTCAATTCCTACCGGAAGACCGTAACGTGGGATAATTTCCTGTGTAAGTTTGTTCACTGCTGTTCGGGCGTTCTCTTTGCTACACGGGAAAGCCTCAATCCACCGTGAAAATTTGTCAATCATGACCAAAAGGTATTTGAACGGGCCCTGCTTTGGCATGTGAGTGAAGTCGATCTGCCATTCTTGGAAAGGCGTGTCGGGTATGGGAAGGTGCTGATGTACCGCGCCTGGTTTAGATAGATTATTCTGGGCGCACGTTAAACACTTGTCCAGAATGTTGTGTGCGTCTGTGTGCAAATTATTGATGCAGAATGTTCTGTTCATATCCTCCACTACCCCTCTTCGGCCGCGATGAGTGGGACCATGGAACTCGCGGACGAGAAAGGGAGTACAGTGACGAGGTAAACAAAGACGGCCCTGTGCGTCAAGCAAAACGCCACTCTTCTCTGTCGCGCCCTGGGCGTCCCAGAACTGCGTATCTGCCACAGAGGCCGAGGCCTGGATAGAAATGAGATCTATGTCAGGTAAGACAGCGCTAACCATGCGATCAGTAGAAACTAAAGCGCAATTAAAGCCTGGAGGCAGGACACCGGATGCGGCTGCAGCTTTAGCGACTCGATCAGCGAATGAATTGCCCTTTACTTCAAATGAGTCCCCTCTTGTGTGCGCGCGTGTCTTAACAATGGCCAACGTGCACGGAAGGAGACAGGCGGTGATTAAATCAGTAACAAGTGAAGAATGAGAAATGGGCTTACCGTCGGCTGTCGTAAACCCCCGAGACGCCCAAATGCGGCCGAAGTCGTGCGCCACGCCGAAAGCGTAGCGTGAGTCGGTGTAAATAGTAACGTCTGTGTCTTGAGCCAAAATACACGCACGAGTCAAAGCATAGAGCTCCGCAGCCTGAGCAGAAGAAAAAGGCAAAGAATGAGCTTCAACAATTTCATCAGGGAGGCGACAAACAGAGTAACCACACAGGAACACACCATCCGCAGGGCGGGAACAGGAACCATCTACAAAAAGAGAATCGCCTGTGGAAAGAGGGGTGGAGTGTAAGTCTGGGCGGATGCTAGTCTCAAAAACGATATTAGAAAGACAGTCATGTGAGTCAAACGCAACATCGTCATCCTGTGAGTTAAGAAGACGCTGAAGAGCGTGGGCGACAGAATCAAACGACGAGGAGGGCTTAACAGTGAGATGCTCTGTGGCCAAAGAATAAACTCATAGCCAGAGCGACGCTGAGCAGACAAATGCTGAGTGCTAAGATTCCGCAGAATGTACACGACGTCATATGAAGTGTGTAAAATGAGCGGATGCGACAAAACAAGTTTTTCAGCGTCCGTGACCATGAGAGCACACGCAGCAACAGCCCTAAGACAGCCAGGAAGCCCTTGTGCCACAGCGTCAAGAGTTTTAGACAGAAACGCGCAAGGTCGCATGCCCCCCCCGTGCTCCTGAGCCAGCACCCCAGAGGCGGTCCCCTTCTGATTGCACACATACAGGTGAAACGGCAAACGATAGTTCGGCAGCCCGAGAGCAGGGGCGGAGCACAAAGCTTGCTTCAGAGCCTTGAAGGCCGTTAGCATGTCCTCAGTCCAGACCAGGGGCTGAGTCAAAGGATCTGAGTGACTTATAGCTGAACGCAAACACTTGTCATAGATTGAACAGTCAGGGATCCATTGACGACAGTAATTGATGAGGCCCAGAAATGCCATGAGAGCGTGCTTGGTTGCAGGCACCTGAGTGTCCATAATGACTTGAACACGTTCCGGGCTAAGCCTCCTGGAACCCTGGGAGAGGTCATGTCCCAAGTAGCGAACAGTTGTGAGGCAAAACTGCAACTTCGTGCGGGAGACCTTGAAACCCTTCTGCGCCAGGAGTGTGAGGAGAGACAATGTGGCGGCAGCACAAGCGTCTTGATCCTCCGCCGTTACCAGGAGATCATCCGCGTACTGGAGCACCGTGGAGCCCCGGGGAAGACAGAGATCAGCCAGCGCGTCCCGCAATACGGCAGTGAAGACCGCCGGTGAGTCAATGAAACCCTGTGGCAACCGCGTCCACGTGTATTGTCTTCCCCTGTGTGTGAAAGCAAACAGGGGCTGAGTCTCATGGCCCACAGGAACACTGAAAAAGGCAGAGCACAAATCAATCACAGAGAAATAAGCATGGTCACACGGAATAGAAGACATAAGAGAAGGAACGTCAGGGACCACTGGAGCCACGGGAACGATGAGTTCATTTATTTTACGTAGGTCTTGAGTGAGGCGCCATGTGCCATCCGGTTTTGGGACCGGGTTCACTGGGGTGTTATACGGGCTGACACAAGGAACCACGACACCTTGCTGCAAAAGAGATTGTAGAATATTGTCAATACCATCGAGCTTACTAGGAGACAGAGGGTATTGTTTAACATAAACAGGTGTAGAGTGTTTAATAACAGCTTCATACGGAGAGCAGCTCACAGAGCCCACATCGTCCTTATGATCCGCCCACAGGGTGTTAGGAAGAGCAGAGAGAACAGGGGAAGGAGCTTGGGACGTACAAGCAGCGTTCAGAATGTTATGTGGCAGCACAGAACTGGATAGGGCAAAAACATCAGGCGGAGAAATACCTAGTTAACTGCTCACGCAGGAGCTGCAAAGCATTCGGTGTGTCCCTCCAAAAAAAAAATGTCGACACGGTGCGCTGACGCGGACGGCCACCTTCCTGAGCCGGAGCTATTTCTTCCTTTATATTCACAGCGACGTCATTTCTAGGTTGCAACACATCGACTATTTCGAGCAAACGCTCCTCATCATATAATCTGTGTCAACTGATGAGGTGTTCAAGTGTGCGAGCTGATCTGAACAGAGCTGCCAGACATACACATACAGAGGGCTTCCAAACCCATACTGCACACCGCACATTTCACTTACTTCAATAGTTAGTCCATCTGGAGTGGATGTGAGATTTACTTCTAATTTGCACATTAAATCATGTGCTAACAAATTTACTGGACATGTATATGAGATGAGGAATGAGTGGGACGTAACTATTCCTCCCTCGCTTTACATGGGAGGTTAACTGAGAAAGTTTTAGTTTTGGAATAGCCTTTAAAACAGGTCTCGGGGTGTAAACACCCTTTGATTTATCCCATACCTTCTTCATGTCAAACCATTGCTTTCGTAAATCATACGGTGCGCTGAAGCAAGGAAGCCTGGATTAAACGTCCCATCACGGGGATACGATGGAATCTGAGGATTTGCCTCCGTCCACCCAGCCAAATTGTCCAGCCACGGCGTAACGTAATAGCCTAAACCGCACTTATTCATCCATTCCGCCGGGGTGTCTGTGACCTCAGGTTTAGGATACGAGCCCCCCATCGTACAGTAAAGCAAACGGATCTGAACAGAAACAAACAGCAGATATTTATCTAAATTTCTATAGCGCGCTCTTCCTGGACTCGAACCAGGGAAAACCAAGCCCTCCTTAGGGCGCTACACAAATTTCTATAGCGCGCTCTTCCTGGACTCGAACCAGGGAAAACAAAGCCCTCCTTAGGGCACTACGGAGCTACTTCCAACCAGGTAGTCAATCAAACATGTCTTACCTGATTGAGAGTATCACGTCGAGGTCACCAAATTGTTAGGATTGCGCTGCGTGCTGTTCAGATGCGTTACAAGGAGTACTCCGAGGACAAAAAGAGAGCAAACCACATGAGTTAAATCAATCTGGTTTATTCTCAGTCGTGCCCCAACGCGCAGCTGCGTCGGGGCTTTATATACACTCTGCGTAGGGAGTATCAGCAGTGGAAAATTATGGAATGTGCTTTGCACACTCAGTATCAAGGTCACACAAGAGTTATGCACAGTTCAACAGGATGTTTCACACAAAAACATAGACAAAATCAGAATATGAAACGGGAACAGAACATGTGGAAATGCAAAATGTACAGAGCAGCACGTACTGTATTGTAGCTGGCCTAAAGTAAACCCTAAACTGCTACACTAAACGACAGTCACCCTTGGGCCGCGCATTTACAAGAGTAGGTTTAGGAGTATTCAGGATTATATTCTTACACTCAAATAAATGAAATTTCTGGAACTAAGACAGCAAACTTGACAACACTATATTTACACTTTATTTATAATGAAAATATATACAAACTAAAAAAGCTGGTAGAAACCGTATGTAATGAATGAAATCCAAATGTAAGTTAATCTCTTACAATACACCACACCACTTGCGAATCCGCATGGGACTGAACTGAAATTCACCGCTGCCTGTCTATAGTTGAAACGAGCTGTCAATCAAAGAAAATATCTGGCCGCTTTCACCAATCACCAGTCTCCTTGCGGAAACTGCCATGTCCCTCCCACTGTGAGTCTGGGAGTCCGTGGGCAGGCATTTTCACAGTATTTGTCCAATAACCGTCTTGCATTTTGAGATTGACAAGCGCATAGCTCCCAAATGCCGTTGAAGTGCACTGAGGCTGGGAGTCCGTGGGACTCCGTGGGCGGGCATTTTCGCAGTATTTGTCCAATAACAGTCTTGCATTTTGAGATTGAAAAGCGCATAGCTCCCAAATGCCATTGAAGTGCACTGAGGCTGGGCTGCATCGCGCTGTCACGAGGGGGAAAAACTCACACACACATTCGGTGAACTGGGGAAAGTTATAACGGAATGATTTCACACTGTAGTTGGGTTGAGCACATATATTTCGATGATTCTGGATCTGAAATAGCAATGTTATAAGGTCGGCTATAACATAAGCCTACCACAATTCATCCTACACGATGTTCGTCATTTTTAGAGGAGGCTGAGCCTCCCTCGTTGTCTTAGAGCAATCGCCCATGATACATAAAGATGGTAAAGAATAACTTTATGATGTTGTTCACCTCTAAATCTCCTCTGTAGTCAGTCTGAATTCTGATGGAATTAAAGTGAAAGACTCAACTTCTGTCATTTCTCGTCGACCTTTACATATTTATACATTTGTAATTTCCAAGAAATCTCTCATTTTGACTACTGAAAGTTGAAACTTCTCTCTCTAATTCACTTATTTATGCATCTTAGATCTAAAAGTATTTTTCAGAAAATCTCCATCTGAGGGGCGGCACCGTGGTGTAGTGGTTAGCACTGTCGCCTCACAGCAAGAAGGTCCTGGGTTCGAGCCCAGCCGCTGCCGAGGGCCTTTCTGTTTGGAGTATGTATGCTCTCCCCATGTCCGCGTGGGTTTCCTAAAAGGGGGCTCCGGTTTCCCCCACAGTCCAAACGCATGCAGGTTAGGCTAATTGATGGCTCTAATTTGAATGTAGGTGTGAGTGTGAATGGTTGTCTGGGTCTATGTGTCAGCCCTGTGATGACCTGGTGATTTGTTCAGGGTGTACCACGCCTCTCGCCTGTAGTTAGCTGGGATAGGCTACAGCTTGCCTGTGACCCTGTAGGACAGGATAAGCGGCTACAGATAATGGATGGATGGGTGGATCTCCATCTGACCCCACAAGGAAAATTCACACAGTAACTCTGTAGCACCCCCTAGCTGCCCAGCTATTTGTACTGAGGTGTGCTCTCCGAATTATTTTAATGAGCAAGAAATCTCTTTCTTGAGGTGAAAGTAATGCTTTATGGTAAATAACTTATTATCACTAATAGGCCTCTTTAAGGGGCGGCACGGTGGTGTAGTGGTTAGCGCTGTCGCTTCACAGCAAGAAGGTCTGGGTTTGAGCCCCGTGGCCGGTGAGGGCCTTTCTGTGCTGAGTTTGTTTGTTCTCCCCGTGTCCGCGTGGGTTTCCTCCGGGTGCTCCGGTTTCCCCCACAGTCCAAAGACATGCAGGTTAGGTTAACTGGTGACTCTAAATTGATTGTAGGTGTGAATGTGAGTGTGAATGGTTGTCTGTGTCTATGTGTCGACCCTGTGATGACCTGGCAGCTTGTCCAGGGTGTACCCCACCTTTCGCCTGTAGTCAGTTGGATAGGCTCCAGCTTGCCTGCGACCCTGTAGAACAGGATAAAGCGACTAGAGATGATGAGATGAGATGAGATGAGATGAGATGAGATGAGATGAGATGAGATGAGATGAGATGAGATGAGATGAGGCCTCTTTAAGCAGCTAGAATTAAAACCTTCACTTAACCTTACCGGGCCCTCATAATATTCCTGGTTGGGTGCTCAGGGAATGTGCAGACCTGCTGGCTCATGTTCTAACAGACATCTTCAACACCTCACTAGATCAAGCCAAAGTCCCATCATGTTTCAAGACTGCCACCATCATCCCAGTGCCAAAAAACCCTCAAATCACATCACTTAATGACTACCGGCTCGTGGCACTCACTCCCATTATGATGGAGTGCTTTGAGAGGCTGGTAAAGGCCTCATCACCTCCAGGCTCCCTCCCACATTCGACCCCTTCTAGCTTGCCTACCAGCCAAACTGCTCCACTGAAGACGCCATCTCCTCCACTCTTCACCTGAGCCTTGCACACCTGGAGGAGAAGAACACTCATGGGCGGATGCTGTTCCTGGACTTTGGTTCAGCATTCAATACTATCATTCCACAGCATCTGGTGAACAAACTGGGTCCTCTGGGTTTCAGCACCACCCCCCCAGGCAATTGGTTGATAGACTTCCTCACTGAAAGACCACAGTCAGTGCGGGTTGGACAGAACACCTCCAGTGTCATCACCCTCTGCACAGGCTTCCCTCAGGGCTGTGTCCTGAGCCCTCTGCTGTTCATGCTGATGACACACGACTGTGTCCCCAAGGCTACCAGCAACCACATTGTGAAGTTTGCGGATGACACAACAGTGGTGGGCCTCATTAGGGACAATAACGACCTGGCCTATAGAGAGGAGGTGGAGCAGCTGGTGGGCTGGTGCAGAGAAAACAACCTGATCCTGAATGTGGACAAAACCAAAGAGATCATTGTTGACTTCAGGAAAAAACAAACCCAGCCACGCTCCACTGATCAACAACACGGCCATGGTGGTGGTCAGTTACACCAAGTTCCTGGGGGTGCACATCACAGACAACTTCACCTGGTCTGTGAACATTGCTTCACTGATCAAGAAGGCACAGCAACGTCTGCACTTTGTGTAGGATAAGGAGAGCCCACCTGCCCCCGCCCATCCTTACTACATTCTACAGAAGCAACATAGAAAGTGTTTTAATCAGTTGCATCTCTGTGTGGTGTGGAGGCTGAAGTGCCTCTGACTGGAAGAATGTGAGGAGAGTGGTGAGGACAGCGGAGAAAATCATTGCGACTTCTCTTCCCTCCATTCAGGACATTGCACCAAGGCGTTGTATGTCTCGAGCCAGAAACATCATCAGTGACCCCTCACACCTTCACTATGGACTTTTCTCACCTCTGACCTCTGGAAAGAGGTTCTGCAGCATTAGGTGCAGGACCACCAGGTTCTGTAACAGCTTTTCCCCCCAGGTCACTAGACTGCTGAACTCCAAATCCAAACCCGAAATTCTATTTATACTTGAACATTCCTAATTCCACAGGTCACTTTATACGATTGCACTTTATAATATTTTTGCTGCTGCATAATTTAATTTAATACACTTCATATTTAATTCTAGCCCTGTGATGACCTGGCGACTTGTCCAGGGTGTACCCTGCCTTTCGCCCGTAGTCAGCTGGGATAGGCTCCAGCTTGCCTGCGACCCTGTAGAACAGGATAAAGCGGCTAGAGATAATGAGATGAGATGAGAGATGAGATATTTCATTCTGTGCTAAGCCAAATTGTAACGAAATTTCATTCAGTGTACACGTGTTGCATACTGAATGACAATAAAGGTTGTCTAAGTCTCTCAGTCTAAGTCTATTCAATGCCCAATGTCACTCATCAAATAAACCAGATCATCTGAATGTGTTCTTAATAAACAATTAAATTAACCCTTGAATGGACTTCAACTTTTCAAGTAATTCAAAGATGTTTGCAAATATAAACTCAATATTACCATTGTATGAAATAATTCATGAAATACGCAAAATGCAACAGATAATTTTAACTATTTTCTTAAAAATAGATTTACATATATACATTCAAATATAAAGATTCCTAAACTCAAATTAATAGCTTTTGGATTCTTTCAAGTCTCTTTCAGTGTAAATAAAATAAAATAAAAAAAACATTAAACAGTCTTTCAGTTTATGACCATGCATTCAGCAATACACTTTCAATATCAACACACAAAATGTTATATCAAAACCCCAAATCCTAAACCACGGTTCCCGCTGGCGCTCATCACACTCATCATTAACAAACATAATCCATCAGTGATGAAGAGAAAATTACTCGCAATCGTCACAGTGAAGAATGTATTTGTCATCATTATCATCAGAAGCCATCTTTTCTAGAAATCCCTTCAGAAATCCCTCCATTTTCTGAAATCCAACCACAGTGAAGAGACAGCGGGAAGCCAGGGTGTAAACAATGAGCATGTGCTTATGACCAATAAAAATGGATGACACATAATGACCAAATCAGCGCCAAGCTTTTGACCAATCACAGTGCGTCTTATTCAGCCTGGTGTGGTGGTGTGATTATCTTTGCGTGAACCAAACAATGGTCCAGTCTAAGCTGATGAAGTTTTTTGGGCAGTCTTCTTCAAGCACTGAAGGTGATTTAAGGGCTGAAACAGCCACGGTTGAAGCATACTCAGATCCCCTACTGTCCCCGAGCACATTGGACAGGTTCAGTAATACAGGGGTCCGTAAAAAGCGCCAAAGTGAAAATGCTGTCAGCCGGCAAGTGACTGAAGGCAGCTACATTTTGGGAGGCATAGTGGCATAGTGTCCCCTTGGTGAATGTGAAATGTATGATGTAAAATGATGTCATTCTGTGTTCAGTTTGTAAATTAACGCGAAATTCGGATTCCTTCATTGTTGTTTGTTCCCAGACTCTTCTCCACTCTGTTCAATTGTAAATGAAGTTTTGTGTTGAAGTAAAGGGGTAAAGGGAATCCTAAAAGCTCTTTTGAACAACTCCATACTGAAAGAAACTTAAATAAGCTAAAACAAAAGAGGTTGATTTTATCTTGATGGTGCACAGGGCGCCCAAAATCAAGAACTTTCTTATAAGAGGCTGGAGTGGAGCTTAAATTTTATATGTAATGGAGAAGCCTAGCTGTATCTGTACAAATGTTTGAATTGTGTCAGTGTGGTTGGTATAAACCTCTATTACATCCACTTTGATAAGTCAGTAACAAAGAAAAATTACAGACTAAGTGAAGACAAAAAAAGAAAAAGTGAAGAATACTGCTTTGACTTGATTTTTCAAGGAAAAAAGTGGAGAACATTTTTCAGAACCCATGGGGAATGCTGCTAAAGCCACCAGTTATTCTCACTGAGATGAAATAAAATTGAAATCAAATTAATTGGGGAAATGAAATGAATTTAAATGGGTACCCAACAGGTTATCAGTCAGAAGGTGCAGGCCTGTATCGACGCTTCTGGGCGTAGTCACCTGAAGCGCCTGCTTCATGCAATATCTCACTCGTGTCTCCCTTTCTTCTCCCTCGTGTTGTTCTCTCCCTCACGCACACCTTCCTGTTTCTTGCTGACCTCTCACCCCAACTGCTGACTCGATCCACGTTCAAGGTAAGTAAATTTAAACTAACTTATTTATTATTAAATGTCAAGGATGTTACCATATTATAAAAGACATGAAATTAAAATTTTAATAACAATACATCAATAAATAAATAAACTGATAACAAAATTTCAGTCATGAAGTGTTAAAGTCACAGCGCTATAAACACTCCCAGAGCACTGAAGCATGTGCTGCCAATGCAAAGTGTCAATGCAATGACTATTATAATATTTCAATTTCATATTGTGTTATTATATTATTTTTTTCAGAATGCAGAGGTCAAGTCACAGTAACTCAGACTCCTGCAGTGAAATCTGCTCTTCCAGGAGAAACAGTCACCATCAACTGTAGAACCAGTCAGGCAGTGTCTTCTGACAGCTCATATGGTAACCGCTTATTCTGGTATCAGCAGAAACCTGGAGAAGCTCCGAAACTTCTGATTAAATTTGTGAATCAGCGAAACTCAGGCTTTCCAGCTCGTTTCAGTGGCAGTGGATCTGGATCTGATTTCACTCTGACCATCAGTGGAGTCCAGACTGAAGATGCAGGAGATTATTACTGTCAGAGTCACCATTCCATCTCTGGTTACTGGTTCACACAGTGTTATAGAGTTGTACAAAAACCTCCCTCAGTCAGATTGTAGAGAGACTGCACTGCTGCAGCTGGGAGAGACTGCAGGTGCTGAGTTGGAGGATGTGATACGACACAATGACCCTCTGTGGAGGAGAGGAACCACACCACACTAACTCACAACTCACATTAGAAGTCTCTCAATCATCATCACACCACACTGCACACAGTCCATCACATCCACTACTGTAAGATCAATAGTTTCCCAGTTCTCTCAGTTGTGGTGTTACACACTCATTAAAAGACACAGAGATGTCAAAGTTAAATCCAGTGATTAATGTCTGTAATATTTCTTGCTGTTTGAGGAGCCATGTGTTTGATCAGTGTTCATGGTGTCCTGACATTGACTAACTCACAGGTTCCTAACCCTGGTTTACCCCTTGTCCACCCCAGGACCCCCTGTCCTGCACATTTCAGCATTTTCCCTGTCTCCAACACACCTCATTTAACTCTTCAGCTAATTAACAGTGCTTGCTGAGTTGAGTGAGTGTGTTAGTGCAGGTAAAATAGTAAAATGTGCAGGACAGGGGACACTCCAGGACCAGAGACAGGAAACTATGGATAAATGAATTAACTCTTGTTACAGACTGATCTTTAAATTGTAGCATGTCTTTTGGTGTCGGAAATTCACTCCCGAAGTAATACTTAAGACAGCACAGATGAAATTTCAGTCCTCTCTGACCCATGGTGCAAACAGGCAATGCAATGAATCAAAATAGAATAACTGAAATAAACAATAGAAATATAAACACTCTAGATAAGAAATAGATACTCACAGGTATATATATATATATATATATATATATATATATATATATATATATATATATCCACTATATTGCCAAAAGTATTTGCTCACCTATCCAAATTATCGGAATCAGGTGTTCCAATCACACACAATCCAACATTGCTGCATCAAGATAGAGACACAAACACACATCTAATTAACTAAAAGAACATGTGCAATCCAGCATTTTTGTTCCAGGTGAACTGTGCAAATTAAAAATCCTAACATTGATACATACAAACAATTCAAACAAGTACCATTAATACATTCATGCATACATACAAACATACTTACCTAACATCCACTCAAGTAATATCCATACATACCTATCCATACATCCAATCAATAACATCTATACATTCCTAGATATCTCACATAAATGAATACCATTCCTAGAGTCATATATATAAATTACGTTCATACATATCCATACATGTACAAAAGAACCATAGTTCTAAATAACCTGTGCAAAATATCCAAAGAAAGATAACACATTCTAGTCTTCCATCTATGCATACATACACCATCCATTTATTAGATTATTCACTTTAACTTTAACTTCAAGGTAGTCCACAGGCCAGGGGCACAGATGTCCAATACCAGGCTAGTGCGCCACCTAAGTTAAGATGCATGTTAATAACTAGCTTGTTCACTAATGATATCTGCACTCAACATGCACAGATGCAGCCTCAGGATTAGGGAACCCTGCCTTAACCCCCCTCCCAGTTGAGGCAGAAGGAGGTGAGCAGTGTCTCTCATCTCATTATCTCTAGCCGCTTTATCCTGTTCTACAGGGTCGCAGGCAAGCCGGAGCCTATCCCAGCTGACTACGGGCGAAAGGCAGGGTACACCCTGGACAAGTCGCCAGGTCATCACAGGGCTGACACATAGACACAAACAACCATTCACACTCACATTCACACCTACGGTCAATTTAGAGTCATCAGTTAACCTAACCTGCATGTCTTTGGACTGTGGGGGAAACCGGAGCACCCGGAGGAAACCCACACGGACACGGGGAGAACATGCAAACTCCGCACACAAAGGCCCTCGCTGGCCACGGGGCTCGAACCCGGACCTTCTTGCTGTGAGGCAACAGCGCTAACCACTACACCACCGTGCCGCCCCCGAGGTGAGCAGTGTATGATTGATAATGTATTTACAGAGAAATCTATGAATAATGGATGGCATGATGGTGTAGTGGTTAGCATTGTTGCCTCACAGCAAGAAGGTCCTGGGTTTGAGCCCATTAGCCAACAAGGGCCTTTTTGTATGGAGCTTGCATGTTCTTCCCACATGTGCATGGGGTTCCTCCAGGTGCTCTGGTTTCCCCCACAGTCTAAAGACATGCAGGTTAGACTAATTGGTGGCTCTAAATTGACCGTATTATGTGAGTGTGAATGGTTGTTTGTCTCTATGTGTCAGCCCTGCGATGACCTGGTGACTTGTCCTGGGTGTACCCTGCCTCTTGCCCGTAGTCAGCTGGGATAGGCTCGCGACTGTTCTAACGGGAAATCCGTGAGGGATTCCCCGAGAGAGGGAGGAGGAGCCGGTGGCTCCTCACTCTGATGTGGAGATGACGTAGATGGCTCTGTGACAGCTGCTCCCGCCAAGGCGACACCGGGACCTTCCCATGACCTACTGAAGTATGGCAGGACCCACTCTCCACTAAACGGTTCATCAACTCCCCGAATCCTGGCCAATCAGTCCCCAAAATTAAAGAGTGGGTGAGGCGAGGATTAACCGCCGCCTTTACTATGAATTTTTCCCCTCGGAAAAAAATGTGGACCGACACCAAAGGGTAGCTGTGAACATCCCCGTGCACACACAACGCCTTCACCCCCTGTGTTCCCCCTAAAGCCTCGTTTTGCACCAGGCTTTGGTGAATTGAGGCTTGATTACAACCGGAATCCACCAACGCCTGATATGTATCCCCTTGAATACTCACCGGTATGCAATACGCTCCGGCCCGATCGAGGGCGGCCTCTGGCGCGTCGGGGATCCGAACCACCACGCCCACCTCCATTGCCGTGCACTGCTGTTGGAGGTGGCCCGGTTCCCTGAAGCGCCAGCAGACCGGCCCGGGCTTCCTCTCTGCACCTGTGTTCTGGGGCTCACTCACCTGAGGGGGGGGAGAGACAGACACAGAAGGGAGAAACGGGAGGGCACCGCGGGTGCGGCGGGTCGGCTGGGGTGGTGCCGGCCGCTGCCTCCGCGGTGGGGGAATGGGGCAAGGATGGGACACAGGAGGAGGGGGAGAGAGAGAGAGAGAGAGAGAGAGAGAAGAGGAGAGAAGAGAAGAGGCTGTCTGCTGTCCTGCCGCCGGAACAGCCACCAAATGGTCCTCCGCCAGCTCGATTGCCTTATACAGCGATGCCGGGCGGTGGCACTGGACCCACTCCGCTGTTCCTGCTGGCAAGCGAGCAATGAATTGCTCCAGCACCACCTGGTCGATGATCCCCTCGGCGTCGCGGTTGTCGGCCCTCAAAAACCGCCAGCAGGCGTCCCGGAGTTGCTGGCCAAACGCGAATGGCTGGCCAACTTCCTCCAAGCGCAAAGCGCGGAAGCGCTGACACTGCTGCTCAGGGGTGCACCCCACACGCTGGAGGACGGCCCAGTGGAGGTCCGCGTAGGCCAGCTGGCGGTCGGCGGGGAGCTGTAGCGTGGCCAGCTGCGCCTCTCCCGTTAGCAGGGGGAGGAGGCGTGCCGCGCGCTGCTCCATCGGCCACCCCGAGGCCTCTGCGACTTGCTCGAAGAGCGTGATAAAGGCCTCGGGGTCATCCTGCGGACCCATCTTGGTTAGGGTGAGGGGGGATGGGCCCGAGGTGGGTGCGCTGGTGGACCCCGCCAACGGGAGGAGGTGCCGGAACGCCTCACGATCTTCTTGTTGGGCCAGCACCAGGGCCTCGAAGCGCTGTTCTTGTTCCTTTCGGAGGGCGACTAGCGCCTGGTGCTGGCTTTGCTGGGCTGTGGCGAGTGTGTGGACCAGGTCGGCGAGCGGGGAGGACTCCATGGGGCTGATTGGCTGCTGCGCTCCAATTCTCCCAGGTTTCAGCACCACTGTAACAGTTCAGCACGGGTGGGTGGAGCACAGAGGATGGCAGGACAGAGATCAGGTTCAAAATAGGGCTTTATTGCCACACTTTTCAGTCTAACAATTTGATGCCAAACAGACACACACACACAACCGGCGGCTAGTTCGGGGATGAGCTCCTCTGCTCTCGCTCTCCCTCCTTCAGTAGGGCGCGGTCACTGGGAAGACACACACAAACACAAGTTAATTGACATCAGGTGTAATGATTCTGCCACTTACCTTCCCTGACTCCGCCCTCCTGTCACAGACCGGCGCTTGACCACGCCCCCGCTGCCACACAGTGTCTTCAAAGAAAATGTCCCAGTCCATACGGAGAAAGCATCCTTTTAGCTCCTCTGTTTTATCACTGGTCCACACCTCATAAAATCAAGCACCTAGGCATGCAGACTGTTTTTACAGTTTGGAGCTGGCCCCTTCCTCTTCCAACATGACTGTGCACCAGTGCACAAAGCAAGGTCCATAAACACATGGATGACAGAGTCTGGTGTGGCTGAACTTGACTGGCCTGCACAGAGTCCTGACCTCAACCCGATAGAACACCTTTGGGATGAATTAGAGCGGAGACTGAGAGCCAGGCCTTCTCGTCCAACATCAGTGCGTGACCTCACAAATGCGCTTCTGGAAGAATGGTCAAAAATTCCCATAAACACACTCCTAAACCTTGTGGACAGCCTTCCCAGAAGAGTTGAAGCTGTTCTAGCTGCAAAGGGTGGACCAACGTCATATTGAACCCTATGGATTAGGAATGGGATGTCACTTAAGCTCATATGTGAGTCAAGGCAGGTGAGCAAATACTTTTGGCAATATAGTGTGTGTAATATATATATATATATATATATATATATATATATATATATATATATATATAAATTTGAGCAAAGGACATAAGATAAACAGTCAAGGGCACTTGAGATATAGCAGGTAAACAAGAAATAAGCAGTATAAACAATAAACTAATAGCTGTTAAGGTGGGGCACACAATCTCGAGTGTTCGCTTGGTTCCCAGTCAACACGTTTAACGGCAGCAATCCACTTCTTCCTCCGCTCTTGATCAGCGGGGAACCGGTAAAATGATAAACCCTCCATGCTTTTTCTGTTTGAGCACCCTACTGCCACACAACAAGCCATTCTGAGTGAAAATTTTAATCAATCTCCAAAAATTTCCACGTGAGAAGTGAGCGGCTTGATACTCAATATGGCGGATAAACAGACTTGACCTCTGACCTATGACGTTGGTGCACATGGTCCATAAACAAGGTCTGTGTTTTCTGTGATCAATTCAGTAGAGGTGGTCAGATCCAGTGGGTCATTACTGGTGTCTGACAAACTCAGATTTTGTTGAATGAATAACTCGCTAACACTAATAATTAATTAAAAGCACTAATAACACTTCCTCTGGATAAACTAAGGGAAGTGATTTATTTATTTATTTATTTTTAATTTTATTTATTTATTTATTTATTTATTTTTGCAGGGATGGGTGAGGGGAGTGTTTATTATATTTTTTTAGAGGGTCCAAAATTTCGAGCAGAGCCCCTGCATAATAAATTGTAACATGTCTTTTAGTGTCGGAAATTCACTACAAAAGTAGTACTGATGATTTTTGTAACAGAATATTGATTTGAGTTCAGTCTGAGTAACATCCAGGCTGACAGTTGTGATTAATACAGTAGGTGTAACAGCATTTCCATAACCATCACACCAGTCCCCAATTCACCAATGAGTGAAAGCAACATGAAGCATTCCACTTACTCTCTTTTAAACATAAACGCTTTATAATTTAATTCACATCCTCACTGTCGATACTTTCTCTTGAATATTATTATTATTATTATTATTATTAGTCTTTATAATGAATATATATACTATTAATATTATATATATTACAGTCCATAACAGATACTGAGACAGGTGCTTTTGGTGATTTGTTTATGATGAACATGAACAATAATATGCAACAAAAGGGTTTCATGATTCAAAGGCTTTTATTAATAATTCAAAGCAGGACATTGCAGTGATACACACACTTAACACATATGTAAGTGATCATTAAGAAGAAGAACTGAGTTAAACTGAGGAGTGTGTGAGCTCACATGTTAATAACACAAATGAAATGATGAAAGTGGGACATTTGAGCAGTAAAGGCCACATGTAACACACAGTGAAGCAGTAGAAGGTGAGCTGAGTAAAGTGTGTGAGCTCACAGCTCTGAGCACTGCTCTGTGTTCACTCTGCCCACCACAGTAGGTTGGTTGTCTTTGGAGGCCTCACAGGTCACCACCTTGTTCCTCCACTGCTCCGGGTGGAGGCTCAGCGTGCTGCTCCAGCTGTAGAGGCCGTCCGCGTGCAGAACGGCGGTGCTGCGGCTCTCCCCCGAGCTCCAGCTGCTCCCATCAACCTTCCAGCTCAGTGTCCAGTCCGAGGGGAAGCCCTTGTCGGCCACACACATGAGTGTGACCTTCTCCTGCTGCAGCTCCACACTGGAGGGAGGCAACACCGTCACACTGGGCTGAGTGACACCTACACACACACACACACACACACACACACACAGTTGAGACAGGAATGGACAGCTGTCAGTCACTCAGGCTTCGTTTCAGCTCACTGTGTGTTTCACTTGCCTTTATATCTTACAGAGCAGAACTGAGTTCAGTGGAGCATCACAAACATTTCACACTCAATTCAAATACTTTTACATCTTAGGTCTATAATCATTTATATTACAGTTATCCCTGGAGAGTAAAATTGAATTAGACCAAGTATTCAGTCATTAAAAATATGAAGCTCATTTTATAACATTTAAAATACAGAATATTCACCACTTAAGCAAAATCAGTTTTGGTTTCTACATTTAAATCTGTATTTGGACTCACAGTCTCTAAGATATAAAATGTCGTTAAAATCATTCAACAAAATGTCATCTGTAATTTGCACAATGATATCTACTTCGCTTTTAGATTTAAAATACAATTAATTACCAGCAGTAGAATCAAATACATTTAAGCTTTAAATTATAATAAACAACCAGCAGTATAATCAAAGACATTTTTCAAACTTCTAAAATAAGGGAAATTTGAGAAACAGAAGGACGTGATACAAAAATCACATCTGATCTGGATTTGGAGGAAAAATAAATCTAAAAAATATATTCTTGACAGATTACAACATGAATCTGAACACACTCCATTTCAGTCATTAATCTGAACACACTCCATTTCAGTCATTAATCTGAACACACTCCATTTAATTAATTAATCTGAACACACTCCATTTCAGTCATTAATCTGAACACACTCCATTTAATTAATTAATCTGAACACACTCCATTTCAGTCATTAATCTGAACACACTCCATTTAATTAATTAATCTGAACACACTCCATTTCAGTCATTAATCTGAACACACTCCATTTAATTAATTAATCTGAACACACTCTATTTCAGTCATTAATCTGAACACACTCCATTTCAGTAATTAGTAAACTGGTTACTTACGGCCCACAGACAGTTTGGTTCCTCCACCAAAAGTGTACCACAGTGATACAAACAGGTTTAGCGGCCGTACAAAAACCCTGCTGCTCTAAACTCACTGCTCTCTCCATCCATTTAAACCTCTTATTACAAAACAGCTACAAAACACCAACTTCTGCTCACATCAGCTGATTAATACACTAACTCTCTGACTGTTTTACTACATTTTACTGATTTATTTTTTATTTTTAGACACAAAGAGTGTCAATCTAACCTGAGGATGAAATTAGTGTGTAAGAAACACAAATAAATTACACAAAATAAAAGTTGAAATTTCACAAAATGTGGAATTGCAATTGCACAGGATTTACCCAGAATGCCTCATGGAGTAAAAATGCTGATGTTCTCATGAGAAATTTACAATATATGACTGAATGTGTGGAGCTAAAGTGAGAATAATTCCTCCACTGCTTCTGTAGACTGACAGAAAGTTATGATATTTTATTTAAGACCGACACTAATCTAAAGATTAATTTACAGTCAAAAATATGAGTGTGTATTTACTCACTGCCAACATTGATGCTGCTTCTTCCACCATAAATCCACTACAGTGAGAAACTCATTAACATTCAGTACAAACACCATCCAGTGAAAGTTGAAGCTTCTCTCTCTAATTCACTTATTTATGCATCTTAGACCTCAAAGTGTTTTACAGAAAATCTCCATCTGACCCCACAAGTAAAATTCACACAATAACTCTGTAGTAGTGTGAGAATTACAGTAAGATTGGGGGAATGTGGTAAAGGTGTTTCCATACTTAGAGGACACTTTGCATTGGCAGCACATGCTTCAGTGCTCTGGGAGTGTTTATAGCGCTGTGACTTTAACACTTCATGACTGAGAGCTGCTGCTACAGCAACTTCACCCACAGCTACCATGACTTTGATCCCCGTCTTCATCTGGACACTGATCCTCTGGACTCAAGGTCAGACATGGCTTTGCCTTTTATCTTTACAACAAACTGGTCAATACAATACATTTTTCAGGTTTGTCTTATGATTATTCTTTCAACAGTTTCTGTATCATACGTTTTTTTTTTTCAGAATGCAGAGGTCAAGCCACAGTAACTCAGACTCCTGCAGTGAAATCTGCTCTTCCAGGAGAAACAGTCACCATCAACTGTAGAACCAGTCAGGCAGTGTTCAAGAACTCAAATGGCCACTACTTACACTGGTATCAGCAGAAACCTGGAGAAGCTCCTGAACTCCTGATTAAAATTGCAAATCAGCTACAGTCAGGTTTTCCAGCTCGTTTCAGTGGCAGTGGATCTGGATCTGATTTCACTCTGACCATCAGTGGAGTCCAGACTGAAGATGCAGGAGATTATTACTGTCAGAGTTACCATTACATCAGTAGCAAACACCTGTTCACACAGTGTTATAGAGTCGTACAAAAACCTCCCTCAGTCAGATTGTAGAGAGACTGCACTGCTGCAGCTGGGAGAGACTGCAGGTGCTGAGTTGGAGGATGTGATACGACACAATGACCCTCTGTGGAGGAGAGGAACCACACCACACTAACTCACAACTCACATTAGAAATCTCTCAATAATCATCACAGCACACTGCACACAGTCCATCACATCCACTACTGTAAGATCAGTGGTTATGTGTTTTTCTCGATTGTTATTTGTCATAACTCAAATCATTTGATAGACAATTTTCTCTCTTTTTTCAGCCTCTATCACTAAACCTGCCTCAGTACAGTTTCTCTTTCTGACCTGATGTCAGTTACTGTTATTATTATTCCCAGTGCCTTAGTTTATATCTCCATTTTCTTTCTCTTCTCTCTTTCCTGACCTCCTCCAACATGACCTTCTCCAACTGCCTTCCGACAAACAATAGTTTGAATGTTCTGGACCTGGTCTTCAGCCATTCTTCCTGAGCTCTCGTTATCATTGTTACCCCACTCTCCTTTTCAGATCATTACTTTGTATCCTGCATGTTTGTTCTCCCTGCCCTACCTCCCAGTTTCTATTTATACCTCTCCCTCTCTTCCTGAATCCTCCACACTTTCTCCTTTTCCTTCATGGCTTGCAGCATTTTGTTTCTGCACAGATCTCAACATGCCTGGCAGACATCTTGTCATAGATGGCAGTTCATCACCTGAAACTAAATCTCAGCAAGACTGAGCTGTGCAGAAAACCTTGAGGTATTTTTGGACAACCAACAACCCTTCGTTTCTCATATTCCTCACCTAATTTGGCCATGCAGGTTTCTCATTTCGATCAGGAGAATCTGGACAATTCTGCCCAATGAGGTCATTCAAGAGCTTGTTCAGTACTTTATTATCATGATATTAGTCTACTGTATTCTACACAAGTTTAATCCACTTGTATTTGGGCTCAGAACTGAAGAACAGCTCAGACCGTGGCAGAGAGCTCACTTCTCTTAATATCTCAGTTAGTCCATGTAGGAAAAGCTAATGGCTACCGATCTGACAGGTATACAGCCTCCTGACTCATTCAACAATGGTTGTTTTGGATGGAAACTGCAAATAACCTCCATGTTTGTGAACTTTTGTCAAACTCAATTTATTGGACTAACAACCACTATCTATACAGGATACAATGTTCAGCACAATGGAAAAGACATTGCTGTTGTTGTTTTCTCTCTTCATGCTGTTCTCCCTCACTCTCTCCTCCACATGACCAGCTTCTTCCAATCCTGATCATGACCTTGACCTGGAAGAAAATATGTATAAAATCACAATAAATAAATGTGTAAACAGGTATTGCCCTGTCCTAAACAAGCGCAAATAAATAATAAATATATGAACATTTCCCATTATCACACAAACTCAGAATTTCAGAGTGACCAAAAGCGAATATATTATGTTTCCTTTCCCACTGGATTACACTGATATTCTGAGTTTCATTCCTGAAAAGTAGCTGGATATCATTCAGTTTCAGATGAGTGAAGTTGGAAGAAAAGGTATGAACACTAACCTGTTCCTTATCCAACCATAACCACTAATTTTTGGGACATTGTTCAGACCACACTGAAGAAAAGAAGCCTTTATTTGTCACATATATATTACAGCACAGTGATAATTCTTTACTTCATGTGTCCCAGCTTATTAGGAAGCTGGGGTCAGCCATGATACAGCGCCCCTAAAGCAGAGAGGGTTAAGGGCCTTAATCAAGGGTCACTTGGCAGTGCTGAGGCTCGATCCCCTGACCTTCTGCTCTGTTACTCAGAGCCTTAACCACTGAACCGCTACTGCAACACAACAGAGAAACAAAACAGTTTCAAATCATTTTTGCGACCTAGATACAAGAACAGTGATCCCTGAAAATACAGTATAGTTTAAAAAATACATATCCTGAATTTATTTAAAATTATTCACCTTTTCGTTTTACACACTTGTGCACATTTATACATGGAAACATTGTAACGTTGATTAGCGACGGCCACATTCAGTTCAGTAAGACGTAGCGCAGTACACAGATTTCCCATCCAGTTAATTAGGTTTTGTTTGTTTGTTTGTTTGTTTTATCCCTGAATTCTAATTTGCTGTTTTATTGCTTTTGTCCAAGGAGATATACATTAAAGTGTCTAAAGCACATCTTATGTTCCAGGAAGTTTGCATGATCAGGACCTTCAGGATAGGAGCCTGATCTTACACACACACACTCAATATCTCTCTCTGTCTCTCTCTCTTTGCAGTTGGATGAGATTTTTGGTCTTGAATCAGACTCTATTACTGCCTCGATATGTGATTCCCCCCATCAATCTGTCAACATTTTGTGTCTTTCAGTGTCTTCACTCCTGTCATGGTTTCTGACTATTTTTATGTTTTCTCAGAGATCAGATTATTCTTCAGCAGAGGTGGACAGTAACAAAGTACATTTCCTTGAGTGCTGTACTTAAAGTATCTGTACTTTACTTGAGTATTATTTTTTTTTGGCAACTTATGACTTTAACTTCACTACATTTGAAAAACAAATGTCGTACTTTTCACTCCACTACATTTCTATCAAGGTCCTCGTTACTTGTTATGATGAAGCAGCTTTGAAAGTGGATGTTTTTTCTTTTCTTTTCTAAAATGTGATTGTTATTGTTTTTTTCCACAGGTGACACTGAGACAGCCTATCAGTAATCACGAGGGTCACGTCACGTCCATAGACTGTATAAAATCAAGTTCAGTGATTTCTCAGCAACATTATTTAAAACGATCAGTTGATGGCAGAATGGAAGGAGGCAGTTCTTCTGGAGAATGCACACAGCCATGGCTATACCTAGAACCCATGTTTCAGTTTTCTGAAAGGATTAAAGATTCATTTCATTTTAAAAGTTTGCTTTGATTGCCTAAAATGTACCACATCACAGCCGACAAAAACTCGCCGTCTGACCTGCGGAAGCATATGTGGCAGATCACAGAATCCAGGGACACATGTCTGCCCGGGGGCATTTTGAGTTATTGACAGATTCAGAAAGTACAGTTTCTAAGCTTTCCTATGATGCCTTCCATGTGGAGATCTGACAATATTTGAAGAATGTGTGGCCTTTTGAAAGTGTATACTTCTTAAAACAGAAAAGGGAGAAAATCGCCCTCAAAGTTTTCCATCTCAGCTACTCTGGGTGTAGGGCGGGCACATAATGGTGCTTATTTGCATGACATTAAGGAACGCTCTACCCCCTACTAGCTAGCATGATACTACTTTCATGTAAACAAAGATTACCACGTCAATTTTCCTTCCATGCAAAGTATGCCCAACACAATTATGAAGTACAAAAATAAGTCCTAAAGTATACTTTAACATTTTGTGGTTGAAAAATTACTCACACCGTAAGAAAGAAAGATAGCACGATGATGACCATGGGCGCCGCCGGGGGGGAAAGGTTAGAACAATTCTAGGGGCCAGCACTGCCATGGGGCCCTTTAAGGGGCTGATAATATGCTTTTAATGATTTTAATAAGACTTTTGAAATAACAACAATGCAATATTCCATCTGGTAAAATGAGCTAATTGAACAAGGTTGTCTATTTCTTGAGTTCTTCAACATATTGTCATTTAACCCTCCCCCTTTTGCGAAATGGTACGGTCCAGTTCTGGTAGAAGCGTGATGCGTTAAATCTGTGTGCTGATCAGTGCAACGCTACTTGCTGCTGTGTCGCGGTGCAGCAGCCAGACAGCCAGCAGTGGAGTGCGTACAGTCTATGATCGCTAAATATGAAGAGTGGCTGTCAAAAACGTAAAGAAAGGCAGCTGAAAGCTGAGAGGGACCGGAGAGGCAGGCAACTGGTCACTCAGTTTTCCCCAAAGAAAGGTAGCTATCGCTCACATGTGTGTTCAAAATATTAGCGAATGGTAAATGAACAGTATGACCGTGGTTGGATTAGCCTATGAAGAGAACACTTTTACAGTTTGTACAGTGACATTTTTTCCATTTTAATAACTGAACTGACTTGTGTGATAAACAAGATGAAATATTACGTTATGCTGTTGCTAATAACTAGTGCTAATAACCAGTTTCATAACTAATGGGGTGCCCTAAATAAGCACAGATTCAGCCTCAGGGGGACCTCCGCCCTACCAAACCACTGAACCCCCCTTTGGAGAAGGAGGTAAGCAGCAATACAACCCATAAATGCTTTAGGATTGAAGTTTTTAATGAGCGAGCGCCATATACAGTTTGCTAGATTAAAGTGTTGCTAATAACGGACACACTCCTGGTCCATGGAGGGGCAACCAATAGTCTAACTCTGCTTACGCTCAAATTTCTGTCTAGACACACTTTGCTTTGAACATATTCCCTTTTTGCAGAACAGTACACATAGCTTTCTACCTAACACATAACAATCTATGGGATTTCCATAGGTATTTTGATGCTGGGTAGAAAACTTTTTCTATGATTTATTAGCAGTCACATCACACATTTCACTACCAATTGTCCTAGCACAAGAAGGCATGTGGCAAAATCTTGAATTTTCATTTGTGATTGTAAATGCACCAGAATTAGTCACTGACCAGTTTTCATCTAGTCCCTGGTAGGTTAATACATAAAATGTAATAACAAAGTCACAAACTCAAGGTCCATGGGCTATCAAAAGTCAAATAATGACAATAGTGCAATTGTGACGAGGGTGGGCAAAGTTGGGGGGCCCAAAATTCTAATCTTTCATGGGGCCCAAAATTTCTGGCGGCGCCCCGATGATGACACAACTAACACAACACTAGTTTCATGTAAAGCCTCGGTGACAACCGTCCGTATGTGCTCCTACAGCCGGTCTACATGCAAAAAACGCAAGAAACACACGGAGAGCGCGCATGAAACGCACGAGAGCGCGCATGTGATGATTTTCGAGCCGCAGAGGTTCTCATCTCATTATCTCTAGCTGCTTTATCCTTCTACAGGGTCACAGGCAAGCTGGAGCCTATCCCAGCTGACTACGGGCGAAAGGCGGGGTACACCCTGGACAAGTCGCCAGGTCATCACAGGGCTGACACATAGACACAGACAACCATTCACACTCACATTCACACCTACGGTCAATTTAGAGTCACCAGTTAACCTAACCTGCATGTCTTTGGACTGTGGGGGAAACCGGAGCACCCGGAGGAAACCCACGCGGACACGGGGAGAACATGCAAACTCCACACAGAAAGGCCCTCGCCGGCCCCGGGGCTCGAACCCAGGACCTTCTTGCTGTGAGGCGACAGCGCTAACCACTACACCACCGTGCCACCCCGCAGAGGTTCTTTGTCATGTCAAACAAACTCTAAGGGTGCTTACATTTTTTTTTCAGGTTGCAAGACAAACTTACGGCCAACGCGCGTCTTTCTCCATGAACAAAACAAAAAAAAACGCAGCGATTTGGGAAACGCCAAAAATCACACGGCCAAAAAATCGTACGTCCGGTTGTGACCTAGGCTTAACCAAACCACAACACTCTCCGTTACATGCAAAAATAACCACACAGCCTTAGATTAATAAACTCACCCCATCAGAAAGAGAAACGGCGCCTTGCACACACCAATGCCTCCGATGGAATGTAGTCCTAGAACGGTCCGTGTATCATCCAATCATTCAAGTATTCCATTCAATCTGGAAAAGGAGGTTGCATTTTTTTTTTTGCTAGAAATGGTTATCTCCGATGTAAATACCGTGCGTCTGTTTGCTTCGCGGTGTGTCAGGTCCTCTGTGCTCTGTTTAGTAACTCATTCCATAGTGAAGTCACACGCCTGTATGCAGTTAAGTAGCCTGGGCCCGCCCATCCTAAGCGTGATGCAACACGAGGGCCTGTTGCGAGCTCGGAGAGCTTTGAAGTCGCGTTAGCCAGGCTAGCAGTTAAGTAGCCATGCGCTCAGCTCGGATCATACAGCTGATTCGCGAAAAAAAAAAAGACTTAAATCATCATGTGAATGGCCCATATGGTAATTTACCCACACCCCCCAGCAGGCTACAGTCCTGACAAAAACGAGATAATTTGCAACAAAAAATGTATTCTTTTCCAACAAAATAATCTATTATCTGAAATACTGATTGCATTCTTCAAGATCTCAACTTGCACATGATGGAAAAAAAACAAAAATCACAAATTAAAAAAAAAAAATGCTTCTTTTGCGATTATCTCGGATTCGTTTCAGCCGACATGTGTCCCTGGATCCGGTGAGGGGTCACATATTGAGGTATGTAAACGTTTTATTCCAAGAGAAAGCTTGCAATGAAATCTTATGTGCTTTTATTAGAGCTAGCGATAATGTTGCAATAGCTGTGCAGTCTGGTTATTCAAATTAATTTCTATGGATTTGCTCGCCAAGTTGCCACAGGCTTGTCCATGGCTAATGCTAATATATAGCTAGTTAACTTGGACACTGTCAGTTAGCATGTAAACACACAGTTATGCTAACATGAATAACATTAACTTATCTGAAGGGCTTCCAGAAATATGTTTTAGCATAATCTTGTCAAATAAACAAAATATAGAAATCTTTCTTTGCTAGTAACGTGAGCTACCCAATATAATTTCAGGTTTGAAAAGATTTTGCTAGCATCTCAGGTGGAGATTCACTGACTAGCTAGCTTTACATTAAACCACCATGATTACACAGACAGATTCAAATGTGCATGAATACATACGCTTGCGCTCGCATGCGCAGACACACACACACACATGCACACCCGAGACCCGTGAGATGGACAGCATTGTACTAGTCAGTCACAACAAATTGTTGGATTTATTTTTTATTTTGATCTCAGATGATGGGCTTGCAATTTTTTTTTTGTCTTGCTTAAAGTAGCGTTGGGCAGTTATTAAGGTTGAGGTTTGGACCTGAGTTTTAATCAGGTTGATTGTCATTTTTATTTTCTGAGCAAGCTTCATTTACAGCTATTCCACTGTCTTCCTGATTAATATCCACATACATGTGTGCACACAGGATGGCACGGTGGTGTAGTGGTTAGCGCTGTCGCCTCACAGCAAGAAGGTCCGCGTTCGAGCCCCGTGGCTGGCGAGGGCCTTTCTGTGTGGAGTTTGCATGTTCTCCCCGTGTCCGCGTGGGTTTCCTCCGGGTGCTCCGGTTTCCCCTAAAGACATACAGGTTAGGTTTACTGGTGAGTGTGAATGGTTGTCTGTGTCTATGTGTCAGCCCTGTGATGACCTGGTGACTTGTCCAGGGTGTACCCCGCCTTTTGCCTGTAGTCAGCTGGGATAGGCTCCAGCTTGCCTGCGACCCTGTAGAAGGATAAAGTGGCTAGAGACAATGGGATGTGTGCACACACTGCCAGAGCTGGGTAGAACACGACCCTGCTGCTTTGTGGGAGTGGAGAGGAGTGTTACATTTTTTTTTAGAATGAAAATGACAATGGTTATTTTTCAGTACAGTTGTGTGTCATTCTGTAAGATTCTACTAGGTTTTTATTCTACAGGTTCTGCAAGCTAGTCAGAAAATCCAGTCGGTTGTTTCAGAGGCAGCAGGTTTTATAAGCGTTGTGGCAATAATACAGCAATGCACTGACAGAAAATCTACTTTTCATATTTAAGTATTTTTAAAAGCAAAGAGTTCAGTTCTTTAACTTAAGTAAAAATTTGACTGTACAACTTTCACTTGTATCGGAGTAACATTTGACCAGTGGGATTTGTACTTTGACTTAAGTAATAAACTTGGATACTTTTATTCTTTTGTCATTCGGTGTATTTTAAATGTACGTGTTAGATTTTTCATGAGTTAGGCATATTCCAACCAGTCAGAGAAATAAGCAGTAACAGTTCATTTGCATGAACAGCTCTGAGTCCCAGAATAGATCAACACTTTCAGCAGATGTTCATGGTTCTTCAGTTGAACTCACTCAAGCACAACACACAGCGCTGCCCTCGACCTGCTGTTAAAGGTGCTGATCCAAATCACTGTCAAAGACACTTCACGACTGAAAAAAGAGACATGATTTCCACATTTAAGCTTCATTTCAGTACAGCTACACCACTGACTCCACCTCAGTCTGCTAAGCATGTTTTAAAGTGTACACTTCTATTCTAGTGGACTTTACAGCGGCTCTTTCAGAACGAGGTGATCTGAGTGGTGTCGTGGTGGGAGACGGTACAGCCGAACACCTCGGACTCTTCCCAGCATTTTTTGCAGAGGGTCAGAGGGGTGCAGGGTTCTTTTGTTCTTCTGGGCTGGTCAGAACCCCTCATTCACCTTGGCATCATCCATGGTGCAGCTCAGCAGCGCCCCCAGTGGAGAATATGCTGAGAGCAGGCAGAGCAGCAAGGCTGATACCTCAAAGAGCTGCAGAGAGGAGGGAGGGAGCAGAGACACGGAGGAGTTCACCACCGGACCAGCTGGAGAACATTTGTGTCACTCTGATGTTTAAACTCAGTGATGTTTCAATAAAATTGTCTGACTCTGGAGCACAGTGTACTGTACACATTGCAGGAGACTGGAGGAGAAATAACACCTAGTGATGGATTAGTGATGAGATTCATCTCTATAATCAGAAAACAATATACATGATACATAAAGATAGTAAGGAAATAACTTTATAATGATGCTCACCTCTAAATCTCCTCTGTAGTCAGTCTGAATCCTGATGGAATTAAAGTGAAAAACTCAATGTCTGTCATTTCTCTACAACAATTATACATCTGTAATTTGCAGGAAATCTCTCATTTTGACTTTCTGATCAGTGAAAGTTTAAACTTCTCTCTCTCACTCACTTATTTATGCATCTTTGACATAAAAGTATTTTACAGAAAATCTCCATCTGACCCCACAAGTAAAATTCACACAGTAACTCTGTAATAATGTGAGAATTACAGTAAGATTGGAGGAATGTGGTAAAGGTGTTTCCATACTTAGAGGACACTTTGCATTGGCAGCACATGCTTCAGTGCTCTGGGAGTGTTTATAGCGCTGTGACTTTAACACTTCATGACTGAGAGCTGCTGCTACAGCAACTTCACCCACAGCTACCATGACTTTGATCCCCGTCTTCATCTGGACACTGATCCTCTGGACTCAAGGTCAGACACTGCTTCATATTTTATCTCTCCAATGATCTGTTCATACAAAAACACTTACAGTTTCAATTATGTTTAAATTTGATATTGCATTTTATATATATAAAACATTTTTTTTTTCAGAATGCAAAGGTCAAGCCACAGTAACTCAGACTCCTGCAGTGAAATCTGCTCTTCCAGGAGAAACAGTCACCATCAACTGTAGAACCAGTCAGGCTGTGGCTAAGGACTCATCTAGTGACCGCTTACACTGGTATCAGCAGAAACCTGGAGAAGCTCCTAAACTCCTGATTAAATATGTGAATCAGCGACAGTCAGGTTTTCCAGCTCGTTTCAGTGGCAGTGGATCTGGATCTGATTTCACTCTGACCATCAGTGGAGTCCAGACTGAAGATGCAGGAGATTATTACTGTCAGAGTCACCATTACATATCTGGCTACTGGTTCACACAGTGTTATAGAGTCGTACAAAAACCTCCCTCAGTCAGATTGTAGAGAGACTGCACTGCTGCAGCTGGGAGAGACTGCAGGTGCTGAGTTGGAGGATGTGATACGATACAATGACCCTCTGTGGAGGAGAGGAACCACACCACACTAACTCACAACTCACATTAGAAATCTCTCAATAATCATCAACCACACTGCACACAGTCCATCACATCCACTACTGTAAGATCAATAGTTTCCCAGTTCTCTCAGTCTTGGTGTTACCTGTCACACCTGAAACATCTTTAGAAAGAAGAACAGCTTTAGAGATAACAGATCCGTATCTGCACTGATGGCTGGTTGTGATATTGAATAAGGGCTAAATCCAATTTTACTCCTCATCTCTGACTTGCTGTTACTATTATGAACCCATTAGAGATGAGCCTTATAACACTCACTGTGATAGTGAGTCTTATTATATAAGCATGAATAAGACATACACACTTAAAATACACAAAGACATCAAGTTTAAATCAAGTGATTAATGTCTGTAATATTTCTTGCTCTTTGAGGAGCCATGTGTTTGATCAGTGTTCATGGTGTCTTGACATTGACTACCTCACAGGTTCCTAACCCTGGTTTACCCCTTGTCCACCCCAGGACCCCCTGGGTTGCACATTTCAGCACTTTCCTTGCTCTCAACACACCTCATTTAATGTTTCCACTAATTAACAGTGCTTGCTGACTTGAGTGAGTGTGTTGGTGCAGGTAAAATAGCACAATGTGCAGGACAGGGGACACTCCAGGGACAGGAAGCTGTAGACATTCAAATAAACACTAGTTCCATACTGATAGGGATGGCATTAGATGGGGGAAGTTAGGTCTATTCTTAGGGCCAAGCACTGTCTAGGGGCCCTCAGAGGACAATATTATTATGTGTAAGTTAATTTAATAAAAATATTTTTTAAATAATGTTGTCTCTTAAAATGCGCACATATAACAACCTTCTGGTTTTGTTTTCCATTTTCTGCAAAATTATTAGACTAGATAGTCTTTATATTTCACCCTGTCCCTATTCATTACATGGTACAGTCTTGTGTAGGCAGAGCCAGAGCATGACACCACGTTAGGTTTGTTGTTTTCAAATAAAGCACTAAAGTAAATTGCGCATGATAAGAATTGATGGTGAGTCATCACTAGATTGAAACCATCATGAAGAAGTCGGGTTACCAGAAATGTAAAGAGAGGCAGCAGAAAGCTGAGAGAGAGAGAAAAAGGACTGACAGTTAGGCACCCAGTTTTTCTCGAAGAAGGTAGCCAATACGTTTATTCACTCCTTTTCCTTTGGTGGCTATTAACCCTGGGCTGCCAACTCTCACGCAATGGGCGTGAGACACACGCATTTGATTGTCTTCACATGCTCACACGCCATACCTCCGATTCCTCACGCTAGAAAAAAATCTAGTCTATCTATCTAATCTAGGCTACCCATTGCGTCGCGCCAACCACTTGCGATTGATCAATTATGCCTTACGCATGGCTAAACACACAGAGAGGTGTTCCCTCTGTACACACTCCCCTATGGTAGGTTGCGCATCTAATGATGCTGCACTCGCCGGAAGTTGGATAATTGCCTACCGTCAATTTAGAGGAAGAGGAGAGAGAAGAAGGTATCCAAGTTGAAGACGCATGTCTCAGACAGGTTTGTACATGTAAAGGTTCCCCCAGCTGGAACGGCTTCTTCTCGAGACCAATGCCTTCGTGCCACCTGCAGAATTCTGGGGCGAAAAAAACACCGCGAAAACAGACCAGGAAACCAGGGATTGGCCGTTTATTCACAGCTTTATTCACCAAAGATGAACTATTACAAACAACCTTTTATAACAAATTATAATCAAAACTAATGTCTGATTATCTCTCTAAAAGGCAGCTGTGTTTGTCTGTTATGTCTGTTGAATATGTGTGTATGTGCAGATGTGTGTGTGAGAGGGGTGTGTGTGTGTGTATGTGTGTGTGTGCACGAATGTGTGTGTGTGTGTGTGTGTGTGTGTAGGATGTGTGTGTGTTATGTGTTTGCGTATGTGAATGTGTTCTTGTGCTAAGTCAGCAAATCACATCTTAATTCCATCAATATGAGTGTGTGAGTAGAGCCTTGAATCAATCATAAGCAAAATATACCTTGGATCAATCATAAGCAAAATATTTCATATCAACGGATATGTTCTTAACAACTCAGCAATTCAGCATTCACAATTTTAAACAAAGACATGTTTATGTCTAGTCTAGTAAAGAAGTGTGTGTCTTCTTCACTGGAGGAAGGTCACACAGTAAATTTACAGGAACTTATACAGGAATAAGATCTAAGAAGCTAAAATATTAAATTCATAAAGTCTTAACAATCCTAAATCACATTCTGCATTCTAAAACTACAAAACTAACTTAAATCACTTAATGCAGCTTTAAATCTAACATTAAATCTAACATTCAATCATTTCAATTTCAAATTCAACACTGGAGAGACTGGTTAAATCTAACAATCCTAAATCATGTTCTGCAGCTATAAAACTAACTTAAATCATGCTTTAAATCTAACAGTACATATGCACGCCAATGTGTGGTGTTACTGGCATAATTATGAACTTATATAAAGTTTCTTAATCGTTTTAGCCTATAAGTGTTGTGAGAATATTTAATGCCATTTCGAGAGCTGTGTACTAGGCATGCTAAATCATTATAGGCCTACTGCCGTGCCACAGCCTCTATCTTCCCCAACAAGCAGCACGGGAGAGCACCTCCTTAGCACACGTTTATTAAGGCGCATTTTTAGTTTGTTTACTGTATGTTATCATACTTTATGACTTTATTTGAAGCCATACTGGAAATGTTGTAAAATAAAGCAAGTAAGAGATAATATTACAAATGCAAGAAGAGCCATTAGTCACCATACCTATTGTTTATTTACAGGGTATTTATTTTTAATTATTTATGATGTATGTAATTGCTCAGTTAAAGTAAATAAAGCATGGTCACCTGTAATATCAAAGAACTTGAACTTGTGAATAATTAAAAAAAAAGACAGAGAACAATATACTGAGGAGACAGGGTTTCAAAGAGGGCAAGACAGGTAGAGAATATTTGTCAGATAACAGGCCCTGACGAATGCTCTATTACTAATAAGAAACATAGACAAGAAATAAATTAATAAGAAATATATTAATATAGCTTATTTAAGTATGACCAAAATTTTTAAGCCCAACTTTGTGTGCACACTCCCACCTATGGCCAAGGTTCAGCTTTTTGTGTTTCAATACTGTTCAAACTTAATCATTTTAATGTTTCTTGTAGCGCATCCACATTTTACTTCCTGTTTAAGCATTTTATTTGTTCTTTTGCTGTTGATATTTTTCCCCATGTCAATCTTCTGCTGAACCCAGTGGTGGGGAAAGCCCTTAAATGCATAATGAATGTCCCTCACTGACTAATCTTATTTTTTGCAACAGTTATTAAAAACTTAACATTTAGTTTCAATTCAGAAGGTGTTTAGGCTTAGCTGATAAAATATTTTCAAACATGAACTTGCCTTTAAATCTGAAACACAGGTCTATAGGACTACAGGAACATTGGCAGTCATCTGTAGTTTTCTAGTGTGGGGGCTTTTAAGCCAAAACTTGGTGCTTTTGTTGGCCACAAGCTGAAGGCCTGGCAAGTCAGGGTGTGTAAGAATGTAGGTATGGCACAGCAGGCCACTCCAAAAATCCACCAGAATGCAGAAACATCTACTAAATCCAAGATCTCCCCCCCCCCCCCCGTCCATCTCCAGCTGGACGACCCACAAACAAAACACCAGAATGCAGGGGGACAAGTGAATATCAAACTGAATACAAAATTCCCACTTATTGCATGGTGTGCGGAAAAATTTTGCCATCGCCCCCCCCCCAAAAAAAATCTCACTCCAAGGAATTTCGAAAAGTTGGCAGCCCTGATTAACCTCACATGCTAATGTTAATGCTACAGAAGATTATTATTGTGGCTTAACCACTTTTTGGATGATCAAGCTAACAACTTAATTTCCAATGCAGTGTCGTTTTTCTTAAATATTTCATAGGTTACCTTTATTGCCACTGAAAATGAGATTGGTAATGAATGTAATTTTGTTCTGCAAAGAGCTCAGTGAATTTGTCGGTCCACTATATGGCTAGTTAGACAAGACTATACAGCTATACAGCTAACCCTAGACAAGATCGGTCCAGTTTTGGACGAAAAGAGGAATTCCAGACTGACCTATGTCAATGCACCCAACCCACTGAATGAAGCAACCATGAAAAAAGCTTGTGCCAATGCACAATGCATTCTCAGAGAGACACAGAGGGAGTTCTGGGACAACGTTTGTGAAAATGTTCAGAGTTGCGATGACTGTGGTGACATTGCGGTTTCCACGCGGCCTTGAAGTTTGTTCTAGGGCCATCACCTCGACTGACTGGACCTTTGAAAGACTCCGATGGTAACATCTTGTTGGAGAAACCTGTTCAACTCAAATGCTGGGTTTATCACTTCAGCTCTCTCTACAGCAACCCCGTACCCTTTGATGAATCCGTGCTGGACTGCATAGGACAACTCCCGGAATTGAAGTAACTTGATGAAGATCCCACCTTGCAAGAAATTGAGAGCACCCTAAAGGACATGAAAAGAGGCAAGGCACCTGGGAGTGATGGTATACCTCCAGATCTTCTTAAACTTGATGTCCCTGTCTTGAAAGAATACCTGCTCGACCTGTTGTTATCATGCTGGTGTGAAGGCCACGTCCCACAGGATCTCAAAGACGCAAAGCTGGTGACCCTGTTTAAGAGCAAGGGGTTTAGATAAGTCTGTGACAACTATAGAGCCATTGCTTTGCTCAGTCTGGTCGGTAAACTCTTCGCCAGTATAATTCTGAAGAGATTACAGGTTCTTGCAGACAGAATTTATCTTGAATCCCAGTGTGGCTTCTGAAGGCATCGATCCACCATCAACATGGTCTTCACTCTCCATCTGCTTCAGGAGAAATGCATTAAGCAAAACAAACCTTTACTGGCTGTTTTCATAGACCTAACTAAAGCCTTTGACTCAGTCAGCTGTGAAGGCCTGTATCTGGTACTACACAAGTTAGGCTGTCCACCTAAATTCCTAGCTATCATCAAAGCATTTCATGACGGAATGTCTGCTTGCATATATTTTGATGGTGACCTCTCAGAAGCCTTCACAGTGAATTGCAGAGTTAAACAGGGATGCATGATGGCTCCAACTCTGTTTGGCATCTTCTTATCCACCCTGCTACATATCACTTTTCCAAACCCTGAAGGCATCGCCCTCAGCACCTGGAGCGATGGCAAACTTTTCAATCTTGCACGCTTCAGGGCAAAGTCAAAAACCAGCACAGTCCTGATACACGAGCTAATTTTCGCTGATGATGCCATGTTTTGCTCTCATAGTGTAGCCAAGCTACAAGGTACATGTGACGCATTCAGCAATACCTGTGACAAATCTGGCCAAATAATTAGTGTGAAGAAGATGGTTGCCTTCTCAATAAATGCACCCCCTCCTCACATCACCATCAATGAGAGCCCTCTTGACACGGTCAAAGACTTCTGTTACCTCGATTCCATGGTCTCATCTTCTGGAAATCTAAACCATTAAGTTAACTCACACATTGGCCAGACTGCCTATCTTTTCGGGAAACTGGAAAGTTGTGTTTGGGACAGCAAGTGTCTTACAGTCCATACCAAAGTGCACATATACCAAACTTGCGTACTGTCTGCTCTGCTCTACGGTAGTGAGACATGGGCTTCTCATGCCCACATTGAAAGGAAACTTAGATCCACAAAAGATGTGGCACCACAAGCCTGTATCCAATCCTGAAACAACATAGGCTGCGTTGGTTGGGCCATGTGTCCCGCATGGCCCACTCTCGTCTCCCCCACCAAATTTTTTACGGTCAGCTTGCAGGTGGCAAACGTGACAGGGGGCGTCCAAAGCTTTGCTTCGTCGACATTTGCAAGCGTGACCTGAAATTATTCAACATCAGAGCTGATTGGGAGAAGCTTGTCCAAGATCATATTTCTTGGCGGCACAAGCTCCACCAAGGTGCCAAAAAACTTGAAAATGATCTGGTGACAAAGGAGTCTGACAGAAGACATAAGAGACATGAACCTTGCCAAACAACGGAATTCATCTGTGAAACCTGTGGCAAGCTCTGTAAGAGTCGAGCTGGGCTAGTTGCCCATGGTCATGACCATTGGTGCTGAGCAGACCATCCGACAGGACGGAAAAGACTTTGATGATACAGCTAGTGTGCCACCTAAGTTAAGATGCATGCTAAAAACTAGCTTGTTCACTAATGACATCTGCACTCAACATGCACAGATGCAGCCTCAGGATTAGGGAACCCTGCCTTAACCCCCCTCCCAGTTGAAGCAGAAGGAGGTGAGCAGTGTATTATTGATAATGTATTTACAGAGAAATCTATGAATAATGGATGGCATGGTGGTGTAGTGGTTAGCATTGTTGCCTCACAGCAAGAAGGTCCTGGGTTTGAGCCCATTAGCCAACAAGGGCCTTTCTGTATGGAGTTTGCATGTTCTTCCCACATGTGCATGGGGTTCCTCCAGGTGCTCTGTTTTCCCCCACAGTCTAAAGACATGCAGGTTAGGCTAATTGGTGGCTCTAAATTGACCATATATGTGAGTGTGAATGGTTGTTTGTCTCTATGTGTCAGCCCTGTGATGACCTGGGGCCTCATGTACAAAGACCTGCGTGGATTTCCCACTAAATATGTGCGCACGTCAAAATCGGGAAATTTGCGTACGACCAAAAAAATCCGGATGTATCAATCAGTGCGTATGAAGGTTTCCACGCACTCTCCTATTGTACATCCCAATCAATGTGGAATTCGGCGCACATGCACGAGCCCCGTTCCCCGACCCGTCTCCTCCCTCAATTATTCCACACTGAATATGTTAATTAGTATAAATAGACCTGCAGTAAGGCCCGCTGTAAGACTCCCTACGTGTGGGTGGAGCACAGAGGACGGCAGGACAGAGATCAGGTTTTATAATCTGGCTTTATTGCCACACTTTTCAGTCTAACATTAGTCACTCGCACAGACACACACACACACAACCGGCGTCTGGTTCAGGGATGAGCTCCTTCTGCTCTCGCTCTCCCTCCTGATATAGGGCGCAGTCACTGGGAAGACACACAAACACAGGCTAATTGCTCTCAGGTGACGTGATTCTGCCACTTACCTTCCCTGACTCCGCCCTCCTGTCACAGACCGGCGCTTGACCACGCCCCCGCTGCCACATACCCCCACCGCCCGACTCAGGCCGGGCGGCCGTCCGGCCTGCAGCCGACTCCCCCCTCTTGACGGGAGAGGAAGTCCGCCACGACCATCTGCGCCCCCGGCCTGTGGACCACCTTGAAATTAAAGGGTTGGAGTGCCAGATACCAATGGGTGATCCGCGTGTTGGCATCTTTCATGCGGTGGAGCCACTGGAGGGGCGCGTGGTCCGAACAGAGGGTGAAAGGGCGCCCCAGCAGGTAGTACCGGAGGGCGAGAACCGCCCACTTGATGGCCAGACGCTCTTTCTCTATGGTGCTGTAGCACCCCTCACGCACCGACAGCTTCCTGCTGATATACAGGACAGGGCGGTCCTCCCCCTCCACCTCCTGGGACAAAACCGCCCCCAGCCCTCTGTCCGACGCATCGGTCTGCAACATAAAAGGGAGAGAAAAGTCAGGGGAGTGTAGAAGTGGCCCCCCACACAGTGCAGCCTTTACCTCTGAGAAAGCCCGCTGGCACTGCTCCGTCCACTGGACCGGATCTGGTGCGCCCTTTTTAGTGAGATCAGTCAGCGGGCTGGTGACGTCCGAATAAATAGGTATAAACCTGCGATAATAGCCAGCCAGCCCCAGGAACCGTCTCACCCCCTTTTTGGTCTTGGGCCTCGGGTAGGCCGCAATTGCTGCGGTCTTATTAATTTGGGGACGCACCTGCCCGTTGCCCAAGTGGAAGCCCAGATACCGTACTTCCACCCGCCCAATCGCACACTTCTTTGGGTTGGCTGTGAGCCCCGCTCGCCTCAGCGACCTAAGGACGGCCCTCAGATGTTTGAGGTGCCACTGCCAGTCATTGCTATAGATGATTATGTCATCTAAATACGCTGCCGCATACGTGGCGTGAGGGTGGAGGACTCGGTCCATCAGCCGCTGAAACATCGCGGGCGCCCCAAACAGCCCAAACGGAAGGGTGACGAATTGGTGTAAACCAAATGGAGTGGAAAAGGCCGTTTTTTCTCGGGATAGTGGAGTCAAGGGGATCTGCCAATATCCCTTCATCAAATCCAGTGTCGAATAAAAGCGAGCAGTGCCGAGTCAATCGAGCAACTCATCAATACGAGGCATTGGGTACGCGTCAAATTTAGACACCGCGTTGACTTTTCTATAGTCCACACAGAACCGGACCGACCCGTCGGCCTTGGCTACCAAGACCACCGGGCTGCTCCAGTCACTGTGGGGCTCCTCGACGATGCCCATTTCGAGCATGGTCTGAAGTTCTTCCCGAACCACCTTTTTTTTGTGTTCGGGTAGCCTGTAAGGGCGGCTACGCACTACCACCCCCGGGGGCGTCTGTATGTGGTGCTCTATGAGGTTAGTGCGACCGGGCAGGGGCGAGAACACATCCGAAAACTCGGTCTGCAACTGGGCAACCTCCGTGAGTTGGGTCGGGGAGAGGTGGTCTCCACAGGGGACCGGAGAGGTACATGATGCCAATGTCCCCTTTTGAACCTCCGGCCCCAGCTCCGCCTTCTCCGGAACTACCGACACCAACGCCACGGGGACCTCCTCGTTCCAGAGTTTAAGCAGATTGAGGTGGTAAATCTGTAGCGCCCCACCCCTGTCCGTTCGCCTCACCTCATCGTCGACGTCCCCGACTCGCCGTGTGACCTCAAAGGGTCCTTGCCACTTGGCGATCAATTTGGAGCTCGACGTGGGCAACAGAACGAGTACCTTATCTCCCAGAGTGAACTCTCTAAGGCACGTACCCTTGTTGTACAGGCGGGCTTGCCGTTCCTGGGCCTGCCGCAAATTCTCCTGAGTTAGGTGGGTGAGCGTGTGGAGTTTTGCGCGCAGGTCCATAACGTACTGAATTTCGTTCTTACTTTGTGAAGGTCCCTCCTCCCAATTTTCCCGCAGCACGTCCAGGATGCCGCGTGGCTTATGCCCATATAATAATTAGAACGGGGAGAACCCCGTGGAGGCTTGGGGGACCTCTCGCACTGAGAACAGCAAGGGTTCGAGCCACTTATCCCAATTACGTGCGTCCTCACTTACGAATTTCTTAATAATATTTTTGAGGGTGCGGTTGAATCGTTCTACTAAACCGTCCATTTGTGGGTGATACACGCTGGTGCGGATCGGTTTAATCCCCAATAACCCATACAGTTCGCGCAGTGTTCATGACATAAACGTAGTGCCTTGATCAGTCAGAATCTCTTTCGGGATTCCAACTCGGGAGATGACGCGGAAGAGTGCTTCTGCAATACTGCGTGCTGAGATATTGCGCAGAGGCACGGCTTCCGGGTATCGCGTTGCATAGTCCACCAGAACTAATATAAAGCGGTACCCTCGTGCTGACCGATCTAATGGCCCGACGAGATCCATCCCAATTCTCTCAAACGGGGTCTCGATTAACGGAAGAGGGCGCAAAGGCGCTTTTGGAATGGCCGCTGGGTTTACTAACTGGCATTCGCGGCATGCCGTACACCACCTACGGACATCGCCGCGAATCCCCGGCCAATAGAATCGGGCCATTATTCGGGCCAGTGTTTTATCCTGCCCCAAGTGTCCGGCCATGGGATTAAAGTGAGCCGCCTGGAATACCAATTCCCGGCGGCTTTTCGGAATTAAAAGCTGCGTGACTCGCTCTTTAGTTTGAGTGTCCTGCGTCACTCGGTATAATCTATCCTTCATAATCACGAAGTAGGGGAAGGACGGGGTGGCATTCGGCTGGAGCGTTTGACCATCGATTACTCTCACTTGGTCAAACGCATGCCGCAGAGTCTCGTCTCGCGACTGCTCTAATGGGAAATCCACGAGGGATTCCCCAATAGAGAGAGGAGGAGCCGGTGGCTCCTCACTCTGACGCGGAGATGACGTAGACGGCTCTGTGACAGCTGCTCCCGCCAAAGCGACACCGGGACCTCCCCCTGTCAAATGGCAGGACCCACTCTCTACTAGGTGTGTCATTAAACCCCGAAATCCCGGCCAATCCGTCCCCAAAATTAACAAGTGGGTAAGGCGAGGATTAACCGCCGCCTTCACTATAAATTTTTCCCCTCTGAAAATAATGTGGACCGACACTAAAGGGTAGCGGTGAACATCCCCATGCACACATAACACCTTCACCAATTGTGCTCCCCCCAATGCCTCGTTTTGAACCAGGCTTTGGCTAATTGAGGTTTGATTACAACCAGAATCCACCAACGCCTGATGTGTAGCCCCTTGGATACTCACCGGTATGCGATACGCTCCGGCCCGATCGAGGGCGGCCTCTGGCGCGCCAGGGATCCGAACCACCGCGCCCACTTCCATTGCTGTGCACTGCTGATGAAGGTGGCCCGGCTCCCCGCAGCGCCAGCAAACCGGCCCGGGCTTTCCCTCTGCACCGGTGATCTGGGGCTCACTCACCTGAGGTGGGGGAGAGACAGACACAGAAGGGAGAAACTGGAGGGCACCGCGGGTGCGGCGGGCCGGCTGGGGTGGTGCCGGCCCCCGCCTCCGCGGTGGGGGAATGGGGCGAGGACGGGACACAGGAGGAGAGGGAGAGAGAGAGAGAGAAGAGGAGAGAAGAGACGGTGCCATCTGCTGTCCTGCCGCTGGGACAGCCGCCAGATGATCCTCCGCCAGCTCGACTGCCTGATCCAGCGACGCCGGGCGGTGGCACTGGACCCACTCCGCGGTTCCGGCTGGTAAGCGGGCGACGAACTGTTCCAGTACCACCTGGTCGACGATTCCCTCGGCGTCGCGATTGTTGGCCCTCAGCCACCGCCAGCAGGCATCCCGGAGCTGCTGGCCGAATGCGAACGGCCGGCTGACTTCCTCCACTCGCAGCGCGCGGAAGCGCTGGCGCTGTTGCTCCGGTGTGCGCCCCACGCGCTGGAGGACGGCCCGGCGGAGGTCCGCGTAGGCCAGCCGGCGGTCGGCGGGGAGCTGTAGCGCGGCCAGCTGTGCCTCTCCCATGAGCAGGGGGAGGAGGCGCGCCGCGCACTGCTCCATCAGCCACCCCAAGGCTTCGGCGACCTGTTCAAACAATGTGATGAACGCCTCAGGGTCGTCCTGCGGGCCCATCTTGGTGACAACGAGGGGAGATGGGCCCGCGGCCGGAGCGCTGGTGGACCCCGCCGACGCGAGGAGATGCCGGAACGCCTCACGATCTTCCTGCAGGGCCAGCACCAGGGCTTCGAAGCGCTGCTCCTGCTCCTTTCGGAGCGTGACGAGTGCCTGGTGCTGGCTTTGCTGAGCCGTGGCGAGGGCGTGGACCAGATCGGCGAACGGGGAGGATTCCATGGGGCTGCTGGTTTGGTGCTCCACTGTCCTGGGTTTTCGGCACCACTGTAAGACTCCCTACGTGTGGGTGGAGCACAGAGGATGGCAGGACAGAGATCAGGTTTTATAATCTGGCTTTATTGCCACACTTTTCAGTCTAACATTAGTCACTCACACAGACACACACACACACAACCGGCGTCTGGTTCAGGGAGGAGCTCCTTCTGCTCTCGCTCTCCCTCCTGATATAGGGCGCAGTCACTGGGAAGACACACAAACACAGGTTAATTGCTCTCAGGTGACGTGATTCTGCCACTTACCTTCCATGACTCCGCCCTCCTGTCACAGACCGGCGCTTGACCACGCCCCCGCTGCCACACCCACGTTAGGTAAAAGACATGGCAACTTTTACTAACGCGTTAATGTTAATTAAATGTTAGAAATCTCGCGTTAATCAAATTAACATTTAACATTAAAATTTATTCACATTAATCCCTGCTTTTAGCACAGTGTAATAGAATTCACATACATCACTTAATTGTTCTGTCACCCCCAATTAAAGTGATGTTCAAAGTGTATGCTATGAGACATGCAACGGTCACTGATTGTATGCCACTGAATGTGAATGTAGCCTATACCAAGATAACGGTATGATTCGCATCGTCCGCAGTGCCTGCGCCACAATGAGTGTCTATTTGAGTTACATGGGTTTTGAAAACAAAAAAACACCTTTAGTGCTCTAATGTGTAAATTTTTTCGGGGACACCCTGTATTTGAGGAAATGTCTTCCTCTCTTAGTAGGCCCAATATTCCTAGCCACATGTAACCAGAAATAAAACGTGCACATATTTTCCACAATAGGATTTTAATGACAAATGTATTCTAGCAGGGTGCCAGGGAACAACAGGAGGCCCCCAGTCCATCCCACCCGAGCAGGAAGAGGACCCCCAGCCGAGCGGATCCAGCGTCACTGTCACCTGCCCCCTTCTCCACCGCCTGCCCCTGTCGCCAGGTATACAGGCCGGGTGCTGACGCGCGCGGTCCTTGAGTCCCAGGGGGAAATTTTAAAGGGGATAGAGGCGATTAATGACAACCTCGAGGGAATCCTCGAGGAATTGAAGGAACTGAATAACACATTAAAAGAATATCTTAAAAAATGAATGGTGTCCCGTGTCCCATCTGTCCTTACCTTTTCACATTGTGGCTATTAAGCGCTGCCGGGTTTGTATGCCATGTCGCTGTGACACCTCGTTGTGAGGCCCAGGGTCTGGGTCCTCCGGCAGGTCTAGCTCCATTATTGGCACGCCGTGCCGCTGCGCCACATTGTGTAACACGCCACACACCGCGGTTGTGTCTGATTTGTATGCACTTGGAAATCGTTTCATATATTGATCTTGGCAATTATGTGATAAGGCTATCTCATGCAACATCAACTAATAATATTTCAGTCTGACACCTCGCGGCAAATGCGCGAGGAAGATCTATTAAGCTAGCTGCAATGCATGGTCCTGCATGTGCATTCTTTAATTTAATTAATTAACCAATAGTCAATGGGAATAATATCGAAATGATATTGCTGGGGTTTCTCATTTCCCGTAATTACAATATGGAAGGGATGGTTGATGGATCTGTTGGCATTTACCCAACAGTCTCGCATTATGTGTCTCGACAATGTCGTATGACTGACATACATTTCAATTCACGCATCCTGATGTTCCGATGCATTTTTGGATGCCTCTTATCGCCATGTCATGACTCTTGACCGAGTAGGCCTAAATGTAGTTGCGTTGCTCTGCCTCTAAGTGTCGCCAAGTACCAAGATGCACCAGAAATGTGCGTACGCCAGCCATGAGGTTTGCGTAGAGTACCGCACTTTTCCACGCCAAGTCAATCTTTGTACATACGAATGTTTGCGCAGAAAGTGACGTACGTAGCTTTTTTGTGCGTACGCAAGCTTTGTACATGAGGCCCCTGGTGACTTGTCCCGGGTGTACCCTGCCTCTTGCCCGTAGTCAGCTGGGATAGGCTCCTGTGACCCTGTATAGGATAAGCTGCTACAGATAATGGATGGATCACTGGATCTGTGAATAAAGGGCTTTGGGGTTAAGGCTCATGCAGACTGATTTTTAATATTTTATGTTGCATTTACCAAGTGAGCAGCTAGCTATAGCAAGCAAGTACAATTTTAGCTGATAACGTTCATATAGAAATTCCAGTAATGAAATGGACAACTGGCATATGAAATGAACAAAATCTGGCTAAAAAGACTGTTAGATAGCTTGACTTACGATGTAAAGGGAATAATGCCATTGTCACTTTTAAGATCATAAATTTGTTTCCCTTTTTGATCAACTAATGTTACTAACCAAGCATGCAGCTCATTCCATCCAAATGTTCGTAATACATACATATGGTTCTCAAAACATGCTGTGTAAGTACAATTATATGACAGATTCTGAATTATGTACCTTGTGGATAGTTTGGAGCCAAGGCCCTCTTCAAGCCATGATGCAGCCCGAGAGGAGGCCAGAGATATTCAAAAAGAAGAAGAGGCTAAGAATGACAGTGCAAGTAGTGACAGCAGCACAGATGAGGAGGAGGAAGCAGTGAAGAGCAAAGAATAAAGTGAGGCTGAGATCAGGGACATTTCAGTCACTGAGTCACATACACTGGTTTCAGAACTAGATGATCTGCTGTCAGTTGAGCCAGGCTTGTGGCCAGCAAAATTAAGCGACAGTGACAGGGCAACTATTGTTAGAAAATTGGCAACAAGGGAAGACAAAGAAATACCCAAAGATTCAGAGGGAAAGCCATTTCCAGACTACTTGAAATACCTCAAGGCATCAAACAGCAGAGAAAAGGTTTAAAGGGACTGGTTAGTTCATAGTGACAGTGCAAATGCTCTTTTGTGCATTCCTTGTGCTCTTTTTTCACATGGATTAAAAAGGCCTTCTCATAGCGCTCTGAATAGTGACCACGGGTACAAGATGTGTGATGTTAAGTGGTGCTTCATGTACATTGCTGGAGTGCACAGATTGATGCTGTTTAACATGGAGCAAAACCTGATGTCATTGAGGCCCTTGGCTCCATACTCAGCTCATGCAGTCTCACAAGTGAGGCTAGACCTGAAGCTGTTGGTCTAAGGAAGTACTTTATGTTGTTTGATGTCATTGTACTTCTGACCATTTGGATGAAAGTATTGCAATGTATTGATGACAGAAATGTGATGCTCTAGTCAGGGAAAATATCACTTGAGGTGGAGGCAGCCAATGTAAATGCACTCTAAGATGAGATGCAGGCTCTTAGAAATGGATGGGATTCTCTCCTCTCTGAGGCATCATTGATTGCTAATCAAATGGGGATTCCACCTCAGTTTTTAAAAGAACTCAGCCGTGAGAAGAAGAGGAAGAGGTTCCAGGATGAGACCTCAGAGGAAGCAGGTCAGGAAGACAGTGCAGAAACAACATTTCGAAATACTGTATTTTTCACTGCCCTGGAGCAGATAATAAGTGACTCGGCCACTCAGTTCCAAACCATAGCAAATATTGTTGAAGAATTTGCAGCCACACATGAAGTTGGGCAGATAAGTGACAGTATTGTTTCTTCTCTGTGTTGGCCACTGATAATTAAGTGCGCAAGGGACCTCACACCTCAGTTTGAGAATGAAATCAGGCATCTTATTCAATATTTTCTGCTACTTTCCACTCTGACTGCACCTGTCTTTCTCTCCTAAATGCAATTTACAAATTGCAACTCCAGAGCATTTTTGGAGAGGGTTGCATTGCCCTTAGGATTTTTTGCACACTTCCATTTACTGTTGCTGGTAGAGAAAGGGTATTTAGTAAGCTGAAACTGATCAAGAGCTATCTGAGATCAACAATGGCTCAGGAGAGGCTGAATCATCTTGCAGTCTTTTCAATCAAAAGCAAGTTGGCTCTGCCACTTGACTTTAAAGACTTGATCAACGATTTTGCTACCAAGAAGGTTCAGTGTTTGTCTTTTGGAATTTGAATCCTTGGTGTTAAAAATATTCTCGCGCTTCTGTTTTCGATGCATCCATTTGCAGGCAGCATGGTATAACCAAATTGTTGATGTAAAATTTATGAGTGTGTTAAATAAATGTTCCCCTCTGTTGCACAACAAAGCACATAAGCCACTTTAAAAATGCATGTAGAGTATGTACAGTGGTTATCTAGCTCATTGTTGTTATTGTTCAAGTCTTTATTTAATAATTTATTTAATTTATATTTAATTTATTTAATCAGTTGATGAATGTTGAATTTTTCTTACTGGATTGTGGATTACTGTATTTCCATTTTTTTTTTGTTTTGTTTTTTCTATTAAATTGGAAAAGCCAAGAAAAAAAACCCCGAATCATGTAATTTTCTTCAATGAATTAAATAATTATTCATCAACCTAGAAATGTAACTGCATATAATGAGTCAGTACATGAAGGAGACATCAGGATGAATTTGGAAATCTGTTTGAGACACCAAGGCCAGCCTACACGAAGTTTATACTTATCTACGAGCTCCAGCCTGGGGAGGTCTCGAACTAAAGACTGACACTGAGGGGTGAAAAGTAATATCAGGGTATGGACCTTGTGCGTGTGACATCATGGTCACGTGATTATCTGTTTACACCGCCATATTGGGGATCACGCTTTCGCAAGTTTGATAGTGATACCCACTGTCGCGATGCCTTCTTCTCAAGTCTGCCTCTCGACTTATGCTGAATCCCTGGATATCACAGCAAAAAATTGTTATAGAGATAAGATTGCTGTCTTCGGGGTCGACCCATATATGATTAGTAAGAGTGAAACGAGATCTGCGCTTGATTGTTCAAGTAATGAGCTGCCAGACGTAAGTTACCCTGATGTATATCATTATCTAATCAACACGCCAGGGGGTTACAGTGGTCAGTCACGAAAAGCCTACAAGTCACTAGAAAATTACAGATATTTCTCCTCAGGATGGGTACAGAACGTGCTAGTTCATTATGCGGGAAAAGCGTTTTGTTATTTCTTCACAGGTGCATACCATACATTGACTTTTCAGAATAGATCTTATTTGCATATCGCTATTATCGAATCATGTAGCATGATACTGTTTTTTTAATTAGTAGTAGTACTAACCATTATGTATAGATATTACTAGATCTACTACTAGTTTTAGTAGTGGCAATGTAGAATGCCACGAGTCAAGGGTTTAGGAAACATAAAAATTGAAAATGCACAAGCGTATCATGTTTATTACAAAAATGTATATTATTTACACGTTATACTGAAACAGTTAACGTCACAGTAACTCAGACTCCTGCAGTGAGATCTGCTCTTCCAGGAGAAACAGTCACCATCAACTGTAGAACCAGTCAGGCAGTGTATTATCACAGCTCAAATGACCACTACTTACACTGGTATCAGCAGAAACCTGGAGAAGCTCCGAAACTCCTGATTAAATTTGTAAATCAGCTACAGTCAGGTTTTCCATCTCGTTTCAGTGGCAGTGGATCTGGATCTGATTTCACTCTGACCATCAGTGGAGTCCAGACTGAAGATGCAGGAGATTATTACTGTCAGAGTGTACATTCCATCTCTGGTTACTGGTTCACACAGTGTTATAGAGTCGTACAAAAACCTCCCTCAGTCAGATTGTAGAGAGACTGCACTGCTGCAGCTGGGAGAGACTGCAGGTGCTGAGTTGGAGGATGTGATACGACACAATGACCCTCTGTGGAGGAGAGGAACCACACCACACTAACTCACAACTCACATTAGAAATCTCTCAATAATCATCACACCACACTGCACACAGTCCATCACATCCACTACTGTAAGATCAATAGTTTCCCAGGTCTCTCAGTCGTGGTGTTACCTGTCACACCTGAAACATCTTTAGAAAGAAAAACACCTTTAGAGATAACAGATCCGAATCTGCACTGATGGCTGGTTGTGATATTGAATACGGGCTAAATCCAATTTTACTCCTCATCTCTGACTTGCTGTTACTATTATGAACCCATTACAGATGAGCCTTATGACACTCACTGTGTCTCATTATATAAGCATAAATAAGACATACTTATTAAAATACACAAAGACATCAAAGTTAAATCCAGTGATTAATGTCTGTAATTTTTCTTGCTGTTTGAGGAGCCATGTGTTTGATCAGTGTTCATGGTGTCCTGACATTGACTACCTCACAGGTTCCTAACCCTGGTTTACCCCTTGTCCACCCCAGGACCCCCTGTCTTGCACATTTCAGCACTTTCCCTGCTCCCAACACACCTCATTTAACATTTCCCCTAATTAAGAGTGCTTGCTGATTTGAGTGAGTCTGTTAGTGCAGGTAAAATAGTAAAATGTGCAGGACAGGGGACACTCCAGGGACAGGAAGCTGTGGACATTCAAATAAACACTAATTCCATACTGATAGGGGCGTCATTAGAGGGGGGAAGTTAGGTCTATTCTTCGGGCCAAGCACTCTCTAGGGGCCCTCAGAGGACAATGTTAATATTATTATGTGCAAGTTAATTTAATAAAAATATTTTTTTTAAATAATGTTGTCTCTTAAAATGAGCACATATAACAACCTTCTGGTTTGGTTTTCCATTTTCTGCAAAATTATTAGACTAGATAGTCTTTATATTTCACCCTGTCCATATTCATTACATGTTACAGTCTTGCGTAGGGAGAGCCAGAGCATGACACGACATTAGGTTTGTTGTTTTCAAATCAAGCACTAAAGTAAATTGCGCATGATATAAGAAGAATTGATGGTGAATCACCACTAGATTGAAACCATCATGAACATGTCGGGTTACTAGAAACCTTAAGAGAGGCAGCAAAAAGGTGAGAGAGAGAGAGAGAGAGAAATGACTGACAGTGAGACACCCAGTTTTCCTTGAAGAAAGGTAGCCGATATGTTTATTCACTCTTTTTCCTTTGGTGACTATTAACCTCACATGCTAATGTTAATGCTACAGAAGATTATTATTGTGGCTTAACCACTTTTTGGATGATCAAGCTAACAACTTAATTTCCAATGCAGTGTAGTTTTTCTTAAATATTTCATAGGTTACCTTTATTGCCACTGAAAATGAGATTGGTAATGAATGTAATTTTGTTCTGCAAAGAGCTCAGTGAATTTGACGGTCCACTATACAGCTAGTTAGACAAGACTATACATCTATACAGCTAACCCTAGACAAGATCGGTCCAGTTTTGGATGAAAAGCGGAATTCCAGACTGACCTATGTCAATGCACCCAACCCACTGAATGAAGCAACCATGAAAAAAGCTTGTGCCAATGCACAATGCATTCTCAGAGAGTCACAGAAGGAGTTCTGGGACAACGTTTGTGAAAATGTTCAGAGTTGCAATGACTGTGGTGACATCGTGGTGTCCATGCGGCCCTGAAGTTTGTTCTAGGGCCATCACCTCGACTGACTGTGCCTTTGAAAGACTCCAATGGTAACATCTTGTTGGAGAAACCTGTTCAACTCAAACGCTGGGTTGATCACTTCAGCTCTGTCTACAGCAACCCTGTACCTTTTGATGAATCCACGCTGGACTGCGTAGAACAACTCCCGGAACTGACCTAACTTGATGAAGATCCCACCTTGCAAGAAAATGGAGCACCCTAAAGGACATGAAAAGAGGCAAGGCACCTGGGAGTGATGGTATACCTCCAGATCTTCTTAAACCTGACCTCCCTGTCTTGAAAGAATACCTGCTCGACCTGCTGTTATCATGCTGGCATGAAGGCCACGTCCCACAGGATCTCAAAGACGCAAAGCTGGTGACCCTGTTTAAGAGCAAGGGGTTTAGATAAGTCTGTGACAACTATAGAGCCATTACTTTGCTCAGTCTGGTCGGTAAACTCTTTGCCCGTATAATTCTGAAGAGATTACAGGTTCTTGCAGACAGAATTTATCCTGAATCCCAGTGCAGCTTCTGAAGGCATTGATCCACCATCGACATGGTCTTCACTCTCCATCTGCTTCAGGAGAAATGCATTGAGCAAAACAAACCTTTACTTGCTGTTTTCATAGACCTAACCAAAGCCTTCGACTCGGTCAGCCGTGAAGGCCTGTATCTGGTACTACACAAGTTAGGCTGTCCACCTAAATTCCTAGCTATCATCAAAGCATTTCATGATGGAATGTCTGCTTGTGTAGATTTTGATGGTAACCTATCAGAAGCCTTCACAGTGAATTACAGAGTTAAACAGGAATGCGAGATGGCGCCAACGCTGTTTGGCATCTTCTTATCCACCCTGATACATATTGCTTTTCCAAACCCTGAAGGCATCGCCCTCAGCACCAGGAGCGATGGCAAACTTTTCAATCTTGCGTGCCTCAGGGCAAAGTCGAAAACCAGCACAGTCCCGATACGTGAACTAATGTTCGCTGACGATGCCATGTTTTGCTCTCTTATGTATAGATATTACTAGATCTAGTTTTAGTAATTGCAATGTAGAATGCCACGAGTCAAGGATTTAGGAAACATAAAAATTGAAAATGCACAAGCGTATCATGTTGATTACAAAAATGTATATTATTTACACGTTATACTGAAACAGTTAACGTTACAGGGGTAGAAGCCACTTGCCTGACACAAAATGTTGGGCACACAAGCTCGAGTGCTCGCTTGGTTCCCAGTCAACACGTTTAACGGCAGCAATCCACTTCTTCCTCCGCTCTTGATCAGCGGGGAACCGGTAAAATGATAAACCCTCCGTGCTTTTTCTGTTTGAGCACCCAACTGCCACACAACAAGCCATTCTGACTGAAAATTTTAATCAATCTCCAAAAATTTCCGCATGTGAAGTGATCTGCGGCTTGATACCCAATATGGCGGATAAACAAACTTGACCTCTGACCTATGATGTTGGTGGACAAGGTCCATAAACAAGGTCTGTGTCTTCTGTGATCAATTCAGTAGAGGTGTTCAGATCCAGTGGGTCATTACTGGTGTCTGACAAACTCAGATTTTGTTGAATGAATAACTCGCTAACAATAATAATTAATTAAAAGCACTAATAACACTTCCTCTGGATAAACTAAGGGAAGTTATTTATTTATTTATTTATTTATTTATTTTTGCAGGGGTGGGTGAGGGGGGTGTTTATTATATGTTTTAAGAGGGCCCAAAATTTCGAGCAGCGCCCCTGCATAGTAAATTGTAACATGTCTTTTAGTGTCGGAAATTCACTACAAAAGTAATACTGATGATTTTTGTAACAGAATATTGATTTGAGTTCAGTCTGAGTAACATCCAGGTTTACAGTTGTGATTAATACAGTAGGTGTAACAGCATTTCCATAACCATCACACCAGTCCCCAATTCACCAATGAGTGAAAGTAACATGAAGCATTCCACTTACTCTCTTTTAAACATTAACGCTTTATAATTTAATTCACATCCTCACTGTCGATACTTTCTCTTGAATATTATTATTATTACTATTATTATTATTATTATTATTATTATTATTTATAATGAATATATATAATATTAAGATTATATATATTACGGTCCATAACAGATACTGAGACAGGTGCTTTGGTGATTTGTTTATGATGTACATGAACAATAATGTGCAACAAAAGTGTTTCATGATTCAAAGGCTTTTATTAATAATTCAAAGCAGGACATTGCAGTGATACACACACTTAACACATATGTAAGTGATCATTAAGAAGAAGAGTTGAGTTAAACTGAGGAGTGTGTGAGCTCACATGTTAATAACACAAATGAAATGATGAAAGTGGGACATTTGAGCAGTAAAGGCCACATGTAACACACAGTGAAGCAGTAGAAGGTGAGCTGAGTAAAGTGTGTGTGAGCTCACAGCTCTGAGCACTGCTCTGTGTTCACTCTGCCCACCACAGTAGGTTGGTTGTCTTTGGAGGCCTCACAGGTCACCACCTTGTTCCTCCACTGCTCCGGGTGGAGGCTCAGCGTGCTGCTCCAGCTGTAGAGGCCGTCCGCGTGCAGAACGGCGGTGCTGCGGCTCTCCCCCGAGCTCCAGCTGCTCCCATCAACCTTCCAGCTCAGTGTCCAGTCCGAGGGGAAGCCCTTGTCGGCCACACACATGAGTGTGACCTTCTCCTGCTGCAGCTCCACACTGGAGGGAGGCAACACCGTCACACTGGGCTGAGTGACACCTACACACACACACACACACACACACACACACACACACACACACACACACAGAGTTGAGACAGGAATGGACAGCTGTCAGTCACTCAGGCTTCGTTTCAGCTCACTGTGTGTTTCACTTCCCTTTATATCTTACAGAGCAGAACTGAGTTCAGTGGAGCATCACAAACGTTTCACACTCAATTCAAACACTTTTACATCTTAGATCTATAATCATTTATATTACAGTTCTCCCTGGACAGGAAAATTTAATTATACTGAGTATTCAGGAATTAAAAACATTAAATTCATTTTATAAAATGAATAAGCCACATTTGAAATAGAGAATGTTTACCACTTAAGCAAATTCAGTTTTGGTTTCTACATTTAAATCTGTTCATAGACTCACAGTCTCTAAGATATTAAATGTCGTTAAAATCATTCAATAAAAAAAAAGTCACCTGTAATTTGCACAATGATATCGACTTTGCTTTTAGACTTAAATTATAATTAACCACAAGCGCTATAATCAAATACATTTAAACTTTAAATTATAATAAACAACCAGCAGTATAATAAAAAGACATTTTTCAAACTTCTAAAATAATGGAAATTTGAGAAACAAAAGGATGTTACAAAAAATTCACATCTCACTGAGTGGATCTGGAGGAAAACTAAATGTAAAATATATTCTTTACACATTACAACATGAATCTGAACACACTCCATTTCAGTCATTAATCTGAACACACTCCATTTCAGTCATTAATCTGAACACACTCCATTTCAGTCATTAATCTGAACACACTCCATTTCAGTAATTAGTAAACAGGTTACTTACGGCCCACAGACAGTTTGGTTCCTCCACCAAAAGTGACCCACAGTGATACAAACAGGTTTAGCGGCCGTACAAAAACCCTGCTGCTCTAAACTCACTGCTCTCTCCATCCATTTAAACCTCTTATTACAAAACAGCTACAAAACACCAACTTCTGCTCACATCAGCTGATTAATACACTAACTCTCTGACTGTTTTACTACATTTTACTGTTTTTTTCTTTTAAAACACCAAGAGTGTCAATCTAAACTGAGGATGCAATTAGTGAGTGAGAAACACAAATAAATTACACAAAATAAAAGTTGAAATTTCACAAAATGTGGAATTGCAATTGCACAGGTTTTACCCAGAATGCCTCATGGAGTAAAAATGCTGATGTACTCATGAGAAATTTACAATATATGACTGAATGTGTGGAGCTAAAGTGAGAATAATTCCTCCACTGCTTCTGTAGACTGATAGAAAGTTATGATATGATATTTAAGTCCTACAATAATCTAAATATTAATTTACAGTCAAAAATATGAGTGTGTATTTACTCACTGCCAACATTGATGCTGCTTCTTCCACCATAAATCCACTACAGTGAGAAACTCATTAACATTCAGTACAAACACCATCCAGTGAAAGTTGAAGCTTCTCTCTCTAATTCACTTATTTATGCATCTTAGACCTCAAAGTGTTTTACAGAAAATCTCCATCTGACCCCACAAGTAAAATTCACACAATAACTCTGTAGTAGTGTGAGAATTACAGTAAGATTGGGGGAATGTGGTAAAGGTGTTTCCATACTTAGAGGACACTTTGCATTGGCAGCACATGCTTCAGTGCTCTGGGAGTGTTTATAGCGCTGTGACTTTAACACTTCATGACTGAGAGCTGCTGCTACAGCAACTTCACCCACAGCTACCATGACTTTGATCCCCGTCTTCATCTGGACACTGATCCTCTGGACTCAAGGTCAGACACGGCTTTGCCTTTTATATTTTAAACAAACTCGTCAAGACAATACATTTTTTCAGGTTTGTCTCATTATAATTTTTTTTTTTTCAGAATGCAGAGGTCAAGTCACAGTAACTCAGACTCCTGCAGTGAAATCTGCTCTTCCAGGAGAAACAGTCACCATCAAGTGTAGAACTAATCCCCAGGTGTACCAAGGTTGGGGTAATCAACCCTTACACTGGTATCAGCAGAAACCTGGAGAAGCTCCTAAACTCCTGATTAAACTTGCGAATCAGCGAGAGTCAGGTTTTCCAGCTCGTTTCAGTGGCAGTGGATCTGGATCTGATTTCACTCTGACCATCAGTGGAGTCCAGACTGAAGATGCAGGAGATTATTACTGTCAGAGTTTCCATTACATCAGTAGCACCAACCTGTTCACACAGTGTTATAGAGTCGTACAAAAACCTCCCTCAGTCAGATTGTAGAGAGACTGCACTGCTGCAGCTGGGAGAGACTGCAGGTGCTGAGTTGGAGGATGTGATACGACACAATGACCCTCTGTGGAGGAGAGGAACCACACCACACTAACTCACAACTCACATTAGAAATCTCTTAATCATCATCACACCACACTGCACACAGTCCATCACATCCACTACTGTAATATCAATAGTTATGTATTTTTCGAGCTTATTTGTCAGAACTGAAAAAAAGGTGGAAAAATGTCTCTCTTTTTTCAGCCTCTATCACTAATCCTGCCCCCATTTCAGTTTCTCTTTCTGACCAGATATCAGTTACTGTTATTATTCTGCTCTATGTCTTAGTTTCTATCTGTTGTCTTTTTCTTCTCTCTTTCCGGCACTCCTTCAATATGACCTTCTCCACATGCTTTCCAACACACCACAGTTTAAACTTTCTGGACCTGGTCTTCAGCCATTCTTCCTGAGCTCTAGGTATCAGCGTTACCCCACTCTACTTTTCAGATCATTACTTTGTATCTTGCATGCTTGTTCTCCCTGCCCTACCTGCCAGTATCTATTTATACCTCTCCCTCACTACCTGAATCCTCCACACTTTCTCCTCATCACCATCGATGGCAGTTCATCAGCTGAAACTAAACCTCAGCAAGACTGAGCTGCTGCATCTCTCTGTTGCTGCATCCACATGTCAGGACTTTGTGATCTCCCTGAAGAATCCTTGGATCACAACATCTGACAAGACAGGAAACCTTGAGGTAGTTCTGGACAACCAACAACCCTTCTCTCCTCATATTCCTAACCTGATTCCGTTATGCAGGTTTTTCATTTCGATCAGGAAAATTTGGGTAGTTCTATCCAATGAGGTCATTCAAGTGCTTGTTCAGTACTTTATTATCTTGACATTAGTCTACTGCATTCTACACAAGTTGAATCCACTTGTATTTGTACTTAGGACTGAAGAACAGCTCAGACCGTGGTAGCTCTGACTGGTGTATGGTCGATCTTCAGAGTCTCCGTGGACCAGCCAGAGCTTTTAAACTACTTTGGTTTGCTGAGAGAGCTCACTTCTCTTAATATCTCAGTTAGTCCATGTGGGAAAACCTAATGGCTACCGAGCTGACAGGTATACAGCCTCCTGACTCATTCAACAATGGATCTTTTGGATGGAAACTGCAAATTACCTCCATGTTTGTCAAGTTTCGTCAAACTCAATTTACTGAACTAACAACCACTATCTATACAGGACAAAACTTTCAGCACAATGGAAAAGACATTGCTGTTGTTTTTTCTCTCTTCATGCTGTTCTCCCTCACTCTCTCCTCCACATGACCAGCTTCTTCCAATCCTGATGATACCCTTGACCTGGAAGAAAATATATATAAAATCTCAATAAATGTACATGTAAACAGGTATTGCCCTGTCATCAACAAGCACAAATAAATCATAAATATATTAACTTTTGCCATTATAGCACAAACTGAGAATATCAGAATGAACAGAAGTGAATATATTATGTTTCTTTCCCACTGGACTACACTGAGATTCCTAGCTTTATACACACTGAATAATGGAGAAGAGAAACCTTTTTTGTCACATATATATTACAGCACAGTGATAATTCTTTACTTCATGTGTCCCAGCTTGTTAGGAAGCTGGGGTCAGCCATGATACAGCGCCCCTAAAGCAGAGAGGGTTAAAGGCCTTAATCAAGGGTCACTTGGCAGTGCTGAGGCTCGATCCCCTGACCTTCTGCTCTGTTACTCAGAGCCTTCAAGTCAAGTCAAGTCAAGTCAAGTTTATTTGTATAGCACTTTTAACAATAAACATTGTCGCAAAGCAGCTTTACAGAATTTGAACGACTTAAAACATGAGCTAATTTATCCCTAATCTATCCCCAATGAGCAAGCCTATGGCGACGGTGGCAAGGAAAAACTCCCTCAGACAACATGAGGAAGAAACCTCGAGAGGAACCAGACTCAAAAGGGAACCCATCCTCATTTGGGCAACAACAGACAGCCTGACTATAATATTAACACTTTTAACATGAGGACAGTTTCATTGATGTTATAACTCTTCATTGATGGAAATTTGAGTGCAAAACTGTTCATGATAACTGCAGTCCTAAAGTGAGCAAGACAACTGTAGTCCTCAGCCATAAAAGCATGACTGTAAGAGTCCAGAGCATCCTCCAGGTGTAACCCTCAACTGTCCTCATGGGGCCGTCCTTCACAGGAGCGGTGCGATAAAACTCCGACCAGACACAGGGCACCAGGATGGATCAAGCAGGTCCGAGGGGCAGAAGAGGCCAGCATCTCAATCCCAGGACCAACATGTAACTCAGAGGGACAGATTGGGGGGGGGGGGGAGAGAAAGAAAACACATGTTGTTAGGTATGCCCTAAAAATGACAAGTATTAAATCTGTGTGGTAGGCTCGCAGCCTTAACCACTGAACCACTACTGCAACACAACAGAGAAATGAAGCAGTTTCAAAGTGCATTTCCTAACTAGATACAATAACAATGATCCCTGAAAATACAGTATAGTAAAAAAAAAATACATGTACTGAATTTAGGTAAAATTATTCACCTTTTATTTTTACACACTTGTGCACATTTATATATGGAGACATTGTAACGTTGATTAGCGACGGCCACATTCACTTCAGTAAGACGTAGCGCAATACACAGATTTCCCATCCAGTTAATTTCTTTTCTTTTTTTTTTTTTAATCCCTGAATTCTAATTTGCTGTCTTATTGCTTTTATCCAAGGAGATATACATGAAAGTGTCTAAAGCATATCTTATGTTCCAGGAAGTTTGCATGATCAGGACCTTCAGGAGAAGAGACCGATCTCTCTCTCTCTCTCTCTCTCTCTCTGTCTGTACAATTGGAAGAGATTTTAGGTCTTGAATCAGACTCAGTGACTGCCTCGATATGTCATTCCCCCCATCAATCTGTCAACATTTTGTCTTTCAGTGCCTTCACTCCTGTCATAGTTTATGACTATTTTTATGTTTTCTCAGAGATCAGATTATTCTTCAGTATATTTAAAATGTACTTGTTAGATTTTTCATGAGTTTAGGCATATTCTTCCCAGTCAGAGAAATCAGAAGTAACAGTTCATTTGCATGAACAGTTCTGAGTCCCAGAATAGATCAACACTTTCAGCAGATGTTCATGGTTCTTCAGTCGAACTCACTCAAGCACAACACACAGCGCTGCACTCGACCTGCTGTTAAAGGTGCCGATCCAAATCACTGTCAAAGACACTTCACCACTGAAAAAGGAGACATGCTTTCCACATTTAAGCTTTATTTCAGTACAGATACACCACTGACTCCACTCCAGTCTTCTAAATATGTTTTAAAGTGTACACTTCTATTCTAGTGGACTTTACAGCGGCTCTTTCAGAACGAGGTGATCTGAGTGGTGTTGTGGTGGGAGACGGTACAGCCGAACACCTCGGACTCTTCCCAGCGTTCTTTGAAGAGGGTCAGGGTGCTGAAGGGTCCTTCTGTTCTTCTGTGCTGGTCAGAACCCCCTCGTTCACCTCGACACCATCCATGGTGCAGCTCAGCAGCGCCCCCTGTGGAGAATAGGCTGAGAGCAGGCAGAGCAGCGAGGCCGATCCTTCAGAGAGCTGCAGAGAGGAGGGAGGGAGCAGAGACATGGAGGAGTTCACCACCGGACCAGCTGGAGAACACACACACACACACACACAGAGTCAATGTGGTTATATTTACAGAACACAATTGTCTGATTAAATGTTTTTTTCATTGGTTAGTTTTCTTTGTCACTCTGGTGTTTAAACTCAGTGATGATTCAGTAAACCTGTCTGACTCTGGAGCACAGTGTACTGTACACACTGCAGGAGACTGGAGGAGAAATAACACCAAATGATGGATTAGTGATGAGATTCATCTCTCCAGTCAGAAAAAACAACAACATGATCCATAAAGATAGTAAGGAATGAACTTTTTATTGCTGCTCACCTCTAAATCTCCTCTGTAGTCAGTCTGAATCCTGATGGAATTAAAGTGAAAGACTCAACTTCTGTCATTTCTCTACTACATTTATACACCTGTAATTTCCAGGAAATCTCTCATTTTGACTTTCTGATCAGTGAAAGTTTAAACTTCTCTCTCTCTCACTCACTTTTATGCATAATAGATCTACAGTGGTGCTTGAAAGTTTGTGAACCCTTTAGAATTTTCTATATTTCTGCATAAATATGACCGAAAACATCATCAGATTTTCACACAAGTCCTAAAAGTAGATAAAGAGAACCCAGTTAAACAAATGAGACAAAAATATTATACTTGTTCATTTATTTATTGAGGAAAATGATCCAAAATTACATATCTGTGAGTGGCAAAAGTATGTGAACCTCTAGGATTAGCAGTTAATTTGAAGGTGAGATTAGAGTCAGGTGTTTTCAATCAGTGGGATGATGATCAGGTGTGAGTGGGCATCCGGTTTTATTTAAAGAACAGGGATCTATCAAAGTCTGATCTTCACAACACATGTTTGTGGAAGTGTATCATGGCACAACCAAAGGAGATTTCTGAGGACCTCAGAAAAAGCGTTGTTGATGCTCATCAGGCTGAAGAAGGTTACAAAACCATCCAAACACACCTCGTTTAACGCTTCAGCTAATTAACCGTGCTTGCTGAGTTGAGTGAGTGTGTTAGTGCAGGTAAAACATTAAAATGTGTAGGACAGGGGACACTCCTTACATCTAAAGTGCTAATGGTTAATGAACTTATTACTGATCAGGAGTTTAATGTACTTTGTTTAACTGAAACATGGATGAAGCCAAATGAATATAGAGCATTAAATGAAGTTAGTCCTCCTGGATACAGTTATATACACCTGCCTCGTCTAACTGGCAGAGGACGAGGTGGCCCAGTTATCCATAATGATTATCTACAACCTCGATTCCAAGAAAGTTGGGACAAAGTACAAATTGTAAATAAAAACGGAATGCAATGATGTGGAAGTTTCAAAATTCCATATTTTATTCAGAATAGAACATAGATGACATATCAAATGTTTATACTGAGAAAATGTATCATTTAAAGAGAAAAATTACGTGATTTTAAATTTCATGACATCAACACATCTCAAAAAAGTTGGGACAAGGCCATGTTTACCACTGTGAGACATCCCCTTTTCTCTTTACAACAGTCTGTAAACGTCTGGGGACTGAGGAGACAAGTTGCTCAAGTTTAGGGATAGGAATGTTAACCCATTCTTGTCTAACGTAGGATTCTAGTTGCTCAACTGTCTTAGGTCTTTTTTGTCGTATCTTCCATTTTATGATGCGCCAAATGTTTTCTACTGTATGGGTGAAAGATCTGGACTGCAGGCTGGCCAGTTCAGTACCCGGACCCTTCTTCTACGCAGCCATGATGCTGTAATTGACGCAGTATGTGGTTTGGCATTGTCATGTTGGAAAATGCAAGGTCTTCTCTGAAAGAGACGTCGTCTGGATGGGAGCATATGTTGCTCTAGAACCTGGATATACCTTTCAGCATTGATGGTGTCTTTCCAGATGTGTAAGCTGCCCATGCCACACGCACTAATGCAACCCCATACCATCAGAGATGCAGGCTTCTGAACTGGGCGCTGATAACAACTTGGGTCGTCCTTCTCCTCTTTAGTCCGAATGACACGGCGTCCCTGATTTCCATAAAGAACTTCAAATTTTGATTCGTCTGACCACAGAACAGTTTTCCACTTTGCCACCATCCATTTTAAATGAGCCTTGGCCCAGAGAAGACGTCTGCGCTTCTGGATCATGTTTAAATACGGCTTCTTCTTTGAACTACAGAGTTTTAGCTGGCAACGGCGGATGGCACGGTGAATTGTGTTCACAGATAATATTCTCTGGAAATATTCCTGAGCCCATTTTGTGATTTCCAACACAGAAGCATGCCTGTATGTGATGCAGTGCCGTCTAAGGGCCCGAAGATCATGGGCACTCAGTATGGTTTTCCAGCCTTGATCCTTACGCACAGAGATTCTTCCAGATTCTCTGAATCTTTTGATGATATTATGCACTGTAGATAATGATATGTTCAAACTCTTTGCAATTTTACACTGTCGAACTCCTTTCTGATATTGCTCCACTATTTGTCAATGCAGAATTCGGGGGATTGGTGATCCTCTTCCCAGCTTTACTTCTGAGAGTCGTTGCCACTCCAAGATGCTCTTTTTATACCCAGTCATGTTAATGACCTATTGCCAATTGACCTAATGAGTTGCAATTTGGTCCTCCAGCTGTTCCTTTTTTGTACCTCTAACTTTTCCAGCCTCTTATTGCCCTTGTCTCAACTTTTTTGAGATGTGTTGCTGTTATGAAATTTCAAATGAGCCAATATTTGGCATGAAATTTCAAAATGTCTCACTTTCAACATTTGATATGTTGTCTATGTTCTATTGTGAATACAATATCAGTTTTTGAGATTTGTAAATTATTGCATTCCGTTTTTATTTACAATTTGTAATTTGTCCCAATTTTTTTGGAATCGGGGTTGTATTCGGCCTGCTGTGGTAGTGTGATTATCTTTGCATGAACCAAACAATGGTGCAGTCTAAGCTGATGAAGTTTTTTGGGCAGTCTTCTCTAAGCACTGAAGGTGATTTACGGGCTGAAACAGCGACGGTCGAAGCACACTCAGAGCCCCTACTGTCCCCGAGCACATTGGACAGGGTTAGTAATACAGAGGTCAGTAAAAAGCGCCAAAGTGAAAATGCTGTCAGCCGGCAAGGGACTGAAGGCAGCTACATTTTGGGAGGCATAGTGTGTTGAGTCCCCTTGCTGAACGTATGATGTAATACGCTGTCATTCTGTGTTCAGTTTGTAAATTATCGCGAAATTCGGATTCCTTCATAGTTGTTTGTTCCCAGACTCTTCTCCACGCTGTTCAATTGTAAATCAAGTTTTGTGTTGAAGTAAAGGGGTAAAGGGAATCCTAAAAGCTCTTTTGAACAATTCCATACTAAAATAAACTTAAATAAGCTCAAACTAAAGAGGTTGATTTTATCTTGATGGTGCACAGGGCGCCCAAAATCAAGAACTTTCTTATAAGAGGCTGGAGTGGAGCTTAAATTTTATATGTAATGGAGAAGCCTAGCTGTATCTGTACAAATGTTTGAATTGTGTCAGTGTGGTTGGTATAAACCTCTATTACTTCCACTTTGATAAGTCAGTAACAAAGAAAAATTACAGCCTAAGTGAAGACAAAAAAAGAAAAAGTGAAGAATACTGCTTTGACATGATTTTTCAAGGAAAAAAGTGGAGAATATTTTTCAGAACCCATGGGGAATGCTGCTAAAGCCACCAGTTATTCTCACTGAGATGTAATAAAATTGAAATCAAATTAATTGGGGAAATGAAACGAATTTAAAATGGGTACCCAACAGGTTATCAGTCAGAAGGTGCAGGCCTGTATCGACACTTCTGGGCGTAGTCACCTGAAGCGCCTGCTTCACGCAATATCTCACTCGTGTCTCCCTTTCTTCTCCCTCATGTTGTTCTCTCCCTCACGCACACCTTCCTGTTTCTTGCTGACCTCTCACCCCAACTGCTGACTCGATCCACGTTCAAGATAAGTAAATTTAAACTAACTTATTTATTATTAAATGTCAAGGATGTTACCACATTATGAAAGACATGAAATTAAAATTTTAATAATGATGCATCAATAAATAAATGAACTGATAACAAAATTTCCATTGGGCTACAACTCTGTAGTAGTGTGAGAATTACAGTAAGATTGGGGGAATGTGGTAAAGGTGTTTCCATACTTAGAGGACACTTTGCATTGGCAGCACATGCTTCAGTGTTCTGGGAGTGTTTATAGCGCTGTGACTTTAACACTTCATGACTGAGAGCTGCTGCTACAGCAACTTCACCCACAGCTACCATGACTTTGATCCCCGTCTTCATCTGGACACTGATCCTCTGGACTCAAGGTCAGACACTGCTTCATACTGTATTTTATCTCTTCAATGATCTGTTCATACAAAAACACAGTTTCAATTATGTTTAAATTTGATATTGCATTTATATATATATATATATATATATATATATATATATATATATATATATATATATATATATATATATATATATATATAAAACATTTTTTTTTCAGAATGCAGAGGTCAAGCCACAGTAACTCAGACTCCTGCAGTGAAATCTGCTCTTCCAGGAGAAACAGTCACCATCAACTGTAGAACCAGTCAGGCAGTGGCTAAGGACTCATCTGGTGACCGGTTATTCTGGTATCAGCAGAAACCTGGAGAAGCTCCTAAACTCCTGATTAAATATGTGAATCAGCGACAGTCAGGATTTCCAGCTCGTTTCAGTGGCAGTGGTTCTGGATCTGATTTCACTCTGACCATCAGTGGAGTCCAGACTGAAGATGCAGGAGATTATTACTGTCAGAGTTACCATTCCATCTCTGGCTACTGGTTCACACAGTGTTATAGAGTCGTACAAAAACCTCCCTCAGTCAGATTGTAGAGAGACTGCACTGCTGCAGCTGGGAGAGACTGCAGGTGCTGAGTTGGAGGATGTGATACGACACAATGACCCTCTGTGGAGGAGAGGAACCACACCACACTAACTCACAACTCACATTAGAAATCTCTCAATAATCATCACACCACACTGCACACAGTCCATCACATCCACTACTGTAAGATCAATAGTTTCCCAGGTCTCTCAGTCGTGGTGTTACCTGTCACACCTGAAACATCTTTAGAAAGAAGAACAGCTTTAGAGATAACAGATCCGTATCTGCACTGCTGGCTGGTTGTGATATTGAATACGGGCTAAATCCAATTTTACTCCTCATCTCTGACTTGCTGTTACTATTAGGAAGCCATTAGAGATGAGCCTTATAACACTCAATGTGACAGTGAGTCTCATTATATAAGCATAAATAAGACATACACACTCATTAAAATACACAAAGACATCAAGTTTAAATCCAGTGATTAATGTCTGTAATTTTTCTTGCTGTTTGAGGAACCATGTGTTTGATCAGTGTTCATGGTGTCCTGACATTGACTACCTCACAGGTTCCTAACCCTGGTTTACCCCTTGTCCACCCCAGGACCCCCTGTCTTGCACATTTCAGCACTTTCCCTGCTCTCAACACACCTCATTTAACGTTTCCACTAATTAACAGTGCTTGCTGACTTGAGTGAGTGTGATGGTGCAGGTAAAATAGTAAAATGTGCAGGTCAGGGGACACTCTAGGACCAGGGACAGGAAGCTGTGGACATTAAAATAAACACTAGTTCCATACTGATAGGGGTGGCATTAGGGGGGGAAGTTAGGTCTATTCTTAGGGCCAAGCACTGTCTAGGGGCCCTCAGAGGACAATATTATTATGTGCAAGTTAATTTAATAAATTTTTTTTAATAATGTTGTCTCTTAAAATGAGCACATATAACAATCTTCTGGTTTGATTTTCCATTTTCTGCAAAATTATTAGACTAGATAGTCTTTATATTTCACCCTGTCCCTATTCATTACATGGTACAGTCTTGCATAGGCAGAGCCAGAGCATGACACCACGTTAGGTTTGTTGTTTTCAAATCAAGCACTAAAGTAAATTGCCCATGATATAAGAAGAATTGATGGTGAGTCATCACTAGATTGAAACCATCATGAAGAAGTCGGGTTACCAGAAATGTAAAGAGAGGCAGCAGAAAGCTGAGAGAGAGAGAGAGAGAGAGAGAAAGGACTGACAGTTAGGCACCCAGTTTTTCTCGAAGAAAGGTAGACGATATGTTTATTCACTCTTTTTCCTTTAGTGGCTATTAACCTCACATGCTAATGTTAATGCTACAGAAGATTATTATTGTGGCTTAACCACTTTTTGGATGATCAAGCTAACAACTTAATTTCCAATGCAGTGTCGATTTTCTTAAATATTTCATAGGTTACCTTTATTGCCACTGAAAATGAGATTGGTAATGAATGTAATTTTGGTCTGCAAAGAGCTCAGTGAATTTTTCAGTCCACTGTATGGCTAGTTAGACAAGACTATACAGCTATACAGCTAACACTAGACAAGATCGGTCCAGTTTTGGATGAAAAGAGGAATTCCAGACTGACCTATGTCAATGCACCCAACCCACTGAATGAAGCAACCATGAAAAAAGCTTGTGCCAATGCACAATGCATTCTCAGAGAGACACAGAGGGAGTTCTGGGACAACGTTTGTGAAAATGTTCAGAGTTGCGATGACTGTGGTGACATTGCGGATTCCACGCGGCCCTGAAGTTTGTTCTAGGGCCATCACCTCGACTGACTGCGCCTTTGAAAGACTCCGATGGTAACATCTTGTTGGAGAAACCTGTTCAACTCAAACGCTAGGTTGAGCACTTCAGCTCTCTCTACAGCAACCCCGTACCTTTTGATGAATCCGCGCTGGACTGCATAGAACAACTCCTGGAATTGAAGTAACTTGATGAAGATCCCACCTTGCAAGAAATTGAGAGCGCCCTAAAGGACATGAAACGAGGCAAGGCACCTGGGAGTGATGGTATACCTCCAGATCTTCTTAAACTTGACATCCCTGTCTTGAAAGAATACCTGCTCAACCTGTTGTTATCATGCTGGTGTGAAGGACACGTCCCACAGGATCTCAAAGACGCAAAGCTGGTGACCCTCTTCAAGAACAAGGGGTCTAGACAAGTCTGTGACAACTATAGAGCCATTGCTTTGCTCAGTCTGGTCGGTAAACTCTTCGTCAGTATAATTCTGAAGAGATTACAGGTTCTTGCAGACAGAATTTATCCTGAATCCCAGTGTGGCTTCCGAAGGCATCGATCCACCATCGACATGGTCTTCACTCTCCATCTGCTTCAGGAGAAATGCATTGAGCAAAACAAACCTTTACTTGCTGTTTTCATAGACCTAGCCAAAGCCTTTGACTTGGTCAGCTGTGAAGGCCTGTATCTGGTACTATACAAGTTAGGCTGTCCACCTAAATTCCTAGCTATCATCAAAGCACTTCATGACGGAATGTCTGCTTGCATAGATTTTGATGGTGACCTCTCAGAAGCCTTCACAGTGAATTGTGGAGTTAAACAGGGATGCGTGATGGCTCCAACTCTGTTTGGCATCTTCTTATCCACCCTGCTACATATCACTTTTCCAAACCCTGAAGGCATCGCCCTCAGCACCCAGAGCGATGGCAAACTTTTCAATCTTGCGTGCCTCAGGGCAAAGTCGAAAACCAGCACAGTCCTGATATACGAACTAATTTTCGCTGATGATGCCATGTTTTGCTCTCATAGTGTAGCCAAGCTACAAGGTACATGTGACGCATTCAGCAATACCTGTGACAAATCTGGCCAAATAATTAGTGTGAAGAAGACGGTTGCCTTCTCAATAAATGCACCCCCTCCTCACATCACCATCAATGAGAGCCCTCTTGACACGGTTGAAGACTTCCGTTACCTAGGTTCCATGGTCTCATCTTCTGGAAATCTAAACTGTTAAGTTAACTCATACATTGGCCAGACTGCCTATCTGTTTGGGAAACTGGAAAGTTATGTTTGGGACAACAAGTGTCTTACAGTCCATACCAAAGTGCACATATACCAAACTTGCGTACTGTCCGCTCTGCTCTACGGTAGTGAGACATGGGCTTCTCATGCCCACATTGAAAGGAAACTTAACAGTTTCCAACTTAGATGCCTCAGAAAGATCTGTGGGGTTACATGGATGGATAAAGTTCCAAACTTGGAGATCCACAAAAGATGTGGCACCACAAGCCTGTATCCAATCCTGAAACAACATAGGCTGGATTGGTTGGGCCATGTGTCCCGCATGGCCCACTCTCGTCTCCCCCACCAAATTTTGTACGGTCAGCTTGCAGGTGGCAAATGTGACAGGGGGCATCCAAAGCTTTGCTTCATTGACGTTTGCAAGCGTGACCTGAAATTATTCGACATCAGAGCTGATTGGGAGAAGCTTGTCCAAGATCATATTTCTTGGCGGCACAAGCTCCACCAAGGTGCCAAAAAACTTGAAAATGATCTGGTGACAAAGGAGTCTGACAGAAGACATAAGAGACATGAACCTTGTCAAACAACGGAATTCATCTGTGAAACCTGTGGCAAGCTCTGTAAGAGTCGAGCTGGGCTAGTTGCCCACAGTCATGACCATCGGTGCTGAGCAGACCATCCAACAGGACGTAAAAGACTTTGATGATACACCTAGTGCGCCACCTAAGTTAAGATGCATGCTAATAACTAGCTTGTTCACTAATGACATCTGCACTCAACATGCACAGATGCAGCCTCAGGATTAGGGAACCCTGCCTTAACCCCCCTCCCAGTTGAAGCAGAAGGAGGTGAGCAGTGTATTATTGATAATGTATTTACAGAGAAATCTATGAATAATGGATGGCATGGTGGTGTAGTGGTTAGCATTGTTGCCTCACAGCAAGAAGGTCCTGGGTTTGAGCCCATTAGCCAACAAGGGCCTTTCTGTATGGAGTTTGCATGTTCTTCCCACATGTGCATGGGGTTCCTCCAGGTGCTCTGGTTTCCCCCACAGTCTAAAGACATACAGGTTAGGCTAATCGGTGGCTCTAAATTGACCATATATGTGGGTGTGAATGGTTGTTTGTCTCTATGTGTCAGCCCTGCGATGACCTGGTGACTTGTCTCGGGTGTACCCTGCCTCTTGCCCGTAGTCAGCTGGGATAGGCTCCTGCGACCCTGTACAGGATAAGCTGCTACAGAGAATGGATGGATCAATGGATCTGTGAATAAAGTGCTTTGGGGTTAAGGCTCATGCAGACTGATTTTTAGTATTTTATGCTGCATTTACCAAGTGAGCAGCTAGCTATATCAAGCAAGTACAATTTTAGCTGAGAACGTTCATATAGAAATTCCAGTAATGAAATGGACAACTGGCATATGACATGAACAAAATCTGGCTAAAAAGACTGTTAGATAGCTTGACTTACGATGTAAAGGGAATAATGCCATTGTCACTTTTAAGATCATAAATTTGTTTCCCTTTTTGATCAACTAATGTTACTAACCAAGCATGCAGCTCATTCCATCCAAATGTTCGTAATGCATACATATGGTCCTCAAAACATGCTGTGTTAGTACAATTATATGACAGATTCAGAATTATGTACCTTATGGATAGTTTGGAGCCAAGGCCCTCTTCAAGCCATGATGCAGCCCGAGAGGAGGCCAGAGATATTCAAAAAGAAGAAGAGGATAAGAATGACAGTGCAAGTAGTGACAGCAACACAGATGAGGAGGAGGAAGCAGTGAAGAGCAAAGAACAAAGTGAGGCTGAGATCAGGGACATTTCAGTCACTGAGTCACATACACTGGTTTCAGAACTAGATGATCTGCTGTCAGTTGAGCCAGGCTTGTGGCCAGCAAAATTAAGCGACAGTGACAGGGCAACTATTGTTAGAAAATTGGCAACAAGGGAAGACAAAGAAATACCCAAAGATTCAGAGGGAAAGCCATTTCCAGACTACTTGAAATACCTCAAGGCATCAAACAGCAGAGAAAAGGTTAAAAGGGACTGGTTAGTTCATAGTGACAGTGCAAATGCTCTTTTTTGCATTCCTTGTGCTCTTTGTTCACATGGATTAAAAAGGCCTTCTCATAGCGCTCTGAATAGTGACCACGGGTACAAGATGTGTGATGTTAAGTGGTGCTGCATGTACATTGCTGGAGTGCACAGATTGATGCTGATTAACATGTAGCAAAACCTGATGTCATTGAGGCCCTTGGTTCCATCCTCAGCTCATGCAGTCTCACAAGTGAGGCTAGACCTGAAGCTGTTGGTCTAAGGAAGTACTTTATGTTGTTTGATGTCATTGTACTTCTGACCATTTGGATGAAAGTATTGCAATGTATTGATGACAGAAATGTGATGCTCTAGGCAAGAAAAATATCACTTGAGGTGGAGGCAGCCAGTGTAAATGCACTCTAAGATGTGATGCAGGCTCTTAGAAATGGATGGGATTCTCTCCTCTCTGAGGCATCATTGATTGCTAATCAAATGGGGGTTCCACCTCAGTTTAGAAAAGAACTCAGCCATGAGAAGAAGAGAAAGAGGTTCCAGGATGAGACCTCAGAGGAAGCAGGTCAGGAAGACAGAGCAGAAACATTTCGAAATACTGTATTTTTCACTGCCCTGGAGCAGATAATAAGTGACTTGGACACTTGGTTCCAAACCACAGCAAATATTCTCGAAGAATTTGCAGCCACACATAAAGTTGGGCAGATAAGTGACAGTACTGTTTCTTCTCTGTGTTGGCCACTGATAATTAAGTACACAAGGGACCTCACACCTCAGTTTGAGAATGAAATCAGGCATCTTATTCAATATTTTCTGCTACTTTCCACTCTGACTGCACCTGTCTTTCTCTCCTAAATGCAATTTACAAATTGCAACTCCAGAGCATTTTTGGAGAGGGTTGCATTGCCCTTAGGATTTTTTGCACACTCCCATTTACTGTTGCTGGTAGAGAAAGGGTATTTAGTAAGCTGAAACTGATCAAGAGCTATCTGAGATCAACAATGGCTCAGGAGAGGCTGAATAATCTTGCAGTCCTTTCAATCAAAAGCAAGTTGGCTCTGCCACTTGACTTTAAAGACTTGATCAACGATTTTGCTACCAAGGAGGTTCAGTGTTTGTCTTTTGGAATTTGAATCCTTGGTGTTAAAAATATTCTCGCGCTTCTGTTGTCGATGCACCCATTTGCAGGCAGCATGGTATGACCAAATTGTTGATGTAAAATTTATGAGCGTGTTAAATAAATGTTCCCCTCTGTTGCACAACAAAGCACATAAGCCACTTTAAAAATGTATGTAGAGTATGTACAGTGGTTATCTAGCTCATTGTTGTTATTGTTCAAGTCTTTATTTAATAATTTATTTAATGTATAATTTAATTTATTTAATCACTTGATGAATGTTGAGTTTTTCTCACTGGATTGTGGATTACTGTATTTCCAGTTTTTTTTTTTTTTTTTTTATTAAATTGGAACAGCCAAGAAAAAAAAAAACGAATCATGTAATTTTCTTCTCTGAATTAAATAATTATTCATCAACCTAGAAATGTAACTGCATATAATGGGTCAGTACATGAAGGAGACATCAGGATAAATTTGGAAATCTGTTTGAGACACCAAGGCCAGCCTACACGAAGTTTATACTTATCTACGAGCTCCAGCCTGGGGAGGTCTCGAACTAAAGACTGACACTGAGGGGTGAAAAGTAATATCAGGGTATGGACCTTGTGCGTGTGACGTCATGGTCACGTGATTATCTGTTTACACCACCATATTGGGGATCATGCTTTCGCAAGTTTGATCGTGATACCCGCTGTCGCGATGTCTTCTTCTCAAGTCTGCCTCTCGACTTATGCTGAATCCCTGGATATCACAGCAAAAAATCATTATAGAGATAAGATTGCTGCCTTAGGGGTCGACCCATATATGATTAGTAAGGGTGAAACCAAATCTGCACTTGATTGTTCAAGTAATGAGCTGCCAGACGTAAGTTACCCCGATGTATATCATTACCTAATCAACACACCAGGGGGTTACAGTGGTCAGTCACTAAAAGCCTACAAGTCACTAGAAGCTTACAGATATTTCTCCTCAGGATGGGTACGGAACGTGCTAGTTCATATGCGTGAAAAGCGTTTTGTTATTTCTTCACAGGTGCGTACCATACATTGACTTTTCAGAATAGATCTTATTTGCATATCGCTATTATCGAATCATGTAGCATGATACTGTTTTTGAATTAGTAGTAGTACTAACTATTGTGTATAGATATTACTACATCTACTACTAGTTTTAGTAATGGCAATGTAGAATGCCACGAGTCAGGGACTTAGGAAACATGAAAATTGAAAATGCACAAGTGTATCATGTTTATTACAAAAATGTATATTATTTATGCGTTATACTGAAACAGTTAATGTTACAGGGGTAGAAGCCACTTGCCTGACACGAAATGTTGGGCACACAATCTCGAGTGTTCGCTTGGTTCCCAGTCAACACGTTTAAAGGCAGCAATCCACTTCTTCCTCCGCTCTTGATCAGCGGGGAACCGGTAAAATGATAAACCCGCCGTGCTTTTTCTGTTTGAGCACCCTACTGCCACACAACAAGCCATTCTGACTGAAAATTTTAATCAATCTCCAAAAATTTCCACGTGTGAAGTGAACTGCGGCTTGATACCCAATATGGCGGATAAACAAACTTGACCTCTGACCTATGATGTTGGTGCACAAGGTCCATAAACAAGGTCTGTGTCTTCTGTGATCAATTCAGTAGAGGTGTTCAGATCCAGTGGGGCATTACTGGTGTCTGACAAGCTCAGATATTGTTGAATGAATAACTCGCTAACACTAATAATTAATTAAAAGCACTAATAACACTTCCCCTGGATAAACTAAGGGAAGTGATTTATTTATTTATTTATTTTTGCAGGGGTGAGTGAGGGGAGTGTTTATTATATTTTTTTAGAGGGCCCAAAATTTCTAGCAGCGCCCCTGCATAGTAAATTGTAACATGTCTTTTAGTGTCGGAAATTCACTACAAAAGTAATACTGATGATTTTTGTAACAGACTATTGATTTGAGTTCAGTCTGAGTAACATCCAGGTTTACAGTTGTGATTAATACAGTAGGTGTAACAGCATTTCCTCAACCATCACACCAGTCCCCAATTCACCAATGAGTGAAAGTAACAAGAAGCATTCCACTTACTCTCTTTTAAACATCAGTGCTTTATAATTTCATTCCCGCTCAACCACATCCTCACTGTCGATACTTTATCTTGAATATTATTATTATTATTAGTAGTAGTCTTTATAATAAATATATATAATATTAATATTATATATACCGTATTACGGTCCAAAACAGATACTGAGACAGGTGCTTTGGTGATTTGTTTATGATGTACATGAACAATAATGTGCAACAAAAGTGTTTTATGATTCAAAGGCTTTTATTAATAATTCAAAGCAGGACACTGCAGTGATACACACACTTAACACATATGTAAGTGATCATTAAGAAGAAGAATTGAGTTAAACTGAGGAGTGTGTGAGCTCACATGTTAATAACACAAATGAAATGATGAAAGTGGGACATTTGAGCAGTAAAGGCCACATGTAACACACAGTGAAGCAGTAGAAGGTGAGCTGAGTAAAGTGTGTGTGAGCTCACAGCTCTGAGCACTGCTCTGTGTTCACTCTGCCCACCACAGTAGGTTGGTTGTCTTTGGAGGCCTCACAGGTCACCACCTTGTTCCTCCACTGCTCCGGGTGGAGGCTCAGCGTGCTGCTCCAGCTGTAGAGGCCGTCCGCGTGCAGAACGGCGGTGCTGCGGCTCTCCCCCGAGCTCCAGCTGCTCCCATCAACCTTCCAGCTCAGTGTCCAGTCCGAGGGGAAGCCCTTGTCGGCCACACACATGAGTGTGACCTTCTCCTGCTGCAGCTCCACACTGGAGGGAGGCAACACCGTCACACTGGGCTGAGTGACACCTACACACACACACACACACACACACACACACACACACACACACACACACACACACACAGAGTTGAGACAGGAATGGACAGCTGTCAGTCACTCAGGCTTCGTTTCAGCTCACTATGTGTTTCACTTCCCTTTATATCTTACAGAGCAGAACTGAGTTCAGTGGAGCATCACAAACGTTTCACACTCAGTTCAAACACTTTTACATCTTAGATCTATCATCATTTACGTATATTGCAGTTATCCCTGGACAGGAAAATTGAATTAGACCAAGTATTCAGTCATTAAAAATATGAAGCTCATTTTATAACATGAATAAGCCACATTTAAAATACAGAATATTTACCACTTAAGCAAATTCAGTTTTGGTTTCTACATTTAAATCCGTTTTTGGACTCACAGTCTCTAAGATATTAAATGTCATTAAAATCATTCAACAAAAATGTCATCTGTAATTTGCACAATGATATCTACTTTCCTTTTAGATTTAAATTATAATTAACTACCAGCAGTAGAATCAAATACAATTAAGCTTTAAATTATAATTAACAACCTGCAATATAATCAAAGACATTTTTCAAACTTCTAAAATAAGGGAAATTTGAGAAACAGAAGTACTTGACACAAAAATCACATCTGATCTGAATTTGGAGGAAAAATAAATCTAATTACACATTACAACATGAATCTGAACACACTCCATTTCAGTCATTAATCTGAACACACTCCATTTCAGTAATTAGTAAACAGGTTACTTACGGCCCACAGACAGTTTGGTTCCTCCACCAAAAGTCCACCACAGTGATACAAACAGGTTTAGCGGCCGTACAAAAACCCTGCTGCTCTAAACTCACTGCTCTCTCCATCCATTTAAACCTCTTATTACAAAACAGCTACAAAACACCAACTTCTGCTCACATCAGCTGATTAATACACTAACTCTCTGACTGTTTTACTACATTTTACTGATTTATTTTTTCTTTTATATACCAAGAGTGTCAATCTAAACTAAGGATGCAATTAGTGCGTAAGAAACACAAATAAATTACACAAAATAAAAGTTGAAATTTCACAAAATGTGGAATTGCAATTGTTCAGGATTTACCCAGAATGCCTCATGGAGTAAAAATGCTGATGTTCTCATGAGAAATTTACAATATATGACTGAATGTGTGGCGCTAAAGTGAGAATAATTCCTCCACTGCTTCTGTAGACTGATAGAAAGTTATGATATGATATTTAAGTCCTACAATAAACTAAAGATTAATTTACAGTCAAAAATATGAGTGTGTATTTACTCACTGCCAACATTGATGCTGCTTCTTCCACCATAAATCCACTACAGTGAGAAACTCATTAACATTCAGTACAAACACCATCCAGTGAAAGTTGAAGCTTCTCTCTCTAATTCACTTATTTATGCATCTTAGACCTCAAAGTGTTTTACAGAAAATCTCCATCTGACCCCACAAGTAAAATTCACACAATAACTCTGTAGTAGTGTGAGAATTACAGTAAGATTGGGGGAATGTGGTAAAGGTGTTTCCATACTTAGAGGACACTTTGCATTGGCAGCACATGCTTCAGTGCTCTGGGAGTGTTTATAGCGCTGTGACTTTAACACTTCATGACTGAGAGCTGCTGCTACAGCAACTTCACCCACAGCTACCATGACTTTGATCCCCGTCTTCATCTGGACACTGATCCTCTGGACTCAAGGTCAGACACGGCTTTGCCTTTTATATTTTAAACAAACTGGTTAAGACAATACATTTTTCAGGTTTGTCTCATGATTATTCTTTCAACAATTTTCTATCTCATATATTTTTTTTTTCAGAATGCAGAGGTCAAGCCACAGTAACTCAGACTCCTGCAGTGAAATCTGCTCTTCCAGGAGAAACAGTCACCATCAACTGTAGAACCAGTCAGGCTGTGTACAAGGACTCATCTGGTGATAACTTACACTGGTATCAGCAGAAACCTGGAGAAGCTCCTAAACTCCTGATTAAATTTGCAAATCAGCGAGAGCCAGGTTTTCCAGCTCGTTTCAGTGGCAGTGGATCTGGATCTGATTTCACTCTGACGATCAGTGGAGTCCAGACTGAAGATGCAGGAGATTATTACTGTCAGAGTTTCCATTACATCAGTAGCAACTACCTGTTCACACAGTGTTATAGAGTCGTACAAAAACCTCCCTCAGTCAGATTGTAGAGAGACTGCACTGCTGCAGCTGGGAGACACTGCAGGTGCTGAGTTGGAGGATGTCATACGACACAATGACCCTCTGTGGAGGAGAGGAACCACACCACACTAACTCACAACTCACATTAGAAATCTCTCAATAATCATCACACCACACTGCTCACAGTCCATCACATCCGCTACTGTAAGATCAATAGTTTTGTATTTTTCGAGCTTATTTGTCAGAACTGAAAAAAAGTTGGAAAAATGTCTCTCTTTTTTCAGCCTCTATCACTAATCCTGCCCCCATTACAGTTTCTCTTTCTGACCAGATATCAGTTACTGTTATTATTCTGCTCTATGCCTTAGTTTCTATCTGTTGTCTTTTTCTTCTCTCTTTCCGGCACTCCTTCAATATGACCTTCTCCACATGCTTTCCAACACACCCCAGTTTAAACATTCTGGACCTGGTCTTCAGCCATTCTTCCTGAGCTCTAGGTATCAGCGTTACCCCACTCTACTCTTCAGATCATTACTTTGTATCTTGCATGCTTGTTCTCCCTGCCCTACCTGCCAGTATCTATTTATACCTCTCCCTCACTACCTGAATCCTCCACACTTTCTCCTCATCACCATCGATGGCAGTTCATCAGCTGAAACTAAACCTCAGCAAGACTGAGCTGCTGCATATCTCTGTTGCTGCATCCACATGTCAGGACTTTGTGATCTCCCTGAAGAATCCTTGGATCACAACATACTATGACAAGACAGGAAACCTTGAGGTAGTTCTGGACAACCAACAACCCTTCTCTCCTCATATTCCTAACCTGATTCTGTTATGCAGGTTTTTCATTTCGATCAGGAAAATTTGGGTAGTTCTGTCCAATGAGGTCATTCAAGTGCTTGTTCAGTACTTTATTATCTTGACATTAGTCTACTGCATTCTACACAAGTTGAATCCACTTGTATTTGTACTTAGGACTGAAGAACAGCTCAGACTGTGGTAGCTCTGACTGGTGTATGGTCGATCTTCAGAGTCTCCGTGGACCAGCCAGAGCTTTTAAACTACTTTGGTTTGCTGAGAGAGCTCACTTCTCTTAATATCTCAGTTAGTCCATGTGGGAAAACCTAATGGCGACTGAGCTGACAGGTATACAGCCTCCTGACTCATTCAACAATGGATGTTTTGGATGGAAACTGCAAATTACCTCCATGTTTGTCAAGTTTCGTCAAACTCAATTTACTGAACTAACAACCACTATCTATACAGGACAAAACTTTCAGCACAATGGAAAAGACATTGCTGTTGTTTTTTCTCTCTTCATGCTGTTCTCCCTTACTCTCTCCTCCACATGACCAGCTTCTTCCAATCCTGATGATACCCTTGACCTGGAAGAAAATATATATAAAATCTCAATAAATGTACATGTAAACAGGTATTGCCCTGTCATCAACAAGCACAAATAAATCATAAATATATTAACTTTTGCCATTATAGCACAAACTGAGAATATCAGAATGAACAGAAGTGAATATATTATGTTTCTTTCCCATTGGATTCCACTGAGATTCCTAGCTTTATACACACTGAATAATGGAGAAGAGAAACCTTTTTTGTCACATATATATTACAGCGGGCGGCACGGTGGTGTAGTGGTTAGCACTGTCGCCTCACAGCAAGAAGATCCTGGGTTCGAGCCCCGGGGCCGGCGAGGGCCTTTCTGTGTGGAGTTTGCATGTTCTCCCCGTGTCCGCGTGGGTTTCCTCCGGGTGCTCCGGTTTCCCCCACAGTCCAAAGACATGCAGGTTAGGTTAACTGGTGACTCTAAATTGACCGTAGGTGTGAATGCGAGTGTGAATGGTTGTCTGTGTCTATGTGTCAGCCCTGTGATGACCTGGCGACTTGTCCAGGGTGTACCCCGCCTTTCGCCCATAGTCAGCTGGGATAGGCTCCAGCTTGCCTGCGACCCTGTAGAAGGATAAAGCGGCTAGAGATAATGAGATGAGATGAGATATATTACAGCACAGTGATAATTCTTTACTTCATGTGTCCCAGCTTGTTAGGAAGCTGGGGTCAGCCATGATACAGCGCCCCTAAAGCAGAGAGGGTTAAAGGCCTTAATCAAGGGTCACTTGGCAGTGTTGAGGCTCGATCCCCTGACCTTCTGCTCTGTTACTCAGAGCCTTCAAGTCAAGTCAAGTTTATTTGTATAGCGCTTTTAACAATAAACATTGTCGCAAAGCAGCTTTACAGAATTTGAACGACTTAAAACATGAGCTAATTTATCCCTAATCTATCCCCAATGAGCAAGCCTATGGCGACGGTGGCAAGGAAAAACTCCCTCAGACAACATGAGGAAGAAACCTCGAGAGGAACCAGACTCAAAAGGGAACCCATCCTCATTTGGGCAACAACAGACAGCCTGACTATAATATTAACACTTTTAACATGAGGACAGTTTCGTTGATGTTATAACTCTTCATTGATGGAAACTTGAGTGCAAAACTGTTCATAACTGTGCATAACTGCAGTCCTAAAGTGAGCAAGACAACTGTAGTCCTCAGCCATAAAAGCATGACTGTAAGAGTCCAGAGCATCCTCCAGGTGTAACCCTCAACTGTCCTCATGGGGCCGTCCTTCACAGGAGCGGTGCGATAAAACTCCGACCAGACACAGGGCACCAGGATGGATCAAGCAGGTCCGAGGGGCAGAAGAGGCCAGCATCTCAATCCCAGGACCAACATGTAACTCAGAGGGACAGATTGGGGGGGGGGGAGAGAGAGAGAGAGAAAGAAAACACATGTTGTTAGGTATGCCCTAAAAATGACAAGTATTAAATCTGTGTGGTAGGCTCGCAGCCTTAACCACTGAACCACTACTGCAACACAACAGAGAAATGAAGCAGTTTCAAAGTGCATTTCCTAACTAGATACAATAACAGTGATCCCTGAAAATACAGTATAGTAAAAAAAAAATACATGTACTGAATTTAGGTAAAATTATTCACCTTTTATTTTTACACACTTGTGCACATTTATATATGGAGACATTGTAACGTTGATTAGCGACGGCCACGTTCACTTCAGTAAGACGTAGCGCAATACACAGATTTCCCATCCAGTTAATTTCTTTTCTTTTTTTTTTTTAATCCCTGAATTCTAATTTGCTGTCTTATTGCTTTTATCCAAGGAGATATACATGAAAGTGTCTAAAGCACATCTTATGTTCCAGTAAGTTTGCATGATCAGGACCTTCAGGAGAAGAGACTGATCTCTCTCTCTCTCTCTCTCTCTCTCTCTGTCTGTACAATTGGAAGAGATTTTAGGTCTTGAATCAGACTCAGTGACTGCCTCGATATGTCATTCCCCCCATCAATCTGTCAACATTTTGTCTTTTAGTGTCTTCACTCCTGTCATGGTTTATGACTATTTTTATGTTTTCTCAGAGATCAGATTATTCTTCAGTATATTTAAAATGTACTTGTTAGATTTTTCATGAGTTTAGGCAGATTCTTCCCAGTCAGAGAAATAAGCAGTAACAGTTCATTTGCATGAACAGCTCTGAGTCCCAGAATAGATCAACACTTTCAGCAGATGTTCATGGTTCTTCAGTTGAACTCACTCAAGCACAACACACAGCGCTGCCCTCGACCTGCTGTTAAAGGTGCTGATCCAAATCACTGTCAAAGACACTTCACGACTGAAAAAGGAGACATGCTTTCCACATTTAAGCTTTATTTCAGTACAGATACACCACTGACTCCACTCCAGTCTTCTAAATATGTTTTAAAGTGTACACTTCTATTCTAGTGGACTTTACAGCGGCTCTTTCAGAACGAGGTGATCTGAGTGGTGTTGTGGTGGGAGACGGTACAGCCGAACACCTCGGACTCTTCCCAGCGTTCTTTGAAGAGGGTCAGGGTGCTGAAGGGTCATTCTGTTCTTCTGTGCTGGTCAGAACCCCCTCATTCACCTCAACACCATCTATGGTGCAGCTCAGCAGCGCCCCCTGTGGAGAATAGGCTGAGAGCAGGCAGAGCAGCGAGGCCGATCCCTCAGAGAGCTGCAGAGAGGAGGGAGGGAGCAGAGACACGGAGGAGTTCACCACCGGACCACCTGGAGAACACACACACACACACACAGTCATTGTGGTTATATTTACAGAACACAATTGTCTGATTAAATGTTTTTTTCATTGGTTAGTTTTCTTTGTCACTCTGGTGTTTAAATTCAGTGATGATTCAGTAAACCTGTCTGACTCTGGAGCACAGTGTACTGTACACACTGCAGGAGACTGGAGGAGAAATAACACCAAATGATGGATTAGTGATGAGATTCATCTCTACAGTCAGAAAAAACAACAACATGATACATAAAGATAGTAAGGAAATAACTTTTTATTGCTGCTCACCTCTAAATCTCCTCTGTAGTCAGTCTGAATCCTGATGGAATTAAAGTGAAAGACTCAACTTCTGTCATTTCTCTACTACATTTATACACCTGTAATTCCCAGGAAATCTCTCATTTTGACTTTCTGATCAGTGAAAGTTTAAACTTCTCTCTCTCTCACTCACTTTTATGCATATTAGATCTACAGTGGTGCTTGAATGTTTGTGAACCCTTTAGAATTTTCTATATTTCTGCATAAATATGACCTGAAACATCATCAGATTTTCACACAAGTCCTAAAAGTAGATAAAGAGAACCCAGTTAAACAAATGAAACAAAAATATTATACTTGTTCATTTATTTATTGAGGAAAATGATCCAATATTACATATCTGTGAGTGGCAAAAGTATGTGAACCTCTAGGATTAGCAGTTAATTTGAAGGTGAGATTAGAGTCAGGTGTTTTCAATCAGTGGGATGACGATCAGGTGTGAGTGGGCACCCGGTTTTATTTAAAGTACAGGGATCTATCAAAGTCTGATCTTCACAACACATTTGTGGAAGTGTATCATGGCACGAACAAAGGAGATTTCTGAGGACGTCATAAAAAGCATTGTTGATGCTCATCAGGCTGAAGAAGGTTACAAAACCATCCAAACACACCTCGTTTAACGCTTCAGCTAATTAACGGTGCTTGCTGAGTTGAGTGCAGGTAAAACATTAAAATGTGTAGGACAGGAGACACTCCTTACATCTAAAGTGCTAATGGTTAATGAACTTATTACTGATCAGGAGTTTAATGTACTGTGTTTAACTGAAACATGGATGAAGCCAAATGAATATAGAGCATTAAATGAAGCTAGTCCTCCTGGATACAGTTATATACACCAGCCTCGTCTAACTGGCAGAGGACGAGGTGGCGCAGTTATTTATAATGATTATCTAGGTGTAGCACACAAACCTGGTGATAAATATAATACATTTGAAGTTCTTCATACTAATATAATGTATCCAAAATAAGTCTACCCAGTTAATTCCGTTACTTATTATTTACAGGCCCCTGTGGCCATATTCTGAGTTTCTTTCTGAATTTGCAGATTTTATGTCAGACCTGGTTATTTCCTTAGACAAAGCTTTAGCTGTCGGAGATTTTAATATTCACTTCAATAACCCAGAAGACCCTTTGAAAACAGCGTTTGTGTCCATTTTATATTCAGTAGGGGTTAATCAGAGTGTCATAGGACCGACCCATAAAGGTGGTCACACCCTCGAGCTAATACTAACATTCGGGCTAAACATAGAAAATATAGTCATACTTCCACAGTCTGAAGTTCTCAAATCATTATCTCATTCATATTATGTCTGAGTAATAATATATGCACCTCACCACGCTACTGTATTAAACGTACATTCACGTCAACTACTGCACAGAGCTTTATAAATGATCTCCCAGAGTTATCAACTTTGATTGGGTCACTGTCAGGCCCTGCAGAACTTGATCAGGCAACTGAATAACGTTCCGCTATACTTTAGATAATGTAGGTCCTCTTAAAAGGAAAATGATCAGAGAGAAAAAATTAGCACCCGGGTGTAATGATGACACTCTTTAAAACAGACCACTCAAAAATTGGAACGTAAATGGTGTCAAATAAAATTGGTAGCGTTCAAATTAGCTTGGAAGAAGAGCCTCCTGAAGTATAGAAAAGCTCTTAGTGCTGCTAGATCAACATATCTCTCCTCCCAAATAGAAGATAACAAAAATAATCCTAGATTCCTATTTAATACTGTAGCAAAATTAACCAGGAATAAGTCCACTATAGAGACATGCACACCTGTAGTATGTAGTCGCAACGACTTCATGATTTTTTTTATGAGAAAATTGAAAATATCCGACAAAAAATTCAAACTACTAATTTAAGGTCAGACCCTGTAGTTAACAATATAACTGTATCAGATCAGCAATTAGAGTGTTTTACTCCCCTGAGAGAAATTGAATTACTTTCATTAATCTCCGCATCAAAATCCTCAACTTGTGTACTTGACCCCTTACCTCCACTTCTATTCAAACAGGTAATACCTGAAGTAATTGAACCACTTCTAAAAAGAATAAATTCTTCTCTTAGGATCAGTTATGTACCCAAATCCTTTAAACTAGCAGTTATCAAACCCCTGATTAAAAAACCTGACCTTGATCCCTGTCAGCTGTCCAATTATCAGCCAATATCAAACCTCCCCTTTATCTCCAAGATCCTTGAAAAAGCTGTGGCACAGCAGTTATGCTCATATTTGCATAGGAATAATATTCATGAAATGTATCAGTCAGGATTTAGACCTCATCATAGCACAGAGACAGCTCTGATTAAAGTAATAAATGACCTACTGTTGGCGTCTGATCAGGGATGTGCCTTGCTGCTTGTGTTGCTTGACCTTAGTGCAGCATTTGATACCATTGATCATTCCATTCTTCTGGATAGACTAGAAAATGTTGTGGGAGTTAAGGGAACGGCCCTCTCCTGGCTCAGGTCTTATTTAACTGATCGCTATCAGTATGTTGATGTAAATGGTGATTTTTCTAGACATACTGAGGTAAAGTTTAGTGTTCCACAAGGTTCTGTCTTGGGTCCACTGCTTTTTTCTTTATATGTGTTACCTCTGGGTGATATTATTCTTAAAGATTGTATTAGTGTCCACTGTTATGCTGATGACACACAGTTGTATGTTTCTGCAAAACCAGATGAGAGACACCAGCTTCATAGAATTGAGGAATGTGTAAAAGACATTAGACACTGGATGCTTACGTATTAACTTCCTTCTGCTTAACTCTGACAAGACTGAAGTACTTGTACTAGGACCACATGCAGCTAGAAGTAAGTTTTCTGATTACCCAGTAACTCTGGATGGCCTTTCTGTTTCTTCACGTGCAGCAGTAAAAGACCTCAGGTGATTATTGACCCCAGTCTTTCATTCGAAACTCACATCTATAACATTACCCAGATAGTTTTCTTTCATCTCAGAAATATTGCTAAGATAAGAAATTTAATGTCACTACACGACACAGAAAAACTAGTTCATGCTTTTTTTACCTACAGGTTGGATTACTGTAATGCCTTACTGTCTGGATGTTCCAACAAGTGCATAAACAAGTTCCAGTAGGTTCAAAATGCAGCAGCAAGAGTCCTTCCAAGAACTAGAAAATATGCCCACATCACCCCTGTCTTATCCACACTGCATTGGCTCCCAATCAAATTTCATATTGATTATAAAATACTACTATTGACCTTCAAAGCACTGAATGGTCTCGCACCACAGTACCTGAGCGAACTTCTGGTCCTTTATGACCCGCCACGCCTACTTAGATCAAAAGGTGCAGGCTATCTGCTGGTACCTCGTATAGTGAAGGCTACATCAGGGGGCAGAGACATTTCTTACAAAGCCCCACGGTTATGGAACAGCTTTCCAAGTAGTGTTCGGGACTCAGACACAGTCTCAGTGTTTAAGTCTAGGCTGAAAACATATCTGTTTAGTCAAGCCTTTTGTTAATGGTGTTTATGAGGTAAAGGTGTAGATCAGGAGGGTCCTCAGCCATAGAGTGTTTTGGTAAACTGGGATGTATGGATGCTGTCAGTCCCCCACTCGCTTGCTCACTCGAGTTTGTTGATGATATAGTGGCTGGCTGCTTTATGTCCTGGGGCGCCCTCATGCCTGTGTTACCTTCTGGCTCTCCCCTTTTAGTTATGCTGTCATATTTAGTTTTGCCAGAGTCCCTGCTTGTACTCAGTGCAAAATGTATACTGTTCCTACTTATTCAGGTGACATTGGGTATACCTAACAACCTGTGTTTTCTCTCTTTTCCTCCCCCACCCCCAATCTGTCCCTCTGAGTTACATGTCAGTCCTGAGATTGAGATGCTGACCTCTTCTGCTCCTCGGACCTGCCTGATCCATCCTGATGCCCTGTGTCTGGTTGGAGTCTCATCACATCGCTCCTGTGGAGGACGGCCCCATATGGACAGTTGGACTTGGAAGACATTCTGGAGAGTTACAGTAATGCTTTTATGGCTGAGGACTACAGTTGACTTGCTAACTTTAGGACTGCAGTTGTCACTCAAGGTTGCATCAATGAAGAGTTATAACAATCAACAAAACTGACTTCATGTTAAAACTGTTAATGTTATAGTCATATTGTCTGTTCTTGCCCAAATGAGGATGGGTTCCCTTTTGAGTCTGGTTCCTCTTGAGGTTTCTTCCTCATGTCGTCTGAGGGAATTTTTCCTTGCCACTGCCACCACAGGCTTGCTCATTGGGGATAGATTAGGAATAAAATTATCTCATGTTTTAAGTCATTCAAATTCTGTAAAGCTGCTTTGCAACAATGTTTATTGTTAAAAGCGCAATACAAATAAACTTGACTTGACTTGATCTGCGTCAGCTTATTGCTTTAAGACATCAAATGTACAAACAAGCCAACAGCTCAGGTTGTCAGAGTGACATGAATGATGACATGACAATGAAAAATAGAGGAAACTACCTATGCCAACAAGCAAAAAAAAAAACAACAACAACATGTTGTTCAAACAGTAGTCCAAGGGGCTGAAGAGGAACAGCCTGGGATATGGAAGACCATAAGAAAGTTAATACCAAACAAAACATCAAACACTGTTACTTACCTTGAGCATGAGGGACAGACCATTAATGATGAGGAGGGGATAGTGAACACTTTCAACCAGTTTTTCCACAAAGTCATAGAAGACCTGTACAGGTCATTGTCTGTAGCTGTTTCTCCCTTTACTCCTGTTCAGTTTGTTCAGAAAGCCACCAGTATGTTCACCTTTACTCCAATCACAGTCGAATTTGTAACGGACCAACTGACAAAACTTAAAGCTAAGAAGGCGATGGGGTTTGATAACATTGACAACAAGCTGCTGAAAGTGGGAGTCCAAATTCTTGTGCCACTCCTTGCTAAGCTGCTAAACAAATCTTTGAGTTCATGAATATTCCCGACTAAGTGGAAGTCTGCCAAAATCATCCCCATATACAAAAAGGACGGCAAATCAAACCCCGGAAACTCCTGTCCTGTGACTACCAGGCATGTCCAAAATATTAGAAAGAGTGGTTCATAATCAGCTATACGAATACCTGGACCAAAACCAGCTCCTTACACAATTCCAGTCCGGTTTCAGGAAGCTTCATTCCTGTGAATCTGCTCTTCACTTGGTAGTAGAAGACTGGATTCAGTCCATTGACATACAACAACAAACTGTTGGTTTTCTGTGATTTATCGAGAGCTTTCGATATGCTCGACCATGACATAATATTGCTTAAACTCAGAGCCTATGGTGTGAATGACTTACCCTGTAAATGTCTTGCCTGACTGAAAGATTACAATCCACATGCGTTAACTCTGTTCTATCTACAACATCAACTGTAACTTGTGGTGTACCACAGGGATTGATTCTTGGTCCACTTCTTTTCATTTTATATATCAATGATTTACCAAACTGTATCCAGGCATGCAAGGTGGCAACGTATGCAGGTGATACCATTATTTACTTTTCAGATCGCAACATTCAGACAATCAAACAGACCATTCAGCGAGACTCCATTAGACTTGTGCAGTGGTTCACTGCAAACAAGCTTTCATTGAATCCGTCTAAGTGGACACTTTTAAGTATTTAGGAGTTGTTCTGGACAGTGGTCTACGGTGGACTTATCACTATCTCCATGTTACCAAGAAAGAAACTGTCACAGGCCATTGGTATCATGAAATGTATAAAGCCATACCTGAACAGACAGTCATTGCTCGCAATCTACACAGCACTGTTCCTCCCTCACATTCAGTACTGCAATACAGTATGGGACCAGGGAGGTAAGGGGTACCTTGAGAAACTGCAGAAACTTCAAAACAGAGCTGGCAGAGTAATACTAGGATGTGATTACTACACCCTCTCTGCCACTGTCCTCGGCATTTTAGGCTGGGCATCGGTAGCTGATATACAAAAAAGAAATAAGGCAACACTAGGCCCTAAACAGTTTGTCCCCTCCACACATTTCAGATCTGTTCACCCAGCTAGCTAACATACATACACACAACACTCGCCTCAGAACACAAGGACGTCTTCAATTGCCCAAAGCTCGCCTACAGCAGACACAGAGAGCTTTCTCTTTCTCTGGGGTGGCACTGTGGAACACACTGCCATCCCAGTTAACATCCGCCAGCTCTCTTTCAGCCTTTAAACACATCTATAAACAAGAGTTCTGATGTAAATATAGTAAATAACAATATGCAAACTCCTTCAAGCTTTGTTTGTATTCTTTGGAATAGCTTCACTTTGTGTTGTTTACCTGTTTAGTTATTTATGATTTACTTATTGTAAAATTATATTATGTTATTATCAGTTGCCATTTATTTTATGTATGCAGTATGTTTCATGTTATGACTTCATATTTTTATTTACTATTGTATATTTTCTTATTTCTTATTGGTCGTCCCCCCCCCCCCCGCCTTTTCTGCCTGAGGAGACCAGCCATAAGATCCACCTGTCCCTTTGGTGAGGTCTGACATGGGTGCTGCCACAGAACTGAAGTTCCTGATGAACTTGCGGTAGAAGTTAGCGAATCCTAAGAACCGCTGAACCTCCTTAACGGACTTGGGAGTAGGCCAGTCCCGGACGGCCAGGGTCTTGGCAGGGTCCATTTGGAGTTGGCCTGTTCGGACAATAAATCCCAGAAAGGAGACCTCGGGAACATGAAATTCGCATTTCTGGGCCTTGGCGAACAGATTATTCTGTAGCAGCCTCTGGAGAACCTGGCGGACATGGTGGCGGTGCTCCTGCACGGTCTTGGAAAAGATAAGGATGTCATCGAGGTAGACAAAGACGTACAGGTTAATCATGTCCCTTAAGACGTCGTTGATTAGGGCCTGAAAAACAGCTGGTGCATTGGTAAGTCCAAAGGGCATCACCTGGTATTCGTAGTGCCCAGACGGGGTGTTAAAGGCAGTCTTCCACTCGTCTCCCTGTCGGATACGGATGAGGTGGTATGCGTTCCGTAGGTCCAACTTGCTGAAGACGGTGGCGCCTTGGAGCAGGTCGAAAGCAGTGGACATCAGCAGAAGGGGATATCGGTTGCGCACAGTGATCTTGTTCAGGCCCCTGTAGTCAATACATGGTCGAAGCCCCCCATCCTTCTTGCCGACAAAGAAGAAGCCGGCACCAGCAGGTGAGGTGGAGGGTCGAATGAACCCAGAGACCAGGGCGTCTTTGAGGTATTCCTCCATGGCCTTGCGTTCTGGCTGAGAGAGGGAAAACAGTCTGCCACGAGGAGGGGTAGTCCCAGGGAGCAAGTCGATGGCACAGTCGTAGGCCTGGTGCGGAGGAAGAACGGCGGCCCTGCTCTTGCTGAATACCTCCTTGAGATCCCAGTACTCTGTGGGAACTTGAGATAACTCGGTGAGATCAGGGGGCTCGGCAGGAGACACAGGAGAGCTAGAGAGCAGACAAGAGGCATGGCATGCAGGGCCCCATTCCACAACCTGGCTTGTTACCCAGTCTATGCGAGGGTTGTGGCGAGTAAGCCAAGGAAGGCCTAGAATAACTGGGAACTCAGGTGAAGGAATCAGGAGCAGGGATATTTCTTCCTTGTGACTTTGAGACTGGAGGAAGACTGGAGAAGTAACTTGGGTGACTCTTCCATCACCTAACGCTTGGCCATCGAGGGCAGACACAGACAGTGGGACTTCAAGAGGTGCAGTCGGAATATTGATGCTTTGGGCGAAGTGAATATCCATAAAATTCCCAGCCGCCCCTGAGTCTATCAAAGCTTGACAAGAGTGGACAGACTCACCCCAGGAGATGGAGACCGGGATGTAGATTCCTTGGCCAGGGAGTCCGGGAGAGAGGGTAGGCCCCGTCACAACCCTCCCTCGGCTGGACGGGGCGGTCCTTTTCCCAAGAGTTCGGGACATGATGCTCGGAAGTGACCAGGCTTGCCACAGTAGATGCAGCACTTGTCCCTCCGTCTGCGCTCCCTCTCAGATGCGGAGAGGCGAGTACGACCCACTTGCATGGGTTCTGGACAGTCACTGAAGGAGGTAGACGGTCTCCAGGTAGAGGTAGGGAGGCTGGGGGGGCTCAAGGCTTGGTGGCGTTCTCTCATCCTGTTGTCCAGACGAATAGCATGTGAGATGAGGGTTTCGAGGTCACTTGGGCATCCAATAGAGGCCAGACCGTCCTTGATGGGGTCAGACAGACCATGGTGGAAGGCTGACACCAGGGCAGTCTCGTTCCATCCACTTACTGCTGCGAGTGTTCGGAACGAGATGGCGTAATCTGCGACGCTTCCTCCTTGCCGGATGGACATGAGCTTTCGGGCTGCGTCGGTACTGATGTCTGCCTGATCGAAGACCCGAAGCATCTCTTCAGAAAACAGCTGGAAATCAAAGCACTCAGGTCCCTGTCTTTGCCAGATAGCAGTAGCCCAGGCTCGCGCCTTACCAGCTAATAAGGTGATCACAAAGGCAATCTTGCGGCGATCCATAGTGTAGGTGGTAGGCTGAAGCTCAAAGGTGAGTTGACACTGGGTAAGGAACTCTCGGCACTCACTGTGCTTGCCGTCATACCTCTGTGGTGCAGGAAGGCTGGGTTCGCGAGGTGAAGAAGGCAGCATGGCAGGAGGCACTGGAGCAGGAGTGGGAGCTGGATCAGGAGCAGGAACTGGATCAGGAGCAGGAGATGCAGGCAGAGATGTCAGCTGTGCCAGGGTTTTCCCAATTTGCTGAAGCAGTTCCTCGTGGCGAGCAAGGGCCTCACGTTGGCTGGTGAGCGTACATCCATGAGCGTCCATGGTCGCTCCGAAGTGTGTCAAAGCTGCCGTAATTCCCTGAAGGTTGGCCGGGTAGACAGTTGAAGCAGCCTCTGCTGAGTCAGTCATGACGGAGTCTTTCTGTTAGGGTTTTGCTGGGATTCGAACCTGGTTCGTTGGTGTGATGATCCAGCAAACCCCCACTAGGCCACCAGGGGAATGACTCAAATGCAGAGGCGTGAGGCAGAAGTAGAAAAAGTAACAAAAGGTTTATTTATACTATGTACACTATATACAATCCAGGGCAAAACAAAAAAAACAAAAACAAAGAGTATAATACAAAAAGAAAAAGGCAAAAATGCAAAAGCTCAGAAGATCCACAAAACACAGTACAAAGGAAACTGGAGATAAACATAACAGCACAAAGACTCCGTGACAAGAGGACTGAACTCAGGGGTATAAATACACAAACTAATTAAGGACACAGGTGAAGATAATTAGGACTAACAGGCAATTAACAAAAACACAAAACACAGGAACAGTGGCGGCCTCTAGAGGCCAAAATAAACAAGACACGAAAAGGAAATAACAGCGGCCTCTAGAGGCCAAAACAGTCCAAGTCCTAACAGTTTCAGATGTAGGCCACTACAAATTCATTTCTAAAATAGAGCTTTTAAAAATTAATAGACCAATTAATGGATATTTTTAAGTAACTTAATGCAAAATAACAAACAATTCTAATATGATTGTCTCATTTTTCTCTTTTAAACTTTGGCCAAATAATTCATCAGGCCATATTTATGAAAGCAATGTTATAAACTGAAAAATGATTTGCTGTAGCTGTAAAACCATGATATTTGCTTAATTGTCCATTTGAAAACCCTAAGAACCTTCTGCAATGCTTCATAGCAGAAGAAGAAGAGAGAAAGACATCACAAAGGCAGGAGTGAGGCAGAAAAGCTCCCCTACTATAGGCTGAGGTCTATCCTGTTTTGGAAGGTTTTTTTTAAGCTATCTGCTATGCTTATCGAACAGTTAGGCTGTATCCACTGGCTGCACCATCTGCTCTAGTTTAATTTGATGCCTATTTTGTCAGTATAGCTTAAAAATTCAGGATATGGCAACAGTGAATGATTTTAAATCGCAGATGACCGCGACTCGCGGTAATAGCGCTTCTCATGGCAATTACGCGATTTACACCACAGCATTGGAGTGAGGGGCAGGATCTGTCCCTGACGGGACAAATTAAAATTACCCAAAAAACGGGATGTCCCGCCCAATACGGGACGGTTGGCAACCCTAGACGTTCGTGAACATCAAAGCTGCCACTTCGGGTCATTTTGAAAGTGAGTGCAATGTAGACTATAGAAAACTGTGTCACAACATGCCTGTCATGTCAACTTTTTTTTTGGTTTGTTTGTTTTATTGATGGGGTTGTCCCCGAGGATTTTTTTTCAGCAGAGATAAAAACTAGAGGGGGGATGATCCCCACCATCTCCCCCAGCAAATCGCACCCAGCTTCTACCATATAGTTCCACTTCATTGTCGGTCCACACAAAAGACTCTCCTCTTCCTCTCAGAGTTGTGCTGGCCATGATCATACTCTTCTCGTGTTATGAGCTTGTTTGTAAACAGCGCGTGACCTTTATACGCATGCTCCATGGCTTCTCTTCCGGTTTTAGTGTCTTGGTGTGGTGGCGTCACAGCGCCACATACAGACCTGGCATATGTACTACAGCATTTTGGGTCGTTTCCAGAGAATCCGTATGGATGCAGACATTTCTGGAAACGACGCCGTGTTTACGGAGATTTTTTTCAAAACGACAGCGTATTGGGTGAGGCCGCGTACTCGTGTGGACGGGCCCTTAAAGGGTTGAGGTTTCTGGTTGAAATAAAAACAGTGAACACCTTCCACACAGAGAAGTGGTTATTATTATCTCAACAGATTTGTTGCAGAGAGTAAGCAGTTAATATGAAGTTACTCGGATGAAGATGAAGCATATAGTGTTGTACGTCGCTTTAAAATGCTTGACAAGGAAAGCACCAAAAAAAAAAAAACAACATTCTGAGATTTTTTTTTTGTCCGACTGGCTGTTTTCAGTACTTGATGTCCATAGTGAAAATGTGTGTGTGTGTGTGTTTTTTTTTTGTGTGTGTGCATTTGAATCCCATGCTTCAGTGCTCTGGGAGTGTTTATAGCGCTGTGACTTTAACGCTTCATGACTGAGAGCTGCTGCTACAGCAACTTCACCCACAGCTACCATGACTTTGATCCCCGTCTTCATCTGGACACTGATCCTCTGGACTCAAGGTCAGACACGGCTTTGCCTTTTATATTTTAAACAAACTTGTCAAGACAATACATTTTTCAGGTTTGTCTCATGATTATTCTTTCAACAGTTTCTGTATCATACTTTTTTTTTCCAGAATGCAGAGGTCAAGCCACAGTAACTCAGACTCCTGCAGTGAAATCTGCTCTTCCAGGAGAAACAGTCACCATCAACTGTAGAACCAGTCAGGCAGTGTACACAGACTCATCTGGTGACCGGTTATTCTGGTATCAGCAGAAACCTGGAGAAGCTCCTAAACTCCTGATTAAACTTGTGAATCAGCTACAGTCAGGTTTTCCAGCTCGTTTCAGTGGCAGTGGATCTGGATCTGATTTCACTCTGACCATCAGTGGAGTCCAGACTGAAGATGCAGGAGATTATTACTGTCAGAGTTACCATTCCATCTCTGGCTACTGGTTCACACAGTGTTATAGAGTCGTACAAAAACCTCCCTCAGTCAGATTGTAGAGAGACTGCACTGCTGCAGCTGGGAGAGACTGCAGGTGCTGAGTTGGAGGATGTGATACGGCACAATGACCCTCTGTGGAGGAGAGGAACCACACCACAATAACTCACAACTCACATTAGAAATCTCTCAATAATCATCAACCACACTGCACACAGTCCATCACATCCACTACTGTAAGATCAATAGTTTCCCAGGTCTCTCAGTCGTGGTGTTACCTGTCACACCGGAAACATCTTTAGAAAGAAGAACAGCTTTAGAGATAACAGATCCGTATCTGCACTGATGGCTGGTTGTGATATTGAATACGAGCTAAATCCAATTTTACTCCTCATCTCTGACTTGCTGTTACTATTATGAAGCCATTAGAGATGAGTCTTATGACACTCACTGTGACACTCAGTGAGTCTCATTATATAAGCATAAATAAGACATACACACTCATTAAAATACAAAAAGACATCAAGTTTAAATCAAGTGATTAATGTCTGTAATATTTCTTGCTGTTTGAGGAGCCATGTGTTTGATCAGTGTTCATGGTGTCCTGACATTGACTTCCTCACAGGTTCCTAACCCTGGTTTACCCCTTGTCCACCCCAGGACCCCCTGTCCTGCACATTTCAGCATTTTCCCTGCACTCAACACACTTCATTTAATGTTTACACTAATTAACAGTGCTTGTTGATTTGAGTGAGTGTGTTAGTGCAGGTAAAATATTAATGTGCAGGACAGGGGACACTCTAGGACCAGGGACAGGAAGCTGTGGACATTCAAATAAACTCTCATTCCATACTGACAGGGGTGGTGTTGGGGGGGGGTATGTCTATTCTTAGGGCCAAACACTGTCTGGGGCCCTCAGGACACAATACTAATATTATCATGTGTAAGTTAATTTAATAAAAATATTTCTTTAAGAATGTTATCTCTTAAAATGAGCAAATTTTCTTCTTGTTTGGTTTTCCATTTTCCGCAAAATTATTAGTCTAGATAGTCTTTATATTTCACCCTGTCCCTATTCATTACATGGTACAGTCTTGGGTAGGCAGAGCCAGAGCATGACACCATGTTAGGTTTGTTGTTTTCAAATCAAGCACTAAAGTAAGTTGCGCACAATACAGGTAGAATTGATGGTGAGTCATCACTATATTGAAACCATCATGAAGAAGTCGGGTTACCAGAAATGTAAAGAGAGGCAGTCAAAAGATGAGAGAGAGAGAAAAATGACTGACAGTTAGTCACCCAGTTTTTCTCGAAGAAAGGTAGCTGATACGTTTATTCACTCTTTTCCCTTTGATGGCTATTAACCTTGCATGCTAATGTTAATGCTACAGAAGATTATTATTGTGGCTTAACCACTTTTTGGATGACCAAGCTAACAACTTAATTTCCAATGCAGTGTCATTTTTCTTAAATATTTCATAGGTTACCTTTATTGCCACTGAAAATGAGATGAGTAATGAATGTAATTTTGGTCTGCAAAGAGCTCAGTGAATTTGTTGGCCCACTATAAAGCCTGGGCTGCCAACTCTCACGCAATGAGCATGAGACACTCGCATTTGACTGTCTTCACACGCTCACACGCCATACCTCCGATTTCTCACGCTAGAAAAAAATCTAGTTTATCTATCTGATCTCGGCTACCCATTGCGTCGCGCCAAGCACTTGCGATCGATCAATTACGCCTTACGCACGGCTAAACAGACAGAGAGGTGTTCCCTTCTGTACACACTCCCCTATGGTAGGTGACGCATCTAATGATGCTGCACTCGCCCGAAGCCTACCGTCAATTTAGAGGAAGAGGAGGGAGAAGAAGGTATCCGAGTTGAAGACGGGTGTCTCAGACAGGTTTGTACATATGTACGCCGATGTGTGGCGTTACTGGCGTAATTATGAATTTGTATAAAGTTTCTTAATTGTTTTAGCCTATAAGTGTTGTGAGAATATTTAATGCCATATCGAGAGCTGTGTACTAGGCATGCTAAATCATTATAGGCCTACTGCCGTGCCACAGCCTCTATCTTCCCCAACAAGCAGCACAGGAGAGCACCTCCTTAGCACACGTTTATTAAGGTGGATTTTTAGTTTGTTTACTGTATGTTATCATACTTTATGAGTTTATTTGAAGCCATACTGGAAATGTAAAATAAAGCAAGTAAGAGATAATATTACAAATGCAAGAAGAGCCATTAGCCACCATACCTATTGTTTATTTACAGGGTATTTATTTTTAATTATTTATGATGTATGTAATTGCTCAGTTAAAGTAAATAAAGCATGGTCACCTGTAATATCAAATAACTTGAACTTGTGAATAATAATTAAAAAAAAAGACAGAGAACAATATACTGAGGAGACAGGGTTTCAAAGAGGGCAAGACAGGTAGAGAATATTTGTCAGATAACACACCCTGACGAATGCTCTATTACTAATAAGAAACATAGATAAGAAATAAATTAATAAGAAATATATTAATATAGCTTATTTAAGTATGACCAACATTTTTAAGCCCAACTTTGTGTGCACATTCCCACCTATGGCCAAGGTTCAGCTTTTTGTTTCAATACTTTTCAAACTTAATCATTTTAATGTTTCTTGTAGCACATGCACATTTTGCTTACTGTTTAAGCATTTTATTTGTTCTTTTGCTGTTGATATTTTTCCCCATGCCAATCTTCTGCTGAATCCAGTGGTGGGGAAAGCCCTTAAATGCATAATGAATAGTCAGTGAGGGACAATCTTATTTTTGCAACAGTTATTAAAAACTTAACATTTAGTTTCAATTCAGAAGGTGTTTAGGCTTAGCTGATGAAATATTTTCAAACATGAACTTGCCTTTAAATCTGAAACACAGGTCTATAGGGCTACAGGAACATTGGCAGTCATCTGTAGTTTTCTAGTGTGGGGGCTTTTAAGCCAAAACTTGGTGCTTTTGTTGGCCACAAGCTGAAGGCCTGGCAAGTCAGGGTGTGTAAGAATGTAGGTATGGCACAGCAGGCCACTCCAAAAATCCACCAGAATGCAGGAACATCTACTAAATCCAAAATCTCACCCCCACCCCCACCCTTCATTGTCCATCTCCAGGTGGACGACCCACAAACAAAACACCATAATGCAGGGGGACAAGTGAATATCAAACTGAATACAAAATTCCCACTTACTGCGTGGTGTGCAGAAAAATTTTGCCGTCGACCCCCCCCCCCCCCCCCCCAAAAAAAAAAAAAAAAAAAAAATCTCACTCCAAGGAATTTTGAAAAGTTGGCAGCCCTGATACAGCTAGTGCGCCACATAAGTTAAAATGCATGCTAATAACTAGCTTGTTCACAAATGACGTCTTCACTCAACATGCACGGATGCAGCCTCAGGATTAGGGAACCCTGCCTCAACCCCCCTCCCAGTTGAAGCAGAAGCAGTATTTTGTTGATAATGTATTTACAGATAAATCTATGAATAATGGGTGGCACGGTGGTTTAGTGGTTAGCACTGTTGCCTCACAGCAAGAAGGTCTTGGGTTCGAGCCCAGTAGCCGACAAGGGCCTTTCAGTATGGAGTTTGCATGTTCTTCCAATGTGTGTGTGGGTTTCCTCCAGGTGCTCTGGTTTCCCCCACAGTCTAAAGACATGCATGTTAGGCTAATTGGTGGCTCTAAATTGACCGTAGATGTGAGTGTGAATGGTTGTCTCTATGTGTCAGCCCTGCGATGACCTGGTGACTTGTCCTCTTGCCCATGTGAGCTGGAATAGGCTCCTGCGACCCTGTACAGGATAAGCGGTTATAGATAATGGATGGATGGATCTGTGAATAAAGGGCTTTGGGGTTAAGGCTCATGCAGACTGATTTTTCGAATTTATGCTGCATTAACCAAGTGAGCAGCTACTGTAGCTATAGCAAGCAAGTACAATTTTAGCTGATAACATTCATATAGACATTCCAATAATGAAATGGACAACTGGCATATGAAATGAACAAAAACTAGCTAAAAAGACTGTTAGATAGCTTGACTTCAGATGTAAAGGGAATAACGCCATTGCCACTTTTAAGATAACCCTTGAAAAAAAATTGTTTCCCTTTTTGATCAACTAATCTTACTAACGAGGCATGCAGCTCATTCCATCCAATTGTTCATAATACATACATATAGTTCTCAAAACATACTGTGTTAGTACAATTATATGACTAGATTCAAAATTATGTGCCTTATGGATACTTTGGAGCCAAGGCCCTCTTCAAGCCATGATGCAGCCCGAGAGGAGCCCAGAGATATTCACAAAGAAAAAGAGGCTAAGAATGACAGTGCAAGTAGTGACAGCAGCACAGATGAGGAGGAGGAAGCAGTGAAGAGCAAAAAACAAAGTGAGGCTGAGATCAGGGACATTTCAGTCACTGAGTCACATACACTGGTTTCAGAACTAGATGATCTGCTGTCAGTTGAGCCAGGCTTGTGACCAGCAAAATTAAGCGACAGTGACAGGGCAACTATTGTTAGAAAATTGGCAACAAGGGAAGACAAAGAAATACCGAAAGATTCAGAGGGAAAGCCATTTCCAGACAATTTGAAATACACCAAGGCACCAAACAGCAGAGAAAAGGTTAAAAGGGACTGGTTAGTTCATAGTGACAGTGCAAATGCTCTTTTTTGCATTCCTTGTGCTCTTTTTTCACATGGATTAAAAAGGCCTTCTCATAGCGCTCTGAATAGTGACCACGGGTACAAGATGTGTGATGTTAAGCGGTGCTGCATGTACATTGCTGGAGTGCACAGATTGATGCTGTTTAACATGTAGCAAAACCTGATGTCATTGAGGCCCTTGGCTCCATACTCAGCTCATGCAGTCTCACAAGTGAGGCTAGACCTGAAGCTGTTGGTCTAAGGAAGTACTTTATGTTGTTTGATGCCATTGTACTTCTGACCATTTGGATGAAAGTATTGCAATGTATTGATGACAGAAATGTGATACTCCAGTCAGGGAAAATATCACTTGAGGTGGAGGCAGCCAGTGTAAATGCACTCTAAGATGAGATGCAGGCTCTTAGAAATGGATGGGATTCTCTCCTCTCTGAGGCATCATTGATTGCTAATCAAATGGGGGTTCCACCTCAGTTTAGAAAAGAACTCAGCCGTGAGAAGAAGAGGAAGAGGTTCCAGGATGAGACCTCAGAGGAAGCAGGTCAGGAAGACAGTGCAGAAACAACATTTCGAAATACTGTATTTTTCACTGCCCTGGAGCAGATAATAAGTGACTTGGACACTCGGTTCCAAACCATAGCAAATATTGTCGAAGAATTTGCAGCCACACATAAAGTTGGGCAGATAAGTGACAGTACTATTTCTTCTCTGTGTTGGCCACTGATAATTAAGTACGCAAGGGACCTCTCACCTCAGTTTGAGAATGAAATCAGGCATCTTATTCAATATTTTCTGCTACTTTCCACTCTGACTGCACCTGTCTTTCTCTCCTAAATGCAATTTACAAATTGCAACTCCAGAGCGTTTTTGGAGAGGGTTGCATTGCCCTTAGGATTTTTTGCACACTCCCATTTACTGTTGCTGGTAGAGAAAGGGTATTTAGTAAGCTGAAACTGATCAAGAGCTATCTGAGATCAACAATGGCTCAGGAGAGGCTGAATAATCTTGCAGACGTTTCAATCAAAAGCAAGTTGGCTCTGTCACTTGAATTTAAAGACTTGATCAACGATTTTGCAATCAAGAAGGTTCAGTGTTTGTCTTTTGGAATTTGAATCCTTGGTGTTAAAAATATTCTCGCGCTTCTGTTTTCGATGCATCCATTTGCAGGCAGCATGGTATGACCAAATTGTTGATGTAAAATTTATGAGCGTGTTAAATAAATGTTCCCCTCTGTTGCACAACAAAGCACATAAGCCACTTTAAAAATGCATGTAGAGTATGTACAGTGGTTATCTAGCTCATTGTTGTTATTGCTCAAGTCTTTATCTCTCACCTCATCTCATTATCTCTAGCTGCTTTATCCTGTTCTACAGGGTCGCAGGCAAGCTGGAGCCTATCCCAGCTGACTATGGGCGAAAGGCGGGGTACACCCTGGACAAGTCGCCAGGTCATCACAGATAATTTATTTAATGTATAATTACTTTATTTAATCACTTGATGAATGTTGAGTTTTTCTCACTGGATTGTGGATTACTGTATTTCCAGGGTTTTTTTTTTTTGTTTGTTTGTTTGTTTTGTTTTGTTTTTTCTATTAAATTGGCACAGCCAAAAAAAAAAAAAACACAAATCATGTAATTTTCTTCAATGAATTACATAATTATTCATCAACCTAGAAATGTAACTGCATATAATGAGTCAGTACATGAAGGAGACATCAGGATGAATTTGGAAATCTGTTTGAGACACCAAGGCCAGACTACATGAAGTTTATACTTATCTACGAGCTCCAGCCTGGGGAGGTCTCGAACTAAAGACTGACACTGAGGGGTGAAAAGTCATATCAGGGTATGGACCTTGTGCGCGTGACGTCACGGTCACGTGATCATCTGTTTACACCGCCATATTGGGGATAACGCTTTCACAAGTTTGATAGTGATACCCGCTGTCGCGATGTCTTCTTCTCAAGTCTGCCTCTCGACTTATGCTGAATCCCTGGATATCACAGCAAAAAATCGTTATAGAGATAAGATTGCTGTCTTAGGGGTCGACCCATATATGATTAGTAAGAGTGAAACCAAATCTGCGCTTGATTGTTCAAGTAATGAGCTGCCAGACGTAAGTTACCCTGATGTATATCATTACCTAATCAACACGCCAGGGGGTTACAGTGGTCAGTCACTAAAAGCCTACAAGTCACTAGAAGCTTACAGATATTTCTCCTCAGGATGGGTATGGAACGTGCTCGTTCATATGCGTGAAAACGTTTTGTTATTTCTTCACAGGTGCGTACCATACATTGACTTTTCAGAATAGATCTTATTTGCATATCGCTATTATCGAATCATGTAGCATGATACTGTTTTTTAATTAGTAGTAGTACTAACTATTATGTATAGATATTACTAGATCTAGTTTTAGTAATGGCAATGTAGAATGCCACGAGTCAAGGATTAAGGAAACATAAAAATTGAAAATGCACAAGTGTATCATGTTTATTACAAAAATGTATATTATTTACACGTTATACTGAAACAGTTAATGTTACAGGGGTAGAAGCCACTTGCCTGACACAAAATGTTGGGCACACAATCTCGAGTGTTCGCTTGGTTCCCAGTCAACACGTTTAACAGCAGCAATCCACTTCTTCCTCCGCTCTTGATCAGCGGGGAACCGGTAAAATGATAAACCCTCCGTGCTTTTTCTGTTTGAGCACCCTACTGCCACACAACAAGCCATTCTGACTGAAAATTTTAATCAATCTCCAAAAATTTCCGCATGTGAAGTGAGCTGCGGCTTGATACCCAATATGGCGGATAAACAGACTTGACCTCTGACCTATGATGTTGGTGCACAAGGTCCATAAACAAGGTCTGTGTCTTCTGTGATCAATTCAGTAGAGGTGTTCAGATCCAGTGGGTCATTACTGGTGTCTGACGAACTCAGATTTTGTTGAATGAATAACTCGCTAACACTAATAATTAATTAAAAGCACTGATAACACTTCCTCTGGATAAACTAAGGGAAGAGATTTATTTATTTATTTATTTTTTTTTTCCATTGGTGGGTGAGGGGGGGTGTTTATTATATTTTTTTAGAGGGCCCAAAATTTCTATCAGCGCCCCTGCATAGTAAATTGTAACATGTCTTTTAGTGTCGGAAATTCACTACAAAAGTAATACTGATGATTTTTGTAACAGAATATTGATTTGAGTTCAGTCTGAGTAACATCCAGGTTTACAGTTGTGATTAATACAGTAGGTGTAACAGCATTTCCATAACCATCACACCAGTCCCCAATTCACCAATGAGTGAAAGTAACATGAAGCATTCCACTTACTCTCTTTTAAACATAAACGCTTTATAATTTAATTCACATCCTCACTGTCGATACTTTCTCTTGATTATTATTATTATTATTCTTTATAATGAATATATATAATATTAATATTATATATATTACGGTCCATAACAGATACTGAGACAGATGCTTTGGTGATTTGTTTATGATGAACATGAACAATAATGTGCAACAAAAGTTTTTCATGATTCAAAGGCTTTTATTAATAATTCAAAGCAGGACATTGCAGTGATACACACACTTAACACATATGTAAGTGATCATTAAGAAGAAGAGTTGAGTTAAACTGAGGAGTGTGTGAGCTCACATGTTAATAACTCAAATGAAATGATGAAAGTGGGACATTTGAGCAGTAAAGGCCACATGTAACACACAGTGAAGCAGTAGAAGGTGAGCTGAGTAAAGTGTGTGTGAGCTCACAGCTCTGAGCACTGCTCTGTGTTCACTCTGCCCACCACAGTAGGTTGGTTGTCTTTGGAGGCCTCACAGGTCACCACCTTGTTCCTCCACTGCTCCGGGTGGAGGCTCAGCGTGCTGCTCCAGCTGTAGAGGCCGTCCGCGTGCAGAACGGCGGTGCTGCGGCTCTCCCCCGAGCTCCAGCTGCTCCCATCAACCTTCCAGCTCAGTGTCCAGTCCGAGGGGAAGCCCTTGTCGGCCACACACATGAGTGTGACCTTCTCCTGCTGCAGCTCCACACTGGAGGGAGGCAACACCGTCACACTGGGCTGAGTGACACCTACACACACACACACACACACACACACACAGAGTTGAGAGAGGAATGGACAGCTGTCAGTCACTCAGGCTTCGTTTCAGCTCACTGTGTGTTTCACTTCCCTTTATATCTTACAGAGCAGAACTGAGTTCAGTGGAGCATCACAAACGTTTCACTCTCAATTCAAACACTTTTACATCTTAGATCTATAATCATTTATATTACAGTTCTCCCTGGACAGTAAAATTGAATTATACTGAGTATTCAGGAATTAAAAACATTAAACTCATTTTATAACATGAATAAGCCACATTTAAAATACAGAATATTTACCACTTAAGCAAATTCAGTTTTGATTTCTACATTTAAATCTGTTTCAGGACTCACAGTCTCTAAGATATTAACTGGTGTTAAAATCATTCAACAAAAACATCACCTGTAATTTGCACAATGATATCTACTTTGCTTTTAGATTTAAAATACAATTAACCACCAGCACTATAGTCAAATACATTTAGATTTAAATTATAATAAACAACCAGCAGTATAATCAAAGACATTTTTCAAACTTCTAAAATAATGGAAATTTGAGAAACAAAAGGATGTTACACAAAAATCACATCTCACTGAGTGGATTTGGAGGAAAAATACATGTAAATATGTTCTTTACACATTACAACATGAATCTGAACACACTCCATTTCAGTCATTAATCTGAACACACTCCATTTCAGTCATTAATCTGAACACACTCCATTTCAGTAATTAGTAAACAGGTTACTTACGGCCCACAGACAGTTTGGTTCCTCCACCAAAAGTGTACCACAGTGATACAAACAGGTTTAGCAGCCGTACAAAAACCCTGCTGCTCTAAACTCACTGCTCTCTCCATCCATTTAAACCTCTTATTACAAAACAGCTACAAAACACCAACTTCTGCTCACATCAGCTGATTAATACACTAACTCTCTGACTGTTTTACTACATTTTACTGTTTTTTTTTCTTTTTATACACCAAGAATGTCAATCTAAACTGAGGATGCAATTAGTGAGTGAGAAACACAAATAAATTACACAAAATAAAAGTTGAAATTTCACAAAATGTAGAACTGCAATTGCACAGGATTTACCCAGAATGCCTCATGGAGTAAAAATGCTGATGTTCTCATGAGAAATTTACAATATATGACTGAATGTGTGGAGCTAAAGTGAGAATAATTCCTCCACTGCTTCTGTAGACTGATAGAAAGTTATGATATGATATTTAAGTCCTACAATAATCTAAATATTAATTTACAGTCAAAATATGAGTGTGTATTTACTCACTGCCAACATTGATGCTGCTTCTTCCACCATAAATCCACTACAGTGAGAAACTCATTAACATTCAGTACAAACACCATCCAGTGTAAGTTGAAGCTTCTCTCTCTAATTCACTTATTTATGCATCTTAGACCTCAAAGTGTTTTACAGAAAATCTCCATCTGACCCCACAAGTAAAATTCACACAATAACTCTGTAGTAGTGTGAGAATGACAGTAAGATTGGGGGAATGTGGTAAAGGTGTTTCCATACTTAGAGGACACTTTGCATTGGCAGCACATGCTTCAGTGCTCTGGGAGTGTTTATAGCGCTGTGACTTTAACACTTCATGACTGAGAGCTGCTGCTACAGCAACTTCACCCACAGCTACCATGACTTTGATCCCCGTCTTCATCTGGACACTGATCCTCTGGACTCAAGGTCAGACACGGCTTTGCCTTTTATATTTTTAACAAACTGGTCAAGACAATACATTTTTCAGGTTTGTCTCATGATTATTCTTTCAACAGTTTCTGTATAATACGTTTTTTTTTCAGAATGCAGAGGTCAAGTCACAGTAACTCAGACTCCTGCAGTGAGATCTGCTCTTCCAGGAGAAACAGTCACCATCAACTGTAGAACCAGTCAGGCCGTGTACAAGAACTCAAATGGCCACTACTTATTCTGGTATCAGCAGAAACCTGGAGAAGCTCCTAAATTCCTGATTAAATTTGCAAATCAGCTACAGTCAGGTTTTCCAGCTCGTTTCAGTGGCAGTGGATCTGGATCTGATTTCACTCTGACCATCAGTGGAGTCCAGACTGAAGATGCAGGAGATTATTACTGTCAGAGTTACCATGATATCTCTGGCTACTGGTTCACACAGTGTTATAGAGTCGTACAAAAACCTCCCTCAGTCAGATTGTAGAGAGACTGCACTGCTGCAGCTGGGAGAGACTGCAGGTGCTGAGTTGGAGGATGTGATACGACACAATGACCCTCTGTGGAGGAGAGGAACCACACCACACTAACTCACAACTCACATTAGAAATCTCTCAATAATCATCACACCACACTGCACACAGTCCATCACATCCACTACTGTAAGATCAATAGTTTTGTATTTTTCGAGCTTATTTATCAGAACTGAAAAAATAGGTGGAAAAATGTCTCTCTTTTTTCAGCCTCTATCACTAATCCTGCCCCCATTACAGTTTCTCTTTCTGACCAGATATCAGTTACTGTTATTATTCTGCTCTATGTCTTAGTTTCTATTTTCTTCTCTCTTTCCGGCAGTCCTTCAATATGACCTTCTCCACATGCTTTCCAAGACACCATAGTTTAAACATTCTGGACCTGGTCTTCAGCCATTCTTCCTGAGCTCTAGGTATCAGCGTTACCCCACTCTACTTTTCAGATCATTACTTTGTATCTTGCATGCTTGTTCTCCCTGCCCTACCTGCCAGTATCTATTTATACCTCTCCCTCACTACCTGAATCCTCCACACTTTCTCCTCATCACCATCGATGGCAGTTCATCAGCTGAAACTAAACACAGCAAGCAGAGCATTTTTAAGGATTTTCCACTAGGAGACCAACTGGTCTGGGCAATACAATCACAGGCCCCAGAGTCCATGTGGCTGCACCGCTGCGGCATATTCTGTGATGCAAATTGCCGCATTACGAATCCTCGTTTCAGCCAGCATAATATCAACATAGTTAATGCAGTGCCAAGTTACGGTACCATAACTTCATCATAAGTATGGTAAAATACTAAAATTACACTATGAGTTTAAGTTATTGTTTTATCAACTTTCATAATATTATGTATTTTAAGAAACAGTGAAAAATAAGAAATAAGAAAATCTTCAATTTTATTGCTCAATGTGAAACATAGTATCAAATAACTATATATTTAGTCTATAATTTGGAAATTGGAACAGTCTTGAAAACCCAACTTCAATATTTCTTAAACATTCCAATCCAAATAAAACAGTCTTATGAATTTGAACCAGCAATTCAAACATCTCCCATAATCCCATTTCAGTTTTACCTTTCTGCATCAATCTAACATAACTTGGTTTAAAATTTGGTCTCCCAGTGACGCTGGTTTGGCATTGACTAGGAGACTAAATCTGGCCACTGGGAGACCATTTGGGATCTATCAAAGTCTGATCTTCACAACACATTTGTGGAAGTGTATCATGGCACGAACAAAGGAGATTTCTGAGGACATCATAAAAAGCGTTGTTGATGCTCATCAGGCTGAAGAAGGTTACAAAACCATCCAAACACACCTCGTTTAATGCTTCAGCTAATTAACCGTGCTTGCTGAGTTGAGTGCAGGTAAAACATTAAAATGTGTAGGACAGGAGACACTCCTTACATCTAAAGTGCTAATGGTTAATGAACTTATTACTGATCAGGAGTTTAATGTACTGTGTTTAACTGAAACATGGATGAAGCCAAATGAATATAGAGCATTAAATGAAGCGAGTCCTCCTGGATACAGTTATATACACCTGCCTCATCTAACTGGCAGAGGACGAGGTGGCGCAGTTATTTATAATGATTATCTAGGTGTAGCACAGAAACCTGGTGATAAATTTAATACATTTGAAGTTCTTCATACTAATATAATGTATGCAAAATAAGTCTACCCAGTTAATTCCGTTACTTATTATTTACAGACCCCCGGGGCCATATTCTGAGTTTCTTTCTGAATTTGCAGATTTTATGTCAGACCTGGTTATTTCCTTAGACAAAGCTTTAGCTGTCGGAGATTTTAATATTCACTTCAATAACCCAGAAGACCCTTTGAAAACAGCGTTTGTGTCCATTTTATATTCAGTAGGGGTTAATCAGAGTGTCATAGGACCGACCCATAACGGTGGTCACACCCTTGATCTAATACTAACATTCGGGCTAAACATAGAAAATATAGTCATACTTCCACAGTCTGAAGTTCTCAGATCATTATCTCATCTCATTCATATTATGTCTGAGTAATAATATATGCACCTCACCACGCTACTGTATTAAACGTACATTCACGTCAACTACTGCACAGAGCTTTATAAATGATCTCCCAGAGTTATCAACTTTGATTGGGTCACTGTCAGCCCCTGCAGAACTTGATCAGGCAACTGAATGCTTAAAGTCAACGTTCCGCTATACTTTAGATAATGTAGGTCCTCTTAAAAGGAAAATGATCAGAGAGGAAAAAATTAGCACCCCGGTATAATGATGACGCACTTTAAAACAGACCACTCAAAAATTGGAACGTAAATGGTGTCAAACAAAATTGGTAGCCTTCAAATTAGCTTGGAAGCAGAGCCTCCTGAAGTATAGAAAATCTCTTAGTGCTGCTAGATCAACATATCTCTCCTCCCAAATAGAAGATAACAAAAATAATCATAGATTCCTATTTAATACTGTAGCAAAATTAACCAGGAATAAGTCCACTATAGACACATGCACACCTGCAGTATGTAGTCGCAACGACTTCATGATTTTTTTTTTATGAGAAAATTGAAAATATCCGACAAAAAAATTCAAACTACTAATTTAAGGTCAGACCCTGTAGTTAACAATATAAGTGTATCAGATCAGCAATTAGAATGTTTTACTCCCCTGAGAGAAATTGAATTACTTTCATTAATCTCCGCATCAAAATCCTCAACTTGTGTACTTGACCCCTTACCTCCACGTCTATTCAAACAGGTAATACCTGAAGTAATTGAACCACTTCGAAAAAGAATAAATTCTTCTCTTAGGATCAGTTATGTACCCAAATCCTTTAAACTAGCAGTTATCAAACCCCTGATTAAAAAACCTGACCTTGATCCCTGTCAGCTGTCCAATTATCGGCCAATATCAAACCTCCCCTTTATCTCCAAGATCCTTGAAAAAGCTGTGGCACAGCAGTTATGCTCATATTTACATAGGAATAATATTCATGAAATGTATCAGTCAGGATTTAGACCTCATCATAGCACAGAGACAGCTCTGATTAAAGTAATAAATGACCTACTGTTGGCGTCTGATCAGGGCTGTGTCTTGCTGCTTGTGTTGCTTGACCTTAGTGCATCATTTGATACCATTGATCATTCCATTCTTCTGGATAGACTAGAAAACATTGTGGGAGTTAAGGGAACGGCCCTCTCCTGGCTCAGGTCTTATTTAACTGATCGCTATCAGTATGTTGATGTAAATGGTGATTTTTCTAGACATACTGAGGTAAAGTTTAGTGTTCCACAAGGTTCTGTCTTGGGTCCACTGCTTTTTTCTTTATATATGTTACCTCTGGGTGATATTATTCGTAAACATTGTATTAGTGTCCACTGTTATGCTGATGACACACAGTTGTATGTTTCTGCAAAACCAGATGAGAGACACCAGCTTCATAGAATTGAGGAATGTGTAAAAGACATTAGACACTGGATGCTTATGTATTAACTTCCTTCTGCTTAACTCTGACAAGACTGAAGTACTTGTACTAGGACCACATGCAGCTAGAAGTAAGTTTTCTGATTACACAGTAACTCTGGATGGCCCTTCTGTTTCTTCACGTGCAGCAGTAAAAGACCTCAGGTGATTATTGACCCCAGTCTTTCATTCGAAACTCACATCTATAACATTACCCAGATAGTTTTCTTTCACCTCAGAAATATTGCTAAGATAAGAAATTTAATGTCACTACCAGACGCAGAAAAACTAGTTCATGCTTTTTTTTTACCTCCAGGTTGGATTACTGTAATGCCTTACTGTCTGGATGTTCAAACAAGTGCATAAACAAGTTCCAGTAGGTTCAAAATGCAGCAGCAAGAGTCCTTCCAAGAACTAGAAAATATGACCACATCAGCCCTGTCTTATCCACACTGCATTGGCTCCCAATCAAATTTCATATTGATTTATAAAATACTACTATTGACCTTCAACGCACTGAATGGTCTTGCACCACAGTACCTGAGCGAACTTCTGGTCCTTTATGACCCGCCACGCCTACTTAGATCAAAAGGTGCAGGCTATCTGCTGGTACCTCGTATAGTGAAGGCTACATCAGGGGGCAGAGACATTTCTTACAAAGCCCCACAGTTATGGAACAGCTTTCCAAGTAGTGTTCGGGACTCAGACACAGTCTCAGTGTTTAAGTCTAGGCTGAAAACATATCTGTTTAGTCAAGCCTTTTGTTAATGGTGTTTATGAGGTAAAGGTGTAGATCAGGAGGGTCCTCAGCCATAGAGTGTTTTGGTAAACTGGGATGTATGGATGCTGTCAGTCCCCCACTCGTTTGCTCACTCGAGTTTGTTGATGGTATAGTGGCTGGCTGCTTTATGTCCTGGGGCTCCCTCATGCCTGTGTTACCTTCTGGCTCTCCCCTTTTAGTTATGCTGTCATATTTAGTTTTGCCAGAGTCCCTGCTTGTACTCAGTGCAAAATGTATACTGTTCTTACTTATTCAGGTGACATTGGGTATACCTAACAACCTGTGTTTTCTCTCTTTTCCTCCCCCACCCCCAATCTGTCCCTCTGAGTTACATGTCAGTCCTGAGATTGAGATGCTGACCTCTTCTGCTCCTCGGACCTGCCTGATCCATCCTGATGCCCTGTGTCTGGTTGGAGTCTCATCACATCGCTCCTGTGGAGGACGGCACCATATGGACAGTTGAAAGTCATACTTGGAAGACATTCTGGAGACTTACAGTAATGCTTTTATGGCTGAGGACTACAGTTGATTTGCTAACTTTAGGACTGCAGTTGTCACTCAAGGTTGCATCAGTGAAGAGTTATAACAATCAACAAAACTGACTTCATGTTAAAACTGTTAATGTTATAGTCATGTTGTCTGTTGTTGCCCAAATGAGAATGGGTTCCCTTTTGAGTCTGGTTCCTCTCGAGGTTTCTTCCTCATGTCGTCTGAGGGAGTTTTTCCTTGCCACTGTTGCCACAGGCTTGCTCATTGGGGATAGATTAGGAATAAAATTAGCTTATGTTTTAAGTCATTCAAATTCTGTAAAGCTGCTTTGCAACAATGTTTATTGTTAAAAGCGCAATACAAATAAACTTGACTTGACTTGATCTGCGTCAGCTTATTGCTTTAAGACATCAAATGTACAAACAAGCCAAAAGCTCAGGTCGTCAGAGTGACATGAATGACGACATGACAATGAAAAATAGAGGAAACTACCTATGCCAACAAGCAAAAAAAAAAAAAAAAACAACATGCTGTTCAAACAGTAGTCCAAGGGGCTGAAGAGGGACAGCCTGGGATATGGAAGACCATAAGGAAGTTAATACCAAACAAAACATCAAACACTGTTACTTACCTTGAGCATAAGGAACAGACCATTAATGATAAGGAGGGGATAGTGAACACTTTCAACCAGTTTTTCCACAAAGTCATAGAAGACCTGTACAGGTCATTGTCTGTAGCTTTTTCTCCCTTTACTCCTGTTCAGTTTGTTCAGAAAGCCACCAGTATGTTCACCTTTACTCCAATCACAGTTGAATTTGTAACGGACCAACTGACAAAACTTAAAGCTAAGAAGGCGATGGGGTTTGATAACATTGACAACAAGTTGCTGAAAGTGGGAGCGCAAATTCTTGCTCCACTCCTTGCTAAGCTGCTAAACAAATCTTTGGGTTCAGGGATATTCCCGACTAAGTGGGAGTCTGCCAAAATCATCCCCATATACAAAAAGGATGACAAATCAAACCCCGGAAACCACCATCCTGTGTCTATACTGCCAGGGGTGTCCAAAATATTAGAAAGAGTGGTTCATAATCAGCTATACAAATACCTGGACCAAAACCAGCTCCTTACACAATTCCAGTCCAGTTTCAGGAAGCTTCATTCCTGTGAATCTGCTCTTCACTTGGTAGTAGAAGACTGGATTCAGTCCACTGACATACAACAACAAACTGTTGGTATTCTGTGATTTATCGAGAGCTTTCGATATGCTTGACCATGACATAATATTGCTTAAACTCAGAGCCTATGGTGTGAATGACTTAGCCTGTAAATGGTTAAAGTCTTACCTGACTGAAAGATTACAATCCACATGCCTTAACTCTGTTGTATCTACAACATCAACTGTAACTTGCGGTGTACCACAGGGATTGATTCTTGGTCCACTTCTTTTCATTTTATATATCAATGATTTAGCAAACTGTATCCAGGCATGCAAGGTGGCAATGTATGCAGATGATACCATTATTTACTTTTCAGATTGCAACATTCAGACAATCAAACAGACCATTCAGCGAGACTCCATTAGACTTGTGCAGTGGTTCACTGCAAACAAGCTTTCAGTGAATCCGTCTAAGTGGACACTTTTAAGTATTTAGGAATTGTTCTGGACAGTGGTCTATGGTGGACTTATCACTATCTCCATGTTACCAAGAAACTGTCACAGGCCATCGGTATCATGAAATGTATAAAGCCATACCCAAACAGACAGACATTGCTCGCAATCTACACAGCACTGTTCCTCCCTCACATTCAGTACTGCAATACAGTATGGGACCAGGGAGGTAAGGGGTACCTTGAGAAACTGCAGAAACTTCAAAACAGAGCTGGCAGAGTAATACTAGGATGCGATTACTACACCCTCTCTGCCACTGTCCTCAGCATTTTAGGCTGGGCATCGGTAGCTGATATACAAAAAAGAAATAAGGCAACACTAGTATACAAGGCCCTAAACAGTTTGTCCCCTCCACACATTTCAGATCTGTTCACCCAGCGAGCGAACATACATACACACAACACTCGCCTCAGAACACAAGGACGTCTTCAATTGCCCAAAGCTCGCCTGCAGCAGACACAGAGAGCTTTCTCTTTCTCTGGGGTGGCACTGTGGAACACACTGCCATCCCAGTTAACATCCGCCACCTCTCTTTCAGCCTTTAAATGCATATATAAACAAGAGTTCTGATGTAAATATAGTAAATAACAATATGCAAACTCCTTCAAGCTTTGTTTGTATTCTTTGGAATAGCTTCACTTTGTGTTGTTTACCTGTTTAGTTATTTATGATTTACTTATTGTAACGTTATATTATGTTATTATCAGTTGCCATTTATTTTATGTATGCAGTATGTTTCATGTTATGACTTCATATTTTTATTTACTATAGTATATTTTCTTATTTCTTTTTGTCCCCCCCCCCAGGACTCATTGAAAAACGCCTTGGGCGATATGTACCCCCTGGTAAAATAAATAAACTGAAACACAATTTACTGGACTAACAATCACTATCTATACAGGACACAACTTTTAGCACAATTGCTAAAAATTTTTTACAGGGTCTTTTTTACAGCCATTGCTGTTGTTTTTTCTGTTTTCATGTTGTTCTCCCTCACTCTCTCCTCCACATGACCAACTTCTTCCAATCCTGATCATGACCTTTACCTGGAAGAAAATATGTATAAAATCGAAATCAAATAAACATGTAAACAGGTATTGCCCTCATAAAGAAACACAAATAAATAATAAATATATTAACATTTGCCATTATAGCACAAACTGAGAAAATCAGAGTGAACAAACATGAATATATTATTTTTCCCACTGGACTACACTGAGATTCTGAGCTTTATTTGTGAAAAGTAGCTGGATATCATTCAGCTTCTGATGAATGAAGATGTCAGAAAAGGTATGCACATTAACCTGCGCCTTATCCAACCATAACCACTCATTTTTATGACATTGTTGAGACCACACTGACAAAAAGGAGAACAGAAGCTTTTGTCACATATGTATTACAGCACAGTGATAATTCTTTACTTCATGTACAGTGTCTTGCAAAAGTATTCATCCCCCTTGGTATTTGTCCTGTTTTGTCACATTACAAGCTGTCATAAGCATGGATTTTTGGGGGGTTAGCATCATTTGATTTACACAACATGCCTACCTCTTTAAAGGTGCAAATTATTATTATTTTTTTTATTGTGACACAAACAATAATTAAGATGAAAAAACAGAAATCTGGAGTGTGCATAGGTATTCACCCCCTTTCGTATGAAACCCCTAAAAAAGAGCTGGTTTAACCAATTCACTTCATAAGTCACATAATTAGTTGATTAAGATCCACCTGTGTGCAATCAAAGTGTCACATGATTTGTCACATGATCTCTGTATAAATCAACCTGTTCTGGAAGGACCCTGACTCTGCAACACGACTAAGCAAGCAACATGAGAACCAAGCAGCACTCCAAACAGGTCAGAGACAAAATTGTGAAGAAGTATAGATCAGGGTTGAGTTATAAAAAATATCCCAAACTTTGATTATCCCACGGAGCACCATTTAATCCATTACAGCAAAATGGAAAGAATATGGCACCACTACAAACCTGACAAGAGAAGGCTGCCCATCAAAACTCACAGACCGGGCAAAGAGGGCATTAATCAGAGATGCAACAAAGACACCAAAGATAACACTGAAGGAACTGCAAAGATCTACAGTGGAGATGGGAGTATGTGTCCATAGGACCGCTTTAAGCCATACACTCCACAGAGAAGGACTTTATGGAAGAGTGGCCAGAAAAAAATCCATTGCTTCAAGAAAAACATGAAAAGAATAAGAAACCACATTTTGAGTTTGCCCAACAGCATGTGGCAGACTCCCCAAACACACAGAAGAAGATTCTCTGGTCAGATGAGACTAAAATTTAACATTTTGTCTATCATGGGAAACGCCATGTGTGCCGCACACCCAACACTTCCCTTCACCCTGAGAACACAATTCCTACAGTAAAGCATGGTGGTGGCAGCATCATGCTGTGGGGATATTTTTCATCTGCAGGGACAGGAAAGCTGGTCAGGATTGAAGAAAATATGGATGTCACTAAATACAGGGTAATTCTGGAGGAAACCCTGTTTGAGTCAGTCAGAGGTTTGAGACTGGGAGGAAGGTTCACATTCCAGCAGGACAATGCCCCTAAACTTACTGCTAAAGCTACACTGGAGTGGTTTAAAGGGGGGCATTTAAATGTCTTGGAATGGCTGAGTCAAAGCCCAGACCTCAATCCAAGTGAGAATCTGTGGCAGAACTTGAAGATTGCTGTAAATCAATGCAACCCATCTAACTTGAAGAAGTTGAAGCAGTTTCACCTTGAAGAATGGGCAAAAATCCCAGTGGATAGATGTGCTATGCAAATAGAGACATACCACAAGAGACTTTCGGATGTAATTGCAGCAAAAGGTGGCTTGACACAGTATTGGCTTTGTGAATACCTATGCACACTCCAGATTCCTGTTGTTTCATCTTAATTATTGTTTGTGTCACAATATAAAAATAAATAAATAGCAATTTGCATCTTTAAAGTGGAATTCAAATGGTGCTAGCCCCCAATAATCCATTTTAAATCCAGCTTGTAATGCATCAAAACATGACAAACACCAAGGGGGATGAATACTTTTGCAAGACACTGTTCAAACGCATGTTTCACAACCATGTTATAACAGTTAATAAGCATGTGAGCCATCTTTGGAGCTCTGTCACTGGTTAAAATAACATGTCAGGTGTTGTGAGTGAGCTCATTGTTTCAATCAAACATTTCCCCCATTATTTATTCAGTTAAATTTTTGGGAGAATGTACAAATTTACTTCTTTCGAAGACACGCCGTTTACAATATTAAAACTCTGTTCATAGCAGCTTTTGATTTAGTTTTAAACAGAAATGTGCATTGTTGATTCTGAAATTCAAAATGGAGTCTTTTCAGTCCAAAGTATTCTTCATTAAAATTTAGTTCAAAATATTCAGAGAATCAAATTAAATTGAATCATGAAGCCAGCATTGTGAATGGAATTTTGTAAAATATAATTACACACCAACCTTCCTCCTGTTGTTTTTGAAGACAACAGATAGGAAATAGTGAGATTCTTAGGGCCCGTCCACACGAGTACATTTTTGTCGAATCCGCATAAATACTTTATCGTTTCGGCCTCACGTCCAGACGGATCTGGCTTTTTCGAGGTGTGAAACCAGTATTTTTTGAAAACGGGTCCCAGAGTGGGAAAATCCTAAAACGCCGGATAGCCCGGAGTCGTCTGGATGGCGAATGCGGATTTTTTCAGAAACGATGACGTATAAGCCCCGCCTCTCTAACCTTTAACCTCAGCCTCCGCCGCGAGACACATCATAACAACAACAATGGCAGACTACAGGCTTCTACCCAGGGTGCGATTTGTCAAAAAACCAGAAGGGGGGATGGGTTTTTTTTAATCATGAAACGTCACAAAATTAAGGTAACAATAGGCTAACAGCTCAATAACATCCGATGATATCAAATGAATAACACTAAATGAAAACGAACACTAAACCAGAGATAGTAAATTCATCTTCCTATCTCTCTGACTAAATACACGAACACTAACACACAGCAAAGTTCGCATTGCTTGTCGCGTTGCTGTGATGTTTCTCTCCCTCCAGATTAAATGGACAGTGACTCGAAAATCACTGAAATACATGAATACTAAATGAACAGTTTGCTCTGATGGCGCAGTTCACGTGGCCTTTTCTGCTTTCCCGTCGGTGCGCTATCCGCCGCGTTTCGCCCTTCTTTAATCCACATTTCTGCGAATTTCTCAGCAGGGAAGGAACGCACGTCTGGCCCATTGACAGCGAGGAAAAGAAGGCTGTCAGTGTGGATACATTCATTCTGTTGCGCTCATCAGTAAGGATGTGATTCATGGCACTAAATCCACGTTCACACTCTGATTATCTACAATGTATCTATTTGCTGGGGATGTTCGTAGGGTTGCCAACTTTCTCATATCCAAATGAGGGACACTTTGTTCCGGGTGCAGACAAGTACCGGTACAGGCCCTGTACACGCACCCCAGCGCCCCAAAATAGTTACAGTACCGAATCGCCTTTAGGTGAGGGTTTCAAATGTAGGCCACTACAAATTCATTTCTAAAATAGAGCTTTTAAAAATTAATAGACCAATTAATGGATATTTTTAAGTAACTTAATGCAAAATAACAAACAATTCTAATATTATTGTCTCATTTTTCTCTTTTAAACTTTGGCCAAATAATTCATCAGGCCATATTTATGAAGGCAATGTCATAAACTGAAAAATGATTTGCTGTAGCTGTAAAACCATGATATTTGCTTAATTGTCCATTTGAAAACCCTAAGAACCTTCTGCAATGATTCATAGCAGAAGAAGAAGAGAGAAAGACATCACAAAGGCAGGAGTGAGGCAGAAAAGCTCCCCTACTATAGGCTGAGGTCTATCCTGTTTCGGAAGGGTTTTTTTTAAGCTATCTGCTATCCTTATCGAACAGTTAGGCTGTATCCACTGGCTGCACCATCTGCTCTAGTTTAATTTGATGCCTATTTTGTCAGTATAGCTTAAAAATTCAGGATATGGCAACAGTGAATGATTTTAAATCGCAGATGACCACAACTCGCGGTAATAGCGCTTCTCACGGCAATTACGCGATTTACACCACAGCATTGGAGTGAGGAGCAGGATCTGTCCCTGACGGGACAAATTAAAATTACCCAAAAAACGGGATGTCCCGCCCAATACGGGACGGTTGGCAACCCTAGACGTTCGTGAACATCAAAGCTGCCACTTCGGGTCATTTTGAAAGTGAGTGCAATGTAGACCATAGAAAACTGTGTCACAACATGCCTGTCATGTCAACTTTTTTTTTGGTTTGTTTGTTTTATTGACGGGGTTGTCCCCGAGGATTTTTTTTCAGCAGAGATAAAAACTAGAGGGGGGGATGATCCCCACCATCTCCCCCAGCAAATCGCACCCAGCTTCTACCATATAGTTCCACTTCATTGTCGGTCCACACAAAAGACTCTCCTCTTCCTCTCAGAGTTGCGCTGGCCATGATCATACTCTTCTCGTGTTTTGAGCTTGTTTGTAAACATCGCGTGACCTTTATACGCATGCTCCATGGCTTCTCTTCCGGTTTTAGTGTCTTGGTGTGGTGGCGTCACAGCGCCACATACAGACCTGGCATATGTATTACAGCATTTTGGGTCGTTTCCAGAGAATCCGTGTGGATGCAGACATTTCTGGAAACGACGCCGTGTTTACGGAGATTTTTTTCAAAACGACAGCGTATTGGGTGAGGCCGCGTACTCGTGTGGACGGGCCCTTAAAGGGTTGAGGTTTCTGGTTGAAATAAAAACAGTGAACACCTTCCACACAGAGAAGAGGTTATTATTATCTCAACAGATTTGTTGCAGAGAGTAAGCAGTTAATATGAAGTTACTCGGATGAAGATGAAGCATATAGTGTTGTACGTCGCTTTAAAATGCTTGACAAGGAAAGCACCAAAAAAAAAAAAAACCAACATTCTGAGATTTTTTGTCCGACTGGCTGTTTTCAGTACTTGATGTCCATAGTGAAAATGTGTGTGTGTGTGGTTTTTTTTTTTGTGTGTGTGCATTTGAATCCCATGCTTCAGTGCTCTGGGAGTGTTTATAGCGCTGTGACTTTAACACTTCATGACTGAGAGCTGCTGCTACAGCAACTTCACCCACAGCTACCATGACTTTGATCCCCGTCTTCATCTGGACACTGATCCTCTGGACTCAAGGTCAGACACGGCTTTGCCTTTTATATTTTCTACAAACTCGTCAAGACAATACATTTTTCAGGTTTGTCTCATGATTATTCTTTCAACAGTTTCTGTATCATACTTTTTTTTCAGAATGCAGAGGTCAAGCTACAGTAACTCAGACTCCTGCAGTGAAATCTGCTCTTCCAGGAGAAACAGTCACCATCAACTGTAGAACCAGTCAGGCAGTGTACACAGACTCATCTGGTGACCGGTTATTCTGGTATCAGCAGAAACCTGGAGAAGCTCCTAAACTCCTGATTAAATTTGTAAATCAGCTACAGTCAGGTTTTCCAGCTCGTTTCAGTGGCAGTGGATCTGGATCTGATTTCACTCTGACCATCAGTGGAGTCCAGACTGAAGATGCAGGAGATTATTACTGTCTGAGTTACCATTCCATCTCTGGCTACTGGTTCACACAGTGTTATAGAGTCGTACAAAAACCTCCCTCAGTCAGATTGTAGAGAGACTGCACTGCTGCAGCTGGGAGAGACTGCAGGTGCTGAGTTGGAGGATGTGATATGGCACAATGACCCTCTGTGGAGGAGAGGAACCACACCACACTAACTACACAACTCACATTAACCACACCACACTGCACACAGTCCATCACATCCACTACTGTAAGATCAATAGTTTCCCAGTTCTCTCAGTCGTGGTGTTACCTGTCACACCGGAAACATCTTTAGAAAGAAGAACAGCTTTAGAGATAACAGATCCGAATCTGCACTGATGGCTGGTTGTGATATTGAATACGGGCTATATCCAATTTTACTCCTCATCTCTGACTTGCTGTTACTATTATGAAGCCATTAGAGATGAGCCTTATGACACTCACTGTGACACTCAGTGAGTCTCATTATATAAGCATAAATAAGACACACACACTCATTAAAATACAAAAAGGCATCAAGTTTAAATCAAGTGATTAATGTCTGTAATTTTTCTTGCTGTTTGAGGAGTCATGTGTTTGATCAGTGTTCATGGTGTCCTGACATTGACTACCTCACAGGTTCCTAACCCTGGTTTACCCCTTGTCCACCCCAGGACCCCCTGTCCTGCACATTTCAGCACTTTCCCTGCACTCAACACACCTCATTTAATGTTTACACTAATTAACAGTGTTTGTTGGTTTGAGTGAGTGTGTTAGTGCAGGTAAAATATTAATGTGCAGGACAGGGGACACTCTAGGACCAGGGACAGGAAGCTGTGGACATTCAAATAAACTCTCATTCCATACTGACAGGGGTGGTGTTGGGGGGGGGGGGGGGTATGTCTATTCTTAGGGCCAAACACTGTCTGGGGCCCTCAGGGGACAATATTAATATTATCATGTGTAAGTTAATTTAATAAAAATATTTCTTTAAGAATGTTATCTCTTAAAATGAGCAAATTTTCTTCTGGTTTGATTTTCCATTTTCTGCAAAATTATTAGACTAGATAGTCTTTATATTTCACCCTGTCCCTATTCATTACATGGTACAGTCTTGCGTAGGCAGAGCCAGAGCATGACACCATGTTAGGTTTGTTGTTTTCAAATCAAGCACTAAAGTCAGTTGCGCACAATACAGGTAGAATTGATGGTGAGTCATCACTATACTGAAACCATCATGAAGAAGTCGGGTTACCAGAAATGTAAAGAGAGGCAGTCGAAAGATGAGAGAGAGAGAAAAATGACTGACAGTTAGTCACCCAGTTTTTCTCGAAGAAAGGTAGCCGATACGTTTATTCACTCTTTTCCCTTTGATGGCTATTAACCTTGCATGCTAATGTTAATGCTACAGAAGATTATTATTGTGGCTTAACCACTTTTTGGATGACCAAGCTAACAACTTAATTTCCAATGCAGTGTCATTTTTCTTAAATATTTCATAGGTTACCTTTATTGCCACTGAAAATGAGATGAGTAATGAATGTAATTTTGGTCTGCAAAGAGCTCAGTGAATTTGTTGGCCCACTATAAAGCCTGGGCTGCCAACTCTCACGCAATGAGTGTGAGACACTCGCATTTGACTGTCTTCACACGCTCACACGCCATACCTCCGATTTCTCACGCTAGAAAAAAATCTAGTTTATCTATCTGATCTCGGCTACCCATTGCGTCGCGCCAAGCACTTGCAATCGATCAATTACGCCTTACGCACGGCTAAACAGACAGAGAGGTGTTCCTTTCTGTACACACTCCCCTATGGTAGGTGACGCATCTAATGATGCTGCACTCGCCCGAAGCTGGATAATTGCCTACCGTCAATTTAGAGGAAGAGGAGGGAGAAGAAGGTATCCGAGTTGAAGACGGGTGTCTCAGACAGGTTTGTACATATGTACGCCGATGTGTGGCGTTACTGGCGTAATTATGAATTTGTATAAAGTTTCTTAATTGTTTTAGCCTATAAGTGTTGTGAGAATATTTAATGCCATATTGAGAGCTGTGTACTAGGCATGCTAAATCATTATAGGCCTACTGCCGTGCCACAGCCTCTATCTTCCCCAACAAGCAGCACGGGAGAGCACCTCCTTAGCACATGTTTATTAAGGTGCATTTTTAGTTTGTTTACTGTATGTTATCATACTTTATGACTTTATTTGAAGCCATACTGGAAATGTTGTAAAATAAAGCAAGTAAGAGATAATATTACAAATGCAAGAAGAGCCATTAGCCACCATACCTATTGTTTATTTACAGGGTATTTATTTTTAATTATTTATGATATATGTAATTGCTCAGTTAAAGTAAATAAAGCATGGTCACCTGTAATATCAAAGAACTTGAACTTGTGAATAATAATTAAAAAAAAAGACAGAGAACAATATACTGAGGAGACAGGGTTTCAAAGAGGGCAAGACAGGTAGAGAATATTTGTCAGATAACAGACCCTGATGAATGCTCTATTACTAATAAGAAACATAGATAAGAAATAAATTAATAAGAAATATATTAATATAGCTTATTTAAGTATGACCAACATTTTTAAGCCCAACTTTGTGTGCACATTCCCACCTATGGCCAAGGTTCAGCTTTTTGTTTCAATACTTTTCAAACTTAATCATTTTAATGTTTCTTGTAGCACATGGCCATTTTGCTTACTGTTTAAGCATTTTATTTGTTCTTTTGCTGTTGATATTTTTCCCCATGCCAATCTTCTGCTGAACCCAGTGGTGGGGAAAGCCCTTAAATGCATAATGAATAGTCAGTGAGGGACAATCTTATTTTTGCAACAGTTATTAAAAACTTAACATTTAGTTTCAATTCAGAAGGTGTTTAGGCTTAGCTGATGAAATATTTTCAAACATGAACTTGCCTTTAAATCTGAAACACAGGTCTATAGGGCTACAGGAACATTGGCAGTCATCTGTAGTTTTCTAGTGTGGGGGCTTTTAAGCCAAAACTTGGTGCTTTTGTTGGCCACAAGCTGAAGGTCTGGCAAGTCAGGGTGTGTAAGAATGTAGGTATGGCACAGCAGGCCACTCCAAAAATCCACCAGAATGCAGGAACATCTACTAAATCCAAAATCTCACCCCCACCCCCACCCTTCATTGTCCATCTCCAGGTGGACGACCCACAAACAAAACACCAGAATGCAGGGGGACAAGTGAATATCAAACTGAATACAAAATTCCCACTTACTGCGTGGTGTGCAGAAAAATTTTGCCGTCGACCCCCCCCCCCCCCCCCCCCCCAAAAAAAAAAAAAAAAAAATCTCACTCCAAGGAATTTTGAAAAGTTGGCAGCCCTGATACAGCTAGTGCGCCACCTAAGTTAAAATGCATGCTAATAACTAGCTTGTTCACAAATGACGTCTTCACTCAACATGCACGGATGCAGCCTCAGGATTAGGGAACCCTGCCTCAACCCCCCTCCCAGTTGAAGCAGAAGCAGTATTTTGTTGATAATGTATTTACAGATAAATCTATGAATAATGGGTGGCACGGTGGTGTAGTGGTTAGCACTGTTGACTCACAGCAAGAAGGTCTTGGGTTCGAGCCCAGTAGCCAACAAGGGCCTTTCTGTATGGAGTGTGCATGTTCTTCCAATGTGTGTGTGGGTTTCCTCCAGGTGCTCTGGTTTCCCCCACAGTCTGAAGACATGCATGTTAGGCTAATTGGTGGCTCTAAATTGATTGTAGATGTGAGTGTGAATGGTTGTTTGTCTCTATGTGTCAGCCCTGCGATGACCTGGTGACTTGTCCTCTTGCCCATGTGAGCTGGAATAGGCTCCTGCGACCCTGTACAGGATAAGCGGTTATAGATAATGTATGGATGGATCTGTGAATAAAGGGCTTTGGGGTTAAGGCTCATGCAGACTGATTTTTCGTATTTATGCTGCATTAACCAAGTGAGCAGCTACTGTAGCTAGAGCAAGCAAGTACAATTTTAGCTGATAACATTCATATAGACATTCCAATAATGAAATGGACAACTGGCATATGAAATGAACAAAAACTAGCTAAAAAGACTGTTAGATAGCTTGACTTAAGATGTAAAGGGAATAACGCCATTGCCACTTTTAAGATCACCCTTGAAAAAAAATTGTTTCCCTTTTTGATCAACTAATCTTACTAACGAGGCATGCAGCTCATTCCATCCAATTGTTCATAATACATACATATAGTTCTCAAAACATACTGTGTTAGTACAATTATATGACTAGATTCAAAATTATGTGCCTTATGGATACTTTGGAGCCAAGGCCCTCTTCAAGCCATGATGCAGCCCGAGAGGAGGCCAGAGATATTCACAAAGAAGAAGAGACTAAGAATGACAGTGCAAGTAGTGACAGCAGCACAGATGAGGAGGAGGAAGCAGTGAAGAGCAAAAAACAAAGTGAGGCTGAGATCAGGGACATTTCAGTCACTGAGTCACATACACTGGTTTCAGAACTAGATGATCTGCTGTCAGTTGAGCCAGGCTTGTGGCCAGCAAAATTAAGCGACAGTGACAGGGCAACTATTGTTAGAAAATTGGCAACAAGTGAAGACAAAGAAATACCGAAAGATTCAGAGGGAAAGCCATTTCCAGACTACTTGAAATACCTCAAGGCATCAAACAGCAGAGAAAAGGTTAAAAGGTGCTGGTTAGTTCATAGTGACAGTGCAAATGCTCTTTTTTGCATTCCTTGTGCTCTTTTTTCACATGGATTAAAAAGGCCTTCTCATAGCGCTCTGAATAGTGACCACGGGTACAAGATGTGTGATGTTAAGTGGTGCTGCATGTACATTGCTGGAGTGCACAGATTGATGCTGTTTAACATGGAGCAAAACCTGATGTCATTGAGGCCCTTGGTTCCATACTCAGCTCATGCAGTCTCACAAGTGAGGCTAGACCTGAAGCTGTTGGTCTAAGGAAGTACTTTATGTTGTTTGATGTCATTGTACTTCTGACCATTTGGATGAAAGTATTGCAATGTATTGATGACAGAAATGTGATGCTCTAGTCAGGGAAAATATCACTTGAGGTGGAGGCAGCCAGTGTAAATGCACTCTAAGATGAGATGCAGGCTCTTAGAAATGGATGGGATTCTCTCCTCTCTGAGGCATCATTGATTGCTAATCAAATGGGGGTTCCACCTCAGTTTAGAAAAGAACTCAGCCGTGAGAAGAAGAGGAAGAGGTTCCAGGATGAGACCTCAGAGGAAGAAGGTCAGGAAGACAGTGCAGAAACAACATTTCGAAATACTGTATTTTTCACTGCCCTGGAGCAGATAATAAGTGACTTGGCCACTCGGTTCCAAACCATAGCCACTTTATCCTTCTACAGGGTCGCAGGCAAGCTGGAGCCTATCCCAGCTGACTACAGGCGAAAGGCAGGGTACACCCTGGATAAGTCGCCAGGTCATCACAGGGCTGACACATAGACACAGACAACCATTCACACTCACATTCACACCTACGGTCAATTTAGAGTCACCAGTTAACCTAACCTGCTTGTCTTTGGACTGTGGGGGAAATCGGAGCACCCGGAGGAAACCCACGCAGACAACATGCAAACTCCACACAGAAAGGCCCTCGCCGGCCCCAGGGCTCGAACCCAGGACATTCTTGCTGGGATGCGACAGCACTAACCACTACACCACCGTGCCGCCCCTGGGCAGATAAGTGACAGTACTATTTCTTCTCTGTGTTGGCCACTGATAATTAAGTACACAAGGGACCTCACACCTCAGTTTGAGAATGAAATCAGGCATCTTATTCAATATTTTCTGCTACTTTCCACTCTGACTGCACCTGTCTTTCTCTCCTAAATGCAATTTACTAATTGCAACTCCAGAGCATTTTTGGAGAGGGTTGCATTGCCCTTAGGATTTTTTGTACACTTCCATTTACTGTTGCTGGTAGAGAAAGGGTATTTAGTAAGCTGAAACTGATCAAGAGCTATCTGAGATCAACAATGGCTCAGGAGAGGCTGAATAATCTTGCAGTCCTTTCAATCAAAAGCAAGTTGGCTCTGTCACTTGACTGTAAAGAGCTGATCAATGATTTTGCTACCAAGAAGGTTCAGCGTTTGTCTTTTGGAATTTGAATCCTTGGTGTTAAAAATATTCTCGCGCTTCTGTTTTCGATGCATCCATTTGCAGGCAGCATGGTATGACCAAATTGTTGATGTAAAATTTATGAGCGTGTTAAATAAATGTTCCGCTCTATTGCACAACAAAGCACATAAGCCACTTTAAAAATGTATGTAGAGTATGTACAGTGGTTATCTAGCTCATTGTTGTTATTGTTCAAGTCTTTATTTAATAATTTATTTAATGTATAATTTAATTTATTTAATCAGTTGATGAATGTTGAGTTTTTCTCACTGGATTGTGGATTACTGTATTTCCAGTTTTTTTTTTGTTTGTTTGTTTTGTTTTGTTTTTTCTATTAAATTGGCACAGCCAAGAAAAAAAAACCCCGAATCATGTAATTTTCTTCTATGAATTAAATAATTATTCATCAACCTAGAAATGTAACTGCATATAATGAGTCAGTACATGAAGGAGACATCAGGATGAATTTGGAAATCTGTTTGAGACACCAAGGCCAGCCTACACAAAGTTTATACTTATCTACGAGCTCCAGCCTGGGGAGGTCTCGAACTAAAGACTGACACTGAGGGGTGAAAAGTAATATCAGGGTATGGACCTTGTGCGTGTGATGTCATGGTCACGTGATTATCTGTTTACACCGCCATATTGGGGATCACGCTTTCGCAAGTTTGATAGTGATACCCGCTGTCGCGATGTCTTCTTCTCAAGTCTGCCTCTCGACTTATGCTGAATCCCTGGATATCACAGCAAAAAATCATTATAGAGATAAGATTGCTGTCTTAGGGGTCGACCCATATATGATTAGTAAGAGTGAAACCAAATCTGTGCTTGATTGTTCAAGTAATGAGCTGCCAGACGTAAGTTACCCCGATGTATATCATTATCTAATCAACACACCAGGGGGTTACAGTGGTCAGTCACTAAAAGCCTACAAGTCACTAGAAGCTTACAGATATTTCTCCTCAGGATGGGTACGGAACGTGCTAGTTCATATGCGTGAAAAGCGTTTTGTTATTTCTTCACAGGTGCGTACCATACATTGACTTTTCAGAATAGATCTTATTTGCATATCGCTATTATCGAATCATGTAGCATGATACTGTTTTTTAATTAGTAGTAGTACTAGCTATTGTGTATAGATATTACTAGATCTACTACTAGTTTTAGTAATGGCAATGTAGAATGCCACGAGTCAAGGATTTAGGAAACATAAAATTGAAAATGCAAAAGCGTATCATGTTTATTACAAAAATGTATATTATTTATGCGCTATACTGAAACAGTTAATGTTACAGGGGTAGAAGCCACTTGCCTGACACAAAATGTTGGGCACACAATCTCGAGTGTTCGCTTGGTTCCCAGTCAACACGTTTAATGGCAGCAATCCACTTCTTCCTCCGCTCTTGATCAGTGGGGAACCGGTAAAATGATAAACCCTCCATGCTTTTTCTGTTTGAGCACCCGACTGCCACACAACAAGCCATTCTGACTGAAAATTTTAATCAATCTCCAAAAATTTCTACGTGTGAAGTGAGCTGCGGCTTGATACCCAATATGGCGGATCAACAAACTTGACCTCTGACCTATGATGTTGGTGCACAAGGTCCATAAACAAGGTCTGTGTCTTCTGTGATCAATTCAGTAGAGGTGTTCAGATCCAGTGGGTCATTACTGGTGTCTGACGAACTCAGATTTTGTTGAATGAATAACTCGCTAACACTAATAATTAATTAAAAGCACTAATAACACTTCCTCTGGATAAACTAAGGGAAGTGATTTATTTATTTATTTTTGCAGGGGTGGGTGAGGGGGGTGTTTATTATATTTTTTTTAGAGGGCCCAAAATTTCTAGCAGCGCCCCTGCATAGTAAATTGTAACATGTCTTTTAGTGTCGGAAATTCACTACAAAAGTAATACTGATGATTTTTGTAACAGAATATTGATTTGAGTTCAGTCTGAGTAACATCCAGGTTTACAGTTGTGATTAATACAATAGGTGTAACAGCATTTCCATAACCATCACACCAGTCCCCAATTCACCAATGAGTGAAAGCAACATGAAGCATTCCACTTACTCTCTTTTAAACATAAACGCTTTATAATTTAATTCGCATCCTCACTGTCGATACTTTCTCTTGAATATTATTATTATTATTATTATTATTATTATTATTTATAATGAATATATATAATATTAATATTATATATATTACGGTCCATAACAGATACTGAGACAGATGCTTTGGTGATTTGTTTATGATGTACATGAACAATAATGTGCAACAAAAGTGTTTCATGATTCAAAGGCTTTTATTAATAATTCAAAGCAGGACATTGCAGTGATACACACACTTAACACATATGTAAGTGATCATTAAGAAGAAGAGTTGAGTTAAACTGAGGAGTGTGTGAGTTCACATGTTAATAACACAAATGAAATGATGAAAGTGGGAGATTTGAGCAGTAAAGGCCACATGTAACACACAGTGAAGCAGTAGATGGTGAGCTGAGTAAAGTGTGTGTGAGCTCACAGCTCTGAGCACTGCTCTGTGTTCACTCTGCCCACCACAGTAGGTTGGTTGTCTTTGGAGGCCTCACAGGTCACCACCTTGTTCCTCCACTGCTCCGGGTGGAGGCTCAGCGTGCTGCTCCAGCTGTAGAGGCCGTCCGCGTGCAGAACGGCGGTGCTGCGGCTCTCCCCCGAGCTCCAGCTGCTCCCATCAACCTTCCAGCTCAGTGTCCAGTCCGAGGGGAAGCCCTTGTCGGCAACACACATGAGTGTGACCTTCTCCTGCTGCAGCTCCACACTGGAGGGAGGCAACACCGTCACACTGGGCTGAGTGACACCTACACACACACACACACACACACACACACACACACACACAGAGTTGAGACAGGAATGGACAGCTGTCAGTCACTCAGGCTTCGTTTCAGCTCACTGTGTGTTTCACTTCCCTTTATATCTTACAGAGCAGAACTGAGTTCAGTGGAGCATCACAAACGATTCACACTCAATTCAAACACTTTTACATCTTAGATCTATAATCATTTATATTACAGTTATCCCTGGACAGGAAAATTGAATTATACTGAGTATTCAGGAATTAAAAATATTAAACTCATTTTATAACATGAATAAGCCACATTTAAGATACAGAATATTTACCACTTAAGCAAATTCAGTTTTGCTTTCTACATTTAAATCTGTTTCAGGACTCACAGTCTCTAAGATATTAACTGGTGTTAAAATCATTCAACAAAAACATCACCTGTAATTTGCACAATGATATCTACTTCGCTTTTAGATTTAAATTATAATTAACCACAAGCACTATAATAAAATACATTAAGATTTAAATCATAATAAACAACCAGCAGTATAATCAAAGACATTTTTCAAACTTCTAAAATAATGGAAATTTGAGAAACAAAAGGATGTTACACAAAAATCACATCTCATTGAGTGGATGTGGAGGAAAAATACATGTAAAATATATTCTTTACACATTACAACATGAATCTGAACACACTCCATTTCAGTCATGAATCTGAACACACTCCATTTCAGTCATTAATCTGAACACACTCCATTTCAGTAATTAGTAAACAGGTTACTTACGGCCCACAGACAGTTTGGTTCCTCCACCAAAAGTCCACCACAGTGATACAAACAGGTTTAGCGGCCGTACAAAAACCCTGCTGCTCTAAACTCACTGCTCTCTCCATCCATTTAAACCTCTTATTACAAAACAGCTACAAAACACCAACTTCTGCTCACATCAGCTGATTAATACACTAACTCTCTGACTGTTTTACTACATTTTACTGTTTTTTTCTTTTTAAACACCAATAATGTCAATCTAAACTGAGGATGCAATTAGTGAGTGAGAAACACAAATAAATTACACAAAATAAAAGTTGAAATTTCACAAAATGTGGAATTGCAATTGCACAGGATTTACCCAGAATGCCTCATGGAGTAAAAATGCTGATGTACTCATGAGAAATTTACAATATATGACTGAATGTGTGGAGCTAAAGCGAGAATAATTCCTCCACTGCTTCTGTAGACTGATAGAAAGTTATGATATGATATTTAAATCCTACAATAATCTAAATATTAATTTACAGTCAAAAATATGAGTGTGTATTTACTCACTGCCAACACTGATGCTGCTTCTTCCACCATAAATCCACTACAGTGAGAAACTCATTAACATTCAGTACAAACACCATCCAGTGAAAGTTGAAGCTTCTCTCTCTAATTCACTTATTTATGCATCTTAGACCTCAAAGTGTTTTACAGAAAATCTCCATCTGACCCCACAAGTAAAATTCACACAATAACTCTGTAGTAGTGTGAGAATTACAGTAAGATTGGGGGAATGTGGTAAAGGTGTTTCCATACTTAGAGGACACTTTGCATTGGCAGCACATGCTTCAGTGCTCTGGGAGTGTTTATAGCGCTGTGACTTTAACACTTCATGACTGAGAGCTGCTGCTACAGCAACTTCACCCACAGCTACCATGACTTTGATCCCCGTCTTCATCTGGACACTGATCCTCTGGACTCAAGGTCAGACACGGCTTTGCCTTTTATCTTTACAGCAAACTGGTCAATACAATACATTTTTCAGGTTTGTCTCATGATTATTCTTTCAACAGTTTCTGTATCATATGTTTTTTTCAGAATGCAGAGGTCAAGCCACAGTAACTCAGACTCCTGCAGTGAAATCTGCTCTTCCAGGAGAAACAGTCACCATCAACTGTAGAACCAGTCAGGCAGTGGCTAAGGACTCATCTGGTGACTGGTTACACTGGTATCAGCAGAAACCTGGAGAAGCTCCTAAACTCCTGATTAAACTTGCGAATCAGCGAGAGTCAGGTTTTCCAGCTCGTTTCAGTGGCAGTGGATCTGGATCTGATTTCACTCTGACCATCAGTGGAGTCCAGACTGAAGATGCAGGAGATTATTACTGTCAGAGTTACCATTACATCAGTAGCAAAGACCTGTTCACACAGTGTTATAGAGTCGTACAAAAACCTCCCTCAGTCAGATTGTAGAGAGACTGCACTGCTGCAGCTGGGAGAGACTGCAGGTGCTGAGTTGGAGGATGTGATACGACACAATGACCCTCTGTGGAGGAGAGGAACCACACCACACTAACTCACAACTCACATTAGAAATCTCTCAATAATCATCACACCACACTGCACACAGTCCATCACATCCACTACTGTAAGATCAGTGGTTATGTGTTTTTCTCGATTATTATTTGTCATAACTCAAATAATTTGGTGGACAATTTTCTCTCTTTTTTCAGCTTCTATCACTAATCCTGCCTCAGTACAGTTTCTCTTTCTGACCTGATGTCAGTTACTGTTATTATTATTCACAGTGCCTTAGTTTATATCTCCATTTTCTTTCTCTTCTCTCTTTCCTGACCTCCTCCAACATGACCTTCTCCAACTGCCTCCCGACAAACAATAGTTTCAATGTTCTGGACCTGGTCTTCAGCCATTCTTCCTGAGCTCCCGTTATCATTGTTACCCCACTCTCCTTTTCAGATCATTACTTTGTATCCTGCATGTTTGTTCTCCCTGCCCTACCTCCCAGTTTCTATTTATACCTCTCCCTCTCTTCCTGAATCCTCCACACTTTCTCCTTTTCCTTCATGGCTTGCAGCATTTTGTTTCTGCACAGATCTCAACATGCCTGGCAGACATCTTGTCATAGATGGCAGTTCATCACCTGAAACTAAATCTCAACAAGACTGAGCTGTGCAGAAAACCTTGAGGTATTTTTGGACAACCAACAACCCTTCGTTTCTCATATTCCTCACCTAATTTGGCCATGCAGGTTTCTCATTTCGATCAGGAGAATCTGGGCAATTCTGCCCAATGAGGTCATTCAAGAGCTTGTTCAGTACTGTATTATCATGATATTAGTCTACTGTATTCTACACAAGTTTAATCCACTTGTATTTGGACTCAGAACTGAAGAACAGCTCAGACCGTGGCAGAGAGCTCACTTCTCTTAATATCCCAGTTAGTCCATGTAGGAAAAGCTAATGGCTACCGAGCTGACAGGTATACAGCCTCCTGACTCATTCAACAATGGATGTTTTGGATGCAGGCGCGCAGCTTGTGAACAGGCAAGGCAGGCAACTGCTTGCAGCCCCCTGGCCCAGGGGCCCCCAAGAGTCGGGGCCCGAGGGCTGTTTTATGTACTGAAATGTCTCAAAAATATATATATTTGAAAAAAAATTATGTTTGAAAAAACAATGACAGAGAGAATTGAAAAAGACAGCTTGCTCTCAACCGACCTCCCTGTTAAAAGTAAAGGTTAAATCAAATAAACAACAATGGGCGATTTACAATGACATCATCTCAGTAGGAAACCTCCCTAACGGGGCCCCACGTCAATCCCACCTCACGTTAACCTGTGTGATGTTAACGGACTGCAGTGGAAAAGAAGCTGAGGGAAAATGAAGAGGAGTTATCCATCTGGTAGTGAGAAGAGGAAGAAAAAAGAGAATGAAGAAAAAAGAAAGAAAGACAGTGGTAAGTGAAGCAGATAATGATATAAGCATAACATTAACAGTAAATGACTGCTGTTCCGGTCACTGTTGCCTCTGGAGAGAGAAGTTTCTCCTCCTTAAAACTCATCAAGACCTATCTCAGATCCACCATGTCACAGGAGAGACTTTCAGGGCTGGCTCTCATGTCTATAGAGCGCAGTGTATGAAGAGCTTTGGATCTGGAGGAAATAGTTTCTGCATTTGCTCTATCCAAAGCCTGTAGGCAGCATTTCTAGAGGCAGTGCTTACAGTACAAGGTGCTGAAGAGAATTGCGTACTTATATTTTGTACAAAGTTTATATGTGTTTTTTTCAAGTTATTTAAGCCATTTTATTGTTCCATTGTTTATTGTTGCACTGTACATGATGCTTTCTACTGATGTGAAAACTTGTTAATTTCAGCACAATTTAGTCTGCACTGATGTGGGTTATTTACAGTGTAATGTATATTTTATACTAAGTTTATATAGGCTATTTTTAAGTTATTTATTTTATTCATATTTTTATTGTATATTTTGTACTAAGTTTATATCGGCTATTTTTAAGTTATTTATTTTATTTATATTTTTATTGTATATTTTGTACTAAGTTTATATCGGCTATTTTGAAGTTATTTCTTTTATTTATATTTTTATTTTATATTTATGTGATGCCAAATTATTTACCATGTACTGTAACAACCTTGTTGTGATTTAGTTATTTATTTTGTTTTTTATTGTCCTTTACCATTGTATTTTCACATTTGGAATTTAAAAAACTTTGGTTTCATGCATTTTTCATTGGTGTCAGATTATTGATAACATATTGGTGATGAACACTGGTCAGAAGGGCCCCCTGGAAATTTTTGCTTGGGGCAACAACAGACTTTAGAATCACCTCTGTTTGGATGGAAACTGCAAATAACCTCCATGTTTGTGAACTTTTGTCAAACTCAATTTATTGGACTAACAACCACTATCTATACAGGATATAATGTTCAGCACAATGGAAAAGACGTTGTTGTTTTTTTCCTCTCTTCATGCTGTTCTCCCTCACTCTCTCCTCCACATGACCAGCTTCTTTCAATCCTGATCATGACCTTGACCTGGAAGAAAATATGGATAAAATCACAATAAATGAATGTGTAAACAGGTATTGCCCTGTCCTAAACAAGCACAAATAAATAATAAATATATGAACATTTCCCATTATCACACAAACTGAGAATTTCAGAGTGAACAAAAGCGAATATATTATGTTTCCTTTCCCACTGGATTACACTGATATTCTGAGTTTTATTCCTGAAAAGTAGCTGGATATCATTCAGTTTCAGATGAGTGAAGTTGTGAGAAAATGTATGAACACTAACCTGTTCCTTATCCAACCATAACCACTAATTTTTGGGACATTGTTCAGACCACACTGAAGAAGAGCCTTTATTTGTCACATGTATATTACAGCACAGTGATATTTCTTTACTTCATGTGTCCCAGCTTGTTAGGAAGCTGGGGTCAGCCATGATACAGCGCCCCTAAAGCAGAGAGGGTTAAGGGCCTTAATCAAGGGTCACTTGGCAGTGCTGAGGCTCGATCCCCTGACCTTCTGCTCTGTTACTCAGAGCCTTAACCACTGAACCTCTACTGCAACACAACAGAGAAACAAAACAGTTTCAAATCATATTTGCGACCTAGATACAAGAACAGTGATCCCTGAAAATACAGTATAGTTTAAAAAATACATATCCTGAATTTATTTAAAATTATTCACCTTTTCGTTTTACACACTTGTGCACATTTATATATGGAGACATTGTAACGTTGATTAACTCCGGACACATTCAGTTCAGTAAGACGTAGCGCAATACACAGATTTCCCATCCAGTTAATTAGTTTTTTTTTTTACCCCTGATTTCTAACTTGCTGTTTTATTGCTTTTGTCCAAAGAGATATACATTAAAGTGTCTAAAGCACATCTTATGTTCCAGGAAGTTTGCATGATCAGGACCTTCAGGATAGGAGCCTGATCTTACACACACACACACACACACACATGCATGCCTGAGACCCGTGAGATGGACAGCATTGTACTAGTCAGTCACAACAAATTGTTGGATTTATTTTTTATTTTGATGTCAGATGATGGTCTTGACTCTAAATTGAGCGTAGGTGTGAATGTGAGTGTGAATGGTTGTCTGTGTCTATGTGTCAGCCCTGTGATGACCTGGCGACTTGTCCAGGGTGTACCCCGCCTTTCTCCCGTAGTCAGCTGGGATAGGCTCCAGCTTGCCTGTGACCCTGTAGAAGGATAAAGCGGCTAGAGATTATGAGATGAGATGAGATGATGGTCTTGCAATTTTTTTTTTTTTTTTGTCTTGCTTAAAGTAGCGTTCCTGTTGGGCAGTTATTAAGCTTGAGGTTTGGACCTGAGTTTTAATCAGGTTGGATTGTCATTTTTATTTTCTGAGCAAGCTTCATTTACAGCTGTTCCACTGTCTTCCTGATTAATATCCACATACATGTGTGCACACACTGCCAGAGCTGGGTCAGAACGCGGCCATGCTGCTTTCTGGGGGTGGAGAGGAGCGTTGCATTTTTTTTTTTTTTTAGAATGAAAATGCCAATGGTTATTTTTCAGTTCAGTTGTGTGTCATTCTGTAAGATTCTACCAGGTTTTTATTCTCCAGGTTCTACAAGCTAGGCAGAAAATCCAGTCGGTTGTTTCAGAGGCAGCAGGTTTTGTAAGCGTTGTGGCAATAATACAGCAATGCATTGACAGAAAATGTTAATTTAATACTTCAGTATTTTTAAAAGCAAATACTTCAGTACATTAACTTAAGTAAAAAAATTGACTGTACAACTTTCACTTGTACCGGAGTAACATTTGACCAGTGGGATCTGTACTTTGACTTAAGGAATGAAGTTGCGTATTTTGTCCACGTCTGTTCATCAGTGTATTTTAAATGTACTTATTAGACTTTTCATGAGTTTAGGCATATTCTTACCAGTCACAGAAATAAGAAGTAAAAGTTCATTTGTATGAACTGTTCTGAGTCCCAGAATAGATCAACACTTTCAGCAGATGTTCATGGTTCTTCAGTCGAACTCACTCAAGCACAACACACAGCGCTGCCCTCGGCCTGCTGTTAAAGGTCTCATCTCATCTCATTATCTCTAGCCGCTTTATCCTGTTCTACAGGGTCGCAGGCAAGCTGGAGCCTATCCCAGCTGACGATGGGCAGAAGGCGGGGTACACCCTGGACAAGTCGCCAGGTCATCACAGGGCGCTTTTAAAGGTGCTGATCCAAATTACTGTCAAAGACACTTCACGACTGAAAATGGAGACATGCTTTCCACATTTAAGATTTATTTCAGTACAGCAGCACCACTGACACCACCTCAGTCTGCTAAGCGTGTTTTAAAGTGTAGACTTATTTTCTTGTGGACTTTACAGCGGCTCTTTCAGAATGAGGTCATCTAAGTGGTGTCATGGTGGGAGACGGTACAGCCGAACACCTCGGACTCTTCCCAGAATTCTTTGAAGAGGGTCAGGATTCTTCTGTTCTTCTGTGCTGGTCAGAACCCCCTCGTTCACCTCGGCACCATCCATGGTGCAGCTCAGCAGCGCCCCCTGTGGAGAATAGGCTGAGAGCAGGCAGAGCAGCGAGGCCGATTCCTCAGAGAGCTGCAGAGAGGAGGGAGGTAGCAGAGACACGGAGGAGTTCACCATTGGACCATTACATTACATTACAGGCATTTAGCTTATCGAGAACGATGTACAACATGCCCAGAGAGCCTGGGGAGCAGTTGGTGATTAGCTGCCTTGCTCAAGGGCATTTCAGCTATTTCTGATGGGCCAGGGAATGGAACCAGCAACCTTTTGGTCCCAAATCTAAACATCGCTAAACATTTGCTAAGCGTTAGGCCACAGCTTCTCCCAGTTGGTGCTCTGGTGCAGTCAGAAAAATGTGGAGCTAAACATGCTAAAGATCTCATCTCATTATCTCTAGCCACTTTATCCTTCTACAGGGTCGCAGGCAAGCTGGAGCCTATCCCAGCTGACTACGGGCAAAAGGCGGGGTACACCCTGGACAAGTCGCCAGGTCATCACAGGGCTGACACATAGACACAGACAAGCATTCACACTCACACCTATGGTCAATTTAGAGTCACCAGTTAACCTAACCTGCATGTCTTTGGACTGTGGGGGTAACCGGAGCAAACCCATGCGGACAACATGCAAACTCCACACAGAAAGGCTCTCGCCGGCCCCGGGGCTCGAACCCAGGACCTTCTTGCTGTGAGGCGATAGCGCTAACCACTACACCACCGTGCCGCCCACATGCTAAAGATGGTGGAGATAATAGTGAACATCAGGAGACACCCCTCTGCAATGCTCCCCCTCACAATTTTCAGCAGTACTGTGTCAACCATAAAGACATTTCAGTTCCTGGGAAAAACCATTTCACAAGACTTGAAGTGGGAATGCAACATCAACTCCATCCTTAAAAAAAGCCCAGCAGAGGATGTACTTTTAGCAGCAACTCAGAAAGTACGGTATGTCACAGGAGCTGCTGACACAGTTGTACACCGCTGTCACTGAATCCGTCCTGTGCACATCCATAACAGTCTGGTTCGGAGCAGCCTCAAAACAGGACAGGAACAGACTGCAGTGAACAGTAAGGTTAGCAGAAAGGATCATCGGTGCTCCCCTGCCCAGTCTCCAGGATTTGTACATTTCATGAACCAGGAAGTATGCTGAGAAATTCATGAAGGACACCTCACACCCTGGTCACAACCTGTTCCAGCTCCTCCTCTCCAGCAGGTGCTATAGAGCATTGAGAACCAGAACCACCACACATAAGAGCAGCTTTTTCCCCTGTGCCATCAACCTCATAAATATACCTGAACCATCCTTGCCATTATATTAGTGTACAATTTTTACCTCCTGTAACATGCTCTTGTTTGCACTACTACACTGCACTCTGTGGACTCTGACTGTGTGATGTGTGTATTTGTTGTATATTGTGTATTTTCTGTAATATATCCTGCACATTGTCTGTACATTGTGTACCATTGATATTGTTGATAGCATATATATTTATAATGTATACTGCAAATTGTAGATATTACAGATATTTGGATCCATAATATATTGTAGATATTGTTTTACTTGTGGTTAGATTTACAGAACACATCTGTCTGATTAAAGATTTCTTCATTGGTTAGTTTTCTTTGTCACTCTGGTGTTTAAACTCAGTGATGTTTCAGTAAAACTGTCTGACTCTGGAGCACAGTGTACTGTACACACTGCAGGAGACTGGAGGAGAAATAACACCAAATGATGGATTAGTGATGAGATTCATCTCTACAGTCAGAAAAAAAACAATATACATGATCTACGGCGGCACGGTGGTGTAGTGGTTAGCGCTGTCGCCTCACAGCAAGAAGGTCCTGGGTTTGAGCCCCGTGGCCGGCGAGGGCCTTTCTGTGTGGAGTTTGCATGTTCTCCCCGTGTCTGCGTGGGTTTCCTCTGGGTGCTCCGGTTTCCCCCACAGTCCAAAGACATGCAGGTTAGGTTAACTGGTGACTCTAAATTGACCGTAGGTGTGAATGTGAGTGTGAATGGTTGTCTGTGTCTATGTGTCAGCCCTGTGATGACCTGGCGACTTGTCCAGGGTGTACCCCGCCTTTCGTCCATAGTCAGCTGGGATAGGCTCCAGCTTGCCTGCGACCCTGTAGAAGGATAAAGCGGCTAGAGAATCAGTCAAAAATATGAGTGTGTATTTACTCACTGCCAACATTGATGCTGCTTCTTCCACCATAAATCCACTACAGTGAGAAACTCATTAACATTCAGTACAAACACCATCCAGTGAAAGTTGAAGCTTCTCTCTCTAATTCACTTATTTATGCATCTTAGACCTCAAAGTGTTTTACAGAAAATCTCCATCTGACCCCACAAGTAAAATTCACACAATAACTCTGTAGTAGTGTGAGAATTACAGTAAGATTGGGGGAATGTGGTAAAGGTGTTTCCATACTTAGAGGACACTTTGCATTGGCAGCACATGCTTCAGTGCTCTGGGAGTGTTTATAGCGCTGTGACTTTAACACTTCATGACTGAGAGCTGCTGCTACAGCAACTTCACCCACAGCTACCATGACTCTGATCCCCGTCTTCATCTGGACACTGATCCTCTGGACTCAAGGTCAGACACGGCTTTGCCTTTTATATTTTAAACAAACTGGTCAAGACAATACATTTTTCAGGTTTGTCTCATGATTATTCTTTCAACAGTTTCTGTATCATACGTTTTTTTTTTTCAGAATGCAGAGGTCAAGTCACAGTAACTCAGACTCCTGCAGTGAAATCTGCTCTTCCAGGAGAAACAGTCACCATCAACTGTAGAACCAGTCAGGCAGTGACTAAGGACTCATCTGGTGACTGGTTACACTGGTATCAGCAGAAACCTGGAGAAGCTCCTAAACTCCTGATTAAACTTGTGAATCAGCGACAGTCAGGTTTTCCAGCTCGTTTCAGTGGCAGTGGATCTGGATCTGATTTCACTCTGACCATCAGTGGAGTCCAGACTGAAGATGCAGGAGATTATTACTGTCAGAGTGTACATTACATCAGTAGCAAAGACCTGTTCACACAGTGTTATAGAGTCGTACAAAAACCTCCCTCAGTCAGATTGTAGAGAGACTGCACTGCTGCAGCTGGGAGAGACTGCAGGTGCTGAGTTGGAGGATGTGATACGGCACAATGACCCTCTGTGGAGGAGAGGAACCACACCACACTAACTCACAACTCACATTAGAAATCTCTCAATAATCATCACACCACACTGCACACAGTCCATCACATCCACTACTGTAAGATCAATAGTTTCCCAGGTCTCTCAGTCGTGGTGTTACCTGTCACACCTGAAACATCTTTAGAAAGAAGAACAGCTTTAGAGATAACAGATCCGAATCTGCACTGATGGCTGGTTGTGATATTGAATACGGGCTATATCCAATTTTACTCCTCATGTCTCACTTGCTGTTACTATTATGAAGCAATTAGAGATGAGCCTTATGACACTCACTGTGACACTCAGTGAGTCTCATTATATAAGCATAAATAAGACATACACACTCATTAAAATACACAAAGACATCAAGTTTAAATCAAGTGATTAATGTCTGTAATTTTTCTTGCTGTTTGAGGAGCCATGTGTTTGATCAGTGTTCATGGTGTCCTGACATTGACTACCTCACAGGTTCCTAACCCTGGTTTACCCCTTGTCCACCCCAGGATCCCCTGTCTTGCACATTTCAACACTTTCCCTGCACTCAACACACCTCGTTTAATGTTTACACTAATTAACAGTGCTTGTTGGTTTGAGTGAGTGTGTTAGTGCAGGTAAAAGAGTAAAATGTGCAGGACAGGGGACACTCTAGGACCAGGCACAGGAAGTTGTGGACATTCAAATAAACTCTCATTCCATACTGACAGGGGTGGTGTTGGGGGGGGGTATGTCTATTCTTAGGGCCAAACACTGTCTGGGGCCCTCAGGACTCAATACTAATATTATCATGTGTAAGATAATTTAATAAAAAAATATTTCTTTCAGAATGTTATCTCTTAAAATGAGCAAATTTTCTTCTTGTTTGGTTTTCCATTTTTCGCAAAATTATTAGACTAGATAGTCTTTATATTTCACCCTGTCCCTATTCATTACATGGTACAGTCTTGCGTAGGCAGAGCCAGAGCATGACACCACGTTAGGTTTGTTGTTTTCAAATCAAGCACTAAAGTCAGTTGCGCACAATACAGGTAGAATTGATGGTGAGTCATCACTAGATTGAAACCATCATGAAGAAGTCGGGTTACCAGAAATGTAAAGAGAGGCAGCAGAAAGCTGAGGGAGAGAGAAAAAGGACTGACAGTTAGTCACCCAGTTTTTCTTGAAGAAAGGTAGCTGATACGTTTATTCACTCTTTTTCCTTTGGTGGCTATTAACCTCACATGCTAATGTTAATGCTACAGAAGATTATTATTGTGGCTTAACCACTTTTTGGATGACCAAGCTAACAACTTAATTTCCAATGCAGTGACATTTTTCTTAAATATTTCATCGGTTACCTTTATTGCCACTGAAAATGAGATGAGTAATGAATGTAATTTTGGTCTGCAAAGAGCTCAGTGAATTTGTTAGCCCACTATACAGCTAGTGTGCCACCTAAGTTAAAATGCATGCTAATAAATAGCTTGTTCACAAATGACATCTTCACTCAACATGCACAGATGCAGCCTCAGGATTAGGGAACCCTGCCTCAACCCCCCTCCCAGTTGAAGCAGAAGGAGGTGAGCAGTATTTTGTTTATAATGTATTTACAGATAAATCTATGAATAATGAGTGGCATGGTGGTCTAGTGGTTAGCACTGTTGCCTCACAGCAAGAAGGTCCTGGGTTCGAGCCCAGTAGCCGACAAGGGCCTTTCAGTATGGAGTTTGCATGTTCTTCCAATGTGTGTGTGGGTTTCCTCCAGGTGCTCTGGTTTCCCCCACAGTCTAAAGACATGCAGGTTAGGCTAATTGGTGGCTCTAAATTGACCATAGATGTGAGTGTGAATGGTTGTTTGTCTCTATGTGTCAGCCCTGCGATGACCTGGTGACTTGTCCTCTTGCCCATGTGTGCTGGAATAGGCTCCTGCGACCCTGTACAGGATAAGCGGTTATAGATAATGGATGGATGGATCTGTAAATAAAGGGCTTTGGGGTTAAGGCTCATGCAGACTGATTTTTCGTATTTATGTTGCATTAATCAAGTGAGCAGCTACTGTAGCTATAGCAAACAAGTACAATTTTAGCTGATAACGTTCATATAGAAATTCCAATAATGAAATGGACAACTGGCATATGAAATGAACAAAAACTAGCTAAAAAGACTGTTAGATAGCTTGACTTAAGATGTAAAGGGAATAACGCCATTGTCACTTTTAAGATCACCCTTTTAAAAAACTTTTTTCCCTTTTTGATCAACTAACCTTACTAACGAAGCATGCAGCTCATTCCATCCAAGTTCATAATACATACACATGGTTCTCAAAACATGCTGTGTTAGTACAATTATATGACAGATTCAGAATTATGTACCTTATGGATACTTTGGAGCCAAGGCCCTCTTCAAGCCATGATGCAGCCCGAGAGGAGGCCAGAGATATTCACAAAGAAAAAGAGGCTAAGAATGACAGTGCAAGTAGTGACAGCAGCACAGATGAGGAGGAGGAAGCAGTGAAGAGCAAAAAACAAAGTGAGGCTGAGATCAGGGACATTTCAGTCACTGAGTCACATACACTGGTTTCAGAACTAGATGATCTGCTGTCAGTTGAGCCAGGCTTGTGACCAGCAAAATTAAGCGACAGTGACAGGGCAACTATTGTTAGAAAATTGGCAACAAGGGAAGACAAAGAAATACCGAAAGATTCAGAGGGAAAGCCATTTCCAGACTACTTGAAATACCCCAAGGCACCAAACAGCAGAGAAAAGGTTAAAAGGGACTGGTTAGTTCATAGTGACAGTGCAAATGCTCTTTTTTGCATTCCTTGTGCTCTTTTTTCACATGGATTAAAATGGCCTTCTCATAGCGCTCTGAATAAGGACCACGGGTACAAGATGTGTGATGTTAAGTGGTGCTGCATGTACATTGCTGGAGTGCACAGATTGATGCTGTTTAACATGGAGCAAAACCTGATGTCATTGAGGCCCTTGGCTCCATACTCAGCTCATGCAGTCTCACAAGTGAGGCTAGACCTGAAGCTGTTGGTCTAAGGAAGTACTTTATGTTGTTTGATGTCATTGTACTTCTGACCATTTGGATGAAAGTATTGCAATGTATTGATGACAGAAATGTGATACTCCAGTCAGGGAAAATATCACTTGAGGTGGAGGCAGCCAGTGTAAATGCACTCTAAGATGAGATGCAGGCTCTTAGAAATGGATGGGATTCTCTCCTCTCTGAGGCATCATTGATTGCTAATCAAATGGGGATTCCACCTCAGTTTAGAAAAGAAGTCAGCCGTGAGAAGAAGAGGAAGAGGTTCCAGGATGAGACCTCAGAGGAAGCAGGTCAGGAAGACAGTGCAGAAACAACATTTCGAAATACTGTATTTTTCACTGCCCTGGAGCAGATAATAAGTGACTTGGACACTCGGTTCCAAACCATAGCAAATATTGTCGAAGAATTTGCAGCCACACATGAAGTTGGGCAGATAAGTGACAGTATTGTTTCTTCTCTGTGTTGGCCACTGATAATTAAGTATGCAAGGGACCTCACACCTCAGTTTGAGAATGAAATCAGGCATCTTATTCAATATTTTCTGCTACTTTCCACTCTGACTGCACCTGTCTTTCTCTCCTAAATGCAATTTACAAATTGCAACTCCAGAGCGTTTTTGGAGAGGGTTGCATTGCCTTTAGGATTTTTTGCACACTCCCATTTACTGTTGCTGGTAGAGAAAGGGTATTTAGTAAGCTGAAACTGATCAAGAGCCATCTGAGATCAACAATGGCTCAGGAGAGGCTGAATAATCTTGCAGTCCTTTCAATCAAAAGCAAGTTGGCTCTGTCACTTGACTTTAAAGAGCTGATCAATGATTTTGCTACCAAGAAGGTTCAGTGTTTATCTTTTGGAATTTGAATCCTTGGTGTTAAAAATATTCTCGCGCTTCTGTTTTCGATGCATCCATTTGCAGGCAGCATGGTATGACCAAATTGTTGATGTAAAATTTATGAGCGTGTTAAATAAATGTTCCCCTCTGTTGCACAACAAAGCACATAAGCCACTTTAAAAATGCATGTAGAGTATGTACAGTGGTTATCTAGCTCATTGTTGTTATTGTTCAAGTCTTTATTTAATAATTTATTTAATGTATAATTAAATTTATTTAATCAATTGATGAATGTTGAGTTTTTCTCACTGGATTGTGGATTACTGTATTTCCAGGTGTTTTTTTTTTTTTAAATTAAATTGGCACAGCCAAGAAAAAAAAAAACGAATCATGTAATTTTCTTCTCTGAATTAAATTATTATTCATCAACCTAGAAATGTAACTGCATATAATGAGTCAGTACATGAAGGAGACATCAGGATAAATTTGGAAATCTGTTTGAGACACCAAGGCCAGCCTACACAAAGTTTATACTTATCTATGAGCTCCAGCCTGGGGAGGTCTCGAACTAAAGACTGACACTGAGGGGTGAAAAGTAATATCAGGGTATGGACCTTGTGCGTGTGACGTCATGGTCACATGATTATCTGTTTACACCGCCATATTGGGGATAACGCTTTCGCAAGTTTGATAGTGATACCCGCTGTCGCGATGTCTTCTTCTCAAGTCTGCCTCTCGACTTATGCTGAATCCCTGGATATCACAGCAAAAAATCTTTATAGAGATAAGATTGCTGTCTTAGGGGTCGACCCATATATGATTAGTAAGAGTGAAACCAAATCTGCGCTTGATTGTTCAAGTAATGAGCTGCCAGACGTAAGTTACCCTGATGTATATCATTATCTAATCAACACGCCAGGGGGTTACAGTGGTCAGTCACTAAAAGCCTACAAGTCACTATAAGCTTACAGATATTTCTCCTCAGGATGGGTACGGAACGTGCTAGTTCATATGCGTGAAAAGCGTTTTGTTATTTCTTCACAGGTGTGTACCATACATTGACTTTTCAGAATAGATCTTATTTGCATATCACTATTATCGAATCATGTAGCATGATACTGTTTTTTAATTATTAGTAGTACTAACTATTGTGTATAGATATTACTAGATCTAGTTTTAGTAATGGCAATGTAGAATGCCATGAGTCAAGGATTTAGGAAACATAAAAATTGAAAATGCACAAGCGTATCATGTTTATTACAAAAAATGTATATTATTTACGCGTTATACTGAAACAGTTAACGTGACAGGGGTAGAAGCCACTTGCCTGACACAAAATGTTGGGCACACAATCTCGAGTGTTCGCTTGGTTCCCAGTCAACACGTTTAACGGCAGCAATCCACTTCTTCCTCCGCTCTTGATCAGCGGGGAACCGGTAAAATGATAAACCCTCCATGCTTTTTCTGTTTGAGCACCCGACTGCCACACAACAAGCCATTCTGACTGAAAATTTTAATCAATCTCCAAAAATTTCCACGTGTGAAGTGAGCTGCGGCTTGATACCCAATATGGTGGATAAACAGACTTGACCTCTGACCTATGATGTTGGTGCACAAGGTCCATAAACAAGGTCTGTGTCTTCTGTGATCAATTCAGTAGAGGTGTTCAGATCCAGTGGGTCATTACTGGTGTCTGACAAACTCAGATTTTGTTGAATGAATAACTCGCTAACACTAATAATTAATTAAAAGCAGTAATAACACTTCCTCTGGATAAACTAAGGGAAGTGATTTATTTTTTTAATTATTTATTTATTTTTGCAGGGGTGGGTGAGGGGGGTGTTTATTATATTTTTTAGAGGGCCCAAAATTTCTAGCAGCGCCCCTGCATAGTAAATTGTAACATGTCTTTTAGTGTCGGAAATTCACTACAAAAGTAATACTGATGATTTTTGTAACAGAATATTGATTTGAGTTCAGTCTGAGTAACATCCAGGTTTACAGTTGTGATTAATACAGTAGGTGTAACAGCATTTCCATAACCATCACACCAGTCCCCAATTCACCAATGAGTGAAAGTAACAAGAAGCATTCCACTTACTCTCTTTTAAACATAAACGCTTTATAATTTAATTCACATCCTCACTGTCGATACTTTCTCTTGATTATTATTATTATTATTATTATTATTATTATTATTATTTGTCTTTATAATGAATATATATAATATTAATATTATATATATTACGGTCCATAACAGATACTGAGACAGATGCTTTGGTGATTTGTTTATGATGTACATGAACAATAATGTGCAACAAAAGTGTTTCATGATTCAAAGGCTTTTATTAATAATTCAAAGCAGGACATTGCAGTGATACACACACTTAACACACATCTAAGTGATCATTAAGAAGAAGAGTTGAGTTAAACTGAGGAGTGTGTGAGCTCACATGTTAATAACACAAATGAAATGATGAAAGTGGGACATTTGAGCAGTAAAGGCCACATGTAACACACAGTGAAGCAGTAGAAGGTGAGCTGAGTAAAGTGTGTGTGAGCTCACAGCTCTGAGCACTGCTCTGTGTTCACTCTGCCCACCACAGTAGGTTGGTTGTCTTTGGAGGCCTCACAGGTCACCACCTTGTTCCTCCACTGCTCCGGGTGGAGGCTCAGCGTGCTGCTCCAGCTGTAGAGGCCGTCCGCGTGCAGAACGGCGGTGCTGCGGCTCTCCCCCGAGCTCCAGCTGCTCCCATCAACCTTCCAGCTCAGTGTCCAGTCCGAGGGGAAGCCCTTGTCGGCCACACACGAGTGTGACCTTCTCCTGCTGCAGCTCCACACTGGAGGGAGGCAACACCGTCACACTGGGCTGAGTGACACCTACACACACACACACACACACACACACACACACACACACAGAGTTGAGACAGGAATGGACAGCTGTCAGTCACTCAGGCTTCGTTTCAGCTCACTGTGTGTTTCACTTCCCTTTATATCTTACAGAGCAGAACTGCGTTCAGTGGAGCATCACAAACGTTTCACACTCAGTTCAAACACTTTTACATCTTAGATCTATAATCATTTATATTACAGTTATCCCTGGACAGGAAAATTGAATTATACTGAGTATTCAGTAATTAAAATCTGAAGCTCATTTTATAACATGAATAAGCCACATTTAAAATACAGAATATTTACCACTTAAGCAAATTCAGTTTTGGTTTCTACATTTAAATCTGTTTCAGGACTCACAGTCTCTAAGATATTAAATGTCGTTAAAGTCATTCAACAAAAATGTCATCTGTAATTTGCACGATATCTACTTTGCTTTTAGATTTAAATTATAATTAACTACCGGCAATATAATCAAAGACATTTTTCAAACTTCTAAAATAAGGGAAATTTGAGAAACAGAAGGACGTGATACAAAAATCACATCTGATCTGGATTTGGAGGAAAAATAAATCTAAAATATATTCTTTACACATTACACCATGAATCTGAACACACTCCATTTCAGTCATTAATCTGAACACACTCCATTTCAGTCATTAATCTGAACACACTCCATTTCAGTCATTAATCTGAACACACTCCATTTCAGTAATTAGTAAACAGGTTACTTACGGCCCACAGACAGTTTGGTTCCTCCACCAAAAGTCCACCACAGTGATACAAACAGGTTTAGCGGCCGTACAAAAACCCTGCTGCTCTAAACTCACTGCTCTCTCCATCCATTTAAACCTCTTATTACAAAACAGCTACAAAACACCAACTTCTGCTCACATCAGCTGATTAATACACTAACTCTCTGACTGTTTTACTACATTTTACTGTTTTTTTCTTTTTATCCACCAAGAGTGTCAATCTAAACTGAGGATGCAATTAGTGAGTGAGAAACACAAATAAATTACAAAAAATAAAAGTTGAAATTTCACAAAATGTAGATCTGTAATTGCACAGGTTTTACCCAGAATGCCTCATGGAGTAAAAATGCTGATGTACTCATGAGAAATTTACAATATATGACTGAATGTGTGGAGCTAAAGTGAGAATAATTCCTCCACTGCTTCTGTAGACTGATAGAAAGTTATGATATGATATTTAAGTCCTACAATAATCTAAATATTAATTTACAGTCAAAAATATGAGTGTGTATTTACTCACTGCCAACATTGATGCTGCTTCTTCCACCATAAATCCACTACAGTGAGAAACTCATTAACATTCAGTACAAACACCATCCAGTGAAAGTTGAAGCTTCTCTCTCTAATTCACTTATTTATGCATCTTAGACCTCAAAGTGTTTTACAGAAAATCTCCATCTGACCCCACAAGTAAAATTCACACAATAACTCTGTAGTAGTGTGAGAATGACAGTAAGATTGGGGGAATGTGGTAAAGGTGTTTCCATACTTAGAGGACACTTTGCATTGGCAGCACATGCTTCAGTGCTCTGGGAGTGTTTATAGCGCTGTGACTTTAACACTTCATGACTGAGAGCTGCTGCTACAGCAACTTCACCCACAGCTACCATGACTTTGATCCCCGTCTTCATCTGGACACTGATCCTCTGGACTCAAGGTCAGACACTGCTTTTCCTTTTATATTTTAAACAAACTCTTCAAGACAATACATTTTTCAGGTTTGTCTCATGATTATTCTTTCAACAGTTTCTGTATCATACTTTTTTTTTCAGAATGCAGAGGTCAAGTCACAGTAACTCAGACTCCTGCAGTGAAATCTGCTCTTCCAGGAGAAACAGTCACCATCAACTGTAGAACCAGTCAGGCAGTGTCCAAGGACTCATCTGGTGACCGGTTACACTGGTATCAGCAGAAACCTGGAGAAGCTCCTAAACTTCTGATTAAATATGTAAATCAGCGAGTGTCAGGTTTTCCAGCTCGTTTCAGTGGCAGTGGATCTGGATCTGATTTCACTCTGACCATCAGTGGAGTCCAGACTGAAGATGCAGGAGATTATTACTGTCAGAGTTACCACAGTGGGAATGTGTTCACACAGTGTTATAGAGTCGTACAAAAACCTCCCTCAGTCAGATTGTAGAGAGACTGCACTGCTGCAGCTGGGAGAGACTGCAGGTGCTGAGTTGGAGGATGTGATACGACACAAGTTCACAACTCACAGTCGAAATCTTTCAATAACCATGATGATTATGAAAAGTGAGTATATAGTAAGCTATATTTCAATTAAATTAGTTCAGCAACGAAAGATGTAGGATTAGACTTCGAGGCTTTTTTGAATTTTTCCTGCTATATTTTCACTCAGTCCTCCTTTGAGCCCAACACCGAATTGGTTCAGAAAAAGGAAATATGGCTAATCATTTCGAAGGCCATTGTTCTGAAAAACTTAGATGAAGCTGTTGACTGTTTGCCCATTTCTGGTACATCACACACTGACATTACTGACCCTAAAGTGTATACCATGTCAGTTGCATAAGTATTCACACACACTGCACTTTTCCACATTTTCTAGTGTTACAGCCGAGAACTGAAATGCACTTAAGTGGGACTAAAGGTCATGAAGCTACACAAAACCTCCCACATTACTGAAGTTTGGGGAAAATCAGTCAAGATTCTTATGAGTTAATTAACTCTAAATTAGGCAGCACGGTGGTGTAGTGGTTAGCACTGCCGCCTCAAACCAAGAATGTCCGGGAGGGTTTGAGCCCCGTGGCCGGCGAGGGCCTTTCTGTGCGGATTTTGATGTTCTCCCCGTGTCCACGTGGGTTTCCTCCGGGTGCTCCGGTTTCCCCCACAGTCCAAAGACATGCAGGTTAGGTTAACTGGTGACTCTAAATTGACCGTAGGTGTGAATGTGAGTGTGAATGGTTGTCTATGTGTCAGCCCTGTGATGACCTGGCGACTTGTCCAGGGTGTACCCCGCCTTTCGCCCGTAGTCAGTTGGGATAGGCTCCAGCTTGCCTGCGACCCTGTAGAAGGATAAAGCGGCTCAAGATAATGAGATGAGATGAGACACTTGTACACATTTATATATGGAGACATTGTAACATTGATTAGCGACGGCCACATTCACTCCAGTAAGACACAGATTTCCCATCCAGTTAATTTGTTTTGTTTTTTTTGTCCCTGAATTCTAATTTGCTGTTTTATTGCTTTTATCCAAGGAGATATACATTAAAGTGTCTAAAGCATATCTTATGTTCCAGGAAGTTTGCATGATCAGGACCTTCAGGAGAAGAGACTGATCTCTCTCTCTCTCTCTCTCTCTGTACAATTGGAAGAGATTTTAGGTCTTGAATCAGACTCAATGACTGCCTCGATATGTCATTCCCCCCATCAATCTGTCAACATTTTGTCTTTCAGTGTCTTCACTCCTGTCATAGTTTATGACTATTTTTATGTTTTCTCAGAGATCAGATTATTCTTCAGTATATTTAAAATGTACTTGTTAGATTTTTCATGAGTTTAGGCAGATTCTTCCCAGTCAGAGAAATAAGAAGTAACAGTTCATTTGCATGAACAGTTCTGAGTCCCAGAATAGATCAACACTTTCAGCAGATGTTCATGGTTCTTCAGTCGAACTCACTCAAGCACAACACACAGCGCTGCACTCGACCTGCTGTTAAAGGTGCCGATCCAAATCACTGTCAAAGACACTTCACGACTGAAAAAGGAGACATGCTTTCCACATTTAAGCTTTATTTCAGTACAGATACACCACTGACTCCACTCCAGTCTTCTAAATATGTTTTAAAGTGTACACTTCTATTCTAGTGGACTTTACAGCGGCTCTTTCAGAACGAGGTGATCTGAGTGGTGTTGTGGTGGGAGATGGTACAGCCGAACACCTCGGACTCTTCCCAGCATTCTTTGAAGAGGGTCAGGGTGCTGAAGGGTCCTTCTGTTCTTCTGTGCTGGTCAGAACCCCCTCATTCACCTCGACACCATCAATGGTGCAGCTCAGTAGCGCCCCCTGTGGAGAATAGGCTGAGAGCAGGCAGAGCAGCGAGGCCGATCCTTCAGAGAGCTGCAGAGAGGAGGGAGGGAGCAGAGACACGGAGGAGTTCACCACCGGACCAGCTGGAGAACACACACACACAGTGTCAATGTGGTTATATTTACAGAACACAATTGTCTGATTAAATGTTTTTTTCATTGGTTAGTTTTCTTTGTCACTCTGATGTTTAAACTCAGTGATGATTCAGTAAACCTGTCTGACTCTGGAGCGCAGTGTACTGTACACACTGCAGGAGACTGGAGGAGAAATAACACCAAATGATGGATTAGTGATGAGATTCATCTCTCCAGTCAGAAAAAAAACAACAACATGATCCATAAAGATAGTAAGGAAAGAACTTTTTATTGCTGCTCACCTCTAAATCTCCTCTGTAGTCAGTCTGAATCCTGATGGAATTAAAGTGAAAGACTCAACTTCTGTCATTTCTCTACTACATTTATACACCTGTAATTTCCAGGAAATCTCTCATTTTGACTTTCTGATCAGTGAAAGTTTAAACTTCTCTCTCTCTCACTCACTTTTATGCATATTAGATCTACAGTGGTGCTTGAAAGTTTGTGAACCCTTTAGAATTTTCTATATTTCTGCATAAATATGACCTAAAACATCATCAGATTTTCACACAAGTCCGAAAAGTAGATAAAGAGAACCCAGTTAAACAAATGAGACAAAAATATTATACTTTTTCATTTATTTATTGAGGGAAATGATCCAAAATTACATATCTGTGAGTGGCAAAAGTATGTGAACCTCTAGGATTAGCAGTTAATTTGAAGGTGAGATTAGAGTCAGGTGTTTTCAATCAGTGGGATGACAATCAGGTGTGAGTGGGCACCCGGTTTTATTTAAAGAACAGGGATCTATCAAAGTCTGATCTTCACAACACATTTCTGGAAGTGTATCGTGGCACGAACAAAGGAGATTTCTGAGGACGTCATAAAAAGCGTTGTTGATGCTCATCAGGCTGAAGAAGGTTACAAAACCATCCAAACACACCTCGTTTAACGCTTCAGCTAATTAACCGTGCTTGCTGAGTTGAGTGAGTGTGTTAGTGCAGGTAAAACATTAAAATGTGTAGGACAGGGGACACTCCTTACATCTAAAGTGCTAATTGTTAATGAACTTATTACTGATCAGGAGTTTAATGTACTGTTTTTAACTGAAACATGGATGAAGCCAAATGAATATAGAGCATTAAATGAAGCGAGTCCTCCTGGATACAGTTATATACACCTGCCTCGTCTAACTGGCAGAGGACGAGGTGGCGCAGTTATCTATAATGATTATCTAGGTGTAGCACATAAACCTGGTGATAAATTTAATACATTTGAAGTTCTTCATACTAATATAATGTATGCAAAATAAGTCTACCCAGTTAATTCCGTTACTTATTATTTACAGGCCCCCGGGGCCATATTCTGAGTTTCTTTCTGAATTTGCAGATTTTATGTCAGACCTGGTTATTTCCTTAGCCAAAGCTTTAGCTGTCGGAGATTTTAATATTCACTTCAATAACCCAGAAGACCCTTTGAAAACAGCGTTTGTGTCCATTTTAGATTCAGTAGGGGTTAATCAGAATGTCATAGGACCAGTGGTGATCACTCCCTCGATCTAATACTAACATTCGGGTTAAACATAGAAAATATAGTCATACTTCCACAGTCTGAAGTTCTCAGATCATTATCTCATCTCATTCATAATATGTCTGAGTAATAATATATGCACCTCACCACGCTACTGTATTAAACATACATTCACATCAACTACTGCACAGAGCTTTATAAATGATCTCCCAGAGTTATCAACTTTGATTGGGTCACTGTCAGCCCCTGCAGAACTCGATCAGGCAACTGAATGCTTAACGTCAACATTCCGCTATACTTTAGATAATGTAGGTCCTCTTAAAAGGAAAATGATCAGAGAGAAAAAATTAGCACCCCGGTATAATGATGACGCACTTTAAAACAGACCACTCAAAAATTGCAATGTAAATGGTGTCAAACAAAATTGGTAGCGTTCAAATTAGCTTAGAAGAAGAGCCTCCTGAAGTATAGAAAATCTCTTAGTGCTGCTAGATCAACATATCTCTCCTCCCAAATAGAAGATAACAAAAATAATCTTAGATTCCTATTTAATACTGTAGCAAAATTAACCAGGAATAAGTCCACTATAGACACATGCACACCTGTAGTATGTAGTCGCAACGACTTCATGATTTTTTTTTTTTATGAGAAAATTGAAAATATCCGACAAAAAAATTCAAACTACTAATTTAAGGTCAGACCCTGTAGTTAACAATATAAGTGTATCAGATCAGCAATTAGAATGTTTTACTCCCCTGAGAGAAATTGAATTACTTTCATTAATCTCCGCATCAAAATCCTCAACTTGTGTACTTGACCCCTTACCTACACGTCTATTCAAACAGGTAATACCTGAAGTAATTGAACCACTTTGAAAAAGAATAAATTCTTCTCTTAGGATCAGTTATGTACCCAAATCCTTTAAACTAGCAGTTATCAAACCCCTGATTAAAAAACCTGACCTTGATCCCTGTCAGCTGTCCAATTATCAGCCAATATCAAACCTCCCCTTTATCTCCAAGATCCTTGAAAAAGCTGTGGCACAGCAGTTATGCTCATATTTGCATAGGAATAATATTCATGAAATGTATCAGTCAGGATTTAGACCTCATCATAGCACAGAGACAGCTCTGATTAAAGTAATAAATGACCTACTGTTGGTGTCTGATCAGGGCTGTGTCTTGCTGCTTGTGTTGCTTGACCTTAGTGCAGCATTTGGTACCATTGATCATTCCATTCTTCTGGATAGACTAGAAAACGTTGTGGGAGTTAAGGGAACGGCCCTCTCCTGGCTCAGGTCTATTTAACTGATCGCTATCAGTATGTTGATGTAAATGGTGATTTTTCTAGACATACTGAGGTAAAGTTTAGTGTTCCACAAGGTTCTGTCTTGGGTCCACTGCTTTTTTCTTTATATATGTTACCTCTGGGTGATATTGTTTGTAAAGATTGTATTAGTTTCCACTGTTATGCTGATGACACACAGTTGTATGTTTCTGCAAAACCAGATGAGAGACACCAGCTTCGTAGAATTGAAGAATGTGTAAAGGACATTAGACACTGGATGCTTACATATTAACTACCTTCTGCTTAACTCTGACAAGACTGAAGTACTTGTACTAGGACCACATGCAGCTAGAAGTAAGTTTTCTGATTACATAGTAACTCTGGATGGCCTTTCTGTTTCTTCACGTGCAGCAGTAAAAGACCTCAGGTGATTATTGACCCCCGTCTTTCATTCGAAACTCACATCTATAACATTACCCGGATAGTCTTCTTTCATCTCAGAAATATTGCTAAGATAAGAAATTTAATGTCACTACACGACGCAGAAAAACTTATTCATGCTTTTTTTACCTCCAGGTTGGATTATTGTAATGCCTTAATGTCTGGATGTTCCAACAAGTGAATAAACAAGTTCCAGTAGGTTCAAAATGCAGCAGCAAGAGTCCTTCCTAGAACTAGAAAATATGACCACATCACCCCTGTCTTATCCACACTGCATTGGCTCCCAATCAAATTTCATATTGATTATAAAATACTACTATTGACCTTCAAAGCACTGAATGGTCTCGCACCACAGTACCTGAGTGAACTTCTGGTCCTTTATGACCCGCCACGCCTACTTAGATCAAAAGGTGCAGGCTATCTGCTGGTACCTCGTATAGTGAAGGCTACATCAGGGGGCAGAGACATTTCTTACAAAGCCCCACAGTTATGGAACAGCTTTCCAAGTAATGTTCGGGACTCAGACACAGTCTCAGTGTTTAAGTCTAGGCTGAAAACATATCTGTTTAGTCAAGCCTTTTATTAATGGTGTTTATGAGGTAAAGGAGTAGATCTGGAGGGTCCTCAACCATAGAGTGTTTTGGTAAACTGGGATGTATGGATGTTGTCAGTCCCCCACTCGCTTGCTCACTCGAGTTTGTTGGTGGTATAGTGGCTGGCTGCTTTATGTCCTGGGGCTCCCTCATGCCTGTGTTACCTTCTGGCTCTCCCCTTTTAGTTATGCTGTCATATTTAGTTTCGCCAGAGTCCCTGCTTGTACTCAGTGCAAAATGTATACTGTTCCTACTTATTCAGGTGACACTGGGTATACCTAACAACCTGTGTTTTCTCTCTCTTCCTCCCCCACCCCCAATCTGTCCCTCTGAGTTACATGTCAATCCTGAGATTGAGATGCTGACCTCTTCTGCTCCTCGGACCTGCCTGATCCATTCTGATGCCCTGTGTCTGGTTGGAGTTTCATCACATCGCTCCTGTGGAGGACGGCCCCATATGGACAGTTGAAAGTCATACTTGGAAGACATTCTAGAGACTTACAGTAATGCTTTTATGGCTGAGGACTACAGTTGACTTGCTAACTTTAGGACTGCAGTTGTCACTCAAGGTTGCATCAGTGAAGAGTTATAACAATCAACAAAACTGACTTCATGTTAAAATTGTTAATGTTATAGTGATGTTGTCTCTTGTTGCCCAAATGAGGATGGGTTCCCTTTTGAGTCTGGTTCCTCTCGGGGTTTCTTCCTCATGTCGTCTGAGGGAGTTTTTCCTTGCCACTGTCTACCACAGGCTTGCTCATTGGGGATAGATTAGGGATAAAATTCGCTCATGTTTTAAGTCATTCAAATTCTGTAAAGCTGCTTTGCAACAAGGTTTATTGTTAAAAGCGCTATACAAATAAACTTGACTTGACTTGATCTGCATCATACGGAAGCCAAGAGAGGCCCTTCATATAATCTTTTTTTATTCACCTTGTTATCCCGAGATAACGACATAATTAATTCAGGATCTCGAGAAAACAACACAACTAATTCGAGATCTCGAGAAAACAAAACTGTTATTTCGAGATCTCGAGAAAACAAAACAATTATTCCGTTATCTCGAGAAAACAAAACAATTATTTCATGATCTCAGCTGGATCACTGTGTCTCCATCGGTAGAGACAAAGCCGGGCCAGTCTTCTGCGGAGGTGCCGCGGACTAATTTTGAAATTATCCCTTATTAAAAGACTTAATGCAATCTCTCCCTGTGTCAACCCCTGATCAAAATATTGCCTTATTAGGTGATCGATTATTCCAGACATTCTAATGACCAAAGTTGCGTCTATACAGAATGAGAAATAGCCCCAAAGTCAGCATATCACAAGTCTCTTGGTGTACCTGAATGAACCATTTCTCAGCTGTTTACTCGAGATCATGAAATAATTGTTTTGTTTTCTTGAGATCACGGAATAATTGTTTTGTTTTCTCAAGATCTCGAAATAACGGTTGTGTTTTCTCGAGATCTCGAACTAGTTGTGTTGTTTTCTCGAGATCCTGAATTAATTATGTCGTTATCTCGGAATAACAGTTTTGTTTTCTCGAGATCTCGAATTAGTTGTGTTGTTTTCTCGAGATCCTGAATTAATTATGTCGTTATCTTGGGATAACAAGGTGAATAAAAAAAAAAGGATTATATGAAGGGCCTCTCTCAGCTTCCGTAGCATCAGCTTATTGCTTTAAGACATCAAATGGACAAACAAGCCAAAAGCTCAGGTCGTCAGAGTGACATGAATGATGACAAGACAATGACAAATAGAGGAAACTACCTATTCCAACAAGCAAAAAAAAAACAACAACATGCTGTTCAAACAGTAGTCCAAGGGGCTGAAGAGGAACAGCCTGGGATATGGAAGACCATAAGGAAGTTAATACCAAACAAAACATCAAACACTGTTACGTACCTTGAGCATGAGGGACAGACCATTAATGATGAGGAGGGGATAGTGAACACTTTCAACCAGTTTTACCACAAAGTCATAGAAGACCTGTACAGGTCATTGTCTGTAGCTTTTTCTCCCTTTACTCCTGTTCAGTTTGTTCAGAAAGCCACCAGTATGTTCACCTTTACTCCAATCACAGTCGAATTTGTAACGGACCAACTGACAAAACTTAAAGCTAAGAAGGCGATGGGGTTTGATAACATTGACAACAAGCTGCTGAAAGTGGGAGTGCAAATTCTTGCGCCACTCCTTGCTAAGCTGCTAAACAAATCTTTGAGTTCAGGAATATTCCCGACTAAGTGGAAGTCTGCCAAAATCATCCCCATATACAAAAAGGATGACAAATCAAACCCCGGAAACTCCTGTCCTGTGTCTATACTGCCAGGCGTGTCCAAAATATTAGAAAGAGTGATTCATAATCAGCTATATGAATAGCTGGATCAAAACCAGCTCCTTACACAATTCCAGTCCGGTTTCAGGAAGCTTCATTCCTGTGAACCTGCTCTTCACTTGGTAGTAGAAGACTGGATTCAGTCCATTGACATACAACAACAAACTGTTGGTTTTCTGTGATTTATCGAGAGCTTTTGATACGCTCGACCATGACATAATGTTGCTTAAACTCAGAGCCTATGGTGTGAATGACTTAGCCTGTAAATGGTTAAAGTCTTACCTGACTGAAAGATTACAATCCACATGCCTTAACTCTGTTGTATCTACAACATCAACTGTAACTTGTGGTGTACCACAGGGATTGATTCTTGGTCCACTTCTTTTCATTTTATATATCAATGATTTACCAAACTGTATCCAGGCATGCAAGGTGGTATGCAGATGATACCATTATTTACTTTTCAGATCGCAACATTCAAACAATCAAACAGACCATTCAGCGAGACTCCATTAGACTTGTGCAGTGGTTCACTGCAAACATTTCATTGAATCCGTCTAAGTGGACACTTTTAAGTATTTAGGAGTTGTTCTGGACAGTGGTCTACGGTGGACTTATCACTATCTCCATGTTACCAAGAAACTGTCACAGGCCATCGGTATCATGAAATGTATAAAGCCATACCCAAACAGACAGACATTGCTCGCAATCTACACAGCACTGTTCCTCCCTCACATTCAGTACTGCAATACAGTATGGGACCAGGGAGGTAAGGGGTACCTTGAGAAACTGCAGAAACTTCAAAACAGAGCTGGCAGAGTAATACTAGGATGTGATTACTACACCCTCTCTGCCACTGTCCTCGGCATTTTAGGCTGGGCATCGGTAGCTGATATACAAAAAAGAAATAAGGCAACACTAGGCCCTAAACAGTTTGTCCCCTCCACACATTTCAGATCTGTTCACCCAGCTAGCTAACATACATACATACAACACTCGCCTCAGAACACAAGGACATCTTCAATTGCCTAAAGCTCACCTGCAGCAGACACAGAGAGCTTTCTCTTTCTCTGGGGTGGCAATGTGGAACACACTGCCATCCCAGTTAAAATCCGCCAGCTCTCTTTCAGCCTTTAAATGCATATATAAACAAGAGTTCTGATGTAAATATAGTAAATAACAATATGCAAACTCCTTCAAGCTTTGTTTGTATTCTTTGGAATAGCTTCACTTTGTATTGTTTACCTGTTTATCTTATTTATGATTTACTTATTGTAACATTATATTATGTTATTATCAGTTGCCATTTATTTTATGTATGCAGTATGTTTCATGTTATGACTTCATATTTTTTATTTACTATTGTATATTTTCTTATTTCTTTTTGTCCCCCCCAGGGCTCACTGAAAAACACCTTGGGCGATATGTACCCCCTGGTAAAATAAATAAACTGAAACACAATTTACTGGACTAGCAATCACTATCTATACAGGACACAACTTTTAGCACAATGGAAAAGACGTTGTTGTTGTTTTTTCTGTTTTCATGTTGTTCTCCCTCACTCTCTCCTCCACATGACCAACTTATTCCAATTCTGACCATGACCTTTACCTGGAAGAAAATATGTATAAAATCGAAATCAAATAAACTTGTAAACAGGTATTGCCCTCATAAAGAAACACAAATAAATAATAAATATATTAACATTTGCCATTATAGCACAAACTGAGAAAATCAGAGTGAACAAACATAAATATATTATTTTTCCCACTGGACTACACTGAGATTCTGAGCTTTATTTGTGAAAAGTAGCTGGATATCATTCAGCTTCTGATGAATGAAGATGTCAGAAAAGGTATGAACATTAACCTGCGCCTTATCCAACCATACCCACTCATTTTTATGACATTGTTGAGACCACACTGAAAAAAAGGAGAACAGAAGCTTTTGTTACATATGTATTACAGCACAGTGATTATTCTTTACTTCATGTACAGCATCTTGCAAAAGTATTCATCCCTCTTGGTGTTTGTCCTGTTTTGTCACATTACAAGCTGGAATTAACAAGGATTTTGGGGAATTAGCATCATTTGATTTACACAACATGCCTACCTCTTTAAAGCTGCAAATTATTATTATATTTTTTATTGTGACACAAACAATAATTCAGATGAAAAAAAAAAAACAGAAATCTGGAGTGTGCATAGGTATTCACCCCCTTTCGTATGAAACCCCTAAAAAAGAGCTGGTTAACCAATTCACTTCATAAGTCACATAATTAGTTGATTAAGATCCACCTGTGTGCAATCAAAGTGTCACATGATTTGTCACATGATCTCTGTATAAATCAACCTGTTCTGGAAGGACTCTGACTGCAACACTATTGAGCAAGCAACATGAGAACCAAGCAGCACTCCAAACAGGTCAGAGACAAAATTATGAAGTATAGATCAGGGTTGGGTTATAAAAAATATCCCAAACTTTGAATATCCCACAGGACACCATTTAATCCATTATAGCTGTTAGGGCTTTGCTGGGATTCAAACCTGGTTCACTGGTGTAATAATCCAGCAAACCCCCACTAGGCCACCAGGGGAATGACTCAAGTGCAGAGGCGTGAGGCGGAAGTAGAAAAGTATCAAAAAGTTTATTTACAAAATGTACAATCCACGACAAAAAACAAAAGTAATCCAAAAGCTCAGAAGATAAAGGGAAAATAAAAAAAATATCCAAAAGTTCAAAGTCCAAAAATAAGAAAAGAAAAGGCAAAAATGCAAACGCTCAGAAGATCTCAAAAATGGTAAAAAACAAAATTCAAAAAGGTCCAAAAAGAAAGCAAAGTACAAAAACCACAAAGACACAGGCAAGGAACATGGAACAGACACTAACAGGCATAGCATAGGAAAAAGACTCCGTGACAAGGGAACAAACAGAGGGGTATTTATACACACACTAATTAAGGAACAGGGCGGGGCAGGAAACAGGCAATGAAGACAAACACAAAAACACAGTGGCGGCCTCTAGAGGCCAAAACAAACATGACAAGATGGAAATAACAGCGGCCTCTAGAGCCCAAAACAGTCCCAGTCCTAACAGGAGCGTCTCCTGACGTTCCCAGGGCGATCCGGATGGGCCGAATGGAAGTCCCGGCATAGTCCTTTATCTAGAATGTCCCGGGCGGGGACCCAACAGCATTCCTCTGGGCCGCAGCCCTCCCAATCTACTAGATATTGAAGCCCGCCACGGACCCGGCGGGAGTCAAGCAGGCGATGCACGGTGAACACAGTCTGACCCTGGAAGATGCAGGGGGGTGGGGGTTTCCTAGGGGCAGGGGCATACATGGACGTCAGTACGGGCCGCAACAGGGAAACATGGAATGTGGGGTTGATCCTCAGAGTCCGGGGCAACTGGAGCCGGTAGGCGACAGGGTTCACCCTGCGCACCACCTTGAAGGGGCCAATGTAGTGAGGAGCAAGCTGGCGGTTCTCCACCCACAGCGGAAGGTCCTTAGTGGACAGCCAAACCCGCTGCCCAGGGCAGAAAGCGTGGGCAGGTCTTCTTTGGCGGTTGGCCTGAGTCTAGTTGGTTCTGGAGGTCTGGATGAGGGTCTTCCTGACCTTGCTCCAGGTCTTGCGACACCGTCTCACATATTGGTTGACCGAGGGCACCCCCGCGTCCTCCTCCTGGTCCGGGAACAGAGGTGGCTGGAACCCGAATTGGCACTGGAATGGAAACAGCTTGGTGGCCGATGACTGCAGGGTGTTGTGGGCGTACTCTGCCCATGGCAGCCAGGTGCTCCACAATGTCAGGTTATCCATAGCCAGGCCTCGCAGGGTGGTTTCCAGGTCCTGGTTGAGCCTCTCCGTCTGGCCATTGGACTGTGGGTGAAACCCAGAGGAGAGGCTGGCAGTGGCTCTGATGACCTTGCAGAACCCGTGCCACACTTGGGAGGAGAACTGGGGCCCTTGGTCTGAGACGATGTCCTGCGGGAGACCAAAGACTCGGAAGACATGAGTGAATAATAGTTTAGCAGTTTCAAGAGCAGAAGGGAGCTTGCACAGTGGTAAAAAGCGGCAGGCCTTGGAGAATCTGTCAACTATGACCAATATGACAGTGTTACCTTGTGACTCAGGGAGACCCATGATGAAGTCAACTGCCACGTGGGACCAGGGATGCCGGGGAATGGTCAGAGGATGCAGGAGACCCTGGGGGTGCTGTCGTGGGTTCTTGCTTCTGGTGCACACTTCGCAGGAAAGGACAAATGACCTCACTTCCTTCTCCATGCTAGGCCACCAGAAGCGCCTTCTCAAAAAGTCCAGGGTCCTTCGAGCTCCCGGGTGGGCAGTGAGAGGGGACGAGTGACCCCACTGGAGAACCTTGGCCCGGGCTTGATGTGGGACGTACAAAAGGCCCGGTGGCCCAGTCCCAGGACCGGGGTCCTGGCGTTGGGCTCATCGGACGGCCTCCTCAATACCCCAGCGGCCAGGGGCCACAATCCAGGACACAGGGATAATAGGCCCGACTTCACTCTCCCTGTTAGTGGCAGAGAACAGCCTGGACAGTGCATCAGGTTTGGTGTTCTTGGAGCCGGGGCGGTACGATAGGGTGAAGTCAAACCGACTGAAAAACAGGGCCCACCTAGCCTGTTGTGGGTTCAGTCTCTATGCTGGCTGGAGGTACTCCAGGTTCTTGTGGTCTGTCCAAACCAGGAATGGATGTTGCGCTCCCTCCAGCCAGTGCCTCCACTCCTCAAGGGCCAGTTTGACCACTAGCAGTTCTCGATCCCCCACATCGTACCGGGACTCCGCAGGACTCAGGCGGTGGGAGAAGTATGCGCAGGGGTGCAGCTTTCCTTCCGAACGTTGAGGGAGCACCGCGCAGACACCACTGTCCGAGGCGTCCACCTCCACGATGAATGGTTGGGAGGTGTCCGGGAGGACCAGAATGGGTGCCGTGCAGAAGCGGTGCTTGAGGTCTTTGAATGCCTTTTCTGCCTGAGGAGACCAGACATAAGATCCACCTGTCCCTTTGGTGAGGTCCGACATGGGTGCTGCTACAGAACTAAAGTTCCTGATAAACTTGCGGTAGAAGTTAGCAAATCCTAAGAACCGCTGAACATCTTTGACGGACTTGGGAGTGGGCCAGTCCCGGACGGCCAGGGTCTTGACTGGGTCCATTTGAAGTTGGCCTGTCCATACAATAAAACCCAGAAAGGAGACCTCGGGAACATGAAATTCGCATTTCTGGGCCTTGGCGAACAGATTGTTCTGTAGCAGCCTCTGGAGAACCTGGCGGACATGGTGGCGGTGCTCCTGCATGGTCTTGGAAAAGATAAGGATGTCGTCGAGGTAGACAAAAACGTACAGGTTAATCATGTCCCTCAAGACATCGTTGATTAGGGCCTGAAAAACAGCTGGTGCGTTGGTGATTCCGAAGGGCATCACCTGGTATTTGTAGTGCCCAGATGGGGTGTTAAAGGCAGTCTTCCACTCATCTCCCTGTCGGATACGGATGAGGTGGTATGCGTTCCGCAGGTCCAACTTGGTGAAGACAGTGGCGCCTTGGAGCAGGTTGAATGCTGTGGACATCAGCGGAAGGGGATATCGGTTGTGCACAGTGATCTTGTTCAGGCCCCTGTAGTCAATACATGGTCGGAGCCCCCCATCCTTCTTGCTGACAAAGAAGAAGCCGGCACCAGCAGGTGAGGTGGAGGGTCGAATGAACCCAGAGACCAGGGCGTCTTTGAGGTATTCCTCCATGGCCTTGCGTTCTGGCTGAGAGAGGGAAAACAGTCTGCCACAAGGAGGGGTAGTCCCAGGGAGCAAGTTGATGGCACAGTCGTAGGCCCGGTGCAGAGGAAGAACAGCGGCCCTGCTTTTGCTGAATACCTCCTTCAAATCCCAGTACTCTGTGGGAACTTGAGATAGCTCGGTGAGATCAGGGGGCTCGGCAGGAGACACAGGAGAGCTAGAGAGCAGACAAGAGGCATGGCACGCAGGGCCCCATTCCACAACCTGGCTTGTTACCCAGTCTATGCGAGGGTTGTGGCGGGTAAGCCAAGGAAGGCTTAGAATCACTGGGAATTCTGGTGAAGGAATCAGGTGCAGGGATATTTCTTCCTTGTGACCTTGAGACTGGAGGAAGACTGGAGAAGTTACTTGGGTGACTCTTCCGTCACCTAAGGCTTGGCCATCCAGGGCAGACACAGACAGTGGGACTTCAAGAGGTGCAGTCGGGACATTGATACTTTGGGCGAAGTGAACATCCATAAAGTTTCCAGCCGCCCCGGAGTCTAACAAGGCTTGACAAGAGTGGACGGACTCACCCGAAGGAGATGGAGACCGGGATGTAAACTCCTTGGCCAGGAAGTTCAGGAGAGAGGGTAGGCCCCGTCGCAACCCTCCCTCGGCTGGACGGGGCGGTCCTTTTCCCGAGAGTTCGGGACATGATGCTCGGAAATGACCAGGCTTGCCACAGTAGATGCAGCACTTGTCCCTCCTTCTGCGCTCCCTCTCAGATGTGGAGAGGCGAGTACGACCCACTTGCATGGGTTCCGGACAGTCACTGGAGGAAGTAGATGGGCTCCAGGTAGAGGCAGGGAGGCCCGGGAGGCTCAAAACTTGGCGGCGTTCTCTCATCCTGTTGTCCACACGAGTAGAATGTGAGATCACTGTGTCGAGGTCACTAGGGCATCCGATAGAAGCCAGACCATCTTTGATGGGGTCAGACAGACCATGGTGGAAGGCTGACACCAGGGCAGTCTCGTTCCATCCACTTACTGCTGCGAGCGTCCGGAACGAGATGGCGTAGTCTGTGACGCTTCCCCCTTGCCGGATGGACATGAGCTTTCTGGCTGCGTCTTTACTGATGTCTGCTTGAAAGGGGAAAGGGAAGTTTGGGCTTCCATGCTTAGACTACTGCCTCCGCGACCCGGTCCCGGATAAGCGGAAGAAGATGACGACTCCACAGAGAAGGACTTTATGGAAGAGTGGCCAGAAAAAAAAATCCATTGCTTAAAGAAAAACAAAAAAAGAATAAGAAACCACATTTTGAGTTTGCCCAACAGCATGTGGCAGACTCCCCAAACACACGGAAGAAGATTCTCTGGTCAGATGAGACTAAAATTTAACATTTTGTCCATCATGGGAAATGCCATGTGTGCCACAGACGCAACACTTCCCTTCACCCTGAGAACACAATTCCTACAGTAAAGCATGGTGGTGGCAGCATCATGCTGTGGGGATATTTTTCATCTGCAAGGACAGGAAAGCTGGTCAGGATTGAAGGACATATGGATGGCACTAAATACAGGGTAATTCTGGAGGAAACCCTGTTTGAGTCAGTCAGAGGTTTGAGACTGGGAGGAAGGTTCAAGTTCCAGCAGGACAATGACCCTAAACTTACTGCTAAAGCTACACTGGAGTGGTTTAAAGGGGAACATTTTAATGTTTTGGAATGGCCGAGTCAAAGCCCAGACCTCAATCCAAGTGAGAATTTGTGGCAGAACTTGAAGATTGCTGTAAATCAACACAACTCATCTAACTTGATGGAGTTGGAGCAGTTTCACATTGAAGAATGGGCAAAAATCCCAGTGAATAGATCTCATCTCATTATCTCTAGCCACTTTATCCTGTTCTACAGGGTCGCAGGCAAGCTGGAGCCTATCCCAGCTGACTACAGGCCAAAGGCAGGGTACACCCTGGACAAATAACCAGATCATCACAGGGCTGATACATAGACAACCATTCACACCTACAGTCAATTTAGAGTCACCAGTTAACCTAACCTGCATGTCTTTGGACTGTGGGGGAAACCGGAGCACCTGGAGGAAACCCACGCAGACAACATGCAAACTCTGCACAGAAAGGCCCTTGCCGGCCACAGGGCTCGAACCTAGACCTTCTTGCTGTGAGGCGACAGCGCTAACCACTACACCACCGTGCTGCCACCAGTGAATAGATGTGCTATGCAAATAGAGACATACCCCAAGAGACTTTCAGATGTAATTGCAGCAAAAGGTGGCTTGACACAGTACTGACTTTATGAATACCTGCCCGTATGCACACTCCAGATTTCTGTTTCATCTTAATTATTGTTTGTGTCACAATATCAATCAATCAATCAATCAATCAATAAATAAATAATTTGCACCTTTAAAGTGGAAATCAGATGCTGCTAACCCCCCAATAATCCATTTTAATTCCAGCTTGTAATGCATCAAAACATGACAAACACCAAGGGGGATGAATACTGTTGCAAGACACTGTTCAAACGCATGTTTCACAACCATGTTATAACAGTTAATAAGCATGTGAGCCATCTTTGGAGCTCTGTCACTGGTTAAAATAACACGTCAGGTGTTGTGAGTGAGCTTGTTGTTTCATTTTCGATCATTTTCGATCATTTTCCCCATTATTTATTCAGTCAAATTTTTGGGAGAATGTACAAATTTATTTCTTTCGAAGACACACAGTTTACAATATTAAAACTCTGTTCGTAGCAGCTTTTGATTTAGTTTTAAACAGAAATGTGCATTGTTGATTCTGAAATGCAAAACAGAGTCTTTTCAGTCCAAAGTATTCTTCATTAAAATTTAGTTCAAAATATTCAGAGAATCAAATTAAATTGGATCATGAAGCCAGCATTGTGAATAGAATTTTGTAAAATATAATTACACACCAACCTTCCTCCTGTTGTTGTCGAAGACAACATATAGGAAACTGTGAGATTCTTAAAGGGTTGAGGTTTCTGGTTGAAATAAAAACAGTGAACACCTTCCACACAGAGAAGTGGTTATTATTATCTCAATAGATTTGTTACAGAGAGCAAGCAGTTAATATGAAGTTACTGGGATGAAGCATATAGGCAAGGCAAGGTAAGGCAAGGCAAGTTTTTTTATATAGCACATTTCATACACGGTGGCAGTTCAATGTGCTTTACAGAAGTAAAAGCAAAACAGTAAACAATAGAAAATAAAATTACATAAAATAAATGGGGAAGAAAAATAATAAGAATCAAACAATAGTAGAAATAAAATAATAAAATGAAGTAAAAGTTCAGTAAAAAAACAGCAGAATAAAATAGAACAAAAGTTAAGTAAAGTTTAAAACATGCAGAGACTGTAAAAGTTAAGAAAGTTTAAAACATGTAAAGATGACAAAATTAATCATTTAGCAGAAAGCATCTGAAAACAGCTTGGTCTTTAGTCTAGATTTGAAGCTGCCAACAGCAGGAGCATTTTTAATGTCCTCTGGGAGTTGGTTCTATAGCTGTACTGCATAGTAACTAAAAGCTGCTTCACCACACTTTGATTTAACAACACTTTGTTTTAACAATATAGTGTTGTATGTCGCTTTAAAATGCTTGACAAGGAAAGTACCAAAAAAAAAAACATTGAGGTTTTTTTTTTTGTCCGACTGGCTGTTTCAGTGCTTGATGTCCGTAGTGAAAATGTGTGTGTGTGTGTGTGTGTGTTTTTGTGTGTGTGCATTTGAATCCCATGCTTCAGTGCTCTGGGAGTGTTTATAGCGCTGTGACTTTAACGCTTCATGACTGAGAGCTGCTGCTACAGCAACTTCACCCACAGCTACCATGACTTTGATCCCCGTCTTCATCTGGACACTGATCCTCTGGACTCAAGGTCAGACACTGCTTCATATTTTATCTCAGCAATGATCTGTTCATACAAAAACACTGATAGTTTCAATTAAATTTCAGCTTTTAATAATTTATGGTGTTTTATAATTATTTCAGAATGCAGAGGTCAAGTCACAGTAACTCAGACTCCTGCAGTGAAATCTGCTCTTCCAGGAGAAACAGTCACCATCAACTGTAGAACCAGTCAGGCAGTGTATTATCACAGCTCATATGGCCACTACTTACACTGGTATCAGCAGAAACCTGGAGAAGCTCCGAAACTCCTGATTAAATTTGTGAATCAGCTACAGTCAGGTTTTCCAGCTCGTTTCAGTGGCAGTGGATCTGGATCTGATTTCACTCTGACCATCAGTGGAGTCCAGACTGAAGATGCAGGAGATTATTACTGTCAGAGTTACCATTACATCAGTAGCAAAGAGCTGTTCACACAGTGTTATAGAGTTGTACAAAAACCTCCCTCAGTCAGATTGTAGAGAGACTGCACTGCTGCAGCTGGGAGAGACTGCAGGTGCTGAGTTGGAGGATGTGATACGACAGAATGACCCTCTGTGGAGGAGAGGAACCACACCACACTAACTCACAACTCACATTAGAAATCTCTCAATCATCATCACACCACACTGCACACAGTCCATCACATCCACTACTGTAAGATTGTTAGGGTTTTGCTGGGATTCGAACCTGGTTCGTTGGTGTGATAATCCAGCAAACCCCCACTAGGCCACCAGGGGGATGACTCAAATGCAGAGGCGTGAGGCGGAAGTAGAAAAAGAATCAAAAGGTTTATTTAAACTATATACACTATATACAGGGCAAAACAAAAGACAAAAAAAAACCAAAGAGTATAATCCAAAAGAAAAGCAAAGTGCAAAAATACAAAAGCTAAGAAGATCAAAAAACACAGTACAAAGGAAACTGGAGATAAACATAACAGCACAAAGACTCCGTGACAAGAGGACTGAACTCAGGGGTATAAATAGACAAACTAATTAAGGACACAGGTGAAGATAATTAGGCAATTAACACAAACACAAAACACAGGAACAGTGGCGGCCTCTAGAGGCCAAAATAAACACGACATGAAAAGGAAATAACAGCGGCCTCTAGAGGCCAAAACAGTCCAAGTCCTAACAGGACCCCCTCCTCTAGGAGCGTCTCCTGACGTTCCCAGGGCGATCCGGATGGGCCGAATGGAAGTCCCGACACAGTTCTTTATCTAGGACATCCCGAGCAGGAACCCAGCAGCGCTCCTCAGGACCATAGCCCTCCCAGTCCACCAGATATTGCAAGCCGCCACGGACCCGGCGGGAGTCAAGCAGGCGATTCACAGTGAACACAGTCTGCCCCTGGAAGATGCGGGGGGGTGGGGGGTTCCTAGGGGCAGGGGCATACGTAGATGTCAGTACGGGCTGTAACAGGGAAACATGGAAAGTGGGGTTGATCCTCAGAGTCCGGGGCAACTGGAGCCGGTAGGAGACAGGGTTCACCCTGCGCACCACCTTGAAGGGGCCAATGTAGCGAGGAGCAAGCTTGCGGTTCTCCACCCGCAGTGGAAGGTCCTTAGTGGACAGCCAAACACGCTGCCCAGGGCGGAAAGCGTGTGCAGGTCTTCTATGGCGGTTGGCCTGAGTCTGGTTGGTTCTGGAGGTCTGTATGAGGGTCTTCCTGACCTTGCTCCAGGTCTTGCGACACCGTCTCACATATTGGTTGACCGAGGGCACCCCCGCGTCCTCCTCCTGGTCCGGGAACAGAGGTGGCTGGAACCCGAATTGGCACTGGAATGGCGACAGCTTGGTGGCCGATGACTGCAGGGTGTTGTGGGCGTACTCCGCCCATGGCAGCCAGGTGCTCCACGATGTCGGGTTATCCATAGCCAGGCCTCGCAGGGTGGTTTCCAGGTCCTGGTTGAGCCTCTCCGTCTGACCATTGGACTGTGGATGAAACCCAGAGGAGAGGCTGGCAGTGGCTCCGATGACCTTGCAGAACCCGTGCCACACTCGGGAGGAGAACTGGGGCCCTCGGTCTGAGACGATGTCCTGTGGAAGACCAAAGACTCGGAAGACATGATTAAACAAAAGTTTCGCAGTTTCAAGAGCAGAGGGGAGTTTGCACAGTGGTATGAAGCGGCAGGCCTTGGAGAATCTGTCAACTAAGACCAAAATGACCGTGTTACCTTGTGACTCAGGGAGACCCGTGATAAAGTCGACTGCCACGTGGGACCAGGGATGCCGGGGAATGGTCAGAGGATGCAGGAGACCCTGGGGACGCTGTCGTGGGTTCTTGGTTCTGGTGCAAACCTCACAGGACAGGACAAATGACCTTACTTCCTTCTCCATGTTAGGCCACCAGAAGCGTCTTTTCAGGAAGTCCAGGGTCCTCCGAGCTCCCGGGTGGGCGGTGAGAGGGGAAGAGTGACCCCACTGGAGAACCTTGGCCCGGGCTTGATGTGGGACGTACAAGAGGCCTGGTGGCCCCGTCCCAGGACCGGGGTCCTGGCGTTGGGCTCGTCGGACAGCCTCCTCAATACCCCAGCGGACAGGGGCCACAATCCGGGACACAGGGATAATAGGCCCGACTTCATTCTCCCTGTTAGTGGCAGAGAACAGTCTGGACAGTGCGTCAGGTTTGGTGTTCTTGGAGCCGGGGCGGTATGAGAGGGTGAAGTCAAACCGATTGAAAAACAGGGCCCACCTAGCCTGTCGAGGGTTCAGTCTCTTGGCTTGCTGGAGGTACTCCAGGTTCTTGTGGTCAGTCCAAACCAGGAATGGATGTTGTGCTCCCTCCAGCCAGTGCCTCCACTCCTCAAGGGCCAGTTTGACCGCTAGCAGTTCTCGATCCCCCACATCGTACCGGGACTCAGCAGGACTCAGGCGGTGGGAGAAGTAAGCGCAGGGGTGCAGCTTTCCTTCCGAACGTTGAGAGAGCACCGCGCCGACACCACTGTCCGAGGCGTCCACCTCCACGATGAATGGTTGGGAGGTGTCCGGGAGAACCAGAATGGGTGCCGTGCAGAAGCGGTCCTTGAGGTCTTTGAACGCCTTTTCTGCCTGAGGAGACCAGCCATAAGATCCACCTGTCCCTTTGGTGAGGTCAGACATGGGTGCTGCCACAGAACTGAAGTTCCTGATGAACTTGCGGTAGAAGTTAGCGAATCCTAAGAACCGCTGAACCTCCTTAACGGACTTGGGAGTAGGCCAATCCCGGACGGCCAGGGTCTTGGCAGGGTCCATTTGGAGTTGGCCTGTCCGTACAATAAATCCCAGAAAGGAGACCTCGGGAACATGAAATTCGCATTTCTGGGCCTTGGCGAACAGATTGTTCTGTAGCAGCCTCTGGAGAACCTGGCGGACATGGTGGCGGTGCTCCTGCACGGTCTTGGAAAAGATAAGGATGTCGTCGAGGTAGACAAAAACGTATAGGTTAATCATGTCCCTTAAGACGTCGTTGATTAGGGCCTGAAAAACAGCTGGTGCGTTGGTGAGTCCGAAGGGCATCACCTGGTATTCGTAGTGCCCAGACGGGGTGTTAAAGGCAGTCTTCCACTCGTCTCCCTGTCGGATACGGATGAGGTGGTATGCGTTCCGTAGGTCCAACTTGGTGAAGACGGTGGCGCCTTGGAGCAGGTCGAAAGCTGTGGACATCAGCGGAAGGGGATATCGGTTGCGCACAGTGATCTTATTCAGGCCCCTGTAATCAATACATGGTCGGAGCCCCCCATCCTTCTTGCCGACAAAGAAGAAGCCGGCTCCAGCAGGTGAAGTGGAGGGTCGAATAAACCCAGAGACCAGGGCATCTTTGAGGTATTCCTCCATGGCCTTGCGTTCTGGCTGAGAGAGTGAAAACAGTCTGCCACGAGGAGGGGTAGTCCCAGGGAGCAAGTCGATGGCACAGTCGTAGGCCCGGTGCGGAGGAAGAACGGCGGCCCTGCTCTTGCTGAATACCTCCTTGAGATCCCAGTACTCTGTGGGAACTTGAGATAACTCGGTGAGATCAGGGGGCTCGGCAGGAGACACAGGAGAGCTAGAGAGCAGACAAGAGGCATGGCATGCAGGGCCCCATTCCACAACCTGGCTTGTTACCCAGTCTATGCGAGGGTTGTGGCGAGTAAGCCAAGGAAGGCCTAGAATAACTGGGAACTCAGGTGAAGGAATCAGGTGCAGGGATATTTCTTCCTTGTGACCTTGAGACTGGAGGAAGACTGGAGAAGTAACTTGAGTGACTCTTCCATCACCTAACGCTTGGCCATCGAGGGCAGACACAGACAGAGGGACTTCAAGAGGTGCAGTAGGTATATTGATGCTTTGGGCGAAGTGAATATCCATAAAGTTCCCAGCCGCCCCTGAGTCTATCAAAGCTTGACAAGAGTGGACAGACTCACCCCAGGAGATGGAGACCGGGATGTAGATTCCTTGGCCAGGGAGTCCGGGAGAGAGGGTAGGCCCCGTCACAACCCTCCCTCGGCTGGACGGGGCGGTCCTTTTCCCAAGAGTTCGGGACATGATGCTCGGAAGTGACCAGGCTTGCCACAGTAGATGCAGCACTTGTCCCTCCTTCTGCGCTCCCTCTCAGATGCGGAGAGGCGAGTACGACCCACTTGCATGGGTTCTGGACAGTCACTGAAGGAGGTAGACGGTCTCCAGGTAGAGGTAGGGAGGCTGGGGGGGCTCAAGGCTTGGTGGCGTTCTCTCATCCTGTTGTCCAGACGAATAGCATGTGAGATGAGGGTTTCGAGGTCACTTGGGCATCCAATAGAGGCCAGACCGTCCTTGATGGGGTCAGACAGACCATGGTGGAAGGCTGACACCAGGGCAGTCTCGTTCCATCCACTTACTGCTGCGAGTGTTCGGAACGAGATGGCGTAATCTGCGACGCTTCCTCCTTGCCGGATGGACATGAGCTTTCGGGCTGCGTCGGTACTGATGTCTGCCTGATCGAAGACCCGAAGCATCTCTTCAGAAAACAGCTGGAAATCAAAGCACTCAGGTCCCTGTCTTTGCCAGATAGCAGTAGCCCAGGCTCGCGCCTTACCAGCTAATAAGGTGATCACAAAGGCAATCTTGCGGCGATCCGTAGTGTAGGTGGTAGGCTGAAGCTCAAAGGTGAGTTGACACTGGGTAAGGAACTCTCGGCACTCACTGTGCTTGCCGTCATACCTCTGTGGTGCAGGAAGGCTGGGTTCGCGAGGTGAAGAAGGCAGCATTGCAGGAGGCACTGGAGCAGGAGTGGGAGCTGGATCAGGAGCAGGAACTGGATCAGGAGCAGGAGATGCAGGCAGAGATGTCAGCTGTGCCAGGGTTTTCCCAATTTGCTGAAGCAGTTCCTCGTGGCGAGCGAGGGCCTCACGTTGGCTGGTGAGCGTACGTCCATGAGCGTCCATGGTCGCTCCAAAGCGTGTCAAAGCTGCCATAATTCCCTGAAGGTTGGCCGGGTAGACAGTTGAAGCAGCCTCTGCTGAGTCGGTCATGACGGAGTCTTTCTGTTAGGGTTTTGCTGGGATTCGAACCTGGTTCGTTGGTGTGATAATCCAGCAAACCCCCACTAGGCCACCAGGGGGATGACTCAAATGCAGAGGCGTGAGGCGGAAGTAGAAAAAGAATCAAAAGGTTTATTTAAACTATATACACTATATACAGGGCAAAACAAAAGACAAAAAAAAACCAAAGAGTATAATCCAAAAGAAAAGCAAAGTGCAAAAATACAAAAGCTAAGAAGATCAAAAAACACAGTACAAAGGAAACTGGAGATAAACATAACAGCACAAAGACTCCGTGACAAGAGGACTGAACTCAGGGGTATAAATAGACAAACTAATTAAGGACACAGGTGAAGATAATTAGGCAATTAACACAAACACAAAACACAGGAACAGTGGCGGCCTCTAGAGGCCAAAATAAACACGACATGAAAAGGAAATAACAGCGGCCTCTAGAGGCCAAAACAGTCCAAGTCCTAACAAAGATCAATAGTTTCCCAGGTCTCTCAGTCGTGGTGTTACCTGTCACACCTGATACATCTTTAGAAAGAAGAACAGCTTTAGAGATAACAGATCCGTATCTGCACTGATGGCTGGTTGTGATATTGAATACGGGCTAAATCCAATTTTACTCCTTATCTGTGACTTGCTGTTACTATTATGAAGCAATTAGAGATGAGCCTTATGACACTCACTGTGACAGTGAGTCTCATTATATATCAGAATCAGAAACACTTTATTGCCAGGTGTGTGGACACACACGAGGAATTTGACTCCGGTTTCACTTAGCTCTCATAGTACAAAACAGATAAAAAGCATATACACAAAACAAACAAACAAACAAACAACAACGACAACAAAAAAGGGGGTGCAATAGGTGCATAATGCAAAGTAATCCAGGTAAGTCAAGTACGAAATAGATAAATAAATATAAATTACACAGTGTGCACAGAATGACGGTATGATTGTTCAGATATTTTCCAAGTGATATTACTGATATATGAGTCTGGATTTTAGCTGTTTATCACAGAAAGGATTTTCTGTTTTGGTGCAATATGGTGCATAGTGCAAAGATGAAATAGTAAATATAAATAAGTATAAATATAATATAAGTAACAATGAGCACAGAATGACTGTATGAGTGTGCAGATATTTTGCAAGCGATATTACTGATATATGAATCTGGATTTTAGCTGTTCATCACAGAGACAGCCTGAGGGAAGAAACTATTCTTGTGTCTGGTTGTTTTTGCATACAGTGATCTATATCGCCTCCCTGAGAGGAGAAGTTCAAACAGTTTGTGACCAGGGTGTGATGGGTCCACAGAGATGTTACCTGCCCGTTTCCTGACTCTGGACAGGTATAGGTCTTGGATGGAGGGCAGGTTGACACCAATAATTTTCTCTGCAGACCTTAGTGCTGGATATGATGCTCCCCATCCTCACCTGCTGCTTCCTGTCAGTCAGGAAGTTTGTAATCCACTGTCAGGTGGAGGAAGGCACAGTGAGCTGGGTGAGCTTGGTGTGGAGGATGTCTGGAACAATGGTGTTGAATGCCGAACTGAAGTCCACAAACAGGATCCTGGCGTACGTCCCTGCAGTGTCAAGGTGTTGCAGGATGTAGTGTAGACCCATATTTATTGTATCATCCACTGACCTGTTTGCCCAGTAGGCAAACTGTAGAGGGTCCAGCAGGGGGTCTGTGATGTACTTCAGGTGTGACAACACCAGTCTCTCGAAGGACTTCATGACTACAGATGTGAGGGCTACAGGCCTGTAGTCATTCAGTCCTGTGATGGTGGTTTTCTTGGGAACCGGGATTATTGTGGAGCATTTGAAGCATGAGGGGACTTCACACAGCTCCAGGGATCTATTGAGGTATTTCACCCACATGACCAAGTCATGTGATGCTGCCATTTTGGACGGCACGGCTCGAATCAGTTTGAATGCGAGGAAGGCGACAAACGAAAAACATAAAAGAAAAAGGAGCGAGATGCAGAAAACACCTTCACTATCCAGCGACATAGGGCATTTACAGGGCGAGCAGAGGGAGAGGTATTTGCAAAAATTGAGGTTAGCAGGTTTAGAGAACGACGTTTACCTGCTTGCACCAGGATTGTTCACTGACCCATCGCCATACACAGGTTTGGGCAATTAGAATAGAGTATTGAATAGAATATTATTTTCCTTTTGATGAATAAAGTTAATAAATACTACTTATATCATGTCATAGCCGGAGTGCGCTAGCGAGCTCCCCCGGCGCGCCAGCGAGCTCCCCCGGCGCCCGAGCGCGCTAGCGAGCTCCCCCGGCGTGCCAGCGAGCTCCGGCGCCCGAGCGCGCTAGCGAGCTCCCCGGCGCGCCAGCGAGCTCCGGCGCCCGAGCGCGCTAGCGAGCTCCCCGGCGCACCAGCGAGCTCCGGCGCCCGAGCGCGCTAGCGAGCTCCCCGGCGCGCCAGCGAGCTCCGGCGCCCGACCGCGCTAGCGAGCTCCCCAGCGCGCCAGCGAGCTCCAGCGCCCAAGCGCCCAAGCGCGCTAGCGAGCTCCCCGGCACGCCAGCAAGCTCTGGCGCCCGAGCGTGCTAGCGAGCTCCCCGGCGCGCTAGCGAGCTCCCCGGCGCACCAGCGAGCTCCGGCGCCCGAGCGCGCTAGCGAGCTCCCCGGCGCGCTAGCGAGCTCCCCGGCGCGCCAGCAAGCTCCGGCGCCCGAGCGCGCTAGCGAGCTCCCCGGCGCGCCAGTGAGCTCTGGCGCCCGAGCGCGCTAGCGAGCTCCCCGGTGCGCCAGCGAGCTCCGGCGCCTGAGCGCGCTAGCGAGCTCCCCGGTGCGCTAGCGAGCTTCGGCTATGACATGATATAAGTAGTATTTATAAACTTTATTCATCAAAAGAAAAATAATACATGACAAACAGGAGAACAAAATGTCTGCTACATGCAACCCTAGACAAATTAACACTGCCTTGTTTCACTGCTCAGATGGGTTAACAAACACTGACCCATTTACTTTTTGCTATATATTTTATCAAAATTGCGTTGACTGATAAACTAACCTGAAATTAAATGATCACTGCAAAGTCTGGAGTACTCTGTTGGCTCCCAATCCTGTCTCTTCACAGCTGCAATCCATTTGGCCCTCTTGTCTGGGTCAGTAGGAAACCGGTAAAAGGAGCGTCCTGCATGCTGTCCCTGTCTGTTGTGGCAGCCCTCAGCACAACAAGCAAACACCATGGTTATTTATAGAGTGATTACTGACAAATTAATCTATTCTAGGTGTCTGTAACACGTTTTTTTCCAAGCTGGTTCTCCCTCTCTGTCTGCAGCATTAGTATGTAGCTTGCCATCCAAAATGGCAGACACCGGGGTGTCATGTGACCCTGTGACATCAGGTGAAATACCTCAATTGAAGATCGGGGCGAAGATGGGAGCCAGCTGATCAGCACAGACCTTCAGACAGGAGGGTGACACACTGTCTGGGCCGGGTGCCTTCCTGATCTTCTGTCTGCAAAAAAGCTGACAAACATCCTCTTCACAGATCTTGAGTGCTGGTGTGGGGTCAGAGGCGAGAGGAGGCACAATAGCAGGGGGTGTAAATGGGTCTTTAATGACTGAGGGGGGGAGAGGTGTGAATGTGTCAAATCTGCAGTAGAACTCATTCAACTCGTCAGCCAGTTGATGGTTCACTGCAGTATATAAGCATAAAAAACACATACACACTCATTAAAAGACACAAAGACATCAAGTTTAAATCAAGTGATTAATGTCTGTAATTATTCTTGCGGTTTGAGAAGCCATGTGTTTGATCAGTGTTCATGGTGTCCTGACACTGATTAACTCACAGGTTACTAACCCTGGTTTACCCCTAGTCCACCCCAGGACCCCCTGTCATGTACATTTCAGCACTTTCCCTGCTCTCAACACACCTCATTTAATGTTTACACTAATTGACAGTGCTTGCTGATTTGAGTGAGTGTGTTAGTGCAGGTAAAAGAGTAAAATGTGCAGGACAGGGGACACTCTAGGACCAGGGACAGGAAACTGTGGACATACAAATAAACTCTCATTCCATACTGAAAGGGGAGGTGTTGGGGGGAGTTATGTCTATTCTTAGGGCCAAGCACTGTCTAGGGGCCCTCAGGGGACAATATTAATTTATCATGTATAAATTAATTGAATAAAAATATTTATTTAAAAATGTTATCTCTTAAAATGAGCAAATACAACAACCTTCTTGTTTGGTTTTCCATTTTCCGCAAAATTATTAGACTAGATAGTCTTTATATTTCACCCTGTCCCTATTCATTACATGGTACAGTCTTGCGTAGGCAGAGCCAGAGCATGACACCACGTTAGGTTTGTTGTTTTCAAATCAAGCACTAAAGTCAGTTGCGCACAATACAGGTAGAATTGATGGTGAGTCATCACTAGATTGAAACCATCATGAAGAAGTCGGGTTACCAGAAATGTAAAGAGAGGCAGCAGAAAGCTGAGGGAGAGAGAAAAAGGACTGACAGTTAGTCACCCAGTTTTTCTCGAAGAAAGGTAGCCAATACATTTATTCAATCTTTTTCCTTTGGTGGCTATTAACCTCACATGCTAATGTTAATGCTACAGAAGATTATTATTGTGGCTTAACCACTTTTTGAATGACCAAGCTAACCACTTAATTTCCAATGCAGTGTGAGTTTTCTTAAATATTTCATAGGTTCCTTTTATTGCCACTGAAAATGAGATGAGTAATGAATGTAATTTTGGTCTGCAATGAGCTCAGTGAATTTGTTGGCCCACTATACAGCTAGTGCGCCACCTAAGTTAAAATGCATGCTAATAACTAGCTTGTTCATGAATGACGTCTGCACTCAACATGCACAGATGCAGCCTCAGGATTAGGGAACCCTGCCTCAACCCCCCTCCCAGTTGAAGCAGAAGGAGGTGAGCAGTATTTTGTTGATAATGTATTTACAGAGAAATCTATGAATAATGAGTGGCATGGTGGTCTAGTGGTTAGCACTGTTGCCTCACAGCAAGAAGGTCCTGGGTTTGAGCCCAGTAGCCGACAAGGGCCTTTCAGTATGGAGTTTGCTGTTCTTCCAGTGTGTGTGTGGGTTTCCTCCAGGTGTTCTGGTTTCCCCCACAGTCTAAAGACATGCATGTTAGGCTAATTGGTGGCTCTAAATTGACTGTAGATGTGAGTGTGAATGGTTGTTTGTCTCTATGTGTCAGCCCTGCGATGACCTGGTGACTTGTCCTCTTGCCCATGTGTGCTGGAATAGGCTCCTGCGACCCTGTACAGGATAAGCGGTTATAGATAATGGATGGATGGATCTGTAAATAAAGGGCTTTGGGGTTAAGGCTCATGCAGACTGATTTTTCGTATTTATGCTGCATTAATCAAGTGAGCAGCTACTGTAGCTATAGCAAACAAGTACAATTTTAGCTGATAACGTTCATATAGAAATTCCAATAATGAAATGGACAACTGGCATATGAAATGAACAAAAACTAGCTAAAAAGACTGTTAGATAGCTTGATTTAAGATGTAAAGGGAATAACGCCATTGTCACTTTTAAGATCACCCTTTTAAAAAACTTTTTTCCCTTTTTGATCAACTAACCTTACTAACGAAGCATGCAGCTAATTCCATCCAAGTTCATAATACATACACATGGTTCTCAAAACATGCTGTGTTAGTACAATTATATGACAGATTCAGAATTATGTACCTTATGGATAGTTTGGAGCCAAGGCCCTCTTCAAGCCATGATGCAGCCCGAGAGGAGGCGAGAGATATTCACAAAGAAGAAGAGGCTAAGAATGACAGTGCAAGTAGTGACAGCAGCACAGGTGAGGAGGAGGAAGCAGTGAAGAGCAAAAAACAAAGTGAGGCTGAGATCAGGGACATTTCAGTCACTGAGTCACATACACTGGTTTCAGAACTAGATGATCTGCTGTCAGTTGAGCCAGGCTTGTGGCCAGCAAAATTAAGCGACAGTGACAGGGCAACTATTGTTAGAAAATTGGCAACAAGGGAAGACAAAGAAATACCCAAAGATTCAGAGGGAAAGCCATTTCCAGACTACTTGAAATACCCCAAGGCATCAAACAGCAGAGAAAAGGTTAAAAGGGACTGGTTAGTTCATAGTGACAGTGCAAATGCTCTTTTTTGCATTCCTTGTGCTCTTTTTTCACATGGATTAAAAAGGCCTTCTCATAGCGCTCTGAATAAGGACCACGGGTACAAGATGTGTGATGTTAAGTGGTGCTGCATGTACATTGCTGGAGTGCACAGATTGATGCTGTTTAACATGGAGCAAAACCTGATGTCATTGAGGCCCTTGGCTCCATACTCAGCTCATGCAGTCTCACAAGTGAGGCTAGACCTGAAGCTGTTGGTCTAAGGAAGTACTTTATGTTGTTTGATGACATTGTACTTCTGACCATTTGGATGAAAGTATTGCAATGTATTGATGACAGAAATGTGATACTCCAGTCAGGGAAAATATCACTTGAGGTGGAGGCAGCCAGTGTAAATGCACTCTAAGATGAGATGCAGGCTCTTAGAAATGGATGGGATTCTCTCCTCTCTGAGGCATCATTGATTGCTAATCAAATGGGGGTTCCACCTCAGTTTAGAAAAGAAGTCAGCTGTGAAAAGAAGAGGAAGAGGTTCCAGGATGAGACCTCAGAGGAAGCAGGCCAGGAAGACAGAGCAGAAACAACATTTCGAAATACTGTATTTTTCACTGCCCTGGAGCAGATAATAAGTGACTTGGACACTCGGTTCCAAACCATAGCAAATATTGTCGAAGAATTTGCAGCCACACATAAAGTTGGGCAGATAAGTGACAGTACTGTTTCTTCTCTGTGTTGGCCACTGATAATTAAGTACGCAAGGGACCTCACACCTCAGTTTGAGAATGAAATCAGGCATCTTATTCAATATTTTCTGCTACTTTCCACTCTGACTGCACCTGTCTTTCTCTCCTAAATGCAATTTACAAATTGCAACTCCAGAGCGTTTTTGGAGAGGGTTGCATTGCCTTTAGGATTTTTTGCACACTCCCATTTACTGTTGCTGGTAGAGAAAGGGTATTTAGTAAGCTGAAACTGATCAAGAGCTATCTGAGATCAACAATGGCTCAGGAGAGGCTGAATAATCTTGCAGTCCTTTCAATCAAAAGCAAGTTGGCTCTGCCACTTAACTTTAAAGAGTTTATCAATGATTTTGCTACCAAGAAGGTTCACCGTTTGTCTTTTGGAATTTGAATCCTTGGTGTTAAAAATATTCTCGCACTTCTGTTTTCGATGCATCCATTTTTAGGCAGCATGGTATGACCAAATTGTTGATGTAAAATTTATGAGCGTGTTAAATAAATGTTCCGCTCTGTTGCACAACAAAGCACATAAGCCACTTTAAAAATGCATGTAGAGTATGTACAGTGGTTATCTAGCTCATTGTTGTTATTGTTCAAGTCTTTATTTAATAATTTATTTAATGTATAATTTAATTTATTGAATCACTTGATGAATGTTGAGTTTTTCTCACAGGATTGTGGATTACTGTATTTCCAGTTTTTTGTTTGTTTGTTTGTTTGTTTGTTTGTTTGTTTGTTTTGTTTTGTTTTCTATTAAATTGGCACATCCAAGAAAAAAAAAACAAATCACATAATTTTCTTCTCTGAATTAAATAATTATTCATCAACCTTGAAATGTAACTGCATATAATGAGTCAGTACATGAAGGAGACATCAGGATGAATTTGGAAATCTGTTTGAGACACCAAGGCCAGCCTACACGAAGTTTATACTTATCTACGAGCTCCAGCCTGGGGAGGTCTCGAACTAAAGACTGACACTGAGGGGTGAAAAGTAATATCAGGGTATGGGCCTTGTGCGCGTGATGTCACGGTCACGTGATTTTCTGTTTACACCGCCATATTGGGGATCACGCTTTCGCAAGTTTGATAGTGATACCCACTGTCGCGATGTCTTCTTCTCAAGTCTGCCTCTCGACTTATGCTGAATCCCTGGATATCACAGCAAACAATCGTTATAGAGATAAGATTGCTGTCTTATTGGGTCGACCCATATATGATTAGTAAGAGTGAAACCAAATCTGCGCTTGATTGTTCAAGTAATGAGCTGCAAGACGTAAGTTACCCCGATGTATATCATTATCTAATCAACACGCCAGGGGGTTACAGTGGTCAGTCACTAAAAGCCTACAAGTCACTAGAAGCTTACAGATATTTCTCCTCAGGATGGGTACGGAACGTGCTAGTTCATATGCGTGAAAAGCATTTTGTTATTTCTTCACAGGTGCGTACCATACATTGACTTTTTAGAATAGATCTTATTTGCATATCGCTATTATCGAATCATGTAGCATGATACTGTTTTTAATTAGTAGTAGTACTAACTATTATGTATAGATATTACTAGATCTACTACTAGTTTTAGTAATGGCAATGTGGAATGCCACGAGTCAGGGATTTAGGACACATAAAAATTGAAAATGCACAAGTGTATCATGTTTATTACAAAAATGTATATTATTTATGCGTTATACTGAAACAGTTAACGTTACAGGGGTAGAAGCCACTTGCCTGACACGAAATGTTGGGCACACAACCTCGAGTGTTCGCTTGGTTCCCAGTCAACACGTTTAACGGCAGCAATCCACTTCTTCCTCCGCTCTTGATCAGCGGGGAACCGGTAAAATGATAAACCCTCTGTGCTTTTTCTGTTTGAGCACCCTACTGCCACACAACAAGCCATTCTGACTGAAAATTTTAATCAATCTCCAAAAATTTCTGCATGTGAAGTGATCTGCGGCTTGATACCCAATATGGTGGATAAACAAACTTGACCTCTGACCTATGATGTTGGTGCACAAGGTCCATAAACAAGGTCTGTGTCTTCTGTGATCAATTCAGTAAAGGTGTTCAGATCCAGTGGGTCATTACTGGTGTCTGACAAACTCAGATTTTGTTGAATGAATAACTCGCTAACACTAATAATTAATTAAAAGCACGAATAACACTTCCTCTGGATAAACTAAGGGAAGTGCTTTATTTATTTATTTATTTATTTATTTATTTATTTTTTGCAGGGGTGGGTGAGGGGGGTGTTTATTATATTTTTTAGAGGGCCCAAAATTTCGAGCAGTGCCCCTGCATAGTAAATTGTAACATGTCTTTTAGTGTCGGAAATTCACTACAAAAGTAATACTGATGATTTTTGTAACAGAATATTGATTTGAGTTCAGTCTGAGTAACATCCAGGTTTACAGTTGTGATTAATACAGTAGGTGTAACAGCATTTCCATAACCATCACACCAGTCCCCAATTCACCAATGAATGAAAGTAACAAGAAGCATTCCACTTACTCTCTTTTAAACATAAACACTTTATAATTTCATTCACATCCTCACTGTCGATACTTTCTCTTGAATATTATTATTATTATTATTATTATTATTATTATTATTATTAGTCTTTATAATGAATATCTATAATATTAATATTATATATATTACGGTCCATAACAGATACTGAGACAGATGCTTTGGTGATTTCTTTATGATGTACATGAACAATAATGTGCAACAAAAGTGTTTCATGATTCAAAGGCTTTTATTAATAATTCAAAGCAGGACATTGCAGTGATACACACACTTAACACATATGGAAATGATCATTAAGAAGAAGAATTGAGTTAAACTGAGGAGTGTGTGAGCTCACATGTTAATAACTCAAATGAAATGATGAAAGTGGGACATTTGAGCAGTAAAGGCCACATGTAACACACAGTGAAGCAGTAGAAGGTGAGCTGAGTAAAGTGTGTGTGAGCTCACAGCTCTGAGCACTGCTCTGTGTTCACTCTGCCCACCACAGTAGGTTGGTTGTCTTTGGAGGCCTCACAGGTCACCACCTTGTTCCTCCACTGCTCCGGGTGGAGGCTCAGCGTGCTGCTCCAGCTGTAGAGGCCGTCCGCGTGCAGAACGGCGGTGCTGCGGCTCTCCCCCGAGCTCCAGCTGCTCCCATCAACCTTCCAGCTCAGTGTCCAGTCCGAGGGGAAGCCCTTGTCGGCCACACACATGAGTGTGACCTTCTCCTGCTGCAGCTCCACACTGGAGGGAGGCAACACCGTCACACTGGGCTGAGTGACACCTACACACACACACACACACACACACACACACACAGTTGAGACAGGAATGGACAGCTGTCAGTCACTCAGGCTTCGTTTCAGGTCACTGTGTGTTTCACTTCCCTTTATATCTTACAGAGCAGAACTGAGTTCAGTGGAGCATCGCAAACGATTCACACTCAATTCAAACACTTTTACATCTTAGATCTATAATTATTTATATTACAGCTATCCCTGGACAGGAAAATTGAATTAGACCAAGTATTCAGTCATTAAAAATATGAAGCTCATTTTATAACATTTAAAATACAGAATATTCACCACTTAAGCAAAATCAGTTTTGGTTTCTACATTTAAATCCGTTTTTGGACTCACAGTCTCTAAGATATTAAATGTCATTAAAATCATTCAACAAAATGTCATCTGTAATTTACACAATGATATCTACTTTCCTTTTAGATTTAAATTATAATTAACTACCAGCAGTAGAATCAAATACATTTAAGCTTTAAATTATAATAAACAACCAGCAGTATAATCAAAGACATTTTTCAAACTTCTAAAATAAGGGAAATTTGAGAAACAGAAGGACGTGATACAAAAATCACATCTGATCTGGATTTGGAGGAAAAATAAATCTAAAATATATTCTTTACACATTACAACATGAATCTGAACACACTCCATTTCAGTCATTAATCTGAACACACTCCATTTCAGTCATTAATCTGAACACACTCCATTTCAGTCATTAATCTGAACACACTCCATTTCAGTAATTAGTAAACAGGTTACTTACGGCCCACAGACAGTTTGGTTCCTCCACCAAAAGTCCACCACAGTGATACAAACAGGTTTAGCGGCCGTACAAAAACCCTGCTGCTCTAAACTCACTGCTCTCTCCATCCATTTCAACCTCTTATTACAAAACAGCTACAAAACACCAACTTCTGCTCACATCAGCTGATTAATACACTAACTCTCTGACTGTTTTACTACAGTTTACTGTTTTTTTTCTTTTTATACACCTAGAGTGTCAATCTAAACTGAGGATGCAATTAGTGTGTGAGAAACACAAATAAATTACACAAAATAAAAGTTGAAATTTCACAAAATGTGGACTTGCAATTGCACAGGATTTACCCAGAATGCCTCATGGAGTAAAAATGCTGATGTACTCATGAGAAATTTACAATATATGACTGAATGTGTGGAGCTAAAGTGAGAATAATTCCTCCACTGCTTCTGTAGACTGATAGAAAGTTATGATATGATATTTAAGACCGACACTAATCTAAAGATTAATTTATTGTCAAAAATATGAGTGTGTATTTACTCACTGCCAACATTGATGCTGCTTCTTCCACCATAAATCCACTACAGTGAGAAACTCATTAACATTCAGTACAAACACCATCCAGTGAAAGTTGAAGCTTCTCTCTCTAATTCACTTATTTATGCATCTTAGACCTCAAAGTGTTTTACAGAAAATCTCCATCTGACCCCACAAGTAAAATTCACACAATAACTCTGTAGTAGTGTGAGAATTACAGTAAGATTGGGGGAATGTGGTAAAGGTGTTTCCGTACTTAGAGGACACTTTGCATTGGCAGCACATGCTTCAGTGCTCTGGGAGTGTTTATAGCGCTGTGACTTTAACACTTCATGACTGAGAGCTGCTGCTACAGCAACTTCACCCACAGCTACCATGACTTTGATCCCCGTCTTCATCTGGACACTGATCCTCTGGACTCGAGGTCAGACACGGCTTTGCCTTTTATATTTTGAACAAACTGGTCAAGACAATACATTTTTCAGGTTTGTCTCATGATTATTCTTTCAACAGTTTCTGTATCATACATTTTTTTTCAGAATGCAGAGGTCAAGTCACAGTAACTCAGACTCCTGCAGTGAAATCTGCTCTTCCAGGAGAAACAGTCACCATCAACTGTAGAACCAGTCAGGCAGTGTATTATGACAGCTCATATGGCCACTACTTATACTGGTATCAGCAGAAACCTGGAGAAGCTCCTAAACTCCTGATTAAACTTGCGAATCAGCGACAGTCAGGTTTTCCAGCTCGTTTCAGTGGCAGTGGATCTGGATCTGATTTCACTCTGACCATCAGTGGAGTCCAGACTGAAGATGCAGCAGATTATTACTGTCAGAGTTACCATTCTATCTCTGGTTACTGGTTCACACAGTGTTATAGAGTCGTACAAAAACCTCCCTCAGTCAGATTGTAGAGAGACTGCACTGCTGCAGCTGGGAGAGACTGCAGGTGCTGAGTTGGAGGATGTGATACGATACAAGTTCACAACTCACAGTAGAAATCTCTCAATAACCATGATGATTATGAAAAGTGAGTATATAATAAACTATATTTCCATTAAATTAGTTCAGCAAAGAAAAATATAGGATTAGACTTCGAGGCCTTTTTGAATTTTTCCTGCTATATTTTCACTCAATCCTCCTTTGAGCCCAACACTGAATTGGTTCACAAAAAGGAAATATCGCTAATCATTTCGAAGGCCATTGTTCTGAAAAGCTTAGATGAAGCTGTTGACTGTTTGCCCATTTCTGGTCCATCACACATTGACATTGCTGACCCTTAAGTGTATACCATGTCAGTTGCATAAGTATTCACACACACTGCACCTTTCCACATTTTCTAGTGTTACAGCCTGGAACTGAAATGCACTTACAGTAAGTGGAACTAAAGGTCATGAAGCTACACAAAACCTCCCACCTTAATGAAGTTTGGGGAAAATCAGTAAAGGTTCTTATTAGTTAATTAGCTCTAAATTAGTTCTGATGAAACAAGTTCTCATCAGAAGTCATATAATTAGTTGAACGGTGTCCACCAGTGTCACATGATCGCAGTGTAAATCTACCTGTTCCTGAAAGGTCCTGAAATATGTTGGAGAACTTCCTGAAACAAACGGCAACATGGAAAACAAGTTCTTGATGGAAGTCACATGAAACCCCATTTGAGTTTATCTTCAGGCTTGTGACAGACTCAGCAAACATGGAAGAATCGGTCTGATGAGAACAAAACACAACTTGGAGCAATGAACTGAACCATATTTGGTCGAAACTGATGTCCCGATTGAAGCATGGTGGTGGGAACATCATGCTGAGAGAGTTACCTTTGGCCCCTTTGTGGCATCCTGAGTAATGCCCTTCTTTACCTGGACACTGATTTTTGGTGAACAGCCTCCTCTAGGCAGAGTCTCATTTGTGCCATATTTGATCCAGTTTTAAAATAATGGATTTAATTGTGCTCTGTGGTATATTCACACATTGGGAAATGTTTTTACCAAACCAAACCAAACCAAACCAAGACTGATACTTTTCCAGTGAGACCATGGAGATTTTTAATTGCAATGATGTGCTATTTTGTGTAGATTCATGACATTTAATCACACTACTTACTCTTTCCACACTTGCGCACATTTATGGATGGACACAATGTCACTTTGATCAGCTACAGCCACAGTAAGTTCAGGAAGGTGGAGCACAATACACAGATTTCCCATCCAGTTCAATCTTTTTTTTAATTTATTCCTGACATGTACTTTGTTCATTTATTGCTTTTTTTTCCAAAAATATATAAATTAAAATGCTTAAATAATATATTGTGTTCAAGGAGGTTTGTATTACTCTTTGTGTGTGTGTGTGTGTGTGTGTGTGTGTGAACGATAGGACAAGATTTTAGATCTTGAATACGTCTCTACTACTGCCTTGATATGTGATTCTCTCTCTCTTTTGATCTGTCTACAGTTTCTGTGTCTATCACTGTCTTGACTCCTGTTGTGGTTTATACAAATATTACAGGAGAGATTTCTTTTAAAAAGGAAATCATATTTTTATATTTTCTCTGACATCAGTTTATTCTTGAGTGTATTGTTATGGCATGTGTGAGATTCATTCTGATATGATGCACATTCTAACCAGTCAGAGAAATAAGCAGTAACAGTTCATTTGCATGAACAGCTCTGAGTCCCAGAATAGATCAACACTTTCAGCAGATGTTCATGGTTCTTCAGTCGAACTCACTCAAGCACAACACACAGCACTGCACTCGACCTGCTGTTAAAGGTGCTGATCCAAATCACTGTCAAAGACACTTCACGACTGAAAAAGGAGACATGCTTTCCATATTTAAGCTTTATTTCAGTACAGCTACACCACTGACTCCACTTCAGTCTGCTAAGTGTTTTAATTGAATTCTAGTGGACTTTACAACAACTCTCTCAGAACGAGGTGATCTGAGTGGTGTCGTGGCGGGAGACGGTACAGCTGAACACCTCGGACTCTTCCCACATTCTTTGGTGAGGATTGGGGTTCTGAAGAGTCTTTCTGTTCTTCTGTGCTGGTCAGAACCCCCTCATTCACCTCGGCACCATCCATAATGCAGCTCAGCAGCGCCCCCTGTGGAGAATAGACTGAGAGCAGGCAGAGCAGCGAGGCTGATCCCTCAGAGAGCTGCAGAGAGGAGGGAGGGAGCAGAGACACGGAAGAGTTCACCACCAGACCAGCTGGAGAAAACACACACACACAGACACACACACATATTCAATAATTGTGGTTATATTTACAGAACACAACTGTCTGATTAAAGATTTCTTCATTGGTTAGTTTTCTTTGTCACTCTGGTGTTTAAACTCAGTGATGATTCAGTAAACCTGTCTGACTCTGGAGCACAGTGTACTGTACACACTGCAGGAGACTGGAGGAGAAATAACACCAAATGATGGATTAGTGATGAGATTCATCTCTACAGTCAGAAACGGAATACACATGATACAGAAAGATGGTAAAGAATAACTTTATAATGCTGCTCACCTCTAAATCTCCTCTGTAGTCAGTCTGAATTCTGATGGAATTAAAGTGAAAAACTCAACTTCTGTCATTTCTCGTCGACCTTTATACATTTATACATTTGTAATTTCCAAGAAATCTCTCATTTTGACCAGTGAAAGTTGAAGCTTCTCTCGCTAATTCACTTATTTATGCATCTTAGATCTAAAAGTATTTTCCAGAAAATCTCCATCTGACCCCACAAGGAAAATTCACACAATAACTCTGTAGCGCCCCTTAGCTCCCCGGCTACTGAGGTGTGCTCCCCAAATTATTTTAATTAGCAAGAAATCTCTTTCTTTAGATAAATTGGATTCTTGGGATAGATTCTTGAGACAGATAGATTTCATAGATTGGAGTTTGGTTGACAATGAAAGTGGTATCAACCAGGCAGTTTGTTTCTGGAGCAAAATGTTTATAGACACTGCAAATCGGCATGCACCATTAAAGGCAATAACAGTCAAAGGCATTTACAATCCATGGATGACAAGCCAGTTAGCTGAAGAGATGAAAAAGTGTGATCATTTATACAGAAAAGCAATAAGATCTAATTCACTGAAGGTTTGGTCCGCTTACAAAAAACAGAAAATCTTGGTGACAAATTCTATCAAAACATGTAAATCTGAGTACTATTCTAAAGTAATACAAGATAACAAGAAAAACCCAAGTGATCTGTGGAAAATCTTGAATGCTGTGACATCTCGAAAAGAAAGCCCACAGCTAGCTTGCTTGGAATCTGATAGTGCTATTATCTCAGATGCTAAGTCTATGGCTGAAACCCTTAACCACCACTTTGTGACTACTGGTGCTAAGCTAGCTGATAAATTAAAGCCCTTTGTTTCATTGTCCATTACTTCAACAACAAAAGTGTCAGCCCACAAGTTCTTGTTTAAACCAGTTGAAAAAGAATTTGTCATTACTCAACTTAATTGTCTGAAAATTAATAAAGCCATCTGATTGGACAATATTAGCACTCGTTTGATGAAAGATGCATCTTCTGTAATTGCAGACAGTCTTACAAGTTTATTCAATCGCTCGTTATCAACCAATATTGTGCCGTCAATATGGAAATGTGGCAAAGTAACATCTTTATTTAAAGCTGGTGATCGCTGCGATCCAAACAACTATTGGCCGATCACTATATTACCAATAATAAGTACTGTAAGCTCCTAGAGAGAGCTGTTCACATCCAGTTGTACGATTACATGAATACAAATAAGTTGATATCTTTTCAACAATTTGGATTTCGTCCTCAGCTCTCTGCTGGTGTTGCCTTATCACATTTCACAGACAACATTTTGAATAACATGGACAATGGACGATTTACAGGAACAGTATTTCTAGATGTAACTAAAGCTTTTGACACTGTCAACCATTTACTACTACTATGTAAACTTGAATACTAGGGTTTTGATCAAGATGCTCTTGACTGGTTTAAGTCATATCTCACTGATAGGACACAAGTAACATCTATTGGTGACATCATGTCTACATCTGCACCAATGACTATTGGTGTACCTCAAGGAAGCATCCTTTAAAGACCAAGCTGTTTTCAGATGCTTTCTGTGAAATAATTAATATTGTCTTCTTTACATGTTTTATAATCTGTACTTTTACAGTTTCTGCATGTTTCAAATTTTACTTAACTTTATTCTATTTTATTCTGCTGTTTTTTTTCTCCCCCTATTTGAACTTCTACTTCATTTTATTATTTTATTTCTACTATTGTTTAATTCTTATTATATTTTTTCCCAATTATTTTATGTAAATTTATTCTCAATTGTTTACTGTTTTGCTTTTACTTCTGTAAAGCACATTGAACTGCCACTGTGTATGAAATGTGCTATATAAATAAACTTGCCTTGCCTTGCCTTGCCTGGGTCCCCTACTATTCATCATTTATGTTAATGATTTACCATCATGTATTATTCACAGCAACATCATTTTATATGCTGATGATACGGTACCGTATTACTCCTCAAGCAATGCCAAAAATATTGAAAATATGCTGAATAGTGATTTACTCACAGTATCCAGGTGGTTTAAGGAAAATCTATTAACACTCAATTCATCTAAGTGCAAGTTTGTGCTCTTTGGCAGCTCTCAAAAATTAAAATCCATCAGTAATTTGACCATCATCGCTGACAGCAATACCATTGAATGCACTGATTCTTTTAAATATCTAGGAGTAACTGTGCAGCAGAATATGTCGTGGTCAATACACATAGAAAACATCTGCATCAGAGTTAAGCAGAGGATGGGTATATTGAGACATGTCAAAGATCTACCCAGACATGCTAGGATCACCCTGTGTAACAGTCTTATTTACCCACTATTCAATTATGCAGATTTCATCTGGGGTGATAAAAACAACTTCACCATCATGATCCAGCTACAAATCCTTCAAAATAAATGTGCTAAATTGATACTGAATGTTCCAGTATACTCATCTTCGACTGATGCTCTATGTGAACTTAGGTGGAAAACAAACAACATCGTGTCCATCATAGAGTATTACTGGCCTTCAAATAATATCTCAATGGCTTTATCGATAGTGGCATCAAAATCTAATACAGCAAGGACTTTCATAGCTACCACACCAGGAAAAGAGATAGCATTCACTTAATAAAAGTCAAAAGGAATTGGGGAAAAAAAGCACTACTACAAAGTATTGGCCAGGACTGGAACAATTTCCCAAGGGACCTATGTTCAATTAAAAATTTGCATATTTTTAAATAGAAAGATAATGATTATTTAATTTTATAATTGTAATTATTTGATTTGTACATTGTAGCGCGAATAACGTGTGGGTGGAGCACAGAGGACGGCAGGACAGAGATCAAGGTTCTCAGAAGGCTTTATTGCCGAACTTTTCAGTCGAACAATATTTAAACCAACAGGCAGAGACACACACACACACACACACACACACACACACACACACACACACACACACTGTCGGCTCTGCTGGGGAAGAAGCTCCCTTCCGCTCTCCCTTTCCCTCCTTAAGTAGGGCGGTTTACTGGGGAGAACACACACACAAAACACAGGTTAATTACACTCAGGTGAAGCGATTCTGCCACTTACCTTCCCCAACTCCGCCCTCCTGTCACAGACCGGCGCTTGACCACACCCCCGCTGCCACATACCCCCACCGCCCGACTCAGGCCTGGCGCCCGTCCGGCCCGCAGCCGACTCCCCCCCCTTGACGGGAGAGGAAGTCCGCCATGACCATCTGCGCCCCCGGCCTGTGGACCACCTTGAAGTTGAAAGGTTGGAGCGCCAGATACCAACGGGTGATCCGCGTGTTGGCATCCTTCATGCGGTGGAGCCACTGGAGGGGCGCGTGGTCCGAACAGAGGGTGAAAGAGCGCCCCAGCAGGTAGTAACGGAGGGCGAGGACCGCCCACTTGATGGCCAGGCACTCTTTCTTGATAGTGCTGTAGTGCCCCTCATGCACTGACAGCTTCCGGCTGATGTATAACACTGGGCGGTCCTCTCCCCCCACCTGCTGGGACAAAACGGCCCCCAGCCCTCTGTCTGACGCATCCGTCTGTAACAAAAAAAGGAGAGAGAAGTCAGGGGAGTGCAAAAGTGGCCCCCCACACAGTGCAGCCTTTACCTCAGAGAAAGCCCGCTGGCACTGCTCCGTCCACTGGACCGGATCTGGCACCCCCTTTTTAGTGAGGTCAGTCAGCGCGCTGGTGACGTCCGAATAATTAGGTATAAACCTACGATAATAGCCAGCCAGCCCCAGGAACTGTCTGACCCCCTTTTTGGTTTTGGGCCACGGGCAGGCCGCAATCGCTGCTGTCTTATTAATTTGGGGACGCACCTGCCCGTTACCCAAGTGGAAGCCCAGATACCGTACTTCCACCCGCCCAATCGCACACTTCTTCGGGTTGGCAGTGAGCCCCGCCCGCCTCAGCGACCTAAGGACGGCCCTCAGGTGTTGCAGGTGCCGCTGCCAGTCATTACTATAAATAATGATGTCGTCTAGGTAAGCGGCCGCGTAGGTGGCGTGGGGCCAGAGGACCCGGTCCATCAGCCGCTGAAACGTAGCGGGCGCCCCAAACAGCCCAAACGGAAGTGTGACGAACTGGTGTAAGCCGAACGGTGTGGAAAAGGCCGTTTTCTCCCGGGATAATGGAGTTAAGGGGATCTGCCAATATCCCTTCGTCAAATCCAGTGTCGAGTAAAAACGAGCCGTGCCTAGTCGATCGAGCAGCTCATCAATACGAGGCATTGGGTACGCGTCGAATTTAGACACCGCGTTGACTTTTCTATAGTCCACACAGAACCGGACTGAGCCGTCGGCCTTAGGAACTAAGACCACCGGGCTGCTCCAGTCACTGTGGGACTCCTCGACGATGCCCATTTCAAGCATGGCCTGAAGTTCTTCCCGAACTACCTTTTTTTTGTGTTCGGGTAATCTATAAGGACGGCTGCGCACTACCACCCCCGGGGGCGTCTCTATGTGGTGTTCTATGAGGTTAGTGCGACCGGGCAGGGGCGAGAATACATCCGAAAACTCGGCCTGCAACTGGGCGACCTCCGTGAGTTGGGTCGGGGAGAGGTGGTCTCCACAGGGGACCGGAGAGGTACGAGATGCCAATGTCCCTTTTTGGACCTCCGGCCCCAGCTCCGCCTTCTCCGGAACTACCAACACCAACGCCACGGGGACCTCCTCTTTCCAGAGTTTTAACAGATTGAGGTGGTAGATCTGTAGCGCCCCCTCCCTGTCTGTTCACCTAACCTCATAGTCGACGTCCCCGACTCGCCGTGTGACCTCAAAGGGTCCTTGCCACTTGGCGATTAATTTGGAGCTCGACGTGGGCAACAGGACGAGTACCTTATCTCCCGGAGTGAACTCTCTAAGGCGCGTGCCCTTGTTGTACAGGCGGGTTTGCCGTTCCTGGGCCTGCCGCAAATTCTCCTGAGTTAGGTGGGTGAGCGTGTGGAGTTTTGCACGCAGATCCATAACGTACTGAATTTCGTTTTTGCTCTGTGAAGGTCCCTCTTCCCAATTTTCCCGCAGTACATCTAAGATGCCGCGCGGCTTACGCCCATATAATAATTCAAATGGGGAGAACCCCGTGGAGGCTTGGGGGACCTCTCGCACTGCAAACAGCAAGGGTTTGAGCCACTTATCCCAGTTACGTGCGTCCTCACTTATGAATTTTTTGATAATATTCTTGAGGGTGCGATTGAACCGTTCAACTAAACCGTCCGTCTGTGGGTGATAAACGCTGGTGCGGATCGGCTTAATACCCAGTAGCCCATACAGTTCGCTCAGTGTTTGTGACATAAACGAGGTGCCCTGGTCAGTCAGAATCTCTTTCGGGATTCCAACCCGGGAGATGACGTGGAAGAGGGCCTCTGCAATACTGCGTGCTGAGATATTGCGAAGAGGCACCGCTTCTGGGTATCGCGTTGCATAGTCCACCAGAACCAATATAAAGCGGTACCCACATGTTGACCGGTCTAATGGCCCGACGAGATCCATCCCAATTCTTTCGAACGGGGTCTCGATTAATGGTAGGGGGCGCAAGGGCGCTTTTGGAATGGCCGCTGGATTTACTAACTGGCATTCGCGGCACGCCGTACACCACTTACGGACGTCGCCGTGAATCCCCGGCCAATAGAATCGGGCCATTATCCGGGCGAGTGTCTTATCCTGCCCGAGGTGTCCAGCCATGGGATTAAAGTGAGCCGCCTGGAATACCAATTCCCGGCGGCTCTTTGGAATTAACAACTGGGTGACCCGCTCTTTCATCTGAGTGTCCTGCGTCACTCGGTATAACCTATCCTTCAAAATAGAAAAATAGGGGAAGGGCGGGGTGGCGTTCAGCTGGAGCGTTTGACCATCGATTACTCTCACTTGGTCAAACGCGTGTCGCAGAGTCTCATCTCGCGATTGTTCCAGTGGGAAATCCGTGAGGGATTCCCCAATAGAAAGAGGAGGGGCCGGGGGCTCCTCACTCTGTCGCGGAGATGACGTAGACGGCTCTGCGACCGCCGCTCCAGCCAAAGCGACACCGGGACCCTCCCCCATCAACCGGCAGGACCCACTCTACTAGGCGTGCCATCAAACCCCGAAATCCCGGTCAATCAGTCCCCAAGATCAAAGAGTGGGTAAGGCGAGGATTAACCGCCGCCTTCACTATTGATTTTTCCCCTCTGAAATATATGTGGACCGACACTAACGGGTAGCTATGAATATCCCCGTGCACAGACAACACCTTCACCCCTTGTGCTCCCCCCAATGCCTCGTCTTGCACCAGGCTTTGGCGGATCGAGGTCTGATTGAAGCCTGAATCCACCAACGCCTGATATGTAGCCCCTTGTACACTTACCGGTATGCGATACGCTCCGGCCCGATCGAGGGCAGCCTCTGGCGTGTCGGGGATCCGCACCACCGCCCCCACCTCCATCGCTGCACACTGTTGCTGCAGGTGGCCCGGTTCCCCGCAGCGCCAGCAAACCGGCCCGGGCCTTCCCTCTGCAGCTGTGTTCTGAGGCTCACTCACCTGAGGGGGGGGAGAGACAGACACAGAAGGGAGAAACGGGAGGGCACCACGGGTGCGGCGGGCCGGCTGGGGTGGAGCCGGCCCCCGCCTCCGTGGTGGGGGAATGGGGCGAGGACGGGACACGGGAGGAGGGGGGAGAGAAAGAGAGAGAGGAGAGAGAAGACGATGTCGGTGGTTGTCCTGCCGCCGGAACAGCCGGCCTGATCCAGCGACGCCGGGCGGTGGCACTGGACCCACTCTGCGGTTCCGGCTGGTAAGCGGGCGATGAACTGTTCCAGCGCCACCTGGTCGATGATTCCCTCGGCGTCGCGATCTTCGGCCCTCAGCCACCGCCAGCAGGCGTCCCGGAGCTGCTGGCCGAACGCGAACGGGCTGCCGACTTCCTCCATCCGCAGCGCGCGGAAGCGCTGGCGCTGCTGCTCCGGCGTGCGCCCCACGCGCTGGAGGACAGCCCGGCGAAGGTCGGCGTAGGCCAGCCGGCGATCGGCGGGGAGCTGTAGTGCGGCCAGCTGCGCCTCTCCCGTCAGGAGGGGGAGGAGGCGCGCCGCGCGCTGCTCCATCGGCCACCCCGAGGCTTCGGCGACCTGCTCGAACAACGTGATGAAAGCCTCGGGGTCGTCCTGCAGGCCCATCTTAGTTAAGGTGAGGGGAGACAGGCCCACGGCCGGGGCGCTGGTGGACCCCGCCGATGCGAGGGGACGCCGGAACGCCTCTCGATCTTCCTGCTGAGCCAGCACCAGGGCTTCGAAGCAGCGCTCCTGGTCCTTCCGGAGAGTGACGAGTGCCTGGTGCTGGCTCTGCTGAGCCGTGGCGAGGGCGTGGACCAAGTCCGCCAACGGGGAGGAGTCCATGGGGCTGCAGGACTGATGCTCCACCTTTTCCCGGGTTTTGGCACCACTGTAGCGCAAATAGCGTGTGGGTGGAGCACAGAGGACGGCAGGACAGAGATCAAGGTTCTCAGAAGGCTTTATTGCCGAACTTTTCAGTCGAACAATATTTAAACCAACAGGCAGAGACACACACACACACACACACTGTCGGCTCTGCCGGGGAAGAAGCTCGCTTCCGCTCTCCCTTTCCCTCCTTAAGTAGGGCGGTTTACTGGGGAGAACACACACACAAAACACAGGTTAATTACACTCAGGTGAAGCGATTCTGCCACTTACCTTCCCCAACTCCGCCCTCCTGTCACAGACCGGCGCTTGACCACACCCCCACTGCCACATACATTTTTTTGCATTCGTGTTATAATTTGTGAATGATTTTTTTTCCTGTAATTATTGTTATGTTTTATAGACAGGACCTCATTGAAAATCACGTAATGTGACATGAGCTTCCTGAATAAATATAAAAAAAATGAATGCTTTATGGTAAATAACTTATTATTACAAATAGGCCAATTTAAGCAGCTAGAAATAAAACCTTCACTTAACCTTACCGGGCCCTGATAATATTCCTGGTCGGGTGCTCAGGGAATGTGCAGACCAGCTGGCTCATGTTCTAACAGACATCTTCAACACCTCACTGGATCAAGCCAAAGTCCCATCATGTTTCAAGACTGCCACCATCATCCCAGTGCCAAAAACCCCTCAAATCACATCACTTAATGACTACCGGCCCATCGCACTCACTCCCATTATGATGAAGTGCTTTGAGAGGCTGGCAAAGGAGTACATCACCTCCAGGCTCCCTCGCACATTCGACCCCTTCCAGTTTGCCGACCGTCCAAACCGCTCCACTGAAGACGCCATCTCCTCCACTCTTCACCTGAGCTTTGCACATCTGGAGGAGAAGAACACTCATGTGCGGATGCTGGTCCTGGACTTCAGTTCAGTGTTCAATACTATCATTCCACAGCATCTGGTGAACAAACTGGGTCCTCTGGGCTTCAGCACCCCCCCATGCAACTGGCTGATAGACTTCCTCACCGAAAGACCACAGTCAGTGCGGGTCAGACAGAACAACTCCAGTGTCATCACTCTCCGCATAGGCTCCCCTCAGGGCTGTGTCCTGAGCCCTCTGCTGTTCATGCTGATGACACATGACTGTGTCCCCAAGGCTACCAGCAACCACATTGTGAAGCTTGCGGATGACACAACAGTGGTGGGCCTCATTAGGGACAATAACAACCTGGCTTATAGAGAGGAGGTGGAGCAGCTGATGGGCTGGTGCAGAGAAAACAACCTGATCCTGAAAGTGGACAAAACCAAAGAGATCATTGTTGACTTCAGGAAAAAAAAAAAAACAACCCAGCCACGCTCCACTTCTCATCAACAACATGGCCGTGGAGGTGGTCAGTAGCACCAAGTTCCTGGGGGTGCACATCACAGACAACTTCACCTGGTCTGTGAGCACTGCATCACTGATCAGGAAGGTACAGCAACATCTGCACTTTGCTTAGGATGAGGAGAGCCCACCTGCCCCCGCCCATCCTCACTACATTCTACAGAAGCAAGATAGAGAGTGTTTTAACCAGCTGCATCTCTGTGTGGTGTGAAGGCTGAAGTACCTCTGACTGGAAGAATGTGAGGAGAGTGGTGAGGACAGCAGAGAAAATCATTGGGACTTCTCTTCCCTCCATTCAGGACATTGCACGTTGCATGTCTCGAGCCAGAAACATCATCAGTGACCCCTCACACCCTCACTATGGACTGTTCTCACCTCTGGCCTCTAGAAAGAGGTTCCGCAGCATTAGGTGCAGGACCACCAGGTTCTGTAACAGCTTTTCCCGCCAGGTCACTAGACTCCTGAACTCCAAACCCAAACTCTAAACTTCTATTTATACTTGAACATTCCTAATTCCACAGGTCACTTTATACTATTGCACTTTATAATATATTTGCTGCTGCATAATTTAATTTAGTAGACTTCATATTTAATTCTGTGCTGATACACACATACACAAAAGGTTATATCAAAACCCCAAATCCTAAAGCAAGGTTCCCGCTGGCACTCATCACACTTGTCTTTAACAAACATAATCCATCAGTGATGAAGAGAAAATTACTAGCAATCATCACAGTGAAGAATGTATTTGTCATCTTTATCATCAGAATTCATCTTTTCTAGAAATCCCTTAAGAAATCCCTCCGTTTGCTGAAATCCAACCACAGTGAAGAGACAGCGGGAAGCCAGAGTGTAAACAATGAGCATGTGCTTATGACCAATAAAAATTGACTACACATAATCACCAAATGAGTGCCAAGCTTTTGACCAATCACAGTGCGTCTTATTCGGCCTGGAGTGGTGGTGTGATTATCTTTGCGTGAACCAAACAATGGTGCAGTCTAAGCTGATGAAGTTTTTTGGGCAGTCTTCTTCAAGCACTGAAGGTGATTTAAGGGCTGAAACAGCGACGGTCGAAGCACACTCAGAGCCCCTACTGTCCCCGAGCACATTGGACAGGTTCAGTAATACAGGGGTCCGTAAAAAGCGCCAAAGTGAAAATGCTGTCAGCCGGCAAGTGACTGAAGGCAGCTACATTTTGGGAGGCATAGCGTGTTGAGTCCCCTTGGTGAACGTATGATGTAAAACGCTGTCATTCTGTGTTGAGTTTGTAAATTAACGGGAAATTCGCACACTGAACTCAGGGTCATTGTTGTTTGTTCCCAGACTCTTCTCCACTCTGTTCAATTGTAAATGAAGTTTTGTGTTAAAGTAAAGGGGTAAAGGGAATCCTAAAAGCTCTTTTGAACAATTCCATACTAAAATAAACTTAAATAAGCTCAAACTAAAGAGGTTGATTTTATCTTGATGGTGCATAGGGCGCCCAAAATCAAGAACTTTCTTATAAGAGGCTGGAGTGGAGCTTAAATTTTACATGTAATGGAGAAGCCTAGCTGTATCTGTACAAATGTTTGAATTGTGCCAGTGTGGTTGGTATAAACCTGTATTACATCCACTTTGATAAGTCAGTAACAAAGAAAAATTACAGACTAAGTGAAGACAAAAAAGAAAAAGTGAAGAATACTGCTTTGACTTGATTTTTCAAGGAAAAAAGTGGAGAACATTTTTCAGAACCCATGGGGAATGCTGCTAAAGCCACCAGTTATTCTCACTGAGATGAAATAAAATTGAAATCAAATTAATTGGGGAAATGAAATTAATTTAAAATGGGTACCCAACAGGTTATCAGTCAGAAGGTGCAGGCCTGTATCGACGCTTCTGGGCGTAGTCACCTGAAGCGCCTGTTTTATGCAATATCTCACTCGTGTCTCCCTTTCTTCTCCCTCGTGTTGTTCTCTCCCTCAAGAACACCTTCCTGTTTCTTGCTGACCTCTCACCCCAACTGCTGACTGGATCCACGTTAAAGGTAAGTAAATTTAAACTAACTTATTTATTATTAAATGTCAAGGATGTTACCATATTATAAAAGACATGAAATTAAAATTTTAATAACAATAAATAAATAAACTGATAACAAAATTTCCACTGGGCTACAACTCTGTAATAATGTGAGAATTACAGTAAGATTGGGGGAATGTGGTAAAGGTGTTTCCATACTTAGAGGACACTTTGCATTGGCAGCACATGCTTCAGTGCTCTGGGAGTGTTTATAGCGCTGTGACTTTAACACTTCATGACTGAGAGCTGCTGCTACAGCAACTTCACCCACAGCTACCATGACTTTGATCCCCGTCTTCATCTGGACACTGATCCTCTGGACTCAAGGTCAGACACGGCTTCATATTTTATCTCTACAATGATCTGTTCATACAAATACAATTACTGTTTCTATTATAATATTTCAATTTCATATTGTGATATTATATTATTTTTTTCAGAATGCAGAGGTCAAGCCACAGTAACTCAGACTCCTGCAGTGAAATCTGCTCTTCCAGGAGAAACAGTCACCATCAAGTGTAGAACCAGTCAGGCAGTGTATTACTACAGCTCAAATGGCCACTACTTACACTGGTATCAGCAGAAACCTGGAGAAGCTCCTAAACTCCTGATTAAATTTGCAAATCAGCGACAGTCAGGTTTTCCAGCTCGTTTCAGTGGCAGTGGATCTGGATCTGATTTCACTCTGACCATCAGTGGAGTCCAGACTGAAGATGCAGGAGATTATTACTGTCTGAGTCATCATGATATCTCTGGTTACTGGTTCACACAGTGTTATAGAGTCGTACAAAAACCTCCCTCAGTCAGATTGTAGAGAGACTGCACTGCTGCAGCTGGGAGAGACTGCAGGTGCTGAGTTGGAGGATGTGATACGACACAATGACCCTCTGTGGAGGAGAGGAACCACACCACACTAACTCACAACTCACATTAGAAATCTCTCAATCATCATCACACCACACTGCACACAGTCCATCACATCCACTACTGTAAGATCAATAGTTTCCCAGTTCTCTCAGTCGTGGTGTTACACACTCATTAAAAGACACAGATACGTCAAGGTTAAATCCAGTGATTAATGTCTGTGAAATTTCTTGCTTTTTGAGGTGTCATGTGTTTGATCAGTGTTCATGGTGTCCTGACATTGACTACCTCACAGGTTCCTAACCCTGGTTTACCCCTTGTCCACCCCAGGACCCCCTGTCCTGCACATTTCAGCACTTTACCTGCTCTCAACACACCTCATTTAACTCTTCAGCTAATTAACAGTGCTTGCTGAGTTGAGTGAGTGTGTTAGTGCAGGTAAAATAGTAAAATGTGCAGGACAGGGGACACTCCAGGACCAGAGACAGGAAACTGTGGACAAATGAATTAACTCCAGTTACAGACTGATCTTTAAATTGTAGCATGTCTGTTGGTGTGGGAAATGCACTCCAGAAGTACCGGTAATAGCGGAGCTCCCGAGCTGGGCACCATACCTAAGAAAAAATGTTAAACCCATCGAGTCGATTTTTTGTGGTTTGTCCGTGTACGTGTCCCACCAGTCACACACACTGCCTAGTGGTCAGTGTTAGTAATTACCAGTCAGACACACTGCCGAGTGGCCAGTGCTCGCCAGGAAAGAAATAAAACAAGAGACTGGCTATGATATAAGAAAATTCTACAACCCAGAAACAGATGGGAGCTCTGCTTTTAGGCAGTGCCTAAATCTATATATTACTTAAGACAGCACAGATGAAAATTCAGTCCTCTCTGACCCACGGTGCAAACAGACAATGCAATAAATAAAAATAGAATAACTGAAATAAACAATATCAACAGTATAAACACTCAAGAAATAGACATAGACGAAACACTCACAGGTATATATATATATATATATATATATATATATATATATATATATATATATATATATATATATAAATTGAGCAAAGCACATAAAATAAACAGTCAAGGGTACTTGAGGTATAGCAAGTAAACAAGAAATAAGCAGTATAAACAATAAACTAAAAGCTGTTAAGGTGAGGTAGTGTGGAATAGTGCAAATGAGCGACGTAAAGTGAAATGTGCAGACCCTGAGTTCAGTGTGCGAATGAATGTTGAGAGTCTGTGTGTGTGTGTGTGTGTGTGTGTGTGTGTGTGTGTGTGTGTGTTGGGGGGGGACTGTGAGGGTGACATGATGTCAGATGCTGAAGGGGGGGCAGGGGGGTGTGTGGGCAGAATCTGTGGCAGGGGGCAGAGGGGGGAGGAGGGGCAGAACAGAGAGGGAGTTGAGCCTCCTGACTGCCTGGTGAAAGAAACTGTCCTTGAGCCTGCTGGTTTTGGCCCGGAGACTCCGCAGTCTCCTCCCCGACAGCAGCAGGCTGAAGAGGCTGTGAGATGGGTGGGTGGGGTCACCTGCAATCCTGATGGTTTTTCGGGTGAGGCGGGAGTTATAGATATCCATAAGAGAAGGGAGAGAGACACCAATGATCCTTTCAGGTGCTCTCACGATGCGCTGCAGAGTCTTGCAGCAGGACACGGTGCAGGCGCCATACCACACAGTGATGCAGCTGGTCAGGATGTTCTCGATGGTGCCTCTGTAGAATGTGTGTATGATGCGGGCCGGGGCGCTTGCTCTCCTCAGTTTGCGGAGGAAGTACAGACACTGTTGGGCTTTTTTGGCCAGTGATGCGGTGTTGTTGCTCCAGGACAGGTCTTCAGAGATGTGCACACCCAGAAACTTATACCCAACAACCTTTTGGTCCCAAATCTAAACATCGTTAACCATTTGCTAAGCATTAGGCCACAGCTTCTCCCAGTTGGTGCTCTGGTGCAGTCAGAATAACGTGGAGCTAAACATGCTAAAGACGGTGGAGATAATACTGAACATCAGGAGGCACCCCTCTGCCATGCTCCCCCTCACAATTTCCAGCAGTGCTGTGTCAACCATTAAGACATTTCAGTTCCTGGGAAAAACCATTTCACAAGACTTGAAGTGGGAATGCAACATCAACTCCATCCTTAAAAAAAGCCCAGCAGAGGATGTACTTTTAGCAGCAACTCAGAAAGTACGGTATGTCACAGGAGCTGCTGACACAGTTGTACACCGCTGTCATGAATCCATCCTGTGCACATCCATAACACTCTGGTTCGGAGCAGCCTCAAAACAGGACAGGAACAGACTGCAGTGAACAGTAAGGTTAGCAGAAAGGATCATCGGTGCTCCCCTGCCCAGTCTCCAGGATTTGTACATTTCATGAACCAGGAAGTATGCTGAGAAATTCATGAAGGACACCTCACACCCTGGTCACAACCTGTTCCAGCTCCTCCTCTCCAGCAGGCGCTATAGAGCATTGAGAACCAGAACCACCACACATAAGAGCAGCTTTTTCCCTGTGCCATCAACTTCATAAATATACCTGAACCATCCTTGCCATTATATTAGTGTACAATATTTACCTCCTGTAACATGCTCTTGTTTGCACTACTACACTGCACTCTGTGTACACTGACTGTGTCATGTGTGTATTTGTTGTATATTGTGTATTTTCTGTAATATATCCTGCACATTGTCTGTAAATTGTGTACCATTTATATTGCTGATAGCATATACATTTATAATGTATACTGCATATTGTAGATATTACAGATATTTGGATCCATAATATATTGTAGATACTGTTTTACTTGTGGTTATATTTACAGAACACATCTGTCTGATTAAAGATTTCTTCATTGGTTAGTTTTCTTTGTCACTCTGGTGTTTAAACTCAGTGATGTTTCAGTAAAACGGTCTGACTCTGGAGCACAGTGTACTGTACACGCTGCAGGAGACAGGAGGAGAAATAACACCAAATGATGGATTAGTGATGAGCTTCATCTCTACAGTCAGAAAAATCAATATACATGATCTATATAGATGGTAAAGAATCACTTTATAATGCTGCTCACCTCTAAATCTCCTGTGTAGTCAGTCTGAATGCTGATGGAGTTAAAGTGAAAGACTCAACTCCCGTCATTTCTTTACTGCATTGATAAATTTGTACTTTCCAAGAAATCTCTCATTTTGACCAGTGAAAGTTGATGCTTCTCTCTCTAATTCACTTATTTGTGCATCTTAGATCTAAAATTATTTTCCAGAAAATCTCCGTCTGAACCCACAAGCAAAATCCACACAATCACTCTGTAGCGCCCCCTAGCTCCCCGGCTATATGGACTGAGGTGTGCTCCCCAAATTCTTATAATTCGCAATAAATCTCTTTCTTGAGGTTAAATTAATGCTTTATGATAAATAACTTATTATCACTCATAGGCCTATTTAAGCAGCTAGAAATAAAACCGTCACTAAACCTTTTTCTCAATGCCCAATGTCACTCATCAAATAAATCAGATTATCTGAACGTGTTCTTAATACACAATTAAATTAACCCTTGAATGCACTTTAACTCTGAGAGTACTTGAAAGCCTTTTGCAAATATAAACTCAGTATTACCAGTGTATGAAATAATCCATGAAATATGCAAAATGCAACAGATAATTTAAACTATTAACTTAAAAATAGATTTACATATATACATTCAAATATAAAGGGTCATAAAATCAAATTAAAAGCTTTTGGAGTCTTTCAAGTCTCTTTCAATGTCTCATCTCATCTCATTATCTCTAGCCGCTTTATCCTTCTACAGGGTCGCAGGCAAGCTGGAGCCTATCCCAGCTAACTACGGGCGAAAGGCGGGGTACACCCTGGACAAGTCGCCAGGTCATCACAGGGCTGACACATAGACACAGACAACCATTCACACTCACATTCACACCTACGGTCAATTTAGAGTCACCAGTTAACCTAACCTGCATGTCTTTGGACTGTGGGGGAAACCGGAGCACCCGGAGGAAACCCACGCGGACACGGGGAGAACATGCAAACTCCACACAGAAAGGCCCTCGCCGGCCCCGGGGCTCGAACCCAGGACCTTCTTGCTGTGAGGCGACAGCGCTAATCACTACACCACCGTGCCGCCCCCTCTTTCAATGTAAATTAAAAAAAAAAAAAAAACCTCAGTGTTTCAGTTCACGGCCATGCATTCAGCAACACACTTTCAGTATCAACACACAAAATGTGATATCAAAACCCCAAATCCTAAACCACGGCTCCCGCTGGCGCTCATCGCACTCATCATTAACAAACATAATCCATCAGTGATGAAGAGAAAATTACTAGCAGTCGTCACAGTGAAGAATGTATTTGTCATCTTTATCATTACCATACCTGGCGACCAGGGTGTACCCCGCCTTTCGCCCGTAGTCAGCTGGGATAGGCTCCAGCTCGCCTGCGACCCTGTAGGACAGGATAAAGTGGCTAGAGATAATGAGATGAGATGAGATCACACACACACATCACATTATCTCTAGCCGCTTTATCCTTCTACAGGGTCGCAGGCAAGCTGGAGCCTATCCCAGCTGACTACGGGCGAAAGGCGGGGTACACCCTGGACAAGTCGCCAGGTCATCACAGGGCTGACACATAGACACAGACAACCATTCACACTCACATTCACACCTACGGTCAATTTAGAGTCACCAGTTAACCTAACCTGCATGTCTTTGGACTGTGGGGGAAACCGGAGCACCCGGAGGAAACCCACGCGGACACGGGGAGAACATGCAAACTCCACACAGAAAGGCCCTCGCCGGCCCCGGGGCTCGAACCCAGGACCTTCTTGCTGTGAGGCGACAGCGCTAACCACTACACCACCGTGCCGCCCTATGAGATGAGATCATTACCATAAATCATCTTTTCTAGAAATCCCTCTGTTTGCCGAAATCCAACCACAGTGAAGAGACGGCGGGAAGCCAGAGTGGAAACAATGAACACGTGTCTGTGATCAATAAAAATCGACTACAAATAATGACCAAATGAGCACCAAGCTTTTGACCAATCATTGTGCGTCTTAATCGGCCTGGTGTCATGGGGTGATTATCACGGTTTGAACCAAACAATAGTGCAGTCTAAGTTTTCGGGCATCTTCTTCAAGCACTGAAGATGAATTCAGGGCCGAAAGAAACACGGTGGAGGCACACTCAGAGCCCCGACTGTCCCCGAGCACATTGGACAGTGCCAGTAATACAGGGGCCAGTAAAAAGTGCCAAAGTGAAAATGCTGTCAGCCGGCAAGTGACTGAAGGGAGCTACGTTTCAGGAGGCATGGCATGTTCAGTCCTCGTGGTGAACGTATGATGTAAAACGCTGCCTTTCTGTGTTCGGTTTGTAAATCAGCAGTAAATTCGGATTCCTTCACTGTTGTTTGTTCCCAGACTCTTCTTGACTCTGTTCAACTGTAAATCAAGTTTTGTGTTGAAGTAAAGGGGTAAAGGGAGTCCTAAAAGCTCTTTTGAACAATTCCATGTGAAAATAACCTTAAATAAACTCAAACTAAAGAGGTTTATTTTACCTTGATGGTGCACAGGGCGCCCAAAATCAAGGTCTTTCTTATTAGAAGCTGGAGTGGAGCCTAAAATTTATATGTAATGGAGAAGCCTAGCTGTATCTATACAAATGTTTGAATTGTAACAGTTTGGTTGGTATAAACCTGTATTATGTCCACTTTTATAAGTTGGTAAGGAAGAAAAAAATACAGACTAAGTGAAAGAAAAATAAGAAAAAGTGAACAATACCTCTTTGACTTGATTTTTCAAGGAAAAAAGGGGAGAAATTTTTTTCAGAACCCATGGGGAATGCTGCTAAAGCTGTCAGATATTCTCACTGAGATGAAATAAAAATGAAATCAATTTAAATGTGGAAATTAAATGAATTTAAATGGGGACCCAACCAGTTATCCGTCAGAAGCTGCAGGCCTGTATCGATGTTTGTGGGTGTAGTCGCCTGAAGCAATATGGCTGCTTCACACCAGTGGCATATAAAAAAACAATCTCACTCGAGGCACCGATGGATGTCGTCCTTACTGTCTCCACATGATGCTGGCAGTGCTGGGTAATGGAGACTCACTGAGGCTGTGCGTAGCTCATTGAGTCTGTGTGTATATGTTTGGACGACTAGATGACTCATGCCAAGTCCTTAACAACTCCAGTAAGCTAGCTAATAATGATGATGATTATTATTAATATTATTATTATTATTATTATTATTACTATTTTTGATCTTTAGAATAAATATGATGGTCTATTACAGATACTGAGACTGATGCTTTGGTGATTTGTTTATGATGAACATGAACAATAATGTGCACCAAAAGGGTTTCATGATTCAAAGGCTTTTATTAATAATTCAAAGCAGGACATTGCAGTGATACACACACTTAACACATATGTAAGTGATCATTAAGAAGAAGAATTGAGTTAAACTGAGGAGTGTGTGAGCTCACATGTTAATAACTCAAATGAAATGATGAAAGTGGGACATTTGAGCAGTAAAGGCCACATGTAACACACAGTGAAGCAGTAGAAGGTGAGCTGAGTAAAGTGTGTGTGAGCTCATAGCTCTGAGCACTGCTCTGTGTTCACTCTGCCCACCACAGTAGGTTGGTTGTCTTTGGAGGCCTCACAGGTCACCACCTTGTTCCTCCACTGCTCCGGGTGGAGGCTCAGCGTGCTGCTCCAGCTGTAGAGGCCGTCCGCGTGCAGAACGGCGGTGCTGCGGCTCTCCCCCGAGCTCCAGCTGCTCCCATCAACCTTCCAGCTCAGTGTCCAGTCCGAGGGGAAGCCCTTGTCGGCCACACACATGAGTGTGACCTTCTCCTGCTGCAGCTCCACACTGGAGGGGGGCAACACCGTCACACTGGGCTGAGTGACACCTACACACACACACACACACACACACACACACACACACACACAGAGTTGAGACAGGAATGGACAGCTGTCAGTCACTCAGGCTTCGTTTCAGCTCACTGTGTGTTTCACTTCCCTTTATATCTTACAGAGCAGAACTGAGTTCAGTGGAGCATCACAAACGATTCACACTCAATTCAAATACTTTTACATCTTAGGTCTATAATCATTTTTATTACAGTTATCCCTGGACAGTAAAAATGAATTATACTGAGTATTCAGGAATTAAAAATATGAAGCTCATTTTATAACATGAATAAGCCACATTTAAAATACAGAATATTTACCACTTAAGCAAATTCAGTTTTGGTTTCTACATTTAAATCTGTATTTGGACTCACAGTCTCTAAGATATTAAATGTCGTTAAAATCATTCAACAAAATGTCATCTGTAATTTGCACAATGATATCGACTTCGCTTTTAGATTTAAAATACAATTAACACCAGCACTATAGTCAAATACATTTAAGCTTTAAATTATAATTAACAACCAGCAGTATAATCAAAGACATTTTTCAAACTTCTAAAATAAGGGAAATTTGAGAAACAGAAGGACGTGATACAAAAATCACATCTGTTCTGGATTTGGAGGAAAAATAAATCTAAAATATGTTCTTTACACATTACAACATGAATCTGAACACACTCCATTTCAGTCATTAATCTGAACACACTCCATTTCAGTAATTAGTAAACAGGTTACTTACGGCCCACAGACAGTTTGGTTCCTCCACCAAAAGTGTACCACAGTGATACAAACAGGTTTAGCAGCCGTACAAAAACCCTGCTGCTCTAAACTCACTGCTCTCTCCATCCATTTAAACCTCTTATTACAAAACAGCTACAAAACACCAACTTCTGCTCACATCAGCTGATTAATACACTAACTCTCTGACTGTTTTACTATATTTTACTGTTTTTTTTTTCTTTTTAAACACCAAGAGTGTCAATCTAAACTGAGGATGCAATTAGTGAGTGAGAAACACAAATAAATTACACAAAATAAAAGTTGAAATTTCACAAAATGTAGATCTGCAATTGCACAGGATTTACCCAGAATGCCTCATGGAGTAAAAATGCTGATGTACTCATGAGAAATTTACAATATATGACTGAACGTGTGGAGCTAAAGTGAGAATAATTCCTCCACTGCTTCTGTAGACTGATAGAAAGTTATGATATGATATTTAAGTCCTACAATAAACTAAAGATTAATTTACAGTAAAAAATATTATTGTGTATTTACTCACTGCCAACATTGATGCTGCTTCTTCCACCATAAATCCACTACAGTGAGAAACTCATTAACATTCAGTACAAACACCATCCAGTGAAAGTTGAAGCTTCTCTCTCTAATTCACTTATTTATGCATCTTAGACCTCAAAGTGTTTTACAGAAAATCTCCATCTGACCCCACAAGTAAAATTCACACAATAACTCTGTAGTAGTGTGAGAATTACAGTAAGATTGGGGGAATGTGGTAAAGGTGTTTCCATACTTAGAGGACACTTTGCATTGGCAGCACATGCTTCAGTGCTCTGGGAGTGTTTATAGCGCTGTGACTTTAACACTTCATGACTGAGAGCTGCTGCTACAGCAACTTCACCCACAGCTACCATGACTTTGATCCCCGTCTTCATCTGGACACTGATCCTCTGGACTCAAGGTCAGACACAGCTTTGCCTTTTATATTTTAAACAAACTGGTCAAGACAATACATTTTTCAGGTTTGTCTCATGATTATTCTTTCAACAGTTTCTGTATCATACGTTTTTTTTTTTTCAGAATGCAGAGGTCAAGTCACAGTAACTCAGACTCCTGGAGTGAAATCTGCTCTTCCAGGAGAAACAGTCACCATCAAGTGTAGAACCAGTCAGGCCGTGTACACAGACTCATCTGCTGACCGGTTACACTGGTATCAGCAGAAACCTGGAGAAGCTCCTAAACTCCTGATTAAACTTGCGAATCAGCGACAGTCAGGTTTTCCAGCTCGTTTCAGTGGCAGTGGATCTGGATCTGATTTCACTCTGACCATCAGTGGAGTCCAGACTGAAGATGCAGGAGATTATTACTGTCAGAGTTTCCATTCCATCTCTGGTTACTGTTTCACACAGTGTTATAGAGTCGTACAAAAACCTCCCTCAGTCAGATTGTAGAGAGACTGCACTGCTGCAGCTGGGAGAGATTGCAGGTGCTGAGTTGGAGGATGTGATACGACACAAGTTCACAACTCACAGTCGAAATCTTTCAATAACCATGATGATTATGAAAAGTGAGTATATAGTAAGCTATATTTCCATTAAATTAGTTCAGCAACGAAAGATGTAGGATTAGACTTCGAGGCCTTTTTGAATTTTTCCTGCTATATTTTCACTCAGTCCTCCCTTGAGCCCAACACCGAACTGGTTCAGAAAAAGGAAATATGACTAATCATTTCGAAGGCCATTGTTCTGAAAAACTTAGATGAAGCTGTTGACTGTTTGCCCATTTCTGGTACATAACACACTGACATTACTGACCCTAAAGTGTATACCATGTCAGTTGCATAAGTATTCACACACACTGCACTTTTCCACATTTTCTAGTGTTACAGCCTGGAACTGAAATGCACTGAAGTGGGACTAAAGGTCATGAAGCTACACAAAACCTCCCACATTATTGAAGTTTGGGGAAAATCAGTCAATATTCTTATGAGTTAATTAACTCTAAATTAGGCAGCACGGTGGTGTAGTGGTTAGCGCTGTCGCCTCACAGCAAGAAGGTCCGGGTTCGAGCCCCGTGGCCGGCGAGGGCCTTTCTGTGCGGAGTTTGCATGTTCTCCCCGTGTCCGCGTGGGTTTCCTCCGGGTGCTCCGGTTTCCCCCACAGTCCAAAGACATGCAGGTTAGGTTAACTGGTGACTCTAAATTGAGCGTAGGTGTGAATGTGAGTGTGAATGGTTGTCTGTGTCTATGTGTCAGCCCTGTGATGACCTGGCGACTTGTCCAGGGTGTACCCTGCCTTTCGCCCGTAGTCAGCTGGGATAGGCTCCAGCTTGCCTGTGACCCTGTAGAACAGGATAAAGCGGCTAGAGATAATGAGACGATAACTCTAAATTAGTTCTGATGAAACAAGTTCCCATCAGAAGTCATATAATTAGTTGAATGGTGTCCACTAGTGTCACATGATCGCAGTGCAAATCTACCTGTTCCTGAAAGGCCCTGAAATATGTTGTAGAACATCCTTAAACAAACAGCATCATGGAAAACAAGTTCGTGATGGAAGTCATATGAAACCCCGTTTGAGTTTATCTTCAGGCTTGTGGCAGACTCAGCAAACATGGAAAAATCAGTCTGATGAGAACAAAACACAACTTGGAACAATGAACTGAACTACTGTATATTTGGTCGAAACTGATGTGCTGAATGAAGCATGGTGGTGGGAGCATCATGCTGAGAGATTTACCTTTGGCCCCTTTGTGGCATCCTGAGTAATGCCCTTCTTTACCTGGACACTGATTTTTGGTGAACAGCCTCCTCTAGGCAGAGTCTCATTTGTGCCATATTTGATCCAGTTTTAAAATAATGGATTTAATTGTGCTCTGTGGTATATTCACACTTTGGGAAATGTTTTTACCAAACCACACTGAGACTGATACTTTTCCAGCGAGACCATGGAGATCTTTAATTGGAATTATGTGCTATTTTGTGTAGATTCATGACATTTAATCACACTACTTACTTCTTCCACACTTCCGCACATTTATGGATGGACACAATGTCACTTTGATCAGATACATCCACAGTAAGTTCAGGAAGATGGAGCACAATACACAGATTTCCCATCCAGTTCAATCTTTTTTTTTTTTTTAATCCATGAAATTTACTTTGCTCATTGATTGCTTTTATCCAAAGAGATATAAATTAAATTGCTAAAAGCGTATATTGTGTTCCAGGAGGTTTGTATGAACAGGACCTTTAGAATAGGAGCCTGATCTTACTTAGTGTGTGTGTGTGTGTGTGTGTACAATAGGACAAGATTTTAGATCAAGTCAAGTCAAGTCAACTTTATTGTCAAATATGCTATACATGCTCGACATACAGCACAGATGAAATTTCAGTCCTCTCTGACCCACGGTGCAAACAGGCAATGCAATAAATAAAAATAGAATAATTGAAAAAACAAACAAACAACAATATAACCAGTATAAACACTCAAGATAGGAACTAGACATAGACTAAACACTCAGACAAACAATATACACAGTATAAATAAACAGTATAAATACTAGATAAGAACAAGACATAGACTAAACACTCAAACAGTATAAACAGTATAAACACTCTAGATATGAACTAGACTTAGACTAAACACTCATATACACACACACACACACACACACACACACACACACACACACACACACACACACACACACACACATAAATTGGTTCAAATAACCAAACAGTCAAGGGCACTTGAGGTATAGCAGATAAACATGAAATAAGCAGTGTAAACAAACTAGCAGCTGTTAAGGTGAGGTAGTGTGGAATAGTGCAAATGAGCGAGGTAAAGTGAGATGTGCGGTCCCTGAGTTCAGTGTGTTAATGAACGATGAGATGTGTGTGTGTGTGTGTGTGTGTGTGTGTATGTGTGTGTGTTGGGGGGAAACTGTGAGGATGACATGTCAGATGCTGAAGGGGGGGCAGGGGGGTGTGGGCAGAATCTGTGGCAGGGGGCAGAGGGGGGAGGAGGGGCAGAGCAGGGAGGGAGTTGAGCCTCCTGACTGCCTGGTAAAAGAAACTGTCCTTGAGCCTGCTGGTTTTGGCCCGGAGACTCCGCAGTCTCCTCCCCGACGGCAGCAGACTGAAGAAGCTGTGAGATGGGTGGGTGGGGTCACCTGCAATCCTGATGGCTTTTCGGGTAAGGCGGGAGTTATAGATATCCATAAGAGAAGGGAGAGAGACACCAATGATCCTCTCAGCTGCTCTCACGATGCGCTGCAGAGACTTGCAGCAGGACACAGTGCAGGCGCCATACCACACGGTGATGCAGCTGGTCAGAATGTTCTCGATGGTGCCTCTGTAGAAAGTGTGCATGATGGGGGCTGGGGCTCTTGCTCTCCTCAGTTTGCGGAGGAAGTACAGACGCTGTTGGGCTTTTTTGGCCAGTGATGCGGTGTTGTTGCTCCAGGACAGGTCTTCAGAGATGTGCACACCCAGAAACTTGGCGCTGCTCACCCTCTCCACTGCAGCACCGTCAATAGATAGTGGAGCATGCTGGGTGTGCTCTCTCCTGAAGTCCACAACAATCTCCTTCGTCTTCTCCAAGTTCAGATGGAGATTGTTGTCCTTGCACCACATGGCCAAGCAGCTCACCTCACTCCTGTAGATTGTCTCATTGCCATTGTTGATGAGACCCACCACAGTCATGTCATCCGCAAACTTAATGAAGAGATTTGAGCTGGATGTTGGTGTGCAGTCATGGGTCAACAGAGTGAAGGAGAGGGGGCTTAGCACACATCCTTTGGGGGCCCCCGTGTTCAGTGTGATGGTGCTGGAGGAGTTGCTGCTGACCCGTACAGTCTGTGGTCTCCCCGTCAGGAAGTCCAGCAGCCAGTTGCACAGGGAGGTGTTGAGTCCCAGCTGGTCCAGTTTATGAATGAGCTGCTGAGGAATGATTGTGTTGAATGCTGAGCTAAAGTCTATGAACAGCATTCTGACATACGAGTCTTTTGTCTCCAGGTGGGTGAGGGCTGAGTGGAGGGCAGTGGAGATGGCATCATCGGTCGAACGGTTGGACTGATATGCAAACTGGAAAGGATCCAGGGTGGGGGGGAGGGCAGACTTGATATGCCTCATGACTAGCCGCTCAAAGCACTTCATGAGGATGGGAGTGAGTGCGACAGGGCGGTAGTCATTGAAGCAGGAGGGAGACGGCTTCTTCGGGACCGGGATAATGGTGGTGGTTTTGAGGCACGTGGGGACAACAGCCTGGCTCAACGAAATGTTGAAGATGTCTGTAAAGATCTTGAATATGTCTCTATTACTGCCTTGATATATGATTCTCTCTCTCTCTTTTGATCTGGGTTAAGGGCCTTAATCAAGGGTCACTTGGCAGTGCTGAGGCTCGATCCCCTGACCTTCTGCTCTGTTACTCAGAGCCTTAACCACTGAAACTCTACTGCAACACAACAGAGAAATGAAGCAGTTTCAAATCATATTTGCGACCTAGATACAATAACAGTGATCCCTGAAAATACAGTAGAGTAAAAAAAATACATGTACTGAACTTAGTCAAAATTATTCACCTTTTATTTTTACACACTTGTGCACATTTATATATGGAGACATTGTAACGTTGATTAGTGACGCCCACATTCACTTCAGTAAGACACAGATTTCCCATCCAGTTAATTTGTTTTGTTTTTTTTGTCCCGGAATTCTAATTTGCTGTTTTATTGCTTTTATCCAAGGAGATATACATTAAAGTGGCTAAAGCACATCTTATGTTCCAGGAAGTTTGCATGATCAGGACCTTCAGGAGAAGAGACTGATCTCTCTCTCTCTCTCTCTCTCTCTCTCTCTCTCTCTCTCTGTGCAATTGGAAGAGATTTTAGGTCTTGAATCAGACTCAGTGACTGCCTCGATATGTCATTCCCCCCATCAATCTGTCAACATTTTGTCTTTCAGTGTCTTCACTCCTGTCATGGTTTATGACTATTTTTATGTTTTCTCAGAGATCAGATTATTCTTCAGTATATTTAAAATGTACTTGTTAGATTTTTCATGAGTTTAGGCAGATTCTTCCCAGTCAGAGAAATAAGCAGTAACAGTTCATTTGCATGAACAGCTCTGAGTCCCAGAATAGATCAACACTTTCAGCAGATGTTCATGGTTCTTCAGTCGAACTCACTCAAGCACAACACACAGCGCTGCACTCGACCTGCTGTTAAAGGTGCTGATCCAAATCACTGTCAAAGACACTTCACGACTGAAAAAGGAGACATGCTTTCCACATTTAAGCTTTATTTCAGTACAGATACACCACTGACTCCACTCCAGTCTTCTAAATATGTTTTAAAGTGTACACTTCTATTCTAGTGGACTTTACAGCAGCTCTTTCAGAATGAGGTGATCTGAGTGGTGTTGTGGTGGGAGACGGTACAGCCGAACACCTCGGACTCTTCCCAGCATTCTTTGCAGAGGGTCAGGGTGCTGAAGGGTCCTTCTGTTCTTCTGTGCTGGTCAGAACCCCCTCATTCACCTCGACACCATCCATGGTGCAGCTCAGCAGTGCCCCCAGTGGAGAAAAGGCTGAGAGCAGGCAGAGCAGCGAGGCCGATCCTTCAGAGAGCTGCAGAGAGGAGGGAGGGAGCAGAGACACGGAGGAGTTCACCACTGGACCACCTGGAGAACACACACACACACACACACACACACACACACACAGAGTCAATGTGGTTATATTTACAGAACACAATTGTCTGATTAAATGTTTTTTTACATTGGTTAGTTTTCTTTGTCACTCTGGTGTTTAAACTCAGTGATGATTCAGTAAACCTGCCTGACTCTGGAGCACAGTGTACTGTACACACTGCAGGAGACTGGAGGAGAAATAACACCAAATGATGGATTAGTGATGAGATTCATCTCTACAGTCAGAAAAAACAACAACATGAGACATAAAGATAGTAAGGAAAGAACTTTTGCTGCTCACCTCTAAATCTCCTCTGTAGTCAGTCTGAATCCTGATGGAATTAAAGTGAAAGACTCAACTTCTGTCATTTCTCTACTACATTTATACACCTGTAATTTCCAGGAAATCTCTCATTTTGACTTTCTGATCAGTGAAAGTTTAAACTTCTCTCTCACTCACTTTTATGCATATTAGATCTACAGTGGTGCTTGAAAGTTTGTGAACCCTTTAGAATTTTCTATATTTCTGCATAAATATGACCGAAAATATCATCAGATTTTCACACAAGTCCTAAAAGTAGATAAAGAGAACCCAGTTAAACAAATGAGACAAAAATATTATACTTGGTCATTTATTTATTGAGGAAAATGATCCAAAATTACATATCTGTGAGTGGCAAAAGTATGTGAACCTCTAGGATTAGCAGTTAATTTGAAGGTGAGATTAGAGTCAGGTGTTTTCAATCAGTGGGATGATGATCAGGTGTGAGTGGGCACCCAGTTTTATTTAAAGAACAGGGATCTATCAAAGTCTGATCTTCACAACACATTTGTGGAAGTGTATCGTGGCACGAACAAAGGCGATTTCTGAGGACGTCATAAAACGCGTTGTTGATGCTCATCAGGCTGAAGAAGGTTACAAAACCATCCAAACACACCTCGTTTAATGCTTCAGCTAATTAACCGTGCTTGCTGAGTTGAGTGAGTGTGTTAGTGCAGGTAAAACATTAAAATGTGTAGGACAGGGGACACTCCTTACATCTAAAGTGCTAATGGTTAATGAACTTATTACTGATCAGGAGTTTCATGTACTTTGTTTAACTGAAACATGGATGAAGCCAAATGAATATAGAGCATTAAATGAAGTTAGTCCTCCTGGATACAGTTATATACACCAGCCTCGTCTAACTGGCAGAGGACGAGGTGGCGCAGTTATCTATAATGATTATCTACAACCCCGATTCCAAGAAAGTTGGGACAAAGTACAAATTGTAAATAAAAACGGAATGCAATGATGTGGAAGTTTCAAAATTCCATATTTTATTCAGAATAGAACATAGATGACATATCAAATGTTTATACTGAGAAAATGTATCATTTAAAGAGAAAAATTACGTGATTTTAAATTTCATGACATCAACACATCTCAAAAAAGTTGGGACAAGGCCATGTTTACCGCTGTGAGACATCCCCTTTTCTCTGTACAACAGTCTGTAAACGTCTGGGGACTGAGGAAACAAGTTGCTCAAGTTTAGGGATAGGAATGTTAACCCATTCTTGTCTAATGTAGGATTCTAGTTGCTCAACTGTCTTAGGTCTTTTTTGTCGTATCTTCCATTTTATGATGCGCCAAATGTTTTCTACTGTATGGGTGAAAGATCTGGACTGCAGGCTGGCCAGTTCAGTACCCGGACCCTTCTTCTATGCAGCCATGATGCTGTAATTGATGCAGTATGTGGTTTGGCATTGTCATGTTGGAAAATGCAAGGTCTTCTCTGAAAGAGACGTCGTCTGGATGGGAGCATATGTTGCTCTTGAACCTGGATATACCTTTCAGCATTGATGGTGTCTTTCCAGATGTGTAAGCTGCCCATGCCACACACACTAATGCAACCCCATACCATCAGAGATGCAGGCTTCTGAACTGGGCGCTGATAACAACTTGGGTTGTCCTTCTCCTCTTTAGTCCGAATGACACGGCGTCCCTGATTTCCATAAAGAACTTCAAATTTTGATTCGTCTGACCACAGAACAGTTTTCCACTTTGCCACCGTCCATTTTAAATGAGCCTTGCCCCAGAGAAGACGTCTGCGCTTCTGGATCATGTTTAGATACGGCTTCTTCTTTGAACTACAGAGTTTTAGCTGGCAACGGCGGATGGCACGGTGAATTGTGTTCACAGATAATATTCTCTGGAAATATTCCTGAGCCCATTTTGTGATTTCCAACACAGAAGCATGCCTGTATGTGATGCAGTGCCGTCTAAGGGCCCGAAGATCATGGGCACTCAGTATGGTTTTCCAGCCTTGATCCTTACGCACAGAGATTCTTCCAGATTCTCTGAATCTTTTGATGATATTATGCACTGTAGATGATGATATGTTCAAACTCTTTGCAATTTTACACTGTCGAACTCCTTTCTGATATTGCTCCACTATTTGTCAATGCAGAATTAGGGGGATTGGTGATCCTCTTCCCAGCTTTACTTCTGAGAGCCGTTGCCACTCCAAGATGCTCTTTTTATACCCAGTCATGTTAATGACCTATTGCCAATTGACCTAATGAGTTGCAATTTGGTCCTCCAGCTGTTCCTTTAGAAATCTCTCAATCATCATCACACCACACTGCACACAGTCCATCACATCCACTACTGTAAGATCAATAGTTTCCCAGTTCTCTCAGTCTTGGTGTTACCTGTCACACCTGAAACATCTTTAGAAAGAAGAACAGCTTTAGAGATAACAGATCCGAATCTGCACTGATGGCTGGTTGTGATATTGAATACGGGCTAAATCCAATTTCACTCCTCATCTCTGACTTGCTGTTACTATTATGAAGCCATTAGAGATGAGCCTTATAACACTCAATGTGACAGTGAGTCTCATTATATAAGCATAAATAAGACATACACACTCATTAAAATACACAAAGCCATCAAGTTTAAATCCAGTGATTAATGTCTGTAATTTTTCTTGCTCTTTGAGGAGCCATGTGTTTGATCAGTGTTCATGGTGTCCTGACATTGACTAACTCACAGGTTCCTAACCCTGGTTTACCCCTTGTCCACCCCAGGACCCCCTGTCTTGCACATTTCAGCACTTTCCCTGCTCTCAACACACCTCATTTAACGTTTCCACTAATTAACAGTGCTTGCTGACTTGAGTGAGTGTGATGGTGCAGGTAAAATAGTAAAATGTGCAGGTCAGGGGACACTCTAGGACCAGGGACAGGAAGCTGTGGACATTCAAATAAACACTAGTTCCATACCGATAGGGGCAGCATTAGAGGGGGGAAGTTAGGTCTATTCTTAGGGCCAAGCACTGTCTAGGGGCCCTCAGAGGACAATATTATTATGTGTAAGTTAATTTAATAATTTTTTTTTTAAATAATTTTGTCTCTTAAAATGAGCACATATAACAATCTTCTGGTTTGATTTTCCATTTTCTGCAAAATTATTAGACTATATAGTCTTTATATTTCACCCTGTCCCTATTCATTACATGGTACAGTCTTGCATAGGGAGAGCCAGAGCATGACACCACGTTAGGTTTGTTGTTTTCAAATCAAGCACTAAAGTAAATTGCCCATGATATAGGAAGAATTGATGGTGAGTCATCACTAGATTGAAACCATCATGAAGAAGTCGGGTTACCAGAAATGTACAGAGAGGCAGCAGAAAGCTGAGAGAGAGAGAGAGCGAGAGAGAAAAAGGACTGACAGCTAGGCACCCAGTTTTTCTCGAAGAAAGGTAGACGATATGTTTATTCACTCTTTTTCCTTTGGTGGCTATTAACCTCACATGCTAATGTTAATGCTACAGAAGATTATTATTGTGGCTTAACCACTTTTTAGATGATCAAGCTAACAACTTAATTTCCAATGCAGTGTCGATTTTCTTAAATATTTCATAGGTTACCTTTATTGCCACAGAAAATGAGATTGGTAATGAATGTAATTTTGGTTTGCAAAGAGCTCAGTGAATTTTTCAGTCCACTGTATGGCTAGTTAGACAAGACTATACAGCTATACAGCTAACACTAGACAAGATCGGTCCAGTTTTGGACGAAAAGAGGAATTCCAGACTGACCTATGTCAATGCACCCAACCAACTGAATGAAGCAACCATGAAAAAAGCTTGTGCCAATGCACAATGCTTTCTCAGAGAGACACAGAGGGAGTTCTGGGACAACGTTTATGAAAATGTTCAGAGTTGCGATGACTGTGGTGACATTGCGGTTTCCACGCGGCCCTGAAGTTTGTTCTAGGGCCATCACCTCGACTGACTGCGCCTTTGAAAGACTCCGATGGTAACATCTTGTTGGAGAAACCTGTTCAACTCAAATGCTAGGTTGAGCACTTCAGCTCTCTCTACAGCAACCCCGTACCTTTTGATGAATCCGCGCTGGACTGCATAGAACAACTCCTGGAATTGAAGGAACTTGATGAAGATCCCACCTTGCAAGAAATTGAGAGTGCCCTAAAGGACATGAAAAGAGGCAAGGCACCTGGGAGTGATGGTATACCTCCACATCTTCTTAAACTTGACATCCCTGTCTTGAAAGAATACCTGCTCGACCTGTTGTTATCATGCTGGTGTGAAGGACACGTCCCACAGGATCTCAAAGACGCAAAGCTGGTGACCCTCTTTAAGAACAAGGGGTCTAGACAAGTCTGTGACAACTATAGAGCCATTGCTTTGCTCAGTCTGGTCGGTAAACTCTTCGCCAGTATAATTCTGAAGAGATTACAGGTTCTTGCAGACAGAATTTATGCTGAATCCCAGTGTGGCTTCCGAAGGCATCGATCCACTGTTGACATGGTCTTCACTCTCCATCTGCTTCAGGAGAAATGCACTGAGCAAAACAAACCTTTACTTGCTGTTTTCATAGACCTAACCAAAGCCTTTGACTCGGTCAGCTGTGAAGGCCTGTATCTGGTACAGTACTATACAAGTTAGGCTGTCCACCTAAATTCCTAGCTATCATCAAAGCATTTCATGAAGGAATGTCTGCTTGCATAGATTTTGATGGTGACCTCTCAGAAGCCTTCACAGTGAATTGTGGAGTTAAACAGGGATGCGTGATGGCTCCAACTCTGTTTGGCATCTTCTTATCCACCCTGCTACATATCACTTTTCCAAACCCTGAAGGCATCGCCCTCAGCACCCAGAGCGATGGCAAACTTTTCAATCTTGCGCGCCTCAGGGCAAAGTCGAAAACCAGCACAGTCCAGATATACGAACTAATTTTCGCTGATGATGCCATGTTTTGCTCTCATAGTGTAGCCAAGCTACAAGGTACATGTGACGCATTCAGCAATACCTGTGACAAATCTGGCCAAATAATTAGTGTGAAGAAGATGGTTGCCTTCTCAATAAATGCACCCCCTCCTCACATCACCATCAATGAGAGCCCTCTTGACACGGTTGAAGACTTCCGTTACCTAGGTTCCACGGTCTCATCTTCTGGAAATCTAAACCGTTAAGTTAACTCATACATTGGCCAGACTGCCTATCTGTTCGGGAAACTGGAAAGTTATGTTTGGGACAACAAGTGTCTTACAGTCCATACCAAAGTGCACATATACCAAACATGCGTACTGTCCGCTCTGCTCTACGGTAGTGAGACATGGGCTTCTCATGCCCACATTGAAAGGAAACTTAACAGCTTCCAACTTAGATGCCTCAGAAAGATCTGTGGGGTTACATGGATGGATAAAGTTCCAAACTTGGAGATCCACAAAAGATGTGGCACCACAAGCCTGTATCCAATCCTGAAACAACATAGGCTGCGTTGGTTGGGCCATGTGTCCCACATGGCCCACTCTCGTCTCCCCCACCAAATTTTGTACGGTCAGCTTGCAGGTGGCAAATGTGACAGGGGGCATCCAAAGCTTTGCTTCATCGACGTTTGCAAGCATGACCTGAAATTATTCGACATCAGAGGTGATTGGGAGAAGCTTGTCCAAGATCATATTTCTTGGCGGCACAAGCTCCACCAAGGTGCCAAAAAACTTGAAAATGATCTGGTGACAAAGGAGTCTGACAGAAGACATAAGAGACATGAACCTTGTCAAACAATGGAATTCATCTGTGAAACCTGTGGCAAGCTCTGTAAGAGTCGAGCTGGGCTAGATGCCCACGGTCATGACCATCGGTGCTGAGCAGACCATCCAACAGGACGTAAAAGACTTTGATGATACAGCTAGTGCGCCACTTAAGTTAAGATGCATGCTAATAACTAGCTTGTTCACTAATGACATCTGCACTCAACATGCACAGATGCAGCCTCAGGATTAGGGAACCCTGCCTTAACCCCCCTCCCAGTTGAAGCAGAAGGAGGTGAGCAGTGTATTATTGATAATGTATTTACAGAGAAATCTATGAATAATGGATGGCATGGTGGTGTAGTGGTTAGCATTGTTGCCTCACAGCAAGAAGGTCCTGGGTTTGAGCCCATTAGCCAACAAGGGCCTTTCTGTATAGAGTTTGCATGTTCTTCCCACATGTGCATGGGGTTCCTCCAGGTGCTCTGGTTTCCCCCACAGTCTAAAGACATGCAGGTTAGACTAATTGGTGGCTCTAAATTGACCATATATGTGAGTGTGAATGGTTGTTTGTCTCTATGTGTCAGCCCTGCGATGACCTGGTGACTTGTCCCGGGTGTACCCTGCCTCTTGCCCGTAGTCAGCTGGGATAGGCTCCTGCGACCCTGTACAGGATAAGCTGCTACAGATAATGGATGGATCAATGGATCTGTGAATAAAGGGCTTTGGGGTGAAGGCTCATGCAGACTGATTTTTAGTATTTTATGCTGCATTTACCAAGTGAGCAGCTAGCTATAGCAAGCAAGTACAATTTTAGCTGATAACGTTCATATAGAAATTCCAGTAATGAAATGGACAACTGGCATATGAAATGAACAAAATCTGGCTAAAAAGACTGTTAGATAGCTTGACTTCAGATGTAAAGGGAATAACGCCATTGTCACTTTTAAGATCATAAATTTGTTTCCCTTTTTGATCAACTAATGTTACTAACCAAGCATGCAGCTCATTCCATCCAAATGTTCGTAATACATACATATGGTTCTCAAAACATGCTGTGTTAGTACAATTATATGACAGATTCTGAATTATGTACCTTATGGATAGTTTGGAGCCAAGGCTTCAAGCCATGATGCAGCCCGAGAGGAGGCCAGAGATATTCAAAAAGAAGAAGAGGCTAAGAATGACAGTGCAAGTAGTGACAGCAGCACAGATGAGGACGAGGAAGCAGTGAAGAGCAAAGAACAAAGTGAGGCTGAGATCAGGGACATTTCAGTCACTGAGTCACATACACTGGTTTCAGAACTAAATGATCTGCTGTCAGTTGAGCCAGGCTTGTGGCCAGCAAAATTAAGCGACAGTGACAGGGCAACTATTGTTAGAAAATTGGCAACAAGGGAAGACAAAGAAATACCCAAAGATTCAGAGGGAAAGCCATTTCCAGACTACTTGAAATACCCCAAGGCATCAAACAGCAGAGAAAAGGTTAAAAGGGACTGGTTAGTTCATAGTGACAGTGCAAATGCTCTTTTTTGCATTCCTTGTGCTCTTTTTTCACATGGATTAAAAAGGCCTTCTCATAGCGCTCTGAATAGTGACCACGGGTACAAGATGTGTGATGTTAAGTGGTGCTGCATGTACATTGCTTGAGTGCACAGATTGATGCTGTTTAACATGTAGCAAAACCTGATGTCATTGAGGCCCTTGGTTCCATACTCAGCTCATGCAGTCTCACAAGTGAGGCTAGACCTGAAGCTGTTGGTCTAAGGAAGTACTTTATGTTGTTTGATGTCATTGTACTTCTGACCATTTGGATGAAAGTACTGCAATGTATTGATGACAGAAATGTGATGCTCTAGGCAAGGAAAATATCACGTGAGGTGGAGGCAGCCAGTGTAAATGCACTCTAAGATGAGATGCAGGCTCTTAGAAATGGATGGGATTCTCTCCTCTCTGAGGCATCATTGATTGCTAATCAAATGGGGGTTCCACCTCAGTTTAGAAAAGAAATCAGCTGTGAGAAGAAGAGGAAGAGGTTCCAGGATGAGACCTCAGAGGAAGCAGGTCAGGAAGACAGTACAGAAACAACATTTCGAAATGCTGTATTTTTCACTGCCCTGGAGCAGATAATAAGTGACTTGGACACTCGGTTCCAAACCATAGCAAATATTGTCGAAGAATTTGCAGCTACACATAAAGTTGGGCAGATAAGTGACAGTACTATTTCTTCTCTGTGTTGGCCACTGATAATTAAGTACACAAGGGACCTCACACCTCAGTTTGAGAATGAAATCAGGCATCTTATTCAATATTTTCTTTTACTTTCCACTCTGACTGCACCTGTCCTTCTCTCCTAAATGCAATTTACTAATTGCAACTCCAGAGCGTTTTTGGAGAGGGTTGCATTGCGCTTAGGATTTTTTGCACACTTCCATTTACTGTTGCTGGTAGAGAAAGGGTATTTAGGAAGCTGAAACTGATCAAGAGCCATCTGAGATCAACAATGGCTCAGGAGAGGCTGAATAATCTTGCAGTCCTTTCAATCAAAAGCAAGTTGGCTCTGTCACTTGACTTTAAAGAGTTGATCAATGATTTTGCTACCAAGAAGGTTCAGTGTTTATCTTTTGGAATTTGAATCCTTGGTGTTAAAAATATTCTCGCGCTTCTGTTTTCGATGCATCCATTTGCAGGCAGCATGGTATGACCAAATTGTTGATGTAAAATTTATGAGCGTGTTAAATAAATGTTCCCCTCTGTTGCACAACAAAGCACATAAGCCACTTTAAAAATGTATGTAGAGTATGTACAGTGGTTATCTAGCTCATTGTTGTTATTGTTCAAGTCTTTATTTAATAATTTATTTAATGTATGATTTAATTTATTTAATCAGTTGATGAATGTTGAGTTTTTCTCACTGGATTGTGGATTGCTGTATTTCCAGGTATTTTTTTTTCTATTAAATTGGCACAGCCAAGAAAAAAAAAAATCCCGAATCATGTAATTTTCTTCTCTGAATTAAATAATTATTCATCAACCTAGAAATGTAACTGCATATAATGAGTCAGTACATGAAGGAGACATCAGGATGAATTTGGAAATCTGTTTGAGACACCAAGGCCAGCCTACACGAAGTTTATACTTATCCACGAGCTCCAGCCTGGGGAGGTCTCGAACTAAAGACTGACACTTTGCAGTGAAAAGTAATATCAGGGTATGGACCTTGTGCGCGTGACGTCACGGTCACATGATTATCTGTTTACACCGCCATATTGGGGATCACGCTTTCGCAAGTTTGATAGTGATACCCGCTGTCGCGATGTCTTCTTCTCAAGTCTGCCTCTCGACTTATGCTGAATCCCTGGATATCACAGCAAAAAATCATTATAGAGATAAGATTGCTGTCTTAGGGGTCGACCCATATATGATTAGTAAGAGTGAAACAAAATCTGCGCTTGATTGTTCAAGTAATGAGCTGCCAGATGTAAGTTACCCCGATGTATATCATTATCTAATCAACACGCCAGGGGGTTACAGTGGTCAGTCACTAAAAGCCTACAAGTCACTAGAAGCTTACAGATATTTCTCCTCAGGATGGGTACGGAATGTGCTAGTTCATATGCATGAAAAGCGTTTTGTAATTTCTTCACAGGTGCGTACCATACATTGACTTTTCAGAATAGATCTTATTTGCATATCGCTATTATCGAATCATGTAGCATGATACTGTTTTTTAATTAGTAGTAGTACTAACTATTATGTATAGATATTACTCGATCTACGACTAGTTTTAGTAATGGCAATGTAGAATGCCACGAGTCAAGGATTTAGGAAACATAAAAATTGAAAATGCACAAGCGTATCATGTTTATTACAAAAATGTATATTATTTATGCGTTATACTGAAACAGTTAACGTTACAGGGGTAGAAGCCACTTGCCTGACACAAAATGTTGGGCACACAATCTCGAGTGTTCGCTTGGTTCCCAGTCAACACGTTTAACGGCAGCAATCCACTTCTTCCTCCGCTCTTGATCAGTGGGGAACCGGTAAAATGATAAACCCTCCGTGCTTTTTCTGTTTGAGCACCCGACTGCCACACAACAAGCCATTCTGACTGAAAATTTTAATCAATCTCCAAAAATTTCCGCGTGTGAAGTGAGCTGCGGCTTGATACCCAATATGGCGGATAAACAAACATGACCTCTGACCTATGACGTTGGTGCACAAGGTCCATAAACAAGGTCTGTGTCTTCTGTGATCAATTAAGTAGAGGTGTTCAGATACAGTGGGTCATTACTGGTGTCTGACAAACTCAGATTTTGTTGAATGAATAACTCGCTAACACTAATAATTAATTAAAAGCACTAATAACACTTCCTCTGGATAAACTAAGGGAAGTGATTTATTTATTTATTTATTTTTGCAGGGGTGGGTGAGGGGGGTGTTTATTATATTTTTTTAGAGGGCCCAAAATTTCTAGCAGCGCCCCTGCACAGTAAATTGTAACATGTCTTTTAGTGTCGGAAATTCACTACAAAAGTAATACTGATGATTTTTGTAACAGAATATTGATTTGAGTTCAGTCTGAGTAACATCCAGGTTTACAGTTGTGATTAATACAGTAGGTGTAACAGCATTTCCATAACCATCACACCAGTCCCCAATTCACCAATGAGTGAAAGTAACATGAAGCATTCCACTTACTCTCTTTTAAACATTAATGCTTTATAATTTAATTCACATCTTCACTGTCGATACTTTCTCTTGAATATTAATATTATTATTATTATTATGATGATTTCTAATGGATATATATAATATTAATATTATATACATATATATTACGGTCCATAACAGATACTGAGACAGGTGCTTTGGTGATTTGTTTATGATGTACATGAACAATAATGTGCAACAAAAGTGTTTCATGATTCAAAGGCTTTTATTAATAATTCAAAGCAGGACATTGCAGTGATACACACACTTAACACATATGTAAGTGATCATTAAGAAGAAGAGTTGAGTTAAACTGAGGAGTGTGTGAGCTCACATGTTAATAAGACAAATGAAATGATGAAAGTGGGAGATTTGAGCAGTAAAGGCCACATGTAACACACAGTGAAGCAGTAGAAGGTGAGCTGAGTAAAGTGTGTGTGAGCTCACAGCTCTGAGCACTGCTCTGTGTTCACTCTGCCCACCACAGTAGGTTGGTTGTCTTTGGAGGCCTCACAGGTCACCACCTTGTTCCTCCACTGCTCCGGGTGGAGGCTCAGCGTGCTGCTCCAGCTGTAGAGGCCGTCCGCGTGCAGAACGGCGGTGCTGCGGCTCTCCCCCGAGCTCCAGCTGCTCCCATCAACCTTCCAGCTCAGTGTCCAGTCCGAGGGGAAGCCCTTGTCGGCCACACACATGAGTGTGACCTTCTCCTGCTGCAGCTCCACACTGGAGGGAGGCAACACCGTCACACTGGGCTGAGTGACACCTACACACACACACACACACACACACACACACACACACACACACACAGAGTTGAGACAGGAATGGACAGCTGTCAGTCACTCAGGCTTCGTTTCAGCTCACTGTGTGTTTCACTTCCCTTTATGTCTTACAGAGCAGAACTGAGTTCAGTGGAGCATCACAAACGTTTCACACTCAGTTCAAAAACTTTTACATCTTAGATCTATAATCATTTATATTACAGTTATCCCTGGACAGCAAAATTTAATTATACTGAGTATTCAGGAATTAAAAACATTAAATTCATTTTATAAAATGAATAAGCCACATTTGAAATAGAGAATATTTACCACTTAAGCAAATTCAGTTTTGGTTTCTACATTTAAATCTGTTCATAGACTCACAGTCTCTAAGATATTAAATGTCGTTAAAATCATTCAATAAAAAAATGTCACCTGTAATTTGCACAATGATATCTACTTTGCTTTTAGACTTAAATTATAATTAACCACAAGCACTATAATCAAATACATTTAAACTTTAAATGATAATAAACAACCAGCAGTATAATAAAAAGACATTTTTCAAACTTGTAAAATAATAGAAATTTGAGAAACAAAAGGATGTTACACAAAAATCACATCTCAATGAGTGGATTTGGAGGAAAACTAAATGTAAAATATATTCTTTACACATTACAACATGAATCTGAACACACTCCATTTCAGTCATTAATCTGAACACACTCCATTTCAGTCATTAATCTGAACACACTCCATTTCAGTAATTAGTAAACAGGTTACTTACGGCCCACAGACAGTTTGGTTCCTCCACCAAAAGTCCGCCACAGTGATACAAACAGGTTTAGCGGCCATACAAAAACCCTGCTGCTCTAAACTCACTGCTCTCTCCATCCATTTAAACCTCTTATTACAAAACAGCTACAAAACACCAACTTCTGCTCACATCAGCTGATTAATACACTAACTCTCTGACTGTTTTACTACATTTTACTGTTTTTTTCTTTTAAAACACTAAGAGTGTCAATCTAAACTGAGGATGAAATTAGTGTGTAAGAAACACAAATAATTTTCACAAACTAAAGCTGAAAAGTCACAAAATGTGGATCTGCAAATGTTCAGGTTTTGCTCCGATTGACTCATGGAGTAAAAATGCTGATGTACTCATGAGAAATTTACAATATATGACTGAATGTGTGGAGCTAAAGTGAGAATAATTCCTCCACTGCTTCTGTAGACTGATAGAAAGTTATGATATGATATTTAAGTCCTACAATAATCTACATATTAATTTTCAGTCAAAAATATGAGTGTGTATTTACTCACTGCCAACATTGATGCTGCTTCTTCCACCATAAATCCACTACAGTGAGAAACTCATTAACATTCAGTACAAACACCATCCAGTGAAAGTTGAAGCTTCTCTCTCTAATTCACTTATTTATGCATCTTAGACCTCAAAGTGTTTTACAGAAAATCTCCATCTGACCCCACAAGTAAAATTCACACAATAACTCTGTAGTAGTGTGAGAATGACAGTAAGATTGGGGGAATGTGGTAAAGGTGTTTCCATACTTAGAGGACACTTTGCATTGGCAGCACATGCTTCAGTGCTCTGGGAGTGTTTATAGCGCTGTGACTTTAACACTTCATGACTGAGAGCTGCTGCTACAGCAACTTCACCCACAGCTACCATGACTTTGATCCCCGTCTTCATCTGGACACTGATCCTCTGGACTCAAGGTCAGACATTGCTTTGCCTTTTATATTTATAAACTGGTCAAGACAATACATTTTTTAGGTTTGTCTCATGATTATTCTTTCAACAATTTTCCATATCATATATGTATTTTTTTCAGAATGCAGAGGTCAAGCCACAGTAACTCAGACTCCTGCAGTGAAATCTGCTCTTCCAGGAGAAACAGTCACCATCAACTGTAGAACCAGTCAGGCCGTGTATTATCACAGCTCATACGGCCACTACTTACACTGGTATCAGCAGAAACCTGGAGAAGCTCCTAAATTCTTGATTAAACTTGCAAATCAACTACAGTCAGGCTTTCCAGCTCGTTTCAGTGGCAGTGGATCTGGATCTGATTTCACTCTGACCATCAGTGGAGTCCAGACTGAAGATGCAGGAGATTATTACTGTCAGAGTTACCATTCCATCTCTGGCTACTGGTTCACACAGTGTTATAGAGTCGTACAAAAACCTCCCTCAGTCAGATTGTAGAGAGACTGCACTGCTGCAGCTGGGAGAGACTGCAGGTGCTGAGTTGGAGGATGTGATACGACACAAGTTCACAACTCACAGTCGAAATCTCTCAATAACCATGATGATTATGAAAAGTGAGTATATAGTAAGTGTGGCAGCGGGGGCGTGGTCAAGTGTTGGTCTGTGAATGGAGGGCGAAGTCAGGGAAGGTAAGTGGCGGAATCACTGCACCTGATGAGTATTAACCTGTGTTTGTGTGTCTTCCCCAGTGACCGGGCCCTTTAAGAGGAGAGGGAGAGCGTAGGAAGGGAGCTTCTCCCCAACCTGAATGCTTGTGTGCGTGCGTAGTTTAAAGCTGAAAAGCTAAATAAAGAGTCTTTTGAGAACTCAGTTCTGGCCTGCCGTGCTTCTGTGATTCACCCACCTAGAACCCTTGCTACAGTCAGCTATATTTCCATTAAATTAGTTCAACAAAGAAAGATGTAGGATTAGACTTCGAGGCCTTTTTGAATCTTTTCCTGCTATATTTTCACTCAATCTTCCTTTGCGCCCAACACTGAATTGGTTCAGAAAAAGGAAATATGGCTAATCATTTCGAAGGCCATTGTTCTGAAAAACTTAGATGAAGCTGTTGACTGTTTGCCCATTTCTGGTACATCACACATTGACATTACTGACCCTATAGTGTATACCATGTCAGTTGCATAAGTATTCACACACACTGCACTTTTCCACATTTTCTAGTGTTATAGCCTGGAACTGAAATGCACTTAAGTGGGACTAAAGGTCATGAAGCTACACAAAACCTCCCACATTATCGAAGTTTGGGGGAAATCAGTAAAGGTTCTTATTAGTTAATTAACTCTAAATTAGTTCTAATGAAACAAGTTCCCATCAGAAGTCATATGTTGAATGGTGTCCACCAGTGTCACATGATCGCAGTGTAAATCTACCTTTTCCTGAAAGGCCCTGAAATATGTTAGAGAACATCCTGAAACAAACAGCATCATGGAAAACAAGTTCTTGATGGAAGTCATATGAAACCCTGTTTGAGTTTATCTTCAGGCTTGTGGCAGACGCAGCAATCATGGAAGAATCGGTCTGATGAGAACAAAACACAACTTGGAACAATGAACTGAACTATATTTGGTCAAAACTGATGTCCCAAATGAAGCATGATGGTGGGAACATCACATTGAGAGCATTACCTTTGGCCCCTTTGTGGCATCCTGAGTAATGCCCTTCTTTACCTGGACACTGATTTTTGGTGAACAGCCTCCTCTAGGCAGAGTCTCATGAGTGCTGTATTTGATCCAGTTTTAAAATAATGGATTTAATTGTGCTCTGTGGTATCTTCAAACTTTGGGAAATGTTTTTACCAAACCCCACCGAGACTGATACTTTTCCAGTGAGACCATGGAGATCTTTAATTACAATGATGTGCTATTTTGTGTAGATTGGAAGCTTCACAGATTGGGAACAGTAAGTGAGCGTCACTTCCGTCTTCCTCTTCCTTTGGCAGGAAAATTCAGAAAGGCAGTGAGGCGAACAGCTGGCTGTGCTAACAGCTGATGGCGAAAGCTGGTTGTCCCAGCAACTTGCTACCGGGCTATATGGGCCCAAAGAAGATCCCCACTGCTGAGGAAGTCGATGACATAAAAAAGTCACTCGACTTCATAACAGAAGAAGTTTCTGCTGTCAGGCTGCAGCAGAAGAGCATATAGGACTTGGTGGTAGAGGTGAAAATGCTGCGGATCCAGAATGTGGAGAAGGATTAGCAGATCGCCAACCGGGAAAGCCGAGTGGCCGACCTGGAGCAATACTCCAGAATGAACGACGTTGTCGTCACCAGGCTTCAGGTAAAACCTCGGTCATGCGCTTGGGCGGTGACCGCTATCAGCAGGGAGGAGCCCAGGGAGCTGGATGTGAGCGCCACGGAGCAACAGGTAGCTGCTTTCCTGCAGTCCAGGGAAATTCAACTGGACTGCGATAACATTGAGGCTTGCCACCTGCTACCAAGGAGGAACACCAGAGACAAACAGTCCATCATCATGAGATTCATCAGCCAGAAACATAAAGCTACACTACTGAAACAAGGAAGAAAACTGAAAGGGACAAACATCTACATCAACGAGCACCTGACAAAATGCAATGCTGACATTGCCAGAAAAGCATGACATCTGAAGAAGGAAAATAAAATTCAATCTGCATGGATCACCAACTGCAAAGTATTCAGTAAGCTGAACTGTACACCGGAGGAGGCAAGAGTTCTGGTCATACGGAACATCGAGAACTTGGACAAATACCAGTGATGCTATCGGGACTGTATGGTAATCAATACCCACGTGACACTACACCAAACTCAACCATGACACACACCGAAATAACTCCTTCATCCATTACCCGGAACACTACTCGGCTAACGCAAATGCTTGTTGATTATGAAAACCTGGAACTGAAACCACATGAATTCACTGACCATAAACTATTGGATACAGAAAATGACATAGACCCAGACAATAACTTTTTCTCAACCATTAAGGACAATTGCCACTATGACACAGAGAAGCAGTACAATCAGTCCACTGAGGCTGTGGGAAAATTATCAATAATACACTTCAACAGCAGAAGTATGTACGCTAACTTCAAACACATCAAGAAATACTTAAGTCAGTTTACTCATCCATTCAACATAATTGCCATAATGGAGACCTGGTTTGACATGAAGAAAGGAGCGGATTTCGAACTGGCTGGATATGAATTTAATTATATAAACAGGAAAAATTAAGGTGGAGGAGGAGTGGTGGTGTATGTGGACTGTAATTTGAATTATAAGTTAATAGATGGCATGACATCAGTGATTGATAACTGTAGATGTCAGAGCGGGTGGGTGGAGCACAGAAGGACAGCAGGCCAGAACTGAGTTCCAAAAACTCTTTTTTATTTGCACTTTTCAGTATGAACATATACTCTCCCAGCCACACACATACACACACACAAGTCATCTGGTGCAGGAGAGAGCTACCTTCTTCTGCCCTCTCTCTCCTTATATAGGGCGTGGTTGCTGGGAAGACACACAAACACAGGTTAATTCACATCAGGTGTAGTGATTCTGCCACTTACCTTCCCTGACTCCGCCCTCCGCTCACAGACTGATGCTTGACCACGCCCCCACTGCCACATACCCCCACCGCCTGACTCAGGCCGGGCAGCCGTCCGGCCCTCAGCCGACTCCCCCCCCCCCCCTTGACGGGAGAGGAAGTCCGCCACGACCATCTGCACCCCCGGCCTGTGGACCACCTTGAAGTTAAAGGGTTGGAGTGCCAGATACCAACGGGTGATCCGCGCGTTGGCATCCTTCATGCGGTGGAGCCACTGGAGGGGCGCGTGGTCTGAACAGAGGGTGAAAGAGCATCCCAGCAGGTAGTAACGGAGGGCGAGGACCGCCCACTTGATGGCCAGGCACTCCTTCTCTATGGTGCTTTAGCGCCCCTCACACACTGACAGCTTTCAACTTATGTACAGCACTGGGTGATCCTCCCCCTCCACCTTCTGGGACAAAACAGCCCCCAGGCCTCTGTCCGACGTGTTCGTCTGCAATATAAAAGGGAGAGAAAAGTCAGGGGGAGTGTAACAGTGGCCCCCCACACAGCGCAGCCTTTACCTCAGAAAAAGCCTACTGGCATTGCTCCATCCACTGGACTGGATCTGGTGCCCCCTTTTTAGTGAGATCAGTCAGTGGGCTGGTGACATCCGAATAATTAGGTATAAACCTACGATAATAGCCAGCCAGCCCCAGGAACTGTCTCACCCCCTTTTTGGTCTTGGGCCTCAGACAGGCTGCAATCGCTGCAGTCTTGTTAATTTGGGGACGCACCTGCCCATTGCCCAAGTGGATGCCCAGATACTGTACTTCCACCTTCCCAATCGCACACTTCTTCGGGTTGGCTGTGAGACCCGCCCGCCTCAGCAACCTAAGGACGGCCCTCAGGTGTTGTAGGTGCCATGGCCAGTCATTACTATAAATAATGATGTCGTCAAGGTATGCGGCAGCATAGGTGGCGTGGGAGTGGAGGACCCTATACATCAGCCGCTGAAACGTAGCGGGCGCCCCAAACAGCCCAAAAGGAAGTGTGACAAACTGGTGTAAGCCAAACGGTGTGGAAAAGGCCATTTTTTCTCGGGATAATGGAGTCAAGGGGATCTGCCAATAACCCTTTGTCAAATCCAGTGTCGAGTAAAAGTGAGCCGTGCCTAGTCGATCAAGCAACTCATCCGAGGCATTGGGTACACATCGAATTTAAACACCGCATTGACTTTTCTATAGTCTACACAAAGCCGGACTGACCCATCAGCCTTGGGTACCAAGACCACCGGGCTGCTTCAGTCACTGTGGGACTCCTCAACGATGCCCATTTCGAGCATGGCCTCGAGTTCTTCCCGAACCACTTTTTTCTTGTGTTTGGGTAGCCTGTAAGGGCAGCTACACACTACCACCCCCGGGGGCATCTCAATGTGGTGCTCTATGAGGTCAGTGCGGCCGGGCAGGGGCGAGAACACGTCCGAAAATTCGGTCTGCAACTGGGCAACCTCTGCGAGTTGTGTCAGGGAGAGGTGGTCTCCACAGGGGACTGGAGAGGTACGCGATGCCAATGCTCCCTTTTGAACCTCTGACCCCAGCTCTGCCTTCTCTGGAACCACCGACACCAACGCCATGGGGACCTCCTCATTCCAGAGTTTGAGTAGATTGAGGTGGTAAATCTGTAGCGCCCCACCCCTGTCCGTTCACCTCAACTCGTAGTCGATGTCCCCGACTCGCCGTGTGACCTCAAAGGGTCCTTGCCACTTGGCGATTAATTTGGAGCTCGATGTGGGCAACAGTACGAGTACTTTATCTCCCGGTGTGAACTCCCTAAGGCGCATACCCTTGTTGTACAGGCAAGTTTGCTGTTCTTGGGCCTGTCACAAATTCTCCTGGGTTAGGTGCATGAGTGTGTGGAGTTTTGCGTGCAGGTCAATAATGTATTGAATTTCATTTTTACTTGGTGAAGGTCCCTCCTCCCAATTTTCTCACAGCACGTCTAAAATGCCACACGACTTATGCCCATATAACAATTCAAACAGTGAAACCCCCATGGAGACTTGTGGGACCTCTCGCACTACAAACAACGAGGGTTCGAGCCATTTATCCCAATTACATGTGTCCTCCCTTACGAATTTCTTAATTATATTTTTGAGGGTGCGATTGAATCGTTCGACTAAACCGTCCATTTGTGGGTGATAAATGCTGGTGCAGATTGGCTTAATACCTAATAACCCATAAAGTTCATTCAGTGTTTGTGACATAAATGAGGTGCCTTGATCAGTCAGAATCTCTTTCGGGATTCCAACTTGGGAGATAACGCGGAAGAACGCTTCCGCAATACTGCGTGCTGAGATATTGCGAAGAGGCACTGCGTCCGGGTATCGCCTTGCATAGTCCACCAGAACTAATGTAAAGCGGTACCCTCATGTTGACCGATCTAATGGCCTGATGAGATCCATCCCAATTCTTTCAAACGGGGTCTCGATTAATGGGAGAGGGTGCAAAGGCACTTTTGGGATGGCCGCTGGATTTACTAACTGGCATTCGCGGTATGCCGTACACCACCTACGGACATCACCGCGAATCCCTGGCCAATAGAACCGGGCCATTATTCGGGCTAGTGTTTTATCCTGCCCTAAGTGTCCAGCCATGGGATTAAAGTGAGCCGCCTGGAATACCAATTCCCGGTGGCTTTTTGGAATCAAGAGCTGCATGATTTGTTCTTTAGTTTGAGTGTCCTGCGTCACTCAGTATAATCTATCCTTCAGAATAGAAAAATAGGGGAAGGACGGGGTGGCATTTGGCTGGAGCGTTTGACCATCGATTACTCTCACTTGGTCAAATGCATGCCGCAGAGTCTCGTCTCACGACTGATCTAACAGGAATTCCGCGAGGGATTCCCCGAGCGAGGGAGGAGGAACCGGCGGCTCCTCACTCTGACGCGGAGATGACGTAAACGGCTCTGTGACAGCTGCTCCTGCCAATGCGACACCGGGACCTCCCCTTGCTGAAATATGGCAGGACCCACTCTTTACTAAATGACTCATTAATTCCCCGAATCCCGGCCAATCAGTCCCCAAAATTATTGAGTGGGTGAGGCGAGGATTAACCGCCGCCTTCACTCTAAAATTTTCCCCTCTGAAAAAAATGTGGACTGACACTAAAGGGTAGCTGTGAACATCCCCGTGCACACACAACACCTTCAGCACCTGTGCTCCCCCCAATGCCTCGTCTTGCACCAGGCTTTGGTGGCTTGAGGTCTGATTACAGCCAGAGTCCACCAAAGCCTGATATGTATCCCTTTGGATACTCACCGGTATGTGATACGCTCTGGCCCGATCAAGGGCGGCTCCTGGCGCATCGGGGATCTGAACCACCGCGCCTACTTCCATCACCGAGCACTGCTGTTGGAGGTGGCCCGGCTTCCCGCAGCGTCACCAAACCGGCCTGGGCTTTCTCTCTGCACCGGTGCTCTGGGGCTCACTCACCTGAGGGGGGGGGAGAGACAGACACGGAAGTGAGAAACGGGAAGACACAGCAGGTGTGGCGGACCGGCTGTGAGGGAGCCGGCCCCCGCCTCCGCGGTGGGGGAAGGGGGCGAGGACGAGACACAGAAGGGGAGGGGGAAAGAGAGAGAGAGGAGAGAAGCGAAGAGGGGATCTGTTCGAGAAGAAGAAGGTCCAGGTTCGAGCCCCGTGGCCGGCGAGGGCCTTTCTGTGTGGAGTTTGCATGTTCTCCCCGTGTCCGCGTGGATTTCCTCCGGGTGCTCCGGTTTCCCCCACAGTCCAAAGACATGCAGGTTAGGATAACTGGTGACTCTAAATTGACCGTAGGTGTGAATGTGAGTGTGAATGGTTGTCTGTGTCTATGTGTCAGCCCTGTGATGACCTGGCGACTTGTCCAGGGTGTACCCCGCCTTTCACCCGTAGTCAGCTGGGATAGGCTCCAGCTTGCCTGCGACCCTGTAGAACAGGATAAAGCGGCTAGAGATAATGAGATGAGATGAGAAAATGTTTAAAATTCAGGGATATTATAGAATATAAAACTGCCTTAGTAATGAACAAAGTAAGGAATTATAAAGTACCAAGGAATATCCAAACAATGTTCTCAGATAGAGAGGGGGACTATAATTTTAGGGGGAAATTGAAATTTAAAATTCGCAGTGCTAGGACAACGTTAAAAATGTTCAGTATTTCTATTTGTGGAGTAAAGCTATGGAACAGTTTGAATGTGGAGCTCATGAAATGTACAACTATAAACCAGTTCAAAAAAAGGTATAAGGAACAGATCTTTATGAGGTAAAGGGAGGAGGAATTACAATAACATTCTATTGATAATATAGGTGTATATGTGTGGGTATGGGTACATTCGGATATATTATATAAAAAGTGAGTATTTGTATATATATATATATTTATATATATATATATATATATATATATATATGTGTGTGTGTGTGTGTGTATAGTGCATAACTGAATATAATATATACGCATAATATGCATAATTATGATATGGGTGTCTGTGTACGTATGGATGTGTATAATTATAGGTAGGTGTATATGTATGTACTGTATATATGTATTGTATGTGTGTATAAATGCATAGCATAAGTATTTGTATATATATGATTTGATTTGGGTGATATTATGCCATGTTGGTATGTCTTGGTATATTGGTATGTTTTTTTTGTTGTTGATTTTGCTTTCTTTTGTATATATAGTTTATTATGGTGGAAAGTGATGTTTGATTAACGGTGGTATAGAGGGTTAGGATTTGATAAGTTATTTACTTCTTCCTAATCCTTTCAGAACATTATTATGTTATTGCCTTGTGGCTACACTATTCTGTTTATGAGGATGTTTTGATGATTGCATTTTTTATTTTTATTTTTTGTTTTTTGTTTGTTTTTATATCTTCTTTACTGTTTGGAATCAATCAATCAATCAATCAATCAATCAATCAATCAATCAATCAATAAAACGTGGCCGCATGATGCTGGCAGTGCTGGGGAATTGAGACTCACTGAGGCTGTGCGTAGCTCATTGAGTCTGTACGTATATGGGTGGTCGAGTAGATGACTCATGCCAAGTCCTTAACAACTCCAGTAAGCTAGCTAATAATGATGATGATGATGATGATTATTAATATTACTATTATTGGTCGTTAGAATAAATATGAGGGTCTATAACAGATACTGAGACAGATGCTTTGGTCATTTCTTTATGATGTACATGAACAATAATGTGCACCAAAAGGGTTTCATGATTCAAAGGCTTTTATTAATAATTCAAAGCAGGACATTGCAGTGATACACACACTTAACACATATGTAAGTGATCATTAAGAAGAAGAATTGAGTTAAACTGAGGAGTGTGTGAGCTCACATGTTAATAAGACAAATGAAATGATGAAAGTGGGACATTTGAGCAGTAAAGGCCACATGTAACACACAGTGAAGCAGTAGATGGTGAGCTGAGTAAAGTGTGTGTGAGCTCACAGCTCTGAGCACTGCTCTGTGTTCACTCTGCCCACCACAGTAGGTTGGTTGTCTTTGGAGGCCTCACAGGTCACCACCTTGTTCCTCCACTGCTCCGGGTGGAGGCTCAGCGTGCTGCTCCAGCTGTAGAGGCCGTCCGCGTGCAGAACGGCGGTGCTGCGGCTCTCCCCCGAGCTCCAGCTGCTCCCATCAACCTTCCAGCTCAGTGTCCAGTCCGAGGGGAAGCCCTTGTCGGCCACACACGAGTGTGACCTTCTCCTGCTGCAGCTCCACACTGGAGGGGGGCAACACTGTCACACTGGGCTGAGTGACACCTACACACACACACACACACACACACACACACACAGTCGTGACAAGAATGGACAGCTGTCAGTCACTCAGGCTTCGTTTCAGCTCACTGTGTGTTTCACTTCCCTTTATATCTTACACAGCAGAACTGAGTTCAGTGGAGCATCACAAACGATTCACACAGTTCAAAGACTTTTATATCTTGGATCAATAATCATTTATATTACAGTTATCCCTGGACAGGAAAATTGAATTAGACCAAGTATTCAGTAATTAAAAATATGAAGCTCATTTTATAACATGAATAAGCCACATTTAAAATACAGAATATTTACCACTTAAGCAAATTCAGTTTTGGTTTCTACATTTAAATCCGTTTTTGGACTCACAGTCTCTAAGATATTAAATGTCGTTAAAATCATTCAACAAAAATGTCATCTGTAATTTGCACAATGATATCTACTTTGCTTTTAGATTTAAATTATAATCAACTACCAGCAGTAGAATCAAATACATTTAAGCTTTAAATTATAATAAACAACCAGCAATATAATCAAAGACATTTTTCAAACTTCTAAAATAATGGAAATTTGAGGAACAGAAGTACGTGACACAAAAATCACATCTGATCTGAATTTGGAGGAAAAATAAATCTAAAATATATTCTTTAAACATTACAACATGAATCTGAACACACTCCATTTCAGTCATTAATCTGAACACACTCCATTTCAGTAATTAGTAAACAGGTTACTTACGGCCCACAGACAGTTTGGTTCCTCCACCAAAAGTGATCCACAGTGATACAAACAGGTTTAGCGGCCGTACAAAAACCCTGCTGCTCTAAACTCACTGCTCTCTCCATCCATTTAAACCTCTTATTACAAAACAGCTACAAAACACCAACTTCTGCTCACATCAGCTGATTAATACACTAACTCTCTGACTGTTTTACTACATTTTACTGTTTTATTTTTTCTTTTTATACACAAAGAGTGTCAATCTAACCTGAGGATGAAATTAGTGTGTAAGAAACACAAATAATTTTCACAAACTAAAGTTGAAAAGTCACAAAATGTAGACCTGCAGTTGCACAGGATTTACCCAGAATGCCTCATAGAGTAAAAATGCTGATGTACTCATGAGAAATTTACAATATATGACTGAATGTGTGGAGCTAAAGTGAGAATAATTCCTCCACTGCTTCTGTAGACTGACAGAAAGTTATGATATGATATTTAAATCCTACAATAATCTAAATATTAATTTACAGTCAAAAATATGAGTGTGTATTTACTCACTGCCAACATTGATGCTGCTTCTTCCACCATAAATCCACTACAGTGAGAAACTCATTAACATTCAGTACAAACACCATCCAGTGAAAGTTGAAGCTTCTCTCTCTAATTCACTTATTTATGCATCTTAGACCTCAAAGTGTTTTACAGAAAATCTCCATCTGACCCCACAAGTAAAATTCACACAATAACTCTGTAGTAGTGTGAGAATTACAGTAAGATTGGGGGAATGTGGTAAAGGTGTTTCCATACTTAGAGGACACTTTGCATTGGCAGCACATGCTTCAGTGCTCTGGGAGTGTTTATAGCGCTGTGACTTTAACACTTCATGACTGAGAGCTGCTGCTACAGCAACTTCACCCACAGCTACCATGACTTTGATCCCCGTCTTCATCTGGACACTGATCCTCTGGACTCAAGGTCAGACATGGCTTTGCCTTTTATATTTTCAACAAACTCTTCAAGACAATACATTTTTCAGGTTTGTCTCATGATTATTCTTTCAACAGTTTCTGTATCATACGTTTTTTTCAGAATGCAGAGGTCAAGTCACAGTAACTCAGACTCCTGCAGTGAAATCTGCTCTTCCAGGAGAAACAGTCACCATCAACTGTAGAAACAGTCAGGCCGTGTACAAGGACTCATCTGGTGACCGGTTACACTGGTATCAGCAGAAACCTGGAGAAGCTCCTAAACTCCTGATTAAACTTGCGAATCAGCTACAGTCAGGTTTTCCAGCTCGTTTCAGTGGCAGTGGATCTGGATCTGATTTCACTCTGACCATCAGTGGAGTCCAGACTGAAGATGCAGGAGATTATTACTGTCAGAGTTACCACAGTGGTGGTGTGTTCACACAGTGTTATAGAGTCGTACAAAAACCTCCCTCAGTCAGATTGTAGAGAGACTGCACTGCTGCAGCTGGGAGAGACTGCAGGTGCTGAGTTGGAGGATGTGATACGACACAATGACCCTCTGTGGAGGAGAGGAACCACACCACACTAACTCACAACTCACATTAGAAATCTCTCAATAATCATCACACCACACTGCACACAGTCCATCACATCCACTACTGTAAGATCAATACTCTGCACTGATGGCTGGTTGTGATATTGAATAAGGGCTAAATCTAATTTTACTCCTCATCACTATCTTGCTGTTACTATTATGAAGCCATTAGAGATGAGCCTTATTACACTCACTGTGACCAGTGAGCCTCATTATATTAGCATAAATAATAGGCATATACTCTCATTAAAAGACACAGATACGTCAAGGTTAAATTCAGTGATTAATGTCTGTAATTTTTCTTGCTGTTTGAGGAGCCATGTGTTTGATCAGTGTTCATGGTGTCCTGACATTGACTACCTCACAGGTTCCTAACCCTGGTTTACCCCTTGTCCACCCCAGGACCCCCTGTCCTGCACATTTCAGCACTTTCCCTGCTCTCAACAAACCTAATTTAAGTCTTCTGCTAACTAACAGTGCTTGCTGAGTTGAGTGAGTGTGTTAGTGCAGGTAAAATATGCAGGACAGGGGACACTCTAGGACCAGGGACGGGAAGCTGTGGACTAACGAATAAACTCCTTACAGCCTGATCTTTAAATTATAACATATATTTTGTTGTGGGAAATTCACTCCAGAAGTAATACTGATTTATTTTTCGCCGCTGAATATTTATTTGAGTTCAGTATAAGTAACATCCAGGTGTACAGTTGTGATTAGTACAGTAGGTATAACAGCATTTCCATAACCATAACGCCAGTCCCCAGTTCTGTGATGGGTGAAAGTAGCATGAAACATTCCACATACTCTCTTTTAAACATAAATGCTTTAGAACTTCAATTTCACTCAACCACATCACTATAGACGTTTTATCTTTATTATTATTATTAGCTTTTAAAATCAATATGAGGTTCTATAACAGATACTGAGACAAGTGAATTGGTAATTTGTTTATGATATCTCAAAGCTTCCCTACTTCTTTTATTTAACATAACAGTGAAAATTCCAATGGAGTGGATCGACGCAATCATATTATTCAAATGCAGAAACTACAGGGGCATTTCGCTCCTCAGCATCGTTGGTAAAGCCTTCACTGATATTATCCTGCAAAGGCTGAAACTGTTAGCAGACTGGATATACCGGAGTCACAATCTGGGTACTGTAATGATAGAGGTGCCACTGATGGTATCTTTACTCTTTGCCAACTGATGGAAAAGTCTAAAGAACAGTGCAGAGGTCTCTGTATAGCATTTGTGGATTTTGTGAAAGCGTTGGATACTGTAAACTGCGAACTGCTTTTTGTTCTGAAAAAGCTAGGCTGTCCACCAAAGTTTCTAAGGATCATGAAGAAGCTGTATATTGATGTAAGTGCCAAACTCCTTGGTGATGGAGAAGTGATAAGAGCCTTTGAGTACAATAGTGGTGTTAAACAAGGCTGCAAGTTGGCTCCTATACTATTTGGGATTTACACAGCAGTCTTACCGCAGTTCGCTTTAAGAATATCAAGCACAGCTACAGTGTACAAGTTAGGTTTTGGTATGACAGTGATCTTTTTTTATCTACGGAGGCTTAAAGCAAAGATTAAAGTCCTCACTGCATTCTTTACAGAGACTCAGTATGCAGAAGACATTGCAATCTTCAGTGATGCCCCAGAAGGTTTGCAGTCACTGCTGTCCGCATACAATGATATCTCGAGTCACATGGGTCTACAGATCAACAAAACAGAAACCATGTGTACAGGTGGCACAAAGCTTGCTAACGTCAATCGTTTCAAGTATCTCGGGAGCTATGTTACCAGTGACTGTTCTATGAGGGAGGAACTTGCATGCCGTATCCGAGCAACATCATGTGCATTTGGTCTCATCTCACCTCATCTCATTATCTGTAGCCGCTTTATCCTGTTCAACAGGGTCGCAGGCAAGCTGGAGCCTATCCCAGCTGACTACGGCGGGGGTACCAGGCGGGGGTACTACGGCGGGGGTACCAGGCGGGGTACACCCTGGACAAGTCGCCAGGTCATCACAGGGCTGACACATAGACACAGACAACCATTCACACTCACATTCACACCTACGGTCAATTTAGAGTCACCAGTTAACCTAACCTGCATGTCTTTGGACTGTGGGGGAAACCGGAGCACCCGGAGGAAACCCACGTGGACACGGGGAGAACATGAAAACTCCGCACAGAAAGGCCTTCGCGGGCCACGGGGCTCGAACCTGGACCTTCTTGCTGTGAGGCGACAGCGCTAACCACTACACCACCATGCCACCCCGTGCATTTGGTCATTTGCGTAAAAGGGTCTTTGGCTCTCGTGACTTAATGATCACGACCAAAGTAGCTGTGTTCAACCAATGCTTACTGCCACTTTTAAACGTGAAATGGGATCACTTTGTCAGCAACGAAGAGGTCCTAAAGTGGGCGGGAGCTGAGGATATCAAAAGCATTCTAGTCCACAGTCTTCTATGCTGGTTTGGCCATACCTATCGGATGGATGATAACAGGCCTCAAAAACAGCTCTTGTTTGGTGAACTTGTTCATTGCACATCTGGACAGTCATCCGCTACTTCGGTACAGGGGCACATGTAAATCGGCATTGAAATGTGGGGGTGTCCTCAGCACCTGGCAGGCCTGTATCAGCAACAGGACAAAGTGGCGGAAACTAACCACAACAGTGTGCGACAGTTTGCACGGAAAGAGGACAGCTGAATATGAGAAGAGGAGGTTGATTAGACGGAAGAGAAAAGATCTGTGACTTTACCCGTCTGCGGGTTTCTGAGAGGCGTATATATATATATATATATATATATATATATATATATATTAGACTTTATAATGAATATGAGGGTCTATAACAGATACTGAGACTGATGCTTTGGTGATTTCTTTATGATGTACATGAACAATAATGTGCAACAAAAGTGTTTCATGAGTCAAAGGTGTTTATTAATAATTCAAAGCAGGACACTGCAGTGATACACACACTTAACACACATGTAGGAGATCATTAAGAAGAACAATTGAGTTAAACTGAGGAGTGTGTGAGCTCACACGTTAATAACACAAATGAAATGATGAAAGTGGGGCATTTGAGCAGTAAAGGCCACATGTAACACACAGTGAAGCAGTAGAAGGTGAGCTGAGTAAAGTGTGTGTGAGCTCACAGCTCTGAGCACTGCTCTGTGTTCACTCTGCCCACCACAGTAGGTTGGTTGTCTTTGGAGGCCTCACAGGTCACCACCTTGTTCCTCCACTGCTCCGGGTGGAGGCTCAGCGTGCTGCTCCAGCTGTAGAGGCCGTCCGCGTGCAGAACGGCGGTGCTGCGGCTCTCCCCCGAGCTCCAGCTGCTCCCATCAACCTTTCAGCTCAGTGTCCAGTCCGAGGGGAAGCCCTTGTCGGCCACACACATGAGTGTGACCTTCTCCTGCTGCAGCTCCACACTGGAGGGAGGCAACACTGTCACACTGGGCTGAGTGACACCTACACACACACACACACACACACACACAGAGTTGAGACAGGAATGGACAGCTGTCAGTCACTCAGGCTTCGTTTCAGCTCACTGTGTGTTTCACTTCCCTTTATATCTTACAGAGCAGAACTGAGTTCAGTGGAGCATCACAAACGTTTCACATTTAGTTCAAACACTTTTACATCTTAGATCTATAATCATTTACGTATATTACAGTTATCCCTGGACAGGAAAATTGAATTAGACCAAGTATTTAGTCATTAAAAATATGAAGCTCATTTTATAACATGAATAAGCTACATTTAAAATACAGAATATTTACCACTTAAGCAAATTCAGTTTTGATTTCTACATTTAAATTCGTTTTTGGACTCACAGTCTCTAAGATATTAAATGTCATTAAAATCATTCAACAAAAATGTCATCTGTAATTTGCACGATATCTACTTTCCTTTTAGATTTAAATTATAATTAACTACCAGCAGTAGAATCAAATACAATTAAGCTTTAAATTATAATTAACAACTGGCAATACAATCAAAGATATTTTTCAAACTTCTAAAATAAGGGAAATTTGAGAAACAAAAGGATGTTACACAAAAATCACATCTGATCTGAATTTGGAGGAAAAATAAATCTAATTACACATTACAACATGAATCTGAACACACTCCATTTCAGTCATTAATCTGAACACACTCCATTTCAGTCATTAATCTGAACACACTCCATTTCAGTCATTAATCTGAACACACTCCATTTCAGTCATTAATCTGAACACACTCCATTTCAGTAATTAGTAAACAGGTTACTTACGGCCCACAGACAGTTTGGTTCCTCCACCAAAAGTCCACCACAGTGATACAAACAGGTTTAGCGGCCGTACAAAAACCCTGCTGCTCTAAACTCACTGCTCTCTCCATCCATTTAAACCTCTTATTACAAAACAGCTACAAAACACCAACTTCTGCTCACATCAGCTGATTAATACACTAACTCTCTGACTGTTTTACGACATTTTACTGGTTTTTCTTTTTATCCACCAAGAGTGTCAATCTAAACTGAGGATGCAATTAGTGAGTGAGAAACACAAATAAATTACAAAAAATAAAAGTTGAAATTTCACAAAATGTGGAATTGCAATTGCACAGGATTTACCCAGAATGCCTCATGGAGTAAAAATGCTGATGTACTCATGATAAATTTGCAATATATGACTGAATGTGTGGAGCTAAAGTGAGAATAATTCCTCCACTGCTTCTGTAGACTGATTGAAAGTTATGATATGATATTTAAGTCCTACAATAATCTACATATTAATTTTCAGTCAAAAATATGAGTGTGTATTTACTCACTGCCAACATTGATGCTGCTTCTTCCACCATAAATCCACTACAGTGAGAAACTCATTAACATTCAGTACAAACACCATCCAGTGAAAGTTGAAGCTTCTCTCTCTAATTCACTTATTTATGCATCTTAGACCTCAAAGTGTTTTACAGAAAATCTCCATCTGACCCCACAAGTAAAATTCACACAATAACTCTGCAGTAGTGTGAGAATGACAGTAAGATTGGGGGAATGTGGTAAAGGTGTTTCCATACTTAGAGGACACTTTGCATTGGCAGCACATGCTTCAGTGCTCTGGGAGTGTTTATAGCGCTGTGACTTTAACACTTCATGACTGAGAGCTGCTGCTACAGCAACTTCACCCACAGCTACCATGACTTTGATCCCCGTCTTCATCTGGACACTGATCCTCTGGACTCAAGGTCAGACACAGCTTTGCCTTTTATATTTTCAACAAACTCGTCAAGACAATACATTTTTCGGGTTTGTCTCATGATTATTCTTTCAACAGTTTCTGTATCATACTTTTTTTTTTCAGAATGCAGAGGTCAAGTCACAGTAACTCAGACTCCTGCAGTGAAATCTGCTCTTCCAGGAGAAACAGTCACCATCAACTGTAGAACCAGTCAGGCGGTGTACACAGACTCAAATGGTGACTGGTTACACTGGTATCAGCAGAAACCTGGAGAAGCTCCTAAACTCCTGATTAAATTTGCGAATCAGCGAGTGTCAGGTTTTCCAGCTCGTTTCAGTGGCAGTGGATCTGGATCTGATTTCACTCTGACCATCAGTGGAGTCCAGACTGAAGATGCAGGAGATTATTACTGTCAGAGTGTCCATTCCATCAGTAGCAACTACCTGTTCACACAGTGTTATAGAGTCGTACAAAAACCTCCCTCAGTCAGATTGTAGAGAGACTGCACTGCTGCAGCTGGGAGAGACTGCAGGTGCTGAGTTGGAGGATGTGATACGGCACAAGTTCACAACTCACAGTCGAAATCTTTCAATAACCATGATGATTATGAAAAGTGAGTATATAGTAAGCTATATTTCCATTAAAATAGTTCAGCAACAAAAGATGTAGGATTAGACTTCGAGGCCTTTTTGAATTTTTCCTGCTATATTTTCACTCAGTCCTCCTTTGAGCCCAACACTGAATTGGTTCACAAGCAGGAAATATGGGTAATCATTTCGAAGGCCATTGTTCTGAAAAACTTAGATGAAGCTGTTGATTGTTTACCCACTTCTGGTACATCACACATTGACATTACTGACCCTAAAGTGTATACCATGTCAGTTGCATAAGTATTCACACACACTGCACTTTTCCACATTTTCTAGTGTTACAGTCGAGAACTGAAATGCACTGAAGTGGGACTAAAGGTCATGAAGCTACACAAAACCTCCCACATTATTGAAGTTTGGGGAAAATCAGTCAAGGGTCTTATGATTTAATTAACTCTAAATTAGGCGGCACGGTGGTGTAGTGTTTAGCGCTGTCGCCTCACAGCAAGAAGGTCCGGGTTCGAGCCTCGTGGCCGGCGAGGGCCTTTCTGTGCGGAGTTTGCATGTTCTCCCCGTGTCCGCGTGGGTTTCCTCCGGGTGCTCCGGTTTCCCCCACAGTCCAAAGGCATGCAGGTTAGGTTAACTGGTGACTCTAAATTGACCGTAGGTGTGAATGTGAGTGTGAATGGTTGTCTGTGTCTATGTGTCAGCCCTGTGATGACCTGGCGACTTGTCTAGGGTGTACCTCGCCTTTCGCCCGTAGTCAGCTGGGATAGGTTCCAGCTTGCCTGCGACCCTGTAGAACAGGATAAAGCGGCTGGAGATAATGAGACGAGAGCTCTAAATTAGTTCTGATGAAACAAGTTCTCATCAGAAGTCATATAATTAGTTGAATGGTGTCCACCAGTGTCACATGATCGCAGTGTAAATCTCCCTGTTCCTGAAAGGCACTGAAATATGTTGGAGAACATCTTTAAATAAATAGCATCATGGAAAACAAGTTCATGATGGAAGTCATATGAAAGCCCGTTTGAGTTTATCTTCAGGCTTGTGGCAGATGCAGCAAACATGGAAGAATCAGTGTGATGGGAACAAAACACAACTTGGAACAATGAACTGAACTACTGTATATTTGTGGCAGATCACAGAATCCAGGGACACATGTCGGCCCAGGGGCATTTTGAGTTATTGACAGATTCAGAAAGTACAGTTTCTAAGCTTTCCTATGATGCCTTCCATGTGGAGATCTGACAATATTTGAAGAATGTGTGGCCTTTTGAAAGTGTATACTTCTTAAAACAGAAAAGGGAGAAAATCGCCCTCAAAGTTTTCCATCTCAGCTACTCTGGGTGCAGGGCGGCCACATAATGGTGCTCATTTGCATGATATTAAGGAAAGCCCTACCCCCTACTAGCTAGCACGATACTACTTTCATGTAAACAAAGATCACCACGTCAATTTTCCTTCCATGCAAAGTATGCCCAGCACAATTATGAAGTACAAAAATAAGTCCTAAAGTGTACTTTAACGTTTTGTGGTTGAAAAATTACTCACACCGTCAGAAAGAAAGATAGCACGATGATGACACAACTAACACAACACTAGTTTCATGTAAAGCCTCGGTCACAACCGGCTGTATGTGCTCCTACGGCCGGTCTACATGCAAAAAACGCAAGAAACACACGGAGAGCGCGCATGAAATGCACGAGAGCGCGCGTGTGAAAAGCACGAGAGCGCGCGTGTGATGTGCTGATTTTCGAGCCGCAGACCGGCCGCAGAGGTTCTTTGTCATGTCAAACAAACTCTACGGGCGCTTACGTTTTTTTTCAGGTTGCAAGACAAACTTACGGCCAACGCGCGTCTTTCTCCGTGAACAAAAAAAAAACCGCAGCGATTTGGGAAACGCCAAAAATCACACGGCCAAAAAATCGCACGTCCGGTTGTGACCTAGGCTTAACCAAACCACAACACTCTCCGTTACATGCAAAAATAACCACACAGCCTTAGATTAATAAACTTACCCCATCAGAAAGAGAAACGGCGCCTTGCACACACCAATGCCTCCGATGGAATCATGTAGTCCTAGAACGGTCCGTGTATCATCCAATCATTCAAGTATTCCATTCAATCTGGAAAACGAGGTTGCGTTTTTTTTTGCTAGAAATGGTTATCTCCGATGTAAGTACCGAGTGTCTGTTTGCTTCGCGGTGTGTCAGCTCCTCTGCGCTCTGTTTAGTAACTCATTCCATAGTGAAATCACACGCCTGTATGCAGTTAAGTAGCCATGTGCTCAACTCGGATCATACAGCTGATTCGCGGAAAAAAAACAAAACAAATTACTTAAATCATCATGTGAATGGCCCATATGGTAATTTACCCACACCCCCCAGCAGGCTACAGTCCTGATAAAAACGAGACAATTTGCAACAAAAAATGTATGCTTTTCCAACAAAACAATCTATTATCTGAAATACTGATTGCATTCTTCAAGATCTCAACTTGCACATGATGGAAAAAAACAAAAATAACAAATTTCGAAAAAAAAATGCTTCTTTTGCGATTATCTCGGATTCGTTTCGGCCGACATGTGTCCCTGGATTCGGTGAGGGGTGACATTTGGTCGAAACTGATATCCCGAATGAAGCATGGTGGTGAGAGCATCATGCTGAGAGATTTACCTTTGGCCCCTTTGTGGCATCCTGAGTAATGCCCTTCTTTACCTGGACACTGATTTTTGGTGAACAGCCTCCTCTAGGCAGAGTCTCATTTGTGCCATATTTGATCCAGTTTTAAAATAATGGATTTAACTGTGCTCTGTGGTATATTCAAACTTTGGGAAATGCTTTTACGAAACCAAACCAAGACTGATACTTTTTCAGTGAGACCATGGAGGTCTTTAATTGCAATGATGTGCTATTTTGTGTAGATTCATGACATTTAATCACACTACTTACTTCTTCCATACTTGTGCACATTTATGGATGGACACAATGTCACTTTGATCAGATACATCCACAGTAAGTTCAGGAAGATGGAGCACAATACACAGATTTCCCATCCAGTTCAATCTTTTTTTTTTTTTTATCCATGAAATTTACTTTGCTCATTGATTGCTTTTATCCAAAGAGATATAAATTAAAATGCTAAAAGCATATATTGTGTTCCAGGAGGTTTGTATGAACAGGACCTTTAGAATAGGAGCCTGATCTTACTTAGTGTGTGTGAACAATAGGACAAGATTTTAGATCTTGAATATGTCTCTATTACTGCCTTGATATATGATTCTCTCCCTCTCTCTCTCGATCTGGGATAAGGGCCTTAATCAAGGGTAACTTGGCAGTGCTGAGGCTCGATCCCCTGACCTTCTGCTCTGTTACTCAGAGCCTTAACCACTGAACCACTACAGAGAAACAAAACAGTTTCAAATCATATTTGCGACCTAGATACAATAACAGTGATCCCTGAAAATACAGTATAGTAAAAAAAAAATAGGTAAAATTATTCACCTTTTATTTTTACACACTTGTGCACATTTATATATGGAGACATTGTAACGTTGATTAGCGACGGCCACATTCACTTCAGTAAGACACAGATTTCCCATCCAGTTAATTTGTTTTGTTTTTTTTTGTTAATCCCTGAATTCTAATTTGCTGTTTTATTGCTTTTATCCAAGGAGATATACATGAAAGTGTCTAAAGCATATCTTATGTTCCAGGAAGTTTGCATGATCAGGACCTTCAGGAGAAGAGACTGATCTCTCTCTCTCTCTCTCTGTCTGTGTGCAATTGGAAGAGATTTTAGGTCTTGAATCAGACTCAGTGACTGCCTCGATATGTCATTCCCCCCTTCCTCCATCAATCTGTCATCATTTTGTGTCTTTCAGTGTCTTCACTCCTGTCATGGTTTCTGACTATTTTTAGGTTTTCTCAGAGATCAGATTATTCTTCAGTATATTTAAAATGTCCTTGTTAGATTTTTCATGAGTTTAGGCAGATTCTTCCCAGCCAGAGAAATAAGCAGTAACAGTTCATTTGCATGAACAGCTCTGAGTCCCAGAATAGATCAACACTTTCAGCAGATGTTCATGGTTTTTCAGTTGAACTCACTCAAGCACAACACACAGCGCTGCCCTCGACCTGCTGTTAAAGGTGCCGATCCAAATCACTGTCAAAGACACTTCACGACTGAAAAAGGAGACATGCTTTCCACATTTAAGCTTTATTTCAGTACAGATACACCACTGACTCCACTCCAGTCTTCTAAATATGTTTTAAAGTGTGCACTTCTATTCTAGTGGACTTTACAGCGGCTCTTTCAGAACGAGGTGATCTGAGTGGTGTTGTGGTGGGAGACGGTACAGCCGAACACCTCGGACTCTTCCCAGCGTTCTTTGAAGAGGGTCAGGGTGCTGAAGGGTCCTTCTGTTCTTCTGTGCTGGTCAGAACCCCTCATTCACCTCGACACCATCCATGGTGCAGCTCAGCAGCGCCCCCTGTGGAGAATAGGCTGAGAGCAGCGAGTCCGATCCTTCAGAGAGCTGCAGAGAGGAGGGAGGGAGCAGAGACACGGAGGAGTTCACCACCGGACCACCTGGAGAACACACACACACACAGACACTCAGTCATTGTGGTTATATTTACAGAACTCATCTGTGTGATTAAAGATTTCTTCATTGGTTAGTTTTCTTTGTCACTCTGATGTTTAAACTCAGTGATGATTCAGTAAACCTGTCTGACTCTGGAGCACAGTGTACTGTACACACTGCAGGAGACTGGAGGAGAAATAACACCAAATGATGGATTAGTGATGAGATTCATCTCTACAGTCAGAAAAAACAACAACATGAGACATAAAGATAGTAAGGAAAGAACTTTTGCTGCTCACCTCTAATTCTCCTCTGTAGTCAGTCTGAATCCTGATGGAATTAAAGTGAAAGACTCAACTTCTGCCATTTCTCTACTACATTTATACACCTGTAATTTCCAGGAAATCTCTCATTTTGACTTTCTGATCAGTGAAAGTTTAAACTTTCTCTCTCACTCACTCACTTTTATGCATATTAGAACTACAATGGTGCTTGAAAGTTTGTGAACCCTTTAGAATTTTCTAAATTTCTGCATAAATATGACCGAAAACATCATCAGATTTTCACACAAGTCCTAAAAGTATATAAAGAGAACCCAGTTAAACAAATGAGACAAAAATATTATACTTGTTCATTTATTTATTGAGGAAAATGATCCAAAATTACATATCTGTGAGTGGCAAAAGTATGTGAACCTCTAGGATTAGCAGTTAATTTGAAGGTGAGATTAGAGTCAGGTGTTTTCAATCAGTGGGATGACGATCAGGTGTGAGTGAGCACCCTGTTTTATTTAAAGAACAGGGATCTATCAAAGTCTGATCTTCACAACACATTTGTGGAAGTGTATCGTGGCACGAACAAAGGAGATTTCTGAAGACGTCATAAAAAGCGTTGTTGATGCTCATCAGGCTGAAGAAGGTTACAAAACCATCCAAACACACCTCGTTTAACGCTTCAGCTAATTAACCGTGCTTGCTGAGTTGAGTGAGTGTGTTAGTGCAGGTAAAACATTAAAATGTGTAGGACAGGGGACACTCCTTACATCTAAAGTGCTAATGGTTAATGAACTTATTACTGATCAGGAGTTTAATGTACTTTGTTTAACTGAAACATGGATGAAGCCAAATGAATATAGAGCATTAAATGAAGTTAGTCCTCCTGGATACAGTTATATACACCAGCCTCGTCTAACTGGCAGAGGACGAGGTGGCGCAGTTATCTATAATGATTATCTACAACCCCGATTCCAAGAAAGTTGGGACAAAGTACAAATTGTAAATAAAAACGGAATGCAATGATGTGGAAGTTTCAAAATTCCATATTTTATTCAGAATAGAACATAGATGACATATCAAATGTTTAAACTGAGAAAATGTATCATTTAAAGAGAAAAATTACGTGATTTTAAATTTCATGACATCAACACATCTCAAAAAAGTTGGGACAAGGCCATGTTTACCACTGTGAGACATCCCCTTTTCTCTTTACAACAGTCTGTAAACGTCTGGGGACTGAGGAAACAAGTTGCTCAAGTTTAGGGATAGGAATGTTAACCCATTCTTGTCTAATGTAGGATTCTAGTTGCTCAACTGTCTTAGGTCTTTTTTGTCGTATCTTCCATTTTATGATGCGCCAAATGTTTTCTACTGTATGGGTGAAAGATCTGGACTGCAGGCTGGCCAGTTCAGTACCCGGACCCTTCTTCTACGCAGCCATGATGCTGTAATTGACGCAGTATGTGGTTTGGCATTGTCATGTTGGAAAATGCAAGGTCTTCTCTGAAAGAGACGTCGTCTGGATGGGAGCATATGTTGCTCTAGAACCTGGATATACCTTTCAGCATTGATGGTGTCTTTCCAGATGTGTAAGCTGCCCATGCCACACACACTAATGCAACCCCATACCATCAGAGATGCAGGCTTCTGAACTGAGCGCTGATAACAACTTGGGTCGTCCTTCTCCTCTTTAGTCCGAATGACACGGCATCCCTGATTTACATAAAGAACTTCAAATTTTGATTCGTCTGACCACAGAACAGTTTTCCACTTTGCCACCGTCCATTTTAAATGAGCCTTGCCCCAGAGAAGACGTCTGCGCTTCTGGATCATGTTTAGATACGGCTTCTTCTTTGAACTACAGAGTTTTAGCTGGCAACGGCGGATGGCACGGTGAATTGTGTTCACAGATAATGTTCTCTGGAAATATTCCTGAGCCCATTTTGTGATTTCCAACACAGAAGCATGCCTGTATGTGATGCAGTGCCGTCTAAGGGCCCGAAGATCACGGGCACCCAGTATGGTTTTCCAGCCTTGATCCTTACGCACAGAGATTCTTCCAGATTCTCTGAATCTTTTGATGATATTATGCACTGTAGATAATGATATGTTCAAACTCTTTGCAATTTTACACCGTCGAACTCCTTTCTGATATTGCTCCACTATTTGTCAATGCAGAATTAGGGGGATTGGTGATCCTCTTCCCAGCTTTACTTCTGAGAGTCGTTGCCACTCCAAGATGCTCTTTTTATCCCCAGTCATGTTAATGACCTATTGCCAATTGACCTAATGAGTTGCAATTTGGTCCTCCAGCTGTTCCTTTTTTGTACCTCTAACTTTTCCAGCCTCTTATTGCCCCTGTCTCAACTTTTTTGAGATGTGTTGCTGTTATGAAATTTCAAATGAGCCAATATTTGGCATGAAATTTCAAAATGTCTCACTTTCAACATTTGATATGTTGTCTATGTTCTATTGTGAATACAATATCAATTTTTGAGATTTGTAAATTATTGCATTCCGTTTTTATTTACAATTTGTACTTTGTCCCAATTTTTTTGGAATCGGGGTTGTATTCGGCCTGCTGTGGTAGTGTGATTATCTTTGCATGAACCAAACAATGGTGCAGTCTAAGCTGATGAAGTTTTTTGGGCAGTCTTCTCTAAGCACTGAAAGTGATTTAAGGGCTGAAACAGCGACGGTTGAAGCACACTCAGAGCCCCTACTGTCCCCGAGCACATTGGACAGGGTCAGTAATACAGAGGTCAGTAAAAAGCGCCAAAGTGAAAATGCTGTCAGCCGGCAAGGGACTGAAGGCAGCTACATTTTGGGAGGCATAGTGTGTTGAGTCCCCTTGCTGAACGTATGATGTAAAACGCTGTCATTCTGTGTTCAGTTTGTAAATTATCGCGAAATTCGGATTCCTTCATAGTTGTTTGTTCCCAGACTCTTCTCCACGCTGTTCAATTGTAAATCAAGTTTTGTGTTGAAGTAAAGGGGTAAAGGGAATCCTAAAAGCTCTTTTGAACAATTCCATACTAAAGTAAACTTAAATAAGCTCAAACTAAAGAGGTTGATTTTATCTTGATGGTGCACAGGGCACCCAAAATCAAGAACTTTCTTATAAGAGGCTGGAGTGGAGCTTAAATTTTATATGTAATGGAGAAGCCTAGCTGTATCTGTACAAATCTTTGAATTGTGTCAGTGTGGTTGGTATAAACCTGTATTACATCCACTTTGATAAGTCAGTAACAAAGAAAAATTACAGACTAAGTGAAGACAAAAAAAGAAAAAGTGAAGAATACTGCTTTGACTTGATTTTTCAAGGAAAAAAGTGGAGAATATTTTTCAGAACCCATGGGGAATGCTGCTAAAGCCACCAGTTAGTCTCACTGAGATGAAATAAAATTGAAATCAAATTAATTGGGGAAATGAAATTAATTTAAAATGGGTACCCAACAGGTTATCAGTCAGAAGGTGCAGGCCTGTATCGACGCTTCTGGGCGTAGTCACCTGAAGCGCCTGCTTCACGCAATATCTCACTCGTGTCTCCCTTTCTTCTCCCTCGTGTTGTCCTCTCCCTCACACACACCTTCCTGTTTCTTGCTGACCTCTCACCCCAACTGCTGACTCGATCCACGTTCAAGATAAGTAAATTTAAAATAACTTATTTATTATTAAATGTCAAGGATGTTACCACATTATGAAAGACATGAAATTAAAATTTTAATAATGATGCATCAATAAATAAATAAACTGATAAAATTTCCATTGGGCTACAACTCTGTAATAATGTGAGAATTACAGTAAGATTGGGGGAATGTGGTAAAGGTGTTTCCATACTTAGAGGACACTTTGCATTGGCAGCACATGCTTCAGTGCTCTGGGAGTGTTTATAGCGCTGTGACTTTAACACTTCATGACTGAGAGCTGCTGCTACAGCAACTTCACCCACAGCTACCATGACTTTGATCCCCGTCTTCATCTGGACACTGATCCTCTGGACTCAAGGTCAGACACTGCTTCATACTGTATTTTATCTCTTCAATGATCTGTTCATACAAAAACACAGTTTCAATTATGTTTAAATTTGATATTGCATTTATATATATATATATATATATATATATATATATATATATATATATATATATATATATATATATATATATATATAAAATTTTTTTTTCAGAATGCAGAGGTCAAGCCACAGTAATTCAGACTCCTGCAGTGAAATCTGCTCTTCCAGGAGAAACAGTCACCATCAACTGTAGAACCAGTCAGGCAGTGGCTAAGGACTCATCTGGTGACCGGTTATTCTGGTATCAGCAGAAACCTGGAGAAGCTCCTAAACTACTGATTAAATATGTGAATCAGCGACAGTCAGGATTTCCAGCTCGTTTCAGTGGCAGTGGATCTGGATCTGATTTCACTCTGACCATCAGTGGAGTCCAGACTGAAGATGCAGGAGATTATTACTGTCAGAGTTACCATTCCATCTCTGGCTACTGGTTCACACAGTGTTATAGAGTCGTACAAAAACCTCCCTCAGTCAGATTGTAGAGAGACTGCACTGCTGCAGCTGGGAGAGACTGCAGGTGCTGAGATGGAGGATGTGAGACGACACAATGACCCTCTGTGGAGGAGAGGAACCACACCACACTAACTCACAACTCACATTAGAAATCTCTCAATAATCATCACACCACACTGCACACAGTCCATCACATCCACTACTGTAAGATCAATAGTTTCCCAGTTCTCTCAGTCGTGGTGTTACCTGTCACACCTGAAACATCTTTAGAAAGAAGAACAGCTTTAGAGATAACAGATCCGTATCTGCACTGATGGCTGGTTGTGATATTGAATACGGGCTAAATCCAATTGTACTCCTCATCTCTGACTTGCTGTTACTATTAGGAAGCCATTAGAGATGAGCCTTATAACACTCAATGTGACAGTGAGTCTCATTATATAAGCATAAATAAGACATACACACTCATTAAAATACACAAAGACATCAAGTTTAAATCCAGTGATTAATGTCTGTAATTTTTCTTGCTGTTTGAGGAACCATGTGTTTGATCAGTGTTCATGGTGTCCTGACATTGACTACCTCACAGGTTCCTAACCCTGGTTTACCCCTTGTCCACCCCAGGACCCCCTGTCTTGCACATTTCAGCACTTTCCCTGCTCTCAACACACCTCATTTAACGTTTCCACTAATTAACAGTGCTTGCTGACTTGAGTGAGTGTGATGGTGCAGGTAAAATAGTAAAATGTGCAGGTCAGGGGACACTCTAGGACCAGGGACAGGAAGCTGTGGACATTAAAATAAACACTAGTTCCATACTGATAGGGGCGGCATTAGGGGGGGAAGTTAGGTCTATTCTTAGGGCCAAGCACTGTCTAGGGGCCCTCAGAGGACAATATTATTATGTGCAAGTTAATTTAATAAATTTTTTTTAATAATGTTGTCTCTTAAAATGAGCACATATAACAATCTTCTGGTTTGATTTTCCATTTTCTGCAAAATTATTAGACTAGATAGTCTTTATATTTCACCCTGTCCCTATTCATTACATGGTACAGTCTTGCATAGGCAGAGCCAGAGCATGACACCACGTTAGGTTTGTTGTTTTCAAATCAAGCACTAAAGTAAATTGCCCATGATATAAGAAGAATTGATGGTGAGTCATCACTAGATTGAAACCATCATGAAGAAGTCGGGTTACCAGAAATGTAAAGAGAGGCAGCAGAAAGCTGAGAGAGAGAGAGAGAGAAAGGACTGACAGTTAGGCACCCAGTTTTTCTCGAAGAAAGGTAGACGATATGTTTATTCACTCTTTTTCCTTTAGTGGCTATTAACCTCACATGCTAATGTTAATGCTACAGAAGATTATTATTGTGGCTTAACCACTTTTTGGATGATCAAGCTAACAACTTAATTTCCAATGCAGTGTCGATTTTCTTAAATATTTCATAGGTTACCTTTATTGCCACTGAAAATGAGATTGGTAATGAATGTAATTTTGGTCTGCAAAGAGCTCAGTGAATTTTTCAGTCCACTGTATGGCTAGTTAGACAAGACTATACAGCTATACAGCTAACACTAGACAAGATCGGTCCAGTTTTGGATGAAAAGAGGAATTCCAGACTGACCTATGTCAATGCACCCAACCCACTGAATGAAGCAACCATGAAAAAAGCTTGTGCCAACGCACAATGCATTCTCAGAGAGACACAGAGGGAGTTCTGGGACAACGTTTGTGAAAATGTTCAGAGTTGCGATGACTGTGGTGACATTGCGGATTCCACGCGGCCCTGAAGTTTGTTCTAGGGCCATCACCTCGACTGACTGCGCCTTTGAAAGACTCCGATGGTAACATCTTGTTGGAGAAACCTGTTCAACTCAAACGCTAGGTTGAGCACTTCAGCTCTCTCTACAGCAACCCCGTACCTTTTGATGAATCCGCGCTGGACTGCATAGAACAACTCCTGGAATTGAAGTAACTTGATGAAGATCCCACCTTGCAAGAAATTGAGAGCGCCCTAAAGGACATGAAACGAGGCAAGGCACCTGGGAGTGATGGTATACCTCCAGATCTTCTTAAACTTGACATCCCTGTCTTGAAAGAATACCTGCTCAACCTGTTGTTATCATGCTGGTGTGAAGGACACGTCCCACAGGATCTCAAAGACGCAAAGCTGGTGACCCTCTTTAAGAACAAGGGGTCTAGACAAGTCTGTGACAACTATAGAGCCATTGCTTTGCTCAGTCTGGTCGGTAAAGTCTTCGCCAGTATAATTCTGAAGAGATTACAGGTTCTTGCAGACAGAATTTATCCTGAATCCCAGTGTGGCTTCTGAAGGCATCGATCCACCATCGACATGGTCTTCACTCTCCATCTGCTTCAGGAGAAATGCATTGAGCAAAACAAACCTTTACTTGCTGTTTTCATAGACCTAGCCAAAGCCTTTGACTCGGTAAGCTGTGAAGGCCTGTATCTGGTACTATACAAGTTAGGCTGTCCACCTAAATTCCTAGCTATCATCAAAGCACTTCATGACGGAATGTCTGCTTGCATAGATTTTGATGGTGACCTCTCAGAAGCCTTCACAGTGAATTGTGGAGTTAAACAGGGATGCGTGATGGCTCCAACTCTGTTTGGCATCTTCTTATCCACCCTGCTACATATCACTTTTCCAAACCCTGAAGGCATCGCCCTCAGCACCCAGAGCGATGGCAAACTTTTCAATCTTGCGTGCCTCAGGGCAAAGTCAAAAACCAGCACAGTCCTGATATATGAACTAATTTTCGCTGATGATGCCATGTTTTGCTCTCATAGTGTAGCCAAGCTACAAGGTACATGTGACGCATTCAGCAATACCTGTGACAAATCTGGCCAAATAATTAGTGTGAAGAAGACGGTTGCCTTCTCAATAAATGCACCCCCTCCTCACATCACCATCAATGAGAGCCCTCTTGACACGGTTGAAGACTTCCGTTACCTAGGTTCCACGGTCTCATCTTCTGGAAATCTAAACTGTTAAGTTAACTCATACATTGGCCAGACTGCCTATCTGTTTGGGAAACTGGAAAGTTATGTTTGGGACAACAAGTGTCTTACAGTCCATACCAAAGTGCACATATACCAAACTTGCGTACTGTCCGCTCTGCTCTACGGTAGTGAGACATGGGCTTCTCATGCCCACATTGAAAGGAAACTTAACAGTTTCCAACTTAGATGCCTCAGAAAGATCTGTGGGGTTACATGGATGGATAAAGTTCCAAACTTGGAGATCCACAAAAGATGTGGCACCACAAGCCTGTATCCAATCCTGAAACAACATAGGCTGCGTTGGTTGGGCCATGTGTCCCGCATGGCCCACTCTCGTCTCCCCCACCAAATTTTGTACGGTCAGCTTGCAGGTGGCAAATGTGACAGGGGGCATCCAAAGCTTTGCTTCATTGACGTTTGCAAGCGTGACCTGAAATTATTCGACATCAGAGCTGATTGGGAGAAGCTTGTCCAAGATCATATTTCTTGGCGGCACAAGCTCCACCAAGGTGCCAAAAAACTTGAAAATGATCTGGTGACAAAGGAGTCTGACAGAAGACATAAGAGACATGAACCTTGTCAAACAACGGAATTCATCTGTGAAACCTGTGGCAAGCTCTGTAAGAGTCGAGCTGGGCTAGTTGCCCACAGTCATGACCATCGGTGCTGAGCAGACCATCCAACAGGACGTAAAAGACTTTGATGATACAGCTAGTGCGCCACCTAAGTTAAGATGCATGCTAATAACTAGCTTGTTCACTAATGACATCTGCACTCAACATGCACAGATGCAGCCTCAGGATTAGGGAACCCTGCCTTAACCCCCCTCCCAGTTGAAGCAGAAGGAGGTGAGCAGTGTATTATTGATAATGTATTTACAGAGAAATCTATGAATAATGGATGGCATGGTGGTGTAGTGGTTAGCATTGTTGCCTCACAGCAAGAAGGTCCTGGGTTTGAGCCCATTAGCCAACAAGGGCCTTTCTGTATGGAGTTTGCATGTTCTTCCCACATGTGCATGGGGTTCCTCCAGGTGCTCTGGTTTCCCCCACAGTCTAAAGACATGCAGGTTAGGCTAATTGGTGGCTCTAAATTGACCATATATGTGGGTGTGAATGGTTGTTTGTCTCTATGTGTCAGCCCTGCGATGACCTGGTGACTTGTCTCGGGTGTACCCTGCCTCTTGCCCGTAGTCAGCTGGGATAGGCTCCTGCGACCCTGTACAGGATAAGCTGCTACAGATAATGGATGGATCAATGGATCTGTGAATAAAGTGCTTTGGGGGTAAGGCTCATGCAGACTGATTTTTAGTATTTTATGCTGCATTTACCAAGTGAGCAGCTAGCTATATCAAGCAAGTACAATTTTAGCTGAGAACGTTCATATAGAAATTCCAGTAATGAAATGGACAACTGGCATATGAAATGAACAAAATCTGGCTAAAAAGACTGTTAGATAGCTTGACTTACGATGTAAAGGGAATAATGCCATTGTCACTTTTAAGATCATAAATTTGTTTCCCTTTTTGATCAACTAATGTTACTAACCAAGCATGCAGCTCATTCCATCCAAATGTTCGTAATACATACATATGGTTCTCAAAACATGCTGTGTTAGTACAATTATATGACAGATTCTGAATTATGTACCTTATGGATAGTTTGGAGCCAAGGCTTCAAGCCATGATGCAGCCCGAGAGGAGGCCAGAGATATTCAAAAAGAAGAAGAGGCTAAGAATGACAGTGCAAGTAGTGACAGCAACACAGATGAGGAGGAGGAAGCAGTGAAGAGCAAAGAACAAAGTGAGGCTGAGATCAGGGACATTTCAGTCATTGAGTCACATACACTGGTTTCAGAACTAGATGATCTGCTGTCAGTTGAGCCAGGCTTGTGGCCAGCAAAATTAAGCGACAGTGACAGAGCAACTATTGTTAGAAAATTGGCAACAAGGGAAGACAAAGAAATACCCAAAGATTCAGAGGGAAAGCCATTTCCAGACTACTTGAAATACCTCAAGGCATCAAACAGCAGAGAAAAGGTTAAAAGGGACTGGTTAGTTCATAGTCAAATCAAATCAAATCAAATCAAGTTTATTTGTACAGCGCTTTTAACAATAAACATTGTCGCAAAGCAGCTTTACAGAATTTGAACGACTTAAAACATGAGCTAATTTTATCCCTAATCTATCCCCAATGAGCAAGCCTGTGGCGACGGTGGCAAGGAAAAACTCCCTCAGACGACATGAGGAAGAAACCTCGAGAGGAACCAGACTCAAAAGGGAACCCATCCTCATTTGGGCAACAACAGACAGCCTGACTATAATATTAACAGTTTTAACAGGTATAACCCTCAACTGTCCTCATGGGGCCGTCCTTCACAGGAGTGGGGCGATAAAACTCCGACCAGACACAGGGCACCAGGATGGATCAAGCAGGTCCGAGGGGCAGAAGAGGCCAGCATCTCAATCCCAGGATCAACATGTAACTCAGAGGGACAGATTGGGGGGGGGGGGGGGGGGGGAGAGAAAGAAAACATGTTGTTAGGTATGCCCTAAAAATGACAAGTATTAAATCTGTGTGGTAGGCTCGCAGAGACGAGAGTCTTTACATCAGGCATGACACACAATGGCATGTTAATATGGTAAAAAAAATATATCATGACCTGCTCTGGCTGGATGCTTGATTGGGTGATGGGAGCACACTCCTCAGCAATGATGAGATGCAGATGGGACCCTTAGGCCTGGCCAAGACAATTCAGTTACATTTCACCGGGTCTGGGACATGCGACAGAATGTCTGACGGCCGATTCCCTGCAGGCTACGATAGCCAGTCGAGGTCCCCACCGTCTCCACCAAAAGATTTCCTGTTGACTCCATGTAACTCAGAGGGACAGATTTGGAGTGGGGGGGGGGGAGAGAAAGAAAACACAGGTGGTTAGGTATGCCCAATGTCACCTGAATAAGTAGGAACAGTATACATATTGCACCGAGTACAAGCAGGGACTCCGGCAACTAACTATGACAGCATAACTAAAAGGAGAGAGCCAGAAGGTAACACAGGCATGAGGGAGCCCCGGGACATAAAGCAGCCAGCCACTGCACCGTCAACAAACTCGAGTGAGCAAGCGAGTGGGGACTGACAGCATCCATACATCCCAGTTTACCAAAACACTCTATGTCTGAGGACCCTCCAGATCTACTCCTTTACCTCAAACTCATAGTGACAGTGCAAATGCTCTTTTTTGCATTCCTTGTGCTCTTTTTTCACATGGATTAAAAAGGCCTTCTCATAGCGCTCTGAATAGTGACCACGGGTACAAGATGTGTGATGTTAAGTGGTGCTGCATGTACATTGCTGGAGTGCACAGATTGATGCTGTTTAACATGTAGCAAAACCTGATGTCATTGAGGCCCTTGGCTCCATACTCAGCTCATGCAGTCTCACAAGTGAGGCTAGACCTGAAGCTGTTGGTCTAAGGAAGTACTTTATGTTGTTTGATGTCATTGTACTTCTGACCATTTGGATGAAAGTATTGCAATGTATTGATGACAGAAATGTGATACTCCAGTCAGGGAAAATATCACTTGAGGTGGAGGCAGCCAGTGTAAATGCACTCTAAGATGAGATGCAGGCTCTTAGAAATGGATGAGATTCTCTCCTCTCTGAGGCATCATTGATTGCTAATCAAATGGGGGTTCCACCTCAGTTTAGAAAAGAACTGAGCCGTGAGAAGAAGAGGAAGAGGTTCCAGGATGAGACCTCAGAGGAAGAAGGTCAGGAAGACAGTGCAGAAACAACATTTCGAAATACTGTATTTTTCACTGCCCTGGAGCAGATAATAAGTGACTTGGACACTCGGTTCCAAACCATAGCAAATATTGTTGAAGAATTTGCAGCTACACATAAAGTTGGGCAGATAAGTGACAGTACTATTTCTTCTCTGTGTTGGCCACTGATAATTAAGTATGCAAGGGACCTCACACCTCAGTTTGAGAATGAAATCAGGCATCTTATTCAATATTTTCTGCTACTTTCCACTCTGACTGCACCTGTCTTTCTCTCCTAAATGCAATTTACAAATTGCAACTCCAGAGCATTTTTGGAGAGGGTTGCATTGCCCTGAGGATTTTTTGCACACTCCCATTTACTGTTGCTGCTAGAGAAAGGGTATTTAGTAAGCTGAAACTGATCAAGAGCTATCTGAGATCAACAATGGCTCAGGAGAGGCTGAATAATCTTGCAGTCCTTTCAATCAAAAGCAAGTTGGCTCTGTCACTTGACTTTAAAGAGCTGATCAATGATTTTGCTACCAAGAAGGTTCAGTGTTTGTCTTTTGGAATTTGAATCCTTGTTGTTAAAAATATTCTCGCGCTTCTGTTTTCGATGCATCCATTTGCAGGCAGCATGGTATGACCAAATTGTTGATGTAAAATTTATGAGCGTGTTAAATAAATGTTCCCCTCTGTTGCACAACAAAGCACATAAGCCACTTTAAAAATGTATGTACAGTATGTACAGTGGTTATCTAGCCCATTGTTGTTATTGTTCAAGTCTTTATATAATAATTTATTTAATGTATGATTTAATTTATTTAATCAGTTGATGAATGTTGAGTTTTTCTCACTGGATTGTGGATTACTGTATTTCCAGGTATTTTTTTTTTCTATTAAATTGGCACAGCCAAGAAAAAAAAAACGAATCATGTAATTTTCTTCTCTGAATTAAATAATTATTCATCAACCTAGAAATGTAACTGCATATAATGGGTCAGTACATGAAGGAGACATCAGGATAAATTTGGAAATCTGTTTGAGACACCAAGGCCAGCCTACACGAAGTTTATACTTATCTACGAGCTCCAGCCTGGGGAGGTCTCGAACTAAAGACTGACACTGGGGGGTGAAAAGTAATATCAGGGTATGGACCTTGTGCGCGTCACGTCATGGTCACGTGATTATCTGTTTACACCGCCATATTGGGGATCACGCTTTCGCAAGTTTGATCGTGATACCCGCTGTCGCGATGTCTTCTTCTCAAGTCTGCCTCTCGACTTATGCTGAATCCCTGGATATCACAGCAAAAAATCATTATAGAGATAAGATTGCTGTCTTAGGGGTCGACCCATATATGATTAGTAAGAGTGAAACCAAATCTGCGCTTGATTGTTCAAGTAATGAGCTGCCAGACGTAAGTTACCCCGATGTATATCATTACCTAATCAACACGCCAGGGGGTTACAGTGGTCAGTCACTAAAAGCCTACAAGTCACTAGAAGCTTACAGATATTTCTCCTCAGGATGGGTATGGAACGTGCTAGTTCATATGCGTGAAAAGCGTTTTGTTATTTCTTCACAGGTGTGTACCATACATTGACTTTTCAGAATAGATCTTATTTGCATATCACTATTATCGAATCATGTAGCATGATACTGTTTTTTAATTAGTAGTAGTACTAACTATTATGTATAGATATTACTAGATCTACTACTAGTTTTAGTAATGGCAATGTAGAATGCCACGAGTCAGGGATTTAGGAAACATAAAAGTTGAAAATGCACAAGCGTATCATGTTTATTACAAAAATGTATATTATTTATGCGTTATACTGAAACAGTTAACGTTACAGGGGTAGAAGCCACTTGCCTGACACGAAATGTTGGGCACACAATCTCGAGTGTTCGCTTGGTTCCCAGTCAACACGTTTAACGGCAGCAATCCACTTCTTCCTCCGCTCTTGATCAGCGGGGAACCGGAAAAATGATAAACCCTCCATGCTTTTTCTGTTTGAGCACCCTACTGCCACACAACAAGCCATTCTGTCTGAAAATTTTAATCAATCTCCAAAAATTTCTGCATGTGAAGTGAGCTGCGGCTTGATACCCAATATGGCAGATAAACAAACTTGACCTCTGACCTATGATGTTGGTGCACAAGGTCCATAAACAAGGTCTGTGTCTTCTGTGATCAATTCAGTAGAGGTGTTCAGATCCAGTGGGTCATTACTGGTGTCTGACAAACTCAGATTTTGTTGAATGAATAACTCGCTAACACTAATAATTAATTAAAAGCACTAATAACACTTCCTCTGGATAAACTAAGGGAAGTGATTTATTTATTTATTTATTTATTTATTTATTTTTGCAGGGGTGGGTGAGGGGGATGTTTATTATATTTTTTTTAGAGGGCCCAAAATTTCTAGCAGAGCCCCTGCAGAGTAAATTGTAACATGTCTTTTAGTGTCGGAAATTCACTACAAAAGTAATACTGATGATTTTTGTAACAGAATATTGATTTGAGTTCAGTCTGAGTAACATCCAGGTTTACAGTTGTGATTAATACAGTAGGTGTAACAGCATTTCCATAACCATCACACCAGTCCCCAATTCACCAATGAGTGAAAGCAACATGAAGCATTCCACTTACTCTCTTTTAAACATAAACGCTTTATAATTTAATTCACATCCTCACTGTCGATACTTTCTCTTGATTATTATTATTATTATTATTATTATTATTATTATTATTATTATTGGTCTTTATAATGAATATATATAATATTAATATTATATATATATTACGGTCCATAACAGATACTGAGACAGGTGCTTTGGTGATTTGTTTATGATGAACATGAACAATAATGTGCAACAAAAGTGTTTCATGATTCAAAGGCTTTTATTAATAATTCAAAGCAGGACATTGCAGTGATACACACACTTAACACATATGTAAGTGATCATTAAGAAGAAGAGTTGAGTTAAACTGAGGAGTGTGTGAGCTCACATGTTAATAACACAAATGAAATGATGAAAGTGGGACATTTGAGCAGTAAAGGCCACATGTAACACACAGTGAAGCAGTAGAAGGTGAGCTGAGTAAAGTGTGTGTGAGCTCACAGCTCTGAGCACTGCTCTGTGTTCACTCTGCCCACCACAGTAGGTTGGTTGTCTTTGGAGGCCTCACAGGTCACCACCTTGTTCCTCCACTGCTCCGGGTGGAGGCTCAGCGTGCTGCTCCAGCTGTAGAGGCCGTCCGCGTGCAGAACGGCGGTGCTGCGGCTCTCCCCCGAGCTCCAGCTGCTCCCATCAACCTTCCAGCTCAGTGTCCAGTCCGAGGGGAAGCCCTTGTCGGCCACACACATGAGTGTGACCTTCTCCTGCTGCAGCTCCACACTGGAGGGGGGCAACACCGTCACACTGGGCTGAGTGACACCTACACACACACACACACACACACACACACACACACACACACACACACACACACACACACAGAGTTGAGACAGGAATGGACAGCTGTCAGCCACTCAGGCTTTGTTTCAGCTCACTGTGTGTTTCACTTCCCTTTATATCTTACAGAGCAGAATTGAGTTCAGTGGAGCATCACAAACGTTTCATACTCAATTCAAACACTTTTACATCTTAGATCTATAATCATTTATATTACAGTTATCCCTGGACAGGAAAATTGAATTAGACCAAGTATTCAGTCATTAACAATATGAAGCTCATTTTATAACATGAATAAGCCACATTTAAAATACAGAATATTTACCACTTAAGCAAATTCAGTTTTGGTTTCTACATTTAAATCTGTATTTGGACTCACAGTCTCTAAGATATTAACTGGTATTAAAATCATTCAACAAAAACATCACCTGTAATTTGCATAATGATATCTACTTCGCTTTTGGATTTAAATTATAATTAACTACCAGCAGTAGAATCAAATACATTTAAGGTTTAAATTATAATAAACAACCAGCAATATAATCAAAGACATTTTTCAAACTTCTAAAATAAGGGAAATTTGAGGAACAGAAGTACGTGACACAAAAATCACATCTGATCTGAATTTGGAGGAAAAATAAATCCAAAATATATTCTTTACACATTACAACATGAATCTGAACACACTCCATTTCAGTCATTAATCTGAACACACTCCATTTCAGTCATTAATCTGAACACACTCCATTTCAGTCATTAATCTGAACACACTCCATTTCAGTAATTAGTAAACAGGTTACTTACGGCCCACAGACAGTTTGGTTCCTCCACCAAAAGTCCACCACAGTGATACAAACAGGTTTAGCAGCCGTACAAAAACCCTGCTGCTCTAAACTCACTGCTCTCTCCATCCATTTAAACCTCTTATTACAAAACAGCTACAAAACACCAACTTCTGCTCACATCAGCTGATTAATACACTAACTCTCTGACTGTTTTACTACATTTTACTGTTTTTTTTCTTTTAAAACACCAATAGTGTCAATCTAAACTGAGGATGAAATTAGTGTGTAAGAAACACAAATAATTTTCACAAACTAAAGCTGAAAAGTCACAAAATGTCGATCTGCAATTATTCAGGATTTACCCAGAATGCCTCATGGAGTAAAAATGCTGATGTTCTCATGAGAAATTTACAATATATGACTGAATGTGTGGAGCTAAAGTGAGAATAATTCCTCCACTGCTTCTGTAGACTGATAGAAAGTTATGATATGATATTTAAGTCCTACAATAAACTAAAGATTAATTTACAGTCAAAATATGAGTGTGTATTTACTCACTGCCAACATTGATGCTGCTTCTTCCACCATAAATCCACTACAGTGAGAAACTCATTAACATTCAGTACAAACACCATCCAGTGAAAGTTGAAGCTTCTCTCTCTAATTCACTTATTTATGCATCTTAGACCTCAAAGTGTTTTACAGAAAATCTCCATCTGACCCCACAAGTAAAATTCACACAATAACTCTGTAGTAGTGTGAGAATGACAGTAAGATTGGGGGAATGTGGTAAAGGTGTTTCCATACTTAGAGGACACTTTGCATTGGCAGCACATGCTTCAGTGCTCTGGGAGTGTTTATAGCGCTGTGACTTTAACACTTCATGACTGAGAGCTGCTGCTACAGCAACTTCACCCACAGCTACCATGACTTTGATCCCCGTCTTCATCTGGACACTGATCCTCTGGACTCAAGGTCAGACACAGCTTTACCTTTTATATTTTAAACAAACTCTTCAAGACAATACATTTTTCAGGTTTGTCTCATGATTATTCTTTCAACAGTTTCTGTATCATACGTTTTTTTCAGAATGCAGAGGTCAAGTCACAGTAACTCAGACTCCTGCAGTGAAATCTGCTCTTCCAGGAGAAACAGTCACCATCAACTGTAGAACCAGTCAGGCAGTGTATTATTCCAGCTCATACGGCCACTACTTATACTGGTATCAGCAGAAACCTGGAGAAGCTCCTAAACTCCTGATTAAATTTGTGAATCAGCTACAGTCAGGTTTTCCAGCTCGTTTCAGTGGCAGTGGATCTGGATCTGATTTCACTCTGACCATCAGTGGAGTCCAGACTGAAGATACAGGAGATTATTACTGTCAGAGTTACCATTACATCAGTAGCACCAACCTGTTCACACAGTGTTATAGAGTCGTACAAAAACCTCCCTCAGTCAGATTGTAGAGAGACTGCACTGCTGCAGCTGGGAGAGACTGCAGGTGCTGAGTTGGAGGATGTGATACGATACAATGACCCTCTGTGGAGGAGAGGAACCACACCACACTAACTCACAACTCACATTAGAAATCTCTCAATAATCATCACACCACACTGCACACAGTCCATCACATCCACTACTGTAAGATCAGTGATTATGTGTTTCTCGATTCTTATTTGTCATAACTCAAATCATTTGATAGACAATTTTCTCTCTTTTTTCAGCCTCTATCACTAAACCTGCCTCAGTACAGTTTCTCTTTCTGACCTGATGTCAGTTACTGTTATTATTATTCCCAGTGCCTTAGTTTATATCTCCATTTTCTTTCTCTTCTCTCTTTCCTGACCTCCTCCAACATGACCTTCTCCAACTGCTTCCCGATAAACAATAGTTTGAATGTTCTGGACCTGGTCTTCAGCCATTCTTCCTGAGCTCTCGTTATCATTGTTACCCCACTCTCCTTTTCAGATCACTACTTTGTATCCTGCATGTTTGTTCTCCCTGCCCTACCTCCCAGTTTCTATTTATACCTCTCCCTCTCTTCCTGAATCCTCCACACTTTCTCCTTTTCCTTCATGGCTTGCAGCATTTTGTTTCTGCACAGATCTCAACATGCCTGGCAGACTTCTTGTCATAGATGGCAGTTCATCACCTGAAACTAAATCTCAGCAAGACTGAGCTGTGCAGAAAACCTTGAGGTATTTTTGGACAACCAACAACCCTTCGTTTCTCATATTCCTCACCTAATCTGGTCATGCAGGTTTCTCATTTCGATCAGGAGAATCTGGGCAATTCTGCCCAATGAGGTCATTCAAGAGCTTGTTCAGTACTTTATTATCATGATATTAGTCTACTGTATTCTACACAAGTTTAATCCACTTGTATTTGGACTCAGAACTGAAGAACAGCTCAGACCGTGGCAGAGAGCTCACTTCTCTTAATATCTCAGTTAGTCCATGTAGGAAAAGCTAATGGCTACCGAGCTGACAGGTATACAGCCTCCTGACTCATTCAACAATGGATGTTTTGGATGGAAACTGCAAATTACCTCCATGACTGTGAACTTTTGTCAAACTCAATTTATTGGACTAACAACCACTATCTATACAGGATATAATGTTCAGCACAATGGAAAAGACGTTGTTGTTGTTGTTTTCTCTCTTCATGCTGTTCTCCCTCACTCTCTCCTCCACATGACCAGCTTCTTCCAATCCTGATCATGACCTTGACCTGGAAGAAAATATGTATAAAATCACAATAAATAAATGTGTAAACAGGTATTGCCCTGTCCTAAACAAGCGCAAATAAATTATAAATATATGAACATTTCCCATTATCGCACAAACTCAGAATTTCAGAGTGAACAAAAGCGAATATATTATGTTTCCTTTCCCACTGGATTACACTGATATTCTGAGTTTTATTCCTGAAAAGTAGCTGGATATCATTCAGTTTCAGATGAGTGAAGTTGGAAGAAAATCTATGAACACTAACCTGTTCCTTATCTAACCATAACCACTAATTTTTGGGACATTGTTCAGACCACACAAGAAAAGAAGCCTTTATTTGTCACATATATATTACAGCACAGTGATAATTCTTTACTTCATGTGTCCCAGCTTGTTAGGAAACTGGGGTCAGCCATGATACAGCGCCCCTAAAGCAGAGAGGGTTAAGGGCCTTAATCAAGGGTCACTTGGCAGTGCTGAGGCTCGATCCCCTGACCTTCTGCTCTGTTACTCAGAGCCTTAACCACTGAACCGCTACTGCAACACAACAGAGAAACAAAACAGTTTCAAATCATATTTGCGACCTAGATACAAGAACAGTGATCCCTGAAAATACAGTATAGTTTAAAAAATATATATCCTGAATTTATTTAAAATTATTCACCTTTTCGTTTTACACACTTGTGCACATTTATACATGGAAACATTGTAACGTTGATTAACGATGGCCACATTCAGTTCAGTAAGACGTAGCGCAATACATAGATTTCCCATCCAGTTAATTAGGTTTTGTTTGTTTGTTTGTTTTATCCCTGAATTCTAATTTGCTGTTTTATTGCTTTTGTCCAAGGAGATATACATTAAAGTGTCTAAAGCACATCTTATGTTCCAGGAAGTTTGCATGATCAGGACCTTCAGGACCTTCAATCAGACACAGTCTCAGCATTTAAGTCTAGGCTGAAAACATATCTGTTTAGTCAAGCCTTTTGTTAATGGTGTTTATGAGGTAAAGGAGTAGATCTGGAGGGTCCTCAGACATAGAGTGTTTTGGTAAACTGGGATGTATGGATGCTGTCAGTCCCCACTCGCTTGCTCACTCGAGTTTGTTGACAGTGCAGTGGCTGGCTGCTTTATGTCCCGGGGCTCCCTCATGCCTTTGTTACCTTCTGGCTCTCTCCTTTTAGTTATGCTGTCATAGTTAGTTGCCGGAGTCCCTGCTTGTACTCGGTGCAATATGTATACTGTTTCTACTTATTCAGGTGACATTGGGCATACCTAACCACCTGTGTTTTCTTTCTCTCCCCCCCCACCCCAAATCTGTCCCTCTGAGTTACATGGAGTCAACAGGAAATCTTTTGGTGGAGACGGTGGGGACCTCGACTGGCTATCGTAGCCTGCAGGGAATCGGCCGTCAGACATTCTGTCGCATGTCCCCGACCCGGTGAAATGTAACTGAATTGTCTTGGCCAGGCCTAACGGTCCCGTCTGCATCTCATCATTGCTGAGGAGTGTGCTCCCATCACCCAATCAAGCATCCAGCCAGAGCAGGTCATGATATATTTTTTACCATATTAACATGCCATTGTGCATCATGCCTGATGTAAAGACTCTCGTCTCTGCAAGCCTACCACACAGATTTAATACTTGTCATTTTTAGGGCATACCTAACAACGTGTTTTCTTTCTCTCTCTCTCTCCCCCCCCCCCCATCTGTCCCTCTGAGTTACATGTTGATCCTGGGATTGAGATGCTGGCCTCTTCTGCCCCTCGGACCTGCTTGATCCATCCTGGTGCCCTGTGTCTGGTCGGAGTTTTATCGCCCCACTCCTGTGAAGGACGGCCCCATGAGGACAGTTGAGGGTTATACCTGTTAAAACTGTTAATATTATAGTCAGGCTGTCTGTTGTTGCCCAAATGAGGATGGGTTCCCTTTTGAGTCTGGTTCCTCTCGAGGTTTCTTCCTCATGTCGTCTGAGGGAGTTTTTCCTTGCCACCGTCGCCACAGGCTTGCTCATTGGGGATAGATTAGGGATAAAATTAGCTCATGTTTTAAGTCGTTCAAATTCTGTAAAGCTGCTTTGCGACAATGTTTATTGTTAAAAGCGCTGTACAAATAAACTTGATTTGATTTGATTTGACCTTCACGATAGGAGCCTGATCTTACACACACACACTCAATATCTCTCTCTCTCTCTCTCTCTGTGTGCAGTTGGATGAGATTTTTGGTCTTGAATCAGGCTCTATTACTGCCTCGATATGTGATTCCCCCCGTCAATCTGTCAACATTTTGTACCTTTCAGTGTCTTCACTCCTGTCATGGTTTCTGACTATTTTTATGTTTTCTCAGAGATCAGATTATTCTTCAGCAGAGGTGGACAGTAACAAAGTACATTTCCTTGAGTACTGTACTTAAAGTATCTGTACTTTACTTGAGTATTAATTTTTTTTGGCAACTTATGACTTTAACTTCACTACATTTGAAAAACAAATGTCGTACTTTTCACTCCACTACATTTCTATCAAGGCCCTCGTTACTTGTTATGATGAAGCAACTTTGAAAGTGGATGTTTTTTCTTTTCTTTTCTAAAATGTGATTGTTTTTTTTTTTTTTTCCAGAGGTGACACTGAGACAGCCTATCAGTAATCACGAGGGTCACGCCACGTCCATAGACTGTATAAAATCAAGTTCAGTGATTTCTCAGCAACATTATTTAACATGATCAGTTGATGGCAGAATGGAAGGAGGCAGTTCTTCTGGGGAATGCACACAGCCATGGCTATACCTAGAACCCATGTTTCAGTTTTCTGAAAGGATTAAAGATTCATTTCATTTTAAAAGTTTGCTTTGATTGCCTAAAATGTACCACATCACAGCCGACAAAAACTCGCCGTCTGACCTGCGGAAGCATATGTGGCAGATCACAGAATCCAGGGACACATGTCTGCCCGGGGGCATTTTGAGTTATTGACAGATTCAGAAAGTACAGTTTCTAAGCTTTCCAATGATGCCTTCCATGTGGAGATCTGACAATATTTGAAGAATGTGTGGCCTTTTGAAAGTGTATACTTCTTAAAACAGAAAAGGGAGAAAATCACCCTCAAAGTTTTCCATCTCAGCTACTCTGGGTGCAGGGCGGGCACATAATGGTGCTCATTTGCATGACATTAAGGAACGCTCTACCCCCTACTAGCTAGCATGATACTACTTTCATGTAAACAAAGATTACCACGTCAATTTTCCTTCCATGCAAAGTATGCCCAACACAATTATGAAGTACAAAAATAAGTCCTAAAGTATACTTTAACGTTTTGTGGTTGAAAAATTACTCACACCGTAAGAAAGAAAGATAGCATGATGATGACCATGGGCGCCGCCGGGGGGGAAAGGTTAGAACAATTCTAGGGGCCAGCACTGCCATGGGGCCCTTTAAGGGGCTGATAATATGCTTTTAATGATTTTAATAAGACTTTTGAAATAACAACAATGCAATATTCCATCTGGTAAAATGAGCTAATTGAACAAGGTTGTCTATTTCTTGAGTTCTTCAACATTATTGTCATTTAACCCTCCCCCTTTTGCGAAATGGTACGGTCCAGTTCTGGTAGAAGCGCGATGCGTTAAATCTGTGTGCTGATCAGTGCAACGCTACTTGCTGCTGTGTCGCGGTGCAGCAGCCTGACAGCCAGCAGTGGAGTGCGTACAGTCTATGATCGCTAAATATGAAGAGTGGCTGTCAAAAACGTAAAGAAAGGCAGCTGAAAGCTGAGAGGGACCGGACAGGCAGGCAACTGGTTACTCAGTTTTCCCCAAAGAAAGGTAGCTATCGCTCACATGTGTGTTCAAAATATTAGCGAATGGTAAATGAACAGTATGACCGTGGTTGGATTAGCCTATCAAGAGAACACTTTTACAGTTTGTACAGTGACATTTTTTCCATTTTAATAACTGAACTGACTTGTGTGATAAACAATATGAAATATTACGTTATGCTGGTGCTCATAACTAGTGCTAATAACCAGTTTCATAACTAATGGGGTGCCCTAAATAAGCACAGATTCAGCCTCAGGGGGACCTCCGCCCTACCAAACCACTGAACCCCCCTTTGGAGAAGGAGGTAAGCAGCAATACAACCCATAAATGCTTTAGGATTGAAGTTTTTAATGAGCAAGCGCCATATACAGTTTGCTAGATTAAAGTGTTGCTAATAACAGACACACTCCTGGTCCATGGAGGGGCAACCAATAGTCTAACTCTGCTTACGCTCAAATTTCTGTCTAGACACACTTTGCTTTGAACATATTCCCTTTTTGCAGAACAGTACACATAGCTTTCTACCTAACACATAAGAATCTATGGGATTTCCATAGGTATTTTGATACTGGGTAGAAAACTTTTTCTATGATTTATTAGCAGTCACATCACACATTTCACTACCAATTGTCCTAGCACAAGAAGGCATGTGGCAAAATCTTGAATTTTCATTTGTGATTGTAAATGCACCAGAATTAGTCACTGACCAGTTTTCATCTAGTCCCTGGTAGGTTAATACATAAAATGTAATAACAAAGTCACAAACTCAAGGTCCACGGGTTATCAAAAGTCAAATAATGACAATAGTGCAATTGTGACGAGGGTGGGCAAAGTTGGGGGGCCCAAAATTCTAATCTTTCATGGGGCCCAAAATTTCTGGCGGCACCCCTGATGATGACACGACTAACACAACACTAGTTTCATGTAAAGCCTCGGTCACAACCGGCCGTATGTGCTCCTACAGCCGGTCTACATGCAAAAAACGCAAGAAACACACGGAGAGCGCGCATGAAACGCACGAGAGCGTGTGTGTGAAAAGCACGAGAGCGCGCGTGTGATGTGCTGATTTTCGAGCCGCAGACCGGCCGCAGAGGTTCTTTGTCATGTCAAACAAACTCTACGGGTGCTTACGTTTTTTTCAGGTTGCAAGACAAACTTACGGCCAACGCGCGTCTTTCTCCATGAACAAAAAAAAAAAAAAAAACGCAGCGATTTGGGAAACGCCAAAAATCACACGGCCAAAAAATCGTACGTCCAGTTGTGACCTAGGCTTAACCAAACCACAACACTCTCCGTTACATGCAAAAATAACCACACAGCCTTAGATTAATAAACTTACCCCATCAGAAAGAGAAACAGCGCCTTGCACACACCAATGCCTCCGATGGAATGTAGTCCTAGAACGGTCCGTGTATCATCCAATCATTCAAGTATTCCATTCAATCTGGAAAACGAGGTTGCATTTTTTTTTTGCTAGAAATGGTTATCTCCGATGTAAATACCGTGCGTCTGTTTGCTTCGCGGTGTGTCAGGTCCTCTGTGCTCTGTTTAGTAACTCATTCCATAGTGAAGTCACACGCCTGTATGCAGTTAAGTAGCCTGGGCCCGCCCATCCTAAGCGTGACGCAACACGAGGGCCTGTTGCGAGCTCGGAGAGCTTTGAAGTCGCGTTAGCCAGGCTAGCAGTTAAGTAGCCATGCGCTCAGCTCGGATCATACAGCTGATTCGCGAAAAAAAAAAAAGACTTAAATCATCATGTGAATGGCCCATATGGTAATTTACCCACACCCCCCAGCAGGCTACAGTCCAGACAAAAACGAGACAATTTGCAACAAAAAATGTATGCTTTTCCAACAAAACAATCTACTATCTGAAATACTGATTGCATTCTTCAAGATCTCAACTTGCACATGATGGAAAAAAACAAAAATCACAAATTTCGAAAAAAAATGCTTCTTTTGTGATTATCTCGGATTCGTTTCGGCCGACATGTGTCCCTGGATCCGGTGAGGGGTCACATATTGAGGTATGTAAACGTTTTATTCCAAGAGAAAGCTTGCAATGAAATCTTATGTGCTTTTAGAGCTAGCGATAATGTTGCAATAGCTGTGCAGTCTGGTTATTCAAATTAATTTCTATGGATTTGCCCACCAAGTTGCCACAGCCTTGTCCATGGCTAATGCTAATACATAGCTAGTTAACTTGGACACTGTCAGTTAGCATGTAAACACACAGTTATGCCAACATGAATAACATTAACTTATCTGAAGGGCTTCCAGAAATATGTTTTAGCATAATCTTGTCAAATAAACAAAATATAGAAATCTTTCTTTGCTAGTAACGTGAGCTACCCAATATAATTTCAGGTTTGAAAAGATTTTGCTAGCATCTCAGGTGGAGATTCACTGACTAGCTAGCTTTACATTAAACCACCATGATTACACAGACAGATTCAGATGTGCATGAATACATACGCTTGCGCTCGCATGCGCAGACACACACACATGCACACCCGAGAGCTGTGAGATGGACAGCATTGTACTAGTCAGTCACAACAAATTGTTGGATTTATTTTTTATTTTGATCTCAGATGATGGTCTTGCAATTTTTTTTTTGTCTTGCTTAAAGTAGTGTTCCTGTTGGGCAGTTATTAAGGTCGAGGTTTGGACTTGAGTTTTAATCAGGTTGGATTGTCATTTTTATTTTCTGAGCAAGCTTCATTTACAGCTATTCCACTGTCTTCCTGATTAATATCCACATACATGTGTGCACACAGGACGGCACGGTGGTGTAGTGGTTAGCGCTGTTGCCTCGCAGCAAGAAGGTCCGGGTTCGAGCCCCGTGGCTGGCGAGGGCCTTTCTGTGTGGAGTTTGCATGTTCTCCCTGTGTCTGCGTGGGTTTCCTCTGGGTGTTCTGGTTTCCCCCAAAGACATACAGATTAGGTTAACTGGTGACTCTAAATTGACCGTAGGTGTGAATGGTTGTCTGTGTCGATGTGTCAGCCCTGTGATGACCTGGTGACTTGTCCAGGGTGTACCCCGCCTTTCGCCCGTAGTCAGCTGGGATAGGCTCCAGCTTGCCTGCGACCCTGTAGAAGGATAAAGTGGCTAGAGACAATGGGATGTGTGCACACACTGCCAGAGCTGGGTAGAACACGACCCTGCTGCTTTGTGGGAGTGGAGAGGAGTGTTACATTTTTTTTTAGAATGAAAATGACAATGGTTATTTTTCAGTACAGTTGTGTGTCATTCTGTAAGATTCTACCAGGTTTTTATTCTACAGGTTCTGCAAGCTAGTCAGAAAATCCAGTCGGTTGTTTCAGAGGCAGCAGGTTTTATAAGCGTTGTGGCAATAATACAGCAATGCACTGACAGAAAATCTACTTTTCATATTTAAGTATTTTTAAAAGCAAATAGTTCAGTTCTTTAACTTAAGTAAAAATTTGACTGTACAACTTTCACTTGTATCAGAGTAACATTTGACCACTGGGATCTGTACTTTGACTTAAGTAATAAACTTGGGTACTTTGTCTACCTCTGTCATTCGGTGTATTTTAAATGTACGTGTTAGATTTTTCATGAGTTAGGCATATTCCAACCAGTCAGAGAAATAAGCAGTAACAGTTCATTTGCATGAACAGCTCTGAGTCCCAGAATAGATCAACACTTTCAGCAGATGTTCATGGTTCTTCAGTTGAACTCACTCAAGCACAACACACAGCGCTGCACTCGACCTGCTGTTAAAGGTGCTGATCCAAATCACTGTCAAAGACACTTCACGACTGAAAAAAGAGACATGATTTCCACATTTAAGCTTCATTTCAGTACAGCTACACCACTGACTCCACCTCAGTCTGCTAAGCATGTTTTAAAGTGTACACTTCTATTCTAGTGGACTTTACAGCGGCTCTTTCAGAACGAGGTGATCTGAGTGGTGTCGTGGTGGGAGACGGTACAGCCGAACACCTCGGACTCTTCCCAGCATTTTTTGCAGAGGGTCAGAGGGGTGCAGGGTTCTTTTGTTCTTCTGGGCTGGTCAGAACCCCTCATTCACCTTGGCATCATCCATGGTGCAGCTCAGCAGCGCCCCCAGTGGAGAATAGGCTGAGAGCAGGCAGAGCAGCAAGGCTGATACCTCAAAGAGCTGCAGAGAGGAGGGAGGGAGCAGAGACACGGAGGAGTTCACCACCGGACCAGCTGGAGAACATTTGTGTCACTCTGGTGTTTAAACTCAGTGATGTTTCAATAAAATTGTCTGACTCTGGAGCACAGTGTACTGTACACACTGCAGGAGACTGGAGGAGAAATAACACCTAGTGATGGATTAGTGATGAGATTCATCTCTATAATCAGAAAACAATATACATGATACATAAAGATAGTAAGGAAATAACTTTATAATGATGCTCACCTCTAAATCTCCTCTGTAGTCAGTCTGAATCCTGATGGAATTAAAGTGAAAAACTCAATGTCTGTCATTTCTCTACAACAATTATACATCTGTAATTTGCAGGAAATCTCTCATTTTGACTTTCTGACCAGTGAAAGTTTAAACTTCTCTCTCTCACTCACTTATTTATGCATCTTTGACATAAAAGTATTTTACAGAAAATCTCCATCTGACCCCACAAGTAAAATTCCCACAGTAACTCTGTAATAATGTGAGAATTACAGTAAGATTGGAGGAATGTGGTAAAGGTGTTTCCATACTTAGAGGACACTTTGCATTGGCAGCACATGCTTCAGTGCTCTGGGAGTGTTTATAGCGCTGTGACTTTAACACTTCATGACTGAGAGCTGCTGCTACAGCAACTTCACCCACAGCTACCATGACTTTGATCCCCGTCTTCATCTGGACACTGATCCTCTGGACTCAAGGTCAGACACTGCTTCATATTTTATCTCTTCAATGATCTGTTCATACAAAAACACTTACAGTTTCAATTATGTTTAAATTTGATATTGCATTTTATATATATAAAACATTTTTTTTTCAGAATGCAAAGGTCAAGCCACAGTAACTCAGACTCCTGCAGTGAAATCTGCTCTTCCAGGAGAAACAGTCACCATCAACTGTAGAACCAGTCAGGCAGTGGCTAAGGACTCATCTAGTGACCGCTTACACTGGTATCAGCAGAAACCTGGAGAAGCTCCTAAACTACTGATTAAATATGTGAATCAGCGACAGTCAGGTTTTCCAGCTCGTTTCAGCGGCAGTGGATCTGGATCTGATTTCACTCTGACCATCAGTGGAGTCCAGACTGAAGATGCAGGAGATTATTACTGTCAGAGTCACCATTACATCTCTGGCTACTGGTTCACACAGTGTTATAGAGTCGTACAAAAACCTCCCTCTGTCAGATTGTAGAGAGACTGCACTGCTGCAGCTGGGAGAGACTGCAGGTGCTGAGATGGAGGATGTGATACGACACAATGACCCTCTGTAGAGGAGAGGAACCACACCACACTAACTCACAACTCACATTAGAAATCTCTCAATAATCATCACACCACACTGCACACAGTCCATCACATCCACTACTGTAAGATCAATAGTTTCCCAGTTCTCTCAGTCGTGGTGTTACCTGTCACACCTGAAACATCTTTCGAAAGAAGAACAGTTTTAGAGATAACAGATCCGTATCTGCACTGATGGCTGGTTGTGATATTGAATAAGGGCTAAATCCAATTTTACTCCTCATCTCTGACTTGCTGTTACTATTATGAACCCATTAGAGATGAGCCTTATAACACTCACTGTGATAGTGAGTCTTATTATATAAGCATGAATAAGACATACACACTTAAAATACACAAAGACATCAAGTTTAAATCAAGTGATTAATGTCTGTTATATTTCTTGCTCTTTGAGGAGCCATGTGTTTGATCAGTGTTCATGGTGTCTTGACATTGACTACCTCACAGGTTCCTAACCCTGGTTTACCCCTTGTCCACCCCAGGACCCCCTGGCTTGCACATTTCAGCACTTTCCTTGCTCTCAACACACCTCATTTAATGTTTCCACTAATTAACAGTGCTTGCTGACTTGAGTGAGTGTGTTGGTGCAGATAGAATAGCACAATGTGCAGGACAGGGGACACTCCAGGACCAGGGACAGGAAGCTGTAGACATTCAAATAAACACTAGTTCCATACTGATAGGGATGGCATTAGAGGGGGGAAGTTAGGTCTATTCTTAGGGCCAAGCACTGTCTAGGGGCCTTCAGAGGACAATATTATTATGTGTAAGTTAATTTCATAAAAATATTTTTTAAATAATGTTGTCTCTTAAAATGCGCACATATAACAACCTTCTGGTTTTGTTTTCCATTTTCTGCAAAATTATTAGACTAGATAGTCTTTATATTTCACCCTGTCCCTATTCATTACATGTTACAGTCTTGCGTAGGCAGAGCCAGAGCATGACACCACGTTAGGTTTGTTGTTTTCAAATCAAGCACTAAAGTAAATTGCGCATGATAAGAATTGATGGTGAGTCATCACTAGATTGAAACCATCATGAAGAAGTCGGGTTACCAGAAATGTAAAGAGAGGCAGCAGAAAGCTGAGAGAGAGAGAAAAAGGACTGACAGTTAGGCACCCAGTTTTTCTCGAAGAAGGTAGCCAATACGTTTATTCACTCTTTTTCCTTTGGTGGCTATTAACCCTGGGCTGCCAACTCTCACGCAATGGGCGTGAGACACACGCATTTGATTGTCTTCACATGCTCACACGCCATACCTCCGATTTCTCACGCTAGAAAAAAATCTAGTTTATCTATCTAATCTAGGCTACCCATTGCGTCGCGCCAACCACTTGCGATTGATCAATTATGCCTTACACATGGCTAAACACGCAGAGAGGTGTTCCCTCTGTACACACTCCCCTATGGTAGGTTGCGCATCTAATGATGCTGCACTCGCCGGAAGTTGGATAATTGCCTACCGTCAATTTAGAGGAAGAGGAGAGAGAAGAAGGTATCCAAGTTGAAGACGCATGTCTCAGACAGGTTTGTACATGTAAAGGTTCCCCCAGCTGGAACGGCTTCTTCTCGAGACCAATGCCTTCGTGCCACCTGCAGAATTCTGGGGCGAAAAAAACACCGCGAAAACAGACCAGGAAACCAGGGATTGGCCGTTTATTCACAGCTTTTTTCACTGAAGATGAACTATTACAAACAACCTTTTATTACAAATTATAATCAAAACTAATGTCTGATTATCTCTCTAAAAGGCAGCTGTGTTTGTCTGTTATGTCTGTTGAATATGTGTGTATGTGCAGATGTGTGTGTGAGAGGGGTGTGTGTGTGTGTATGTGTGTGTGCGCACGAATGTGTGTGTGTAGGATGTGTGTGTGTGTTATGTGTGTGCGTATGTGAATGTGTTCTTGTGCTAAGTCAGCAAATCACATCTTAATTCCATCAATATGAGTGTGTGAGTAGAGCCTTGAATCAATCATAAGCAAAATATACCTTGGATCAATCATAAGCAAAATATTTCATATCAACGGATATGTTCTTAACAACTCAGCAATTCAGCATTCACAATTTTAAACAAAGACATGTTTATGTCTAGTCTAGTAAAGAAGTGTGTGTCTTCTTCACTGGAGGAAGGTCACACAGTAAATTTACAGGAACTTATACAGGAATAAGATCTAAGAAGCTAAAATATTAAATTCATAAAGTCTTAACAATCCTAAATCACATTCTGCATTCTAAAACTACAAAACTAACTTAAATCACTTAATGCAGCTTTAAATCTAACATTAAATCTAACATTCAATCATTTCAATTTCAAATTCAACACTGGAGAGACTGGTTAAATCTAACAATCCTAAATCATGTTCTGCAGCTATAAAACTAACTTAAATCATGCTTTAAATCTAACAGTACATATGCACGCCAATGTGTGGTGTTACTGGCATAATTATGAACTTATATAAAGTTTCTTAATCGTTTTAGCCTATAAGTGTTGTGAGAATATTTAATGCCATTTTGAGAGCTGTGTACTAGGCATGCTAAATCATTATAGGCCTACTGCCGTGCCACAGCCTCTATCTTCCCCAACAAGCAGCACGGGAGAGCACCTCCTTAGCACACGTTTATTAAGGCGCATTTTTAGTTTGTTTACTGTATGTTATCATACTTTATGACTTTATTTGAAGCCATACTGGAAATGTTGTAAAATAAAGCAAGTAAGAGATAATATTACAAATGCAAGAAGAGCCATTAGCCGCCATACCTATTGTTTATTTACAGGGTATTTATTTTTAATTATTTATGATGTATGTAATTGCTCAGTTAAAGTAAATAAAGCATGGTCACCTGTAATATCAAAGAACTTGAACTTGTGAATAATTAAAAAAAAGACAGAGAACAATATACTGAGGAGACAGGGTTTCAAAGAGGGCAAGACAGGTAGAGAATATTTGTCAGATAACAGGCCCTGACGAATGCTCTATTACTAATAAGAAACATAGACAAGAAATAAATTAATAAGAAATATATTAATATAGCTTATTTAAGTATGACCAAAATTTTTAAGCCCAACTTTGTGTGCACAGTCCCACCTATGGCCAAGGTTCAGCTTTTTGTGTTTCAATACTGTTCAAACTTAATCATTTTAATTTTTCTTGTAGCGCATGCACATTTTACTTCCTGTTTAAGCATTTTATTTGTTCTTTTGCTGTTGATATTTTTCCCCATGTCAATCTTCTGCTGAACCCAGTGGTGGGGAAAGCCCTTAAATGCATAATGAATGTCCCTCACTGACTAATCTTATGTTTTGCAACAGTTATTAAAAACTTAACATTTAGTTTCAATTCAGAAGGTGTTTAGGCTTAGCTGATAAAATATTTTCAAACATGAACTTGCCTTTAAATCTGAAACACAGGTCTATAGGACTACAGGAACATTGGCAGTCATCTGTAGTTTTCTAGTGTGGGGGCTTTTAAGCCCAAACTTGGTGCTTTTGTTGGCCACAAGCTGAAGGCCTGGCAAGTCAGGGTGTGTAAGAATGTAGGTATGGCACAGCAGGCCACTCCAAAAATCCACCAGAATGCAGAAACATCTACTAAATCCAAAATCTCAACACCCCCCCCCCCCCCCCCCCGTCCATCTCCAGCTGGACGACCCACAAACAAAACACCAGAATGCAGGGGGACAAGTGAATATCAAACTGAATACAAAATTCCCACTTATTGCATGGTGTGCGGAAAAATTTTGCCATCGCCCCCCCCAAAAAAAAACTCACTCCAAGGAATTTCGAAAAGTTGGCAGCCCTGATTAACCTCACATGCTAATGTTAATGCTACAGAAGATTATTATTGTGGCTTAACCACTTTTTGGATGATCAAGCTAACAACTTAATTTCCAATGCAGTGTCGTTTTTCTTAAATATTTCATAGGTTACCTTTATTGCCACTGAAAATGAGATTGGTAATGAATGTAATTTTGTTCTGCAAAGAGCTCAGTGAATTTGTCGGTCCACTATATGGCTAGTTAGACAAGACTATACAGCTATACAGCTAACCCTAGACAAGATCGGTCCAGTTTTGGACGAAAAGAGGAATTCCAGACTGACCTATGTCAATGCACCCAACCCACTGAATGAAGCAACCATGAAAAAAGCTTGTGCCAATGCACAATGCGTTCTCAGAGAGACACAGAGGGAGTTCTGGGACAACGTTTGTGAAAATGTTCAGAGTTGCGATGAATGTGGTGACATTGCGGTTTCCACGCGGCCTTGAAGTTTGTTCTAGGGCCATCACCTCGACTGACTGCACCTTTGAAAGACTCCGATGGTAACATCTTGTTGGAGAAACCTGTTCAACTCAAATGCTGGGTTGATCACTTCAGCTGTCTCTACAGCAACCCCATACCCTTTGATGAATCCGCGCTGGACTGCATAGGACAACTCCCGGAATTGAAGTAACTTGATGAAGATCCCACCTTGCAAGAAATTGAGAGCACCCTAAAGGACATGAAAAGATGCAAGGCACCTGGGAGTGATGGTATACCTCCAGATCTTCTTAAACTTGATGTCCCTGTCTTGAAAGAATACCTGCTCGACCTGTTGTTATCATGCTGGTGTGAAGGCCACGTCCCACAGGATCTCAAAGACGCAAAGCTGGTGACCCTCTTTAAGAACAAGGGGTCTAGACAAGTCTGTGACAACTATAGAGCCATTGCTTTGCTCAGTCTGGTGGGTAAACTCTTCGCCAGTATAATTCTGAAGAGATTACAGTTTCATGCAGACAGAATTTATCTTGAATCCCAGTGTGGCTTCCGAAGGCATCGATCCACCATCAACATGGTCTTCACTCTCCGTCTGCTTCAGGAGAAATGCATTAAGCAAAACAAACCTTTACTGGCTGTTTTCATAGACCTAACTAAAGCCTTTGACTCAGTCAGCTGTGAAGGCCTGTATCTGGTACTACACAAGTTAGGCTGTCCACCTAAATTCCTAGCTATCATCAAAGCATTTCATGACGGAATGTCTGCTTGCATAGATTTTGATGGTGACCTCTCAGAAGCCTTCACAGTGAAGTGCAGAGTTAAACAGGGATGCATGATGGCTCCAACTCTGTTTGGCATCTTCTTATCCACCCTGCTACATATCACTTTTCCAAACCCTGAAGGCATCGCCCTCAGCACCTGGAGCGATGGCAAACTTTTCAATCTTGCGCGCTTCAGGGCAAAGTCAAAAACCAGCACAGTCCTGATACACGAGCTAATTTTCGCTGATGATGCCATGTTTTGCTCTCATAGTGTAGCCAAGCTACAAGGTACATGTGACGCATTCAGCAATACCTGTGACAAATCTGGCCAAATAATTAGTGTGAAGAAGACGGTTGCCTTCTCAATAAATGCACCCCCTCCTCACATCACCATCAATGAGAGCCCTCTTGACACGGTCAAAGACTTCTGTTACCTAGATTCCATGGTCTCATCTTCTGGAAATCTAAACTGTTAAGTTAACTCACACATTGGCCAGACTGCCTATCTTTTCGGGAAACTGGAAAGTTGTGTTTGGGACAACAAGTGTCTTACAGTCCATACCAAAGTGCACATATACCAAACTTGCGTACTGTCTGCTCTGCTCTACGGTAGTGAGACATGGGCTTCTCATGCCCACATTGAAAGGAAACTTAGATCCACAAAAGATGTGGCACCACAAGCCTGTATCCAATCCGGAAACAACATAGGCTGCGTTGGTTGGGCCATGTGTCCCGCATGGCCCACTCTCGTCTCCCCCACCAAATTTTGTACGGTCAGCTTGCAGGTGGCAAACATGACAGGGGGCGTCCAAAGCTTTGCTTCGTCGACATTTGCAAGCGTGACCTGAAATTATTCAACTTCAGAGCTGATTGGGAGAAGCTTGTCCAAGATCATATTTCTTGGCGGCACAAGCTCCACCAAGGTGCCAAAAAACTTGAAAATGATCTGGTGACAAAGGAGTCTGACAGAAGACATAAGAGACATGAACCTTGCCAAACAACGGAATTCATCTGTGAAACCTGTGGCAAGCTCTGTACAGTGGTGCTTGAAAGTTTGTGAACCCTTTAGAATTGTCTATATTTCTGCATAAATATGACCTAAAACATCATCAGATTTTCACACAAGTCCTAAAAGTAGATAAAGAGAACCCAGTTAAACAAATGAGACAAAAATATTATACTTGGTCATTTATTTATTGAGGAAAATGATCCAATATTACATATCTGTGAGTGGCAAAAGTATGTGAACGTCTAGGATTAGCAGTTAATTTGAAGGTGAAATTAGAGTCAGGTGTTTTCAATCAATGGGATGACAATCAGGTGTGAGTGGGCACCCTGTTTTATTTAAAGAACAGGAATCTATCAAAGTCTGATCTTCACAACACGTTTGTGGAAGTGTATCATGGCACAAACGAAGGAGACTTCTGAGGACCTCAGAAAAAGTGTAGTTGATGCTCATCAGGCTGGAAAAGGTTACAAAACCATCTCTAAAGAGTTTGGACTCCACCAATCCACAGTCAAAAAGATTGTGTACAAATGGAGGAAATTCAAGACCATTGTTACCCTCCCCAGGAGTGGTCAACCAACAAAGATCACTCCAAGAGCAAGGCGTGTAATAGTTGGCGAGGTCACAAAGGACCCCAGGGTAACTTCTAAGCAACTGAAGGCCTCTCTCACATTGGCTAATGTTAATGTTCATGAGTCCACCATCAGGAGAACACTGAACAACAATGGTGTGCATGGCAGGGTTGCAAGGAGAAAGCCACTGCTCTCCAAAAAGAACATTGCTGCTGGTATGCAGTTTGCTACAGATCACATGGACAAGCCAGAAGGCTATTGGAAAAATGTTTTGTGGACGGATGAGACCAAAATAGAACTTTTTGGTTTCAATGAGAAGCGTTATGTTTGGAGAAAGAAAAACACTGCATTTCAGCATAACAACCTTATCCCATCTGTGAAACATGGTGGTGGTAGTATCATGGTTTGGGCCTGTTTTGCTGCATCTGGGCCAGGATGGCTTGCCATCATTGATGGAACAATGAATTCTGAATTATACCAGCGAATTCTAAAGGAAAATGTCAGGACATCTGTCCATGAACTGAATCTCAAGAGAAGGTGGGTCATGCAGCAAGGCAACGGCCCTAAGCACACAAGTTGTTCTACCAAAGACTGGTTAAAGAAGAATAAAGTTAATGTTTTGGAATGGCCAAGTCAAAGTCCTGACCTTAATCCAATGGAAATGTTGTGGAAGGACCTGAAGCGAGCAGTTCCTGTGAGGAAACCCACCAACATCCCAGAGTTGAAGCTGTTCTGTACGGAGGAACGGGCTAAAATTCCTCCAAGCCGGTGTGCAGGACTGATCAACAGTTACCGCAAACGTTTAGTTGCAGTTATTGCTGCACAAGGGGGTCACACCAGATACTGAAAGCAAAGGTTCACATACTTTTGCCACTCACAGATATGTAATATTGGATCATTTTCCTCAATAAATAAATGACCAAGTATAATATTTTTGTCTCATTTGTTTAACTGGGTTCTCTTTATCTACTTTTAGGACTTGTGTGAAAATCTGATGATGTTTTAGGTCATATTTATGCAGAAAGATAGAAAATTCTAAAGGGTTCACAAACTTTCAAGCACCACTGTAAGAGTCGAGCTGGGCTAGTTGCCCACGGTCATGACCATTGGTGCTGAGCAGACCATCCGACAGGACAGAAAAGACTTTGATGATACAGCTAGTATGCCACCTAAGTTAAGATGCATGCTAATAACTAGCTTGTTCACTAATGACATCTGCACTCAACATGCACAGATGCAGCCTCAGGATTAGGGAACCCTGCCTTAACCCCCCTCCCAGTTGAAGCAGAAGGAGGTGAGCAGTGTATTATTGATAATGTATTTACAGAGAAATCTATGAATAATGGATGGCATGGTGGTGTAGTGGTTAGCATTGTTGCCTCACAGCAAGAAGGTCCTGGGTTTGTGCCCATTAGTCAACAAGGGCCTTTCTGTATGGAGTTTGCATGTTCTTCCCACATGTGCATGGGGTTCCTCCAGGTGCTCTGTTTTCCCCCACAGTCTAAAGACATGCAGGTTAGGCTAATTGGTGGCTCTAAATTGACCGTATATGTGAGTGTGAATGGTTGTTTGTCTCTATGTGTCAGCCCTGTGATGACCTGGGGCCTCAGGTACAAAGACCTGCGTGGATTTCCCACTAAATATGTGCGCACGTCAAAATCGGGAAATTTGCGTACGACCAAAAAAATCCGGATGTATCAATCAGTGCGTATGAAGGTTTCCACGCACTCTCCTGTTGTACATCCCAATCAATGTGGAATTCGGCGCACATGCACGAGCCCCGTTCCCCGACCCGTCTCCTCCCTCAATTATTCCACACTGAATATCTTAATTAGTATAAATAGACCTGCAGTAAGGCCCGCTGTAAGACTCCCTACGTGTGGGTGGAGCACAGAGGACGGCAGGACAGAGATCAGGTTTTATAATCTGGTTTTATTGCCACACTTTTCAGTCTAACATTAGTCACTCGCACAGACACACACACACACACAACGGGCGTCTGGTTCAGGGATGAGCTCCTTCTGCTCTCGCTCTCCCTCCTGATAAAGGGCGCAGTCACTGGGAAGACACACAAACACAGGCTAATTGCTCTCAGGTGACGTGATTCTGCCACTTACCTTCCCTGACTCCGCCCTCCTGTCACAGACCGGCGCTTGACCACGCCCCCGCTGCCACATACCCCCACCGCCCGACTCAGGCCAGGCGGCCGTCCGGCCTGCAGCCGACTCCCCCCCCCCCTTGACGGGAGAGGAAGTCCACCACGACCATCTGCGCCCCCGGCCTGTGGACCACCTTGAAATTAAAGGGTTGGAGCGCCAGATACCAACGGGTGATCCGCGTGTTGGCATCTTTCATGCGGTGGAGCCACTGGAGGGGCGCGTGGTCCGAACAGAGGGTGAAAGGGCGCCCCAGCAGGTAGTACCGGAGGGCGAGAACCGCCCACTTGATGGCCAGACACTCTTTCTCTATGGTGCTGTAGCGCCCCTCACGCACCGACAGCTTCCTGCTGATATACAGGACAGGGCAGTCCTCCCCCTCCACCTCCTGGGACAAAACCGCCCCCAGCCCTCTGTCCGACGCATCGGTCTGCAACATAAAAGGGAGAGAAAAGTCAGGGGAGTGTAGAAGTGGCCCCCCACACAGTGCAGCCTTTACCTCTGAGAAAGCCCGCTGGCACTGCTCCGTCCACTGGACTGGATCTGGTGCCCCCTTTTTAGTGAGATCAGTCAGCGGGCTGGTGACGTCCGAATAAATAGGTATAAACCTGCGATAATAGCCAGCCAGCCCCAGGAACTGTCTCACCCCCTTTTTGGTCTTGGGCCTCGGGCAGGCCGCAATTGCTGCGGTCTTATTAATTTGGGGACGCACCTGCCCGTTGCCCAAGTGGAAGCCCAGATACCGTACTTCCACCCGCCCAATCGCACACTTCTTTGGGTTGGCTGTGAGCCCCGCTCACCTCAGCGACCTAAGGACGGCCCTCAGATGTTTGAGGTGCCACTGCCAGTCATTGCTATAGATGATTATGTCATCTAAATACGCTGCCGCATACGTGGCGTGAGGGTGGAGGACTCGGTCCATCAGCCGCTGAAACGTCGCGGGCACCCCAAACAGCCCAAACGGAAGGGTGACGAATTGGTGTAAACCAAATGGAGTGGAAAAGGCCGTTTTTTCTCGGGATAGTGGAGTCAAGGGGATCTGCCAATATCCCTTCGTCAAATCCAGTGTCGAATAAAAGCCAGCAGTGCCGAGTCAATCGAGCAACTCATCAATACGAGGCATTGGGTACGCCTCGAATTTAGACACCGCGTTGACTTTTCTATAGTCCACACAGAACCGGACCGACCCGTCGGCCTTGGCTACCAAGACCACCGGGCTGCTCCAGTCACTGTGGGACTCCTCGACGATGCCCATTTCAAGCATGGTCTGAAGTTCTTCCCGAACCACCTTTTTTTTGTGTTCGGGTAGCCTGTAAGGGCGGCTACTCACTACCACCCCCGGGGGCGTCTCTATGTGGTGCTCTATGAGGTTAGTGCGACCGGGCAGGGGCGAGAACACATCCGAAAACTCAGTCTGCAACTGGGCGACCTCCGTGAGTTGGGTCGGGGAGAGGTGGTCTCCACAGGGGACCGGAGAGGTACGTGATGCCAATGTCCCCTTTTGAACCTCCAGCCCCAGCTCCGCCTTCTCCGGAACTACCGACATCAACGCCATGGGGACCTCCTCGTTCCAGAGTTTAAGCAGATTGAGGTGGTAAATCTGTAGCGCCCCACCCCTGTCCGTTCGCCTCACCTCATCGTCGACGTCCCCGACTCGCCGTGTGACCTCAAAGGGTCCTTGCCACTTGGCGATCAATTTGGAGCTCGACGTGGGCAACAGAACGAGTACCTTATCTCCCGGAGTGAACTCTCTAAGGCACGTACCCTTGTTGTACAGGCGGGCTTGCCGTTCCTGGGCCTGCCGCAAATTCTCCTGAGTTAGGTGGGTGAGCGTGTGGAGTTTTGCGCGCAGGTCCATAACGTACTGAATTTCGTTCTTACTTTGTGAAGGTCCCTCCTCCCAATTTTCCCGCAGCACGTCCAGGATGCCGCGCGGCTTACGCCCATATAATAATTCGAACGGGGAGAACCCCGTGGAGGCTTGGGGGACCTCTCGCACTGAGAACAGCAAGGGTTCGAGCCACTTATCCCAATTACGTGCGTCCTCACTTACGAATTTCTTAATAATATTTTTGAGGGTGCGGTTGAATCGTTCTACTAAACCGTCCGTTTGTGGGTGATACACGCTGGTGCGGATCGGTTTAATCCCCAATAACCCATACAGTTCGCGCAGTGTTCGTGACATAAACGTAGTGCCTTGATCAGTCAGAATCTCTTTCGGGATTCCAACTCGGGAGATGACGCGGAAAAGTGCTTCTGCAATACTGCGTGCTGAGATATTGCGCAGAGGCACGGCTTCCGGGTATCGCGTTGCATAGTCCACCAGAACTAATATAAAGCGGTACCCTCGTGCTGACTGATCTAATGGCCCGACGAGATCCATCCCGATTCTCTCAAACGGGGTCTCGATTAACAGAAGAGGGCGCAAAGGCACTTTTGGAACGGCCGCTGGGTTTACTAACTGGCATTCGCGGCATGCCGTACACCACCTACGGACATCGCCGCGAATCCCCGGCCAATAGAATCGGGCCATTATTCGGGCTAGTGTTTTATCCTGCCCCAAGTGTCTGGCCATGGGATTAAAGTGAGCCGCCTGGAATACCAATTCCCGGCAGCTTTTCGGAATTAAAAGCTGCGTGACTCGCTCTTTAGTTTGAGTGTCCTGCGTCACTCGGTATAATCTATCCTTCATAATCGCAAAGTAGGGGAAGGACGGGGTGGCATTCGGCTGGAGCGTTTGACCATCGATTACTCTCACTTGGTCAAACGCATGCCGCAGAGTCTCGTCTCGCGACTGCTCTAATGGGAAATCCACGAGGGATTCCCCAATAGAGAGAGGAGGAGCCGGTGGCTCCTCACTCTGACGTGGAGATGACGTAGACGGCTCTGTGACAGCTGCTCCCGCCAAAGCGACACCGGGACCTCCCCCTGTCAAATAGCAGGACCCACTCTCTACTAGGCGTGTCATTAAACCCCGAAATCCCGGCCAATCCGTCCCCAAAATTAACAAGTGGGTAAGGCGAGGATTAACCGCCGCCTTCACTATAAATTTTTCCCCTCTGAAAATAATGTGGACCGACACTAAAGGGTAGCGGTGAACATCCCCGTGCACACATAACACCTTCACCAATTGTGCTCCCCCCAATGCCTCGTTTTGAACCAGGCTTTGGCGAATTGAGGTTAGATTACAACCAGAATCCACCAACGCCTGATGTGTAGCCCCTTGGATACTCACCGGTATGCAATACGCTCCGGCCCGATCAAGGGCGGCCTCTGGCGCGTTGGGGATCCGAACCACCGCGCCCACTTCCATTGCTGTGCACTGCTGATGAAGGTGGCCCGGCTCCCCGCAGCGCCAGCAAACTGGCCCGGGCTTTCCCTCTGCACCGGTGATCTGGGGCTCACTCACCTGAGGTGGGGGAGAGACAGACACAGAAGGGAGAAATGGGAGGGCACCGCGGGTGCGGCGGGCCGGCTGGGGTGGTGCCGGCCCCCGCCTCCGCGGTGGGGGAATGGGGCGAGGACGGGACACAGGAGGAGAGGGAGAGAGAGAGAGAGAAGAGGAGAGAAGAGACGGTGCCATCTGCTGTCCTGCCGCCGGGACAGCCGCCAGATGATCCTCCGCCAGCTCGACTGCCTGATCCAGCGACGCCGGGCGGTGGCACTGGACCCACTCCGCGGTTCCGGCTGGTAAGCGGGCGACGAACTGTTCCAGTACCACCTGGTCGACGATTCCCTCGGCGTCGCGATTGTTGGCCCTCAGCCACCGCCAGCAGGCGTCCCGGAGCTGCTGGCCGAACGCGAACGGCCGGCTGACTTCCTCCAGTCGCAGCGCGCGGAAGCGCTGGCGCTGTTGCTCCGGTGTGCGCCCCACGCGCTGAAGGACGGCCCGGCGGAGGTCTGCGTAGGCCAGCCGGCGGTCGGCGGGGAGCTGTAGCGCGGCCAGCTGTGCCTCTCCCGTGAGCAGGGGGAGGAGGCGCGCCGCGCGCTGCTCCATCGGCCACCCCAAGGCTTCGGCGACCTGTTCAAACAACGTGATGAACGCCTCGGGGTCGTCCTGCGGGCCCATCTTGGTGACAACGAGGGAAGACAGGCCCGCGGCCGGAGCGCTGGTGGACCCCGCCGACGCGAGGAGATGCCGGAACGCCTCACGATCTTCCTGCTGGGCCAGCACCAGGGCTTCGAAGCGCTGCTCCTGCTCCTTTCGGAGCGTGACGAGTGCCTGGTGCTGGCTTTGCTGAGCCGTGGCGAGGGCGTGGACCAGATCGGCGAACGGGGAGGATTCCATGGGGCTGCTGGTTTGGTGCTCCACTGTCCTGGGTTTTCGGCACCACTGTAAGACTCCCTACGTGTGGGTGGAGCACAGAGGATGGCAGGACAGAGATCAGGTTTTATAATCTGGCTTTATTGCCACACTTTTCAGTCTAACATTAGTCACTCGCACAGACACAACCGGCGTCTGGTTCAGGGATGAGCTCCTTCTGCTCTCGCTCTCCCTCCTGATATAGGGCGCAGTCACTGGGAAGACACACAAACACAGGTTAATTGCTCTCAGGTGACGTGATTCTGCCACTTACCTTCCCTGACTCCGCCCTCCTGTCACAGACCGGCGCTTGACCACGCCCCCGCTGCCACACCCGCGTTAGGTAAAAGACATGGCAACTTTTACTAACGCGTTAATGTTAATTAAATGTTAGAAATCTCGCGTTAATCAAATTAACATTTAACATTTATTATTAACATTTAACATTAAAATTTATTCACATTAATCCCTGCTTTTAGCACAGTGTAATAGAATTCACATACATCACTTAATTGTTCTGTCACCTCCAATTAAAGTGATGTTCAAAGTGTATGCTATGAGACATGCAACGGTCACTGATTGTATGCCACTGAATGTGAATGTAGCCTATACCAACATAACGGTATGATTCGCATCGTCCGCAGTGCCTGCGCCACAATGAGTGTCTATTTGAGTTACATGGGTTTTGAAAACAAAAAAACACCTTTAGTGCTCTAATGTGTAAATTTTTTCGGGGACACCCTGTATTTGAGGAAATGTCTTCCTCTCTTAGTAAGCCCAATATTCCTAGCCACATGTAACCAGAAATAAAACGTGCACATATTTTCCACAATAGGATTTTAATGACAAATGTATTCTAGCAGGGTGCCAGGGAACAACAGGAGGCCCCCAGTCCATCCCACCCGAGCAGGAAGAGGACCCCCAGCCGAGCGGATCCAGCGTCACTGTCACCTGCCCCCCTTCTCCACCGCCTGCCCCTGTCGCCGGGTATACAGGCCGGGTGCTGACGCGCGCGGTCCTTGAGTCCCAGGGGGAAATTTTAAAGGGGATAGAGGCGATTAATGACAACCTCGAGGGAATCCTCGAGGAATTGAAGGAACTGAATAACACATTAAAAGAATATCTTAAAAAATGAATGGTGTCCCATGTCCCATCTGTCCTTACCTTTTCACATTGTGGCTATTAAGCACTGCCGGGTTTGTATGCCATGTCGCTGTGGCACCTCGTTGTGAGGCCCAGGGACTGGGTCCTCCGGCAGGTCTAGCTCCATTATTGGCACGCCGTGCCGCTGCGCCACATTGTGTAACACGCCACACACCGCGGTTGTGTCTGATTTGTATGCACTTGGAAATCGTTTCATATATTGATCTTGGCAATTATGTGATAAGGCTATCTCACGCAACATCAACTAATAATATTTCAGTCTGACACCTCGCGGCAAATGCGCGAGGAAGATCTATTAAGCTAGCTACAATGCATGGTCCTGCATGTGCATTCTTTAATTTAATTAATTAACCAATAGTCAATGGGAATAATATCGAAATGATATTGCTGGGGTTTCTCATTTCCCGTAATTACAATATGGAAGGGATGGTTGATGGATCTGTTGGCATTTACCCAACAGTCTCGCATTATGTGTCTCGACAATGTCGTATGACTGACATACATTTCAATTCACGCATCCTGATGTTCCAATGCATTTTTGGATGCCTCTTATCGCCATGTCATGACTCTTGACCGAGTAGGCCTAAATGTAGTTGCGTTGCTCTGCCTCTAAGTGTCGCCAAGTACCAAGATGCACCAGAAATGTGCGTACGCCAGCCATGAGGTTTGCGTAGAGTACCGCACTTTTCCACGCCAAGTCAATCTTTGTACATACGAATGTTTGCGCAGAAAGTGACGTACGTAGCTTTTTTGTGCGTACGCAAGCTTTGTACATGAGGCCCCTGGTGACTTGTCCCGGGTGTACCCTGCCTCTTGCCCGTAGTCAGCTGGGATAGGCTCCTGTGACCCTGTATAGGATAAGCTGCTACAGATAATGGATGGATCACTGGATCTGTGAATAAAGGGCTTTGGGGTTAAGGCTAATGCAGACTGATTTTTAGTATTTTATGTTGCATTTACCAAGTGAGCAGCTAGCTATAGCAAGCAAGTACAATTTTAGCTGATAACGTTCATATAGAAATTCCAGTAATGAAATGGACAACTGGCATATGAAATGAACAAAATCTGGCTAAAAAGACTGTTAGATAGCTTGACTTACGATGTAAAGGGAATAATGCCATTGTCACTTTTAAGATCATAAATTTGTTTCCCTTTTTGATCAACTAATGTTACTAACCAAGCATGCAGCTCATTCCATCCAAATGTTCGTAATACATACATATGGTTCTCAAAACATGCTGTGTAAGTACAATTATATGACAGATTCTGAATTATGTACCTTGTGGATAGTTTGGAGCCAAGGCCCTCTTCAAGCCATGATGCAGCCCGAGAGGAGGCCAGAGATATTCAAAAAGAAGAAGAGGCTAAGAATGACAGTGCAAGTAGTGACAGCAGCACAGATGAGGAGGAGGAAGCAGTGAAGAGCAAAGAATAAAGTGAGGCTGAGATCAGGGACATTTCAGTCACTGAGTCACATACACTGGTTTCAGAACTAGATGATCTGCTGTCAGTTGAGCCAGGCTTGTGGCCAGCAAAATTAAGTGACAGTGACAGGGCAACTATTGTTAGAAAATTGGCAACAAGGGAAGACAAAGAAATACCCAAAGATTCAGAGGGAAAGCCATTTCCAGACTACTTGAAATACCTCAAGGCATCAAACAGCAGAGAAAAGGTTAAAAGGGACTGGTTAGTTCATAGTGACAGTGCAAATGCTCTTTTTTGCATTCCTTGTGCTCTTTTTTCACATGGATTAAAAAGGCCTTCTCATAGCGCTCTGAATAGTGACCACGGGTACAAGATGTGTGATGTTAAGTGGTGCTTCATGTACATTGCTGGAGTGCACAGATTGATGCTGTTTAACATGTAGCAAAACCTGATGTCATTGAGACCCTTGGTTCCATCCTCAGCTCATGCAGTCTCACAAGTGAGGCTAGACCTGAAGCTGTTGGTCTAAGGAAGTACTTTATGTTGTTTGATGTCATTGTACTTCTGACCATTTGGATGAAAGTATTGCAATGTATTGATGACAGAAATGTGATGCTCTAGTCAGGGAAAATATCACTTGAGGTGGAGGCAGCCAATGTAAATGCACTCTAAGATGAGATGCAGGCTCTTAGAAATGGATGGGATTCTCTCCTCTCTGAGGCATCATTGATTGCTAATCAAATGGGGATTCCACCTCAGTTTTTAAAAGAACTCAGCCGTGAGAAGAAGAGGAAGAGGTTCCAGGATGAGACCTCAGAGGAAGCAGGTCAGGAAGACAGTGCAGAAACAACATTTCGAAATACTGTATTTTTCACTGCCCTGGAGCAGATAATAAGTGACTTGGACACTCGGTTCCAAACCATAGCAAATATTGTTGAAGAATTTGCAGCCACACATGAAGTTGGGCAGATAAGTGACAGTACTGTTTCTTCTCTGTGTTGGGCACTGATAATTAAGTGCGCAAGGGACCTCACACCTCAGTTTGAGAATGAAATCAGGCATCTTATTCAATATTTTCTGCTACTTTCCACTCTGACTGCACCTGTCTTTCTCTCCTAAATGCAATTTACAAATTGCAACTCCAGAGCATTTTTGGAGAGGGTTGCATTGCCCGTAGGATTTTTTGCACACTTCCATTTACTGTTGCTGGTAGAGAAAGGGTATTTAGTAAGCTGAAACTGATCAAGAGCTATCTGAGATCAACAATGGCTCAGGAGAGGCTGAATCATCTTGCAGTCCTTTCAATCAAAAGCAAGTTGGCTCTGCCACTTGACTTTAAAGACTTGATCAACGATTTTGCTACCAAGAAGGTTCAGTGTTTGTCTTTTGGAATTTGAATCCTTGGTGTTAAAAATATTCTCGCGCTTCTGTTTTCGATGCATCCATTTGCAGGCAGCATGGTATAACCAAATTGTTGATGTAAAATTTATGAGTGTGTTAAATAAATGTTCCCCTCTGTTGCACAACAAAGCACATAAGCCACTTTAAAAATGCATGTAGAGTATGTACAGTGGTTATCTAGCTCATTGTTGTTATTGTTCAAGTCTTTATTTAATAATTTATTTAATTTATATTTAATTTATTTAATCAGTTGATGAATGTTGAATTTTTCTTACTGGATTGTGGATTACTGTATTTCCATTTTTTTTTTTTTTTGTTTTTTCTATTAAATTGGAAAAGCCAAGAAAAAAAAAACCCGAATCATGTAATTTTCTTCAATGAATTAAATAATTATTCATCAACCTAGAAATGTAACTGCATATAATGAGTCAGTACATGAAGGAGACATCAGGATGAATTTGGAAATCTGTTTGAGACACCAAGGCCAGCCTACACGAAGTTTATACTTATCTACGAGCTCCAGCCTGGGGAGGTCTCGAACTAAAGACTGACACTGAGGGGTGAAAAGTAATATCAGGGTATGGACCTTGTGCGTGTGACGTCATGGTCACGTGATTATCTGTTTACACCGCCATATTGGGGATCACGCTTTCGCAAGTTTGATAGTGATACCCGCTGTCGCGATGTCTTCTTCTCAAGTCTGCCTCTCGACTTATGCTGAATCCCTGGATATCACAGCAAAAAATTGTTATAGAGATAAGATTGCTGCCTTAGGGGTCGACCCATGTATGATTAGTAAGAGCGAAACCAAATCTGCGCTTGATTGTTCAAGTAATGAGCTGCCAGACCTAAGTTACCCTGATGCATATCATTATCTAATCAACACGCCAGGGGGTTACAGTGGTCAGTCACTAAAAGCCTACAAGTCACTAGAAGCTTACAGATATTTCTCCTCAGGATGGGTACGGAACGTGCTAGTTCATTATGCGGGAAAAGCGTTTTGTTATTTCTTCACAGGTGCATACCATACATTGACTTTTCAGAATAGATCTTATTTGCATATCGCTATTATCGAATCATGTAGCATGATACTGTTTTTTTAATTAGTAGTAGTACTAACCATTATGTATAGATATTACTAGATCTACTACTAGTTTTAGTAGTGGCAATGTAGAATGCCACGAGTCAAGGGTTTAGGAAACATAAAAATTGAAAATGCACAAGCGTATCATGTTTATTACAAAAATGTATATTATTTACACGTTATACTGAAACAGTTAACGTCACAGTAACTCAGACTCCTGCAGTGAGATCTGCTCTCCCAGGAGAAACAGTCACCATCAACTGTAGAACCAGTCAGGCAGTGTATTATCACAGCTCAAATGACCACTACTTACACTGGTATCAGCAGAAACCTGGAGAAGCTCCGAAACTCCTGATTAAATTTGTAAACCAGCTACAGTCAGGTTTTCCATCTCGTTTCAGTGGCAGTGGATCTGGATCTGATTTCACTCTGACCATCAGTGGAGTCCAGACTGAAGATGCAGGAGATTATTACTGTCAGAGTGTACATTCCATCTCTGGTTACTGGTTCACACAGTGTTATAGAGTCGTACAAAAACCTCCCTCAGTCAGATTGTAGAGAGACTGCACTGCTGCAGCTGGGAGAGACTGCAGGTGCTGAGTTGGAGGATGTGATACGACACAATGACCCTCTGTGGAGGAGAGGAACCACACCACACTAACTCACAACTCACATTAGAAATCTCTCAATAATCATCACACCACACTGCACACAGTCCATCACATCCACTACTGTAAGATCAATAGTTTCCCAGGTCTCTCAGTCGTGGTGTTACCTGTCACACCTGAAACATCTTTAGAAAGAAAAACAGCTTTAGAGATAACAGATCCGTATCTGCACTGATGGCTGGTTGTGATATTGAATACGGGCTAAATCCAATTTTACTCCTCATCTCTGACTTGCTGTTACTATTATGAACCCATTAGAGATGAGCCTTATGACACTCACTGTGACACTCAGTGAGTCTCATTATATAAGCATAAATAAGACATACACACTCATTAAAATACACAAAGACATCAAGTTTAAATCAAGTGATTAATGTCTGTAATATTTCTTGCTGTTTGAGGAGCCATGTGTTTGATCAGTGTTCATGGTGTCCTGACATTGACTACCTCACAGGTTCCTAACCCTGGTTTACCCCTTGTCCACCCCAGGACCCCCTGTCTTGCACATTTCAGCACTTTCCCTGTTCCCAACACACCTCATTTAACATTTCCCCTAATTAAGAGTGCTTGCTGATTTGAGTGAGTGTGTTAGTGCAGGTAAAATAGTAAAATGTGCAGGACAGGGGACACTCCAGGACCAGGGACAGGAAGCTGTGGACATTCAAATAAACACTAATTCCATACTGATAGGGGCGTCATTAGAGGGGGGAAGTTAGGTCTATTCTTCGGGCCAAGCACTCTCTAGGGGCCCTCAGAGGACAATGTTAATATTATTATGTGCAAGTTAATTTAATAAAAATATATTTTTTTAAAATAATGTCTCTTAAAATGAGCAAATATAACAACCTTCTGGTTTGGTTTTCCATTTTCTGCAAAATTATTAGACTAGATAGTCTTTATATTTCACCCTGTCCATATTCATTACATGTTACAGTCTTGCGTAGGCAGAGCCAGAGCATGACACCACATTAGGTTTGTTGCTTTCAAATCAAGCACTAAAGTAAATTGCGCATGATATAAGAAGAATTGATGGTGAATCACCACTAGATTGAAACCATCATGAACATGTCGGGTTACTAGAAACCTAAAGAGAGGCAGCAAAAAGGTGAGAGAGAGAGAGAGAGAGAGAGAGAAATGACTGACAGTGAGACACCCAGTTTTCCTTGAAGAAAGGTAGCCGATATGTTTATTCACTCTTTTTCCTTTGGTGACTATTAACCTCACATGCTAATGTTAATGCTACAGAAGATTATTATTGTGGCTTAACCACTTTTTGGATGATCAAGCTAACAACTTAATTTCCAATGCAGTGTAGTTTTTCTTAAATATTTCATAGGTTACCTTTATTGCCACTGAAAATGAGATTGGTAATGAATGTAATTTTGTTCTGCAAAGAGCTCAGTGAATTTGACGGTCCACTATACAGCTAGTTAGACAAGACTATACATCTATACAGCTAACCCTAGACAAGATCGGTCCAGTTTTGGATGAAAAGCGGAATTCCAGACTGACCTATGTCAATGCACCCAACCCACTGAATGAAGCAACCATGAAAAAAGCTTGTGCCAATGCACAATGCATTCTCAGAGAGACACAGAAGGAGTTCTGGGACAACGTTTGTGAAAATGTTCAGAGTTGCAATGACTGTGGTGACATCGTGGTGTCCATGCGGCCCTGAAGTTTGTTCTAGGGCCATCACCTCGACTGACTGTGCCTTTGAAAGACTCCAATGGTAACATCTTGTTGGAGAAACCTGTTCAACTCAAACGCTGGGTTGATCACTTCAGCTCTGTCTACAGCAACCCTGTACCTTTTGATGAATCCACGCTGGACTGCGTAGAACAACTCCCGGAACTGACCTAACTTGATGAAGATCCCACCTTGCAAAAAATTGGAGCACCCTAAAGGACATGAAAAGAGGCAAGGCACCTGGGAGTGATGGTATACCTCCAGATCTTCTTAAACTTGACCTCCCTGTCTTGAAAGAATACCTGCTCGACCTGCTGTTATCATGCTGGCATGAAGGCCACGTCCCACAGGATCTCAAAGACGCAAAGCTGGTGACCCTGTTTAAGAGCAAGGGGTTTAGATAAGTCTGTGACAACTATAGAGCCATTACTTTGCTCAGTCTGGTCGGTAAACTCTTTGCCCGTATAATTCTGAAGAGATTACAGGTTCTTGCAGACAGAATTTATCCTGAATCCCAGTGCAGCTTCTGAAGGCATTGATCCACCATCGACATGGTCTTCACTCTCCATCTGCTTCAGGAGAAATGCATTGAGCAAAACAAACCTTTACTTGCTGTTTTCATAGACCTAACCAAAGCCTTCGACTCGGTCAGCCGTGAAGGCCTGTATCTGGTACTACACAAGTTAGGCTGTCCACCTAAATTCCTAGCTATCATCAAAGCATTTCATGATGGAATGTCTGCTTGTGTAGATTTTGATGGTAACCTATCAGAAGCCTTCACAGTGAATTACAGAGTTAAACAGGAATGCGAGATGGCGCCAACGCTGTTTGGCATCTTCTTATCCACCCTGATACATATTGCTTTTCCAAACCCTGAAGGCATCGCCCTCAGCACCAGGAGCGATGGCAAACTTTTCAATCTTGCATGCCTCAGGGCAAAGTCGAAAACCAGCACAGTCCCGATACGTGAACTAATGTTCGCTGACGATGCCATGTTTTGCTCTCTTATGTATAGATATTACTAGATCTAGTTTTAGTAATGGCAATGTAGAATGCCACGAGTCAAGGATTTAGGAAACATAAAAATTGAAAATGCACAAGCGTATCATGTTGATTACAAAAATGTATATTATTTACACGTTATACTGAAACAGTTAACGTTACGGGGTAGAAGCCACTTGCCTGACACAAAATGTTGGGCACACAAGCTCGAGTGTTCGCTTGGTTCCCAGTCAACACGTTTAACAGCAGCAATCCACTTCTTCCTCCGCTCTTGATCAGCGGGGAACCGGTAAAATGATAAACCCTCCGTGCTTTTTCTGTTTGAGCACCCAACTGCCACACAACAAGCCATTCTGACTGAAAATTTTAATCAATCTCCAAAAATTTCCGCATGTGAAGTGATCTGCGGCTTGATACCCAATATGGCGGATAAACAGACTTGACCTCTGACCTATGATGTTGGTGGACAAGGTCCATAAACAAGGTCTGTGTCTTCTGTGATCAATTCAGTAGAGGTGTTCAGATCCAGTGGGTCATTACTGGTGTCTGACAAACTCAGATTTTGTTGAATGAATAACTCGCTAACACTAATAATTAATTAAAAGCACTAATAACACTTCCCCTGGATAAACTAAGGGAAGTGATTTATTTATTTATTTATTTATTTATTTTTGCAGGGGTGGGTGAGGGGGGTGTTTATTATATGTTTTAAGAGGGCCCAAAATTTTGAGCAGCGCCCCGGCATAGTAAATTGTAACATGTCTTTTAGTGTCGGAAATTCACTACAAAAGTAATACTGATGATTTTTGTAACAGAATATTGATTTGAGTTCAGTCTGAGTAACATCCAGGTTTACAGCTGTGATTAATACAGTAGGTGTAACAGCATTTCCATAACCATCACACCAGTCCCCAATTCACCAATGAGTGAAAGTAACATGAAGCAATCCACTTACTCTCTTTTAAACATTAATGCTTTATAATTTAATTCACATCCTCACTGTCGATACTTTCTCTTGAATATTATCATTATTATTATTATTATTATTATTATTTATAATGAATATATATAATATTAAGATTATATATATTACGGTCCATAACAGATACTGAGACAGCTGCTTTGGTGATTTGTTTATGATGTTCATGAACAATAATGTGCAACAAAAGTGTTTCATGATTCAAAGGCTTTTATTAATAATTCAAAGCAGGACATTGCAGTGATACACACACTTAACACATATGTAAGTGATCATTAAGAAGAAGAGTTGAGTTAAACTGAGGAGTGTGTGAGCTCACATGTTAATAACACAAATGAAATGATGAAAGTGGGAGATTTGAGCAGTAAAGGCCACATGTAACACACAGTGAAGCAGTAGAAGGTGAGCTGAGTAAAGTGTGTGTGAGCTCACAGCTCTGAGCACTGCTCTGTGTTCACTCTGCCCACCACAGTAGGTTGGTTGTCTTTGGAGGCCTCACAGGTCACCACCTTGTTCCTCCACTGCTCCGGGTGGAGGCTCAGCGTGCTGCTCCAGCTGTAGAGGCCATCCGCGTGCAGAACGGCGGTGCTGCGGCTCTCCCCCGAGCTCCAGCTGCTCCCATCAACCTTCCAGCTCAGTGTCCAGTCCGAGGGGAAGCCCTTGTCGGCCACACACATGAGTGTGACCTTCTCCTGCTGCAGCTCCACACTGGAGGGAGGCAACACCGTCACACTGGGCTGAGTGACACCTACACACACACACACACACACACACACACACAGAGTTGAGACAGGAATGGACAGCTGTCAGTCACTCAGGCTTCGTTTCAGCTCACTGTGTGTTTCACTTCCCTTTATATCTTACAGAGCAGAACTGAGTTCAGTGGAGCATCACAAACGTTTCACACTCAATTCAAATATTTTTACATCTTAGATCTATAATCATTTATATTACAGTTATCCCTGGACAGGAAAATTTAATTATACTGAGTATTCAGGAATTAAAAACATTAAATTCATTTTATAAAATGAATAAGCCACATTTGAAATAGAGAATGTTTACCACTTAAGCAAATTCAGTTTTGGTTTCTACATTTAAATCTGTTCATAGACTCACAGTCTCTAAGATATTAAATGTCTTTAAAATCATTCAATAAAAAAAAAGTCACCTGTAATTTGCACAATGATATCGACTTTGCTTTTAGACTTAAATTATAATTAACCACAAGCGCTATAATCAAATACATTTAAACTTTAAATTATAATAAACAACCAGCAGTATAATAAAAAGACATTTTTCAAACTTCTAAAATAATGGAAATTTGAGAAACAAAAGGATGTTACACAAAAATCACATCTCACTGAGTGGATTTGGAGGAAAACTAAATGTAAAATATATTCTTTACACATTACAACATGAATCTGAACACACTCCATTTCAGTCATTAATCTGAACACACTCCATTTCAGTCATTAATCTGAACACACTCCATTTCAGTAATTAGTAAACAGGTTACTTACGGCCCACAGACAGTTTGGTTCCTCCACCAAAAGTGTACCACAGTGATACAAACAGGTTTAGCGGCCGTACAAAAACCCTGCTGCTCTAAACTCACTGCTCTCTCCATCCATTTAAACCTCTTATTACAAAACAGCTACAAAACACCAACTTCTGCTCACATCAGCTGATTAATACACTAACTCTCTGACTGCTTTACTACATTTTACTGTTTTTTTTTCTTTTTAAACACCAAGAGTGTCAATCTAAACTGAGGATGCAATTAGTGAGTGAGAAACACAAATAAATTACACAAAATAAAAGTTGAAATTTCACAAAATGTGGAATTGCAATTGCACAGGATTTACCCAGAATGCCTCATGGAGTAAAAATGCTGATGTTCTCATGAGAAATTTACAATATATGACTGAATGTGTGGAGCTAAAGTGGAAATAATTCCTCCACTGCTTCTGTAGACTGATCGAAAGTTATGATATGATATTTAAGTCCTACAATAATCTAAATATTAATTTACAGTCAAAAATATTAGTGTGTATTTACTCACTGCCAACATTGATGCTGCTTCTTCCACCATAAATCCACTACAGTGAGAAACTCATTAACATTCAGTACAAACACCATCCAGTGAAAGTTGAAGCTTCTCTCTCTAATTCACTTATTTATGCATCTTAGACCTCAAAGTGTTTTACAGAAAATCTCCATCTGACCCCACAAGTAAAATTCACACAATAACTCTGTAGTAGTGTGAGAATTACAGTAAGATTGGGGGAATGTGGTAAAGGTGTTTCCATACTTAGAGGACACTTTGCATTGGCAGCACATGCTTCAGTGCTCTGGGAGTGTTTATAGCGCTGTGACTTTAACACTTCATGACTGAGAGCTGCTGCTACAGCAACTTCACCCACAGCTACCATGACTTTGATCCCCGTCTTCATCTGGACACTGATCCTCTGGACTCAAGGTCAGACACGGCTTTGCCTTTTATATTTACAACAAACTGGTTCAGACAATAAATTTATTCAGGTTTGTCTCATGATATATTTTTTTTTTTCAGAATGCAGAGGTCAAGTCACAGTAACTCAGACTCCTGCAGTGAAATCTGCTCTTCCAGGAGAAACAGTCACCATCAAGTGTAGAACTAATCCCCAGGTGTACCAAGGTTGGGGTAATCAACCCTTACACTGGTATCAGCAGAAACCTGGAGAAGCTCCTAAACTCCTGATTAAACTTGCAAATCAGCGAGAGTCAGGTTTTCCAGCTCGTTTCAGTGGCAGTGGATCTGGATCTGATTTCACTCTGACCATCAGTGGAGTCCAGACTGAAGATGCAGGAGATTATTACTGTCAGAGTTTCCATTCCATCAGTAGCAACCTGTTCACACAGTGTTATAGAGTCGTACAAAAACCTCCCTCAGTCAGATTGTAGAGAGACTGCACTGCTGCAGCTGGGAGACACTGCAGGTGCTGAGTTGGAGGATGTGATACGACACAATGACCCTCTGTGGAGGAGAGGAACCACACCACACTAACTCACAACTCACATTAGAAATCTCTCAATAATCATCACACCACACTGCACACGGTCCATCACATCCACTACTGTAAGATCAATAGTTATGTATTTTTCGAGCTTATTTGTCAGAACTGAAAAAAAGGTGGAAAAATGTCTCTCTTTTTTCAGCCTCTATCACTAGTCCTGCCCCATTACAGTTTCTCTTTCTGACCAGATATCAGTTACTGTTATTATTCTGCTCTATGTCTTAGTTTCTATCTGTTGTCTTTTTCCTCTCTCTTTCCGGCACTCCTTCAATATGACCTTCTCCACATGCTTTCCAACACACCACAGTTTAAACATTCTGGACCTGGTCTTCAGCCATTCTTCCTGAGCTCTAGGTATCAGCGTTACCCCACTCTACTTTTCAGATCATTACTTTGTATCTTGCATGCTTGTTCTCCCTGCCCTACCTGCCAGTATCTATTTATACCTCTCCCTCACTACCTGAATCCTCCACACTTTCTCCTCATCACCATCGATGGCAGTTCATCAGCTGAAACTAAACCTCAGCAAGAATGAGCTGCTGCATCTCTCTGTTGCTGCATCCACATGTCAGGACTTTGTGATCTCCCTGAAGAATCCTTGGATCACAACATCTGACAAGACAGGAAACCTTGAGGTAGTTCTGGACAAACAACAACCCTTCTCTCCTCATATTCCTAACCTGATTCCGTTATGCAGGTTTTTCATTTCGATCAGGAAAATTTGGGTAGTTCTGTCCAATGAGGTCATTCAAGTGCTTGTTCAGTACTTTATTATCTTGACATTAGTCTACTGCATTCTACACAAGTTGAATCCACTTGTATTTGTACTTAGGACTGAAGAACAGCTCAGACCGTGGTAGCTCTGACTGGTGTATGGTCGATCTTCAGAGTCTCCGTGGACCAGCCAGAGCTTTTAAACTACTTTGGTTTGCTGAGAGAGCTCACTTCTCTTAATATCTCAGTTAGTCCATGTGGGAAAACCTAATGGCTACTGAGCTGACAGGTATACAGCCTCCTGACTCATTCAACAATGGATCTTTTGGATGGAAACTGCAAATTACCTCCATGTTTGTCAAGTTTCGTCAAACTCAATTTACTGAACTAACAACCACTATCTATACAGGACAAAACTTTCAGCACAATGGAAAAGACATTGCTGTTGTTTTTTCTCTCTTCATGCTGTTCTCCCTCACTCTCTCCTCCACATGACCAGCTTCTTCCAATCCTGATGATACCCTTGACCTGGAAGAAAATATGTATAAAATCTCAATAAATGTACATGTAAACAGGTATTGCCCTGTCATCAACAAGCACAAATAAATCATAAATATATTAACTTTTGCCATTATAGCACAAACTGAGAATATCAGAATGAACAGAAGTGACTATATTATGTTTCTTTCCCACTGGACTACACTGAGATTCCTAGCTTTATACACACTGAATAATGGAGAAGAGAAACCTTTTTTGTCACATATATATTACAGCACAGTGATAATTCTTTACTTCATGTGTCCCAGCTTGTTAGGAAGCTGGGGTCAGCCATGATACAGCGCCCCTAAAGCAGAGAGGGTTAAAGGCCTTAATCAAGGGTCACTTGGCAGTGCTGAGGCTCGATCCCCTGACCTTCTGCTCTGTTACTCAGAGCCTTCAAGTCAAGTCAAGTCAAGTCAAGTTTATTTGTATAGCACTTTTAACAATAAACATTGTCGCAAAGCAGCTTTACAGAATTTGAACGACTTAAAACATGAGCTAATTTATCCCTAATCTATCCCCAATGAGCAAGCCTATGGCGACGGTGGCAAGGAAAAACTCCCTCAGACAACATGAGGAAGAAACCTCGAGAGGAACCAGACTCAAAAGGGAACCCATCCTCATTTGGGCAACAACAGACAGCCTGACTATAATATTAACACTTTTAACATGAGGACAGTTTCGTTGATGTTATAAACTCTTCATTGATGGAAATTTGAGTGCAAAACTGTTCATGATAACTGCAGTCCTAAAGTGAGCAAGACAACTGTAGTCCTCAGCCATAAAAGCATGACTGTAAGAGTCCAGAGCATCCTCCAGGTGTAACCCTCAACTGTCCTCATGGGGCCGTCCTTCACAGGAGCGGTGCGATAAAACTCCGACCAGACACAGGGCACCAGGATGGATCAAGCAGGTCCGAGGGGCAGAAGAGGCCAGCATCTCAATCCCAGGACCAACATGTAACTCAGAGGGACAGATTGGGGGGGGGGGGGGGGGGGAGAGAGAAAGAAAACACATGTTGTTAGGTATGCCCTAAAAATGACAAGTATTAAATCTGTGTGGTAGGCTCGCAGCCTTAACCACTGAACCACTACTGCAACACAACAGAGAAATGAAGCAGTTTCAAAGTGCATTTCCTAACTAGATACAATAACAGTGATCCCTGAAAATACAGTATAGTAAAAAAAAAATACATGTACTGAATTTAGGTAAAATTATTCACCTTTTATTTTTACACACTTGTGCACATTTATATATGGAGACATTGTAACATTGATTAGCGACGGCCACATTCACTTCAGTAAGACGTAGCGCAATACACAGATTTCCCATCCAGTTAATTTCTTTTCTTTTTTTTTTAATCCCTGAATTCTAATTTGCTGTCTTATTGCTTTTATCCAAGGAGATATACATGAAAGTGTCTAAAGCATATCTTATGTTCCAGGAAGTTTGCATGATCAGGACGTTCAGGAGAAGAGACCGATCTCTCTCTCTCTCTCTCTCTCTCTCTCTCTCTGTCTGTACAATTGGAAGAGATTTTAGGTCTTGAATCAGACTCAGTGACTGCCTCAATATGTCATTCCCCCCATCAATCTGTCAACATTTTGTGTCTTTCAGTGTCTTCACTCCTGTCATGGTTTATGACTATTTTTATGTTTTCTCAGAGATCAGATTATTCTTCAGTTTATTTAAAATGTACTTGTTAGATTTTTCATGAGTTTAGGCAGATTCTTCCCAGTCAGAGAAATAAGAAGTAACAGTTCATTTGCATGAACAGCTCTGAGTCCCAGAATAGATCAACACTTTCAGCAGATGTTCATGGTTCTTCAGTCGAACTCACTCAAGCACAACACACAGCGCTGCACTCGACCTGCTGTTAAAGGTGCCGATCCAAATCACTGTCAAAGACACTTCACGACTGAAAAAGGAGACATGCTTTCCACATTTAAGCTTTATTTCAGGACAGCAACACCACTGACTCCACTTCAGTCTTCTAAATATGTTTTAAAGTGTACACTTCTATTCTAGTGGACTTTACAGCGGCTCTTTCAGAACGAGGTGATCTGAGTGGTGTTGTGGTGGGAGACGGTACAGCCGAACACCTCGGACTCTTCCCAGCGTTCTTTGAAGAGGGTCAGGGTGCTGAAGGGTCCTTCTGTTCTTCTGTGCTGGTCAGAACCCCTCATTCACCTCGACACCATCCATGGTGCAGCTCAGCAGCGCCCCCTGTGGAGAATAGGCTGAGAGCAGGCAGAGCAGCGAGGCCGATCCTTCAGAGAGCTGCAGAGAGGAGGGAGGGAGCAGAGACACGGAGGAGTTCACCACCGGACCACCTGGAGAACACACACACACACAGTCATTGTGGTTATATTTACAGAACACAATTGTCTGATTAAATGTTTTTTTCATTGGTTAGTTTTCTTTGTCACTCTGGTGTTTAAACTCAGTGATGATTCAGTAAACCTGCCTGACTCTGGAGCACAGTGTACTGTACACACTGCAGGAGACTGGAGGAGAAATAACACCAAATGATGGATTAGTGATGAGATTCATCTCTACAGTCAGAAAAAACAACAACATGAGACATAAAGATAGTAAGGAAAGAACTTTTTATTGCTGCTCACCTCTAAATCTCCTCTGTAGTCAGTCTGAATCCTGATGGAATTAAAGTGAAAGACTCAACTTCTGCCATTTCTCTACTACATTTATACACCTGTAATTTCCAGGAAATCTCTCATTTTGACTTTCTGATCAGTGAAAGTTTAAACTTCTCTCTCTCTCTCACTCACTTTTATGCATATTAGATCTACAGTGGTGCTTGAATGTTTGTGAACCCTTTAGAATTTTCTATATTTCTGCATAAATATGACCTGAAACATCATCAGATTTTCACACAAGTCCTAAAAGTAGATAAAGAGAACCCAGTTAAACAAATGAGACAAAAATATTATACTTGGTCATTTATTTATTGAGGAAAATGATCCAATATTACATATCTGTGAGTGGCAAAAGTATGTGAACCTCTAGGATTAGCAGTTAATTTGAAGGTGAGATTAGAGTCAGGTGTTTTCAATCAGTGGGATGATGATCAGGTGTGAGTGGGCACACGGTTTTATTTAAAGAACAGGGATCTATCAAAGTCTGATCTTCACAACACATTTGTGGAAGTGTATCATGGCACGAACAAAGGAGATTTCTGAGGACGTCATAATGCTCATCATTGTTGATGCTCATCAGGCTGAAGAAGGTTACAAAACCATCCAAACACACCTCATTTAACGCTTCAGCTAATTAACCATGATTGCTGAGTTGAGTGAGTGTGTTAGTGCAGGTAAAACATTAAAATGTGTAGGACAGGGGACACTCCTTACATCTAAAGTGCTAATGGTTAATGAACTTATGACTGATCAGGAGTTTAATGTACTGTGTTTAACTGAAACATGGATGAAGCCAAATGAATATAGAGCATTAAATGAAGCTAGTCCTCCTGGATACAGTTATATACACCTGCCTCGTCTAACTGGAAGAGGACGAGGTGGCGCAGTTATTTATAATGATTATCTAGGTGTAGCACACAAACCTGGTGATAAATTTAATACATTTGAAGTTCTTCATACTAATATAATGTATGCAAAATAAGTCTACCCAGTTAATTCCGTTACTTATTATTTACAGGCCCCTCGGGGCCATGTTCTGAGTTTCTTTCTGAATTTGCAGATTTTATGTCAGACCTGGTTATTTCCTTAGACAAAGCTTTAGCTGTCGGAGATTTTAATATTCACTTCAATAACCCAGAAGACCCTTTGAAAACAGCGTTTGTGTCCATTTTATATTCAGTAGGGGTTAATCAGAGTGTCATAGGACCGACCCATAAAGGTGGTCACACCCTCGAGCTAATACTAACATTCGGGCTAAACATAGAAAATATAGTCATACTTCCACAGTCTGAAGTTCTCAGATTATTATCTCATTCATATTATGTCTGAGTAATAATATATGCACCTCACCACGCTACTGTATTAAACGTACATTCACGTCAACTACTGCACAGAGCTTTATAAATGATCTCCCAGAGTTATCAACTTTGATTGGGTCACTGTCAGGCCCTGCAGAACTTGATCAGGCAACTGAATAACGTTCCGCTATACTTTAGATAATGTAGGTCCTCTTAAAAGGAAAATGATCAGAGAGAAAAAATTAGCACCCCGGTATAATGATGATGCTCTTTAAAACAGACCACTCAAAAATTGGAACGTAAATGGTGTCAAATAAAATTGGTAGCGTTCAAATTAGCTTGGAAGAAGAGCCTCCTGAAGTATAGAAAATCTCTTAGTGCTGCTAGATCAACATATCTCTCCTCCCAAATAGAAGATAACAAAAATAATCCTAGATTCCTATTTAATACTGTAGCAAAATTAACCAGGAATAAGTCCACTATAGACACATGCACACCTGTAGTATGTAGTCGCAACGACTTCATGATTTTTTTTATGAGAAAATTGAAAATATCCGACAAAAAATTCAAACTACTAATTTAAGGTCAGACCCTGTAGTTAACAATATAACTGTATCAGATCAGCAATTAGAATGTTTTACTCCCCTGAGAGAAATTGAATTACTTTCATTAATCTCCGCATCAAAATCCTCAACTTGTGTACTTGACCCATTACCTACACTTCTATTCAAACAGGTAATACCTGAAGTAATTGAACCACTTCTAAAAAGAATAAATTCTTCTCTTAGGATCAGTTATGTACCCAAATCCTTTAAACTAGCAGTTATCAAACCCCTGATTAAAAAACCTGACCTTGATCCCTGTCAGCTGTCCAATTATCGGCCAATATCAAACCTCCCCTTTATCTCCAAGATCCTTGAAAAAGCTGTGGCACAGCAGTTATGCTCATATTTGCATAGGAATAATATTCATGAAATGTATCAGTCAGGATTTAGACCTCATCATAGCACAGAGACAGCTCTGATTAAATTAATAAATGACCTACTGTTGGTGTCTGATCAGGGATGTGCCTTGCTGCTTGTGTTGCTTGACCTTAGTGCAGCATTTGATACCATTGATCATTCCATTCTTCTGGATAGACTAGAAAATGTTGTGGGAGTTAAGGGAACGGCCCTCTCCTGGCTCAGGTCTTATTTAACTGATCGCTATCAGTATGTTGATGTAAATGGTGATTTTTCTAGACATACTGAGGTAAAGTTTAGTGTTCCACAAGGTTCTGTCTTGGGTCCACTGCTTTTTTCTTTATATGTGTTACCTCTGGGTGATATTATTCTTAAAGATTGTATTAGTGTCCACTGTTATGCTGATGACACACAGTTGTATGTTTCTGCAAAACCAGATGAGAGACACCAGCTTCATAGAATTGAGGAATGTGTAAAAGACATTAGACACTGGATGCTTACGTATTAACTTCCTTCTGCTTACCTCTGACAAGACTGAAGTACTTGTACTAGGACCACATGCAGCTAGAAGTAAGTTTTCTGATTACCCAGTAACTCTGGATGGCCTTTCTGTTTCTTCACGTGCAGCAGTAAAAGACCTCAGGTGATTATTGACCCCAGTCTTTCATTCGAAACTCACATCTATAACATTACCCAGATAGTTTTCTTTCATCTCAGAAATATTGCTAAGATAAGAAATTTAATGTCACTACACGACACAGAAAAACTAGTTCATGCTTTTTTTTACCTCCAGGTTGGATTACTGTAATGCCTTACTGTCTGGATGTTCCAACAAGTGCATAAACAAGTTCCAGTAGGTTCAAAATGCAGCAGCAAGAGTCCTTCCAAGAACTAGAAAATATGACCACATCACCCCTGTCTTATCCACACTGCATTGGCTCCCAATCAAATTTCATATTGATTATAAAATACTACTATTGACCTTCAAAGCACTGAATGGTCTCGCACCACAGTACCTGAGCGAACTTCTGGTCCTTTATGACCCGCCACGCCTACTTAGATCAAAAGGTGCAGGCTATCTGCTGGTACCTCGTATAGTGAAGGCTACATCAGGGGGCAGAGACATTTCTTCCAAAGCCCCACGGTTATGGAACAGCTTTCCAAGTAGTGTTCGGGACTCAGACACAGTCTCAGTGTTTAAGTCTAGGCTGAAAACATATCTGTTTAGTCAAGCCTTTTGTTAATGGTGTTTATGAGGTAAAGGTGTAGATCAGGAGGGTCCTCAGCCATAGAGTGTTTTGGTAAACTGGGATGTATGGATGCTGTCAGTCCCCCACTCGCTTGCTCACTCGAGTTTGTTGATGATATAGTGGCTGGCTGCTTTATGTCCTGGGGCGCCCTCATGCCTGTGTTACCTTCTGGCTCTCCCCTTTTAGTTATGCTGTCATATTTAGTTTTGCCAGAGTCCCTGCTTGTACTCAGTGCAAAATGTATACTGTTCCTACTTATTCAGGTGACATTGGGTATACCTAACAACCTGTGTTTTCTCTCTTTTCCTCCCCCACCCCCAATCTGTCCCTCTGAGTTACATGTCAGTCCTGAGATTGAGATGCTGACCTCTTCTGCTCCTCGGACCTGCCTGATCCATCCTGATGCCCTGTGTCTGGTTGGAGTCTCATCACATCGCTCCTGTGGAGGACGGCCCCATATGGACAGTTGGACTTGGAAGACATTCTGGAGAGTTACAGTAATGCTTTTATGGCTGAGGACTACAGTTGACTTGCTAACTTTAGGACTGCAGTTGTCACTCAAGGTTGCATCAATGAAGAGTTATAACAATCAACAAAACTGACTTCATGTTAAAACTGTTAATGTTATAGTCATATTGTCTGTTCTTGCCCAAATGAGGATGGGTTCCCTTTTGAGTCTGGTTCCTCTTGAGGTTTCTTCCTCATGTCGTCTGAGGGAATTTTTCCTTGCCACTGCCACCACAGGCTTGCTCATTGGGGATAGATTAGGAATAAAATTATCTCATGTTTTAAGTCATTCAAATTCTGTAAAGCTGCTTTGCAACAATGTTTATTGTTAAAAGCGCAATACAAATAAACTTGACTTGACTTGATCTGCGTCAGCTTATTGCTTTAAGACATCAAATGTACAAACAAGCCAAAAGCTCAGGTTGTCAGAGTGACATGAATGATGACATGACAATGAAAAATAGAGGAAACTACCTATGCCAACAAGCAAAAAAAAACAACAACAACAACATGTTGTTCAAACAGGAGTCCAAGGGGCTGAAGAGGAACAGCCTGGGATATGGAAGACCATAAGAAAGTTAATACCAAACAAAACATCAAACACTGTTACTTACCTTGAGCATGAGGGACAGACCATTAATGATGAGGAGGGGATAGTGAACACTTACAACCAGTTTTTCAACAAAGTCATAGAAGACCTGTACAGGTCATTGTCTGTAGCTGTTTCTCCCTTTACTCCTGTTCAGTTTGTTCAGAAAGCCACCAGTATGTTCACCTTTACTCCAATCACAGTCGAATTTGTAACGGACCAACTGACAAAACTTAAAGCTAAGAAGGCGATGGGGTTTGATAACATTGACAACAAGCTGCTGAAAGTGGGAGTCCAAATTCTTGTGCCACTCCTTGCTAAGCTGCTAAACAAATCTTTGAGTTCATGAATATTCCCGACTAAGTGGAAGTCTGCCAAAATCATCCCCATATACAAAAAGGACGGCAAATCAAACCCCGGAAACTCCTGTCCTGTGACTACCAGGCATGTCCAAAATATTAGAAAGAGTGGTTCATAATCAGCTATACGAATACCTGGACCAAAACCAGCTCCTTACACAATTCCAGTCCGGTTTCAGGAAGCTTCATTCCTGTGAATCTGCTCTTCACTTGGTAGTAGAAGACTGGATTCAGTCCATTGACATACAACAACAAACTGTTGGTTTTCTGTGATTTATCGAGAGCTTTCGATATGCTCGACCATGACATAATATTGCTTAAACTCAGAGCCTATGGTGTGAATGACTTACCCTGTAAATGTCTTGCCTGACTGAAAGATTACAATCCACATGCGTTAACTCTGTTCTATCTACAACATCAACTGTAACTTGTGGTGTACCACAGGGATTGATTCTTGGTCCACTTCTTTTCATTTTATATATCAATGATTTACCAAACTGTATCCAGGCATGCAAGGTGGCAACGTATGCAGGTGATACCATTATTTACTTTTCAGATCGCAACATTCAGACAATCAAACAGACCATTCAGCGAGACTCCATTAGACTTGTGCAGTGGTTCACTGCAAACAAGCGTTCATTGAATCCGTCTAAGTGGACACTTTTAAGTATTTAGGAGTTGTTCTGGACAGTGGTCTACGGTGGACTTATCACTATCTCCATGTTACCAAGAAAGAAACTGTCACAGGCCATTGGTATCATGAAATGTATAAAGCCATACCTGAACAGACAGACATTGCTCGCAAGCTACACAGCACTGTTCCTCCCTCACATTCAGTACTGCAATACAGTATGGGACCAGGGAGGTAAGGGGTACCTTGAGAAACTGCAGAAACTTCAAAACAGAGCTGGCAGAGTAATACTAGGATGTGATTACTACACCCTCTCTGCCACTGTCCTCGGCATTTTAGGCTGGGCATCGGTAGCTGATATACAAAAAAGAAATAAGGCAACACTAGGCCCTAAACAGTTTGTCCCCTCCACACATTTCAGATCTGTTCACCCAGCTAGCTAACATACATACACACAACACTCGCCTCAGAACACAAGGACGTCTTCAATTGCCCAAAGCTCGCCTACAGCAGACACAGAGAGCTTTCTCTTTCTCTGGGGTGGCACTGTGGAACACACTGCCATCCCAGTTAACATCCGCCAGCTCTCTTTCAGCCTTTAAACACATCTATAAACAAGAGTTCTGATGTAAATATAGTAAATAACAATATGCAAACTCCTTCAAGCTTTGTTTGTATTCTTTGGAATAGCTTCACTTTGTGTTGTTTACCTGTTTAGTTATTTATGATTTACTTATTGTAAAATTATATTATGTTATTATCAGTTGCCATTTATTTTATGTATGCAGTATGTTTCATGTTATGACTTCATATTTTTATTTACGATAGTATATTTTCTTATTTCTTTTTGTCCCCCCCCCCCCAGGGCTCATTGGAAAACGCCTTGGGCGATATGTACCCCCTGGTAAAATAAATAAACTGAAACTGAAACACAATTTACTGGACGAACAATCACTATCTATACAGGACACAACTTTTAGCACAATGGAAAAGACACTGTTGTTGTTTTTTCTGTTTTCATCTTGTTCTCCCTCACTCTCTCCTCCATATGACCAACTTCTTCCAATCCTGATCATGACCTTTACCTGGAAGAAAATATGTATAAATTCAAAATCAATTAAACATGTAAACAGGTATTGCCCTCATAAAGAAACACAAATAAATAATAAATATATTAACATTTGCCATTATAGCACACACTGAGAAAATCAGAGTGAACAAACATGAATATATTATTTTTCCCACTGGACTACACTGAGATTCTGAGCTTTATTTGTGAAAAGTAGCTGGATATCATTCAGCTTCCGATGAATGAAGATGTCAGAAAAGGTATGAACATTAACCTGTGCCTTATCCAACCATAACCATTAATTTTTATGACATTGTTGAGACCACACTGACAAAAAGGAGAACAGAAGCTTTTGTCACATATGTATTACAGCACAGTGATAATTCTTTACTTCATGTACAGCGTCTTGCAAAAGTATTCATCCCCCTTGGTGTTTGTCCTGTTTTGTCACATTACAAGCTGTCATAAGCATGGATTTTTTGGGGGTTAGCATCATTTGATTTACACAACATGCCTACCTCTTTAAAGCTGCAAATTATTATTATATTTTTTTATTGTGACACAAACAATAATTAAGATGAAAAAACAGAAATCTGGAGTGTGCATAGGTATTCACCCCCTTTCGTATGAAACCCCTAAAAAAGAGCTGGTTTAACCAATTCACTTCATAAGTCACATAATTAGTTGATTAAGATCCACCTGTGTGCAATCAAAGTGTCACATGATTTGTCACATGATCTCTGTATAAATCAACCTGTTCTGGAAGGACTCTGACTCTGCAACACGACTAAGCAAGCAACATGAGAACCAAGGAGCACTCCAAACAGGTCAGAGACAAAATTGTGAAGAAGTATAGATCAGGGTTGAGTTATAAAAAATATCCCAAACTTTGAATATCCCACAGTGCACCATTTAATACATTACAGCAAAATGGAAAGAATATGGCACCACTACAAACCTGACAAGAGAAGGCCGCCCACCAAAACTCACAGACCAGACAAAGAGGGCATTAATCAGAGATGCAACAAAGACACCAAAGATAACACTGAAGGAGCTGCAAAGATCTACAGTGGAGATGGGAGTATGTGTCCATAGGACCGCTTTAAGCCATACACTCCACAGAGAAGGACTTTATGGAAGAGTGGCCAGAAAAAAATCCATTGCTTCAAGAAAAACATGAAAAGAATAAGAAACCACATTTTGAGTTTGCCCAACAGCATGTGGTAGACTCCCCAAACACACGGAAGAAGATTCTCTGGTCAGATGAGACTAAAATTTAACATTTTGTCTATCGTGGGAAACGCCATGTGTGCCGCACACCCAACACTTCCCTTCACCCTGAGAACACCATTCCTACAGTAAAGCATGGTGGTGGCAGCATCATGCTGTGGGGATATTTTTCATCTGCAGGGACAGGAAAGCTGGTCAGGATTGAAGAAAATATGGATGGCACTAAATACAGGGTAATTCTGGAGGAAACCCTGTTTGAGTCAGTCAGACGTTTGAGACTGAGAGGAAGGTTCACATTCCAGCAGGACAATGCCCCTAAACTTACTACTAAAGCTACACTGGAGTGGTTTAAAGGGGGGCATTTAAATGTCTTGGAATGGCTGAGTCAAAGCCCAGACCTCAATCCAAGTGAGAATCTGTGGCAGAACTTGAAGATTGCTGTAAATCAATGCAACCCATCTAACTTGAAGAAGTTGGAGCAGTTTCACCTTGAAGAATGGGCAAAAATCCCAGTGGATAGATGTGCTATGCAAATAGAGACATACCACAAGAGACTTTCGGATGTAATTGCAGCAAAAGGTGGCTTGACACAGTATTGGCTTTGTGAATACCTATGCACACTCCAGATTCCTGTTGTTTCATCTTAATTATTGTTTGTGTCACAATATAAAAATAAATAAATAGCAATTTGCATCTTTAAAGTGGAATTCAAATGGTGCTAGCCCCCAATAATCCATTTTAAATCCAGCTTGTAATGCATCAAAACATGACAAACACCAAGGGGGATGAATACTTTTGCAAGACACTGTTCAAACGCATGTTTCACAACCATGTTATAACAGTTAATAAGCATGTGAGCCATCTTTGGAGCGCTGTCACTGGCTAAAATAACACGTCAGGTGTTGTGAGTGAGCTCATTGTTTCAATCAAACATTTCCCCCATTATTTATTCAGTTAAATTTTTGGGAGAATGTACAAATTTATTTCTTTCGAAGACACGCCGTTTACAATATTAAAACTCTGTTCGTAGCAGCTTTTGATTTAGTTTTAAACAGAAATGTGCATTGTTGATTCTGAAATTCAAAATGGAGTCTTTTCAGTCCAAAGTATTCTTCATTAAAATTTAGTTCAAAATATTCAGAGAATCAAATTAAATTGAATCATGAAGCCAGCATTGTGAATGGAATTTTGTAAAATATAATTACACACCAACCTTCCTCCTGTTGTTTTTGAAGACAACAGATAGGAAATAGTGAGATTCTTAGGGCCCGTCCACACGAGTACGTTTTTGTCGAATCCGCATAAATACTTTATCGTTTCGGCCTCGCGTCCAGACGGATCTGGCTTTTTCGAGGTGTGAAACCAGTATTTTTTTGAAAACGGGTCCCAGAGTGGGAAAATCCTAAAACGCCGGATAGCCCGGAGTCGTCTGGATGGCGAATGCGGATTTTTTCAGAAACGATGACGTATAAGCCCCGCCTCTCTAACCTTTAACCTCAGCCTCCACCGCGAGACACATCATAACAACAACAATGGCGGACTACAGGCTTCTACCCAGGGTGCGATTTGTCAAAAAACCAGAAGGGGGGATGGGTTTTTTTTAATCATGAAACGTCACAAAATTAAGGTAACAATAGGCTAACAGCTCAATAACATCCGATGATATCAAATGAATAACACTAAATGAAAACGAACACTAAACCAGAGATAGTAAATTCATCTTCCTATCTCTCTGACTAAATACACGAACACTAACACACAACAAAGTTCGCATTGCTTGTCGCGTTGCTGTGATGTTTCTCTCCCTCCGGATTAAATGGACAGTGACTCGAAAATCACTGAAATACATGAATACTAAATGAACAGTTTGCTCTGATGGCGCAGTTCACGTGGCCTTTTCTGCTTTCCCGTCGGTGCGCTATCCGCCGCGTTTCGCCCTTCTTTAATCCACATTTCTGCGAATTTCTCAGCAGGGAAGGAACGCATGTCTGGCCCATTGACAGCGAGGAAAAGAAGGCTGTCAGTGTGGATACATTCATTCTGTTGCGCTCATCAGTAAGGATGTGATTCATGGCGCTAAATCCACGTTCACACTCTGATTATCTACAATGTATCTATTTGCTGGGGACGTTTGTAGGGTTGCCAACTTTCTCATATCCAAATGAGGGACACTTTGTTCCGGGTGCAGACAAGTACCGGTACAGGCCCTGTACACGCACCCCAGCGCCCCAAAATAGTTACAGTACCGAATCGCCTTTAGGTGAGGGTTTCAAATGTAGGCCACTACAAATTCATTTCTAAAATAGAGCTTTTAAAAATTAATAGACCAATTAATGGATATTTTTAAGTAACTTAATGCAAAATAACAAACAATTCTAATATTATTGTCTCATTTTTCTCTTTTAAACTTTGGCCAAATAATTCATCAGGCCATATTTATGAAGGCAATGTCATAAACTGAAAAATGATTTGCTGTAGCTGTAAAACCATGATATTTGCTTAATTATCCATTTGAAAACCCTAAGAACCTTCTGCAATGCTTCATAGCAGAAGAAGAAGAGAGAAAGACATCACAAAGGCAGGAGTGAGGCAGAAAAGCTCCCCTACTATAGGCTGAGGTCTATCCTGTTTCGGAAGGTTTTTTTTAAGCTATCTGCTATCCTTATCGAACAGTTAGGCTGTATCCACTGGCTGCACCATCTGCTCTAGTTTAATTTGATGCCTATTTTGTCAGTATAGCTTAAAAATTCAGGATATGGCAACAGTGAATGATTTTAAATCGCAGATGACCACAACTCGCGGTAATAGCGCTTCTCACGGCAATTACGCGATTTACACCACAGCATTGGAGTGAGGAGCAGGATCTGTCCCTGACGGGACAAATTAAAATTACCCAAAAAACGGGATGTCCCGCCTAATACGGGACGGTTGGCAACCCTAGACGTTCGTGAACATCAAAGCTGCCACTTCGGGTCATTTTGAAAGTGAGTGCAATGTAGACCATAGAAAACTGTGTCACAACATGCCTGTCATGTCAACTTTTTTTTTGGTTTGTTTGTTTTATTGACGGGGTTGTCCCCGAGGATTTTTTTTCAGCAGAGATAAAAACTAGAGGGGGGGATGATCCCCACCATCCCCCCCAGCAAATCGCACCCAGCTTCTACCATATAGTTCCACTTCATTGTCGGTCCACACAAAAGACTCTCCTCTCAGAGTTGCGCTGGCCATGATCATACTCTTCTCGTGTTATGAGCTTGTTTGTAAACATCGCGTGACCTTTATACGCATGCTCCATGGCTTCTCTTCTGGTTTTAGTGTCTTGGTGTGGTGGCGTCACAGCGCCATATACAGACCTAGCATATGTACTACAGCATTTTGGGTCGTTTCCAGAGAATCCGTGTGGATGCAGACATTTCTGGAAACGACGCCGTGTTTACGGAGATTTTTTTCAAAACGACAACGTATTGGGTGAGGCCGCGTACTCGTGTGGACGGGCCCTTAAAGGGTTGAGGTTTCTGGTTGAAATAAAAACAGTGAACACCTTCCACACAGAGAAGTGGTTATTATTATCTCAATAGATTTGTTGCAGAGAGTAAGCAGTTAATATGAAGTTACTCGGATGAAGATGAAGCATATAGTGTTGTACGTCACTTTAAAATGCTTGACAAGGAAAGCACCAAAAAAAAAAAAACATTCTGAGATTTTTTTTTTTGTCCGACTGGCTGTTTTCAGTACTTGATGTCCATAGTGAAAATGTGTGTGTGTGTGTGTGTGTGGTTTTTTTTTTTTTTGTGTGTGTGCATTTGAATCCCATGCTTCAGTGCTCTGGGAGTGTTTATAGCGCTGTGACTTTAACACTTCACGACTGAGAGCTGCTGCTACAGCAACTTCACCCACAGCTACCATGACTTTGATCCCCGTCTTCATCTGGACACTGATCCTCTGGACTCAAGGTCAGACACGGCTTTGCCTTTTATATTTTAAACAAACTGGTCAAGACAATACATTTTTCAGGTTTGTCTCATGATTATTCTTTCAACAGTTTCTGTATCATACTTTTTTTTCAGAATGCAGAGGTCAAGCCACAGTAACTCAGACTCCTGCAGTGAAATCTGCTCTTCCAGGAGAAACAGTCACCATCAACTGTAGAACCAGTCAGGCAGTGTACACAGACTCATCTGGTGACCGGTTATTCTGGTATCAGCAGAAACCTGGAGAAGCTCCTAAACTCCTGATTAAATTTGTAAATCAGCTACAGTCAGGTTTTCCAGCTCGTTTCAGTGGCAGTGGATCTGGATCTGATTTCACTCTGACCATCAGTGGAGTCCAGACTGAAGATGCAGGAGATTATTACTGTCAGAGTTACCATTACATCTCTGGTTACTGGTTCACACAGTGTTATAGAGTCGTACAAAAACCTCCCTCAGTCAGATTGTAGAGAGACTGCACTGCTGCAGCTGGGAGAGACTGCAGGTGCTGAGTTGGAGGATGTGATACGGCACAATGACTCTCTGTGGAGGAGAGGAACCACACCACACTAACTCACAACTCACATTAGAAATCTCTCAATAATCATCACACCACACTGCACACAGTCCATCACATCCACTACTGTAAGATCAATAGTTTCCCAGTTCTCTCAGTCGTGGTGTTACCTGTCACACCTGAAACATCTTTAGAAAGAAGAACAGCTTTAGAGATAACAGATCCGTATCTGCACTGATGGCTGGTTGTGATATTGAATACGAGCTAAATCCAATTTTACTCCTCATCTCTGACTTGCTGTTACTATTATGAAGCCATTAGAGATGAGCCTTATGACACTCACTGTGACACTCAGTGAGTCTCATTATATAAGCATAAATAAGACACACACACTCATTAAAATACACAAAGACATCAAGTTTAAATCAAGTGATTAATGTCTGTAATTTTTCTTGCTGTTTGAGGAACCATGTGTTTGATCAGTGTTCATGGTGTCCTGACATTGACTACCTCACAGGTTCCTAACCCTGGTTTACCCCTTGTCCACCCCAGGACCCCCTGTCCTGCACATTTCAGCACTTTCCCTGCACTCAACACACCTCATTTAATGTTTACACTAATTAACAGTGTTTGTTGGTTTGAGTGAGTGTGTTAGTGCAGGTAAAATATTAATGTGCAGGACAGGGGACACTCTAGGACCAGGCACAGGAAGCTGTGGACATTCAAATAAACTCTCATTCCATACTGACAGGGGTGGTGTTGGGGGGGGGGTTATGTCTATTCTTAGGGCCAAACACTGTCTGGGGCCCTCAGGACACAATACTAATATTATCATGTGTAAGTTAATTTAATAAAAATATTTCTTTAAGAATGTTATCTCTTAAAATGAGCAAATTTTCTTCTTGTTTGGTTTTCCATTTTCCGCAAAATTATTAGTCTAGATAGTCTTTATATTTCACCCTGTCCCTATTCATTACATGGTACAGTCTTGCGTAGGCAGAGCCAGAGCATGACACCACGTTAGGTTTGTTGTTTTCAAATCAAGCACTAAAGTAAGTTGCGCACAATACAGGTAGAATTGATGGTGAGTCATCACTAGATTGAAACCATCATGAAGAAGTCGGGTTACCAGAAATGTAAAGAGAGGCAGTCGAAAGATGAGAGAGAGAGAAAAATGACTGACAGTTAGTCACCCAGTTTTTCTCGAAGAAAGGTAGCCGATACGTTTATTCACTCTTTTCCCTTTGATGGCTATTAACCTTGCATGCTAATGTTAATGCTACAGAAGATTATTATTGTGGCTTAACCACTTTTTGGATGACCAAGCTAACAACTTAATTTCCAATGCAGTGTCATTTTTCTTAAATATTTCATAGGTTACCTTTATTGCCACTGAAAATGAGATGAATGTAATTTTGGTCTGCAAAGAGCTCAGTGAATTTGTTGGCCCACTATAAAGCCTGGGCTGCCAACTCTCACGCAATGAGTGTGAGACACTCGCATTTGACTGTCTTCACACGCTCACACGCCATACCTCCGATTTCTCACGCTAGAAAAAAATCTAGTTTATCTATCTGATCTCGGCTACCCATTGCGTCGCGCCAAGCACTTGCGATCGATCAATTACGCCTTACGCACGGCTAAACAGACAGAGAGGTGTTCCCTTCTGTACACACTCCCCTATGGTAGGTGACGCATCTAATGATGCTGCACTCGCCCGAAGCTGGATAATTGCCTACCGTCAATTTAGAGGAAGAGGAGGGAGAAGAAGGTATCCGAGTTGAAGACGGGTGTCTCAGACAGGTTTGTACATATGTACGCCGATGTGTGGCGTTACTGGCGTAATTATGAATTTGTATAAAGTTTCTTAATTGTTTTAGCCTATAAGTGTTGTGAGAATATTTAATGCCATATCGAGAGCTGTGTACTAGGCATGCTAAATCATTATAGGCCTACTGCCGTGCCACAGCCTCTATCTTCCCCAACAAGCAGCACGGGAGAGCACCTCCTTAGCACATGTTTATTAAGGCGGATTTTTAGTTTGTTTACTGTATGTTATCATACTTTATGAGTTTATTTGAAGCCATACTGGAAATGTAAAATAAAGCAAGTAAGAGATAATATTACAAATGCAAGAAGAGCCATTAGCCACCATACCTGTTTATTTACAGGGTATTTATTTTTAATTATTTATGATGTATGTAATTACTCAGTTAAAGTAAATAAAGCATGGTCACCTGTAATATCAAAGAACTTGAACTTGTGAATAATAAAAAAAAAGACAGAGAACAATATACTGAGGAGACAGGGTTTCAAAGAGGGCAAGACAGGTAGAGAATATTTGTCAGATAACAGACCCTGATGAATGCTCTATTACTAATAAGAAACATAGATAAGAAATAAATTAATAAGAAATATATTAATATAGCTTATTGAAGTATGACCAAAATTTTTAAGCCCAACTTTGTGTGCACATTCCCACCTATGGCCAAGGTTCAGCTTTTTGTTTCAATACTTTTCAAACTTACTCATTTTAATGTTTCTTGTAGCACATGCACATTTTGCTTACTGTTTAAGCATTTTATTTGTTCTTTTGCTGTTGATATTTTTCCCCATGCCAATCTTCTGCTGAACCCAGTGGTGGGGAAAGCCCTTAAATGCATAATGAATAGTCAGTGAGGGACAATCTTATTTTTGCAACAGTTATTAAAAACTTAACATTTAGTTTCAATTCAGAAGGTGTTTAGGCTTAGCTGATGAAATATTTTCAAACATGAACTTGCCTTTAAATCTGAAACACAGGTCTATAGGGCTACAGGAACATTGGCAGTCATCTGTAGTTTTCTAGTGTGGGGGCTTTTAAGCCAAAACTTGGTGCTTTTGTTGGCCACAAGCTGAAGGCCTGGCAAGTCAGGGTGTGTAAGAATGTAGGTATGGCACAGCAGGCCACTCCAAAAATCCACCAGAATGCAGGAACATCTACTAAATCCAAAATCTCACCCCCACCCCCACCCTTCATTGTCCATCTCCAGGTGGACGACCCACAAACAAAACACCAGAATGCAGGGGGACAAGTGAATATCAAACTGAATACAAAATTCCCACTTACTGCGTGGTGTGCAGAAAAATTTTGCCGTCGACCCCCCCCCCCCCCCCCCCCCAAAAAAAAATCTCACTCCAAGGAATTTTGAAAAGTTGGCAGCCCTGATACAGCTAGTGCGCCACCTAAGTTAAAATGCATGCTAATAACTAGCTTGTTCACAAATGACGTCTTCACTCAACATGCACGGATGCAGCCTCAGGATTAGGGAACCCTGCCTCAACCCCCCTCCCAGTTGAAGCAGAAGCAGTATTTTGTTGATAATGTATTTACAGATAAATCTATGAATAATGGGTGGCACGGTGGTGTAGTGGTTAGCACTGTTGCCTCATAGCAAGAAGGTCTTGGGTTCGAGCCCAGTAGCCAACAAGGGCCTTTCTGTATGGAGTTTGCATGTTCTTCCAATGTGTGTGTGGGTTTCCTCCAGGTGCTCTGGTTTCCCCCACAGTCTAAAGACATGCATGTTAGGCTAATTGGTGGCTCTAAATTGACCGTAGATGTGAGTGTGAATGGTTGTCTCTATGTGTCAGCCCTGCGATGACCTGGTGACTTGTCCTCTTGCCCATGTGAGCTGGAATAGGCTCCTGCGACCCTTTACAGGATAAGCGGTTATAGATAATGGATGGATGGATCTGTAAATAAAGGGCTTTGGGGTTAAGGCTCATGCAGACTGATTTTTCGTATTTATGCTGCATTAACCAAGTGAGCAGCTATATAGCAAGCAAGTACAATTTTAGCTGAAAACATTCATATAGACATTCCCATAATGAAATGGACAACTGGCATATGAACTGAACAAAAACAGGCTAAAAAGACTGCTAGATAGCTTGACTTAAGATGTAAAGGGAATAACGCCATTGCCACTTTTAATATCACCCTTGAAAAAAAACTGTTTCCCTTTTTGATCAACTAATCTTACTAACAAGGCATGCAGCTCATTCCATCCAGTTGTTCATAATACATACATATAGTTCTCAAAACATACTGTGTTAGTACAATTATATGACTAGATTCAAAATTATGTGCCTTATGGATACTTTGGAGCCAAGGCCCTCTTCAAGCCATGATGCAGCCCGAGAGGAGGCCAGAGATATTCACAAAGAAAAAGAGACTAAGAATGACAGTGCAAGTAGTGACAGCAGCACAGATGAGGAGGAGGAAGCAGTGAAGAGCAAAAAACAAAGTGAGGCTGAGATCAGGGACATTTCAGTCACTGAGTCACATACACTGCTTTCAGAACTAGATGATCTGCTGTCAGTTGAGCCAGGCTTGTGGCCAGCAAAATTAAGTGACAGTGACAGGGCAACTATTGTTAGAAAATTGGCAACAAGGGAAGACAAAGAAATACCCAAAGATTCAGAGGGAAAGCCATTTCCAGACTACTTGAAATACCCCAAGGCACCAAACAGCAGAGAAAAGGTTAAAAGGGACTGGTTAGTTCATAGTGACAGTGCAAATGCTCTTTTTTGCATTCCTTGTGCTCTTTTTTCACATGGATTAAAAAGGCCTTCTCATAGCGCTCTGAATAGTGACCACGGGTACAAGATGTGTGATGTTAAGTGGTGCTGCATGTACATTGCTGGAGTGCACAGATTGATGCTGTTTAACATGGAGCAAAACCTGATGTCATTGAGGCCCTTGGCTCCATACTCAGCTCATGCAGTCTCACAAGTGAGGCTAGACCTGAAGCTGTTGGTCTAAGGAAGTACTTTATGTTGTTTGATGTCATTGTACTTCTGACCATTTGGATGAAAGTATTGCAATGTATTGATGACAGAAACGTGATGCTCTAGTCAGGGAAAATATCACTTGAGGTGGAGGCAGCCAGTGTAAATGCACTCTAAGATGAGATGCAGGCTCTTAGAAATGGATGGGATTCTCTCCTCTCTGAGGCATCATTGATTGCTAATCAAATGGGGATTCCACCTCAGTTTAGAAAAGAACTGAGCCGTGAGAAGAAGAGGAAGAGGTTCCAGGATGAGACCTCAGAGGAAGCAGGTCAGGAAGACAGTGCAGAAACAACATTTCGAAATACTGTATTTTTCACTGCCCTGGAGCAGATAATAAGTGACTTGGACACTCGGTTCCAAACCATAGCAAATATTGTTGAAGAATTTGCAGCTACACATAATCAGCACACATAATCAGTAAATTAACACACATAAAGGAGATCATTAACAAGAAGAATTGAGTTAAACTGAGGAGTGTGTGAGCTCACATGTTAATAACTCAAATGAAATGATGAAAGTGGGGCATTGGAGCAGTAAAGGCCACATGAAACACACAGTGAAGCAGTAGAAGGTGAGCTGAGTAAAGTGTGTGTGAGCTCACAGCTCTGAGCACTGCTCTGTGTTCACTCTGCCCACCACAGTAGGTTGGTTGTCTTTGGAGGCCTCACAGGTCACCACCTTGTTTCTCCACTGCTCCGGGTGGAGGCTCAGCGTGCTGCTCCAGCTGTAGAGGCCGTCCGCGTGCAGAACGGCGGTGCTGCGGCTCTCCCCCGAGCTCCAGCTGCTCCCATCAACCTTCCAGCTCAGTGTCCAGTCCGAGGGGAAGCCCTTGTCGGCCACACACATGAGTGTGACCTTCTCCTGCTGCAGCTCCACACTGGAGGGAGGTAACACCGTCACACTGGGCTGAGTGACACCTACACACACGCACACACACACACACACACACACACACACACACACACACACACACACACAGTTGAGACAGGAATGGACAGCTGTCAGTCACTCAGGCTTCGTTTCAGCTCACTGTGTGTTTCACTTCCCTTTATATCTTACAGAGCAGAACTGAGTTCAGTGGAGCATCACAAACGTTTCACACTCAGTTCAAACACTTTTACATCTTAGATCTATAATCATTTATATTACAGTTATCCCTGGACAGGAAAATTTAATTATACTGAGTATTCAGGAATTAAAAATATTAAATTCATTTTATAACATGAATAAGCCACATTTAAAATACAGAATATTTACCACTTAAGCAAATTCAGTTTTGGTTTCTACATTTAAATCTGTTTCAGGACTCACAGTCTCTAAGATATTAACTGGTGTTAAAATCATTCAACAAAAACATCACCTGTAATTTGCACAATGATATCTACTTCGCTTTTAGATTTAAAGTACAATTAACCACCAGCACTATAATCAAATACATTTAAGATTTAAATCATAATAAACAACCAGCAGTATAATCAAAGACATTTATCAAACTTCTTGAATAATGGAAATTTGAGCAACAAAAGGATGTTACACAAAAATCACATCTCACTGAGTGGATTTGGAGGAAAAATAAATGTAAAATATATTCTTTACACATTACAACATGAATCTGAACACACTCCATTTCAGTCATTAATCTGAACACACTCCATTTCAGTCATTAATCTGAACACACTCCATTTCAGTCATTAATCTAAACACACTCCATTTCAGTCATTAATCTAAACACACTCCATTTCAGTCATTAATCTAAACACACTCCATTTCAGTCATTAATCTAAACACACTCCATTTCAGTCATGAATCTGAACACACTCCATTTCAGTCATTAATCTGAACACACTCCATTTCAGTCATTAGTAAACAGGTTACTTACGGCCCACAGACAGTTTGGTTCCTCCACCAAAAGTCCACCACAGTGATACAAACAGGTTTAGCGGCCGTACAAAAACCCTGCTGCTCTAAACTCACTGCTCTCTCCATCCATTTAAACCTCTTATTACAAAACAGCTACAAAACACCAACTTCTGCTCACATCAGCTGATTAATACACTAACTCTCTGACTGTTTTACTACAGTTTACTGTTTTTTTTCTTTTTAAACACCAAGAGTGTCAATCTAAACTGAGGATGAAATTAGTGTATAAGAAACACAAATAAATTACACAAAATAAAAGTTGAAAATTTCACAAAATGTAGAATTGCAATTGCACAGGATTTACCCAGAATGCCTCATGGAGTAAAAATGCTGATGTACTCATGAGAAATTTACAATATATGACTGAATGTGTGGAGCTAAAGTGAGAATAATTCCTCCACTGCTTCTGTAGACTGATAGAAAGTTATGATATGATATTTAAGTCCTACAATAATCTAAAGATTAATTTACAGTCAAAAATATGAGTGTTTATTTACTCACTGCCAACATTGATGCTGCTTCTTCCACCATAAATCCACTACAGTGAGAAACTCATTAACATTCAGTACAAGCACCATCCAGTGAAAGTTGAAGCTTCTCTCTCTAATTCACTTATTTATGCATCTTAGACCTCAAAGTGTTTTACAGAAAATCTCCATCTGACCCCACAAGTAAAATTCACACAATAACTCTGTAGTAGTGTGAGAATTACAGTAAGATTGGGGGAATGTGGTAAAGGTGTTTCCATACTTAGAGGACACTTTGCATTGGCAGCACATGCTTCAGTGCTCTGGGAGTGTTTATAGCGCTGTGACTTTAACACTTCATGACTGAGAGCTGCTGCTACAGCAACTTCACCCACAGCTACCATGACTTTGATCCCCGTCTTCATCTGGACACTGATCCTCTGGACTCAAGGTCAGACACGGCTTTGCCTTTTACATTTTAAACAAACTGGTCAAGACAATACATTTTTCAGGTTTGTCTCATGATTATTCTTTCAACAGTTTCTGTATCATACTTTTTTTTTCAGAATGCAGAGGTCAAGTCACAGTAACTCAGACTCCTGCAGTGAAATCTGCTCTTCCAGGAGAAACAGTCACCATCAACTGTAGAACCAGTCAGGCCGTGTACAAGGGCTCATCTGGTGAGGACTTATTCTGGTATCAGCAGAAACCTGGAGAAGCTCCTAAACACCTGATTAAATTTGCAAATCAGCTACAGCCAGGTTTTCCAGCTCGTTTCAGTGGCAGTGGATCTGGATCTGATTTCACTCTGACCATCAGTGGAGTCCAGACTGAAGATGCAGGAGATTATTACTGTCAGAGTTGGCATTCCATCTCTGGCTACTGGTTCACACAGTGTTATAGAGTCGTACAAAAACCTCCCTCAGTCAGATTGTAGAGAGACTGCACTGCTGCAGCTGGGAGAGACTGCAGGTGCTGAGTTGGAGGATGTGATACGACACAAGTTCACAACTCGCAGTCGAAATCTCTCAATAACCATGATGATTATGAAAAGTGAGTATATAATAAGCTATTATTAAATTAGTTCAGCAAAGAAAGATGTAGGATTAGACTTTGAGGCCTTTTTGAATCTTTTCTTGCTAAATTTTCACTCAGTCCTCCTTTTGAGCCCAACACTGAATTGGTTCACAAAAAGGAAATATGGCTAATCATTTTGAAGGCCATTGTTCTGAAAAGCTTAAATGAAGCTGTTGACTGTTTGCCCACTTCTGGTCCATCACACATTGACATTGCTGACCCTTAAGTGTATACCATGTCAGTTACATAAGTATTCACACACACTGCACTTTTCCACATTTTCTAGTGTTACAGCCTGGAACTGAAATGCACCTACAATAAGTGGAACTAAAGGTCATGAAGCTACACAAAACCTCCCACATTAATGAAGTTTGGGGAAAATCAGTAAAGGTTCTTATTAGTTAATTAGCTCTAAATTAGTTCTGATGAAACAAGTTCTCACCAGAAGTCATATAATTAGTTTAATGGTGTCCACCAGTGTCACATGATCGCAGTGTAAATCTACCTTTTCCCGAAAGGCCCTGAAATATGTTGGAGAACATCCTGAAACAAACAGCATCATGGAAAACAAGTTCTTGATGGAAGTCATATGAAACCCCATTTGAGTTTATCTTTAGGCTTGTGACAGACTCAGCAAACATGGAAGAATCGGTCTGATGAGAACAAAACACAACTTGGAGCAATGAACTGAACCATATTTGATCGAAACCAATGTCCTGAATGAAGCATGGTGGTGGGAACATCATGTTGAGACCATTACCTTTGGCCCCCTTGTGGCATCCTGAGTAATGCCCTTCTTTACCTGGACACTGATTTTTGGTGAACAGCCTCCTCTAGGCAGAGTCTCATTTGTGCCGTATTTGATCCAGTTTTAAAATAATGGATTTAATTGTGCTCTGTGGTATATTCACACTTTGGGAAATGTTTTTACCAAAGCAAACCAAACCAAGACTGATACTTTTCCAGTGAGACCATGGAGATCTTTAATTGCAATGATGTGCTATTTTGTGTAGATTCATGACATTTAATCACACTCCTTACTCTTTCCACACTTGTGCACATTTATGGACGGACACAATGTCACTTTGATCAGCTACAGCCACAGTAAGTTCAGGAAGGTGGAGCACAATACACAGATTTCCCATCCAGTTCAATCTTTTTTTTTATTTATTCCTGAAATGTACTTTGTTCATTTATTGCTTTTTTTCCAAAGATATATAAATTAAAATGCTTAAATAATATATTGTGTTCAAGGAGGTTTGTATTACTCTTTGTGTGTGTGTGAACTATAGGACAAGATTTTAGATCTTGAATATGTCTCTATTACTGCCTCGATATGTGATTCTCTCTCTCTCTCTCTCTCTCTCTCTCGTTTGATCTGTCTACAGTTTCTGTCTATCACTGTCTTGACTCCTGTTGTGGTTTATACAAATATTACAGGAGAGATTTCCTTTAAAAAGGAAATCATATTTTTATCTTTTCTCTGATATCAGTTTATTCTTTAGTGTATTGTTATGGCATGTGTGAGATTTTATTCTGATATGATGCACATTCTAACCAGTCAGAGAAATAAGAAGTAACAGTTCATTTGCATGAACAGCTCTGAGTCCCAGAATAGATCAACACTTTCAGCAGATGTTCATGGTTCTTCAGTCGAACTCACTCAAGCACAACACACAGCGCTGCACTCCACCTGCTGTTAAAGGTGCTGATTCAAATCACTGTCAAAAACACTTCACCACTGAAAAAGGAGACATGCTTTCCACATTTAAGCTTTATTTCAGTACAGATACACCACTGGCTCCACTTCAGTCTGCTAAGTGTTTTAATTTAATTCTAGTGGACTTTACAACAACTCTTTCAGAACGAGGTGATCTGAGTGGTGTCGTGGTGGGAGACGGGACAGCTGAACACCTCGGACTCTTCCCAGCATTCTTTGGTGAGGATTGGGGTTCTGAAGAGTCTTTCTGTTCTTCTGTGCTGGTCAGAACCCCCTCGTTCACCTCGACACCATCCATGATGCAGCTCAGCAGCGCCCCCAGTGGAGAATAGGCTGAGAGCAGGTAGAGCAGCAAGGCCGATCCTTCAGAGAGCTGCAGAGAGGAGGGAGGGAGCAGAGACACGGAGGAGTTCACCACCGGACCAGCTGGAGAACACACACACACACACACACACACACACACACACATATTCAGTAATTGTGGTTATATTTACAGAACACAACTGTCTGATTAAAGATTTCTTCATTGGTTAGTTTTCTTTGTCACTCTGGTGTTTAAACTCAGTGGTGATTCAGTAAACCTGTCTGACTCTGGAGCGCAGTGTACTGTACACACTGCAGGAGACTGGAGGAGAAATAACACCAAATGATGGATTAGTGATGAGATTCATCTCGACAGTCAAAAACGGAATACACATGATACAGAAAGATGGTAAAGAATAACTTTATAATGCTGCTCACCTCTAAATCTCCTCTGTAGTCAGTCTGAATTCTGATGGAATTAAAGTGAAAGACTCAACTTCTGTCATTTCTCGTCGACCTTTATACATTTATACATTTGTACTTTCCAAGAAATCTCTCATTTTGACCAGTGAAAGTTGAAGCTTCTCTCGCTAATTCACTTCTTTATGCATCTTAGATCTAAAAGTATTCTCCAGAAAATCTCCATCTGACCCCACAAGGAAAATTCACACAATAACTCTGTAGCGCCCCTTAGCTCCCCGGCTACTGAGGTGTGCTCCCCAAATTATTTTAATTAGCAAGAAATCTCTTTCTTTAGATAAATTGGATCCTTGGGATAGATTCTTGAGACAGATAGATTTCATTGATTGGAGTTTGGTCGACAATGAAAGTGGTATCAACCAGGCAGTTTGTTTCTGGAGCAAAATGTTTATAGACACTGCAAACCGGCATGCACTATTAAAGGCAACAACAGTCAAAGGCATTTATAATCCATGGATGACAAGCCAGTTAGCTGAAGAGATGAAAAAGTGTGATCATTTATACAGAAAAGCAATGAGATCTAATTCACTGAAGGTTTGGTCCGCTTACAAAAAACAGAAAATCTTGGTGACAAATTCTATCAAAACATGTAAATCTGAGTACTATTCTAAAGTAATACAAGATAACAAGAAAAACCCAAGTGATCTGTGGAAAATCTTGAATGCTGTGACATCTCGAAAAGAAAGCCCACAGCTAGCTTGCTTGGAATCTGATAGTGCTATTATCTCAGATGCTAAAGTCTATGGCTGAAACCCTTATCCACCACTTTGTGACTACTGGTGCTAAGCTAGCTGATAAATTAAAGCCCTTTGTTTCATTGTCCATTACTTCAACAACAAAAGTGTCAGCCCACAAGTTCTTGTTTAAACCAGTTGAAAAAGAATTTGTCATTACTCAACTTAATTGTCTGAAACTTAATAAAGCCATCTGATTGGACAATATTAGCACTCGTTTGATGAAAGATGCATCTTCTGTAATTGCAGACAGTCTTACAAGTTTATTCAATCGCTCGTTATCAACCAATATTGTGCCGTCAATATGGAAATGTGGCAAAGTAACATCTTTATTTAAAGCTGGTGATCGCTGCGATCCAAACAACTATTGGCCGATCACTATATTACCAATAATAAGTACTGTAAGCTCCTAGAGAGAGCTGTTCACATCCAGTTGTACGATTACATGAATACAAATAAGTTGATATCTTCTCAACAATTTGGATTTCGTCCTCAGCTCTCTGCTGGTGTTGCCTTATCACATTTCACAGACAACATTTTGAATAACATGGACAATGGACGATTTACAGGAACAGTATTTCTAGATGTAACTAAAGCTTTTGTCACTGTCAACCATTTACTACTACTATGTAAACTTGAATACTTGGGTTTTGATCAAGATGCTCTTGACTGGTTTAAGTCATATCTCACTGATAGGACACAAGTAACATCTATTGGTGATGTCATGTCTACATCTGCACCAATGACTATTGGTGTACCTCAAGGAAACATCCTTTAAAGACCAAGCTGTTTTCAGATGCTTTCTGTTAAATAATTAATATTGTCTTCTTTACATGTTTTATAATCTGTACTTTTACAGTTTCTGCATGTTTCAAATTTTACTTAACTTTATTCTATTTTATTCTGCTGTTTTTTTTCTCCCCCTATTTGAACTTCTACTTCATTTTATTATTTTATTTCTACTATTGTTTAATTCTTATTATATTTTCCCCATTTATTTTATGTAATTTTATTCTCTATTGTTTACTGTTTTGCTTTTACTTCTGTAAAGCACATTGAACTGCCACTGTGTATGAAATGTGCTATATAAATAAACTTGCCTTGCCTTGCCTTGCCTTGCCTGGGTCCCCTACTATTCATCATTTATGTTAATGATTTACCATCATGTATTATTCACAGCAACATCATTTTATATGCTGATGATATGGTACCGTATTACTCCTCAAGCGATGCCAAAGATATTGAAAATATGCTGAATAGTGATTTACTCACAGTATCCAGGTGGTTTAAGGAAACTCTATTAACACTCAATTCATCTAAGTGCAAGTTTGTGCTCTTTGGCAGCTCTCAAAAATTAAAATCCATCAGTAATTTGACCACCATCGCTGACAGCAATACCATTGAATGCATTGATTCTTTTAAATATCTAGGAGTAACTGTGCAGAAGTATATGTCATGATCAATACACATAGAAAACATCTGCATCAGAGTTATGCAGAGGATGGGTATATTGAGACATGTCAAAGATCTTCTACCCAGACATGCTAGGATCACACTGTGTAACAGTCTTATTTACCCACTATTCAATTATGCAGATTTCATCTGGGGTGATAAAAACAACTTCACCATCATGATCCAGCTACAAATCCTTCAAAATAAATGTGCTAAATTGATACTGAATGTTCCAGTATACTCATCTTCGACTGATGCTCTATGTGAACTTAGGTGGAAAACACTTAAGCAACATCGTGTCCATCATAGAGTATTACTGGCCTTCAAATAATATCTCAATGGCTTTATCGATAGTGGCATCAAAATCTAATACAGCAAGGACTTTCATAGTTACCACACCAGGAAAAGAGATAGCATTCACTTAATAAAGGTCAAAAGGAATTGGGGAAAAAAGCACTACTACAAAGTATTGGCCAGGACTGGAACAATTTCCCAAGGGACCTACGTTCAATTAAAAATTTGCATATTTTTAAATAGAAAGTTAATGATTATTTAATTTTATAATTGTAATTATTTGATTTGTACATTTTTTTTTTGCATTCGTGTTATAATTTGTGAATGATTTTTTTTTCCTGTAATTATTGTTATGTTTTATAGACAGGACCTCATTGAAAATCACGTAATGTGACATGAGCTTCCTGAATAAATATTTAAAAAAATGAATGCTTTATGGTAAATAACTTATTATCACAAATAAGCCAATTTAAGCAGCTAGAAATAAAACCTTCACTTAACCTTACCGGGCCCTGATAATATTCCTGGTTGGGTGCTCAGGGAATGTGCAGACCAGCTGGCTCATGTTCGAACAGACATCTTCAACACCTCACTGGATCAAGCCAAAGTCCCATCATGTTTCAAGACTGCCACCATCATCCCAGTGCCAAAAAACCCTCAAATCACATCACTTAATGACTACCGGCCCATCGCACTCACTCCCATTATGATGAAGTGCTTTGAGAGGCTGGCAAAGGAGTACATCACCTCCAGGCTCCCTCCCACATTCGACCCCTTCCAGTTTGCCGACCGTCCAAACCGCTCCACTGAAGACGCCATCTCCTCCACTCTTCACCTGAGCTTTGCACATCTGGAGGAGAAGAACACTCATGTGCGGATGCTGTTCCTGGACTTCAGTTCAGTGTTCAATACTATCATTCCACAGCATCTGGTGAATAAATTGGGTCCTCTGGGCTTCAGCACCCCCCCATGCAACTGGCTCATAGACTTCCTCACTGAAAGACCACAGTCAGTGCGGGTCGGACAGAACACCTTCAGTGTCATCACCCTCTGCACATGCTCCCCTCAGGGTTGTGTCCTGAGCCCTCTGCTGTTCATGCTGATGACACACGACTGTGTCCCCAAGGCTACCAGCAACCACATTGTGAAGCTTGCGGATGACACAACAGTGGTGGGCCTCATTAGGGACAATAACAACCTGGCTTATAGAGAGGAGGTGGAGCAGCTGGTGGGCTGGTGCAGAGAAAACAATCTGATCCTGAAAGTGGACAAAACCAAAGAGATCATTTTTGACTTCAGGAAAAAAAAAAACCCAGCCACGCTCCACTTCTCATCAACAACATGGCCGTGGAGGTGGTCAGTAGCACCAAGTTCCTGGGGGTGCACATCACAGACAACTTCACCTGGTCTGTGAGCACTGCATCACTGATCAGGAAGGTACAGCAACATCTGCACTTTGCGTAGGATGAGGAGAGCCCACCTGCCCCCGCCCATCCTCACTACATTCTACAGAAGCAAGATAGAGAGTGTTTTAACCAGCTGCATCTCTGTGTGGTGTGAAGGCTGAAGTGCCTCTGACTGGAAGAATGTGAGGAGAGTGGTGAGGACAGCAGAGAAAATCATTGGGACTTCTCTTCCCTCCATTCAGGACATTGCACGTTGCATGTCTCGAGCCAGAAACATCATCAGTGACCCCTCACACCCTCATTATGGACTGTTCTCACGTCTGGCCTCTGGAAAGAGGTTCTGCAGCATTAGGTGCAGGACCACCAGGTTCTGTAACAGCTTTTTCCCCCAGGTCACTAGACTCCTGAACTCCAAACCCAAACTCTAAACTTCTCTTTATACTTGAACATTCCTAATTCCACAGGTCACTTTATAGTATTGCACTTTATAATATTTTTGCTGCTGCATAATTTAATTTAGTAGACTTCATATTTAATTCTGTGCTGATACACACATACACAAAAGGTTATATCAAAACCCCAAATCCTAAAGCAAGATTCCCGCTGGCACTCATCACACTTGTCATTAACAAACATAATCCATCAGTGATGAAGAGAAAATTACTAGCAATCATCACAGTGAAGAATGTATTTGTCATCTTTATCATCAGAAGTCATCTTTTCTAGAAATCCCTTCAGAAATCCCTCCATTTGCCGAAATCCAACCACAGTGAAGAGACAGCGGGAAGCCAGAGTGTAAACAATGAGCATGTGCTTATGAACAATAAAAATTGACTACACATATGCCGCTTTTCCACTACAAACGCGGCTGAGCCGTGCCGTGCCGAGTCGAGCTGAGTCGGGCTGAGCGGGGCTGTTGGAGTTGCATTTCGACTACAACCGCGCTGAACCGTGCTGGCTGGAAGTGGGTGGACACATTGGGTGGAGTTAGCGAAAGTGGGTGGACGTCAGGTGATGTCGTTAAGCAGCGCAAACAGTGACATCAGTGACAGTGGCGGAACAAGTCAGAGCCGGGCCGGGGGCGGGGCAAATGACCGGGCCCTTTATTAAAGCTTATCATAACATCATTTTAGGCTACAAAATGTCCGCAACTGCGGTGTTTACCAATTTCAACACTACCGGGTGCAACTATGTTATTTAGTACATCAAGTCCTTCAAACGAACATGTAACTCAGAAACAAAAAACATTAGGATACTGTACATGGCTCATAATAAAACATCAATAGCCTATACTGCGCACATTATTTGAAGGGCATACGAATGAGCGCTCAGAGGTTGCAACGGTGACAGGAAGAGTCAGAAATAAAAGGAGTGCGGTGCAAACCTCACTGAATGCACTGTGTTTACCAATTTCAACACTACGGGGTGCAACTATGTTATTTTGTACATTAAGTCCTTCAAACGAACATGTAACTCAGAAACAAAAAAACATTAGGTGACATACTGTACATGGCTCATAATAAAACATCAATAGCCTACTGCGCGCATTATTTGAAGGGCATACGACGAGCCTTGCGCTCCGCGAACTCGTCCACGATGCTCTGTATGTCACTGATTCAGTGAGCTTTTAAGCGGTAGTCTCACGACCTGGAGAGTAAACAATAAACATGGAGGACATGGAGTCGTTAGTGTTGCTGGTCTTGGTGCTGTGGCTTGTTGTCACCGACAACGCCAACAGATACTGGCAAGAGCGTATAGATGAGGCGAGGCGCAAAAGGCTTCAGAAATTCTCGTAATTATTCTCCTTCCGGGTTTGCGGTGTTTACAGATCCCAGCGCGCTCGCGGGGCGTGTGTGGGCATGTGAGGACACTCCTCCTCACCAATCAGTGCACAGGGGAGTGTCTGCTCACGCCCCCAACCTCACTCGGCACGGCTTGGCTCGCTTCAGCCCCACTCCAAAACGGTGCGAGTTTTAGGGGCTAAGCAGGGCTGAAACGAGCTGAGTCGTGCTGGTTTTTGGTAGTCGAAACGCGAGCCATGTCGGGCTGAAGCGAGCTGAAGCGAGCTGAAGTGAGCTGAAAAAGGGTAGTGGAAAAGGGCCAATAATCACCAAATGAGTGCCAAGCTTTTGACCAATCACAGTGCATCTTATTCGGCCTGGAGTGGTGGTGTGATTATCTTTGCGTGAACCAAACAATGGTCCAGTCTAAGCTGATGAAGTTTTTTGGGCAGTCTTCTTCAAGCACTGAAGGTGATTTAAGGGCCGAAAGAGCCATGGTCGAAGCACACTCAGAGCCCCGACTGTCCCCGAGCACATTGGACAGGGTCAGTAATACAGGGGTCAGTAAAAAGCGCCAAAGTGAAAATGCTGTCAGCCGGCAAGTGACTGAAGGCAGCTACATTTTGGGAGGCATAGTGTGTTGAGTCCCCTTGGTGAACGTATAATGTAAAACGCTGTCATTCTGTGTTCAGTTTGTAAATTAACGCGAAATTCGGATTCCTTCATAGTTGTTTGTTCCTAGACTCTTCTCCACTCTGTTCAATTGTAAATGAAGTTTTGTGTTGAAGTAAAGGGGTAAAGGGAATCTTAAAAGCTATTTTGAACAATTCCATACTAAAATAAACTTAAATAAGCTCAAACTAAAGAGGTTGATTTTATCTTGATGGTGCACAGGGCGCCCAAAATCAAGAACTTTCTTATAAGAGGCTGGAGTGGAGCTTAAATTTTATATGTAATGGAAAAGCCTAGCTGTATCTGTACAAATGTTTGAATTGTGTCAGTGTGGTTGGTATAAACCTGTATTACATCCACTTTGATAAGTCAGTAACAAAGAAAAATTACAGACTAAGTGAAGACAAAAAAAGAAAAAGTGAAGAATACTGCTTTGACTTGATTTTTCAAGGAAAAAAGTGGAGAACATTTTTCAGAACCCATGGGGAATGCTGATAAAGCCACCCAGTTATCCTCACTGAGATGAAATAAAATTGAAATCAAATTAATTGGGGAAATGAAATTAATTTAAAATGGGTACCCAACAGGTTATCAGTCAGAATGTGCAGGCCTGTATTGACACTTCTGGGCGTAGTCACCTGAAGTGCCTGTTTCATGCAATATCTCACTCGTGTCTCCCTTTCTTCTCCCTCATGTTGTTCTCTCCCTCACGCACACCTTCCTGTTTCTTGCTGACCTCTCACCCCAACTGCTGACTCGATCCACGTTCAAGGTAAGTAAATTAATTTAACTTATTTATTATTAAATGTCAAGGATGTTACCACATTATGAAAGACATGAAATTAAAATTTTAATAACAATAAATAAATGAACTGATAAAATTTCCATTGGGCTACAACTCTGTAATAATGTGAGAATGACAGTAAGATTGGGGGAATGTGGTAAAGGTGTTTCCATACTTAGAGGACACTTTGCATTGGCAGCACATGCTTCAGTGCTCTGGGAGTGTTTATAGCGCTGTGACTTTAACACTTCATGACTGAGAGCTGCTGCTACAGCAACTTCACCCACAGCTACCATGACTTTGATCCCCGTCTTCATCTGGACACTGATCCTCTGGACTCAAGGTCAGACACTGCTTCATATTTTATCTCTACAATAATGTGTTCATACAAATACAATTACTGTTTCTATTATAATATTTCATTTCATATTGTGATATTATATTAGGGCGGCACGGTGGTGTAGTGGTTAGCGCTGTCGCCTCACAGCAAGAAGGTCCTGGGTTCGAGCCCCGGGGCCGGCGAGGGCCTTTCTGTGCGGAGTTTGCATGTTCTCCCCGTGTCCGCGTGGGTTTTCTCCGGGTGCTCCGGTTTCCCCCACAGTCCAAAGACATGCAGGTTAGGTTAACTGGTGACTCTAAATTGACCGTAGGTGTGAATGGTTGTCTGTGTCTATGTGTCAGCCCTGTGATGACCTGGCAACTTGTCCAGGGTGTACCCTGCCTTTCGCCCGTAGTCAGCTGGGATAGGCTCCAGCTTGCCTGCGACCCTGTAGAACAGGATAAAGCGGCTAGAGATAATGAGATGAGATATTATATTATTTTTTCAGAATGCAGAGGTCAAGCCACAGTAACTCAGACTCATGCAGTGAAATCTGCTCTTCCAGGAGAAACAGTCACCATCAACTGTAGAACTAATCCCCAGGTGCACCAAGGTTGGGGTAATCAACCCTTACACTGGTATCAGCAGAAACCTGGAGAAGCTCCTAAACTCCTGATTAAACTTGTGAATCAGCGACAGTCAGGTTTTCCAGCTCGTTTCAGTGGCAGTGGATCTGGATCTGATTTCACTCTGACCATCAGTGGAGTCCAGACTGAAGATGCAGGAGATTATTACTGTCAGAGCTGGCATGATATCTCTGGCTACTGGTTCACACAGTGTTATAGAGTCGTACAAAAACCTCCCTCAGTCAGATTGTAGAGAGACTGCACTGCTGCAGCTGGGAGAGACTGCAGGTGCTGAGTTGGAGGATGTGATACAACACAATGACCCTCTGTGGAGGAGAGGAACCACACCACACTAACTCACAACTCACATTAGAAATCTCTCAATAATCATCACACCACACTGCACACAGTCCATCACATCCACTACTGTAAGATCAATAGTTTCCCAGTTCTCTCACTCGTGGTGTTACTCGCTCATTAAAAGACACAGATACGTCAAGGTTAAATCCAGTGATTAATGTCTGTGAAATTTCTTGCTTTTTGAGGTGTCATGTGTTTGATCAGTGTTCATGGTGTCCTGACATTGACTAACTCACAGGTTCCTAACCCTGGTTTACCCCTTGTCCACCCCAGGACCCCCTGTCCTGCACACTTCAGCACTTTCCCTGCTCCCAACACACCTCATTTATCTCTTCAGCTAATTAACAGTGCTTGCTGAGTTGAGTGAGTGTGTTAGTGCAGGTAAAATAGTAAAATGTGCAGGACAGGGGACACTCTAGGACCAGAGAAAGGAAACTGTGGACAAATGAATTAACTCTAGCTACAGACTGATCTTTAACTTGTAGCATGCCTTTTGGTGTGGGAAATTCACTCCAGAAATATTACTTAAGATTTTTTTGTAATTGAATATATTTGAATTCAGTATATCTAGCATCCAGGGGTACAGTCATGACATATGTCTAACCTGCCATATGTCAGCAGATCATCAGCTTCCTGACAGACAGGAAACAGAAAGGAAGTGTGGAGGAACTCACTTCCGGCACGCAGTCATTCAGCACTGGTGCTCCTGAGGGATGTGAAGTCTTCCTGCTGCTCTTCTCCCTTTCCACCAATGACTCTACCTCCATGGACCCAACTGTAAAACTCCTGAAATTTGCAAATGACACTACAATCACATGACTCATGTGTCATCGATGAGTCTGCATATAGGCATTTAGCTTATCGAGAATGATGTGCAACATGCCAAGAGCAGCCTGGGGAGCAGTTGGTGGTTAGCTGCCTTGCTCAAGGGCACTTCAGCTATTCCTGATGGTCCAGGGAATAGAACCAACAACCTTTTGGTCCCAAATCTAAACATCGCTAAACATTTGCTAAGTGTTAGGTCACAGCTTCTCCCAATTGGTGCTCTGGTGCAGTCAGAATAATGTGGAGCTAAACATGCTGAAGACGGTGGAGATAACAGTGAACATCAGGAGACACCCCTGTGCCATGCTCCCCCTCACAATTTCCAGCAGTACTGTGTCAACCTTTAAGACATTTCAGTTCCTGGGAACTACCATTTCACAAGACTTGAAGTGGGAATACATAATCAACTCCATCCTTAAAAAAAGCCCAGCAGAGGATGTACTTCTGGCAGCACCTCAGAAAGTACGGTATGTCACAGGAGCTGCTGACACAGTTGTACACCGCTGTCACTGAATCCGTCCTGTGCACATCCATTACAGTCTGGCTCAGAGCAGCCTCAAAACAGGACAGGAACAGACTGCAGTGAACAGTAAGGTTAGGAGAAAGGATCATCGGTGCTCCCCCGCCCATTCTCCAGGATTTGTACATTTCATGAACCAGGAAGTATGCTGAGAAATTCATGTAGGACACCTCACACCCCGGTCACAACCTGTTCGAGCTCCTCCTCTCCAGCAGGCGCTATAGAGAATTAAGAACCAGAACCACCACACATAAGAGCAGCTTTTTCCCTGTGCCATCAACCTCATAAATACAGTGGTGCTTGAAAGTTTGTGAACCCTTTAGAATTTTCTATATTTCTGCATAAATATGACCAAAAACATCATCAGATTTTCACACAAGTCCTAAAAGTAGATAAAGAGAACCCAGTTAAACAAATGAGACAAAAATATTATACTTGGTCATTTATTTATTGAGGAAAATGATCCAATATTACATATCAGTGAGTGGCAAAAATATGTGAACCTCTAGGATTAGCAGTTAATTTGAAGGTGAAATTAGAGTCAGGTGTTTTCAATCTATGGGATGACAACCAGGGGTGAGTGGGCACCCTGTTTTATTTAAAGAAGAGGGATCTATCAAAGTCTGATCTTCTCAACAAATGCTTGTGAAAGTGTATCATGGTATGAACAAAGGAGATTTCTGAGAACCTCAGAAAAAGCATTGTTGATGCTCATCAGGCTGGAAAAGGTTATAAAACCATCTCTAAAGAGTTCGGACTCCACCAATCCACAGTCAGACAGATTGTGTTCTGTGGCAGCGGGGGCGTGGTCAAGCGCCGGTCTGTGACAGGAGGGTGGAGTCAGGGAAGGTAAATGGCAGAATCACTTCACCTGAGAGCAATTAACCTGTGTTTGTGTGTCTTCCCAGTGACCGCGCCCTATATGAGGAGGGAGAGTGAGAGCGGAGGTAGCTCATCTCCAGACCAGACGCCAGTTGTGTGTGGGTGTGTGTCGGAGTGGGAAGTTGTTCACTGAAAAGTGTAGCAATAAAAGCCACATTTACAAACCTCATCTCTGTCCTGCCATCCTCTGTGCTCCACCCCTTCATTAGAACTGTTACAGTGGTGCCGAAACCCGGGACCTGGAGCACAGCAGCCTCTCAGCCCCATGGAGTCCTCCCCATTCCCTGAACTGATCCACGCCCTCACCACGGCCTAGCAAAGCCAGCACCAGGTGCTACTCACCCTCCGAAAGGAGCAAGAAGAGCGGTTCAAGGCCCTGGTGTTGGCCCAACAAGAAGATCGCCAGGCGTTCCGGCACCTCCTCACGTCGGTGGGGCCCACCAGCGCTCCTACCGCGGGCCCGTCTCCCCTCACCATCACCAAGATGGGCCTGCAGGACGACCCCGAGGCGTTCATCACGCTCGTTGAGCAGGTCGCCGAAGCCTCGGGGTGGCCGATGGAGCAGCGCGCGGCGCGCCTCCTCCCCCTGCTCACGGGAGAAGCACAGCTGGCTGCGCTACAGCTCCCCGCTGACCGCCGGCTGGCCTACGCAGACCTCCGCTGGGCCGTCCTCCAGCGTGTAGGGCGCACCCCAGAACAGCAGCGCCAGCGCTTCCGCGCGCTGCGCTTGGAGGAAGTCGGCCGGCCGTTCGCGTTTGGCCAGCAGCTCCGGGACACCTGCTGGCGGTGGCTGAGGGCCAACAACCGCGACGCCGAAGGAATCCTCGACCAGGTGGCGCTGGAACAGTTCGTCGCTCGCTTGCCAGCAGGAACTGCAGAGTGGGTCCGGTGCCACCGCCCAGCGTCGCTGGATCGAGCAGTCGAGCTGGCGGAGGACCATTTGGCGGCTGTCCCGGTGGCAGGACAGCAGATGGCATCTTCTCTTCTCTCCTCTTCTCTCTCTCTCTCCCCCTCCTCCTGTGTCCCGTCCTCGCCCCATTCCCCCTCCGCGGCGGCGGTTAATCCTCGCCTTACCCACTCTCTAATTTCAGGGACTGATTGGCCGGGATTTCGGGGTTTAATGACACGCCTAGTCGAGAGTGGGTCCTGCCATTTGACAGGGGGAGGTCCCGGTGTCGCTTTGGCGGGAGCAGCTGTCACAGAGCCGTCTACGTCATCTCCGCGTCAGAGTGAGGAGCCGCCGGCTCCTCCTCTCTCTATTGGGGAATCCCTCGTGGATTTCCCATTAGAGCAGTCGCGAGACGAGACTCTGCAGCATGCGTTTGACCAAGTGAGAGTAATCGATGTTCAAACGCTCCAGCCGAACGCCACCCCGTCCTTCCCCTACTTCGCGATTATGAAGGATAGATTATACCGAGTGACGCAGGACACTCAAACTAAAGAGTGCGTCACGCAGCTTTTAATTCCAAAGAGCCGCCGGGAATTGGTGTTCCAGGCGGCTCACTTTAATCCCATGGCTGGACACTTGGGGCAGGATAAAACACTAGCCCGAATAATGGCCCGTTTCTATTGGCCGGGGATTCGCGGCGATGTCCGTAGGTGGTGTACGGCATGCCGTGAATGCCAGTTAGTAAACCCAGCGGCCATTCCAAAAGCGCCTTTGCGCCCTCTACCGTTAATCGAGACCCCATTTGAGAGAATTGGGATGGATCTCGTCGGGCCATTAGATTGGTCAGCACGAGGGTACCGCTTTATATTAGTTCTGGTGGACAATGCAACGTGATACCCGGAAGCAGTGCCTCTGCGCAATATCTCAGCACGCAGTATTGCCGAGGCACTCTTCCACGTCATCTCCTGAGTTGGAATCCCAAAAGAGATTCTGACTGATCAAGGCACTACGTTTATGTCACGAACACTGCGCGAACTGTATGGGTTATTGGGGATTAAGCTGATCCGCACCAGCGTGTATCACCCACAAACGGACGGTTTAGTGGAACGATTCAACCGCACCCTCAAAAATATTATTAAGAAATTCGTAAGTGAGGACGCATGTAACTGGGATAAGTGGCTCGAACCCTTGCTGTTCTCAGTGCGAGAGGTCCCCCAAGCCTCCACGGGGTTCTCCCCATTCGAATTATTATATGGGCGTAAGCCGCGCGGCATCCTGAACGTGCTGTGGGAAAATTGGGAGGAGGGACCTTCACAAAGTAAGAACGAAATTCAGTACGTTATGGACCTGCGTGCAAAACTCCACACGCTCACCCACCTAACTCAGGAGAATTTGCGGCAGGCCCAGGAACGGCAAGCCCGCCTGTACAACAAGGGTACGCACCTTAGAGAGTTCACACCGGGAGATAAGGTACTCGTACTGTTGCCCACGTCGAGCTCCAAATTGATCGCCAAGTGGCAAGGACCCTTTGAGGTCACACGGCGAGTCGGGGACGTCGACTATGAGGTGAGGCGAATGGACAGGGGTGGGGCGCTACAGATTTACCACCTCAATCTGCTTAAACTCTGGAATGAGGAGGTCCCCGTGGCGTTGGTGTCGGTGGTTCCGGAGAAGGCGGAGCTGGGGCCGGAGGTTCAAAAAGGAACATTGGCATCACGTACCTCTCCGGTCCCCTGTGGAGACCACCTCTCCCCTACCCAACTCACGGAGGTCGCCCAGTTGCAGGCCGAGTTTTTGGATGTGTTCTCGCCCCTGCCCGGTCACACTAACCTCATAGAGCACCACATCGAGATGCCCCCAGGGGTGGTAGTGCGTAGCCGCCCTTACAGGCTACCCGAACACAAAAAAAAGGTGGTTCGGGAAGAACTTCAGACCATGCTCGAAATGGGCATCGTCAAGGAGTCCCACAGTGACTGGAGCAGCCCAGTGGTCTTGGTACCCAAGGCCGACGGGTCGGTCCGGTTTTGTGTGGACTATAGGAAAGTCAACGCGGTGTCTAAATTTGACGCGTACCCAATGCCTCGTATTGACGAGCTGCTCGATCGACTAGGCACGGCTCGCTTTTATTCAACACTGGATTTGACGAAGGGATATTGGCAGATCCCCTTGACTCCACTATCCCGAGAAAAAACGGCCTTTTCCACACCGTTTGGGTTACACCAATTCGTCACACTTCTGTTTGGGCTGTTTGGGGCGCCCGCTACGTTTCAGTGGCTGATGGATCGGGTCCTCCGCCCCCACGCCACCTATGCGGCCGCCTATCTGGACGACATCATCATATATAGTAATGACTGGCCGAGGCACTTGGAACACCTAAGGGCTGTCCTTAGGTCGCTGAGGCGGGCGGGTCTCACAGCCAACCCAAAGAAGTGTGCGATTGGGCGGGTGGAAGTACGGTATCTGGGCTTCCACTTGGGCAACGGGCAGGTGCGTCCCCAAATTAATAAGACCGCAGCGATTGCGGCCTGCCTGAGGCCCAAGACCAAAAAGGGGGTGAGACAGTTCCTGGGGCTGGCTGGCTATTATCGTAGGTTTATAACTAATTATTCGGACGTCACCAGCCAGCTGACTGACCTCACTAAAAAGGGAGCGCCAGATCCGGTCCAGTGGACGGAGCAGTGTCAGCGGGCTTTCTCTGAGGTAAAGGCTGCACTGTGTGGGGGGCCACTTTTACACTCCCCTGACTTCTCTCTCCCTTTTATGTTACAGACGGATGCGTCAGACAGAGGGCTGGGGGCCGTTTTGTCCCAGCAGGTGGAGGGGGAGGACCGCCCGGTCCTTTACATCAGTCGGAAGCTGACAGTGCATGAGGGGAGCTACAGCACGTTTGAGAAGGAGTGCCTGGCGATCAAGTGGGCGGTCCTCGCCCTCCGTTACTACCTGCTGGGGCGCCCTTTCACCCTCTGTTCGGACCACGCACCCCTCCAGTGGCTCCACCGCATGAAGGATGCCAATGCGCGGATCACCCGTTGGTATCTGGCACTCCAACCCTTCAACTTCAAGGTGGTCCACAGGCCGGGGGCGCAGATGGTCGGTGCGGACTTCCTCTCCCGTCAAGGGGGGGGGAGTCGGCTGCAGGCCGGACGGGCGCCCGGCCTGAGTCGGGCGGTGGGGGTATGTGGCAGCGGGGGCGTGGTCAAGCGCCGGTCTGTGACAGGAGGGCGGAGTCAGGGAAGGTAAGTGGCAGAATCACTTCACCTGAGAGCAATTAACCTGTGTTTGTGTGTCTTCCCAGTGACCGCGCCCTATATGAGGAGGGAGAGTGAGAGCAGAGGTAGCTCATCTCCAGACCAGACGCCGGTTGTGTGTGGGTGTGTGTCGGAGTTGGAAGTTGTTCACTGAAAAGTGTAGCAATAAAAGCCACATTTACAAACCTCATCTCTGTCCTGCCGTCCTCTGTGCTCCACCCCTTCGTTAGAATGGTTACATGTACAAATGGAGGAAATTCAAGACCATTGTTACCCTCTCCAGGAGTGGTTGACCAACAAAGATCACTCCAAGAGCAAGGCGTGTAATACTCAGCGAGGTCACAAAGGACCCCAGGGCAACTTCTAAGCAACTGAAGGCCTCTCTCACATTGGCTAGTGTTAATGTTCATGAGTCCACCATCAGGAGAACACTGAACAACAGTGGTGTGCATGGCAGGGTTGCAAGGAGAAAGCCACTGCTCTCCAAAAAGAACATTGCTGCTTGTCTGCAGTTTGCTAAAGATCACATGGACAAGCCAGAAGGCTATTGGAAAAATGTTTTGTGGATGGATGAGACCAAAATAGAACTTTTTGTTTTAAATGAGAAGCTTTATGTTTGAAGAAAAGAAAACACCACATTCCAGCATAAGAACCTTATCCCATCTGTGAAACATGGTGGTGGTAGTATCATGGTTTGGGCCTGTTTTGCTGCATCTGGGTCAGGACAGCTTGCCATCATTGATGGAACAATGAATTCTGAATTATACCAGCGAATTCTAAAGGAAAATGTCAGGACATCTGTCCATGAACTGAATCTCAAGAGAAGGTGGGTCATGCAGCAAGACAACGACCCTAAGCACACAAGTCGGTCTACCAAAGAATGGTTAAAGAAGAATAAAGTTAATGTTTTGGAATGGCCAAGTCAAAGTCCTGACCTTAATCCAATCGAAATGTTGTGGAAGGACCTGAAGCGAGCAGTTTATGTGAGGAAACCCACCAACATCCCAGAGTTGAAGCTGTTCTGTACAGAGGAATGGGCTAAAATTCCTCCAAGCCGGTGTGCAGGACTGATCAACAGTTACCGCAAATGTTTAGTTGCAGTTATTGCTGCACAAGGGGGTCACACCAGATACTGAAAGCAAAGGTTCATATACTTTTGCCACTCACAGATATGTAATCTCATCTCATTATCTCTAGCCGCTTTATCCTTCTACAGGGTCGCAGGCAAGCTGGAGCCTATCCCAGCTGACTATGGGCGAAAGGCGGGGTACACCCTGGACAAGTCGCCAGGTCATCACAGGGCTGACACATAGACACAGACAACCATTCACACTCACATTCACACCTACGGTCAATTTAGAGTCACCAGTTAACCTAACCTGCATGTCTTTGGACTGTGGGGGAAACCGGAGCACCCGGAGGAAACCCACGCGGACACGGGGAGAACATGCAAACTCCACACAGAAAGGCCCTCGCTGGCCCCGGGGCTCGAACCCAGGACCTTCTTGCTGTGAGGCGACAGCGCTAACCACTACACCACCGTGCCGCCCCTGGATCCATAATATATTGTAGATATTGTTTTACTTGTGGTTATATTTACAGAACACATCTGTCTGATTAAAGATTTCTTCATTGGTTAGTTTTCTTTGTCACTCTGGTGTTTAAACTCAGTGATGTTTCAGTAAAACTGTCTGACTCTGGAGCACAGTGTACTGTACACACTGCAGGAGACTGGAAGAGAAATAACACCAAATGATGGATTAGTGATGAGATTTATCTCTACAGTCAGAAAAAAACAAGCCTATTTAAGGCCTATTTAAGCAGCTAGAAATAAAACCTTCACTAAACCTTTTCCTCAATGCCCAATGTCACTCATCAAATAAATCAGATTATCTGAATGTGTTCTTAATACACAGTTAAATTAACCCTTGAATGGACTTTAACTCTGAAAGTAATTTAAAGCCTTTTGCAAATATAAACTCAATATTACCTGTGGATGAAATAATCCATGAAATATGCAAAATGCAACAGATAATTTAAACTATGAACTTAAAAATAGATTTACATATATTCAAATATAAAGGGTCATAAAGTCAAATTAAAAGCTTTTGCATTCTTTCAAGTCTTTTTCAATTTAAATAAAAAAAAACCCTCAAACATTGTTTCAGTTCATGACCATGTATTCAGCAACACACTTTCAATATCAACACACAAAATGTTATATCAAAACCTCAAATCCTAAACCTCTATTCCCGCTGGCGCTCATCACACTCATCATTAACAAACATAATCCATCAGTGATGAAGAGAAAATTACTAGCAGTCATCACAGTGAAGAATGTATTTGTCATCTTTATCATTACCATAAGTCATCTTTTCTAGAAATCCCTCTGTTTGCCAAAATCCAACCACAGTGAAAAGACGGCGGGAAGCCAGTGTGTAAACAATTAACATGTGTTTGTGATCAATAAGGGACCAATACAGGGACGGAGCATAAAAGGAGAGAGAGAGCAGAGAAAAGGAGCTCTCTCCCCAACCACAATGCATGTGAGTGAGTGAGTGAGTGAGTGAGTGAGTGAGGAGAGAGAGAGAGTGAGTGAGTGAGATTGAGTGAATGAATGAATGAATGACAAAAGGAAGCTGAAAAACTCAATAAAGTTTTTGGATAAACATCAACTCTCACCTGCTGTGCTCCACCCACATCAGGAAGTGTTACAGTGGTGCCGAAACCCGGGAGCACAGAAGAGAACCACCCCATGGAGTCCCTGCCATTTGAAGAGCTCATCCTTGCCCTCGCTACCGCCCAGCAGAACCAGCATCAAGTGCTGATTGCCCTCCAAAAGGAGCAGGAGCAACGCTTCGAAGCCTTGATGCTGGCCCAGCAGGAAGATCGCCAGGCGTTCCGGCACTGGCTCGCATCAGCAGGGGCGTCGACCACTGCTGCCACCACCCTCACAAAGATGGGACTGCAGGACGATCCGGAAGCATTCCTCGCTCTTTTCGAGCAAGCAGCCGAGGCGTGGGGATGGCCGCTGGAGCAGCGCGTGGCGCGCCTTCTCCCACTCCTGACTTGCGAGGCAGAGCTCACAGCGCAGCAGCTCCCTGCTGACAACCGGCTGATCTACGTTGACCTAACAAAAGCCATCCTGCAGCGGCTCGGCCGCTCCCGGAGCAACATTGCCAGCGCTTCCGGACGCTGGCATTGGAGGAAGTTGGCTGGCTGTTTGCATTTGGCCAGCAACTCCGGGACACCTGCTGGCGGTGGCGGAGGGCGGAAAACCGCGACGCTGACGAGATCATCGATCTGGTGGCACTGGAGCAGTTTGTCTTTCGACTTCCAGAAGGAATGGTGGAATGGGTCCAGTGTCATCACCCGGCATCGCTGGAGCGAGCCATCGAGCTGGCGGTGGACCATCTGCAGGCGGCTTCGACGGCAGGCAGATGAGGCTTCTCCCCTCGTTTCTCTTCTCTCTATCTCTCTTTTCTCCCCTGTCTCTCGCCCCCCTCCCCACCCCAATCCCCTGCCACGGAAGTGGCAGCTGGATCCTTCCCAGCCAGCCTGTCGCACCCGTGGTGTCCTCCCCTCTCCCTCTCCTGTGTCTGTGTTGTCTCCCCCTCAGGTGAGTGACACCCATAACACCAGTGCAGAGGGAAATCCTGGGCTGGTGTGCTGGCATGGCAGGGAATCAGAGCATCTCCAAGGTCAGAGCTCCACAAGGGAGGTGGGTGCTGTAATCCGGATCCCCAACGCACCAGAAACTGCCCCCGATTGGGCCGGAACTTATCGCATACTGGTGAGTATCCAAGGGGTTACATATCACGCTTTGGTGGATTCTGGTTGCAATCAGACCTCAATTCACCAATGCCTGGTGCAAGGTGAGGCATTGGGGGGAGCACAAGTGGTGAAAGTGTTGTGTGTGCACATGGGGATGTTCACCATTACCCTCTAGTGTCTGTCCAAATTCTATTGTGGGGCCAAATGCATAGAATAAAGGTGGCGGTTAAAGGCGGCCCCGTCTCACCCACTCATTGATTTTGCGTACTGATTGGCCGGGATTTAAAAACCTAATGGAATATTTAACATGCAGTGGGTCCTGCACTAGTAGGTCATGGGAAGGTCCTGGTGTGGCGTTGACTGGAGAAGCTGTCTCAGAGCCATCTACATCAACACTGCGACAGAGTGAGGAGCAGCCCACTCCTCCTCCCTCTCTCGGGGATTCCCTTGGGGATTTCCCATTAGAGCAGTCACGAGATGAGACTCTGCAGCATGTGTTTGACCAAGTGAGAGTAATCGATGGTCAAACTCTTCAGCCACACGCAGCACCGACCTTCCCCTATTTTGCCATTATTAAAGGTAAATTGTACCGAGTGATGCAGGACACTCAAACCAAGGAACAAATAACCCAGTTGTTAATCCCAAAGAGCCATAGGGAATTCATGTTCCATGCGGCTCTCTTTAATCCCATGGCTGGACACTTGGGGCAAGATAAAACACTAGCCCGAATAATGGCCTGATTCTATTGGCCAGGGATTCATGGGGATGTCCATTGGTGGTATGCAGCATGCTGTGAATGCCAATTAGTAAATCCCGCGGCCACTCCAAAAGCGCCTTCTTCCTCTAATTGAGACCCCGTTTGAGCAAATTGGGATGGATCTCGTTGGGCCATTAGATCGGTCAGCATGGGGATATAACTTTATTTTAGTTCTAGTGGACTATGCAATGCGATATCTGGAACCAGTGCCTCTCTGCAATATCTCAGCACGCAGTATTGTGGAAGCGCTCTTCCGCTTTATTTCCCGGGTCGGGATTCTGAAAAAAATCCTGACAGACCAAGGCACTTCGTTTATGTCACGCACACTGCCCGAGCTGTATGGGTTACTGGGGATTAAGTCTATCCACACCAGTGTTTATCACCCACAAACGGATGGCTTAGTAGAGCGATTTAACCAGACACTCAAAAACATAATCCATAAATTCATAAGTGAAGATGCACATAATTGGGATAAGTGGCTCGAGCCCCTGTTGTTTGCAGTATGAGAGGTCCCACAAGCCTCCACGGGGTTTTCTCCCTTCGAACTGTTATATGGGCATAAGCCGCGTGGCATTCTGGATGTGCTGTGGGAAAATTGGGAGGAGGGACCTTCACCGAGTAAAAATGAAATCCAGTACGTTCTTGACCTGCACGCAAAACTCCACACCCTCATGCACCTAACCCAGGAGAATTTACGGCAGGCACAAGAATGTCAAAGCCAGCTGTATGACAGGGGCACGCGCCATAGATAGTTCACGCCAAGAGACAAAGTGCTCGTATTATTGCCCACATCGAGTTCTAAATTAGTCAGCAAGTGGCAAGGGCCCTTTGAGGTCACACGGCGAGTCGGGGACGTCGACTATGAGGTGAAGTGAATGGATAGGGGTGGGGCATGGCAAATCTACCACCTCAACCTTTTAAAATGCTGGAATGAGGGGGTCCCCATGGCATTGGCGTTGGTAGTCCCAGAGAAGGTGGAGCTGGGGCCGGAGGTAAAAAAGATAACATCTCGGACCACTCCGGTTCCTTGTGGAGACCACCTCTCACTGGCCCAACTCACGGAAGTAGCAAAGTTGCAGAAGGAATTTTCCGACGTGTTCTCGCCCCTTCCTGGTCATACCCACCTCATAGAACACCACATCGAAATGACCCCAGGGGTGGTAGTGCGTAGCCGCCCTTACCACTTGCCGGAACACAAGAAAAAGGTGGTTCGGGACGAACTCAAGGCCATGCTCAAAATGGGCATAGTCGAGGAGTCCCACAGTGACTGGAGCAGCCCAGTGGTCCTGGTTCCCAAGACCGACGGGTCAGTCCGGTTCTATGTGGACTATAAAAAGGTCAATGCGGTGTCTAAATTTGACGCATACCCAATTCCTCGCATTGATGAGTTGCTTGATTGGTTAGGTGCTGCTCGCTTTTATTCGACACTGGATCTAACAAAGGGATATTGGCAGATCCCCTTGACTCCTCTATCCCAAGAGAAAATGGCCTTTTCCACACTGTTTGGATTACACCAATTTGTGATGCTCCCTTTTGGGTTGTTTGGGGCGCCCGCTACGTTGCAGCGGCTTATGGACAGGGTCCTCCGCCCTCACGCTGCCTATGCGGCCGCCTATCTAGATGACATTGTAATCTATAGTAATAATTGGCCACGGCACTTGGAACACCTGAGGGCTGTCCTAAAGTTGCTGAGGCGAGCGGGCCTCACAGCTAACCCAAAAAAGTGTGCGATTGGGCAGGTGGAAGTACGGTATCTGGGGTTCCACTTAGGCCATGGGCAGGTGCGTCCCCAAATTAACAAGACTGCAGTAATTGCGGCCTGCCCGAGGCCCAAGACCAAAAAGGAGGTGAGACGGTTCTTGGGGCTGGCTGGCTATTATCGTAGGTTTCTACCTAATTATTCGGACGTCACCAGCCCGCTAACTGATCTCACTAAAAAGGGGGCTCCAGATCCGGTCCAGTGGACGGAGCAGTGCCAACAGACCTTCTCTGAGGTAAAAGCTGCACTGTGTGGGGGGCCACTTTTACACTCTCCTGACTTCTCTCTCCCATTTATTTTGCAGACTGATGCATCGGACAGAGGGCTGGGGGCCATTTTGTCCTAGAAAGTGGAGGGCGAGGAACGCCCCGTGCTGTACATCAGCTGGAAACTCTCGATGCATGAAAGCAGGTACAGCACAATCGAGAAGGGGTGTCTTACCATCAAGTGGGCAGTCCTCGCCCTCTGATACTACCTGCTGGGGCGTCCTTTCACTCTCTGTTCGGACCACGCGCCCCTTCAGTGGCTCCACCGCATGAAGGATGCCAATGCACGGATCACCCGTTGGTATCTCGCCCTCCACCCATTTAAGTTCGAGGTGATCCACAGGCCGGGGGCGCAGATGGTGGTGGCAGACTTCCTGTCCCGTCGGGGGGGGGGGGGGGGGGGGAGTCAGCTTCAGGCTGGATGGCTCCCTGGCCTGAGTTGGGCGGTGGGGGTATGTGGCAGCGGGGGCATGGCCAAGCAGCAGTCTGTGAATGGAGGGTGGGGTCAGGGAAGGAAAGTGGCTGTCATTCCACCTGCTGTCAATTAATGTGTGTGTGTGTGTTTGTGTGTGTGTCATTGTTTGTTACAGGGACAGAGCATAAAAGGAGAGAGAAAGCAGAGAAAGGGAGCTCTCTCCCCAACCACAATGCATGTGTGAGTGAGTGAGTGAGTGAGTGAGTGAGTGAGTGAGTGAGTGAGTGAATGGGTGATAAAAGGAAGCTGAAAGCTCAATAATGTTTTTGGATCAACATCAACTCTCGCCTGCCGTGCTTCTGTGCTCTACCCACATCAGGAAGTGTTACAATGACCAAATGAGCACCAAGCTTTTCACCAATCACAGAGCATCTTAATCGGCCTGGTGTCATGGTGTGATTATCTCTGCTTGAACCAAACAATGGTGCAGTCTAAGCTGATGAAGTTTTTCGGGCATCTTCTTCAAGCACTGAAGATTAATTCAGGGCCGAAAGAAACACGGTGGAGGCACACTCAGAGCCCTGACTGTCCCCGAGCACATTGGACAGTGCCAGTAATACAGGGGCCAGTAAAAAGTGCCAAAATGAAAATGCTTTCAGCCGGCAAGTGACAGAAGGGAGCAAAGATTAAAGTCCTCACTGCATTCTTTACAGAGGCTCAGTATGCAGAAGACATCGCAATCTTCAGTGATGCCCCAGAAGGTTTGCAGTCACTGCTGTCCGCATACAATGATATCTCGAGTCACATGGGTTTACAGATCAAGAAAACAAAAACAGAGACCATGTGTACAGGTGGCACAAAGCTTGCTAACGTAAGTCGTTTCAAGTATCTCAGGAGTTATGTTACCAGTGACTGTTCTATGAGGGAGGAACTTGCATGCCGTATCCGAGCAACATCATGTGCATTTGGTCATTTGCCTAAAAGGGTCTTTGGCATTCGCGACTTAATGACCACGACCAAAGTAGCTGTGTTCAACCAATGCTTACTGCCACTTTTAAACGTGAAATGGGATCACTTTGTCAGCAACGATGAGGTCCTAAAGTGGGCGGGAGCTGAGGATATCGAAACCATTCTAGTCCACAGACTTCTACGCTGGTTTGGCCATATCTATCGGATGGACAATAACAGGCCTCAAAAACAGCTCTTGTTTGGTGAACATGTTCATTGCACATCTGGAAAGTCATCCGCTGCTTCGGTACAGGGGCACATGTAAATCGGCATTGAAATGTGGGGGTGTCCTCAGCACCTGGCAGGTCTGTATCAGCAACAGGACAAAGTGGTGGAAACTAACCACAACAGTGTGCGATAGTTTGCACAGAAAGAGGACAACCGAATACGAGAAGAGGAGGTTGATTAGACAGAAGAGAAAAGATCTGTGACTTTACCCATCTGTGGGTTTCTGAGAGGCGTATATATATATATTAGACTTTATAATGAATATGAGGGTCTATAACAGATACTGAGACAGATGCATTGGTGATTTGTTTATGATGTACATGAACAATAATGTGGAGCAAAATTGTTTCATGATTCAAAGGCTTTTATTAATAATTCAAAGCAGGACATTGCAGTGATACACACACAACACATATGTAAGTGATCATGAAGAAGAAGAATTGAGTTAAACTGAGGAGTGTGTGAGCTCACATGTTAATAACACAAATGAAATGATGAAAGTGGGAGATTTGAGCAGTAAAGGCCACATGTAACACACAGTAAAGCAGTAGAAGGTGAGCTGAGTAAAGTGTGTGTGAGCTCACAGCTCTGAGCACTGCTCTGTGTTCACTCTGCCCACCACAGTAGGTTGGTTGTCTTTGGAGGCCTCACAGGTCACCACCTTGTTCCTCCACTGCTCCGGGTGGAGGCTCAGCGTGCTGCTCCAGCTGTAGAGGCCGTCCGCGTGCAGAACGGCGGTGCTGCGGCTCTCCCCCGAGCTCCAGCTGCTCCCATCAACCTTCCAGCTCAGTGTCCAGTCCGAGGGGAAGCCCTTGTCGGCCACACACATGAGTGTGACCTTCTCCTGCTGCAGCTCCACACTGGAGGGGGGCAACACCGTCACACTGGGCTGAGTGACACCTACACACACACACACACACACACACACACACACACACACACACACACAGAGTTGAGACAGGAATGGGTAGCTGTCAGTCACTCAGGCTTCGTTTCAGCTCACTGTGTGTTTCACTTCCCTTTATATCTTACAGAGCAGAACTGAGTTCAGTGGAGCATCACAAACGTTTCACACTCAATTCAAACACTTTTACATCTTAGATCTATAATCATTTATATTACAGTTATCCCTGGACAGGAAAATTGAATTAGACCAAGTATTCAGTCATTAAAAATATGAAGCTCATTTTATAACATGAATAAGCCACATTTAAAATACAGAATATTTACCACTTAAGCAAATTCAGTTTTGATTTCTACATTTAAATCCGTTTTTGGACTCACAGTCTCTAAGATATTAAATGTCATTAAAATCATTCAACAAAATGTCATCTGTAATTTACACAATGATATCTACTTTCCTTTTATATTTAAATTATGATTAACGACCAGCAGTAGAATCAAATACATTTAAGCTTTAAATTATAATAACAACCGGCAATATAATCAAAGACATTTTTCAAAGTTCTAAAATAAGGGAAATTTGAGAAACAGAAGTACGTGACACAAAAATCACATCTGATCTGAATTTGGAAGAAAAATAAATCTAATTACACATTACAACATGAATCTGAACACAGTCCATTTCAGTCATTAATCTGAACACACTCCATTTCAGTCAGTAATCTGAACACACTCCATTTCAGTCATTAATCTGAACACACTCCATTTCAGTCATTAATCTGAACACACTCCATTTCAGTAATTAGTAAACAGGTTACTTACGGCCCACAGACAGTTTGGTTCCTCCACCAAAAGTGTACCACAGTGATACAAACAGGTTTAGCGGCCGTACAAAAACCCTGCTGCTCTAAACTCACTGCTCTCTCCATCCATTTCAACCTCTTATTACAAAACAGCTACAAAACACCAACTTCTGCTCACATCAGCTGATTAATACACTAACTCTCTGACTGTTTTACTACATTTTACTGTTTTTTTTTCTTTTTATACACCAAGAGTGTCAATCTAAACTGAGGATGCAATTAGTGCGTAAGAAACACAAATAAATTACACAAAATAAAAGTTGAAATTTCACAAAATGTAGAACTGCAATTGCACAGGTTTTACCCAGAATGCCTCATGGAGTAAAAATGCTGATGTACTCATGAGAAATTTACAATATATGACTGAATGTGTGGAGCTAAAGTGAGAATAATTCCTCCACTGCTTCTGTAGACTGATAGAAAGTTATGATATGATATTTAAGTCCTACAATAATCTAAAGATTAATTTACAGTCAAAAATATGAGTGTGTATTTACTCACTGCCAACATTGATGCTGCTTCTTCCACCATAAATCCACTACAGTGAGAAACTCATTAACATTCAGTACAAACACCATCCAGTGAAAGTTGAAGCTTCTCTCTCTAATTCACTTATTTATGCATCTTAGACCTCAAAGTGTTTTACAGAAAATCTCCATCTGACCCCACAAGTAAAATTCACACAATAACTCTGTAGTAGTGTGAGAATTACAGTAAGATTGGGGGAATGTGGTAAAGGTGTTTCCATACTTAGAGGACACTTTGCATTGGCAGCACATGCTTCAGTGCTCTGGGAGTGTTTATAGCGCTGTGACTTTAACACTTCATGACTGAGAGCTGCTGCTACAGCAACTTCACCCACAGCTACCATGACTTTGATCCCCGTCTTCATCTGGACACTGATCCTCTGGACTCAAGGTCAGACACGGCTTTGCCTTTTATATTTACAACAAACTCGTCAAGACAATACATTTTTCAGGTTTGTCTCATGATTATTCTTTCAACAATTTTCTATCTCATATATTTTTTTTTTTCAGAATGCAGAGGTCAAGCCACAGTAACTCAGACTCCTGCAGTGAAATCTGCTCTTCCAGGAGAAACAGTCACCATCAATTGTAGAACCAGTCAGGCCGTGTACAAGGACTCATCTGGTGACTACTTACACTGGTATCAGCAGAAACCTGGAGAAGCTCCTAAACTCCTGATTAAATTTGCAAATCAGCGAGTGTCAGGTTTCCCAGCTCGTTTCAGTGGCAGTGGATCTGGATCTGATTTCACTCTGACCATCAGTGGAGTCCAGACGGAAGATGCAGGAGATTATTACTGTCAGAGTGTACATTCTATCACTGGTTACTGGTTCACACAGTGTTATAGAGTCGTACAAAAACCTCCCTCAGTCAGATTGTAGAGAGACTGCACTGCTGCAGCTGGGAGAGACTGCAGGTGCTGAGTTGGAGGATGTGATACGGCACAAGTTCACAACTCACAGTCGAAATCTCTCAATAACCATGATGATTATGAAAAGTGAGTATATAGTAAGCTATATTTCCATTAAATTAGTTCAGCAACGAAAGATGTAGGATTAGACTTCGAGGCCTTTTTGAATTTTTCCTGCTATATTTTCACTCAATCCTCCTCTGAGCCCAACACTGAATTGGTTGACAAGCAGGAATTATGGCTCATCATTTTGAAGGCCATTGTTCTGAAAAAACTTCGATGAAGCTGTTGACTGTTTGCCCATTTCTGGTACATCACACATTGACATAACTGACCCTGTCACCTCACAGCAAGAAGGTCTGGGTTCGAGCCCCGTGGCTGGCGAGGGCCTTTCTGTGTGGAGTTTGCATGTTCTCCCCGTGTCCGCGTGGGTTTCCTCCGGGTGCTCCGGTTTCCCCCACAGTCCAAAGACATGCAGGTTAGGTTAACTGGTGACTCTAAATTGACCATAGGTGTGAGTGTGAATGGTTGTCTGTGTCTATGTGTCAGCCCTGTGATGACCTGGCGACTTGTCTAGGGTGTACCCCGCCTTTTGGCCGTAGTCAGCTGGGATAGGTTCCAGCTTGCCTGTGACCCTGTAGAACAGGATAAAGTGGCTAGAGATAATGAGACGAGAACTCTAAATTAGTTCTGATGAAACAAGTTCCCATCAGATGTCATATAATTAGTTGAACGGTGTCCACCAGTGTCACATGATCGCAGTGTAAATCTACCTGTTCCTGAAAGGCCCTGAAATATGTTGGAGAACATCCTGAAACAAACAGCATCATGGAGAACAAGTTCGTGATGGAAGTCATATGAAAACCCGTTTGAGTTTATCTTCAGGCTTGTGGCAGACGCAGCAAACATGGAAGAATCGGTCTGATGAGAACAAAACACAACTTGGAACAATGAACTGAACCATATTTGGTCGAAACTGATGTCCTGAATGAAGCATGGTGGTGGGAACATCACGTTGAGAGATTTACCTTTGCCCCCTTTGTGGCATCCTGAGTAATGCCCTTCTTTACCTGGACACTGATTTTTGGTGAACAGCCTCCTCTAGGCAGAGTCTCATTTGTTCCGTATTTGATCCAGTTTTAAAATAATGGATTTAATTGTGCTCTGTGGTATATTCACACTTTGGGAAATGTTTTTACCAAACCAAACCAAGACTGATACTTTTTCAGTGAGACCATGGAGATCTTTAATTGCAATGATGTGCTATTTTGTGGAGATTCATGACATTTAATCACACTACTTACTTCTTCCACACTTGTGCACATTTATGGATGGACACAATGTCACTTTGATCAGCTACATCCACAGTAATTTCAGGAAGATGGAGCACAATACACAGATTTCCCATCCAGTTCAATCTTTTTTTTTTTTAATCCATGAAATTCACTTTGCTCATTGATTGCTTTTATCCAAAGAGATATAAATTAAAATGCTAAAAGCATATATTGTGTTCCAGGAGGTTTGTATGAACAGGACCTTTAGAATAGGAGCCTGATCTTACTTAGTGTGTGTGTGTGTGTGTGTGTGTGTGTGTGTGTGTGTGTGTGTGTGAACGATAGGACAAGATTTTAGATCTTGAATATGTCTCTATTACTGCCTCTGTATGATTCTCTCTCTCTCTCTCTCTCTTTTGATCTGTCTATGGTTTCTGTGTCTATCACTGTCTTGACTCCTGTTGTGGTTTATACAAATATTACAGGAGAGATTTCCTTTAAAAAGGAAATCATATTTTTATATTTTCTCTGACATCAGTTTATTCTTGAGTGTATTGTTATGGCATGTGTGAGATTCATTCTGATTTGAGGCACATTCTAACCAGTCAGAGAAATAAGCAGTAACAGTTCATTTGCATGAACAGCTCTGAGTCCCAGAATAGATCAACACTTTCAGCAGATGTTCATGGTTCTTCAGTCGAACTCACTCAAGCACAACACACAGCGCTGCCCTCGACCTGCTGTTAAAGGTGCCGATCCAAATCACTGTCAAAGACACTTCACGACTGAAAAAGGAGACATGATTTCCACATTTAAGCTTTATTTCAGTACAGCACCACCACTGACACCAGCTCAGTCTGCTCAATGTTTTAATTGAATTCTAGTGGACTTTATACCAACTCTTTCAGAACGAGGTGATCTGAGTGGTGTCGTGGTGGGAGATGGTACAGCCAAACACCTCGGACTCTTCCCAGCATTCTTTGCAGAGCGTCAGGGTTCTGAAGAGTCTTTCTGTTCTTCTGTGCTGTTCAGAACCCCCTCGTTCACCTCGGCACCATCCATGGTGCAGCTCAGCAGCGCCCCCTGTGGAGAATAGGCTGAGAGCAGGCAGAGCAGCGAGGCCGATCCTTCAGAGAGCTGCAGAGAGGAGGGAGGGAGCAGAGACACGGAGGAGTTCACCACTGGACCAGCTGGAGAACACACACACACACACACACATATTCAGTAATTGTGGTTATATTTTCAGACCACAACTGTCTGATTAAAGATTTCTTCATTGGTTAGTTTTCTTTGTCACTCTGGTGTTTAAACTCAGTGATGATTCAGTAAACCTGTCTGACTCTGGAGCACAGTGTACTGTACACACTGCAGGAGACTGGAGGAGAAATAACACCAAATGATGGATTAGTGATGAGATTCATCTCTACAGTCAGAAAAAACAACAACATGATCCATAAAGATAGTAAGGAATGAACTTTTTATTGCTGCTCACCTCTAAATCTCCTCTGTAGTCAGTCTGAATCCTGATGGAATTAAAGTGAAAGACTCAACTTCTGTCATTTCTTGTTGACCTTTATACATTTATACATTTGTAATTTCCAAGAAATCTCTCATTTTGACCACTGAAAGTTGAAGCTTCTCTCTCTAATTCACTTATTTATGCATCTTAGATCTAAAAGTCTTTTCCAGAAAATCTCCATCTGAGGGGCGGCACCGTGGTGTAGTGGTTAGCACTGTCGCCTCACAGCAAGAAGGTCCTGGGTTTGAATCCAGCCGCCGACAAGGGCCTTTCGGTGTGGAGTATGCATGCTCTCCGCATGGGTTTCCTCCGGGTGCTCCAGTTATCCCCACAGTCCAAAGGCATGCAGGTTAGGCTAATTGATGGCTCTAAATTGACCGTAGGTGTGAATGTGAGTGTGAATGGTTGTCTGGGTCTATGTGTCAGCCCTGTGATGACCTGGCGATTTGTCCAGGGTGTACCATGCCTCTCGCCCATAGTTAGCTGGGATAGGCTCCAGCTTGCCTGCGACCCTGTAGGACAGGATAAGCGGCTACAGATGATGGATGGATGGATGGCTGGATCTCCATCTGATCCCACAAGGAAAAGTCACACAATAACTCTGTAGCGCCCCCTAGCTCCCTGGCTATGTATACTGAGATGTGCTCTCCGAATTCTTTTAATTAGAAAGAAATCTCTTTCCTGAGCTTAAAGTAGTGCTTTATGGTCAATAACTTATTGTTACTAATAGGCCTCTTTAAGTAGCTAGAAGTAAAACCTTCAGTTAACCTTACTGGGCCCTGATAATATTCCTGGTTGGGTGCTCAGGGAATGTCCAGACCAGCTGGCTCATGTTCTAACAGACATCTTCAACACCTCACTGGATCAAGCCAAAGTCCCGTCATGTTTCAAGACTGCCACCATCATCCCAGTGCCAAAAACCCCTCAAATCACATCACTTAATGACTACCGGCCCGTCGCACTCACTCCCATTATGATGAAGTGCTGTGAGAGGCTGGTAAAGGAGTACATCACCTCCAGGCTCCCCCCCACATTCGACCCCTTCCAGTTTGCCTACCAGCCAAACCGCTCCACTGAAGATGCCATCTCCTCCACTCTTCACCTGAGCTTTGCACACCTGGAGGAGAAGAACACTCATGTGCGGATGCTGTTCCTGGACTTCAGTTCAGCATTCAATACTATCATTCCACAGCATCTGGTGAACAAACTTGGTCCCCTGGGCTTCAGCACCCACCCGTGCAACTGGCTGATAGACTTCCTCACTGAAAGACCACAATCAGTGCAGGTCGGACAGAACACCTCCAGTGTCATCACTCTCCGCACAGGCTCCCCTCAGGGCTGTGTCCTGAGCCTTCTGCTGTTCACACTGATGACACACGACTGTGTCCCCAAGGCTACCAGCAACCACATTGTGAAGTTTGTGGATGACACAACAGTGGTGGGCCAAATTAGGGACAATAACAACCTGGCCTAAAGAGAGGAGGTGGAGCGGCTGGTGCAGAGAAAACAACCTGATCCTGAACATGGACAAAACCAATGAGATCATTGTTGACTTCAGGAAAAAAACAACCCAGCCACACTCCACTTCTCATCAACAACACGGCCGTGGAGGTTGTCAGTCGCACCAAGTTCCAAATTCATGACAACTTCACGTGGTCTGTGAACACTGCGTCACTGATCAAGAAGGCACAGCAATGTCTGCACTTTGCATAGGATAAGGAGTGCCCACTTGCCCCCCCCCCCATCCTCACTACATTCTACAGAAGCAACATAAAGAGTGTTTTAATGAGCTGCATCTCTGTGTGGTGTGGAGGCTGCAGTGCCTCTGACTGGAAGAATGTGAGGAGAGTGGTGAGGACAGCAGAGGAAATTATTGGGACTTCTCTTCCCTCCATTCAGGACATTGCACCAAGGCGTTGTATGTCTTGAGCCAGAAACATCATCAGTGACCCCTCACACCCTCACGATGGACTGTTCTCACGTCTGGCCTCTGGAAAGAGGCTCTGCAGCATTAGGTGCAGGACCACCAGGTTCTGTAACAGCTTTCCCCCCCAGGTCACTAGACTGCTGAACTCCAAACCCAAACTCTAAACTTCTATTTATACTTGAACATTCCTAATTCCACAGGTCACTTTATATGATTGCACTTTTTAATATTTTTGCTGCTGCATAATTTAATTTAATACACTTCATATTTAATTCTGTGCTAAGCCAAATTGCAAGGAAATTTTGTTCGATGTACACATGTTGCATACTGAATGACAATAAAGGTTGTCTTCGTCTCTCAGTCTAAGTCTATTCAATGCCCAATGTCACTCATCAAATAAATCAGATTATCTGAATGTGTTCTTCATAAACAATTAAATTAACCCTTGAATGGACTTCAACTTTTAAAGTAATTTAAAGATGTTTGCAAATATAAACTCAATATTACCATTGTATGAAATAATTCATGAAATACGCAAAATGCAACAGATAATTTTAACTATTTTCTTAAAAACAGATTTACGAATATACATTCAAATATAAAGATTCATAAACTCAAATTTATAGCTTTTGGACTCTTTCAAGTCTTTTTCAGTGTAAATAAAAAAAAAACCCTCAAACAGTGTTTCAGTTTATGACCATGCATTCAGCAATACACTTTCAATATCAACACACAAAATGTTATATCAAAACCCCAAATCCTAAACCACGGTTTCCGCTGGTGCTCATCACACTCGTCATTAACAAACATAATCCATCAGTGAAGAGAAAATTACTAGCAATCATCACAGTGAAGAATGTATTTGTCATCATTATCATCAGAAGTCATCTTTTCTAGAAATCCCTTCAGAAATCCCTCCGTTTTCTGAAATCCAACCACAGTGAAGAGACAGCGGGAAGCCAGAGTGTAAACAATAATCATGTGCTTATGACCAATAAAAAGCGACTACACATAATGACCAAATCAGCGCCAAGCTTTTGACCAATCACAGTTCGTCTTATTCGGCCTGGTGTGGTAGTCTGATTATCCTTGCGTGAACCAAACAATGGTCCAGTCTAAGCTGATGAAGTTTTTTGGGCAGTCTTCTTCAAGCACTGAAGGTGATTTAAGAGCCAAAACAGCCACGGTCGAAGCACACTCAGATCCCCTACTGTCCCCGAGCACATTGGACAGGGTCAGTAATACAGGGGTCAGTAAAAAGCGCCAAAGTGAAAATGCTGTCAGCCGGCAAGTGACTGAAGGCAGCTACATTTTGGGAGGCATAGCATGTTGAGTCCCCGTGGTGAACGTATGATGTAAAATGCTGTCATTCTGTGTTCAGTTTGTAAATTAACGGGAAATTCGCACACTGAACTCAGGGTCATAGTTGTTTGTTCCCAGACTCTTCTCCACTCTGTTCAATTGTAAATGTAGTTTTGTGTTGAAGTAAAGGGGTAAAGGGAATCCTAAAAGCTCTTTTGAACAATTCCATACTGAAATAAACTTAAATAAGCTCAAACTAAAGAGGCTGATTTTATCTTGATGGTGCAAAAGGCGCCCAAAATCAAGAACTTTCTTATAAGAGATTTGAGTGGAGCTTAAATTTTATATGTAATGGAGAAGCCTAGCTGTATCTGTACAAATGTTTGAATTGTGTCAGTGTGGTTGGTATAAACCTGTTTTACATCCACTTTGATAAGTCAGTAACAAAGAAAAATTACAGACTAAGTGAAGACAAAAAAAGAAAAAGTGAAGAATACTGCTTTGACTTGATTTTTCAAGGAAAAAAGTGGAGAATATTATAAGAACCCATGGGGAATGCTGCTAAAGCCACCAGTTATTCTCACTGAGGTGAAATAAAAACTAGAAAAGCACTCGGAGAGCTCAGACCTCCGCCAAGCACCTCATTTCACCACATATTGAGACTTACACCTAAAATGAGATACTAATTCTCACATACAAGATATTGTGTCATACGTGTGAGATAAAAAGTCATAGAAAAATGAAAAAAATATATATTAATTTATTTGTCATATTCAAAAGTTATATACCAATAGGTTATAACATTACATAAGCATACATCAGTGTATACATATCACACAACAATTTTTTCACCAAACACTCTGGTCATTTGTTTGTTTGTTTTGTTATGGAGTTATATGCACAAATTCCAAAAATGGGCCTATCTCACAATGATAAAGAATCCTTTAAAAAAATCCGGGATCCAGATCACCGCCAAATTTTAATGGATTGTTACTTGTGCCCAGTCACACCTCTGGAATAAATTTCAGAGCAATCCGTTCATAACTTTTTTCGTAATGTTGCGAACAGACAAACCAACAAACAAACCAACGCTACCGAAAACATAACCTCCTTGGTGGAGGTAATGAAATCAAATTAATTGGGGAAATGAAATTAATTTAAATGGGTACCCAACAGGTTATCAGTCAGAAGGTGCAGGCCTGTATTGATGCTTCTGGGCGTAGTCACCTGAAGTGCCGGCTTCAGTAGCACATTTAAAAAAAAAAAAAAAACTCACTTTTGGCAACGATGGTTGTCATCCTCACCCTCGCCGCACGAGGCTGGCAGTGCTGGGGAATGGAGACATCTTAAGTCACTAAGGCTGTGCAGAGCTCACTGACTCTGTGCGTAGATGGGTGGCCAAATAGACTACTCATGCAAAGTCCTTAACAACTACACTATGCTAGGAGTAATAGTTCTTAATAGTTCTTAACTTGGGGTTCGACCAACTTATATAATCAAGCACTGTGACCAAGCAATATCTCACTCGTGTATCCCTTTCTTCTCCCTCATGTCCTTATCTCCCTCATGCACACCTTCCTGTTTCTTGCTGACCTCTCACCCCAACTGCTGACTGGATCCACGTTCAAGGTAAGTAAATTTAAACTAACTTATTTATTATTAAATGTAAAGGATGTTACCACATTATGAAAGAAATTAAATTAATATTTTAAAAACAATAAATAAATAAAATGATAAAATTTCCATTGGGCTACAACTCTGTTACAATGTGAGAGATAACACACAATAACTCTGTAGTAGTGTGAGAATTACAGTAAGATTGGGGGAATGTGGTAAAGGTGTTTCCATACTTAGAGGACACTTTGCATTGGCAGCACATGCTTCAGTGCTCTGGGAGTGTTTATAGCGCTGTGACTTTAACACTTCATGACTGAGAGCTGCTGCTACAGCAACTTCACCCACAGCTACCATGACTTTGATCCCCGTCTTCATCTGGACACTGATCCTCTGGACTCAAGGTCAGACACGGCTTCCTATTTTATCTCTACAATAATGTGTTCATACAAATACAATTACTGTTTCTATTATAATATTTCATTTCATATTGTGTTATTATATTATTTTTTTCAGAATGCAGAGGTCAAGCCACAGTAACTCAGACTCCTGCAGTGAAATCTGCTCTTCCAGGAGAAACAGTCACCATCAACTGTAGAACCAATCCCCAGGTGTACCAAGGTTGGGGTAATCAACCCTTACACTGGTATCAGCAGAAACCAGGAGAAGCTCCTAAACTCCTGATTAATCTTGCGAATCAGCGACAGTCAGGGTTTCCAGCTCGTTTCAGTGGCAGTGGATCTGGATCTGATTTCACTCTGACCATCAGTGGAGTCCAGACTGAAGATGCAGGAGATTATTATTGTCAGAGCCGGCATGATATCTCTGGCTACTGGTTCACACAGTGTTATAGAGTCGTACAAAAACCTCCCTCAGTCAGATTGTAGAGAGACTGCACTGCTGCAGCTGGGAGAGACTGCAGGTGCTGAGTTGGAGGATGCGATACAACACAATGACCCTCTGTGGAAGAGAGGAACCACACCACACTAACTCACAAGTCACTTTAGAAATCTCTCAATAAACATCACACCATACTGCACACAGTCCATCACATCCACTACTGTAAGATCAATAGTTTCCCAGGTCTCTCAGTCGTGGTGTTACCTGTCACACCTGAAACATCTTTAGAAAGAAGAACAGCTTTAGAGATAACAGATCCGTATCTGCACTGCTGGCTGGTTGTGATATTGAATACGGGCTAAATCCAATTTTACTCCTCATCTCTGACTTGCTGTTACTATTATGACGCCATTAGAGATGAGCCTTATAACACTAACTGTGACAGTGAGTGTCATTATATAAGCATAAATAAGACATACACACTCATTAAAATACACAGAAATGTTTAAGTTAAATCCAGTGATTAATGTCTGTAAAATTTCTTGCTGTTTGAGGAGCCATGTGTTTGATCAGTGTTCATGGTGTCCTGACATTGACTACCTCACAGGTTCCTAACCCTGGTTTACCCCTTGTCCACCCCAGGACCCCCTGCTCCAAATACACATCATTTAAGTCTTCAGCTAATTGACAGTGCATGCTGAGTTGAATGATTGTGTTAGTGTCGGTAAAACACTAAAATGTGCAGGGCAGGGAAACTCCAGGACCAGAGATAGGAAACTGTGGATTACCGAATAAACTCTAGTTACAGACTGATCTTTAAATTGTGTCATGTCTTTTGGTGTGGGAAATTCACTCCAGAAGTAATACTTAAGATATTTTTGTAATTGAATATAATATTTGAGTTCAGTATAACTAGCATCCAGGGGTACAGTCGTGACATATCTCTCACCTGCCATATGTCAGCAGATCACCAGCTTCCTTGCAGACAGGGACTGGTGCTCCTCAGGGTTGTGTCCTCTTCCCACTGCTCTTCTCCCTTTCCACCAATGACTGCACCTCCATGGACCCAACTGTAAAACTCCTGAAATTTACAGATGACACTACAGTCACATGACTCATGCAAGAAATCGATGAGTCTGCATGTTGGTGGGAGATCGACCATTACGTTACATCACTGGCATTTAGCTTATCAAGAACGATGTACAACATGCCCAGAGCAGCATGGGAAGCAGTTGGTGGTTAGCTGCCTTGCTCAACGGCACTTCCTCTATTCCTGATGGTCCAGGGAAGAGAACCGGCAACCTTTTGGTCCCAAATCTAAACATTGCTAAAAATTCACTAAAAATTAGGCCACAACTTCTCCCAGTTGGTGCTCTGGTGCAATCAGAATAATGTGATGCTAAACACGCTGAAGACGATGGAGATCATAGTGGACTTAAGGAGACACCCCTCTACGATGCTCCCCCTCACAATTTCCAGCAGTACTGTGTCAACTGTAAAGACATTTCAGTTCCTGGGAACTACCATTTCACGAGACTTGAAGTGGAAATACAACATCAACTCCATCCTTAAAAAAGCCCAGCAGAGGATGTACTTTTAGTGGCAACTCAGAAAGTACGGTATGTCACAGGAGCTGCTGACACAGTTGTACACCGCTGTCACTGAATCCATCCTGTGCACATCCATAACAGTCTGGTTCGGAGAAACCACAAAACAGGACAGGAACAGACTGCAGTGAACAGTAAGGTCAGCAGAAAGGATCATCGGTGCGCCCCTGCCCATTCTCCAGGATTTGTACATTTCATGAACCAGGAAGTATGCTGAGAATTTCATGAAGGACACCTCACACCCCGGTCACAACCTGTTCCAGCTCCTCCTCTCCAGCAGGAGCTATAGAGCATTGAGAACCAGAACCACAATACATAAGAGCAGCTTTTTCCCTGTGCCATCAAACTCATAAATATATGACCTGAACCATCCTTGCCATTATATTAATGTACAATTTCTACCTCCTGTAACATGCTTTTGTTTGCACTACTACACTGCACTCTATGTACACTGACTGTGTCATGTGTGTAATTGTTGTATATTGTGTATTTTCTGTAATATATCCTGCATATTGTCTGTACATTGTGTACCATTTATATTGTTGATAGCATATATATTTATAATATATACTGCAAATTGTAGATATGACATATTTTGATCCATAATATATTGCAGATATTGTTTTTACAGATTGATATTGTACACTACAGATATTTTACACAGATTGTATTTATAATATAGGTATTGTATATCATGGATATTGTATATAACAGATATCACATATTACATACTTATTTATTTTGTGTCATGTCTATATTGTCCATATTGTACATTGCATATACATATATACCTTCTATTTTTTCTTCTCTCTCTTATTTTTCTTCCCCTTTTCTGTATCGCTAGAGAAACACCAACTGCTGGAACCAAATTCCTTGTGTGTGTTAAAATACTTGGCAAATAAACGATTGTGATTCTGATTAATCCAGTTGGTGTAAGAGCATTTCCAAAACCATCACACCAGTCCCCAGTTCACAGATGGGTGAAAGTAAAATGAATCATTCCACATACTCTATTTTAAACATAAATGCTTTCTAATGTCATTCCCACTCAACCACATCCTCATTGTTGATACTTTCTCTCGATTCCCCTTCTTCTTCTTCTTCTTCTTCTTCTTCTTATTTCATTATTATGTCTTGATCATGAATATGAGGGTCTATAACAGATACTGTGACAGGTGCATTGATGATTTGTTCATAATGTGCATGATCAATAAAATTCTGAAACAGTTTTCACTGAATCAAAGGCTTTTATTAATAATTCAAAGCAGGACATTGCAGTGATACACACACTTAACACATATGTAGGTGAACATTAAGAAGAAGAATTGAGTTAAACTGAGGAGTGTGTGAGCTCACATGTTAATAACACAAATGAAATGATGAAAGTGGGACATTTGAGCAGTAAAGGCCACATGTAACACACAGTGAAGCAGTAGAAGGTGAGCTGAGTAAAGTGTGTGTGAGCTCACAGCTCTGAGCACTGCTCTGTGCTCACTCTGCCCACCACAGTAGGTTGGTTGTCTTTGGAGGCCTCACAGGTCACCACCTTGTTCCTCCACTGCTCCGGGTGGAGGCTCAGCGTGCTGCTCCAGCTGTAGAGGCCGTCCGCGTGCAGAACGGCGGTGCTGCGGCTCTCCCCCGAGCTCCAGCTGCTCCCATCAACCTTCCAGCTCAGTGTCCAGTCCGAGGGGAAGCCCTTGTCGGCCACACACATGAGTGTGACCTTCTCCTGCTGCAGCTCCACACTGGAGGGAGGCAACACCGTCACACTGGGCTGAGTGACACCTACACACACGCACACACACACACACACACACACACACACACACACACACACAGAGTTGAGACAGGAATGGACAGCTGTCAGTCACTCAGGCTTCGTTTCAGCTCACTGTGTGTTTCACTTCCCTTTATATCTTACAGAGCAGAACTGAGTTCAGTGGAGCATCACAAACGTTTCACACTCAATTCAAACACTTTTACATCTTAGATCTATAATCATTTATATTACAGTTATCCCTGGACAGCAAAATTTAATTATACTGAGTATTCAGGAATTAAAAACATTAAATTCATTTTATAAAATGAATAAGCCACATTTGAAATACAGAAAGTTTACCACTTAAGCAAATTCAGTTTTGGTTTCTACATTTAAATCTGTTCATAGACTCACAGTCTCTAAGATATTAAATGTCGTTAAAATCATTCAATAAAAAAAATGTCACCTGTAATTTGCACAATGATATCGACTTTGCTTATAGACTTAAATTATAATTAACCACAAGCGCTATAATCAAATACATTTAAACTTTAAATTATAATAAACAACCAGCAGTATAATAAAAAGACATTTTTCAAACTTCTAAAATAATGGAAATTTGAGAAACAAAAGGATGTTACACAAAAATCACATCTCACTGAGTGGATTTGGAGGAAAAATACATGTAAATATGTTCTTTACACATTACAACATGAATCTGAACACACTCCATTTCAGTCATTAATCTGAACACACTCCATTTCAGTCATTAATCTGAACACACTCCATTTCAGTCATTAATCTGAACACACTCCATTTCAGTCATTAATCTGAACACACTCCATTTCAGTCATTAATCTGAACACACTCCATTTCAGTAATTAGTAAACAGGTTACTTACGGCCCACAGACAGTTTGGTTCCTCCACCAAAAGTCCACCACAGTGATACAAACAGGTTTAGCGGCCGTACAAAAACCCTGCTGCTCTAAACTCACTGCTCTCTCCATCCATTTAAACCTCTTATTACAAAACAGCTACAAAACACCAACTTCTGCTCACATCAGCTGATTAATACACTAACTCTCTGACTGTTTTACTACATTTTACTGTTTTTTTTCTTTTAAAACACCAATAGTGTCAATCTAAACTGAGGATGAAATTAGTGTGTAAGAAACACATAATTTTCACAAACTAAAGCTGAAAAGTCACAAAATGTCGATCTGCAATTGTTCAGGTTTTACTCCGATTGACTCATGGAGTAAAAATGCTGATGTACTCATGAGAAATTTACAATATATGACTGAATGTGTGGAGCAAAAGTGAGAATAATTCCTCCACTGCTTCTGTAGACTGATAGAAAGTTATGATATGATATTTAAGTCCTACAATAATCTACATATTAATTTTCAGTCAAAAATATGAGTGTGTATTTACTCACTGCCAACATTGATGCTGCTTCTTCCACCATAAATCCACTACAGTGAGAAACTCATTAACATTCAGTACAAACACCATCCAGTGAAAGTAGAAGCTTCTCTCTCTAATTCACTTATTTATGCATCTTAGACCTCAAAGTGTTTTACAGAAAATCTCCATCTGACCCCACAAGTAAAATTCACACAATAACTCTGTAGTAGTGTGAGAATTACAGTAAGATTGGGGGAATGTGGTAAAGGTGTTTCCATACTTAGAGGACACTTTGCATTGGCAGCACATGCTTCAGTGCTCTGGGAGTGTTTATAGCTCTGTGACTTTAACACTTCATGACTGAGAGCTGCTGCTACAGCAACTTCACCCACAGCTACCATGACTTTGATCCCCGTCTTCATCTGGACACTGATCCTCTGGACTCAAGGTCAGACACGGCTTTGCCTTTTATATTTATAAACTGGTCAAGACAATACATTTTTGAGGTTTGTCTCATGATTATTCTTTCAACAATTTTCCATATCATATCTGTATTTTTTTCAGAATGCAGAGGTCAAGCCACAGTAACTCAGACTCCTGCAGTGAAATCTGCTCTTCCAGGAGAAACAGTCACCATCAACTGTAGAACCAGTCAGGCAGTGTATTACTACAGCTCATACGGCCACTGCTTATACTGGTATCAGCAGAAACCTGGAGAAGCTCCTAAACTCCTGATTAAATTTGCGAATCAGCGAGTGTCAGGTTTTCCAGCTCGTTTCAGTGGCAGTGGATCTGGATCTGATTTCACTCTGACCATCAGTGGAGTCCAGACTGAAGATGCAGGAGATTATTACTGTCACAGTCACCATTACATCAGTAGCAAAGACCTGTTCACACAGTGTTATAGAGTCGTACAAAAACCTCCCTCAGTCAGATTGTAGAGAGACTGCACTGCTGCAGCTGGGAGAGACTGCAGGTGCTGAGTTGGAGGATGTGATACGACACAATGACCCTCTGTGGAGGAGAGGAACCACACCACACTAACTCACAACTCACATTAGAAATCTCTCAATAATCATCACACCACACTGCACACAGTCCATCACATCCACTACTGTAAGATCAGTGGTTATGTGTTTTTCTCGATTATTATTTGTCATAACTCAAATAATTGGTGGACAAATTTTCTCTCTTTTTTCAGCTTCTATCACTAATCCTGCCTCAGTACAGTTTCTCTTTCTGACCTGATGTCAGTTACTGTTATTATTATTCCCAGTGCCTTAGTTTATATCTCCATTTTCTTTCTCTTCTCTCTTTCTTGACCTCCTCCAGCATGACCTTCTCCAACTGCCTTCCAACAAACAATAGTTTCAATGTTCTGGACCTGGTCTTCAGCCATTCTTCCTGAGCTCTCGTTATCATTGTTACCCCACTCTCCTTTTCAGATCATTACTTTGTATCCTGCATGTTTGTTCTCCCTGCCCTACCTCCCAGTTTCTATTTATACCTCTCCCTCTCTTCCTGAATCCTCCACACTTTCTCCTTTTCCTTCATGGCTTGCAGCATTTTGTTTCTGCACAGATCTCAACATGCCTGGCAGACATCTTGTCATAGATGGCAGTTCATCACCTGAAACTAAATCTCAACAAGACTGAGCTGTGCAGAAAACCTTGAGGTATTTTTGGACAACCAATAACCCTTCGTTTCTCATATTCCTCACCTAATTTGGCCATGCAGGTTTCTCATTTCGATCAGGAGAATCTGGGCAATTCTGCCCAATGAGGTCATTCAAGAGCTTGTTCAGTACTTTATTATCATGATATTAGTCTACTGTATTCTACACAAGTTTAATCCACTTGTATTTGGACTCAGAACTGAAGAACAGCTCAGACCGTGGCAGAGAGCTCACTTCTCTTAATATCCCAGTTAGTCCATGTAGGAAAAGCTAATGGCTACCGAGCTGACAGGTATACAGCCTCCTGACTCATTCAACAATGGATGTTTTGGATGCAGGCATGCAGCTTGTGAACAAGCAAGGCAGGCAACTGCTTGGGGTCTCCTGGCCCAGGGGCCCCCAAGAGTCAGGGCCCGAGGGCTGTTTTATGTACTGAAATGTCTCAAAAATATATATATTTGAAAAAAAATTATGTTTGAAAAAACAATGACAGAGAGAATTGAAAAAGACAGCTTGCTCTCAACCGACCTCCCTGTTAAAAATAAAGGTTAAATCAAATAAACAACAATGGGCGATTTACAATGACATCATCTCAGTAGGAAACCTCCCGAATGGGGCCCCACGTCAATCCCACCTCACCTTAACCTGTGTGATGTTAATGGACTGCAGTGGAAAAGAAGCTGAGGGAAAATGAAGAGGAGTTATCCATCTGGTAGTGAGAAGAGGAAGAAAAAAGAGAATGAAGAAAAAAGAAAGAAAGACAGTGGTAAGTGGAGCAGATAATGATATAAGCATAACATTAACAGTAAATGACTGCTGTTCCTGTCACTGTTGCCTCTGAGAGAGAAGTTTCTCCTCCTTAAAACTCATCAAGACCTATCTCAGATCCACCATGTCACAGGAGAGACTTTCAGGGCTGGCTCTCATGTCTATAGAGCGCAGTGTATGAAGAGCTTTGGATCTGGAGGAAATAGTTTCTGCATTTGCTCTATCCAAGGCCCGTAAGCAGCATTTCTAGAGGCAGTGCTTACAGTACAAGGTGCTGAAGAGAATTGCGTACTTATATTTTGTACAAAGTTTATATGTGTTTTTTTCAAGTTATTTAAGCCATTTTATTGTTCCATCGTTTATTGTTGTACTGTCCATGATGCTTTCTACTGATCTGAAAACTTGTTAATTTCAGCACAATTTAGTCTGCACTGATGTGGGTTATTTACAGTGTAATGTATATTTTATACTAAGTTTATATAGGCTATTTTTAAGTTATTTATTTTATTCATATTTTTATTGTATATTTTGTACTAAGTTTATATAGGCTATTTTTAAGTTATTTATTTTATTCATATTTTTATTGTATATTTTGTACTAAGTTTATATCGGCTATTTTTAAGTTATTTATTTTATTTATATTTTTATTGTATATTTTGTACTAAGTTTATATCGGCTATTTTGAAGTTATTTCTTTTATTTATATTTTTATTTCATATTTATGTGATGCCAAATTATTTACAATGCACTGTAACAACCTTGTTGTGATTTAGTTATTTATTTTGTTTTTTATTGTTCTTTACCATTGTATTTTCACATTTTGAATTTAAAAAACTTTGGTTTCATGCATTTTTCATTGGTGTCAGATTATTTATAACATATTGGTGATGAACACTGGTCAGAAGGGCCCCCTGGAAATTTTTGTTTGGGGCCACAACAGACTTTAGAATCACCTCTGTTTGGATGGAAACTGCAAATAACCTCAATGTTTGTGAACTTTTGTCAAACTCAATTTATTGGACTAACAACCACTATCTATACAGAATATAATGTTCAGCACAATGGAAAAGACATTGTTGTTTTTTCTCTCTTCATGCTGTTCTCCCTCACTCTCTCCTCCACATGACCAGCTTCTTCCAATCCTGATCATGACCTTGACCTGGAAGAAAATATGTATAAAATCACAATAAATGAATGTGTAAACAGGTATTGCCCTGTCCTAAACAAGCACAAATAAATAATACATCTATTAACATTTCCCATTATCGCACAAACTGAGAATTTCAGAGTGAACAAAAGCAAATATATTATGTTTCCTTTCCCACTGGATTACACTGATATTCTGAGTTTTATTCCTGAAAAGTAGCTGGATATCATTCAGTTTCAGATGAGTGAAGTTGGAAGAAAATGTATGAACACTCACCTGCTCCTTATCCAACCATAACCACTAATTTTTGGGACATTGTTCAGACCACACTGAAGAAGAGCCTTTATTTGTCACATATATATTACAGCACAGTGATAATTCTTTACTTCATGTGTCCCAGCTTGTTAGGAAACTGGGGTCAGCCATGATACAGCGCCCCTAAAGCAGAGAGGGTTAAGGGCCTTAATCAAGGGCCACTTGGCAGTGCTGAGGCTCGATCCCCTGACCTTCTGCTCTGTTACTCAGAGCTTTAACCACTGAACCTCTACTGCAACACAACAGAGAAACAAAACAGTTTCAAATCATATTTGCGACCTAGATACAAGAACAGTGATCCCTGAAAATACAGTATAGTTTAAAAAATACATATCCTGAATTTATTTAAAATTATTCACCTTTTCGTTTTACACACTTGTGCACATTTATATATGGAGACATTGTAACGTTGATTAGCGACGGCCACATTCAGTTCAGTAAAACGTAGCGCAATACACAGATTTCCCATCCAGTTAATTAGTTTTTTTTTTTACCCATGAATTCTAATTTGCTGTTTTATCGCTTTTGTCCAAAGAGATATACATTAAAGTGTCTAAAGGACATCTTGTGTTCCAGGAAGTTTGCATGATCAGGACCTTCAGGATAGGAGCCTGATCTTACACACACACACACACACACATGCATGCCTGAGACCCGTGAGATGGACAGCATTGTACTAGTCAGTCACAACAAATTGTTGGATTTATTTTTTATTTTGATGTCAGATGATGGTCTTGCAATTTTTTTTTTGTCTTGATTAAAGTAGTGTTCCTGTTGGGAAGTTATTAAGGTCGAGGTTTGGACCTGAGTTTTAATCAGGTTGGATTGTCATTTTTATTTTCTGAGCAAGCTTCATTTACAGCTGTTCCACTGTCTTCCTGATTAATATCCACATACATGTGTGCACACACTGCCAGAGTTGGGTCAGAACACAGCCATGCTGCTTTCTGGGGGTGGAGAGGAGCGTTGCATTTTTTTTTTTAGAATGAAAATGCCAATGGTTATTTTTCAGTTCAGTTGTGTGTCATTCTGTAAGATTCTACCAGGTTTTTATTCTCCAGGTTCTACAAGCTAGGCAGAAAATCCAGTCAGTTGTTTCAGAGGCAGCAGGTTTTGTAAGCGTTGTGGGAATAATACAGCAATGCATTAACAGAAAATGCACTTTTAATACTTCAGTATTTTTAAAAGCAAATACTTCAGTACATTAACTTAAGTAAAAAAATTGACTGTACAACTTTCACTTGTACCGGAGTAACATTTGACCAGTGGGATCTGTACTTTGACTTAAGGAATGAAGTTGCGTATTTTGTCCACGTCTGTTCATCAGTGTATTTTAAATGTACTTATTAGATTTTTCATGAGTTTAGGCATATTCTTACCAGTCACAGAAATAAGAAGTAAAAGTTCATTTGCATGAACAGTTCTGAGTCCCAGAATAGATCAACACTTTCAGCAGATGTTCATGGTTCTTCAGTCGAACTCACTCAAGCACAACACACAGCGCTGCACTCGACCTGCTGTTAAAGGTCTCATCTCATCTCATTATCTCTAGCCGCTTTATCCTGTTCTACAGGGTCGCAGGCAAGCTGGAGCCTATCCCAGCTGACGATGGGCAGAAGGCGGGGTACACCCTGGACAAGTCGCCAGGTCATCACAGGGCGCTTTTAAAGGTGCTGATCCAAATTACTGTCAAAGACACTTCACGACTGAAAATGGAGACATGCTTTCCACATTTAAGATTTATTTCAGTACAGCAGCACCACTGACACCACCTCAGTCTGCTAAGCGTGTTTTAAAGTGTAGACTTATTTTCTTGTGGACTTTACAGCGGCTCTTTCAGAATGAGGTCATCTAAGTGGTGTCATGGTGGGAGACGGTACAGCCGAACACCTCGGACTCTTCCCAGAATTCTTTGAAGATGGTCAGGATTCTTCTGTTCTTCTGTGCTGGTCAGAACCCCCTCGTTCACCTCGGCACCATCCATGGTGCAGATCAGCAGCACCCCCTGTGGAGAATAGACTGAGAGCAGGCAGAGCAGCGAGGCCGATTCCTCAGAGAGCTGCAGAGAGGAGGGAGGTAGCAGAGACACGGAGGAGTTCACCACTGGACCATTACATTACATTACAGGCATTTAGCTTATCGAGAACGATGTACAACATGCCCAGAGAGCCTGGGGAGCAGTTGGTGATTAGCTGCCTTGCTCAAGGGCATTTCAGCTATTTCTGATGGGCCAGGGAATGGAACCAGCAACCTTTTGGTCCCAAATCTAAACATCGCAAAACATTTGCTAAGCGTTAGGCCACAGCTTCTCCCAGTTGGTGCTCTGGTGCAGTCAGAAAAATGTGGAGCTAAACATGCTAAAGATCTCATCTCATTATCTCTAGCCGCTTTATCCTTCTACAGGGTCGCAGGCAAGCTGGAGCCTATCCCAGCTGACTACGGGCAAAAGGCGGGGTACACCCTGGACAAGTCGCCAGGTCATCACAGGGCTGACACATAGACACAGACAACCATTCACACCTATGGTCAATTTAGAGTCACCAGTTAACATAACCTGCATGTCTTTGGACTGTGGGGGAAACCGGAGCACCCGGAGGAAACCCATGCGGACATGGGGAGAACATGCAAACTCCACACAGAAAGGCCCTCGCCGGCCCCGGGGCTCGAACCCAGGACCTTCTTGCTGTGAGGCGATAGCGCTAACCACTACACCACCGTGCTGCCCACATGCTAAAGATGGTGGAGATAATAGTGAACATCAGGAGACACCCCTCTGCAATGCTCCCCCTCACAATTTTCAGCAGTACTGTGTCAACCCTAAAGACATTTCAGTTCCTGGGAAAAACCATTTCACAAGACTTGAAGTGGGAATGCAACATCAACTCCATCCTTAAAAAAAGCCCAGCAGAGGATGTACTTTTAGCAGCAACTCAGAAAGTACGGTATGTCACAGGAGCTGCTGACACAGTTGTACACCGCTGTCACTGAATCCGTCCTGTGCACATCCATTACAGTCTGGTTCGGAGCAGCCTCAAAACAGGACAGGAACAGACTGCAGTGAACAGTAAGGTTAGCAGAAAGGATCATCGGTGCTCCCCTGCCCAGTCTCCAGGATTTGTACATTTCATGAACCAGGAAGTATGCTGAGAAATTCATGAAGGACACTTCACACCCTGGTCACAACCTGTTCCAGCTCCTCCTCTCCAGCAGGCGCTATAGAGCATTGAGAACCAGAACCACCACACATAAGAGCAGCTTTTTCCCTGTGCCATCAAACTCATAAATATATGACCTGAACCATCCTTGCCATTATATTAGTGTACAATTTTTTACCTCCTGTAACATGCTCTTGTTTGCACTATTACACTGCACTCTGTGGACTCTGACTGTGTGATGTGTGTATTTGTTGTATATTGTGTATTTTCTGTAATATATCCTGCACATTGTCTGTACATTGTGTACCATTGATATTGTTGATAGCATATATATTTATAATGTATACTGCAAATTGTAGATATTACAGATATTTGGATCCATAATATATTGTAGATATTGTTTTACTTGTGGTTAGATTTACAGAACACATCTGTCCGATTAAAGATTTCTTCATTGGTTAGTTTTCTTTGTCACTCTGGTGTTTAAACTCAGTGATGTTTCAGTAAAACTGTCTGACTCTGGAGCACAGTGTACTGTACACGCTGCAGGAGACTGGAGGAGAAATAACACCAAATGATGGATTAGTGATGAGATTCATCTCTACAGTCAGAAAAAAAAACAATATACATGATCTAGGGCGGTACGGTGGTGTAGTGGTTAGCGCTGTTGCCTCACAGCAAGAAGGTCCTGGGTTCGAGCCCCGTGGCCGGCGAGGGCCTTTCTGTGTGGAGTTTGCATGTTCTCCCCGTGTGCGCGTGGGTTTCCTCTGGGTGCTCCGGTTTCCCCCACAGTCCAAAGACATGCAGGTTAGGTTAACTGGTGACTCTAAATTGACCATAGGTGTGAATGGTTGTCTGTGTCTATGTGTCAGCCCTGTGATGACCTGGCGACTTGTCCAGGGTGTACCCCGCCTTTCGCCCGTAGTCAGCTGGGATAGGCTCCAGCTTGCCTGCGACCCTGTAGAAGGATAAAGCGGCTAGAGATGATGAGATGAGTATAATCAAATACATTTTTCAAACTTCTAAAATAATGGAAATTTGAGAAACAAAAGGATGTTACACAAAAATCACATCTCACTGAGTGGATTTGGAGGAAAAATACGTGTAAAATATATTCTTTACACATTACAACATGAATCTGAACACACTCCATTTCAGTCATTAATCTGAACACACTCCATTTCAGTCATTAATCTGAACACACTCCATTTCAGTCATTAATCTGAACACACTCCATTTCAGTCATTAATCTGAACACACTCCATTTCAGTAATTAGTAAACAGGTTACTTACGGCCCACAGACAGTTTGGTTCCTCCACCAAAAGTCCACCACAGTGATACAAACAGGTTTAGCGGCCGTACAAAAACCCTGCTGCTCTAAACTCACTGCTCTCTCCATCCATTTCAACTTCTTATTACAAAACAGCTACAAAACACCAACTTCTGCTCACATCAGCTGATTAATACACTAACTCTCTGACTGTTTTACTACATTTTACTGTTTTTTTTCTTTTAAAACACCAAGAATGTCAATCTAACCTGAGGATGCAATTAGTGAGTGAGAAACACAAATACATTACACAAAATAAAAGTTGAAATTTCACAAAATGTAGACCTGCAATTGCACAGGTTTTACCCAGAATGCCTCATGGAGTAAAAATGCTGATGTACTCATGAGAAATTTACAATATATGACCGAATGTGTGGAGCTAAAGTGAGAATAATTCCTCCACTGCTTCTGTAGACTGATAGAAAGTTATGATATGATATTTAAGTCCTACAATAATCTAAATATTAATTTACAGTCAAAAATATGAGTGTGTATTTACTCACTGCCAACATTGATGCTGCTTCTTCCACCATAAATCCACTACAGTGAGAAACTCATTAACATTCAGTACAAACACCATCCAGTGAAAGTTGAAGCTTCTCTCTCTAATTCACTTATTTATGCATCTTAGACCTCAAAGTGTTTTACAGAAAATCTCCATCTGACCCCACAAGTTAAATTCACACAACAACTCTGTAGTAGTGTGAGAATTACAGTAAGATTGGGGGAATGTGGTAAAGGTGTTTCCATACTTAGAGGAAACTTTGCATTGGCAGCACATGCTTCAGTGCTCTGGGAGTGTTTATAGCGCTGTGACTTTAACACTTCATGACTGAGAGCTGCTGCTACAGCAACTTCACCCACAGCTACCATGACTCTGATCCCCGTCTTCATCTGGACACTGATCCTCTGGACTCAAGGTCAGACACGGCTTTGCCTTTTATATTTTAAACAAACTGGTCAAGACAATACATTTTTCAGGTTTGTCTCATGATTATTCTTTCAACAGTTTCTGTATCATACTTTTTTTTTTCAGAATGCAGAGGTCAAGTCACAGTAACTCAGACTCCTGCAGTGAAATCTGCTCTTCCAGGAGAAACAGTCACCATCAACTGTAGAACCAGTCAGGCAGTGACTAAGGACTCATCTGGTGACTGGTTACACTGGTATCAGCAGAAACCTGGAGAAGCTCCTAAACTCCTGATTAAACTTGTGAATCAGCGACAGTCAGGTTTTCCAGCTCGTTTCAGTGGCAGTGGATCTGGATCTGATTTCACTCTGACCATCAGTGGAGTCCAGACTGAAGATGCAGGAGATTATTACTGTCAGAGTGTACATTACATCAGTAGCAAAGACCTGTTCACACAGTGTTATAGAGTCGTACAAAAACCTCCCTCAGTCAGATTGTAGAGAGACTGCACTGCTGCAGCTGGGAGAGACTGCAGGTGCTGAGTTGGAGGATGTGATACGACACAATGACCCTCTGTGGAGGAGAGGAACCACACCACACTAACTCACAACTCGCATTAGAAATCTCTCAATAATCATCACACCACACTGCACACAGTCCATCACATCCACTACTGTAAGATCAATAGTTTCCCAGTTCTCTCAGTCGTGGTGTTACCTGTCACACCTGAAACATCTTTAGAAAGAAGAACAGCTTTAGAGATAACAGATCCGAATCTGCACTGATGGCTGGTTGTGATATTGAATACGGGCTAAATCCAATTTTACTCCTCATCTCTGACTTGCTGTTACTATGATGAAACAATTAGAGATGAGCCTTATGACACTCACTGTGACACTCAGTGAGTCTCATTGTATAAGCATAAATAAGACATACACACTCATTAAAATACACAAAGACATCAAGTTTAAATCAAGTGATTAATGTCTGTAATTTTTCTTGCTGTTTGAGGAACCATGTGTTTGATCAGTGTTCATGGTGTCCTGACATTGAATACCTCACAGGTTCGTAACCCTGGTTTACCCCTTGTCCACCCCAGGATCCCCTGTGTTGCACATTTCAACACTTTCCCTGCACTCAACACACCTCGTTTAATGTTTACACTAATTAACAGTGCTTGTTGATTTGAGTGAGTGTGTTAGTGCAGGTAAAAGAGTAAAATGTGCAGGACAGGGGACACTCTAGGACCAGGCACAGGAAGTTGTGGACATTCAAATAAACTCTCATTCCATACTGACAGGGGTGGTGTTGGGGGGGGGGTTATGTCTATTCTTAGGGCCAAACACTGTCTGGGGCCCTCAGGACTCAATACAAATATTATCATGTGTAAGTTAATTTAATAAAAAAATATTTCTTTCAGAATGTTATCTCTTAAAATGAGCAAATTTTCTTCTTGTTTGGTTTTCCATTTTTCGCAAAATTATTAGACTAGATAGTCTTTATATTTCACCCTGTCCCTATTCATTACATGGTACAGTCTTGCGTAGGCAGAGCCAGAGCATGACACCACGTTAGGTTTGTTGTTTTCAAATCAAGCACTAAAGTCAGTTGCGCACAATACAGGTAGAATTGATGGTGAGTCATCACTAGATTGAAACCATCATGAAGAAGTCGGGTTACCAGAAATGTAAAGAGAGGCAGCAGAAAGCTGAGGGAGAGAGAAAAAGGACTGACAGTTAGTCACCCAGTTTTTCTTGAAGAAAGGTAGCTGATACGTTTATTCACTCTTTTTCCTTTGGTGGCTATTAACCTTGCATGCTAATGTTAATGCTACAGAAGATTATTATTGTGGCTTAACCACTTTTTGGATGACCAAGGTAACAACTTAATTTCCAATGCAGTGACATTTTTCTTAAATATTTCATCGGTTACCTTTATTGCCACTGAAAATGAGATGAGTAATGAATGTAATTTTGGTCTGCAAAGAGCTCAGTGAATTTGTTGGCCCACTATACAGCTAGTGCGCCACCTAAGTTAAAATGCATGCTAATAAATAGCTTGTTCACAAATGACATCTTCACTCAACATGCACAGATGCAGCCTCAGGATTAGGGAACCCTGCCTCAACCCCCCTCCCAGTTGAAGCAGAAGGAGGTGAGCAGTATTTTGTTTATAATGTATTTACAGATAAATCTATGAATAATGGGTGGCACGGTGGTGTAGTGGTTAGCACTGTTGCCTCACAGCAAGAAGGTCCTGGGTTCGAGCCCAGTAGCCGACAAGGGCCTTTCAGTATGGAGTTTGCATGTTCTTCCAGTGTGTGTGTGGGTTTCCTCCAGGTGCTCTGGTTTCCCCCACAGTCTAAAGACATGCATGTTAGGCTAATTGGTGGCTCTAAATTGACTGTAGATGTGAGTGTGAATGGTTGTTTGTCTCTATGTGTCAGCCCTGCGATGACCTGGTGACTTGTCCTCTTGCCCATGTGAGCTGGAATAGGCTCCTGCGACCCTATACAGGATAAGCGGTTATAGATAATGGATGGATGGATCTGTGAATAAAGGGCTTTGGGGTTAAGGCTCATGCAGACTGATTTTTCGTATTTATGCTGCATTAATCAAGTGAGCAGCTACTGTAGCTATAGCAAACAAGTACAATTTTAGCTGATAACGTTCATATAGAAATTCCAATAATGAAATGGACAACTGGCATATGAAATGAACAAAAACTAGCTAAAAAGACTGTTAGATAGCTTGATTTAAGATGTAAAGGGAATAACGCCATTGTCACTTTTAAGATCACCCTTTTAAAAAACTTTTTTCCCTTTTTGATCAACTAACCTTACTAACGAAGCATGCAGCTCATTCCATCCAAGTTCATAATACATACACATGGTTCTCAAAACATGCTGTGTTAGTACAATTATATGACAGATTCAGAATTATGTACCTTATGGATAGTTTGGAGCCAAGGCCCTCTTCAAGCCATGATGCAGCCCGAGAGGAGGCGAGAGATATTCACAAAGAAGAAGAGGCTAAGAATGACAGTGCAAGTAGTGACAGCAGCACAGATGAGGAGGAGGAAGCAGTGAAGAGCAAAAAACAAAGTGAGGCTGAGATCAGGGACATTTCAGTCACTGAGTCACATACACTGGTTTCAGAACTAGATGATCTGCTGTCAGTTGAGCCAGGCTTGTGGCCAGCAAAATTAAGCGACAGTGACAGGGCAACTATTGTTAGAAAATTGGCAACAAGGGAAGACAAAGAAATACCCAAAGATTCAGAGGGAAAGCCATTTCCAGACTACTTGAAATACCCCAAGGCATCAAACAGCAGAGAAAAGGTTAAAAGGTGCTGGTTAGTTCATAGTGACAGTGCAAATGCTCTTTTTTGCATTCCTTGTGCTCTTTTTTCACATGGATTAAAAAGGCCTTCTCATAGCGCTCTGAATAGTGACCACAGGTACAAGATGTGTGATGTTAAGTGGTGCTGCATGTACATTGCTGGAGTGCACAGATTGATGCTGTTTAACATGGAGCAAAACCTGATGTCATTGAGGCCCTTGGTTCCATACTCAGCTCATGCAGGCTCACAAGTGAGGCTAGACCTGAAGCTGTTGGTCTAAGGAAGTACTTTATGTTGTTTGATGACATTGTACTTCTGACCATTTGGATGAAAGTATTGCAATGTTTTGATGACAGAAATGTGATACTCCAGTCAGGGAAAATATCACTTGAGGTGGAGGCAGCCAGTGTAAATGCACTCTAAGATGAGATGCAGGCTCTTAGAAATGGATGGGATTCTCTCCTCTCTGAGGCATCATTGATTGCTAATCAAATGGGGGTTCCACCTCAGTTTAGAAAAGAACTCAGCCATGAGAAGAAGAGGAAGAGGTTCCAGGATAAGACCTCAGAGGAAGCAGGTCAGGAAGACAGAGCAGAAACAACATTTCGAAATACTGTATTTTTCACTGCCCTGGAGCAGATAATAAGTGACTTGGACACTCGGTTCCAAACCATAGCAAATTTTGTTGAAGAATTTGCAGCCACACATAAAGTTGGGCAGATAAGTGACAGTACTATTTCTTCTCTGTGTTGGCCACTGAAAATTAAGTACACAAGGGACCTCACACCTCAGTTTGAGAATGAAATCAGGCATCTTATTCAATATTTTCTGCTCCTTTCCACTCTGACTGCACCTGTCTTTCTCTCCTAAATGCAATTTACAAATTGCAACTCCAGAGCGTTTTTGGAGAGGGTTGCATTGCCCTTAGGATTTTTTGCACACTTCCATTTACTGTTGCTGGTAGAGAAAGAGTATTTAGTCAGCTGAAACTGATCAAGAGCTATCTGAGATCAACAATGGCTCAGGAGAGGCTGAATAATCTTGCAGTCCTTTCAATCAAAAGCAAGTTGGCTCTGTCACTTGACTTTAAAGAGCTGATCAATGATTTTGCTACCAAGAAGGTTCAGTGTTTGTCTTTTGGAATTTGAATCCTTGGTGTTAAAAATATTCTCGCGCTTCTGTTTTTGATGCATCCATTTGCAGGCAGCATGGTATAACCAAATTGTTGATGTAAAATTTATGAGCGTGTTAATTAAATGTTCCCCTCTGTTGCACAACAAAGCACATTAGCCACTTTAAAAATGCATGTAGAGTATGTACAGTGGTTATCTAGCTCATTGTTGTTATTGTTCAAGTCTTTATTTAATAATGTATTTAATGTATAATTTAATTTATTTAATCACTTGATGAATGTTGAGTTTTTCTCACTGGATTGTGGATTACTGTATTTCCAGATAGTTTTTTTTTCTATTAAATTGGCACAGCCAAGAAAAAAAAAAAGCCCGAATCATGTAATTTTCTTCTATGAATTAAATAATTATTCATCAACCTAGAAATGTAACTGCATATAATGACTCAGTACATGAAGGAGACATCAGGATGAATTTGGAAATCTGTTTGAGACACCAAGGCCAGACTACATGAAGTTTATACTTATCTACGAGCTCCAGCCTGGGGAGGTCTCGAACTAAAGACTGACACTGAGGGGTGAAAAGTAATATCAGGGTATGGACCTTGTGCGCGTGACGTCACGGTCACGTGATTATCTGTTTACACCCCCATATTGGGGATCACGCTTTTGCAAGTTTGATAGTGATACCCGTTGTCACGATGTCTTCTTCTCAAGTCTGCCTCTCGACTTATGCTGAATCCCTGGATATCACAGCAAAAAATCGTTATAGAGATAAGATTGCTGCCTTAGGGGTCGACCCATATATGATTAGTAAGAGTGAAACCAAATCTGCGCTTGATTGTTCAAGTAATGAGCTGCCAGACGTAAGTTACCCCGATGTATATAATTATCTAATCAACACGCCAGGGGGTTACAGTGCTCAGTCACTAAAAGCCTACAAGTCACTAGAAGCTTACAGATATTCCTCCTCAGGATGGGTACGGAACGTGCTAGTTCATATGTGTGAAAAGCGTTTTGTTATTTCTTCACAGCTGCGTACCATACATTGACTTTTCAGAATAGATCTTATTTGCATATCGCTATTATCGAATCATGTAGCATGATACTGTTTTATAATTAGTAGTAGTACTAACTATTGTGTATAGATATTACTAGATCTACTACGAGTTTTAGTAATGGCAATGTAGAATGCCACGAGTCAAGGATTTAGGAAACATAAAAATTGAAAATGCACAAGTGTATCATGTTTATTACAAAAATGTATATTATTTATGCGCTATACTGAAACAGTTAATGTTACAGGGGTAGAAGCCACTTGCCTGACACGAAATGTTGGGCACACAATCTCGAGTGTTCGCTTGGTTCCCAGTCAACACGTTTAACGGCAGCAATCCACTTCTTCCTCCGCTCTTGATCAGCGGGGAACCGGTAAAATGATAAACCCTCCATGCTTTTTCTGTTTGAGCACCCGACTGCCACACAACAAGCCATTCTGACTGAAAATTTTAATCAATCTCCAAAAATTTTCGTGTGTGAAGTGAGCTGCGGCTTGATACCCAATATGGCGGATAAACAAACTTGACCTCTGACCTATGATGTTGGTGCACAAGGTCCATAAACAAGGTCTGTGTCTTCTGTGATCAATTCAGTAGAGGTGTTCAGATCCAGTGGGTCATTACTGGTGTCTGACAAACTCAGATTTTGTTGAATGAATAACTCGCTAACAATAATAATTAATTAAAGCACTAATAACACTTCCCCTGGATAAACTAAGGGAAGTGATTTATTTATTTATTTTTGCAGGGGTGGGTGAGGGGGGTGTTTATTATATTTTTTTTAGAGGGCCCAAAATTTCTAGCAGCGCCCCTGTATAGTAAATTGTAACATGTCTTTTAGTGTCGGAAATTCACTACAAAAGTAATACTGATGATTTTTGTAACAGAATATTGATTTGAGTTCAGTCTGAGTAACATCCAGGTTTACAGTTGTGATTAATACAGTAGGTGTAACAGCATTTCCATAACCATCACACCAGTCCCCAATTCACCAATGAGTGAAAGCAACATGAAGCATTCCACTTACTCTCTTTTAAACATAAACGCTTTATAATTTAATTCGCATCCTCACTGTCGATACTTTCTCTTGAATATTATTATTATTATTATTATTATTATTATTATTTATAATGAATATATATAATATTAATATTATATATATTACGGTCCATAACAGATACTGAGACAGGTGCTTTGGTGATTTGTTTATGATGAACATGAACAATAATGTGCAACAAAAGTGTTTCATGATTCAAAGGCTTTTATTAATAATTCAAAGCAGGACATTGCAGTGATACACACACTTAACACATATGGAAGTGATCATTAAGAAGAAGAATTGAGTTAAACTGAGGAGTGTGTGAGCTCACATGTTAATAACACAAATGAAATGATGAAAGTGGGAGATTTGAGCAGTAAAGGCCACATGTAACACACAGTGAAGCAGTAGAAGGTGAGCTGAGTAAAGTGTGTGTGAGCTCACAGCTCTGAGCACTGCTCTGTGTTCACTCTGCCCACCACAGTAGGTTGGTTGTCTTTGGAGGCCTCACAGGTCACCACCTTGTTCCTCCACTGCTCCGGGTGGAGGCTCAGCGTGCTGCTCCAGCTGTAGAGGCCGTCCGCGTGCAGAACGGCGGTGCTGCGGCTCTCCCCCGAGCTCCAGCTGCTCCCATCAACCTTCCAGCTCAGTGTCCAGTCCGAGGGGAAGCCCTTGTCGGCCACACACATGAGTGTGACCTTCTCCTGCTGCAGCTCCACACTGGAGGGAGGCAACACCGTCACACTGGGCTGAGTGACACCTACACACACACACACACACACACACACACAGAGTTGAGACAGGAATGGACAGCTGTCAGTCACTCAGGCTTCGTTTCAGCTCACTGTGTGTTTCACTTCCCTTTATATCTTACAGAGCAGAACTGAGTTCAGTGGAGCATCACAAACGATTCACACTCAATTCAAACACTTTTACATCTTAGATCTATAATCATTTATATTACAGTTATCCCTGGAGAGTAAAATTGAATTATACTGAGTATTCAGGAATTAAAAATATTAAACTCATTTTATAACATGAATAAGCCACATTTAAAATACAGAATATTTACCACTTAAGCAAATTCAGTTTTGGTTTCTACATTTAAATCTGTTTCAGGACTCACAGTCTCTAAGATATTAACTGGTGTTAAAATCATTCAACAAAAACATCACCTGTAATTTGCACAATGATATCTACTTCGCTTTTAGATTTAAATTATAATTAACCACAAGCACTATAATCAAATACATTAAGATTTAAATCATAATAAACAACCAGCAGTATAATCAAAGACATTTTTCAAACTTCTAAAATAATGGAAATTTGAGAAACAGAAGGATGTTACACAAAAATCACATCTCACTGAGTGGATGTGGAGGAAAACTAAATGTAAAATATATTCTTTACACATTACAACATGAATCTGAACACAGTCCATTTCAGTCATTAATCTGAACACACTCCATTTCAGTCATTAATCTGAACACACTCCATTTCAGTCATTAATCTGAACACACTCCATTTCAGTCATTAATCTGAACACACTCCATTTCAGTCATTAATCTGAACACACTCCATTTCAGTCATTAATCTGAACACACTCCATTTCAGTAATTAGTAAACAGGTTACTTACGGCCCACAGACAGTTTGGTTCCTCCACCAAAAGTCCACCACAGTGATACAAACAGGTTTAGCGGCCGTACAAAAACCCTGCTGCTCTAAACTCACTGCTCTCTCCATCCATTTAAACCTCTTATTACAAAACAGCTACAAAACACCAACTTCTGCTCACATCAGCTGATTAATACACTAACTCTCTGACTGTTTTACTACATTTTACTGTTTTTTTCTTTTTATCCACCAAGAGTGTCAATCTAAACTGAGGATGCAATTAGTGAGTGAGAAACACAAATAAATTACACAAAATAAAAGTTGAAATTTCACAAAATGTGGAATTGCAATTGCACAGGATTTACCCAGAATGCCTCATGGAGTAAAAATGCTGAAGTACTCATGAGAAATTTACAATATATGACTGAATGTGTGGAGCTAAAGTGAGAATAATTCCTCCACTGCTTCTGTAGACTGATAGAAAGTTATGATATGATATTTAAGTCCTACAATAATCTAAAGATTAATTTACAGTCAAAAATATTAGTGTCTATTTACTCACTGCCAACATTGATGCTGCTTCTTCCACCATAAATCCACTACAGTGAGAAACTCATTAACATTCAGTACAAACACCATCCAGTGAAAGTTGAAGCTTCTCTCTCTAATTCACTTATTTATGCATCTTAGACCTCAAAGTGTTTTACAGAAAATCTCCATCTGACCCCACAAGTAAAATTCACACAATAACTCTGTAGTAGTGTGAGAATTACAGTAAGATTGGGGGAATGTGGTAAAGGTGTTTCCATACTTAGAGGACACTTTGCATTGGCAGCACATGCTTCAGTGCTCTGGGAGTGTTTATAGCGCTGTGACTTTAACACTTCATGACTGAGAGCTGCTGCTACAGCAACTTCACCCACAGCTACCATGACTTTGATCCCCGTCTTCATCTGGACACTGATCCTCTGGACTCAAGGTCAGACACGGCTTTGCCTTTTATATTTTAAACAAACTCTTCAAGACAATACATTTTTCAGGTTTGTCTCATGATTATTCTTTCAACAGTTTCTGTATCATACTTTTTTTTTCAGAATGCAGAGGTCAAGTCACAGTAACTCAGACTCCTGCAGTGAAATCTGCTCTTCCAGGAGAAACAGTCACCATCAACTGTAGAACCAGTCAGGCAGTGTCCAAGGACTCATCTGGTGACCGGTTACACTGGTATCAGCAGAAACCTGGAGAAGCTCCTAAACTTCTGATTAAATATGTAAATCAGCGAGTGTCAGGTTTTCCAGCTCGTTTCAGTGGCAGTGGATCTGGATCTGATTTCACTCTGACCATCAGTGGAGTCCAGACTGAAGATGCAGGAGATTATTACTGTCAGAGTTACCACAGTGGGAATGTGTTCACACAGTGTTATAGAGTCGTACAAAAACCTCCCTCAGTCAGATTGTAGAGAGACTGCACTGCTGCAGCTGGGAGAGACTGCAGGTGCTGAGTTGGAGGATGTGATACGACACAAGTTCACAACTCACAGTCGAAATCTTTCAATAACCATGATGATTATGAAAAGTGAGTATATAGTAAGCTATATTTCAATTAAATTAGTTCAGCAACGAAAGATGTAGGATTAGACTTTGAGGCCTTTTTGAATTTTTCCTGCTATATTTTCACTCAATCCTCCTTTGAGCCCAACACCGAATTGGTTCAGAAAAAGGAAATATGGCTAATCATTTCGAAGGCCATTGTTCTGAAAAACTTAGATGAAGCTGTTGACTGTTTGCCCATTTCTGGTACATCACACACTGACATTACTGACCCTAAAGTGTATACCATGTCAGTTGCATAAGTATTCACACACACTGCACTTTTCCACATTTTCTAGTGTTACAGCCGAGAACTGAAATGCACTTAAGTGGGACTAAACGTCATGAAGCTACACAAAACCTCCCACATTACTGAAGTTTGGGGAAAATCAGTCAAGATTCTTATGAGTTAATTAACTCTAAATTAGGCAGCACGGTGGTGTAGTGGTTAGCACTGCCGCCTCAAACCAAGAATGTCCGGGAGGGTTTGAGCCCCGTGGCCGGCGAGGGCCTTTCTGTGCGGATTTTGATGTTCTCCCCGTGTCCACGTGGGTTTCCTCCGGGTGCTCCGGTTTCCCCCACAGTCCAAAGACATGCAGGTGACTCTAAATTGACCGTAGGTGTGAATGTGAGTGTGAATGGTTGTCTATGTGTCAGCCCTGTGATGACCTGGCGACTTGTCCAGGGTGTACCCCGCCTTTCGCCCGTAGTCAGCTGGGATAGGCTCCAGCTTGCCTGCGACCCTGTAGAAGGATAAAGCGGCTCAAGATAATGAGATGAGATGAGACACTTGTACACATTTATATATGGAGACATTGTAACATTGATTAGCGACGGCCACATTCACTCCAGTAAGACACAGATTTCCCATCCAGTTAATTTGTTTTGTTTTTTTTGTCCCTGAATTCTAATTTGCTGTTTTATTGCTTTTATCCAAGGAGATATACATTAAAGTGTCTAAAGCATATCTTATGTTCCAGGAAGTTTGCATGATCAGGACCTTCAGGAGAAGAGACTGATCTCTCTCTCTCTCTCTGTACAATTGGAAGAGATTTTAGGTCTTGAATCAGACTCAATGACTGCCTCGATATGTCATTCCCCCCATCAATCTGTCAACATTTTGTCTTTTAGTGTCTTCACTCCTGTCATAGTTTATGACTATTTTTATGTTTTCTCAGAGATCAGATTATTCTTCAGTATATTTAAAATGTACTTGTTAGATTTTTCATGAGTTTAGGCAGATTCTTCCCAGTCAGAGAAATAAGAAGTAACAGTTCATTTGCATGAACAGTTCTGAGTCCCAGAATAGATCAACACTTTCAGCAGATGTTCATGGTTCTTCAGTCGAACTCACTCAAGCACAACACGCAGCGCTGCACTCGACCTGCTGTTAAAGGTGCCGATCCAAATCACTGTCAAAGACACTTCATGACTGAAAAAGGAGACATGCTTTCCACATTTAAGCTTTATTTCAGTACAGATACACCACTGGCTCCACTCCAGTCTTCTAAATATGTTTTAAAGTGTACACTTCTATTCTAGTGGACTTTACAGCTGCTCTTTCAGAACGAGGTGATCTGAGTGGTGTTGTGGTGGGAGACGGTACAGCCGAACACCTCGGACTCTTCCCAGCATTCTTTGAAGAGGGTCAGGGTGCTGAAGGGTCCTTCTGTTCTTCTGTGCTGGTCAGAACCCCCTCATTCACCTCGACACCATCCATGGTGCAGCTCAGTAGCGCCCCCTGTGGAGAATAGGCTGAGAGCAGGCAGAGCAGCGAGGCTGATCCTTCAGAGAGCTGCAGAGAAGAGGGAGGGAGCAGAGACACGGAGGAGTTCACCACCGGACCAGCTGGAGAACACACACACAGTCAATGTGGTTATATTTACAGAACACAATTGTCTGATTAAATGTTTTTTTACATTGGTTAGTTTTCTTTGTCACTCTGGTGTTTAAATTCAGTGATGTTTCAGTAAACCTGTCTGACTCTGGAGCACAGTGTACTGTACACACTGCAGGAGACTGGAGGAGAAATAACACCAAATGATGGATTAGTGATGAGATTCATCTTTCCAGTCAGAAAAAAAAAACAACAACATGATCCATAAAGATAGTAAGGAAAGAACTTTTTATTGCTGATCACCTCTAAATCTCCTCTGTAGTCAGTCTGAATCCTGATGGAATTAAAGTGAAAGACTCAACTTCTGTCATTTCTCTACTACATTTATACACCTGTAATTTCCAGGAAATCTCTCATTTTGACTTTCTGATCAGTGAAAGTTTAAACTTCTCTCTCTCTCACTCACTTTTATGCATATTAGATCTACAGTGGTGCTTGAAAGTTTATGAACCCTTTAGAATTTTCTAAATTTCTGCATAAATATGACCGAAAACATCATCAGATTTTCACACAAGTCCTAAAAGTATATAAAGAGAACCCAGTTAAACAAATGAGACAAAAATATTATACTTGTTCATTTATTTATTGAGGAAAATGATCCAAAATTACATATCTGTGAGTGGCAAAAGTATGTGAACCTCTAGGATTAGCAGTTAATTTGAAGGTGAGATTAGAGTCAGGTGTTTTCAATCAGTGGGATGATGATCAGGTGTGAGTGGGCACCTGGTTTTATTTAAAGAACAGGGATCTATCAAAGTCTGATCTTCACAACACATTTGTGGAAGTGTATCGTGGCACGAACAAAGGCGATTTCTGAGGACGTCATAAAAAGCATTGTTGATGCTCATCAGGCTGAAGAAGGTTACAAAACCATCCAAACACACCTTGTTTAACGCTTCAGCTAATTAACCGTGCTTGCTGAGTTGAGTGAGTGTGTTAGTGCAGGTAAAACATTAAAATGTGTAGGACAGGGGGCACTCCTTACATCTAAAGTGCTAATGGTTAATGAACTTATTACTGATCAGGAGTTTAATGTACTTTGTTTAACTGAAACATGGATGAAGCCAAATGAATATAGAGCATTAAATGAAGTTAGTCCTCCTGGATACAGTTATATACACCAGCCTCGTCTAACTGGCAGAGGACGAGGTGGCGCAGTTATCTATAATGATTATCTACAACCCCGATTCCAAGAAAGTTGGGACAAAGTACAAATTGTAAATAAAAACGGAATGCAATGATGTGGAAGTTTCAAAATTCCATATTTTATTCAGAATAGAACATAGATGACATATCAAATGTTTAAACTGAGAAAATGTATCATTTAAAGAGAAAAATTACGTGATTTTAAATTTCATGACATCAACACATCTCAAAAAAGTTGGGACAAGGCCATGTTTACCACTGTGAGACATCCCCTTTTCTCTTTACAACAGTCTGTAAACGTCTGGGGACTGAGGAAACAAGTTGCTCAAGTTTAGGGATAGGAATGTTAACCCATTCTTGTCTAATGTAGGATTCTAGTTGCTCAACTGTCTTAGGTCTTTTTTGTCGTATCTTCCATTTTATGATGCGCCAAATGTTTTCTACTGTATGGGTGAAAGATCTGGACTGCAGGCTGGCCAGTTCAGTACCCGGACCCTTCTTCTACGCAGCCATGATGCTGTAATTGACGCAGTATGTGGTTTGGCATTGTCATGTTGGAAAATGCAAGGTCTTCTCTGAAAGAGACGTCGTCTGGATGGGAGCATATGTTGCTCTAGAACCTGGATATACCTTTCAGCATTGATGGTGTCTTTCCAGATGTGTAAGCTGCCCATGCCACACGCACTAATGCAACCCCATACCATCAGAGATGCAGGCTTCTGAACTGAGCGCTGATAACAACTTGGGTCGTCCTTCTCCTCTTTAGTCCGAATGACACGGCATCCCTGATTTACATAAAGAACTTCAAATTTTGATTCGTCTGACCACAGAACAGTTTTCCACTTTGCCACCGTCCATTTTAAATGAGCCTTTCCCCAGAGAAGACGTCTGCGCTTCTGGATCATGTTTAGATACGGCTTCTTCTTTGAACTACAGAGTTTTAGCTGGCAACGGCGGATGGCACGGTGAATTGTGTTCACAGATAATGTTCTCTGGAAATATTCCTGAGCCCATTTTGTGATTTCCAACACAGAAGCATGCCTGTATGTGATGCAGTGCCGTCTAAGGGCCCAAAGATCATGGGCACTCAGTATGGTTTTCCAGCCTTGATCCTTACGCACAGAGATTCTTCCAGATTCTCTGAATCTTTTGATGATATTATGCACTGTAGATAATGATATGTTCAAACTCTTTGCAATTTTACACCGTCGAACTCCTTTCTGATATTGCTCCACTATTTGTCAATGCAGAGTTAGGGGGATTGGTGATCCTCTTCCCAGCTTTACTTCTGAGAGTTGTTGCCACTCCAAGATGCTCTTTTTATCCCCAGTCATGTTAATGACCTATTGCCAATTGACCTAATGAGTTGCAATTTGGTCCTCCAGCTGTTCCTTTTTTGTACCTCTAACTTTTCCAGCCTCTTATTGCCCCTGTCTCAACTTTTTTGAGATGTGTTGCTGTCATGAAATTTCAAATGAGCCAATATTTGGCATGAAATTTCAAAATGTCTCACTTTCAACATTTGATATGTTGTCTATGTTCTATTGTGAATACAATATCAATTTTTGAGATTTGTAAATTATTGCATTCCGTTTTTATTTACAATTTGTACTTTGTCCCAATTTTTTTGGAATCGGGGTTGTATTCGGCCTGCTGTGGTAGTGTGATTATCTTTGCATGAACCAAACAATGGTGCAGTCTAAGCTGATGAAGTTTTTTGGGCAGTCTTCTCTAAGCACTGAAGGTGATTTAAGGGCTGAAACAGCGACGGTCGAAGCACACTCAGAGCCCCTACTGTCCCCGAGCACATTGGACAGGGTCAGTAATACAGAGGTCAGTAAAAAGCGCCAAAGTGAAAATGCTGTCAGCCGGCAAGGGACTGAAGGCAGCTACATTTTGGGAGGCATAGTGTGTTGAGTCCCCTTGCTGAACGTATGATGTAAAACGCTGTCATTCTGTGTTCAGTTTGTAAATTATCGCGAAATTCGGATTCCTTCATAGTTGTTTGTTCCCAGACTCTTCTCCACGCTGTTCAATTGTAAATCAAGTTTTGTGTTGAAGTAAAGGGGTAAAGGGAATCCTAAAAGCTCTTTTGAACAATTCCATACTAAAATAAACTTAAATAAGCTCAAACTAAAGAGGTTGATTTTATCTTGATGGTGCACAGGGCGCCCAAAATCAAGAACTTTCTTATAAGAGGCTGGAGTGGAGCTTAAATTTTATATGTAATGGAGAAGCCTAGCTGTATCTGTACAAATCTTTGAATTGTGTCAGTGTGGTTGGTATAAACCTGTATTACATCCACTTTGATAAGTCAGTAACAAAGAAAAATTACAGACTAAGTGAAGACAAAAAAAGAAAAAGTGAAGAATACTGCTTTGACTTGATTTTTCAAGGAAAAAAGTGGAGAATATTTTTCAGAACCCATGGGGAATGCTGCTAAAGCCACCAGTTATTCTCACCGAGATGAAATAAAATTGAAATCAAATTAATTGGGGAAATGAAATTAATTTAAAATGGGTACCCAACAGGTTATCAGTCAGAAGGTGCAGGCCTGTATCGACGCTTCTGGGCGTAGTCACCTGAAGCGCCTGCTTCACGCAATATCTCACTCGTGTCTCCCTTTCTTCTCCCTCGTGTTGTCCTCTCCCTCACGCACACCTTCCTGTTTCTTGCTGACCTCTCACCCCAACTGCTGACTCGATCCACGTTCAAGATAAGTAAATTTAAAATAACTTATTTATTATTAAATGTCAAGGATGTTACCACATTATGAAAGACATGAAATTAAAATTTTAATAATGATGCATCAATAAATAAATAAACTGATAACAAAATTTCCATTGGGCTACAACTCTGTAATAATGTGAGAATGACAGTAAGATTGGGGGAATGTGGTAAAGGTGTTTCCATACTTAGAGGACACTTTGCATTGGCAGCACATGCTTCAGTGCTCTGGGAGTGTTTATAGCGCTGTGACTTTAACACTTCATGACTGAGAGCTGCTGCTACAGCAACTTCACCCACAGCTACCATGACTTTGATCCCCGTCTTCATCTGGACACTGATCCTCTGGACTCAAGGTCAGACACGGCTTCATATTTTATCTCTTCAATGATCTGTTCATACAAAAACACAGTTTCAATTATGTTTAAATTTGATATTGCATTTATATATATATATATATATATATATATATATATATATATATATATATATATATATATATATATATATATATATAACATTTTTTTACAGAATGCAAAGGTCAAGCCACAGTAACTCAGACTCCTGCAGTGAAATCTGCTCTTCCAGGAGAAACAGTCACCATCAACTGTAGAACCAGTCAGGCAGTGGCTAAGGACTCATCTGGTGACAGGTTATTCTGGTATCAGCAGAAACCTGGAGAAGCTCCTAAACTACTGATTAAATATGTGAATCAGCGACAGTCAGGATTTCCAGCTCGTTTCAGTGGCAGTGGATCTGGATCTGATTTCACTCTGACCATCAGTGGAGTCCAGACTGAAGATGCAGGAGATTATTACTGTCAGAGTTACCATTCCATCTCTGGTTACTGGTTCACACAGTGTTATAGAGTCGTACAAAAACCTCCCTCAGTCAGATTGTAGAGAGACTGCACTGCTGCAGCTGGGAGAGACTGCAGGTGCTGAGATGGAGGATGTGATACGACACAATGACCCTCTGTGGAGGAGAGGAACCACACCACACTAACTCACAACTCACATTAGAAATCTCTCAATAATCATCACACCACACTGCACACAGTCCATCACATCCACTACTGTAAGATCAATAGTTTCCCAGTTCTCTCAGTCGTGGTGTTACCTGTCACACCTGAAACATCTTTAGAAAGAAGAACAGCTTTAGAGATAACAGATCCGTATCTGCACTGATGGCTGGTTGTGATATTGAATACGGGCTAAATCCAATTGTACTCCTCATCTCTGACTTGCTGTTACTATTAGGAAGCCATTAGAGATGAGCCTTATAACACTCAATGTGACAGTGAGTCTCATTATATAAGCATAAATAAGACATACACACTCATTAAAATACACAAAGACATCAAGTTTAAATCCAGTGATTAATGTCTGTAATTTTTCTTGCTGTTTGAGGAACCATGTGTTTGATCAGTGTTCATGGTGTCCTGACATTGACTACCTCACAGGTTCCTAACCCTGGTTTACCCCTTGTCCACCCCAGGACCCCCTGTCTTGCACATTTCAGCACTTTCCCTGCTCTCAACACACCTCATTTAACGTTTCCACTAATTAACAGTGCTTGCTGACTTGAGTGAGTGTGATGGTGCAGGTAAAATAGTAAAATGTGCAGGTCAGGGGACACTCTAGGACCAGGGACAGGAAGCTGTGGACATTAAAATAAACACTAGTTCCATACTGATAGGGGTGGCATTAGGGGGGGAAGTTAGGTCTATTCTTAGGGCCAAGCACTGTCTAGGGGCCCTCAGAGGACAATATTATTATGTGCAAGTTAATTTAATAAATTTTTTTTAATAATGTTGTCTCTTAAAATGAGCACATATAACAATCTTCTGGTTTGATTTTCCATTTTCTGCAAAATTATTAGACTAGATAGTCTTTATATTTCACCCTGTCCCTATTCATTACATGGTACAGTCTTGCATAGGCAGAGCCAGAGCATGACACCACGTTAGGTTTGTTGTTTTCAAATCAAGCACTAAAGTAAATTGCCCATGATATAAGAAGAATTGATGGTGAGTCATCACTAGATTGAAACCATCATGAAGAAGTTGGGTTACCAGAAATGTAAAGAGAGGCAGCAGAAAGCTGAGAGAGAGAGAGAGAGAGAAAGGACTGACAGTTAGGCACCCAGTTTTTCTCGAAGAAAGGTAGACGATATGTTTATTCACTCTTTTTCCTTTAGTGGCTATTAACCTCACATGCTAATGTTAATGCTACAGAAGATTATTATTGTGGCTTAACCACTTTTTGGATGATCAAGCTAACAACTTAATTTCCAATGCAGTGTCGATTTTCTTAAATATTTCATAGGTTACCTTTATTGCCACTGAAAATGAGATTGGTAATGAATGTAATTTTGGTCTGCAAAGAGCTCAGTGAATTTTTCAGTCCACTGTATGGCTAGTTAGACAAGACTATACAGCTATACAGCTAACACTAGACAAGATCGGTCCAGTTTTGGATGAAAAGAGGAATTCCAGACTGACCTATGTCAATGCACCCAACCCACTGAATGAAGCAACCATGAAAAAAGCTTGTGCCAACGCACAATGCATTCTCAGAGAGACACAGAGGGAGTTCTGGGACAACGTTTGTGAAAATGTTCAGAGTTGCAATGACTGTGGTGACATTGCGGATTCCACGCAGCCCTGAAGTTTGTTCTAGGGCCATCACCTCGACTGACTGCGCCTTTGAAAGACTCCGATGGTAACATCTTGTTGGAGAAACCTGTTCAACTCAAACGCTAGGTTGAGCACTTCAGCTCTCTCTACAGCAACCCCGTACCTTTTGATGAATCCGCGCTGGACTGCATAGAACAACTCCTGGAATTGAAGTAACTTGATGAAGATCCCACCTTGCAAGAAATTGAGAGCGCCCTAAAGGACATGAAACGAGGCAAGGCACCTGGGAGTGATGGTATACCTCCAGATCTTCTTAAACTTGACATCCCTGTCTTGAAAGAATACCTGCTCAACCTGTTGTTATCATGCTGGTGTGAAGGACACGTCCCACAGGATCTCAAAGACGCAAAGCTGGTGACCCTCTTTAAGAACAAGGGGTCTAGACAAGTCTGTGACAACTATAGAGCCATTGCTTTGCTCAGTCTGGTCGGTAAAGTCTTCGCCAGTATAATTCTGAAGAGATTACAGGTTCTTGCAGACAGAATTTATCCTGAATCCCAGTGTGGCTTCTGAAGGCATCGATCCACCATCGACATGGTCTTCACTCTCCATCTGCTTCAGGAGAAATGCATTGAGCAAAACAAACCTTTACTTGCTGTTTTCATAGACCTAGCCAAAGCCTTTGACTCGGTAAGCTGTGAAGGCCTGTATCTGGTACTATACAAGTTAGGCTGTCCACCTAAATTCCTAGCTATCATCAAAGCACTTCATGACGGAATGTCTGCTTGCATAGATTTTGATGGTGACCTCTCAGAAGCCTTCACAGTGAATTGTGGAGTTAAACAGGGATGCGTGATGGCTCCAACTCTGTTTGGCATCTTCTTATCCACCCTGCTACATATCACTTTTCCAAACCCTGAAGGCATCGCCCTCAGCACCCAGAGCGATGGCAAACTTTTCAATCTTGCGTGCCTCAGGGCAAAGTCGAAAACCAGCACAGTCCTGATATATGAACTAATTTTCGCTGATGATGCCATGTTTTGCCCTCATAGTGTAGCCAAGCTACAAGGTACATGTGACGCATTCAGCAATACCTGTGACAAATCTGGCCAAATAATTAGTGTGAAGAAGACGGTTGCCTTCTCAATAAATGCACCCCCTCCTCACATCACCATCAATGAGAGCCCTCTTGACACGGTTGAAGACTTCCGTTACCTAGGTTCCACGGTCTCATCTTCTGGAAATCTAAACTGTTAAGTTAACTCATACATTGGCCAGACTGCCTATCTGTTTGGGAAACTGGAAAGTTATGTTTGGGACAACAAGTGTCTTACAGTCCATACCAAAGTGCACATATACCAAACTTGCGTACTGTCCGCTCTGCTCTACGGTAGTGAGACATGGGCTTCTCATGCCCACATTGAAAGGAAACTTAACAGTTTCCAACTTAGATGCCTCAGAAAGATCTGTGGGGTTACATGGATGGATAAAGTTCCAAACTTGGAGATCCACAAAAGATGTGGCACCACAAGCCTGTATCCAATCCTGAAACAACATAGGCTGCGTTGGTTGGGCCATGTGTCCCGCATGGCCCACTCTCGTCTCCCCCACCAAATTTTGTACGGTCAGCTTGCAGGTGGCAAATGTGACAGGGGGCATCCAAAGCTTTGCTTCATTGACGTTTGCAAGCGTGACCTGAAATTATTCGACATCAGAGCTGATTGGGAGAAGCTTGTCCAAGATCATATTTCTTGGCGGCACAAGCTCCACCAAGGTGCCAAAAAACTTGAAAATGATCTGGTGACAAAGGAGTCTGACAGAAGACATAAGAGACATGAACCTTGTCAAACAACGGAATTCATCTGTGAAACCTGTGGCAAGCTCTGTAAGAGTCGAGCTGGGCTAGTTGCCCACAGTCATGACCATCGGTGCTGAGCAGACCATCCAACAGGACGTAAAAGACTTTGATGATACAGCTAGTGCGCCACCTAAGTTAAGATGCATGCTAATAACTAGCTTGTTCACTAATGACATCTGCACTCAACATGCACAGATGCAGCCTCAGGATTAGGGAACCCTGCCTTAACCCCCCTCCCAGTTGAAGCAGAAGGAGGTGAGCAGTGTATTATTGATAATGTATTTACAGAGAAATCTATGAATAATGGATGGCATGGTGGTGTAGTGGTTAGCATTGTTGCCTCACAGCAAGAAGGTCCTGGGTTTGAGCCCATTAGCCAACAAGGGCCTTTCTGTATGGAGTTTGCATGTTCTTCCCACATGTGCATGGGGTTCCTCCAGGTGCTCTGGTTTCCCCCACAGTCTAAAGACATGCAGGTTAGGCTAATTGGTGGCTCTAAATTGACCATATATGTGAGTGTGAATGGTTGTTTGTCTCTATGTGTCAGCCCTGCGATGACCTGGTGACTTGTCTCGGGTGTACCCTGCCTCCTGCCCGTAGTCAGCTGGGATAGGCTCCTGCGACCCTGTACAGGATAAGCTGCTACAGATAATGGATGGATCAATGGATCTGTGAATAAAGTGCTTTGGGGTTAAGGCTCATGCAGACTGATTTTTAGTATTTTATGCTGCATTTACCAAGTGAGCAGCTAGCTATATCAAGCAAGTACAATTTTAGCTGAGAACGTTCATATAGAAATTCCAGTAATGAAATGGACAACTGGCATATGAAATGAACAAAATCTGGCTAAAAAGACTGTTAGATAGCTTGACTTACGATGTAAAGGGAATAATGCCATTGTCACTTTTAAGATCATAAATTTGTTTCCCTTTTTGATCAACTAATGTTACTAACCAAGCATGCAGCTCATTCCATCCAAATGTTCGTAATACATACATATGGTTCTCAAAACATGCTGTGTTAGTACAATTATATGACAGATTCTGAATTATGTACCTTATGGATAGTTTGGAGCCAAGGCCCTCTTCAAGCCATGATGCAGCCCGAGAGGAGGCCAGAGATATTCAAAAAGAAGAAGAGGCTAAGAATGACAGTGCAAGTAGTGACAGCAACACAGATGAGGAGGAGGAAGCAGTGAAGAGCAAAGAACAAAGTGAGGCTGAGATCAGGGACATTTCAGTCACTGAGTCACATACACTGGTTTCAGAACTAGATGATCTGCTGTCAGTTGAGCCAGGCTTGTGGCCAGCAAAATTAAGCGACAGTGACAGAGCAACTATTGTTAGAAAATTGGCAACAAGGGAAGACAAAGAAATACCCAAAGATTCAGAGGGAAAGCCATTTCCAGACTACTTGAAATACCTCAAGGCATCAAACAGCAGAGAAAAGGTTAAAAGGGACTGGTTAGTTCATAGTCAAATCAAATCAAATCAAGTTTATTTGTACAGCGCTTTTAACAATAAACATTGTCGCAAAGCAGCTTTACAGAATTTGAACGACTTAAAACATGAGCTAATTTTATCCCTAATCTATCCCCAATGAGCAAGCCTGTGGCGACGGTGGCAAGGAAAAACTCCCTCAGACGACATGAGGAAGAAACCTCGAGAGGAACCAGACTCAAAAGGGAACCCATCCTCATTTGGGCAACAACAGACAGCCTGACTATAATATTAACAGTTTTAACAGGTATAACCCTCAACTGTCCTCATGGGGCCGTCCTTCACAGGAGTGGGGCGATAAAACTCCGACCAGACACAGGGCACCAGGATGGATCAAGCAGGTCCGAGGGGCAGAAGAGGCCAGCATCTCAATCCCAGGATCAACATGTAACTCAGAGGGACAGATTGGGGGGGGGGGGAGAGAAAGAAAACATGTTGTTAGGTATGCCCTAAAAATGACAAGTATTAAATCTGTGTGGTAGGCTCGCAGAGACGAGAGTCTTTACATCAGGCATGACACACAATGGCATGTTAATATGGTAAAAAAAATATATCATGACCTGCTCTGGCTGGATGCTTGATTGGGTGATGGGAGCACACTCCTCAGCAATGATGAGATGCAGATGGGACCCTTAGGCCTGGCCAAGACAATTCAGTTACATTTCACCGGGTCTGGGACATGCGACAGAATGTCTGACGGCCGATTCCCTGCAGGCTACGATAGCCAGTCGAGGTCCCCACCGTCTCCACCAAAAGATTTCCTGTTGACTCCATGTAACTCAGAGGGACAGATTTGGAGTGGGGGGGGGAGAGAAAGAAAACACAGGTGGTTAGGTATGCCCAATGTCACCTGAATAAGTAGGAACAGTATACATATTGCACCGAGTACAAGCAGGGACTCCGGCAACTAACTATGACAGCATAACTAAAAGGAGAGAGCCAGAAGGTAACACAGGCATGAGGGAGCCCCGGGACATAAAGCAGCCAGCCACTGCACCGTCAACAAACTCGAGTGAGCAAGCGAGTGGGGACTGACAGCATCCATACATCCCAGTTTACCAAAACACTCTATGTCTGAGGACCCTCCAGATCTACTCCTTTACCTCAAACTCATAGTGACAGTGCAAATGCTCTTTTTTGCATTCCTTGTGCTCTTTTTTCACATGGATTAAAAAGGCCTTCTCATAGCGCTCTGAATAGTGACCACGGGTACAAGATGTGTGATGTTAAGTGGTGCTGCATGTACATTGCTGGAGTGCACAGATTGATGCTGTTTAACATGGAGCAAAACCTGATGTCATTGAGGCCCTTGGCTCCATACTCAGCTCATGCAGTCTCACAAGTGAGGCTAGACCTGAAGCTGTTGGTCTAAGGAAGTACTTTATGTTGTTTGATGTCATTGTACTTCTGACCATTTGGATGAAAGTATTGCAATGTATTGATGACAGAAATGTGATACTCCAGTCAGGGAAAATATCACTTGAGGTGGAGGCAGCCAGTGTAAATGCACTCTAAGATGAGATGCAGGCTCTTAGAAATGGATGGGATTCTCTCCTCTCTGAGGCATCATTGATTGCTAATCAAATGGGGGTTCCACCTCAGTTTAGAAAAGAACTGAGCCGTGAGAAGAAGAGGAAGAGGTTCCAGGATGAGACCTCAGAGGAAGAAGGTCAGGAAGACAGTGCAGAAACAACATTTCGAAATACTGTATTTTTCACTGCCCTGGAGCAGATAATAAGTGACTTGGACACTCGGTTCCAAACCATAGCAAATATTGTTGAAGAATTTGCAGCTACACATAAAGTTGGGCAGATAAGTGACAGTATTGTTTCTTCTCTGTGTTGGCCACTGATAATTAAGTATGCAAGGGACCTCACACCTCAGTTTGAGAATGAAATCAGGCATCTTATTCAATATTTTCTGCTACTTTCCACTCTGACTGCACCTGTCTTTCTCTCCTAAATGCAATTTACGAATTGCAACTCCAGAGCATTTTTGGAGAGGGTTGCATTGCCCTTAGGATTTTTTGCACACTCCCATTTACTGTTGCTGGTAGAGAAAGGGTATTTAGTAAGCTGAAACTGATCAAGAGCTATCTGAGATCAACAATGGCTCAGGAGAGGCTGAATAATCTTGCAGACGTTTCAATCAAAAGCAAGTTGGCTCTGTCACTTGAATTTAAAGACTTGATCAACGATTTTGCAACCAAGAAGGTTCAGTGTTTGTCTTTTGGAATTTGAATCCTTGGTGTTAAAAATATTCTCGCGCTTCTGTTTTCGATGCATCCATTTGCAGGCAGCATGGTATGACCAAATTGTTGATGTAAAATTTATGAGCGTGTTAAATAAATGTTCCCCTCTGTTGCACAACAAAGCACATAAGCCACTTTAAAAATGCATGTAGAGTATGTACAGTGGTTATCTAGCTCATTGTTGTTATTGCTCAAGTCTTTATCTCTCACCTCATCTCATTATCTCTAGCTGCTTTATCCTGTTCTACAGGGTCGCAGGCAAGCTGGAGCCTATCCCAGCTGACTATGGGCGAAAGGCGGGGTACACCCTGGACAAGTCGCCAGGTCATCACAGATAATTTATTTAATGTATAATTTAATTTATTTAATCACTTGATGAATGTTGAGTTTTTTTCACTGGATTGTGGATTACTGTATTTCCAGGGGTTTTTTTTTGTTTGTTTGTTTGTTTGTTTTGTTTTGTTTTTTCTATTAAATTGGCACAGCCAAGAAAAAAAAAAACACAAATCATGTAATTTTCTTCAATGAATTAAATAATTATTCATCAACCTAGAAATGTAACTGCATATAATGAGTCAGTACATGAAGGAGACATCAGGATGAATTTGGAAATCTGTTTGAGACACCAAGGCCAGCCTACATGAAGTTTATACTTATCTACGAGCTCCAGCCTGGGGAGGTCTCGAACTAAAGACTGACACTGAGGGGTGAAAAGTAATATCAGGGTATGGACCTTGTGCGCGTGATGTCATGGTCGCATGATTATCTGTTTACACCGCCATATTGGGGATCACGCTTTCGCAAGTTTGATAGTGATACCCGCTGTCGCGATGTCTTCTTCTCAAGTCTGCCTTTTGACTTATGCTGAATCCCTGGATATCACAGCAAAAAATTGTTATAGAGATAAGATTGCTGCCTTAGGGGTCGACCCATATATGATTAGTAAGAGTGAAACCAAATCTGCGCTTGATTGTTCAAGTAATGAGCTGCCAGACGTAAGTTACCCCAATGTATATCATTATCTAATCAACACGCCAGGGGGTTACAGTGGTCAGTCACTAAAAGCCTACAAGTCACTAGAAGCTTACAGATATTTCTCCTCAGGATGGGTACGGAACGTGCTAGTTCATATGCATGAAAAGCGTTTTGTTATTTCTTCACAGGTGTGTACCATTCATTGACTTTTCAGAATAGATCTTATTTGCATACTGCTATTATCGAATCATGTAGCATGATACTGTTTTTTAATTAGTAGTAGTACTAACTATTATGTATAGATATTACTAGATCTACTACTAGTTTTAGTAATGGCAATGTAGAATGCCACGAGTCAAGGATTTAGGAAACATAAAATTGAAAATGCACAAGTGTATCATGTTTATTACAAAAATGTATATTATTTATGCGTTATACTGAAACAGTTAACGTTACAGGGGTAGAAGCTACTTGCCTGACACGAAATGTTGGGCACACAATCTCGAGTGTTCGCTTGGTTCCCAGTCAACACGTTTAACGGCAGCAATCCACTTCTTCCTCCGCTCTTGATCAGCGGGGAACCGGTAAAATGATAAACCCTCCATGCTTTTTCTGTTTGAGCACCCGACTGCCACACAACAAGCCATTCTGACTGAAAATTTTAATCAATCTCCAAAAATGTCCACGTGTGAAGTGAGCTGCGGCTTGATACCCAATATGGCGGGTATCAAACAAACTTGACCTCTGACCTATGATGTTGGTGCACAAGGTCCATAAACAAGGTCTGTGTCTTCTGTGATCAATTCAGTAGAGGTGTTCAGATCCAGTGGGTCATTACTGGTGTCTGACAAGCTCAGATTTTGTTGAATGAATAACTCCCTAACACTAATAATTAATTAAAAGCACTAATAACACTTCCTCTGGATAAACTAAGGGAAGTGATTTATTTATTTATTTATTTATTTATTTATTATTTTATTTTATTTTTTTTTTTTGCAGGGGTGGATGAAGGGAGTGTTTATTATATTTTTTTAGAGGGCCCAAAATTTCTAGCAGCGCCCCTGCATAGTAAATTGTAACTTGTCTTTTAGTGTCGGAAATTCACTACAAAAGTAATACTGATGATTTTTCTAACAGAATATTGATTTGATTTCAGTCTGAGTAACATCCAGGTTTACAGTTGTGATTAATACAGTAGGTGTAACAGCATTTCCATAACCATCACACCAGTCCCCAATTCACCAATGAGTGAAAGCAACATGAAGCATTCCACTTACTCTCTTTTAAACATTAATGCTTTATTATTTAATTCACATCCTCACTGTCGATACTTTCTCTCGAATATTATTATTTTTATTATTATTATTAGTCTTTATAATGAATATATATAATATTAATATTATATATATTACTGTCCATAACAGATACTGAGACAGGTGCTTTGGTGATTTCTTTATGATGTACATGAACAATAATGTGCAACAAAAGTGTTTCATGATTCAAAGGCTTTTATTAATAACTCAAAGCAGGACATTGCAGTGATACACACACTTAACACATATGGAAGTGATCATTAAGAAGAAGAGTTGAGTTAAACTGAGGAGTGTGTGAGCTCACATGTTAATAACACAAATGAAATGATGAAAGTGGGACATTTGAGCAGTAAAGGCCACATGTAACACACAGTGAAGCAGTAGAAGGTGAGCTGAGTAAAGTGTGTGTGAGCTCACAGCTCTGAGCACTGCTCTGTGTTCACTCTGCCCACCACAGTAGGTTGGTTGTCTTTGGAGGCCTCACAGGTCACCACCTTGTTCCTCCACTGCTCCGGGTGGAGGCTCAGCGTGCTGCTCCAGCTGTAGAGGCCGTCCGCGTGCAGAACGGCGGTGCTGCGGCTCTCCCCCGAGCTCCAGCTGCTCCCATCAACCTTCCAGCTCAGTGTCCAGTCCGAGGGGAAGCCCTTGTCGGCCACACACATGAGTGTGACCTTCTCCTGCTGCAGCTCCACACTGGAGGGAGGCAACACCGTCACACTGGGCTGAGTGACACCTACACACACACACACACACACACACACACACAGAGTTGAGACAGGAATGGACAGCTGTCAGTCACTCAGGCTTCGTTTCAGCTCACTGTGTGTTTCACTTCCCTTTATATCTTACAGAGCAGAACTGAGTTCAGTGGAGCATCACAAACGTTTCACTCAATTCAAACACTTTTACATCTTAGATCTATAATCATTTATATTACAGTTATCCCTGGACAGGAAAATTGAATTAGACCAAGTATTCAGTCATTAAAAATATGAAGCTCATTTTATAACATGAATAAGCCACATTTAAAATACAGAATATTTACCACTTAAGCAAATTCAGTTTTGGTTTCTACATTTAAATCTGTATTTGGACTCACAGTCTCTAAGATATTAAATGTCGTTAAAATAATTCAACAAAATGTCATCTGTAATTTGCACAATGATATCGACTTTGCTTTTAGATTTAAATTATAATTAACTACCAGCAGTAGAATCAAATACATTTAAGCTTTAAATTATAATAAACAACTGCCAATATAATCAAAGACATTTTTCAAACTTCTAAAATAAGGGAAATTTGAGAAACAGAAGGACGTGATACAAAAATCACATCTGTTCTGGATTTGGAGGAAAAATAAATCCAAAATATATTCTTTACACATTACAACATGAATCTGAACACACTCCATTTCAGTCATTAATCTGAACACACTCCATTTCAGTAATTAGTAAACAGGTTACTTACGGCCCACAGACAGTTTGGTTCCTCCACCAAAAGTCCACCACAGTGATACAAACAGGTTTAGCGGCCGTACAAAAACCCTGCTGCTCTAAACTCACTGCTCTCTCCATCCATTTAAACCTCTTATTACAAAACAGCTACAAAACACCAACTTCTGCTCACATCAGCTGATTAATACACTAACTCTCTGACTGTTTTACTACATTTTACAGTTTTTTTTTCTTTTTAAACACCAAGATTGTCAATCTAAACTGAGGATGCAATTAGTGAGTGAGAAACACAAATAAATTACACAAAATAAAAGTTGAAATTTCACAAAATGTAGAACTGCAATTGCACAGGATTTACCCAGAATGCCTCATGGAGTAAAAATGCTGATGTACTCATGAGAAATTTACAATATATGACTGAATGTGTGGAGCTAAAGTGAGAATAATTCCTCCACTGCTTCTGTAGACTGATAGAAAGTTATGATATGATATTTAAGTCCGACAATAAACTAAAGATTAATTTACAGTCAAAATATGAGTGTGTATTTACTCACTGCCAACATTGATGCTGCTTCTTCCACCATAAATCCACTACAGTGAGAAACTCATTAACATTCAGTACAAACACCATCCAGTGAAAGTAGAAGCTTCTCTCTCTAATTCACTTATTTATGCATCTTAGACCTCAAAGTGTTTTACAGAAAATCTCCATCTGACCCCACAAGTAAAATTCACACAATAACTCTGTAGTAGTGTGAGAATTACAGTAAGATTGGGGGAATGTGGTAAAGGTGTTTCCATACTTAGAGGACACTTTGCATTGGCAGCACATGCTTCAGTGCTCTGGGAGTGTTTATAGCGCTGTGACTTTAACACTTCATGACTGAGAGCTGCTGCTACAGCAACTTCACCCACAGCTACCATGACTTTGATCCCCGTCTTCATCTGGACACTGATCCTCTGGACTCAAGGTCAGACATGGCTTTGCCTTTTATATTTTAAACAAACTCTTCAAGACAATACATTTTTCAGGTTTGTCTCATGATTATTCTTTCAACAGTTTCTGTATCATACTTTTTTTTCAGAATGCAGAGGTCAAGTCACAGTAACTCAGACTCCTGCAGTGAAATCTGCTCTTCCAGGAGAAACAGTCACCATCAACTGTAGAACCAGTCAGGCAGTGTACAAGGATTCAAATGGCCACTACTTATACTGGTATCAGCAGAAACCTGGAGAAGCTCCTAAACTCCTGATTAAATTTGCAAATCAGCGACAGTCAGGTTTTCCAGCTCGTTTCAGTGGCAGTGGATCTGGATCTGATTTCACTCTGACCATCAGTGGAGTCCAGACTGAAGATGCAGGAGATTATTACTGTCAGAGCTGGCATGATATCTCTGGTTACTGGTTCACACAGTGTTATAGAGTCGTACAAAAACCTCCCTCAGTCAGATTGTAGAGAGACTGCACTGCTGCAGCTGGGAGAGACTGCAGGTGCTGAGTTGGAGGATGTGATACGGCACAATGACCCTCTGTGGAGGAGAGGAACCACACCACACTAACTCACAACTCACATTAGAAATCTCTCAATAATCATCACACCACACTGCACACAGTCCATCACAACCACTACTGAAAGATCAGTGATTATGTTTTTTTCTCGATTGTTATTTGTCATAATTCAAATAATTGGTGGACAATTTTCTCTCTTTTTTCAGCTTCTATCACTAATCCTGCCTCAGTACAGTTTCTCTTTCTGACCTGATGTCAGTTACTGTTATTATTATGCCCAGTGCCTTAGTGTATATCTCCATTTTCTTTCTCTACTCTCTTTCCTGACCTCCTCCAGCATGACCTTCTCCAACTGCCTTCCGACAAACAATAGTTTGAATGTTCTGGACCTGGTCTTCAGCCATTCTTCCTGAGCTCCCGTTATCATTGTTACCCCACTCTCCTTTTCAGATCATTACTTTGTATCCTGCATGTTTGTTCTCCCTGCCCTACCTCCCAGTTTCTATTTATACCTCTCCCTCTCTTCCTGAATCCTCCACACTTTCTCCTTTTCCTTCATGGCTTGCAGCATTTTGTTTCTGCACAGATCTCAACATGCCTGGCAGACATCTTGTCATAGATGGCAGTTCATCACCTGAAACTAAATCTCAGCAAGACTGAGCTGTGCAGAAAACCTTGAGGTATTTTTGGACAACCAACGACCCTTCGTTTCTCATATTCCTCAGCTAATCTGGTCATGCAGGTTTCTCATTTCGATCAGGAGAATCTGGGCAGTTCTGCCCAATGAGGTCATTCAAGAGCTTGTTCAGTACTTTATTATCATGATATTAGTCTACTGTATTCTACACAAGTTTAATCCACTTGTATTTGGACTCAGAACTGAAGAACAGCTCAGACCGTGGCAGAGAGCTCACTTCTCTTAATATCTCAGTTAGTCCATGTAGGAAAAGCTAATGGCTACCGATCTGACAGGTATACAGCCTCCTGACTCATTCAACAATGGATGTTTTGGATGGAAACTGCAAATTACCTCCATGTTTGTGAACTTTTGTCAAACTCAATTTATTGGACTAACAACCACTATCTATACAGGATATAATGTTCAGCACAATGGAAAAGACGTTGTTGTTGTTTTCTCTCTTCATGCTGTTCTCCCTCACTCTCTCCTCCACATGACCAGCTTCTTCCAATCCTGATCATGACCTTGACCTGGAAGAAAATATGTATAAAATCACAATAAATAAATGTGTAAACAGGTATTGCCCTGTCCTAAACAAGCACAAATAAATAATAAATATATGAACATTTCCCATTATCACACAAACTCAGAATATCAGAGTGAACAAAAGCGAATATATTATGTTTCCTTTCACACTGGATTACACTGATATTCTGAGTTTTATTCCTGAAAAGTAGCTGGATATCATTCAGTTTCAGATGAGTGAAGTTGGAAGAAAATGTATGAACACTAACCTGTTCCTTATCCAACCATAACCACTAATTTTTGGGACATTGTTCAGACCACACTGAAGAAAAGAAGCCTTTATTTGTCACATATATATTACAGCAGAGTGATAATTCTTTACTTCATGTGTCCCAGCTTATTAGGAAGCTGGGGTCAGCCATGATACAGCGCCCCTAAAGCAGAGAGGGTTAAGGGCCTTAATCAAGGGTCACTTGGCAGTGCTGAGGCTCGATCCCCTGACCTTCTGCTCTGTTACTCAGAGCCTTAACCACTGAACCGCTACTGCAACACTACAGAGAAACAAAACAGTTTCAAATCATATTTGCGACCTAGATACAAGAACAGTGATCCCTGAAAATACAGTATAGTTTAAAAAATACATATCCTGAATTTATTTAAAATTATTCACCTTTTCGTTTTACACACTTGTGCACATTTATACATGGAAACATTGTAACGTTGATTAACGACGGCCACATTCAGTTCAGTAAGACGTAGCGCAGTACATATTTCCCATCCAGTCAATTAGGTTTTGTTTGTTTGTTTTATCCCTGAATTCTAATTGCTGTTTTATTGCTTTTGTCCAAGGAGATATACATTAAAGTGTCTAAAGCACATCTTATGTTCCAGGAAGTTTGCATGATCAGGACCTTCAGGATAGGAGCCTGATCTTACACACACACACACACACTCAATATCTCTCTCTGTCTCTCTCTCTGTGCAGTTGGATGAGATTTTTGGTCTTGAATCAGACTCTATTACTGCCTCGATATGTGATTCCCCCCGTCAATCTGTCAACATTTTGTGTCTTTCAGTGTCTTCACTCCTGTCATGGTTTCTGACTATTTTTATGTTTTCTCAGAGATCAGATTATTCTTCAGCAGAGGTGGACAGTAACAAAGTACATTTCCTTGAGTACTGTACTTAAAGTATCTGTACGTTACTTGAGTATTAATTTTTTTCCCTTACAAAAATTAACCATGGTTTTACTATGAAAACTAACCATGGTTTTTTGGGTAACCATGAAAACCATGGTTCATGACTATCGTTTAACCATGATTTAACCATGGTTTCACTATGGTATAATCTTTGCACCCAATCGTTTCAACCCAATTGTTTGGGCTAAGATAACCTAGTGTTGAGTTCGTGCAATATTAGCCCAGTGGTTGGGTTAAAGTTGAGTTATTTTTGACCCAGTATTTTTAGAGTGTATTATTATTGTTTTTGTTGTTGTGGATGTACTATATGCATTTTACCTCAATGTTCACTTAAATTGTTAGGTTCTAAGTAAATGTTAATGTATCTGGGCTGTTAATTGAGATCCTTCTCTACAGCATTGACTGTTGGACGAAAGCATGGTAATACTACAGTTAGTGCATCCTTTTAAAAACCATACTATCCCTTTTTAAACTAATTTCATAGTTACTGTGACCTATTACACATACAACTATGATGCTACCACAGCTACTGCAGTACTATGGATAAACCACAGTAATGCTATGGTTGGTTCATAGTACTTAGAATCACCATGAAATACCATAGTAGAACCATGGTTACTACCATGGATGAACCATAGTAATACTATGGTTGGTTCATAGTACTTAGAATAACCATGAGATACCATGGTAGAATCATGGTTACTACATAAAAACCATAGTATAACCATGGTCACTACATAAAAACCATGGTAAAACCATAGTAAACCATGGTAGATTTTCGTAAGGGTTTTGGCAACTTATGACTTTAACTTCACTACATTTGAAAAACAAATGTCGTACTTTTCACTCCACTACATTTCTATCAAGGCCCTCGTTACTTGTTATGATGAAGCAGCTTTGAAAGTGGATGTTTTTTCTTTTCTTTTATAAAATGTGATTGTTTTTGTTTTTTTCCACAGGTGACACTGAGACAGCCTATCAGTAATCACGAGGGTCACGCCACGTCCATAGACTGTATAAAATCAAGTTCAGTGATTTCTCAGCAACATTATTTAACACAATCAGTTGATGGCAGAATGGAAGGAGGCAGTTCTTCTGGAGAATGCACACAGCCATGGCTATACCTAGAACCCATGTTTCAGTTTTCTGAAAGGATTAAAGATTCATTTCATTTTAAAAGTTTGCTTTGATTGCCTAAAATGTACCACATCACAGCCGACAAAAACTCGCCGTCTGACCTGCGGAAGCATATGTGGCAGATCACAGAATCCAGGGACACATGTCTGCCCGGGGGCATTTTGAGTTATTGACAGATTCAGAAAGTACAGTTTCTAAGCTTTCCAATGATGCCTTCCATGTGGAGATCTGACAATATTTGAAGAATGTGTGGCCGTTTGAAAGTGTATACTTCTTAAAACAGAAAAGGGAGAAAATTGCCCTCAAAGTTTTCCATCTCAGCTACTCTGGGTGTAGGGCAGGCACATAATGGTGCTCATTTGCATGACATTAAGGAACGCTCTACCCCCTACTAGCTAGCATGATACTACTTTCATGTAAACAAAGATTACCACGTCAATTTTCCTTCCATGCAAAGTATGCCCAACACAATTATGAAGTATAAAAATAAGTCCTAAAGTATACTTTAACGTTTTGTGGTTGAAAAATTACTCACACCGTAAGAAAGAAAGATAGCACGATGATGACCATGGGCGCTGCCGGGGGGGGAAGGTTAGAACAATTCTAGGGGCCCAGCACTGCCATGGGGCCCTTTAAGGGGCTGATAATATGCTTTTAATGATTTTAATAAGACTTTTGAAATAACAACAATGCAATATTCCATCTGGTAAAATGAGCTAATTGAACAAGGTTGTCTATTTCTTGAGTTCTTCAACATATTGTCATTTAACCCTCCCCCTTTTGCGAAATGGTACGGTCCAGTTCTGGTAGAAGCGTGATGCGTTAAATCTGTGTGCTGATCAGTGCAACGCTACTTGCTGCTGTGTCGCGGTGCAGCAGCCAGACAGCCAGCAGTGGAGTGCGTACAGTCTATGATCGCTAAATATGAAGAGTGGCTGTCAAAAACGTAAAGAAAGGCAGCTGAAAGCTGAGTGGGACCGGAGAGGCAGGCAACTGGTCACTCAGTTTTTCCCAAAGAAAGGTAGCTATCGCTCACGTGTGTTCAAAATATTAGCGAATGGTAAATGAACAGTATGACCGTGGTTGGATTAGCCTATCAAGAGAACACTTTTACAGTTTGTACAGTGACATTTTTTCCATTTTAATAACTGAACTGACTTGTGTGATAAACAAGATGAAATATTACGTTATGCTGGTGCTAATAACTAGTGCTAATAACCAGTTTCATAACTAATTGGGTGCCCTAAATATGCACAGATTCAGCCTCAGGGGGACCTCCGCCCTACCAAACCACTGAACCCCCCTTTGGAGAAGGAGGTAAGCAGCAATACAACCCATAAATGCTTTAGGATTGAAGTTTTTAATGAGCGAGCGCCATATACAGTTTGCTAGATTAAAGTGTTGCTAATAACGGACACACTCCTGGTCCATGGAGGGGCAACCAATAGTCTAACTCTGCTTACGCTCAAATTTCTGTCTAGACACACTTTGCTTTGAACATATTCCCTTTTTGCAGAACAGTACACATAGCTTCCTACCTAACACATAACAATCCATGGGATTTCCATAGGTATTTTGATGCTGGGTAGAAAACTTTTTCTATGATTTATTAGCAGTCACATCACACATTTCACTACCAATTGTCCTAGCACAAGAAGGCATGTGGCAAAATCTTGAATTTTCATTTGTGATTGTAAATGCACCAGAATTAGTCACTGACCAGTTTTCATCTAGTCCCTGGTAGGTTAATACATAAAATGTAATAACAAAGTCACAAACTCAAGGTCCATGGGCTATCAAAAGTCAAATAATGACAATAGTGCAATTGTGACGAGGGTGGGCAAAGTTGGGGGGCCCAAAATTCTAATCTTTCATGGGGCCCAAAATTTCTGGCGGCGCCCCGATGATGACACAACTAACACAACACTAGTTTCATGTAAAGCCTCGGTGACAACCGTCCGTATGTGCTCCTACAGCCGGTCTACATGCAAAAAACGCAAGAAACACACGGAGAGCGCGCATGAAACGCACGAGAGCGCGCATGTGATGATTTTCGAGCCGCAGAGGTTCTCATCTCATTATCTCTAGCCGCTTTATCCTTCTACAGGGTCACAGGCAAGCTGGAGCCTATCCCAGCTGACTACGGGCGAAAGGCGGGGTACACCCTGGACAAGTCGCCAGGTCATCACAGGGCTGACCCATAGACACAGACAACCATTCACACTCACATTCACACCTACGGTCAATTTAGAGTCACCAGTTAACCTAACCTGCATGTCTTTGGACTGTGGGGGAAACCGGAGCACCCGGAGGAAACCCACGCGGACACGGGGAGAACATGCAAACTCCACACAGAAAGGCCCTCGCCGGCCCCGGGGCTCGAACCCAGGACCTTCTTGCTGTGAGGCGACAGCGCTAACCACTACACCACCGTGCCACCCCGCAGAGGTTCTTTGTCATGTCAAACAAACTCTAAGGGTGCTTACATTTTTTTTTCAGGTTGCAAGACAAACTTACGGCCAACGCGCGTCTTTCTCCATGAACAAAAAAAAAAAAAACGCAGCGATTTGGGAAACGCCAAAAATCACACGGCCAAAAAATCGTACGTCCGGTTGTGACCTAGGCTTAACCAAACCACAACACTCTCCGTTACATGCAAAAATAACCACACAGCCTTAGATTAATAAACTCACCCCATCAGAAAGAGAAACGGCGCCTTGCACACACCAATGCCTCCGATGGAATGTAGTCCTAGAATGGTCCGTGTATCATCCAATCATTCAAGTATTCCATTCAATCTGGAAAAGGAGGTTGCATTTTTTTTTTTGCTAGAAATGGTTATCTCCGATGTAAATACCGTGCGACTGTTTGCTTCGCGGTGTGTCAGGTCCTCTGCGCTCTGTTTAGTAACTCATTCCATAGTGAAGTCACACGCCTGTATGCAGTTAAGTAGCCTGGGCCCGCCCATCCTAAGCGTGATGCAACACGAGGGCCTGTTGCGAGCTCGGAGAGCTTTGAAGTCGCGTTAGCCAGGCTAGCAGTTAAGTAGCCATGCGCTCAGCTCGGATCATACAGCTGATTCGCGAAAAAAAAAAAGACTTAAATCATCATGTGAATGGCCCATATGGTAATTTACCCACACCCCCCAGCAGGCTACAGTCCTGACAAAAACGAGATAATTTGCAACAAAAAATGTATGCTTTTCCAACAAAATAATCTATTATCTGAAATACTGATTGCATTCTTCAAGATCTCAACTTGCACATGATGGAAAAAAAACAAAAATCACAAATTTAAAAAAAAAAAATGCTTCTTTTGCGATTATCTCGGATTCGTTTCAGCCGACATGTGTCCCTGGATCCGGTGAGGGGTCACATATTGAGGTATGTAAATGTTTTATTCCAAGAGAAAGCTTGCAATGAAATCTTATGTGCTTTTATTAGAGCTAGCGATAATGTTGCAATAGCTGTGCAGTCTGGTTATTCAAATTAATTTCTATGGATTTGCTCGCCAAGTTGCCACAGGCTTGTCCATGGCTAATGCTAATATATAGCTAGTTAACTTGGACACTGTCAGTTAGCATGTAAACACACAGTTATGCTAACATGAATAACATTAACTTATCTGAAGGGCTTCCAGAAATATGTTTTAGCATAATCTTGTCAAATAAACAAAATATAGAAATCTTTCTTTGCTAGTAACGTGAGCTACCCAATATAATTTCAGGTTTGAAAAGATTTTGCTAGCATCTCAGGTGGAGATTCACTGACTAGCTAGCTTTACATTAAACCACCATGATTACACAGACAGATTCAAATGTGCATGAATACATACGCTTGCACTCGCATGCGCAGACACACACACACACATGCACACCCGAGACCCGTGAGATGGACAGCATTGTACTAGTCAGTCACAACAAATTGTTGGATTTATTTTTTATTTTGATCTCAGATGATGGGCTTGCAATTTTTTTTTTGTCTTGCTTAAAGTAGCGTTGGGCAGTTATTAAGGTCGAGGTTTGGACCTGAGTTTTAATCAGGTTGATTGTCATTTTTATTTTCTGAGCAAGCTTCATTTACAGCTATTCCACTGTCTTCCTGATTAATATCCACATACATGTGTGCACACAGGATGGCACGGTGGTGTAGTGGTTAGCGCTGTTGCCTCACAGCAAGAAGGTCCGCGTTCGAGCCCCGTGGCTGGCGAGGTCCTTTCTGTGTGGAGTTTGCATGTTCTCCCCGTGTCCGCGTGGGTTTCCTCCGGGTGCTCCGGTTTCCCCCAAAGACATACAGGTTAGGTTTACTGGTGAGTGTGAATGGTTGTCTGTGTCTATGTGTCAGCCCTGTGATGACCTGGCGACTTGTCCAGGGTGTACCCTGCCTTTTGCCTGTAGTCAGCTGGGATAGGCTCCAGCTTGCCTGCGACCCTGTAGAAGGATAAAGTGGCTAGAGACAATGGGATGTGTGCACACACTGCCAGAGCTGGGTAGAACATGACCCTGCTGCTTTGTGGGAGTGGAGAGGAGTGTTACATTTTTTTTTAGAATGAAAATGACAATGGTTATTTTTCAGTACAGTTGTGTGTCATTCTGTAAGATTCTACCAGGTTTTTATTCTCCAGGTTCTACAAGCTAGGCAGAAAATCCAGTCGGTTGTTTCAGAGGCAGCAGGTTTTATAAGCGTTGTGGCAATAATACAGCAATGCACTGACAGAAAATCTAATTTTCATATTTAAGTATTTTTAAAAGCAAAGAGTTCAGTTCTTTAACTTAAGTAAAAATTTGACTGTACAACTTTCACTTGTATCGGAGTAACATTTGACCAGTGGGATCTGTACTTTGACTTAAGTAATAAACTTGGATACTTTTATTCCGTTGTCATTCGGTGTATTTTAAATGTACGTGTTAGATTTTTCATGAGTTAGGCATATTCCAACCAGTCAGAGAAATAAGCAGTAACAGTTCATTTGCATGAACAGCTCTGAGTCCCAGAATAGATCAACACTTTCAGCAGATGTTCATGGTTCTTCAGTTGAACTCACTCAAGCACAACACACAGCGCTGCCCTCGACCTGCTGTTAAAGGTGCTGATCCAAATCACTGTCAAAGACACTTCACGACTGAAAAAAGAGACATGATTTCCACATTTAAGCTTCATTTCAGTACAGCTACACCACTGACTCCACCTCAGTCTGCTAAGCATGTTTTAAAGTGTACACTTCTATTCTAGTGGACTTTACAGCGGCTCTTTCAGAACGAGGTGATCTGAGTGGTGTCGTGGTGGGAGACGGTACAGCCGAACACCTCGGACTCTTCCCAGCATTTTTTGCAGAGGGTCAGAGGGGTGCAGGGTTCTTTTGTTCTTCTGGGCTGGTCAGAACCCCTCATTCACCTTGGCATCATCCATGGTGCAGCTCAGCAGCGCCCCCAGTGGAGAATAGGCTGAGAGCAGGCAGAGCAGCAAGGCTGATACCTCAAAGAGCTGCAGAGAGGAGGGAGGGAGCAGAGACACGGAGGAGTTCACCACCGGACCAGCTGGAGAACATTTGTGTCACTCTGGTGTTTAAACTCAGTGATGTTTCAATAAAATTGTCTGACTCTGGAGCACAGTGTACTGTACACACTGCAGGAGACTGGAGGAGAAATAACACCTAGTGATGGATTAGTGATGAGATTCATCTCTATAATCAGAAAACAATATACATGATACATAAAGATAGTAAGGAAATAACTTTATAATGATGCTCACCTCTAAATCTCCTCTGTAGTCAGTCTGAATCCTGATGGAATTAAAGTGAAAAACTCAATGTCTGTCATTTCTCTACAACAATTATACATCTGTAATTTGCAGGAAATCTCTCATTTTGACTTTCTGACCAGTGAAAGTTTAAACTTCTCTCTCTCACTCACTTATTTATGCATCTTTGACATAAAAGTATTTTACAGAAAATCTCCATCTGACCCCACAAGTAAAATTCACACAGTAACTCTGTAATAATGTGAGAATTACAGTAAGATTGGAGGAATGTGGTAAAGGTGTTTCCATACTTAGAGGACACTTTGCATTGGCAGCACATGCTTCAGTGCTCTGGGAGTGTTTATAGCGCTGTGACTTTAACACTTCATGACTGAGAGCTGCTGCTACAGCAACTTCACCCACAGCTACCATGACTTTGATCCCCGTCTTCATCTGGACACTGATCCTCTGGACTCAAGGTCAGACACTGCTTCATATTTTATCTCTCCAATGATCTGTTCATACAAAAACACTTACAGTTTCAATTATGTTTAAATTTGATATTGCATTTTATATATATAAAACATTTTTTTTTTTCAGAATGCAAAGGTCAAGCCACAGTAACTCAGACTCCTGCAGTGAAATCTGCTCTTCCAGGAGAAACAGTCACCATCAACTGTAGAACCAGTCAGGCAGTGACTAAGGACTCATCTGGTGACTGGTTACACTGGTATCAGCAGAAACCTGGAGAAGCTCCTAAACTCCTGATTAAATATGTGAATCAGCGACAGTCAGGTTTTCCAGCTCGTTTCAGCGGCAGTGGATCTGGATCTGATTTCACTCTGACCATCAGTGGAGTCCAGACTGAAGATGCAGGAGATTATTACTGTCAGAGTTACCATTCCATCTCTGGCTACTGGTTCACACAGTGTTATAGAGTCGTACAAAAACCTCCCTCAGTCAGATTGTAGAGAGACTGCACTGCTGCAGCTGGGAGAGACTGCAGGTGCTGAGTTGGAGGATGTGATACGATACAATGACCCTCTGTGGAGGAGAGGAACCACACCACACTAACTCACAACTCACATTAGGAATCTCTCAATAATCATCAACCACACTACACACAGTCCATCACATCCACTACTGTAAGATCAATAGTTTCCCAGTTCTCTCAGTCGTGGTGTTACCTGTCACACCTGAAACATCTTTAGAAAGAAGAACAGCTTTAGAGATAACAGATCTGAATCTGCACTGATGGCTGGTTGTGATATTGAATACGGGCTAAATCCAATTTTACTCCTCATCTCTGACTTGCTGTTACTATTATGAACCCATTAGAGATGAGCCTTATAACACTCACTGTGATAGTGAGTCTTATTATATAAGCATGAATAAGACATACACACTTAAAATACACAAAGACATCAAGTTTAAATCCAGTGATTAATGTCTGTAATTTTTCTTGCTCTTTGAGGAGCCATGTGTTTGATCAGTGTTCATGGTGTCCTGACACTGATTAACTCACAGGTTCCTAACCCTGGTTTACCCCTTGTCCACCCCAGGACCCCCTGGCTTGCACATTTCAGCACTTTCCTTGCTCTCAACACACCTCATTTAATGTTTCCACTAATTAACAGTGCTTGCGGACTTGAGTGAGTGTGTTGGTGCAGGTAAAATAGCACAATGTGCAGGACAGGGGACACTCCAGGACCAGGGACAGGAAGCTGTAGACATTCAAATAAACACTAGTTCCATACTGATAGGGATGGCATTAGAGGGGGGAAGTTAGGTCTATTCTTAGGGCCAAGCACTGTCTAGGGGCCCTCAGAGGACAATATTATTATGTGTAAGTTAATTTAATAAAAATATTTTTTAAACAATGTTGTCTCTTAAAATGCGCACATATAACAACCTTCTGGTTTTGTTTTCCATTTTCTGCAAAATTATTAGACTAGATAGTCTTTATATTTCACCCTGTCCCTATTCATTACATGTTACAGTCTTGTGTAGGCAGAGCCAGAGCATGACACCACGTTAGGTTTGTTGTTTTCAAATCAAGCACTAAAGTAAATTGCGCATGATAAGAATTGATGGTGAGTCATCACTAGATTGAAACCATCATGAAGAAGTCGGGTTACCAGAAATGTAAAGAGAGGCAGCAGAAAGCTGAGAGAGAGAGAAAAAGGACTGACAGTTAGGCACCCAGTTTTTCTCGAAGAAGGTAGCCAATACGTTTATTCACTCTTTTTCCTTTGGTGGCTATTAACCCTGGGCTGCCAACTCTCACGCAATGGGCGTGAGACACACGCATTTGATTGTCTTCACATGCTCACACGCCATACCTCCGATTTCTCACGCTAGAAAAAAATCTAGTTTATCTATCTAATCTAGGCTACCCATTGCGTCGCGCCAACCACTTGCGATTGATCAATTATGCCTTACACATGGCTAAACACGCAGAGAGGTGTTCCCTTCTGTACACACTCCCCTATGGTAGGTTGCACATCTAATGATGCTGCACTCGCCGGAAGTTGGATAATTGCCTACCGTCAATTTAGAGGAAGAGGAGAGAGAAGAAGGTATCCAAGTTGAAGACGCATGTCTCAGACAGGTTTGTACATGTAAAGGTTCCCCCAGCTGGAACGGCTTCTTCTCGAGACCAATGCCTTCATGCCACCTGCAGAATTCTGGGGCGAAAAAAACACCGCGAAAACAGACCAGGAAACCAGGGATTGGCCGTTTATTCACAGCTTTTTTCACCGAAGATGAACTATTACAAACAACCTTTTATTACAAATTATAATCAAAACTAATGTCTGATTATCTCTCTAAAAGGCAGCTGTGTTTGTCTGTTATGTCTGTTGAATATGTGTGTATGTGCAGATGTGTGTGTGAGAGGGGTGTGTGTGTGTGTATGTGTGTGTGTGCACGAATGCGTGTGTGTAGGATGTGTGTGTGTGTTATGTGTGTGCGTATGTGAATGTGTTCTTGTGCTAAGTCAGCAAATCACATCTTAATTCCATCAATATGAGTGTGTGAGTAGAGCCTTGAATCAATCATAAGCAAAATATACCTTGGATCAATCATAAGCAAAATATTTCATATCAACGGATATGTTCTTAACAACTCAGCAATTCAGCATTCACAATTTTAAACAAAGACATGTTTATGTCTAGTCTAGTAAAGAAGTGTGTGTCTTCTTCACTGGAGGAAGGTCACACAGTAAATTTACAGGAACTTATACAGGAATAAGATCTAAGAAGCTAAAATATTAAATTCATAAAGTCTTAACAATCCTAAATCACATTCTGCATTCTAAAACTACAAAACTAACTTAAATCACTTAATGCAGCTTTAAATCTAACATTAAATCTAACATTCAATCATTTCAATTTCAAATTCAACACTGGAGAGACTGGTTAAATCTAACAATCCTAAATCATGTTCTGCAGCTATAAAACTAACTTAAATCATGCTTTAAATCTAACAGTACATATGCACGCCAATGTGTGGTGTTGCTGGCATAATTATGAACTTATATAAAGTTTCTTAATCGTTTTAGCCTATAAGTGTTGTGAGAATATTTAATGCCATTTCGAGAGCTGTGTACTAGGCATGCTAAATCATTATAGGCCTACTGCCGTGCCACAGCCTCTATCTTCCCCAACAAGCAGCATGGGAGAGCACCTCCTTAGCACACGTTTATTAAGGCGCATTTTTAGTTTGTTTACTGTATGTTATCATACTTTATGACTTTATTTGAAGCCATACTGGAAATGTTGTAAAATAAAGCAAGTAAGAGATAATATTACAAATGCAAGAAGAGCCATTAGCCGCCATACCTATTGTTTATTTACAGGGTATTTATTTTTAATTATTTATGATGTATGTAATTGCTCAGTTAAAGTAAATAAAGCATGGTCACCTGTAATATCAAAGAACTTGAACTTGTGAATAATTAAAAAAAAGACAGAGAACAATATACTGAGGAGACAAGGTTTCAAAGAGGGCAAGACAGGTAGAGAATATTTGTCAGATAACAGGCCCTGACGAATGCTCTATTACTAATAAGAAACATAGACAAGAAATAAATTAATAAGAAATATATTAATATAGCTTATTTAAGTATGACCAAAATTTTTAAGCCCAACTTTGTGTGCACAGTCCCACCTATGGCCAAGGTTCAGCTTTTTGTGTTTCAATACTGTTCAAACTTAATCATTTTAATGTTTCTTGTAGCGCATGCACATTTTACTTCCTGTTTAAGCATTTTATTTGTTCTTTTGCTGTTGATATTTTTCCCCATGTCAATCTTCTGCTGAACCCAGTGGTGGGGAAAGCCCTTAAATGCATAATGAATGTCCCTCACTGACTAATCTTATTTTTTGCAACAGTTATTAAAAACTTAACATTTAGTTTCAATTCAGAAGGTGTTTAGGCTTAGCTGATAAAATATTTTCAAACATGAACTTGCCTTTAAATCTGAAACACAGGTCTATAGGACTACAGGAACATTGGCAGTCATCTGTAGTTTTCTAGTGTGGGGGCTTTTAAGCCAAAACTTGGTGCTTTTGTTGGCCACAAGCTGAAGGCCTGGCAAGTCAGGGTGTGTAAGAATGTAGGTATGGCACAGCAGGCCACTCCAAAAATCCACCAGAATGCAGAAACATCTACTAAATCCAAAATCTCAACCCCCCCCCCCCCCCCGTCCATCTCCAGCTGGACGACCCACAAACAAAACACCAGAATGCAGGGGGACAAGTGAATATCAAACTGAATACAAAATTCCCACTTATTGCATGGTGTGCGGAAAAATTTTGCCATTGCCCCCCCCCAAAAAAAAATCTCACTCCAAGGAATTTCGAAAAGTTGGCAGCCCTGATTAACCTCACATGCTAATGTTAATGCTACAGAAGATTATTATTGTGGCTTAACCACTTTTTGGATGATCAAGCTAACAACTTAATTTCCAATGCAGTGTCGTTTTTCTTAAATATTTCATAGGTTACCTTTATTGCCACTGAAAATGAGATTGGTAATGAATGTAATTTTGTTCTGCAAAGAGCTCAGTGAATTTGTCGGTCCACTATATGGCTAGTTAGACAAGACTATACAGCTATACAGCTAACCCTAGACAAGATTGGTCCAGTTTTGGACGAAAAGAGGAATTCCAGACTGACCTATGTCAATGCACCCAACCCACTGAATGAAGCAACCATGAAAAAAGCTTGTGCCAATGCACAATGCGTTCTCAGAGAGACACAGAGGGAGTTCTGGGACAACGTTTGTGAAAATGTTCAGAGTTGCGATGACTGTGGTGACATTGCGGTTTCCACGCGGCCTTGAAGTTTGTTCTAGGGCCATCACCTCGACTGACTGCACCTTTGAAAGACTCTGATGGTAACATCTTGTTGGAGAAACCTGTTCAACTCAAATGCTGGGTTGATCACTTCAGCTGTCTCTACAGCAACCCCGTACCCTTTGATGAATCCGCGCTGGACTGCATAGGACAACTCCCGGAATTGAAGTAACTTGATGAAGATCCCACCTTGCAAGAAATTGAGAGCACCCTAAAGGACATGAAAAGAGGCAAGGCACCTGGGAGTGATGGTATACCTCCAGATCTTCTTAAACTTGATGTCCCTGTCTTGAAAGAATACCTGCTCGACCTGTTGTTATCATGCTGGTGTGAAGGCCACGTCCCACAGGATCTCAAAGACGCAAAGCTGGTGACCCTCTTTAAGAACAAGGGGTCTAGACAAGTCTGCGACAACTATAGAGCCATTGCTTTGCTCAGTCTGGTCGGTAAACTCTTCGCCAGTATAATTCTGAAGAGATTACAGGTTCATGCAGACAGAATTTATCTTGAATCCCAGTGTGGCTTCCGAAGGCATCGATCCACCATCAACATGGTCTTCACTCTCCGTCTGCTTCAGGAGAAATGCATTAAGCAAAACAAACCTTTACTGGCTGTTTTCATAGACCTAACTAAAGCCTTTGACTCAGTCAGCTGTGAAGGCCTGTATCTGGTACTACACAAGTTAGGCTTTCCACCTAAATTCCTAGCTATCATCAAAGCATTTCATGACGGAATGTCTGCTTGCATAGATTTTGATGGTGACCTCTCAGAAGCCTTCACAGTGAAGTGCAGAGTTAAACAGGGATGCATGATGGCTCCAACTCTGTTTGGCATCTTCTTATCCACCCTGCTACATATCACTTTTCCAAACCCTGAAGGCATCGCCCTCAGCACCTGGAGCGATCGCAAACTTTTCAATCTTGCGCGCTTCAGGGCAAAGTCAAAAACCAGCACAGTCCTGATACACGAGCTAATTTTCGCTGATGATGCCATGTTTTGCTCTCATAGTGTAGCCAAGCTACAAGGTACATGTGACGCATTCAGCAATACCTGTGACAAATCTGGCCAAATAATTAGTGTGAAGAAGACGGTTGCCTTCTCAATAAATGCACCCCCTCCTCACATCACCATCAATGAGAGCCCTCTTGACACGGTCAAAGACTTCTGTTACCTAGATTCCATGGTCTCATCTTCTGGAAATCTAAACCGTTAAGTTAACTCACACATTGGCCAGACTGCCTATCTTTTCGGGAAACTGGAAAGTTGTGTTTGGGACAACAAGTGTCTTACAGTCCATACCAAAGTGCACATATACCAAACTTGCATACTGTCTGCTCTGCTCTACGGTAGTGAGACATGGGCTTCTCATGCCCACATTGAAAGGAAACTTAGATCCACAAAAGATGTGGCACCACAAGCCTGTATCCAATCCGGAAACAACATAGGCTGCGTTGGTTGGGCCATGTGTCCCGCATGGCCCACTCTCGTCTCCCCCACCAAATTTTGTACGGTCAGCTTGCAGGTGGCAAACGTGACAGGGGGCGTCCAAAGCTTTGCTTCGTCGACATTTGCAAGCGTGACCTGAAATTATTCAACATCAGAGCTGATTGGGAGAAGCTTGTCCAAGATCATATTTCTTGGCGGCACAAGCTCCACCAAGGTGCCAAAAAACATGAAAATGATCTGGTGACAAAGGAGTCTGACAGAAGACATAAGAGACATGAACCTTGACAAACAACGGAATTCATCTGTGAAACCTGTGGCAAGCTCTGTAAGAGTCGAGCTGGGCTAGTTGCCCACGGTCATGACCATTGGTGCTGAGCAGACCATCCGACAGGACAGAAAAGACTTTGATGATACAGCTAGTGTGCCACCTAAGTTAAGATGCATGCTAATAACTAGCTTGTTCACTAATGACATCTGCACTCAACATGCACAGATGCAGCCTCAGGATTAGGGAACCCTGCCTTAACCCCCCTCCCAGTTGAAGCAGAAGGAGGTGAGCAGTGTATTATTGATAATGTATTTACAGAGAAATCTATGAATAATGGATGGCATGGTGGTGTAGTGGTTAGCATTGTTGCCTCACAGCAAGAAGGTCCTGGGTTTGAGCCCATTAGTCAACAAGGGCCTTTCTGTATGGAGTTTGCATGTTCTTCCCACATGTGCATGGGGTTCCTCCAGGTGCTCTGTTTTCCCCCACAGTCTAAAGACATGCAGGTTAGGCTAATTGGTGGCTCTAAATTGACCGTATATGTGAGTGTGAATGGTTGTTTGTCTCTATGTGTCAGCCCTGTGATGACCTGGGGCCTCAGGTACAAAGACCTGCGTGGATTTCCCACTAAATATGTGCGCACGTCAAAATCGGGAAATTTGCGTACGACCAAAAAAATCCGGATGTATCAATCAGTGCGTATGAAGGTTTCCACGCACTCTCCTGTTGTACATCCCAATCAATGTGGAATTCGGCGCACATGCACGAGCCCCGTTCCCCGACCCGTCTCCTCCCTCAATTATTCCACACTGAATATGTTAATTAGTATAAATAGACCTGCAGTAAGGCCCGCTGTAAGACTCCCTACGTGTGGGTGGAGCACAGAGGACGGCAGGACAGAGATCAGGTTTTATAATCTGGCTTTATTGCCACACTTTTCAGTCTAACATTAGTCACTCGCACAGACACACACACACACAACCGGCGTCTGGTTCAGGGATGAGCTCCTTCTGCTCTCGCTCTCCCTCCTGATATAGGGCGCAGTCACTGGGAAGACACACAAACACAGGCTAATTGCTCTCAGGTGACGTGATTCTGCCACTTACCTTCCCTGACTCCACCCTCCTGTCACAGACCAGTGCTTGACCACGCCCCCGCTGCCACATACCCCCACCGCCCGACTCAGGCCGGGTGGCCGTCCGGCCTGCAGCTGACTCCCCCCCCCCTTGACGGGAGAGGAAGTCCGCCACGACCATCTGCGCCCCCGGCCTGTGGACCACCTTGAAATTAAAGGGTTGGAGCACCAGATACCAACGGGTGATCCGCGTGTTGGCATCTTTCATGCGGTGGAGCCACTGGAGGGGCGCGTGGTCCGAACAGAGGGTGAAAGGGCGCCCCAGCAGGTAGTACCGGAGGGCGAGAACCGCCCACTTGATGGCCAGACACTCTTTCTCTATGGTGCTGTAGCACCCCTCACGCACCGACAGCTTCCTGCTGATATACAGGACAGGGCGGTCCTCCCCCTCCACCTCCTGGGACAAAACCGCCCCCAGCCCTCTGTCCGACGCATCGGTCTGCAACATAAAAGGGAGAGAAAAGTCAGGGGAGTGTAGAAGTGGCCCCCCACACAGTGCAGCCTTTACCTCTGAGAAAGCCTGCTGGCACTGCTCCATCCACTGGACTGGATCTGGTGCCCCCTTTTTAGTGAGATCAGTCAGCGGGCTGGTGACGTCCGAATAAATAGGTATAAACCTGCGATAATAGCCAGCCAGCCCCAGGAACTGTCTCACCCCCTTTTTGGTCTTGGGCCTCGGGCAGGCCGCAATTGCTGCGGTCTTATTAATTTGGGGACGCACCTGCCCGTTGCCCAAGTGGAAGCCCAGATACCGTACTTCCACCCGCCCAATCGCACACTTCTTTGGGTTGGCTGTGAGCCCTGCTCACCTCAGCGACCTAAGGACGGCCCTCAGATGTTTGAGGTGCCACTGCCAGTCATTGCTATAGATGATTATGTCATCTAAATACGCTGCCGCATACGTGGCTTGAGGGTGGAGGACTCGGTCCATCAGCCGCTGAAACGTCGCGGGCGCCCCAAACAGCCCAAACGGAAGGGTGACGAATTGGTGTAAACCAAATGGAGTGGAAAAGGCCGTTTTTTCTCGGGATAGTGGAGTCAAGGGGATCTGCCAATATCCCTTCGTCAAATCCAGTGTCGAATAAAAGCGAACACTGCCGAGTCAATCGAGCAACTCATCAATACGAGGCATTGGGTACGCGTCGAATTTAGACACCGCATTGACTTTTCTATAGTCCACACAGAACCGGACCGACCCGTCGGCCTTGGCTACCAAGACCACCGGGCTGCTCCAGTCACTGTGGGACTCCTCGACGATGCCCATTTCAAGCATGGTCTGAAGTTCTTCCCGAACCACCTTTTTTTTGTGTTCGGGTAGCCTGTAAGGGCGGCTACGCACTACCACCCCCGGGGGCGTCTCTATGTGGTGCTCTATGAGGTTAGTGTGACTGGGCAGGGGCGAGAACACATCCGAAAACTCGGTCTGCAACTGGGCGACCTCCGTGAGTTGGGTCGGGGAGAGGTGGTCTCCACAGGGGACCGGAGAGGTACGTGATGCCAATGTCCCCTTTTGAACCTCCAGCCCCAGCTCCGCCTTCTCCGGAACTACCGACATCAACGCCACGGGGACCTGCTCGTTCCAGAGTTTAAGCAGATTGAGGTGGTAAATCTGTAGCGCCCCACCCCTGTCCGTTCGCCTCACCTCATCGTCGACGTCCCCGACTCGCCGTGTGACCTCAAAGGGTCCTTGCCACTTGGCGATCAATTTGGAGCTCGACGTGGGCAACAGAACGAGTACCTTATCTCCCGGAGTGAACTCTCTAAGGCACGTACCCTTGTTGTACAGGCGGGCTTGCCGTTCCTGGGCCTGCCGCAAATTCTCCTGAGTTAGGTGGGTGAGCGTGTGGAGTTTTGCCCGCAGGTCCATAACGTACTGAATTTCGTTCTTACTTTGTGAAGGTCCCTCCTCCCAATTTTCCCGCAGCACGTCCAGGATGCCGCGCGGCTTACGCCCATATAATAATTCGAAAGGGGAGAACCCCGTGGAGGCTTGGGGGACCTCTCGCACTGAGAACAGCAAGGGTTCGAGCCACTTATCCCAATTACGTGCGTCCTCACTTACGAATTTCTTAATAATATTTTTGAGGGTGCGGTTGAATCGTTCTACTAAACCGTCCGTAAGTGGGTGATACACGCTGGTGCGGATCGGTTTAATCCCCAATAACCCATACAGTTCGCGCAGTGTTCGTGACATAAACGTAGTGCCTTGATCAGTCAGAATCTCTTTCGGGATTCCAACTCGGGAGATGACGCGGAAGAGTGCTTCTGCAATACTGCGTGCTGAGATATTGCGCAGAGGCACGGCTTCCGGGTATCGCGTTGCATAGTCCACCAGAACTAATATAAAGCGGTACCCTCATGCTGACCGATCTAATGGCCCGACGAGATCCATCCTGATTCTCTCAAACGGGGTCTCGATTAACAGAAGAGGGCGCAAAGGCGCTTTTGGAACGGCCGCTGGGTTTACTAACTGGCATTCGCGGCATGCCGTACACCACCTACGGACATCGCCGCGAATCCCCGGCCAATAGAATCGGGCCATTATTCGGGCTAGTGTTTTATCCTGCCCCAAGTGTCCGGCCATGGGATTAAAGTGAGCCGCCTGGAATACCAATTCCCGGCAGCTTTTCGGAATTAAAAGCTGCGTGACTCGCTCTTTAGTTTGAGTGTCCTGCGTCACTCGGTTTAATCTATCCTTCATAATCGCGAAGTAGGGGAAGGACGGGGTGGCATTCGGCTGGAGCGTTTGACCATCGATTACTCTCACTTGGTCAAACGCATGCCGCAGAGTCTCGTCTCGCGACTGCTCTAATGGGAAATCCACGAGGGATTCCCCAATAGAGAGAGGAGGAGCCGGTGGCTCCTCACTCTGACGCGGAGATGACGTAGACGGCTCTGTGACAGCTGCTCCCGCCAAAGCGACACCGGGACCTCCCCCTGTCAAATGGCAGGACCCACTCTCTACTAGGTGTGTCATTAAACCCCGAAATCCCGGCCAATCCGTCCCCAAAATTAACAAGTGGGTAAGGCGAGGATTAACCGCCGCCTTCACTATAAATTTTTCCCCTCTGAAAATAATGTGGACCGACACTAAAGGGTAGCGGTGAACATCCCCGTGCACACATAACACCTTCACCAATTGTGCTCCCCCCAATGCCTCGTTTTGAACCAGGCTTTGGCGAATTGAGGTTTGATTACAACCAGAATCCACCAACGCCTGATGTGTAGCCCCTTGGATACTCACCGGTATGCGATACGCTCCGGCCCGATCGAGGGCGGCCTCTGGCACGTCGGGGATCCGAACCACCGCGCCCACTTCCATTGCTGTGCACTGCTGATGAAGGTGGCCCGGCTCCCCGCAGCGCCAGCAAACCGGCCCGGGCTTTCCCTCTGCACCGGTGATCTGGGGCTCACTCACCTGAGGTGGGGGAGAGACAGACACAGAAGGGAGAAACGGGAGGGCACCGCGGGTGCGGCGGGCCGGCTGGGGTGGTGCCGGCCCCCGCCTCCGCGGTGGTGGAATGGGGCGAGGACGGGACACAGGAGGAGAGGGAGAGAGAGAGAGAGAAGAGGAGAGAAGAGACGGTGCCATCTGCTGTCCTGCCGCCGGGACAGCCGCCAGATGATCCTCCGCCAGCTCGACTGCCTGATCCAGCGACGCCGGGCGGTGGCACTGGACCCACTCCGCAGTTCCGGCTGGTAAGCGGGCGACGAACTGTTCCAGTACCACCTGGTCGACGATTCCCTCGGCGTCGCGATTGTTGGCCCTCAGCCACCGCCAGCAGGCGTCCCGGAGCTGCTGGCCGAACGCGAACGGCCGGCTGACTTCCTCCAGTCGCAGCGCGCGGAAGCGCTGGCGCTGTTGCTCCGGTGTGCGCCTCACGCGCTGAAGGACGGCCCGGCGGAGGTCTGCGTAGGCCAGCCGGCGGTCGGCGGGGAGCTGTAGCGCGGCCAGCTGTGCCTCTCCCGTGAGCAGGGGGAGGAGGCGCGCCGCGCGCTGCTCCATAGGCCACCCCAAGGCTTCGGCGACCTGTTCAAACAACATGATGAACGCCTCGGGGTCGTCCTGCGGGCCCATCTTGGTGACAACGAGGGGAGACGGGCCCGCGGCCGGAGCGCTGGTGGACCCCACCGACGCGAGGTGATGCCGGAACGCCTCACGATCTTCCTGCTGGGCCAGCACCAGGGCTTCGAAGCGCTGCTCCTGCTCCTTTCGGAGCGTGACGAGTGCCTGGTGCTGGCTTTGCTGAGCCGTGGCGAGGGCGTGGACCAGATCGGCGAACGGGGAGGATTCCATGGGGCTGCTGGTTTGGTGCTCCACTGTCCTGGGTTTTCGGCACCACTGTAAGACTCCCTACGTGTGGGTGGAGCACAGAGGACGGCAGGACAGAGATCAGGTTTTATAATCTGGCTTTATTGCCACACTTTTCAGTCTAACATTAGTCACTCGCACAGACACACACACACACAACCGGTGTCTGGTTCAGGGATGAGCTCCTTCTGCTCTCGCTCTCCCTCCTGATATAGGGCGCAGACACTGGGAAGACACACAAACACAGGTTAATTGCTCTCAGGTGACGTGATTCTGCCACTTACCTTCCCTGACTCCGCCCTCCTGTCACAGACCGGCGCTTGACCACGCCCCCGCTGCCACACCCGCGTTAGGTAAAAGACATGGCAACTTTTATTAACGCGTTAATGTTAATTAAATGTTAGAAATCTCGCGTTAATCAAATTAACATTTAACATTTATTATTAACATTTAACATTAAAATTTATTCACATTAATCCCTGCTTTTAGCACAGTGTAATAGAATTCACATACATCACTTAATTGTTCTGTCACCTCCAATTAAAGTGATGTTCAAAGTGTATGCTATGAGACATGCAACGGTCACTGATTGTATGCCACTGAATGTGAATGTAGCCTATACCAACATAACGGTATGATTCGCATCGTCCGCAGTGCCTGCACCACAATGAGTGTCTATTTGAGTTACATGGGTTTTGAAAACAAAAAAACACCTTTAGTGCGCTAATGTGTAAATTTTTTCGGGGACACCCTGTATTTGAGGAAATGTCTTCCTCTCTTAGTAGGCCCAATATTCCTAGCCACATGTAACCAGAAATAAAATGTGCACATATTTTCCACAATAGGATTTTAATGACAAATGTATTCTAGCAGGGTGCCAGGGAACAACAGGAGGCCCCCAGTCCATCCCACCCAAGCAGGAAGAGGACCCCCAGCCGAGCGGATCCAGCGTCACTGTCACCTGCCCCCCTTCTCCACCGCCTGCCCCTGTCGCCGGGTATACAGGCCGGGTGCTGACGCGCGCGGTCCTTGAGTCCCAGGGGGAAATTTTAAAGGGGATAGAGGCGATTAATGACAACCTCGAGGGAATCCTCGAGGAATTGAAGGAACTGAATAACACATTAAAAGAATATCTTAAAAAATGAATGGTGTCCCGTGTCCCATCTGTCCTTACCTTTTCACATTGTGGCTATTAAGCGCTGCCGGGTTTGTATGCCATGTCGCTGTGGCACCTCGTTGTGAGGCCCAGGGTCTGGGTCCTCCGGCAGGTCTAGCTCCATTATTGGCACGCCGTGCCGCTGCGCCACATTGTGTAACACGCCACACACCGCGGTTGTGTCTGATTTGTATGCACTTGGAAATCGTTTCATATATTGATCTTGGCAATTATGTGATAAGGCTATCTCACGCAACATCAACTAATAATATTTCAGTCTGACACCTCGCGGCAAATGCGCGAGGAAGATCTATTAAGCTAGCTGCAATGCATGGTCCTGCATGTGCATTCTTTAATTTAATTAATTAACCAATAGTCAATGGGAATAATATCGAAATGATATTGCTGGGGTTTCTCATTTCCCGTAATTACAATATGGAAGGGATGGTTGATGGATCTGTTGGCATTTACCCAACAGTCTCGCATTATGTGTCTCGACAATGTCGTATGACTGACATACATTTCAATTCACGCATCCTGATGTTCCAATGCATTTTTGGATGCCTCTTATCGCCATGTCATGACTCTTGACCGAGTAGGCCTAAATGTAGTTGCGTTGCTCTGCCTCTAAGTGTCGCCAAGTACCAAGATGCACCAGAAATGTGCGTATGCCAGCCATGAGATTTGCGTAGAGTACCGCACTTTTCCACGCCAAGTCAATCTTTGTACATACGAATGTTTGCGCAGAAAGTGACGTACGTAGCTTTTTTGTGCGTACGCAAGCTTTGTACATGAGGCCCCTGGTGACTTGTCCCGGGTGTACCCTGCCTCTTGCCCGTAGTCAGCTGGGATAGGCTCCTGTGACCCTGTATAGGATAAGCTGCTACAGATAATGGATGGATCACTGGATCTGTGAATAAAGGGCTTTGGGGTTAAGGCTAATGCAGACTGATTTTTAGTATTTTATGTTGCATTTACCAAGTGAGCAGCTAGCTATAGCAAGCAAGTACAATTTTAGCTGATAACGTTCATATAGAAATTCCAGTAATGAAATGGACAACTGGCATATGAAATGAACAAAATCTGGCTAAAAAGACTGTTAGATAGCTTGACTTATGATGTAAAGGGAATAATGCCATTGTCACTTTTAAGATCATAAATTTGTTTCCCTTTTTGATCAACTAATGTTACTAACCAAGCATGCAGCTCATTCCATCCAAATGTTCGTAATACATACATATGGTTCTCAAAACATGCTGTGTAAGTACAATTATATGACAGATTCTGAATTATGTACCTTGTGGATAGTTTGGAGCCAAGGCCCTCTTCAAGCCATGATGCAGCCCGAGAGGAGGCCAGAGATATTCAAAAAGAAGAAGAGGCTAAGAATGACAGTGCAAGTAGTGACAGCAGCACAGATGAGGAGGAGGAAGCAGTGAAGAGCAAAAAACAAAGTGAGGCTGAGATCAGGGACATTTCAGTCACTGAGTCACATACACTGGTTTCAGAACTAGATGATCTGCTGTCAGTTGAGCCAGGCTTGTGGCCAGCAAAATTAAGCGACAGTGACAGGGCAACTATTGTTAGAAAATTGGCAACAAGGGAAGACAAAGAAATACCCAAAGATTCAGAGGGAAAGCCATTTCCAGACTACTTGAAATACCTCAAGGCATCAAACAGCAGAGAAAAGGTTAAAAGGTGCTGGTTAGTTCATAGTGACAGTGCAAATGCTCTTTTTTGCATTCCTTGTGCTCTTTTTTCACATGGATTAAAAAGGCCTTCTCATAGCGCTCTGAATAGTGACCACGGGTACAAGATGTGTGATGTTAAGTGGTGCTTCATGTACATTGCTGGAGTGCACAGATTGATGCTGTTTAACATGTAGCAAAACCTGATGTCATTGAGGCCCTTGGTTCCATACTCAGCTCATGCAGTCTCACAAGTGAGGCTAGACCTGAAGCTGTTGGTCTAAGGAAGTACTTTATGTTGTTTGATGTCATTGTACTTCTGACCATTTGGATGAAAGTATTGCAATGTATTGATGACAGAAATGTGATGCTCTAGTCAGGGAAAATATCACTTGAGGTGAAGGCAGCCAATGTAAATGCACTCTAAGATGAGATGCAGGCTCTTAGAAATGGATGGGATTCTCTCCTCTCTGAGGCATCATTGATTGCTAATCAAATGGGGATTCCACCTCAGTTTAGAAAAGAACTCAGCCGTGAGAAGAAGAGGAAGAGGTTCCAGGATGAGACCTCAGAGGAAGCAGGTCAGGAAGACAGTGCAGAAACAACATTTCGAAATACTGTATTTTTCACTGCCCTGGAGCAGATAATAAGTGACTCGGCCACTCGGTTCCAAACCATAGCAAATATTGTTGAAGAATTTGCAGCCACACATGAAGTTGGGCAGATAAGTGACAGTACTGTTTCTTCTCTGTGTTGGCCACTGATAATTAAGTGCGCAAGGGACCTCACACCTCAGTTTGAGAATGAAATCAGGCATCTTATTCAATATTTTCTGCTACTTTCCACTCTGACTGCACCTGTCTTTCTCTCCTAAATGCAATTTACAAATTGCAACTCCAGAGCATTTTTGGAGAGGGTTGCATTGCCCTTAGGATTTTTTGCACACTTCCATTTACTGTTGCTGCTAGAGAAAGGGTATTTAGTAAGCTGAAACTGATCAAGAGCTATCTGAGATCAACAATGGCTCAGGAGAGGCTGAATCATCTTGCAGTCCTTTCAATCAAAAGCAAGTTGGCTCTGCCACTTGACTTTAAAGACTTGATCAACGATTTTGCTACCAAGAAGGTTCAGTGTTTGTCTTTTGGAATTTGAATCCTTGGTGTTAAAAATATTCTCGCGCTTCTGTTTTCGATGCATCCATTTGCAGGCAGCATGGTATGACCAAATTGTTGATGTAAAATTTATGAGTGTGTTAAATAAATGTTCCCCTCTGTTGCACAACAAAGCACATAAGCCACTTTAAAAATGCATGTAGAGTATGTACAGTGGTTATCTAGCTCATTGTTGTTATTGTTCAAGTCTTTATTTAATAATTTATTTAATTTATATTTAATTTATTTAATCAGTTGATGAATGTTGAATTTTTCTTACTGGATTGTGGATTACTGTATTTCCATTTTTTTTTGTTTTGTTTTTTCTATTAAATTGGAAAAGCCAAGAAAAAAAAACCCGAATCATGTAATTTTCTTCAATGAATTAAATAATTATTCATCAACCTAGAAATGTAACTGCATATAATGAGTCAGTACATGAAGGAGACATCAGGATGAATTTGGAAATCTGTTTGAGACACCAAGGCCAGCCTACACGAAGTTTATACTTATCTACGAGCTCCAGCCTGGGGAGGTCTCGAACTAAAGACTGACACTGAGGGGTGAAAAGTAATATCAGGGTATGGACCTTGTGCGTGTGACGTCATGGTCACGTGATTATCTGTTTACACCGCCATATTGGGGATCACGCTTTCGCAAGTTTGATAGTGATACCCACTGTCGCGATGTCTTCTTCTCAAGTCTGCCTCTCGACTTATGCTGAATCCCTGGATATCACAGCAAAAAATTGTTATAGAGATAAGATTGCTGTCTTCGGGGTCGACCCATATATGATTACTAAGAGTGAAACCAGATCTGCGCTTGATTGTTCAAGTAATGAGCTGCCAGACGTAAGTTACCCTGATGTATATCATTATCTAATCAACACGCCAGGAGGTTACAGTGGTCAGTCACTAAAAGCCTACAAGTCACTAGAAGCTTACAGATATTTCTCCTCAGGATGGGTACGGAACGTGCTAGTTCATTATGCGGGAAAAGCGTTTTGTTATTTCTTCACAGGTGCGTACCATACATTGACTTTTCAGAATAGATCTTATTTGCATATCGCTATTATCGAATCATGTAGCATGATACTGTTTTTTTAATTAGTAGTAGTACTAACCATTATGTATAGATATTACTAGATCTACTACTAGTTTTAGTAATGGCAATGTAGAATGCCACGAGTCAAGGGTTTAGGAAACATAAAAATTGAAAATGCACAAGCGTATCATGTTTATTACAAAAATGTATATTATTTACACGTTATACTGAAACAGTTAACGTCACAGTAACTCAGACTCCTGCAGTGAGATCTGCTCTTCCAGGAGAAACAGTCACCATCAACTGTAGAACCAGTCAGGCAGTGTATTATCACAGCTCAAATGGCCACTACTTACACTGGTATCAGCAGAAACCTGGAGAAGCTCCTAAACTCCTGATTAAATTTGTAAATCGGCGACAGTCAGGTTTTCCATCTCGTTTCAGTGGCAGTGGATCTGGATCTGATTTCACTCTGACCGTCAGTGGAGTCCAGACTGAAGATGCAGGAGATTATTACTGTCAGAGTTACCATTCCATCTCTGGTTACTGGTTCACACAGTGTTATAGAGTCGTACAAAAACCTCCCTCAGTCAGATTGTAGAGAGACTGCACTGCTGCAGCTGGGAGAGACTGCAGGTGCTGAGTTGGAGGATGTGATACGATACAATGACCCTCTGTGGAGGAGAGGAACCACACCACACTAACTCACAACTCACATTAGAAATCTCTCAATAATCATCACACCACACTGCACACAGTCCATCACATCCACTACTGTAAGATCAATAGTTTCCCAGGTCTCTCAGTCGTGGTGTTACCTGTCACACCTGAAACATCTTTAGAAAGAAAAACAGCTTTAGAGATAACAGATCCGTATCTGCACTGATGGCTGGTTGTGATATTGAATACGGGCTAAATCCAATTTTACTCCTCATCTCTGATTTGCTGTTACTATTATGAAGCCATTAGAGATGAGCCTTATGACACTCACTGTGACACTCAGTGAGTCTCATTACATAAGCATAAATAAGACATACACACTCATTCAAAGACACAAAGACATCAAGTTTAAATCAAGTGATTAATGTCTGTAATATTTCTTGCTGTTTGAGGAGCCATGTGTTTGATCAGTGTTCATGGTGTCCTGACATTGACTACCTCACAGGTTCCTAACCCTGGTTTACCCCTTGTCCACCCCAGGACCCCCTGTCTTGCACATTTCAGCACTTTCCCTGTTCCCAACACACCTCATTTAACATTTCCCCTAATTAAGAGTGCTTGCTGAGTTGAGTGAGTGTGTTAGTGCAGGTAAAATAGTAAAATGTGCAGGACAGGGGACACTCCAGGACCAGGGACAGGAAGCTGTGGACATTCAAATAAACACTAATTCCATACTGATAGGGGCGTCATTAGAGGGGGGAAGTTAGGTCTATTCTTCGGGCCAAGCACTCTCTAGGGGCCCTCAGAGGACAATGTTAATATTATTATGTGCAAGTTAATTTAATAAAAATATTTTTTTTTAAAATAATGTCTCTTAAAATGAGCAAATATAACAACCTTCTGGTTTGGTTTTCCATTTTCTGCAAAATTATTAGACTAGATAGTCTTTATATTTCACCCTGTCCCTATTCATTACATGTTACAGTCTTGCGTAGGCAGAGCCAGAGCATGACACCACATTAGGTTTGTTGTTTTCAAATCAAGCACTAAAGTAAATTGCGCATGATATAAGAAGAATTGATGGTGAATCACCACTAGATTGAAACCATCATGAACATGTCGGGTTACTAGAAACCTAAAGAGAGGCAGCAAAAAGGTGAGAGAGAGAGAGAGAGAGAGAGAGAGAGAGAGAGAGAAAGGACTGACAGTGAGACACCCAGTTTTCCTTGAAGAAAGGTAGCCGATATGTTTATTCACTCTTTTTCCTTTGGTGACTATTAACCTCACATGCTAATGTTAATGCTACAGAAGATTATTATTGTGGCTTAACCACTTTTTGGATGATCAAGCTAACAACTTAATTTCCAATGCAGTGTAGTTTTTCTTAAATATTTCATAGGTTACCTTTATTGCCACTGAAAATGAGATTGGTAATGAATGTAATTTTGTTCTGCAAAGAGCTCAGTGAATTTGACGGTCCACTATACAGCTAGTTAGACAAGACTATACATCTATACAGCTAACCCTAGACAAGATCGGTCCAGTTTTGGATGAAAAGCGGAATTCCAGACTGACCTATGTCAATGCACCCAACCCACTGAATGAAGCAACCATGAAAAAAGCTTGTGCCAATGCACAATGCATTCTCAGAGAGACACAGAAGGAGTTCTGGGACAACGTTTGTGAAAATGTTCAGAGTTGCAATGACTGTGGTGACATCGTGGTGTCCATGCGGCCCTGAAGTTTGTTCTAGGGCCATCACCTCGACTGACTGTGCCTTTGAAAGACTCCAATGGTAACATCTTGTTGGAGAAACCTGTTCAACTCAAACGCTGGGTTGATCACTTCAGCTCTGTCTACAGCAACCCTGTACCTTTTGATGAATCCACGCTGGACTGCGTAGAACAACTCCCGGAACTGACCTAACTTGATGAAGATCCCACCTTGCAAGAAATTGGAGCACCCTAAAGGACATGAAAAGAGGCAAGGCACCTGGGAGTGATGGTATACCTCCAGATCTTCTTAAACTTGACCTCCCTGTCTTGAAAGAATACCTGCTCGACCTGCTGTTATCATGCTGGCATGAAGGCCACGTCCCACAGGATCTCAAAGACGCAAAGCTGGTGACCCTGTTTAAGAGCAAGGGGTTTAGATAAGTCTGTGACAACTATAGAGCCATTACTTTGCTCAGTCTGGTCGGTAAACTCTTTGCCCGTATAATTCTGAAGAGATTACAGGTTCTTGCAGACAGAATTTATCCTGAATCCCAGTGCAGCTTCTGAAGGCATTGATCCACCATCGACATGGTCTTCACTCTCCATCTGCTTCAGGAGAAATGCATTGAGCAAAACAAACCTTTACTTGCTGTTTTCATAGACCTAACCAAAGCCTTCGACTCGGTCAGCCGTGAAGGCCCGTATCTGGTACTACACAAGTTAGGCTGTCCACCTAAATTCCTAGCTATCATCAAAGCATTTCATGATGGAATGTCTGCTTGCGTAGATTTTGATGGTAACCTATCAGAAGCCTTCACAGTGAATTACAGAGTTAAACAGGGATGCGAGATGGCGCCAACGCTGTTTGACATCTTCTTATCCACCCTGATACATATTGCTTTTCCAAACCCTGAAGGCATCGCCCTCAGCACCAGGAGCGATGGCAAACTTTTCAATCTTGCATGCCTCAGGGCAAAGTCGAAAACCAGCACAGTCCCGATACGTGAACTAATGTTCGCTGACGATGCCATGTTTTGCTCTCTAATGTATAGATATTACTAGATCTAGTTTTAGTAATGGCAATGTAGAATGCCACGAGTCAAGGATTCAGGAAACATAAAAATTGAAAATGCACAAGTGTATCATGTTGATTACAAAAATGTATATTATTTACACGTTATACTGAAACAGTTAACGTTACAGGGGTAGAAGCCACTTGCCTGACACAAAATGTTGGGCACACAAGCTCGAGTGTTCGCTTGGTTCCCAGTCAACACGTTTAACGGCAGCAATCCACTTCTTCCTCCGCTCTTGATCAACGGGGAACCGGTAAAATGATAAACCCTCCGTGCTTTTTCTGTTTGAGCACCCGACTGCCACACAACAAGCCATTCTGACTGAAAATTTTAATCAATCTCCAAAAATTTCCGCATGTGAAGTGATCTGCGGCTTGATACCCAATATGGCGGATAAACAAACTTGACCTCTGACCTATGATGTTGGTGCACAAGGTCCATAAACAAGGTCTGTGTCTTCTGTGATCAATTCAGTAGAGGTGTTCAGATCCAGTGGGTCATTACTGGTGTCTGACAAACTCAGATTTTGTTGAATGAATAACTCGCTAACACTAATAATTAATTAAAAGCACTAATAACACTTCCCCTGGATAAACTAAGGGAAGTGATTTATTTATTTATTTATTTATTTATTTTTGCAGGGGTGGGTGAGGGGGGTGTTTATTGTATGTTTTTAGAGGGCCCAAAATTTCTAGCAGCACCCCTGCATAGTAAATTGTAACATGTCTTTTAGGGTCGGAAATTCACTACAAAAGTAATACTGATGATTTTTGTAACAGAATATTGATTTGAGTTCAGTCTGAGTAACATCCAGGTTTACAGTTGTGATTAATACAGTCGGTATAACAGCATTTCCATAACCATCACACCAGTCCCCAATTCACCAATGAGTGAAAGTAACATGAAGCATTCCACTTACTCTCTTTTAAACATTAACACTTTATAATTTAATTCACATCCTCACTGTCGATACTTTCTCTTGAATATTATTATTATTATTATTATTATTATTATTTATAATGAATATATATAATATTAATATTATATATATTACGGTCCATAACAGATACTGAGACAGGTGCTTTGGTGATTTGTTTATGATGTACATGAACAATAATGTGCAACAAAAGTGTTTCATGATTCAAAGGCTTTTATTAATAATTCAAAGCAGGACATTGCAGTGATACACACACTTAACACATATGTAAGTGATCATTAAGAAGAAGAGTTGAGTTAAACTGAGGAGTGTGTGAGCTCACATGTTAATAACTCAAATGAAATGATGAAAGTGGGACATTTGAGCAGTAAAGGCCACATGTAACACACAGTGAAGCAGTAGAAGGTGAGCTGAGTAAAGTGTGTGTGAGCTCACAGCTCTGAGCACTGCTCTGTGTTCACTCTGCCCACCACAGTAGGTTGGTTGTCTTTGGAGGCCTCACAGGTCACCACCTTGTTCCTCCACTGCTCCGGGTGGAGGCTCAGCGTGCTGCTCCAGCTGTAGAGGCCGTCCGCGTGCAGAACGGCGGTGCTGCGGCTCTCCCCCGAGCTCCAGCTGCTCCCATCAACCTTCCAGCTCAGTGTCCAGTCCGAGGGGAAGCCCTTGTCGGCCACACACATGAGTGTGACCTTCTCCTGCTGCAGCTCCACACTGGAGGGAGGCAACACCGTCACACTGGGCTGAGTGACACCTACACACACACACACACACACACACACACACAGAGTTGAGACAGGAATGGACAGCTGTCAGTCACTCAGGCTTCGTTTCAGCTCACTGTGTGTTTCACTTCCCTTTATATCTTACAGAGCAGAACTGAGTTCAGTGGAGCATCACAAATGTTTCACACTCAATTCAAATATTTTTACATCTTAGATCTATAATCATTTATATTACAGTTCTCCCTGGACAGGAAAATTTAATTATACTGAGTATTCAGGAATTAAAAACATTAAATTCATTTTATAAAATGAATAAGCCACATTTGAAATAGAGAATGTTTACCACTTAAGCAAATTCAGTTTTGGTTTCTACATTTAAATCTGTTCATAGACTCACAGTCTCTAAGATATTAAATATCGTTAAAATCATTCAATAAAAAAAAGTCACCTGTAATTTGCACAATGATATCGACTTTGCTTTTAGACTTAAATTATAATTAACCACAAGCGCTATAATCAAATACATTTAAACTTTAAATTATAATAAACAACCAGCAGTATAATAAAAAGACATTTTTCAAACTTCTAAAATAATGGAAATTTGAGAAACAAAAGGATGTTACAAAAAATTCACATCTCACTGAGTGGATCTGGAGGAAAAATACATGTAAAATATATTCTTTCCACATTACAACATGAATCTGAACACACTCCATTTCAGTCATTAATCTGAACACACTCCATTTCAGTCATTAATCTGAACACACTCCATTTCAGTCATTAATCTGAACACACTCCATTTCAGTAATTAGTAAACAGGTTACTTACGGCCCACAGACAGTTTGGTTCCTCCACCAAAAGTGACCCACAGTGATACAAACAGGTTTAGCGGCCGTACAAAAACCCTGCTGCTCTAAACTCACTGCTCTCTCCATCCATTTAAACCTCTTATTACAAAACAGCTACAAAACACCAACTTCTGCTCACATCAGCTGATTAATACACTAACTCTCTGACTGTTTTACTACATTTTACTGTTTTTTTCTTTTAAAACACCAAGAGTGTCAATCTAAACTGAGGATGCAATTAGTGAGTGAGAAACACAAATAAATTACACAAAATAAAAGTTGAAATTTCACAAAATGTGGAATTGCAATTGCACAGGTTTTACCCAGAATGCCTCATGGAGTAAAAATGCTGATGTACTCATGAGAAATTTACAATATATGACTGAATGTGTGGAGCTAAAGTGAGAATAATTCCTCCACTGCTTCTGTAGACTGATAGAAAGTTATGATATGATATTTAAGTCCTACAATAATCTAAATATTAATTTACAGTCAAAAATATGAGTGTGTATTTACTCACTGCCAACATTGATGCTGCTTCTTCCACCATAAATCCACTACAGTGAGAAACTCATTAACATTCAGTACAAACACCATCCAGTGAAAGTTGAAGCTTCTCTCTCTAATTCACTTATTTATGCATCTTAGACCTCAAAGTGTTTTACAGAAAATCTCCATCTGACCCCACAAGTAAAATTCACACAATAACTCTGTAGTAGTGTGAGAATTACAGTAAGATTGGGGGAATGTGGTAAAGGTGTTTCCATACTTAGAGGACACTTTGCATTGGCAGCACATGCTTCAGTGCTCTGGGAGTGTTTATAGCGCTGTGACTTTAACACTTCATGACTGAGAGCTGCTGCTACAGCAACTTCACCCACAGCTACCATGACTTTGATCCCCGTCTTCATCTGGACACTGATCCTCTGGACTCAAGGTCAGACACGGCTTTGCCTTTTATATTTTAAACAAACTCGTCAAGACAATACATTTTTTCAGGTTTGTCTCATTATATATTTTTTTTTTCAGAATGCAGAGGTCAAGTCACAGTAACTCAGACTCCTGCAGTGAAATCTGCTCTTCCAGGAGAAACAGTCACCATCAAGTGTAGCACTAATCCCCAGGTGTACCAAGGTTGGGGTAATCAACCCTTACACTGGTATCAGCAGAAACCTGGAGAAGCTCCTAAACTCCTGATTAAACTTGCAAATCAGCGAGAGTCAGGTTTTCCAGCTCGTTTCAGTGGCAGTGGATCTGGATCTGATTTCACTCTGACCATCAGTGGAGTCCAGACTGAAGATGCAGGAGATTATTACTGTCAGAGTTTCCATTCCATCAGTAGCAAAGAGCTGTTCACACAGTGTTATAGAGTCGTACAAAAACCTCCCTCAGTCAGATTGTAGAGAGACTGCACTGCTGCAGCTGGGAGAGACTGCAGGTGCTGAGTTGGAGGATGTGATACGACACAATGACCCTCTGTGGAGGAGAGGAACCACACCACACTAACTCACAACTCGCATTAGAAATCTCTCAATAATCATCACACCACACTGCACACAGTCCATCACATCCACTACTGTAAGATCACTAGTTTTGTATTTTTCGAGCTTATTTGTCAGAACTGAAAAAAAGGTGGAAAAATGTCTCTCTTTTTTCAGCCTCTATCACTAATCCTGCCCCATTACAGTTTCTCTTTCTGACCAGATATCAGTTACTGTTATTATTCTGCTCTATGTCTTAGTTTCTATCTGTTGTCTTTTTCTTCTCTCTTTCCGGCACTCCTTCAATATGACCTTCTCCACATGCTTTCCAACACACCACAGTTTAAACATTCTGGACCTGGTCTTCAGCCATTCTTCCTGAGCTCTAGGTATCAGCGTTACCCCACTCTAATTTTCAGATCATTACTTTGTATCTTGCATGCTTGTTCTCCCTGCCCTACCTGCCAGTATCTATTTATACCTCTCCCTCACTACCTGAATCCTCCACACTTTCTCCTCATCACAATCGATGGCAGTTCATCAGCTGAAACTAAACCTCAGCAAGACTGAGCTGCTGCATCTCTCTGTTGCTGCATCCACATGTCAGGACTTTGTGATTTCCCTGAAGAATCCTTGGATCACAACATATGACAAGACAGGAAACCTTGAGGTAGTTCTGGACAACCAACAACCCTTCTCTCCTCATATTCCTAACCTGATTCCGTTATGCAGGTTTTTCATTTCGATCAGGAGAATCTGGGCAGTTCTGTCCAATGAGGTCATTCAAGTGCTTGTTCAGTACTTTATTATCTTGACATTAGTCTACTGCATTCTACACAAGTTGAATCCACTTGTATTTGTACTCAGAACTGAAGAACAGCTCAGACTGTGGTAGCTCTGACTGGTGTATGGTCGATCCTCAGAGTCTCCGTGGACCAGCCAGAGCTTTTAAACTACTTTGGTTTGCTGAGAGAGCTCACTTCTCTTAATATCTCATTTAGTCCATTTGGGAAAACCTAATGGCTACTGAGCTGACAGGTATACAGCCTCCTGACTCATTCAACAATGGATGTTTTGGATGGAAACTGCAAATTACCTCCATGTTTGTCAAGTTTCGTCAAACTCAATTTACTGAACTAACAACCACTATCTATACAGGACAAAACTTTCAGCACAATGGAAAAGACATTGCTGTTGTTTTTTCTCTCTTCATGCTGTTCTCCCTCACTCTCTCCTCCACATGGCCAGCTTCTTCCAATCCTGATGATACCCTTTACCTGGAAGAAAATATATATATAAAATCTCAATAAATGTACATGTAAACAGGTATTGCACTGTCATCAACAAGCACAAATAAATAATAAATATATTAACTTTTGCCATTATAGCACAAACTGAGAATATCAGAATGAACAGAAGTGAATTATGTTTCTTTCCCACTGGACTACACTGAATAATGGAGAAGAGAAGCCTTTTTTTGTCACATATATATTACAGCACAGTGATAATTCTTTACTTCATGTGTCCCAGCTTGTTAGGAAACTGGGGTCAGCCATGATACAGCGCCCCTAAAGCAGAGAGGGTTAAAGGCCTTAATCAAGGGTCACTTGGCAGTGCTGAGGCTCGATCCCCTGACCTTCTGCTCTGTTACTCAGAGCCTTCAAGTCAAGTCAAGTCAAGTTTATTTGTATAGGGCTTTTAACAATAAACATTGTCGCAAAGCAGCTTTACAGAATTTGAACGACTTAAAACATGAGCTAATTTATCCCTAATCTATCCCCAATGAGCAAGCCTATGGCGACGGTGGCAAGGAAAAACTCCCTCAGACAACATGAGGAAGAAACCTCGAGAGGAACCAGACTCAAACGGGAACCCATCCTCATTTGGGCAACAACAGACAGCCTGACTATAATATTAACACTTTTAACATGAGGACAGTTTCGTTGATGTTATAACTCTTCATTGATGGAAACTTGAGTGCAAAACTGTTCATGATAACTGCAGTCCTAAAGTGAGCAAGACAACTGTAGTCCTCAGCCATAAAAGCATGACTGTAAGAGTCCAGAGCATCCTCCAGGTGTAACCCTCAACTGTCCTCATGGGGCCGTCCTTCACAGGAGCGGTGCGATAAAACTCCGACCAGACACAGGGCACCAGGATGGATCAAGCAGGTCCGAGGGGCAGAAGAGGCCAGCATCTCAATCCCAGGACCAACATGTAACTCAGAGGGACAGATTGGGGGGGGGGGGGGGGGGGGGGGGTATGCCCTAAAAATGACAAGTATTAAATCTGTGTGGTAGGCTCGCAGCCTTAACAACTGAACCACTACTGCAACACAACAGAGAAATGAAGCAGTTTCAAAGTGCATTTCCTAACTAGATACAATAACAGTGATCCCTGAAAATACAGTATAGTAAAAAAAAAATACATGTACTGAATTTAGGTAAAATTATTCACCTTTTATTTTTACACACTTGTGCACATTTATATATGGAGACATTGTAACGTTGATTAGCGACGGCAACATTCACTTCAGTAAGACGTAGCGCAATACACAGATTTCCCATCCAGCTAATTTCTTTTATTTTTTTTTTTAATCCCTGAATTCTAATTTGCTGTCTTATTGCTTTTATCCAAGGAGATATACATGAAAGTGTCTAAAGCATATCTTATGTTCCAGGAAGTTTGCATGATCAGGACCTTCAGGAGAAGAGACCGATCTCTCTCTCTCTCTCTCTCTCTCTCTCTGTCTGTACAATTGGAAGAGATTTTAGGTCTTGAATCAGACTCAGTGACTGCCTCGATATGTCATTCCCCCCATCAATCTGTCAACATTTTGTCTTTCAGTGTCTTCACTCCTGTCATGGTTTATGACTATTTTTATGTTTTCTCAGAGATCAGATTATTCTTCAGTATATTTAAAATGTACTTGTTAGATTTTTCATGAGTTTAGGCAGATTCTTCCCAGTCAGAGAAATAAGCAGTAACAGTTCATTTGCATGAACAGTTCTGAGTCCCAGAATAGATCAACACTTTCAGCAGATGTTCATGGTTCTTCAGTCGAACTCACTCAAGCACAACACACAGCGCTGCACTCGACCTGCTGTTAAAGGTGCCGATCCAAATCACTGTCAAAGACACTTCACGACTGAAAAAGGAGACATGCTTTCCACATTTAAGCTTTATTTCAGGACAGCAACACCACTGACTCCACTCCAGTCTTCTAAATATGTTTTAAAGTGTACACTTCTATTCTAGTGGACTTTACAGCAGCTCTTTCAGAACGAGGTGATCTGAGTGGTGTTGTGGTGGGAGACGGTACAGCCGAACACCTCGGACTCTTCCCAGCATTCTTTGAAGAGGGTCAGGGTGCTGAAGGGTCCTTCTGTTCTTCTGTGCTGGTCAGAACCCCCTCATTCACCTCGACAACATCCATGGTGCAGCTCAGCAGCGCCCCCAGTGGAGAATAGGCTGAGAGCAGGCAGAGCAGCGAGGCCGATCCTTCAGAGAGCTGCAGAGAGGAGGGAGGGAGCAGAGACACGGAGGAGTTCACCACCGGACCACCTGGAGAACACACACACACACTCAGTCATTGTGGTTATATTTACAGAACACATCTGTCTGATTAAAGATTTCTTCATTGGTTAGTTTTCTTTGTCACTCTGGTGTTTAAACTCAGTGATGATTCAGTAAACCTGTCTGACTCTGGAGCGCAGTGTACTGTACACACTGCAGGAGACTGGAGGAGAAATAACACCAAATGATGGATTAGTGATGAGATTCATCTCTACAGTCAGAAAAAACAACAACATGAGACATAAAGATAGTAAGGAAAGGACTTTTTATTGCTGCTCACCTCTAAATCTCCTCTGTAGTCAGTCTGAATCCTGATGGAATTAAAGTGAAAGACTCAACTTCTGCCATTTCTCTACTACATTTATACACCTGTAATTTCCAGGAAATCTCTCATTTTGACTTTCTGATCAGTGAAAGTTTAAACTTCTCTCTCACTCACTTTTATGTATATTAGATCTACAGTGGTGCTTGAAAGTTTGTGAACCCTTTAGAATTTTCTATATTTCTGCATAAATATGATCTGAAACATCATCAGATTTTCACGCAAGTCCTAAAAGTAGATAAAGAGAACCCAGTTCAACAAATGAGACAAAAATATTATACTTGTTCATTTTTTTATTGAGGAAAATGATCCAGTATTACATATCTGTGAGTGGCAAAAGTATGTGAACCTCTAGGATTAGCAGTTAATTTGAAGGTGAGATTAGAGTCAGGTGTTTTCAATCAGTGGGATGATGATCAGGTGTGAGTGGGCACCCGGTTTTATTTAAAGAACAGGGATCAATCAAAGTCTGATCTTCACAACACATTTGTGGAAGTGTATCGTGGCACGAACAAAGGAGATTTCTGAGGACGTCATAAAAAGTGTTGTTGATGCTCATCAGGCTGAAGAAGGTTACAAAACCATCCAAACACACCTCGTTTAACGCTTCAGCTAATTAACGGTGCTTGCTGAGTTGAGTGAGTGTGTTAGTGCAGGTAAAACATTAAAATGTGTAGGACAGGGGACACTCCTTACATCTAAAGTGCTAATGGTTAATGAACTTATTACTGATCAGGAGTTTAATGTACTGTGTTTAACTGAACCATGGATGAAGCCAAATGAATATAGAGCATTAAATGAAGCTAGTCCTCCTGGATACAGTTATATACACCAGCCTCGTCTAACTGGCAGAGGACGAGGTGGCGCAGTTATTTATAATGATTATCTGCAACCCCGATTCCAAAAAAGTTGGGACAAAGTACAAATTGTAAATAAAAACGGAATGCAATGATGTGGAAGTTTCAATATTCCATATTTTATTCAGAATAGAACATAGATGACATATCAAATGTTTAAACTGAGAAAATGTATCATTTAAAGAGAAAAATTAGGTGATTTTAAATTTCATGACATCAACACATCTCAAAAAAGTTGGGACAAGGCCATGTTTACCACTGTGAGACATCCCCTTTTCTCTTTACAACAGTCTGTAAACGTCTGGGGACTGAGGAGACAAGTTGCTCAAGTTTAGGGATAGGAATGTTAACCCATTCTTGTCTAATGTAGGATTCTAGTTGTTCAACTGTCTTAGGCCTTTTTTGTCGTATCTTCTGTTTTATGATGCGCCAAATGTTTTCTACAGTATGGGTGAAAGATCTGGACTGCAGGCTGGCCAGTTCAGTACCCGGACCCTTCTTCTACGCAGCCATGATGCTGTAATTGATGCAATATGTGATTTGGCGTTGTCATGTTGGAAAATGCAAGGTCTTCCCTGAAAGAGACGTCATCTGGATGGGAGCATATGTTGCTCTAGAACCTGGATATACCTTTCAGCATTGATGGTGTCTTTCCAGATGTGTAAGCTGCCCATGCCACACGCACTAATGCAACCCCATACCATCAGAGATGCAGGCTTCTGAACTGAGCGCTGATAACAACTTGGGTCGTCCTTCTCCTCTTTAGTCCAAATGACACGGCGTCCCTGATTTCCATAAAGAACTTCAAATTTTGATTCGTCTGACCACAGAACAGTTTTCCACTTTGCCACAGTCCATTTTAAATGAGCCTTGGCCCAGAGAAGATGTCTGCGCTTCAGGATCATGTTTAGATACGGCTTCTTCTTTGAACTACAGAGTTTTTGCTGGCAACGGCAGATGGCACGGTGAATTGTGTTCACAGATAATGTTCTCTGGAAATATTCCTGAGCCCATTTTGTGATTTCCAATACAGAAGCATGCCTGTATGTGATGCAGTGCCGTCTAAGGGCCCGAAGATCACGGGCACCCAGTATGGTTTTCCGGCTTTGACCCTTACGCACAGAGATTCTTCCAGATTCTCTGAATCTTTTGATGATATTATGCACTGTAGATGATGATATGTTCAAACTCTTTGCAATTTTACACTGTCGAACTCCTTTCTGATATTGCTCCACTATTTGTCGATGCAGAATTAGGGGGATTGGTGATCCTCTTCCCATCTTTACTTCTGAGAGACGTTGCCATTCCAAGATGCTCTTTTTATACCCAGTCATGTTAATGACCTATTGCCAATTGACCTAATGAGTTGCAATTTGGTCCTCCAGCTGTTCCTTTTTTGTACCTTTAACTTTTCCAGCCTCTTATTGCCCTTGTCTCAACTTTTTTGAGATGTGTTGCTGTCATGAAATTTCAAATGAGCCAATACTTGGCATGAAATTTCAAAATGTCTCACTTTCAACATTTGATATGTTGTCTATGTTCTATTGTGAATACAATATCAGTTTTTGAGATTTGTAAATTATTGCATTCCGTTTTTATCTACAATTTGTACTTTGTCCCAATTTTTTTGGAATCGGGGTTGAATTTGGCCTGCTGTGGTGGTGTGATTATCTTTGCATGAACCAAACAATGGTGCAGTCTAAGCTGATGAAGTTTTTTGGGCAGTCTTCTCTAAGCACTGAAGGTGATTTAAGGGCTGAAACAGCGACGGTCGAAGCACACTCAGAGCCCCTACTGTCCCCGAGCACACTGGACAGGGTCAGTAATACAGGGGTCAGTAAAAAGCGCCAAAGTGAAAATGCTGTCAGCCGGCAAGGGACTGAAGGGAGCTACATTTTGGGAGGCATAGTGTGTTGAGTCCCCGTGGTGAACGTACCTGTATGATGTAAAACGCTGTCATTCTGTGTTCAATTTGTAAATTATCGCGAAATTCGGATTCCTTCATAGTTGTTTGTTCCCAGACTCTTCTCCACTCTGTTCAATTGTAAATCAAGTTTTGTGTTGAAGTAAAGGGCTAAAGGGAATCCTTAAAGCTCTTTTGATCAATTCCATACTAAAATAAACTTAAATAAGCTCAAACTAAAGAGGTTGATTTTATCTTGATGGTGCACAGGGCCCCAAAATCAAGAACTTTCTTATAAGAGGCTGGAGTGGAGCTTAAATTTTATATTTAAAGAAGAAGTCTAGCTGTATCTGTACAAATGTTTGAATTGTGTCAGTGTGGTTGGTATAAACCTGTATTACATCCACTTTGATAAGTCAGTAACAAAGAAAAATTACAGACTAAGTGAAGACAAAAAAAGAAAAAGTGAAGAATACTGCTTTGACTTGATTTTTCAAGGAAAAAAGTGGAGAATAATTTTCAGAACCCATGGGGAATGCTGCTAAAGCCACCAGTTATTCTCACTGAGATTAAATAAAATTGAAATCAAATTAATTGGGGAAATGAAATGAATTTAAATGGGTACCCAACAGGTTATCAGTCAGAAGGTGCAGGCCTGTATTGACGCTTCTGGGTGTAGTCACCTGAAGCGCCTGCTTCATGCAATATCTCACTCGTGTCTCCCTTTCTTCTCCCTCGTGTTGTTCTCTCCCTCACGCACACCTTCCTGTTTCTTGCTGACCTCTCACCCCAACTGCTGACTCGATCCACGTTCAAGGTAGGTAAATTTAAACTAACTTATTTATTATTAAATGTCAAGGATGTTACCACATTATGAAAGACATGAAATTAAAATTTTAATAAGAATACATCAATAAATAAATAAATAAACTGATAAAATTTCCATTGGGCTACAACTCTGTAATAATGTGAGAATTACAGTAAGATTGTGGGAATGTGGTAAAGGTGTTTCCATACTTAGAGGACACTTTGCATTGGCAGCACATGCTTCAGTGCTCTGGGAGTGTTTATAGCGCTGTGACTTTAACACTTCATGACTGAGAGCTGCTGCTACAGCAACTTCACCCACAGCTACCATGACTTTGATCCCCGTCTTCATCTGGACACTGATCCTCTGGACTCAAGGTCAGACACGGCTTTGCCTTTTATATTTTAAACAAACGGGTCAAGACAATACATTTTTCAGGTTTGTCTCATGATTATTCTTTCAACAGTTTCTGTATCACATGTTTTTTTTTTTCAGAATGCAGAGGTCAAGTCACAGTAACTCAGACTCCTGCAGTGAAATCTGCTCTTCCAGGAGAAACAGTCACCATCAACTGTAGAACCAGTCAGGCCGTGTACAAGGACTCATCTGGTGACCGGTTACACTGGTATCAGCAGAAACCTGGAGAAGCTCCTAAACTCCTGATTAAATTTGTGAATCAGCGACAGTCAGGTTTTCCAGCTCGTTTCAGTGGCAGTGGATCTGGATCTGATTTCACTCTGACCATCAGTGGAGTCCAGACTGAAGATGCAGGAGATTATTACTGTCAGAGCCGGCATGATATCTCTGGCTACTGGTTCACACAGTGTTATAGAGTCGTACAAAAACCTCCCTCAGTCAGATTGTAGTGAGACTGCACTGCTGAAGCTGGGAGAGACTGCAGGTGCTGAGTTGGAGGATGTGATACGACACAATGACCCTCTGTGGAGGAGAGGAACCACACCACACTAACTCACAACTCACATTATAAATCTCTCAATAATCATCACACCACACTGCACACAGTCCATCACATCCACTACTGTAAGATCAATACTCTGCACTGATGGCTGGTTGTGATATTGAATACGGGCTAAATCTAATTTTACTCCTCATCACTATCTTGCTGTTACTATTATGAAGCCATTAGAGATGAGCCTTATTACACTCACTGTGACCAGTGAGCCTCATTATATAAGCATAAATAATAGACATATACTCTCATTAAAAGACACAGATGCGTCAAGGTTAAATCCAGTGATTAATGTCTGTAATATTTCTTGCTGTTTGAGGAGCCATGTGTTTGATCAGTGTTCATGGTGTCCTGACATTGACTACCTCACAGGTTCCTAACCCTGGTTTACTCCTTGTCCACCCCAGGACCCCCTGTCCTGCACATTTCAGCACTTTCCCTGCTCCAAATACACATCATTTAAGTCTTCTGCTAATTAACAGTGCTTGCTGAGTTGAGTGAGTGTGTTAGTGCAGGTAAAATATGCAGGATGGGACACTCTAGGACCAGGGACAGGAAGCTGTGGACTAACGAATAAACTACTTACAGCCTGATCTTTAAATTGTAACATATATTTTGTTGTGGGAAATTCACTCCAGAAGTAATACTGATTTATTTTTCGCCGCTGAATATTTATTTGAGTTCAGTATAAGTAACATCCAGGTGTACAGTCGTGATTAGTACAGTAGGTGTAACAGCATTTCCATAACCATAACGCCAGTCCCCAGTTCTGTGATGGGTGAAAGTAGCATGGAACATTCCACATACTCTCTTTTAAACATAAATGCTTTAGAACTTCAATTTCACTCAACCACATCACTATAGACGTTTTATCTTTATTATTATTATTAGCTTTTAAAATCAATATGAGGTTCTATAACAGATACTGAGACAAGTGAATTGGTGATTTGTTTATGATATCTCAAAGCTTCCCTACTTCTTTTATTTAACATAATGTGGACAACAGTGAAAATTCCAATGGAGTGGATCGACGCAATCATATTATTCAAATGCAGAAACGACAGGGGCATTTCACTCCTCAGCATCGTTGGTAAAGCCTTCACTGATATTATCCTGCAAAGGCTGAAACTGTTAGCAGACTGGATATACCGGAGTCACAATCTGGGTACTGTAATGATCGAGGTGTCACTGATGGTATCTTTACTCTTTGCCAACTGATGGAAAAGTCTAAAGAACAAGTGCAGAGGTCTCTGTATAGCGTTTGTGGATTTTGTGAAAGCGTTGGATACTGTAAACTGCGAACTGCTTTTTATTCTGAAAAAGCTAGGCTGTCCACCAAAGTTTCTAAGGATCATGAAGAAGCTGTATATTGATGTAAGTGCCAAACTCCTCGTTGATGGAGAACTGATAAAAGCCTTTGAGTACAATAGTTGTGTTAAACAAGGCTGCAAGTTGGCTCCTATACTATTTGGGATTTACACAGCAATCTTACTGCAGCTCGCTTTCAAGAATATCAAGCACAGCTACAGTGTACAAGTTAGATTTCGGTATGACAGTCAGGCCCGTTTCAAGCTATTTGGGGGCCCTAGGCAAAGGGGGATCTGGGGCCCATAATTATCCCCCCCTCGCCGAAAGGCCTTATGGCCGCCTACCCACTGAAGACTTAATAAATAAACATCACACATATTGTAATCATTCTTACGATTTTTACTTAATAAATGAACTCTTTACATTATTATAAATAATTATCAAACCCAATTAAACACAAGAATAGACAAAATATACACACACACATATATAAATCAAATATGAAAATAAGACAAAGTAATATAAAATGTGCAAATAACACAACACTAAATATTTACAGTCTATACACAAGTAGAAATAACTTCAAATGGTGATTAAATGATTACAAACATGAATAAGAATCTTAATAAGAACCAGCACACACAGAAAAGTGCAAAAGGTATAGAAAAACACATAAAAATTTAAGAATACACAACTAGAATCATTGGCAAAATGTCTAAAACTGCTGCTTGCGGGCTTTGGCTTCAGCAAAGGCAGCCACAATACCCTCCATGTCCAAAGACCTGCGGACATCACATTCAATTGACATCAGTGCCACTTTTTTACATAAATAGGCTATTTATGTAAAAAAGAGCTTTCTTGTGAGCCATCCCCTGTCCTACTCCATTCATGCTCACGACACACTAGCTACTTCTGATGAAAGCCATGCAGCTCGCTGAAACTAACTCTGACTATGACGTTTTGATAAACACAATAAGTTAATCTGGGAGAAGTTGACAGTCTTTCACCTATTTGTGTGGCACATATTAGAATCTTTAGCCAGTCCTTGCAAGTTTGTAAGCCTGTTGTGCATGACAACATTTACATCACTGTTATAAACACTGTCTACAAGACAACTACCATTAACGTAAGCTAGCTACCAAATTTGCTTGTCAACCCGCTTGGTATTAATGAGTGTGTACATTCTCACTTACCAGTGTCTTGTTTTTTTCTGTCTTCCTCTTCCCTTTTCTTCTTTATCTTCTGGCTCCCTGAGGGGTAATTTCGCTTCATATTTGATTTTTTTTTTTTGCCGCGGAGCTCTGCAGCCACTTGACTGGACGGAGATGGGCATTGAGGGGTTGACAACAGACTGTCATTGCACTTGTCGGCCAAAGCATGTAGGGAGGCGCTGTTGTGCATTAGGGGGCTCCCCTTGGAACTAGGGTATTTCAACAAGTGTCATTAGGCGCTGCGCTGCCGTGCTCAAAAAGTTGTCATTGCTATTGAATACATAACCAGTCGTTCGGCAGCGGGGGCCCTTCGAGGGCTGGGGCCCTAGGCAATTGCCAAGTCTGCCTACCTTGTTGCAACGGGTCTGATGACAGTGATCTTTTTTTATCTACGTAGGCTTAAAGCAAAGATTAAAGTCCTCACTGCATTCTTTACAGAGGCTCAGTATGCAGAAGACATCACAATCTTCAGTGATGCCCCAGAAGGTTTGCAGTCACTGCTGTCCGCATACAATGATATCTCGAGTCACATGGGTCTACAGATCAACAAAACAAAAACAGAGACCATGTGTACAGGTGACCCTGCTGAGTTCTTCACAGGTGGCACAAAGCTTGCTAACGTCAGTCGTTTCAAGTATCTCGGGAGTTATGTTACCAGTGACTGTTCTATGAGGGAGGAACTTGCATGCTGTACCCGAGCAACATCATGTGCGTTTGGTCATTTGCGTAAAAGGGTCTTTGGCTCTCATGACTTAATGACCACGACCAAAGTAGCTGTGTTCAACCAATGCTTACTGCCACTTTTAAACGTGAAATGGGATCACTTTGTCAGCAACAAAGAGGTCCTAAAGTGGGTGGGAGCTGAGGATATCGAAACCATTCTAGTCCACAGACTTCTACGCTGGTTTGGCCATATCTATCGGATGGACGATAACAGGCCTCGAAAACAGCTCTTGTTTGGTGAACGTGTTCATTGCACATCTGGACAGTCATCCGCTACTTCGGTACAGGGGCACATGTAAATCGGTATTGAAATGCGGGGGTGTCCTCAGCACCTGGCAGGTCTGTATCAGCAACAGGACAAAGTGGCGGAAACTAACCACAACAGTGTGCGAAAGTTTGCACGGAAAGAGGACAGCCAAATATGAGAAGAGGAGGTTGATTAGACGGAAGAGAAAAGATCTGTGACTTTACCCGTCTGCGGGTTTCTGAGAGGCGTATATATATATATATATATATTAGACTTTAAATGAATATGATGGTCTATAACAGATACTGAGACTGATGCTTTGGTGATTTCTTTATGATGTACATGAACAATAATGTGCACCAAAAGGGTTTCATGATTCAAAGGCTTTTATTAATAATTCAAAGCAGGACATTGCAGTGATACACACACTTAACACATATGGAAGTGATCATTAAGAAGAAGAGTTGAGTTAAACTGAGGAGTGTGTGAGCTCACATGTTAATAACACAAATGAAATGATGAAAGTGGGACATTTGAGCAGTAAAGGCCACATGTAACACACAGTGAAGCAGTAGAAGGTGAGCTGAGTAAAGTGTGTGTGAGCTCACAGCTCTGAGCACTGCTCTGTGTTCACTCTGCCCACCACAGTAGGTTGGTTGTCTTTGGAGGCCTCACAGGTCACCACCTTGTTCCTCCACTGCTCCGGGTGGAGGCTCAGCGTGCTGCTCCAGCTGTAGAGGCCGTCCGCGTGCAGAACGGCGGTGCTGCGGCTCTCCCCCGAGCTCCAGCTGCTCCCATCAACCTTCCAGCTCAGTGTCCAGTCCGAGGGGAAGCCCTTGTCGGCCACACACATGAGTGTGACCTTCTCCTGCTGCAGCTCCACACTGGAGGGAGGCAACACCGTCACACTGGGCTGAGTGACACCTACACACACACACACACACACACACACACACACACACACACACACACACACACACAGAGTTGAGACAGGAATGGACAGCTGTCAGTCACTCAGGCTTCGTTTCAGCTCACTGTGTGTTTCACTTCCCTTTATATCTTACAGAGCAGAACTGAGTTCAGTGGAGCATCACAAACATTTCACACTCAATTCAAACACTTTTACATCTTGAATCTATAATCATTTATATTACAGTTATCCCTGGAGAGTAAAATTTAATTATACTGAGTATTCAGGAATTAAAAATATTAAACTCATTTTATAACATGAATAAGCCACATTTAAAATACAGAATATTTACCACTTAAGCAAATTCAGTTTTGGTTTCTACATTTAAATCTGTTTCAGGACTCACAGTCTCTAAGATATTAACTGGTGTTAAAATCATTCAGCAAAAACATCACCTGTAATTTGCATAATGATATCTACTTCGCTTTTAGATTTAAAGTACAATTAACCACCAGCACTATAGTCAAATACATTTAAGATTTAAATCATAATAAACAACCAGCAGTATAATCAAAGACGTTTTTCAAACTTCTAAAATAATGGAAATTTGAGAAACAAAAGGCTGTTACACAAAAATCACATCTCACTGAGTGGATTTGGAGGAAAAGTACATGTAAAATATATTCTTTACACATTACAACATGAATCTGAACACACTCCATTTCAGTCATTAATCTGAACACACTCCATTTCAGTCATTAATCTGAACACACTCCATTTCAGTCATTAATCTGAACACACTCCATTTCAGTCATTAATCTGAACACACTCCATTTCAGTAATTAGTAAACAGGTTACTTACGGGGGCGGCACGGTGGTGTAGTGGTTAGCGCTGTCGCCTCACAGCAAGAAGGTCCTGGGTTCTAGCCCCGGGGCCGGCAAGGGCCTTTCTGTGTGGAGTTTGCATGTTCTCCCCGTGTCCGCGTGGGTTTCCTCCGGGTGCTCCGGTTTCCCCCACAGTCCAAAGACATGCAGGTTAGGTTAACTGGTGACTCTAAATTGACCGTAGGTGTGAATGTGAGTGTGAATGGTTGTCTGTGTCTATGTGTCAGCCCTGTGATGACCTGGCGACTTGTCCAGGGTGTACCCCGCCTTTCGCCCGTAGTCAGCTGGGATAGGCTCCAGCTTGCCTGTGACCCTGTAGAAGGATAAAGCGGCTAGAGATAATGAGATGAGATGAGGTTACTTACGGCCCACAGACAGTTTGGTTCCTCCACCAAAAGTGACCCACAGTGATACAAACAGGTTTAGCGGCCGTACAAAAACCCTGCTGCTCTAAACTCACTGCTCTCTCCATCCATTTAAACCTCTTATTACAAAACAGCTACAAAACACCAACTTCTGCTCACATCAGCTGATTAATACACTAACTCTCTGACTGTTTTACTACATTTCACTGTTTTTTTCTTTTTAAACACCAAGAGTGTCAATCTAAACTGAGGATGCAATTAGTGCGTAAGAAACACAAATAAATTACACAAAATAAAAGTTGAAATTTCACAAAATGTGGAATTGCAATTGCACAGGATTTACCCAGAATGCCTCATGGAGTAAAAATGCTGATGTACTCATGAGAAATTTACAATATATGACTGAATGTGTGGAGCTAAAGTGAGAATAATTCCTCCACTGCTTCTGTAGACTGATAGAAAGTTATGATATGATATTTAAGTCCTACAATAATCTAAATATTAATTTACAGTCAAAAATATTAGTGTGTATTTACTCACTGCCAACATTGATGCTGCTTCTTCCACCATAAATCCACTACAGTGAGAAACTCATTAACATTCAGTACAAACACCATCCAGTGAAAGTTGAAGCTTCTCTCTCTAATTCACTTATTTATGCATCTTAGACCTCAAAGTGTTTTACAGAAAATCTCCATCTGACCCCACAAGTAAAATTCACACAATAACTCTGTAGTAGTGTGAGAATTACAGTAAGATTGGGGGAATGTGGTAAAGGTGTTTCCATACTTAGAGGACACTTTGCATTGGCAGCACATGCTTCAGTGCTCTGGGAGTGTTTATAGCGCTGTGACTTTAACACTTCATGACTGAGAGCTGCTGCTACAGCAACTTCACCCACAGCTACCATGACTTTGATCCCCGTCTTCATCTGGACACTGATCCTCTGGACTCAAGGTCAGACACGGCTTTGCCTTTTATATTTATAAACTGGTCAAGACAATACATTTTTCAGGTTTGTCTCATGATTATTCTTTCAACAGTTTCTGTATCATACGGTTTTTTTTTCAGAATGCAGAGGTCAAGCCACAGTAACTCAGACTCCTGCAGTGAAATCTGCTCTTCCAGGAGAAACAGTCACCATCAACTGTAGAACCAGTCAGGCAGTAACTTCTGGTAACTACTTATACTGGTATCAGCAGAAACCTGGAGAAGCTCCTAAACTCCTGATTAAATTTGCGAATCAGCTACAGTCAGGTTTTCCAGCTCGTTTCAGTGGCAGTGGATCTGGATCTGATTTCACTCTGACTATCAGTGGAGTCCAGACTGAAGATGCAGGAGATTATTACTGTCTGAGCCGGCATGAGATCTCTGGCTACTGGTTCACACAGTGTTATAGAGTCGTACAAAAACCTCCCTCAGTCAGATTGTAGAGAGACTGCACTGCTGCAGCTGGGAGAGACTGCAGGTGCTGAGTTGGAGGATGTGATACGACACAAGTTCACAACTCGCAGTCGAAATCTCTCAATAACCATGATGATTATGAAAAGTGAGTATATAGTAAGTGTGGCAGCGGGGGCGTGGTCAAGCGTCAGTCTGTGAATGGAGGGCGGAGTCAGGGAAGGTAAGTGGCAGAATCACTGCACCTGATGGGAATTAACCTGTGTTTGTGTGTCTTCCCCAGTGACCGGGCCCTATAAGAGGAGAGGGAGAGCGTAGGAAGGGAGCTTCTCTCCAACCTGGATGCTTGTGTGCGTGCGTAGTTTAAAGCTGAAAAGCTTAATAAAGAGTCTTTTGAGAACTCAGTTCTGGCCTGCCGTGCTTCTGTGATTCACCCACCTAGAACCCTTGCTACAGTCAGCTATATTTCCATTAAATTAGTTCAGCAAAGAAAGATGTAGGATTAGACTTCGAGGCCTTTTTGAATTTTTCCTGCTATATTTTCACTCAATCCTCCTTTGAGCCCAACACTGAATTGGTTCACAAAAAGGAAATATGGCTAATCATTTCAAAGCCATTGTTGTGAAAAACTTAGATGAAGCTGTTGACTGTTTGCCCATTTCTGGTACATCACATATTGACATTACTGACCCTAAAGTGTATACCATGTCAGTTGCATAAGTATTCACACACACTGCACTTTTCCACATTTTCTAGTGTTACAGCCTGGAACTGAAATGCACTTAAGTGGGACTAAAGGTCATGAAGCTACACAAAACCTCCCACATTATTGAAGTTTGGGGAAAATCAGTAAAGGTTCTTATTAGTTAATTAACTCTAAATTAGTTCTAATGAAACAAGTTCCCATCAGAAGTCATATAATTAGTTGAACGGTGTCCATCAGTGTCACACGATCACAGTGTAAATCTACCTGTTCCTGAAAGGCCCTGCAATATGTTGGAGAACATCCTGAAACAAACAGCATCATGGAAAACAAGTTCTTGATGGAAGTCATCTGAAACCCCGTTTGAGTTTATCTTCAGGCTTGTGACAGACTCAGCAAACATGGAAGAATCGGTCTGATGAGAACAAAACACAACTTGGAGCAATGAACTGAACCATATTTGGTCGAAACTGATGTCCCGATTGAAGCATGGTGGTGGGAACATCACGTTGAGAGCATTACCTTTGGCCCCTTTGTGGCATCCTGAGTAATGCCTTTCTTTACCTGGACACTGATTTTTGGTGAACAGCCTCCTCTAGGCAGAGTCTCATTTGTGCCATATTTGATCCAGTTTTAAAATAATGGATTTAATTGTGCTCTGTGGTATATTCAAACTTTGGGAAATGTTTTTACCACCAAACCAAACCAAACCAAACCAAACCAAACCAAGACTGATACTTTTCCAGTGAGACCATGGAGATCTTTAATTGCAATAATGTGCTATTTTGTGTAGATTCATGACATTTAATCACACTACTTACTTCTTCCACACTTGTGCACATTTATGGATGGACACAATGTCACTTTGATCAGCTACATCCACAGTAAGTTCAGGAAGATGGAGCACAATAGACCGATTTCCCATCCAGGTGAATTTTTTTTAAATTAATTTATTTTTTTTATCCCTAAAATTTACTTTGCTCATTTATTGCTTTTATCCAAAGAAATATAAATTAAAATGCTAAAAGCATATATTGTGTTCCAGGAGGTTTGTATGAACAGGACCTTTAGAATAGGAGCCTGATCTTGCTGTGTGTGTGTGTGTGTGTGTGTGTGTGTGTGTGTGTGTGTGTGTGTGTGTGTGTGTGTGTTGTGTGTGTATACAATAGGACAAGATTTTAGATCTTATGTCTCTATTACTGCCTCTTCATGTGATTCTTCTCTCTCTCTCTCTCTCTCTCTCTCTCTCTCTCTCTCTCTCGCTGTCTCTCATTTTTGATCTGTCTACAGTTTCTGTGTCTATCACTGTCTTGACTCCTGTTGTGGTTTATACACAGCTGCTAAGATATCCAGAGAAAAAGGTGGGCCAATCACTTTCAATGGAAATGCGGTGCTGTTTTTCCCGGATCTGAGTGCAAAGCTGGTGAGGTGCAGAAAGGAATACAACAATGTTAAGAAGGAGCTGCATGCAAAGAAGCTCCAATTCAGCCTTCTACATCCAGCGATTTTGAGAGTCATCCTGCCTAATGGAGAGAAGAAGTTTTTCAAGACACCCAAAGTGGCGGCACCTTTTCTCCGAGACTTCCTGGGAGGAGATGGGTCCTGATCGACACCGGTGACTACAGGTGCAGCTCCGTAGTTCCTCTAATGCTGAGAGGAGAACGACATTTTACATATTCTTTCCACAAACTATCTAGTAACTTTTTTACAAATGCAACAATATCCCTGTCATAACTTCTTTTTATAATGATCTATTTTTGGACATGATGGACAGAAAAGGGAACTTAGCCTACTGTTCTGAGGCTGCATTTGATAGAACTTTTATTTACTTTTTAAGCGGGTGTTAAAATGTTTACATTTCATTTTGCTTATATACCGAGTGATTATAAGTTTCTTCACAATTGAGCTCCGGGCCTGACAAGGTATTAGTTAGGCAAGATACGTTTAGGGAGCGTTCAACGGAGGTCCTGGTCAGTGATTTTGGATGGTGCTGAGTGTTCAGGGGGCCAGCACTTAAGGGGACGGGGAGGCTTTGGTTTCATTTGTTTTGTTTTGTTTTGTGTTTAGTTTGATCAAAAGAGAGGCATTGTCTTTAAACTTATTGACGAGAGATTATAAGGCGAGTTACTGTCATACCTCTATATTTTTCACATGAACAAGGTGGTGAAATTTGTCAGTTTTAATGTCAATGGTCTAAATGGGCCCGTTAAGAGGAAAAAGATGTTAATATATTTTAAAAAGATTGAAACAGATATAGCCTTTATCCAGGAGACCCATTTTACTGCGCAAGAGCACAGCAACTTAAAGAGAGGGTGGATAGGCCAAGTCTTTTCTTCATCTTTCAGCTCTAAGGCAAGAGGAGTTGCTATTTTGATAAATAAAAACATTCCCATCACTATTCAGGAAACGATCAGTGATCCATTAGGCCGCTATGTTTTAATAAATTGCCAGATCTATTCGGAACATTGGACCTGACTAAACCTCTATGCCCCAAACTATGATGACGTTTCCTTTATTCAAGACATTTTTCTGAAAGTATCAGGAGGCCACAAACATATTCTCATGGGAGGAGATTTTAATTTCTGGTTAGATCCAATTTTAGACAAATCAGCAACCTCCATCTTTAAAACTAAGTCAGCCTCAACTACTCTATCATTCATGAAGGATTTAAATCTAACAGATGTTTGGAGGCAAATGCATCCTCAAACCTTAGACTATTCTTTTTACTCAAGCCATCATAACTCATATACTAGAATAGACCTTTTCCTACTGTCAGCACAAGTGACTTACAGAGCATTACAATCTGATTATTTGTCTAGGATACTTTCTGATCATTCTCCACTTACTTTATCTATAGAAATGCCTGAGAAAATGCCCAGTATGTACAGGTGGCGATTGAATCCGAGCCTCTTTAAAAAAAGTGATTTTTGTAAATTTATTAGGGGGTATATAAAACTATTTTGTGAAACAAACTGTCCTTCCTCTCCCAATAGTTTCATATTATGGGAGACACTAAAAGCTTATTTAAGAGGACAAATAATCTCGTATACAAAAGGGCTTAAAAAATCATACACAGCAGAAATGGAACAATTAGAAAGAGAAATTATTCGGCTGGAAAAAGACTTTAAGAACATAGAGATAAGAATATATACAGCTTATTGGTTAATAAAAAAAAAACTTAAATATAATACATTATGCACATATAGGGCTGAGAAAAATATTTTACGAACTGGGGGAGAAGGCTCATAGAGTCCTATCCTGGCAATTAAGGAAAGAGGAGAGTTCAAAAACAATTAATCAAATTGAAAATGAAGGCGGCTGCATTACACAGAACCCAAAAGAAATAAATGAAACTTTTAAAAACTTTGATGCTAATCTGTATAAGTCAGAATCACCAGAAGATTTATCCATGATAGATACTTTCTTATCTAATATTGAGTGAGCTAAACTGAATCAGGATGGCCAAAGGGATTTGGATTCACCATTCACGTCAAAAGAAATCGAAAAAGCTTTATCTATGCTACAATCTAATAAATCCCCAGGGGAGGATGGGTCCCCCCCCCGACTTTTATAAAGAGTTTAAAGATTTGCTGATACCTCTTCTCATGGATGTAATTAACCTAGCATCTACAACACACAGCCTCCCCGATTCATTTTCAATGGCTATAATTACAGTGATCCATAAGAAAAACAAAGACCCCTTAAAATGTTCCTCCTTTCGGCCAGTCTCACTTTTGAATACAGATTATAAATTGATTTCTAAGGCCTTAGCAAATAGACTGAGTAAATGCTTACCAAAATTGATAAAGCCAGACCAAGCTGGCTTTATCCAGAAGCGATCCTCTGCCAATAACTTGTGTAGGTTACTTAACGTTATTCATGTGGCAACCTCCAGTACTGAACCTAGTATAGCTATTACCTTAGATGCTGAAAAGGCCTTCGATAGGCTTGAGTGGCCATATTTATTCAAGGTCCTGTCTAAATTTAGATTTGGCTCTTATTTTATTAATTGGGTCAGAGCACTTTATAAGAAACCACAAGCCAAAATAATTACCAATGGACAAATGTCCACTGTCTTCCCTCTGAGCAGGTCTCGCAGACAAGGGTGTCCTTTGTCCCCTGGGCTCTTTGTCATAGCCATCGAGCCTCTGGCTGAGATAATCAGACAAGATTCAGAGATAAAGGGTGTTAAAGTGGGTCAGACAACACATCAAATCAATCTTATGGCAGATGACATAATTTTATACTTAACAAATCCATTTGATTCCCTTGCTAAATTACAAACAGTTTTACATACGTTTGGGGCTGTCTCGGGATATAAAGTAAACTATGAAAAAAGTGAAATTCTCCCCCTCTCCAACTTTGATTATGCTGAATATCAGCAGAGGGGCCTGTTTAAATGGTCACCAAATGGGATAAGATACCTTGGGATAATGGTGGATAATAACCTTAAAACTATGCACAAACTTAATTATTTGCCACTAGTTAGTCAAATAATAGAGGACTTACAGAAATGAATAAGTTTGCCTATTACTTTGATTGGTCGAATAAATTGCATTAAAATGAATATCTTACCAAGGTTACAGGACCTCTTTCAGTCCTTACCGATTCCAGTGCCACACAGTTTTTAAAAAAAAAAAAAACCTTAATAAACATATTAGACAATTTATATAGAATGGTAAGACCCCAACCGTCTCAATAGAAAAACTTACATGGGACTATAAACTTGGGGGCCTTTGATTATCTAATCTTGAAAAGCATTACTTGGCTGCTCAAATGCGACTTGTTTCTTTTCTTTGTGAAAATGTTCCACTTTGGGTTTCAATTGGAATGTATGCTCTTGAAGAAAATTTTCCTGCAGACGTTGTCTACAAACGGACACCTACAACTATCTCCAACAGAACTAGCAACCCTGTCTTGATACATATAATCAAAACGTGGTATGAAGTCCGGGAAAGTATTGGACTAAAAATATTTTTTCATCTAAAACACCTTTGAAAGAGAATGGACTCATACCTATGCAAGTGGATAATAAGACCCTGGAAATATGGCACAGAAAGGGGTTTGTTACTTGGAAGACTGCTACGAGGACAGATCACTGATGTCTTTTGAGGACCTGAGGAGGAAGTATGATCTCTCCAGTAGATTTTTTTTTTGTTATTTACAGTTAAGATCATTTCTTAGAACTGCTCTGGGACCTGAGATGACTTTACCTGTGTTCAGTGATCTGGAGGGACTGCTTCATGAGGGAAACACACCTCATCTCATTTCTAAAGTGTATTTTCTTCTGATGGATGATGCTCTAACACCAGGGTTACATAAATTAAGGGAGAAATGGGAGTCCAACTTGGGTGTGACAATCGGTGCAGAGCTTTGGTCTGAATTGTGTCAAAAAAGTCAAACTGCCACCATTAACTCCAGATACAGACTGACTCATGAAAATTTTCTCCATCAAATCTATAATACGCAACAGAAATTACATAAATATCAACCTGAGATATCCAACTTGTGTTTTAGATGTGGTATAGAAGAGGGTTCATTCCTGCACTGCACTTGGTCTTGCACAAAAATTAATACATTCTGGCACGAAATTTCTAAAATCATGACAACACTTTTAGGGATACGTCTTTCACCAGATCCTGAAATCTATTTATAAGGAGATACAACAAATATTGATGCACAGTTAAGAAAAGCCCAAAAGAAGTTTCTCACATTGGCCCTGTGCGTTGCCAGGAAGTGCATAGCCATAACGTGGAAGTCTGACTCCCAACTCCCTTTAGCAAGATGGGTTTTGGAAATGAACAGTTGTATTCCACTTGATAAGATTACATACATACTTAGAAATGATTACAACACTTTCGTAGAGATTTGGAAGACTTATTTGGCATATATGGGCACTCTGCCAACTTCTATAGTGGACAAGATATAGAAAGGTTATTAGAATTAACAAGCCTTTGATCATAAGTATATAAGTATTGTTTGTCTCACCTCTCTTTTTAGTTACCTCTCCAGTTGATGGGTGGGTTAGGGAAGGGGTTTGGATTCACGTTTTTGTATGTTTGTGTATGTCTTGTTAATTTGGAAAATTGAAAATAAAATATTCTAAAAAAAAAAAAGCATGGTGGTGGGAACATCACATTGAGAGTGTTACCTGTGGCCCCTTTGTGGTATCCTGACTAATGCCCTTCTTACCTGGACACTGATATTTGGTGAACAGCCTCCTCTAGGCAGAGTCTCATTTGTGCCATATTTGATCCAGTTTTAAAATAATGGATTTAATTGTGCTCTGTGGTATATTCAAACTTTGGGAAATGTTTTTATCAAACCAAACCGAGACTGATACTTTTCCAGTGAGACCATGGAGATCTTTAATTGCAATGATGTGCTATTTTGTGGACTGTGGTGCTTGAAAGTTTGTGAGCCCTTTAGAATTTTCTATATTTCTGCTTAAATATGACCTAAAACATCAACAGATTTTCACACAAGTCCTAAAAGTAGATAAAGAGAACCCAGTTAAACAAATGAGACAAAAATATTATACTTGGTCATTTATTTATTGAGGAAAATGATCCAATATTACATATCTGTGAGTGGCAAAGGGATGTGAACCTCTAGGATTAGCAGTTAATTTGAAGGTGAAATTAGAGTCAGGTGTTTTCAATCAATGGGATGACAATCAGGTGTGAGTGGGCCCCCTGTTTTATTTAAAGAACAGGGATCTATCAAAGTCTGATCTTCACAACACATGTTTGTGGAAGTGTATCATGGCACGACCAAATGAGATTTCTGAGGACCTCAGAAAAAGCATTGTTGATGCTCATCAGGCTGGAAAAGGTTACAAAACCATCTCTAAAGAGTTTGGACTCCACCAATCCACTGTCAGACAGATTGTGTACAAATGGAGGAAATTCAAGACCATTCTTACCCATCCCAGGAGTGGTCGACCAACAAGGATCACTCCAAGAGCAAGGCATGTACTGTAATAGTCAGCGAGGTCACAAAAGACCCCAGAGTAACTTCTAAGCAACTGAAGGTCTCTCTCACATTGGCTAATGTTAATGTCCACCATCAGGAGAACACTGAACAACAGTGGTGTGCATGGCAGGATTGCAAGGAGAAAGCCACTGCTCTCCAAAAAGAACATTGCTGCTCGTCTGCAGTTTGCTAAAGATCATGTGGCCAAGCCAGAAGACTATGGGAAATATGTTTTATGGATGGATGAGACCAAAATAGAACTTTTTGCTTTCTAAATGAGAAGCGTTATGTTTGGAGAAAGGAAAACACTGCATTCCAGCATAAGAACCTTATCCCATCTGTGAAACATGGTGGTGGTAGTATCATGGTTTGGGCCTGTTTTGCTCCATCTGGGCCAGGATGGCTTGCCATCATTGATGGAACAATTAATTCTGAATTATACCAGTGAATTCTAAAGGAAAATGTCTAGACATCTGTCCATGAACTGAATCTCAAGAGAAGGTGGGTCATGCAGCAAGACAACGACCCTAAGCACACAAGTCATTCTACCAAAGAATGGTTAAAGAAGAATAAAGTTAATGTTTTGGAATGGCCAAGTCAAAGTCCTGCCCTCAATCCAATTGAAATGTTGTGGAAGGACCTGAAGTGAGCAGTTCATGTGAGGAAACCCACCAGCATCCCAGAGTTGAAGCTGTTCTGTACGGAGGAATGGGCTAAAATTCCTCCAAGCCAGTGTGCAGGACTGATCAACAGTTACTGCAAATGTTTAGTTGCAGTTATTGCTGCACAAGGGGGTCACACCGGATACTGAAAGCAAAGGTTCACATACTTTTGCCACTCACAGATATGTAATATTGGATCATTTTCCTCAATAAATAAATGACCAAGTATAATATTTTTGTCTCATTTGTTTAACTGGGTTCTCTTTATCTGCTTTTAGGACTCATGTGAAAATCTGATGATGTTTTAGGTCATATTTATGCAGAAATATAGAAAATTCTAAAGGGTTCACAAACTTTCAAGCACCACTGTAGATTCATGTCATTTAATCACACTACTTACTTCTTCCACACTTGCACACATTTATGGATGGACACAATGTCACTTTGATCAGCTACATCCACAGTAAGTTCAGCAAGATGGAGCACAAGACACAGATTTCCCATCCAGTTCAATCTTTTTTTTTAATCCATGAAATTTACTTTGCTCATTGATTGCTTTTATCCAAAGAGATCTCATCTCATCTCATCTCATTATCTCTAGCCGCTTTATCCTGTCCTACAGGGTCGCAGGAAAGTTGGAGCCTATGTCAGCTGACTAGGGGCGAAAGGCGGGGTACACCCTGGACAAGTCACCTGGTCATCCCAGGGCTGACACATAGACACAGACAACCATTCACACTCACATTCACACCTACGGTCAATTTAGAGTCACCAGTTAACCTAACCTGCATGTCTTTGGACTGTGGGGGAAACCGGAGCACCCGGAGGAAACCCACGTGGACACGGGGAGAACATGCAAACTCCGCACAGAAAGGCCCTCGCCGGCCACGGGGCTCGAACCCAGGACCTTCTTGCTGTGAGGCGACATCGCTAACCACTACACCACCGTCCCACCATCCAAGGAGATATAAATTAAAATGCTTAAAACATATATTGTGTTCCAGGAGGTTTGTATGAACAGGACCTTTAGAATAGGAGCCTGATCTTACTTAGAGTGTGTGTGTGTACAATAGGACAAGATTTTAGATCTTGAATATGTCTCTATTACTGCCTCTGTATGTGATTCTCTCTCTCTCTCTCTCTCTCTCTCTCTCTCTCTCTCTTTTGATCTGTCTATGGTTTCTGTGTCTATCACTGTCTTGACTCCTGTTGTGGTTTATACAACTATTAGAGGAGAGACTTCCTTCAAAAAGGAAATCATATTTTTATCTTTTCTCTGATATCAGTTTATTCTTGAGTGTATTGTTATGGCATGTGTGAGATTAATTCTGATATGATGCACATTCTAACCAGTCAGAGAAATAAGAAGTAACAGTTCATTTGCATGAACAGTTCTGAGTCCCAGAATAGATCAACACTTTCAGCAGATGTTCATGGTTCTTCAGTTGAACTCACTCAAGCACAACACGCAGCGCTGCACTCGACCTGCTGTTAAAGGTGCTGATCCAAATCACTGTCAAAAACACTTCACGACTGAAAAAGGAGACATGAATTCCACATTTAAGCTTGATTTCAGTAAGCAACACCACTGACACCAGCTCAGTCTGCTGAACGTTTGAATTGAATTCTAGTGGACTTTACAACAACTGTTTCAGAACGAGGTGATCTGAGTGGTGTTGTGGTGGGAGATGGTACAGCCAAACACCTCGGACTCTTCTCAGCATTCTTTGCAGAGCGTCAGGGTTCGGAAGAGTCCTTCTGTTTTTCTGTGCTGTTCAGAACCCCCTCGTTCACCTCGGCACCATCCATGGTGCAGCTCAACAGCGCCCGCTGTGGAGAATAGGCTGAGAGCAGGCAGAGCAGTGAGGCCGATCCTTCAGAGAGCTGCAGAGAGGAGGGAGGGAGCAGAGACACGGAGGAGTTCACCACCGGACCAGCTGGAGAACACACACACACACAGACACACACACATATTCAGTAATTGTGGTTATATTTTCAGAACACATCTGTCTGATTAAAGATTTCTTCATTGGTTAGTTTTCTTTGTCACTCTGGTGTTTAAACTCAGTGATGATTCAGTAAACCTGTCTGACTCTGGAGCACAGTGTACTGTACACGCTGCAGGAGACTGGAGGAGAAATAACACCAAATGATGGATTAGTGATGAGATTCAACTTTACAGTCAAAAACGGAATACACATGATACAGAAAGATGGTAAAGAATAAATTTATAATGCTGCTCACCTCTAAATCTCCTCTGTAATCAGTGTGAATTCTGATGGAATTAAAGTGAAAGACTCAACTTCTGTCATTTCTCGTCGACCTTTACATCTCTCGTCTCGTCTCGTCTCATCTTCTTCCGCTTATCCGGGACCGGGTCGCGGAGGCAGCAGTCTAAGCATGGAAGCCCAAACTTCCCTTTCCCCAGACACCTCGGCCAGCTCCTCGGGAAGAACACCGAGGCGTTCCCAGGCCAGCCGAGAGACATAGTCCCTCCAGCGTGTCCTGGGTCTTCCCCGGGGCCTCCTCCCGGGGGGACATGCCTGGAACACCTCCCCAGGGAGGCGTCCAGGAGGCATCTGAAAAAGATGCCCGAGCCACCTCAGCTGGTTCCTCTCAATGTGGAGGAGCAGCGGCTCTACTCCGAGCTCCTCCCGAGTGACTGTGCTTCTCACCCTATCTCTAAGGGAGCGCCCAGCCACCCTGCGAAGGAAACTCATTTCAGCCGCTTGTATCCGCGATCTTGTTCTTTCTGTCATTACCCAAAGCTCATGACCATAGGTGAGAGTCGGAACGTAGATCGACCGGTAAATTGAGAGCTTCGCCTTTTGGCTCAGCTCCTTCTTCACCACGACGGACCGGTAAAGCGACCGCATCACTGCGGAGGCTGCACCGATCCGCCTGTCGATCTCACGCTCCATCCTTCCCTCACTCGTGAACAAGATCCCGAGATACTTAAACTCCTCCACTTGAGGCAGGACTTCTCCACCAACCTGGAGAGGGCAAGCCACCCTTTTCCGGTCGAGAACCATGGCCTCGGACTTGGAGGTGCTGATTCTCATCCCAGCCGCTTCACACTCGACTGCAAACCGCCCCAGTGCATGCTGAAGGTCCTGGTTTGAAGAAGCCAACAAGACAACATCATCCGCAAAAAGCAGAGATGAAATCCTGTGGTTCCCAAACAGGATTCCTTCCGGCCCCTGGCTGCGCCTAGAAATTCTGTCCATAAAAATTATGAACAGAACCGGTGACAAAGGGCAGCCCTGCCGGAGTCCAACATTCACTGGGAACAGGTCTGACTTACTGCCGGCTATGCGAACCAGACTTCTGCTCCGTTCGTACAGGGACCGGACAGCCCTTAGCAAAGAGCCCCGAACCCCATACTCCCGAAGCACCCCCCACAGAATACCACGGGGGACACGGTCGAATGCCTTCTCCAGATCCACAAAGCACATGTGGACTGGTTGGGCAAACTCCCATGAACCCTCGAGCACCCTATGAAGGGTATAGAGCTGGTCCAGTGTTCCGCGACCAGGACGAAAACCGCATTGTTCCTCCTGGATCCGAGGTTCGACTATTGGTCGAATTCTCCTCTCCAGTACCCTGGAGTAAACTTTCCCTGGGAGGCTGAGAAGTGTGATTCCCCTATGATTGGAGCACACTCTCCGGTCCCCTTTCTTAAAAAGAGGGACCACCACCCCAGTCTGCCACTCCAGAGGCACTGTCCCCGACCACCACACGATGTTGCAGAGGCGTGTCAACCAAGACAGCCCCACAACATCCAGAGACTTGAGATACTCAGGGCGGATCTCATCCACCCCCGGTGCCTTGCCACCGAGGAGCTTGCAAACCACCTCAGTGACTTCGGCTTGGGTAATGGACAAGTCCACCTCTGAGTCATCAGCCTCAGTCTCCTCAGTGGAAGACATGACGGTGGGATTGAGGAGATCCTCAAAGTATTCCTTCCACCGCCCGACAATGTCCCCAGTCGAGGTCAACAGCTCCCCACCCGCACTGTAAACAGAGTTGGCAGAGTACTGCTTCCCCCTCCTGAGGTGCCGGACGGTTTGCCAGAATTTCTTCGAGGCCGACCGATAGTCCTTCTCCATGGCCTCCCCGAACTCCTCCCAGTTCCGAGTTTTTGCCTCCACAACTGCCTGAGCTGCAGCACGCCTGGCCTGCCAATACCCGTCGGCTGCCTCAGGAGTCCCGGAGGTCAACATTGCCTGATAGGACTCCTTCTTCAGCTTGACGGCATCCCTTACTTCTGGTGTCCACCACCGGGTTCGGGGATTGCCGCCACGACAGGCACCGGAGACCTTGCGGCCACAGCTCCGAACAGCTGCGTCCACAATGGAGGTAGAGAACATGGTCCACTCAGACTCAATGTCCCCTGCCTCCCTCGGAAGCTGGGAAAAGCTCTCCCGGAGGTGGGAGTTAAAGACCTCCCCAACAGAGTGCTCAGCCAGACGTTCCCAGCAGACCCTCACCATACGTTTGGGCCTGCCAGGTCTGTCCAGCTTCCTCCTCCGCCAGCGGATCCAACTCACCACCAGGTGGTGATCAGTTGACAGCTCAGCCCCTCTCTTCACCCGAGTGTCCAAGACATAGGGCCGGAGATCAGATGAAACGACTACAAAGTCAATCATCGACCTCCGACCTAAGGTGTCCTGGTGCCACGTGCACTTATGGACACCCCTATACTCGAACATGGTGTTCGTTATGGACACCCCTATACTCGAACATGGTGTTCGTTATGGACAAACCGTGACTAGCACAGAAGTCCAATAACAAAACACCACTCGGGTTCCGATCGGGGAGGCCGTTCCTCCCAACCACGCCCCTCCAGGTGTCACTGTCATTGCCCACGTGAGCATTGAAGTCCCCCAGTAGCACAATGGAGTCCCCAGTCTGAGCACCCCTCAGTACCTCTCCCAGGGACTCCAAGAAGGCCGGATACTCTATACTGCTATTTGGCCCATAGGCACAAACAACAGCAAGAGCCCTCTCCCCAATCCGAAGGCGCAGAGAGGCGACCCTCTCGTTCACTGGGGTAAACTCCAACACATGGCAGCTGAGCTGGGGAGCTATAAGCAAGCCCACACCAGCCTGCCGCCGCTCACCACGGGCGACTCCAGAGAAGTGGAAAGTCCAGCCCCTCTCGAGGAGCTGGGTTCCAGAGCCCAAGCTGTGCGTGGAGGTGAGCCCGACTATCTCTAGCCGGTACCTCTCAACCTCCCGCACAAGCTCAGGCTCTTTCCCCCCCAGCAAAGTGACATTCCATGTCCCAACAGCCAGCCGCTGTGTCCGGGGATCAGGTCTTTGAGGCCCCTGCCTTCGACTGCCACCCAATCCACACTGCACCAAACCCCTACTGCTACCTCTGTGGGTGGTGAACCCACAGGAGGTCGGGCCCATGTCACCTCTTCGGGCTGAGCCCGGCCGGGCCCCATGGGCAAAGGCCCGGCCACCAAGCGCTCGCTTACGAGCCCCAACCCCGGGCCTGGCTCCAGGGTGGGGCCCCGGCTGCGTCGTACCGGGCGACGTCACAGTCCTTGATTTTTTTCTCCATAGGGGTTTTTGGTGAACTGCTCTTGGTCTGGCCTGTCACCTAGGACCTGTCTGCCTTGGGAAACCCTAACAGGGGCATAATGCCCCTGACAACATAACTCCTAGGATCATTCAAGCATACAAACCCCTCCACCACAATAAGGTGGCAGTTCTAGGAGGGGGCGACCTTTACATATTTATACATTTGTAATTTCCAAGAAATCTCTCATTTTAACCAGTGAAAGTTGAAGCTTCTCTCTCTAATTCACTTATTTATGCATCTTAGATCTAAAAGTATTTTTCAGAAAATCTCCATCTGAGGGGCGGCACCGTGGTGTAGTGGATAGCACTGTCGCCTCATAGCAAGAAGGTCCTGGGTTCGAGCCCAGCCGCTGCCGAGGGCCTTTCTGTTTGGAGTATGCATGCTCTCCCAATTTTCGCGTGGGTTTCCTCCGGGTGCTCCGGTTTCACACACAGTCCAAAGGCATGCAGATTAGACGAATTGATGGCTCTAAGTTGAACACAGGTGTGAATGTGAGTGTGAATGGGTGTCTGGGTCTACCGTATGTGCCAGCCCTGGGATGACCTGGCGATTTGTCCAGGGTGTACCACGCTTCTCGCCCATAGTTAGCTGGGATAGGCTCCAGCTTGCCTGCGACCCTGTAGGACAGGATAAGCAGCTACAGATAATGGATGGATGGATGGATCTCCATCTGACCCCACAAGGAAAATTCACACAATAACTCTGTAGCGCCCCCTAGCTCCCTGACTATATGTACTGATTTGCGCTCTCCCAATTCTTTTAATTAGCAAGAAATCTCTTTCTTGAGGTTAAAGTAATGCTTTATGGAAATAACTTATTATCACTAATAGGCCTCTTTAAGGGGCGGCACGGTGGTGTAGTGGTTAGCGCTGTCACATCACAGCAAGAAGGTCTGGGTTCGAGCCCTGTGGCCGGCGAGGGCCTTTCTGTGCTGAGCTTGCATGTTCTCCCCATGTCCACTTCCTCCGGGTGCTCCAGTTTCCCCCACAGTCCAAAGACATGCAGGTTAGGTTAACTGGTGACTCTAAATTGACTGTAGGTGTGAATGTGAGTGTGAATAGTTGTCTGTGTCTATGTGTCGGCCCTGTGATGACCTGGCGGCTTGTCCAGGGTGTACCCCACCTTTCACCTGTAGTCAGTTGGGATAGGCTCCAGCTTGCCTGTGACCCTGTAGAACAGGATAAAGCAGCTAGAGATAATGAGATGAGATGAGGCCTCTTCAAGCAGCTAGAATTAAAACCTTCACTTAACCTTACCGGGCCCTGATAATATTCCTGGTTGGGTGCTCAGGGAATGTGCAGACCTGCTGGCTCATGTTCTTACAGACATCTTCAACACCTCACTAGATCAATCCAAAGTCCCATCATGTTTCAAGACTGCCACCATCATCCCAGTGCCAAAAAACCCTCAAATCACATCACTTAATGACTACCGGCTCGTCGCACTCACTCCCATTATGATGAAGTGCTTTGAGAGGCTGGTAAAGGCCTCATCACCTCCAGGCTCCCTCTCACATTCGGCCCCTTCCAGCTTGCCTACCAGCCAAACTGCTCCACTGAAGACGCCATCTCCTCCACTCTTCACCTGAGCCTTGCACACCTGGAGGAGAAGAACACTCATGTGCGGAAGCTGTTCCTGGACTTCAGTTCAGCATTCAATGCTATCATTCCACAGCATCTGGTGAACAAACTAGGTCCTCTGGGCCCCCTCCGTGCAATTGGTTGATAGACTTCCTCACTGAAAGACCACAGTCAGTGCGGGTCGGACAGAACACCTCCAGTGTCACCACCCTCTGCACATGCTCCCCTCAGGGCTGTGTCCTGAGCCCTCTGCTGTTCATGCTGATGACACACGACTGTGTCCCCAAGGCTACCAGCAACCACATTGTGAAGTTTGCGGATGACACAACAGTGGTGGGAGTCATTAGGGACAATAATGACCTGGCCTATAGAGTGGAGGTGGTGCAGCTGGTGGGCTGGTGCAGAGAAAACAACCTGATCCTGAATGTGGACAAAACCAAAGAGATCATTGTTGACTTCAGGAAAAAACAAACCCAGTCACGCTCCACTTCTCATCAACAACACGGCCATGGTGGTGGTCAGTTACACCAAGTTCCTGGGGGTGCACATCACAGACAACTTCACCTGGTCTGTGAACACTGCTTCACTGATCAAGAAGGCACAGCAACGTCTGCACTTTACGTAGGATAAGGAGAGCCCACCTGCCCCCGCCCATCCTCACTACATTCTACAGAAGCAACATAGAAAGTGTTTTAACCAGTTGCATCTCTGTGTGGTGTGGAGGCTGAAGTCCCTCTGACTGGAAGAATGTGAGGAGAGTGGTGAGGACAGCAGAGAAAATCATTGCGACTTCTCTTCCCTCCATTCAGGACATTGCACCAAGGCGTTGTATGTCTCGAGCCAGAAACATCATCAGTGACCCCTCACACCTTCACTATGGACTTTTCTCACCTCTGACCTCTGGAAAGAGGTTCTGCAGCATTAGGTGCAGGACCACCAGGTTCTGTAACAGCTTTTCCCCCCAGGTCACTAGACTGCTGAACTCCAAACATGAACCCGAAATTCTATTTATACTTGAACATTCCTAATTCCACAGGTCACTTTATACGATTGCACTTTATAATATTTTTGCTGCTGCATAATTTAATTTAATACACTTCATATTTAATTCTGTGCTAAGCCAAATTGCAACGAAATTTCGTTCAGTGTACACGTGTTGCATACTGAATGACAATAAAGGTTGTCTAAGTCTCTCAGTCTAAGTCTATTCAATGCCCAATGTCACTCATCAAATAAACCAGATCATCTGAATGTGTTCTTAATAAGCAATTAAATTAACCCTTGAATGGACTTCAACTTTTCAAGTAATTCAAAGATGTTTGCAAATATAAACTCAATATTACCATTGTATGAAATAATTCATGAAATACGCAAAATGCAACAGATAATTTTAACTATTTTCTTAAAAATAGATTTACAAATATACATTCAAATATAAAGATTCCTAAACTCAAATTAATAGCTTTTGGATTCTTTCAAGTCTCTTTCAGTGTAAATAAAATAAAAAACCCTCAAACAGTCTTTCAGTTTATGACCATGCATTCAGCAATACACTTTCAATATCAACACACAAAATGTTATATCAAAATCCCAAATCCTAAACCACGGTTCCCGCTGGCGCTCATCACACTCGTCATTAACAAACATAATCCATCAGTGATGAAGAGAAAATTACTCGCAATCGTCACAGTGAAGAATGTATTTGTCATCTTTATCATCAGAAGCCATCTTTTCTAGAAATCCCTTCAGAAATCCCTCCGTTTTCCGAAATCCAACCACAGTGAAGAGACAGCGGGAAGCCAGAGTGTAAACAATGAGCATGTGCTTATGACCAATAAAAATTGACTACACATAATGACCAAATCAGCGCCAAGCTTTTGACCAATCACAGTGCGTCTTATTCGGCCTGGTGTCGTGGTGTGATTATCTTTGCGTGAACCAAACAATGGTGCAGTCTAAGCTGATGAAGTTTTTTGGGCAGTCTTCTTCAAGCACTGAAGGTGATTTAAGGGCTGAAACAGCCACGGTCGAAGCACACTCAGAGCCCCTACTGTCCCCGAGCACATTGGACAGGGTCAGTAATACAGGGGTCAGTAAAAAACGCCAAAGTGAAAATGCTGTCAGCCGGCAAGTGACTGAAGGCAGCTACATTTTGGGAGGCATAGTGTCCCCTTGGTGAACGTATGATGTAAAACGCTGTCATTCTGTGTTCAGTTTGTAAATTAACGCGAACTTCGGATTCCTTCATAGTTGTTTGTTCCCAGACTCTTCTCCACTCTGTTCAAATGTAAATGAAGTTTTGTGTTGAAGTAAAGGGAATTCTAAAAGCTCTTTTGAACAATTCCATACTAAAATAAACTTAAATAAGCTCAAACTAAAGAGGTTGATTTTATCTTGATGGTGCACAGCGCGCCCAAAATCAAGAACTTTCTTATAAGAGGCTGGAGTGGAGCTTAAATTGTATATGTAATGGAGAAGCCTAGCTGTATCTGTACAAATGTTTGAATTGTGTCAGTGTGGTTGGTATAAACCTGTTTTACATCCACTTTGATAAGTCAGTAACAAAGAAAAATTACAGACTAAGTGAAGACAAAAAAGAAAAAGTGAAGAATACTGCTTTGACTTGATTTTTCAAGGAAAAAAGTGGAGAATATTTTTCAGAACCCATGGGGAATGCTGCTAAAGCCACCAGTTATTCTCACCGAGATGAAATAAAATTGAAATCAAATTAATTGGGGAAATGAAATGAATTTAAAATGGGTACCCAACAGGTTATCAGTCAGAAGGTGCAGGCCTGTATCGACGCTTCTGGGCGTAGTCACCTGAAGCGCGTGCTTCATGCAATATCTCACTCGTGTCTCCCTTTCTTCTCCCTCGTGTTGGTCTCTCCCTCACGCACACCTTCCTGTTTCTTGCTGACCTCTCACCCCAACTGCTGACTCGATCCACGTTCAAGGTAAGTAAATTTTAACTAATTTATTTATTATTAAATGTTAAGGATGTTACCACATTATGAAAGACGTGAAATTAAAATTTTAATAACGATACATCAATAAATAAATAAACTGATAACAAAATTTCCATTGGGCTACAACTCTGTAATAATGTGAGAATTACAGTAAGATTGGGGGAATGTGGTAAAGGTGTTTCCATACTTAGAGGACACTTTGCATTGGCAGCATATGCTTCAGTGCTCTGGGAGTGTTTATAGCGCTGTGACTTTAACACTTCATGACTGAGAGCTGCTGCTACAGCAACTTCACCCACAGCTACCATGACTTTGATCCCCGTCTTCATCTGGACACTGATCCTCTGGACTCAAGGTCAGACACGGCTTCATATTTTTCTCTACAATAATGTGTTCATACAAATACAATTACTGTTTCTATTATAATATTTCAATTTCATATTGTATTATATTATTTTTTTCAGAATGCAGAGGTCAAGTCACAGTAACTCAGACTCCTGCAGTGAAATCTGCTCTTCCAGGAGAAACAGTCACCATTAACTGTAGAACCAGTCAGGCTGTGTCTTCTGACAGCTCATATGGTAACCGCTTATTCTTGTATCAGCAGAAACCTGGAGAAGCTCCGAAACTTCTGATTAAATTTGTGAATCAGTGACAGTCAGGCTTTCCAGCTCGTTTCAGTGGCAGTGGATCTGGATCTGATTTCACTCTGACCATCAGTGGAGTCCAAACTGAAGATGCAGGAGATTATTACTGTCTGAGTCACCACAGTGGTGGTGTGTTCACACAGTGTTATAGAGTCGTACAAAAACCTCCCTCAGTCAGATTGTAGAGAGACTGCACTGCTGCAGGTGGGAGAGACTGCAGGTGCTGAGTTGGAGGATGTGATATGACACAATGACCCTCTGTGGAGGAGAGGAACCGCACCACACTAACTCACAACTCACATTAGAAATCTCTCAATAATCATCACACCACACTGCACACAGTCCATCACATCCACTACTGTAAGATCAATAGTTTCCCAGTTCTCTCAGTCGTGGTGTTACACACTCATTAAAAGACACAGAGATGTCAAAGTTAAATGCAGTGATTAATGTCTGTAAAATTTCTTCTGTTTGAGGAGCCATGTGTTTGATCAGTGCTCATGGTTTCCTGACATTGATTAACTCACAGGTTCCTAAGCCTGGTTTACCCCTTGTCCACCCCAGGACCCCCTGTCCTGCACATTTCAGCACTTTCCCTGCTCCCAACACACCTCATTTATCTCTTCAGCTAATTAACAGTGCTTGCTGAGTTGAGTGAGTGTGTTAGTGCAGGTAAAATAGTAAAATGTGCAGGACAGGGGACACTCCAGGACCAGAGACAGGAAACTGTGGACAAATGAATTAACTCTCGTTACAGACTGATCTTTAAATTGCAGCATGTCTTTTGGTGTGGGAAATTCACTCCCGAAGTAATACTTAAGACAGCACAGATGAAATTTCAGTCCTCTCTGACCCATGGTGCAAACAGGCAATGCAATGAATCAAAATAGAATAACTGAAATAAACAATAGAAATATAAACACTCTAGATAAGAAATAGACACTCACAGGTATATATATACATATATATATATATATATATATATATATTGCCAAAAGTTTTGCTCACCCATCCAAATTATCGGAATCAGGTGTTCCAATCACTTCCATGGCCACAGGTGTATAAAGTAAAGTAAAGTAAAGTAAAGTAAAGTAAAGTAACTTTATTGGTCTCCCTAGGGAGAAATTTAGCTTAGAGTCAGGGAACATTGCTGCATCAAGAAAGAGACACAAACACACATCTAATTAACTAAAAGAACATATGTGCAATCCAGCATTTTTGCTCCAGGTGAACTGTGCAAATTAAAAATCCTAACATTGATACATACAAACAATTCAAACAAGTACCATTAATACATTCATACATACATACAAACATACCTACCTAACATCCACTCAAGTAATATCCATACATACCTATCCATACATCCAATCAATAACATCTATACATTCCTAGATATCTCACAAAAATGAATACCATTCCTACAGTCATATATATAAATTACATTCATACATATCCATACATGTACAAAAGAACCGTAGTTCTAAATAACCTGTGCAAAATAGCCAAAGAAAGATAACACATTCTTGTTTTCCATCTATGCATACATACACCATCCATTTATTAGATTATTCACTTTAACTTTAACTTCAAGGTGGTCCACAGGCCAGGGGCACAGATGTCCAATACCAGGCTAGTGCGCCACCTAAGTTAAGATGCATGTTAATAACCAGCTTGTTCACTAATGACATCTGCACTCAACATGCACAGATGCAGCCTCAGGATTAGAGAACCCTGCCTTAACCCCCCTCCCAGTTGAGGCAGAAGGAGGTGAGCAGTTTATTATTGATAATGTATTTACAGAGAAATCTATGAATAATGGATGGCATGATGGTGTAGTGGTTAGCATTGTTGCCTCACAGCAAGAAGGTCCTGGGTTTGAGCCCATTAGCCAACAAGGGCTTTTTTGTATGGAGTTTGCATGTTCTTCCCACATGTGCATGGGGTTCCTCCAGGTGCTCTGGTTTCCCCCACAGTCTAAAGACATGCAGGTTAGACTAATTGGTGGCTCTAAATTGACCGTATTATGTGAGTGTGAATGGTTGTTTGTCTCTATGTGTCAGCCCTGCGATGACCTGGTGACTTGTCCCGGGTGTACCCTGCCTCTTGCCCGTAGTCAGCTGGGATAGGCTCCTGCGACCCTGTACAGGATAAGCTGCTACAGATAATGGATGGATCAATGGATCTGTGAATAAAGGGCTTTGGGGTTAAGGCTCATGCAGACTGATTTTTAGTATTTTATGCTGCATTTACCAAGCGAGCAGCTAGCTATAGCAAGCAAGTACAATTTTAGCTGATAACGTTCATATAGAAATTCCAGTAATGAAATGGACAACTGGCATATGAAATGAACAAAAACTGGCTAAAAAGACTGTTAGATAGCTTGACTTATGATGTAAAGGGAATAATGCCATTGTCACTTTTAAGATCATAAATTTGTTTCCCTTTTTGATCAACTAATGTTACTAACCAAGCATGCAGCTCATTCCATCCAAATGTTCGTAATACATACATATGGTTCTCAAAACATGCTGTGTTAGTACAATTATATGACAGATTCTGAATTATGTACCTTATGGATACTTATGGAAGTTAAAGTGTTGGAGTGCCAGATACCAAAGGGTGATCCGTGTGTTGGCATCCTTCATGCGGTGGAGCCACTGGAGGGGCGCGTGGTCTGAACAGAGGGTGAAAGGGCACCCCAGCAGGTAGTAACGGAGGGTGAGGACCGCCTACTTGATCACCAGACACTCTTTTTCTATGGTGCTGTAGCACCCCTCACGCACCGACAGCTTCCTACTGATGTACAGGACGGGGCGGTCCTCCCCCTCCACCTCCTGGGACAAAACCGCCCCCAGCCCTCTGTCCGACGCATCGGTCTGTAACACAAAGGGGAGAGAAAAGTCAGGGGAGTGTAAAAGTGGCCCCCCACACAGTGCAGCCTTTACCTCAGAAAAAGCCCGCTGGCATTGCTCCGTCCACTGGACAGGATCTGGTGCCACCTTTTTAGTGAGATCAGTCAGCAGGCTGGTGACGTCCGAATAATTAGGTATAAACCTACGATAATAGCCAGCCAGCCCCAGGAACTGTCTCACCCCCTTTTTGGTCTTGGGCCTCAGGCAGGCCGCAATTGCTGCGGTCTTGTTAATTTGGGGACGCACCTGCCCGTTGCCCAAGTGGAAGCCCAGATACCGTACTTCCACCCGCCCAATCGCACATTTCTTCAGGTTGGCTGTGACACCCACTCGCCTCAGTGACCTAAGGATGGCCCTTAGATGTTCGAGGTGCCTCGGCCAGTCATTACTATAGACGATGATGTCGTCGAGGTAGGTGGCCGCATAGGTGGCGTGTGGGCGGAGGACCCTATATATCAGCCGCTGAAACATAGCGGCCGCCCCAAACAGCCCAAACGGAAGTGTGACGAATTGGTGTAAACCAAACGGTGTGGAAAATGCCATTTTTTCTCGGGATAGTGGAGTCAAGGGGATCTGGCAATATCCCTTCGTCAAATCCAGTGTCGAATAAAAGCGAGCAGTGCCGAGTCAATCGAGCAACTCATCAATACGAGGCATTGGGTACGCGTCGAATTTAGACACCGCATTGACTTTTCTATAGTCCACACAGAACCGGACCGACCCGTCGGCCTTGGGTACCAAGACAACCGGACTGCTCCAGTCACTGTGGGACTCCTCGATGATGCCCATTTTGAGCATGGCCTTGAGTTCTTCCCGAACCACTTTTTTTTGTGTTTGCGTAGCCTGTAAGGGCGGCTACGCACTACCACCCCTGGGGGCATCTCAATGTGGTGCTCTATGAGGTCGGTGCGACCGGGCAGGGGCAAGAACACGTCCGAAAACTCAGTCTGCAACTGGGCGACCTCCGTGAGTTGTGTCGGGGAGAGGTGGTCTCCACAGGGGACCGGAGAGGTACGTGATGCCAATGCCCTTTTTGAACCTCCGGCCCCAGCTCCGCTTTCTCCGGGACCACTGGCACCAATGCCACGGGGACCTCCTCATTCCAGAGTTTAAGCAGATTGAGGTGGTAAATCTGTAGTGCCCCAACCCTGTCCGTTCACCTCACCTCTTAGTCGACGTCCCCAACTCGCCGTGTGACCTCAAAGGGTCCTTGCCACTTGGCAATCAATTTGGAGCTCGATGTGGGCAACAGTACGAGTACCTTATCTCCCGGTGCGAACTCCCTAAGGTGCGTAACCTTGTTGTACAGGCGGGCTTGACGTTCTTGGGCCTGCCCCAAATTCTCCTGGGTTAGGTGGGTGAGCGTGTGGAGTTTTGCGCGCAGGTCCATAACGTATTGAATTTCGTTTTTACTTTGTGAAGGTCCCTCCTCCCAATTTTCGTCTAGAATGCCGCGCGGCTTACGCCCATATAATAATTCGAACGGGGAGAACCCCGTGGAGGCTTGGGGGACCTCTTGCACTGAAAACAACAAGGGCTCGAGCCACTTATCCCAATTACGTGCATCCTCACTTATGAATTTTTAAATTATATTCTTGAGGGTGCGATTGAACCGTTCCACTACACCATCCGTTTGTGGGTGATACACGTTGGTGCAGATCGGCTTAATCCCCAATAACCCATACAGTTCGCGCAGTGTCCGTGACATAAACGTGGTGCCTTGATCAGTCAGAATCTCTTTCGGGATTCCAACTTGGGATATGACGCGGAAGAGCGCCTCTGCAATACTGCATGCTGAGATATTGCGCAGAGGCACTGCTTCCGGGTATTGCGTTGCATAGTCCACCAGAACTAATATAAAGTGGTACCCTCGTGCTGACCGATCTAATGGCCTAACGAGATCCATCTCAATTCTTTCGAACGGGGTCTCGATTAATGGTAGAGGGCGCAAAGGCGCTTTTAGAACGGCCGCTGGATTTACTAATTGGCATTCGCGGCACGCCGCACACCACCTACAAACATCGCCGCGAATCCCCGGCCAATAGAATTGGGCCATTATTCTGGCTAGTGTCTTATCCTGCCCTAAGTGTCCAGCCATGGGATTAAAATGAGCTGCCTGGAATACCAATTCCCAGTGGCTCTTTGGAATTAAGAGCTGCGTGACTTGCTCTTTCGTCTGAGTGTCCTGCGTCACTCAGTATAATCTATCTTTCATAATAGAAAAATAGGGGAAGGATGGGGTGGCATTCGGTGGGAGCATTTGACCATCGATTACTCTCACTTGGTCAAACGCATGCCGCAGAGCCTCGTCTCGTGACTGTTCTAATGGGAAATCCGTGAGGGATTCCCCAAGAGAGGGAGGAGGAGCCAGTGGCTCCTCACTCTGACGTGGAGATGACGTAGACGGCTCTGTGACAGCTGCTCCCGCCAAGGCGACACCGGGACCTTCCCATGACCTACTGAAGTATGGCAGGTCCCACTCTCCACTAAACGGTTCATCAACTCCCCGAATCCTGGCCAATCAGTCCCCAAAATTAAAGAGTGGGTGAGGCAAGGATTAACCGCCGCCTTTACTATGATTTTTTCCCTCGGAAAAAAATGTGGACTGACACCAAAGGGTAGCTGTGAACATCCCCATGCACACACAACACCTTCACCCCCTTTGCTCCCCCCAATGCCTCGTTTTGCACCAGGCTTTGGTGAATTGAGGTTTGATTACAACCAGAATCCACCAACGCCTGATATGTATCCCCTTGAATACTCACCAGTATGCGATACGCTCCGGCCCGATCAAGGGTGGCCTCTGGCGCGTTGGGGATCCGAACCACCGCGCCCACCTCCATTGCCGTGCACTGCTGTTGGAGGTGGCCCGGTTCCCTGCAGCGCCAGCAGACCAGCCCGGGTTTCCTCTCTGCACCGGTGTTCTGGGGCTCACTCACCTGAGGGGGGGAGAGACAGACACAGAAGGGAGAAATGGGAGGGCACCGCGGGTGCGGCGGGCCGGCTGGGGTGGCGCCGGCCCCTGCCTCCGCGGTGGGGGAATGGGGCGAGGACGGGACACAGGAGGAGGGGGAGAGAGAGAGAGAGAAGAGGCTGTCTGCTGTCCTGCCACCGGAACAGCCGCCAAATGGTCCTCCGCCAGCTCGATTGCCTTATCCAGCGACGCCGGGCGGTGGCACTGGACCCACTCCGCGGTTCCTGCTGGCAAGTGAGTGATGAATTGCTCCAGCACCACCTGGTCGATGATCCCCTCAGCGTCGCGGTTGTCGGCCCTCAACCACCGCCAGCAGGCGTCCCGGAGTTGCTGGCCAAATGCGAACGGCCGGCCAACTTCCTCCAAGTGCAAAGCGCGGAAGCGCTGATGCTGCTGCTCAGGGGTGCGCCCCACACGCTGGAGGACGACCCAGTGGAGGTCCGCGTAGGCCAGCTGGCGGTCAGCGGGGAGCTGTAGCGTAGCCAGCTGCGCCTCTCCCGTTAGCAGGGGGAGGAGGCGCGCCGTGCGCTGCTCCATCGGCCACCCCGAGGCCTCTGCGACTTGCTCGAAGAGCGTGATAAAGGCCTCGGGGTTGTCCTGCAGACCCATCTTGGTTAGGGTGAGGGGGGACAGGCCCGCGGTGGGAGCGCTGGTGGACCCCGCCGACGGGAGGAGGTGCCGGAACGCCTCACGATCTTCTTGTTGGGCCAGCACCAGGGCCTCAAAGTGCTGTTCTTGTTCGTTTTGGAGGGCAACTAGCACCTGGTGCTGGCTTTGCTGGGCCGTGGCGAGAGTGTGGACCAGGTCGGCGAACGGGGAGGACTCCATGGGGCTGATTGGCTGCTGCGCTCCAATTCTCCCAGGTTTCAGCACCACTGTAACAGTTCAGCATGGGTGGGTGGAGCACAGAGGATGGCAGGACAGAGATCAGGTTCAAAATAGGGCTTTATTGCCACACTTTTCAGTCTAACAAATTGACGACAAACAGACACACACACACACAACCGGCGGCTAGTTCGGGGATGAGCTCCTCTGCTCTCGCTCTCCCTCCTTCAGTAGGGCGCGGTCTTCAAAGAAAATGTCCCAGTCCATATGGAGAAAGCATCCTTTTAGCTCCTCTGTTTTATCACTGGTCCACACCTCATAAAATCAAGCACCTAGGCTTGCAGACTGTTTTTACAGTTTGGAGCTGGCCCCTTCCTCTTCCAACATGACTGTGCACCAGTGCACAAAGCAAGGTCCATAAACACATGGATGACAGAGTCTGGTGTGGCTGAACTTGACTGGCCTGCACAGAGTCCTGACCTCAACCCGATAGAACACCTTTGGGATGAATTAGAGCGGAGACTGAGAGCCAGGCCTTCTTGTCCAACATCAGTGCATGACCTCACAAATGCGCTTCTGGAAGAATGGTCAAAAAATTCCCATAAACACACTCCTAAACCTTGTGGACAGCCTTCCCAGAAGAGTTGAAGCTGTTCTAGCTGCAAAGGGTGGACCAACATCATATTGAACCCTATGGATTAGGAATGGGATGTCACTTAAGCTCATATGTGAGTCAAGGCAGGTGAGCGAATACTTTTGGCAATATAGTGTGTGTGTGTATATATATATATATATATATATATATATATATATATATATATATATATAAATTTGAGCAAAGGACATAAGATAAACAGTCAAGGGCACTAGAGATATAGCAGGTAAACAAGAAATAAGTAGTATAAACAATAAACTAATAGCTGTTAAGGTGAGGTAGTGCGGAATAGTGCAAATGAGTGAGGTAAAGTGAAATGTGCAGACGCTGAGTTCAGTGTGCGAATGAATGTTGAGAGTATGTGTGTGTGTGTTGGGGGGGACTGTGAGGGTGACATGATGTCAGATGCTGAAGGGGGGGCAGGGGGGTGTGCGGGCAGAATCTGTGGCAGGGGGCAGAGGGGGGAGGAGGGGCAGAACAGGGAGGGAGTTGAGCCTCCTGACTGCCTGGTGAAAGAAACTGTCCTTGAGCCTGCTGGTTTTGGCCCGGAGACTCCGCAGTCTCCTCCCCGACAGCAGCAGGCTGAAGAGGCTGTGAGATAGGTGGGTGGGGTCACCTGCAATCCTGATGGCTTTTCGGGTGTGGCGGGAGTTATAGATATCCATAAGAGAAGGGAGAGAGACACCAATGATCCTCTCAGGTGCTCTCACGATGTGCTGCAGAGTCTTGCAGCAGGACACGGTTCAGGCAACGTACCATACAGTGATGCAGCTGGTCAGGATGTTCTCGATGGTGCCTCTGTAGAATGTGTGCATGATGGGGGCCGGGGCTCTTGCTCTCCTCAGTTTGCGGAGGAAGTACAGACACTGTTGCGCTTTTTTGGCCAGTGATGCGGTGTTGTTGCTCCAGGACAGGTCTTCAGAGATGTGCACACCCAGAAACTTAGACCCAACAACCTTTTGGTCCCAAATCTAAACCTCGCTAAACATTTGCTAAGCATTTCAGTTCCTGGGAACTACCATTTCACAAGACTTGAAGTGGGAATACAACATCAACTCCATCCTTAAAAAAAGCCCAGCAGAGGATGTACTTTTAGCAGCAACTCAGAAAGTACGGTATGTCACAGGAGCTGCTGACACAGTTGTACACCGCTGTCATGAATCCATCCTGTGCACATCCATAACAGTCTGGTTCGGAAGAGCCTCAAAACAGGACAGGAACAGACTGCAGTGAACAGTAAGGTTAGCAGAAAGGATCATCGTTGCTCCCCCGCCCAGTCTCCAGGATTTGTACATTTCATGAACCAGGAAGCATGCTAAGAAATTCATGAAGGACACCTCACACCCTGGTCACAACCTGTTCCAGCTCCTCCTCTCCAGCAAGCGCTATAGAGCATTGAGAACCAACACCACCACACAGAACCACCACACAGCTTTTTCCCCTATGCCATCAAACTCATAAATATATGACCTGAACCATCCTTGCCATTATATTAGTGTACAATTTTTACCTCCTGTAACATGCTCTTGTTTGCACTACTACACTGCACTCTGTGTACACTGACTGTGTCATGTGTGTATTTGTTGTATATTGTGTATTTTCTGTAATATATCCTGTACATTGTCTGTAAATTGTGTACCATTTATATTGTTGATAGCATATATATTTATAATGTATACTGCATATTGTAGATATTGCAGATATTTGGATCCATAATATATTGTAGATATTGTTTTACTTGTAGTTATATTTACAGAACACATCTGTCTGATTAAAGATTTCTTCATTGGTTAGTTTTCTTTGTCACTCTGGTGTTTAAACTCAGTGATGTTTCAGTAAAACTGTCTGACTCTGGAGCACAGTGTACTGTACACACTGCAGGAGACTGGAGGAGAAATAACACCAAATGATGGATTAGTGATGAGATTCATCTCTACAGTCAGAAAAATCAATATACATGATCCATATAGATGGTAAAGAATCACTTTATAATGCTGCTCACCTCTAAATCTCCTGCAGGGCCGTCGACAGGGGGGGACAACCGGGTATTTTGTCCTGGGCCCAGGCATGAGGGGGTGCCCAGAACTGGTCCCTCATGAAGATGCCATTAATCATTCTGTTTCATTTCAAAATGTGTTGATTTGGGGGAGAAAAATGTGCTATATTTTGCATTCAATGAATGATTTCTGGTTCTTTTGCCTTTATTGTCTTCGAAAATAGATTCAAGAACCCACCTACCACCCCTAATGCAGAAATGGTTTGGTCTTTGATTAAGGCGCCAAATAACACGGCACTATTCCATCATAACGCTTCGACAATAAGCGTGCGAGCCCGTTTGCCAACATGCACAAGTCAGGAGCAAAGAAAAGAAAAGAGAAAAAGAGATGAAGAAGCCAAGAGCCTCAGGGGCTCACTGCATAGATATTTTAGAAAAGATTCAGATGATGCATCAGGTGGTGAAGGCAGTGGGGCAGCTGAGCCAGGTAAGACACAGATAACTTTTTTCCAGCCCCGTAATGTAATCCCAGCACGCGTGACGCGCCATTCATAATTATAAAGTAGGGGATAGCAGGGTACACTGAGTGAACACTGAAATGCACAGGGCATTGAATTATTTCATAAACATATCGGTTTAATAACACTGTGTTGCATATATCTCAATGAAGCAAAGAATAGCACATTGGCCCGCAATCATATCCAAATGTTTTAGGCACGCTTGCTGAGCTGCGCTGAGCTGGACTCTGGTTAGCTGAAAGCCCGTGGAATGCTGCCTCGTGTTAATTAAACCTTATTTTGTTGGAAATCATCTCGTGTAGATACGATGGCATGTGAAATTGCCAGCTAGATACACTGAGTGCAGAATTATTAGGCAAGTGAGTATTTTGACCACAACATCCTTTTAATGCATGTTGTCCCACTCCAAGCTTTTTAGGCTTGAAAGCCTACTACCAATTAAGTATATCAGGTGCTGTGCATCTGTGTAATGAGAGGGGGTGTGGTCTAATGACATCAACACCCTATATCAGGTGTGCATAATTATTAGGCAACCTCTTTTCCTCTGGCAAAATGGGTCAGAAGAGAGATCTGACAGACTTTGAAATGTCTAAAATTGTGAGATGTCTTGCAGATAGATGCAGCACTCTTGAAATTGCGAAGATGTTGAAACGTGATCACCGAACAATCAAGCGTTTCATTGCAAATAGTCAACAGGGTCGAAAGAAGCGTGTGGGAAAAAAAAGGCGCAAAATAACTGCACATGATCTGCAGAAAATCAAGCGTGAAGCTAACAAGCAGCCATTAGCATCCAGTTCTGCCATATTCCAGAGTTGCAACATTCCTGGAGTGTCAAAGAGTACAAGGTGTGCAATACTGAGGGACATGGCCAAGGTAAGGAAGGCTGAAAAACAACCACCACTGAGTAAGGCACACAAGATAAAACATCAAGACTGGGCCAAGAAATATCTTAAGACTGATTTTTCTAAGGTGCTGTGGTCTGATGAGATGAGAGTGACTCTTGATGGGCCAGATGGATGGGCCTGTGGCTGGATCAGTAATGGGCACAGAGCTCCACTTTGACTCAGATGCCAGCAAGGTGGAGGTGGAGTACTGCTATGGGCTGGTATCATCAAAGATGAGCTTGTTGGACCTTTTCGAGTTGAGGATGGACTCAAACTCAACTCCCAGACCTACTGCCAGTTCCTGGAAGAAACCTTCTTCAAGCAGTGGTATAGGAAAAAGTCAGCATCTTTCAAGAAGAACATGATTTTCATGCAGGATAATGCGCCATCTCATGCGTCCAAATACTCCACTGCGTGGCTAGCCAGTAAAGGTCTGAAAGGTGAAAAAATAATGACATGGCCCCCTTGTTCACCTGACCTAAACCCCATAGAGAACCTGTGGTCCATTATAAAATGTGAGGTCTACAAAGAGGGAAAACAGTACAGCTCTCTGAACAGCGTCTGGGAGGCTGTGGTTGCTGCTGCACACAATGTTGGTCGTGAACAGATAAAGAAATTGACAGAATCTATGGATGGAAGGCTTTTGAGTGTACTCATGAAGAAGGGTGGCTATATTGGTCACTGATTTGTTTTTGTTTTGTGTTTGAATGTCAGATATGTTTATTTGCAAATCTGGAGTTGTCATATCAGTGTACCTGGTAAAAATAAATAAGTGAAATGGCTACATATTTGGTTTTTATTAAGTTGCCTAATAATTCTGCACAGTGAAAGTTACCTGAACACATACATATTCTCCTAAAATGGCCAAAACTAAAAACGCCCCACTCTAACTTCCATACATATTCAGCTTTGATATTTATGAGACTTTTTGGTTGATTGAGAACATAGTTGTTGTTCAATAATAAAACTAATCCTCAAAAATACAACTTGCCTAATAATTCTGCACTCAGTGTAGAGTTTAATGTAATGAATGGGCTATAAATGGGGTGTTTTGAGGTTAGTCTGTTGCAAAACATTAAACTTTCGCTTAGACTGGATACTCTTCAAACAATTCCCTTGCTCAAGTGAAAAATGATAGGCCTGTATGAAAAGCGCAATTAATGAAAGTAGCCTAATAAGCCCTAAATGAATAAAACAACCTCTGTTTTATTGTTGTTGCTTACACGTTAAGATTTTGAAATCTTCTCGGTCCAGTTCTATATCCAGGGAACGTTGTAATCCTTTTGGTTTATCCGTAATAAACGTGTCAGCCCCCAGGTCAGATAGGCTAATGTTACGTGGTTGGGAGGGTGTCAATTTTTTTTGTAACATTCTAAATCGAATACGGAAAGGACGTTTATGAACAAGAAGACAAAAAAATACACTGAAAAACTCACTGTACACATCACTAGTGGTGATGCTTCTATGTTCAGATTTTGGGAAAGCCATAACTCCGTTCTCATTGAGGCCCAGTTCCATCCCGTAAACAATCATTTTGGTTTATCAACTACCTGCGCTCAAACATGTCACAGGAGAGGCTCAATGGGCTGGCTATGCTCTCTATAGAGCGCAAACTTGCAAAGAAGCTGGACTTCAATGACCTTATTGACGACATTGCCACAGCAAAAGTCCGGCGCATTGCATTTCGCACCTGAAAAGTTGCAGACTAAGGAAATGTTCAAACTGTAAATATGTTGAAATGTTGAAAGAAAATGGTTGACTGTTATAATGGGCTTGGAATACCTGTGTAGCGGGTTTAACGTGTGGGTGGAGCACAGAAAACGGCAGGACAGAGATCAGGATGACAACAACGGGCTTTATTGCCAAACTTTTCAGTCTAACATATAATTCACTTTCAGAGGCTGACTCGCACACGCACACACAGACTGTCGTCTTCTCCAGATAATCACTCCCCTCTGCTCTCACTTTCCCTCCTTAAATAGGGCGCGGTTTACTGGGGAGAACACACACAAAACATAGGTTAATCACACTCAGGTGAAGCGATTCTGCCACTTACCTTCCCTGACTCCGCCCTCCTGTCACAGACCGGCGCTTGACCACGCCCCCGCTGCCACATACCCCCACCGCCCGACTCAGGCCGGGCGCCCATCCGGCCCGCAGCCGACTCCCCGCCCCCCCTTGACGGGAGAGGAAGTCCGCCACGACCATCTGCGCCCCCGGCCTGTGGACCACCTTGAAGTTGAAAGGTTGGAGCGCTAGATACCAACGGGTGATCCGCGCGTTGGCATCCTTCATGCGGTGGAGCCACTGGAGGGGCGCGTGGTCCGAACAGAGGGTGAAAGAGCGCCCCAGCAGGTAGTAACGGAGGGCGAGGACCGCCCACTTGATCGCCAAACACTCTTTCTCGATGGTGCTGTAGCGCCCCTCACGCACCGACAGCTTTCGGCTGATGTATAATACTGGGCGATCCTCTCCCCCCACCTGCTGGGACAAAACGGCCCCCAGCCCTCTGTCCGACGCATCCGTCTGTAACAAAAAAGGGAGAGAGAAGTCAGGGGAGTGCAAAAGTGGCCCCCCACACAGTGCAGCCTTTACCTCAGAGAAAGCCCGCTGGCACTGCTCCGTCCACTGGACCGGATCTGGCGCCCCCTTTTTAGTGAGGTCAGTCAGCGGGCTGGTGACGTCCGAATAATTAGGTATAAACCTACGATAATAGCCAGCCAGCCCCAGGAACTGTCTCACCCCTTTTTGGTCTTGGGCCTCGGGCAGGCCGCAATCGCTGCTGTCTTATTAATTTGGGGACGCACCTGCCCGTTACCCAAGTGGAAGCCCAGATACCATACTTCCACCCGCCCAATCGCACACTTCTTCGGGTTGGCAGTGAGCCCCGCCCGCCTCAGCGACCTAAGGACGGCCCTCAGGTGTTGCAGGTGCCGCTGCCAGTCATTACTATAAATGATAATATCATCCAAGTAAGCGGCTGCATAGGTGGCGTGGGGCCTGAGGATCCGGTCCATCAGCCGCTGAAACGTAGCGGGCGCCCCAAACAGCCCAAACGGAAGCGTGACGAACTGGTGTAAGCCGAACGGTGTGGAAAAGGCCGTTTTTTCCCGGGATAATGGAGTCAAGGGGATCTGCCAATATCCCTTCGTCAAATCCAGTGTCGAGTAAAAGCGAGCCATGCCTAGTCGATCGAGCAGCTCATCAATACGAGGCATTGGGTACGCGTCGAATTTAGACACCGCATTGACTTTTCTATAGTTCACACAGAACCGGACCGAGCCGTCGGCCTTGGGAACCAAGACCACCGGGCTGCTCCAGTCACTGTGGGACTCCTCGACGATGCCCATTTCGAGCATGGCCTGAAGTTCTTCCCGAACCACCTTTTTTTTGTGTTCGGGTAATCTATAAGGACGGCTACGCACTACCACCCCCGGGGGCATCTCTATGTGGTGTTCTATGAGGTTGGTGCGACCGGGCAGGGGCGAGAACACATCCGAAAACTTGGCCTGCAACTGGGTGACCTCCGTGAGTTGGGTCGGGGAGAGGTGGTCTCCACAGGGGACCGGAGGGGTGCGAGATGCCAATGACCCTTTTTGGACCTCCGGCCCCAGCTCTGCCTTCTCCGGAACTACCGACACCAACGCCACGGGGACCTCCTCGTTCCAGAGCTTCAGCAGATTGAGGTGGTAGATCTGTAGCGCCCCCTCCCTGTCCGTTCGCCTAACCTCATAGTCGACGTCCCCGACTCGCCGTGTGACCTCAAAGGGCCCTTGCCACTTGGCGATTAATTTGGAGCTTGACGTGGGCAACAGGACGAGTACCTTATCTCCCGGAGTGAACTCTCTAAGGCGTGTGCCCTTGTTGTACAGGCGGGTTTGCCGTTACTGGGCCTGCCGCAAATTCTCCTGAGTTAAGTGGGTGAGTGTGTGGAGTTTTGCGCGCAGATCCATAATGTATTGAATTTCATTTTTGCTCTGCGAAGGTCCCTCCTCCCAATTTTCCCGCAGTACATCTAAGATGCCGCGCGGCTTACGCCCATACAATAATTCAAACGGGGAGAACCCCGTGGAGGCTTGGGGGACCTCTTGCACTGCAAACAACAAGGGTTCGAGCCACTTATCCCAGTTACGTGCGTCCTCACTTACGAATTTTTTGATAATATTCTTGAGGGTGCGGTTGAACCGTTCGACTAAACCGTCCGTCTGTGGGTGATACACGCTGGTGCGGATCGGCTTAATACCCAGTAGCCCATACAGTTCAGCCAGTGTTCGTGACATAAACGAGGTGCCTTGGTCAGTCAGAATCTCTTTCGGGATTCCGACCCGGGAGATGACGTGGAAAAGGGCCTCTGCAATACTACATGCAGAGATATTGCGAAGAGGCACCGCTTCCGGGTATCGCGTTGCATAGTCCACCAGAACCAATATAAAGTGGTACCCTCGTGTTGACCGATCTAATGGCCCGACGAGATCCATCCCAATTCTTTCAAACGGGGTCTCGATTAATGGTAGGGGGCGCAAGGGCGCTTTTGGAATGGCCGCTGGATTTACTAACTGGCATTCGCGGCACGCCGTACACCACTTACGGACGTCGCCGCGAATCCCCGGCCAATAGAATCGGGCCATTATCCGGGCGAGTGTTTTATCCTGCCCGAGGTGTCCCGCCATGGGATTAAAGTGGGCCGCCTGGAATACCAATTCCCGGCGGCTCTTTGGAATTAACAACTGGGTGACACGCTCCTTCGTTTGAGTGTCCTGCGTCACTCGGTATAACCTATCCTTTAAAATGGAAAAATAGGGGAAGGTCGGGGTGGCGTTCGGCTGGAGCGTTTGACCATTGATTACTCTCACTTGGTCAAACGTGTGTCGCAGAGTTTCGTCTCGCGATTGTTCCAGTGGGAAATCCGCGAGGGATTCCCCAATAGAAAGAGGAGGGGCCGGGGGCTCCTCACTCTGTCGCAGAGATGACATAGACGGCTCTGCGACCACAGCTCCAGCCAAAACGACATCAGGACCCCCCCCACTAACTGGCAGGACCCACTCTTTACTAGGTGTGCCATCAACCCCCGAAATCCCGGCCAATCAGTCCCCAAGATCAAAGAGTGGGTAAGGCGAGGATTAACCGCCGCCTTTACTATGGATTTGTCCCCTCTGAAATGTATGTGGACCGACACCAACGGGTAGCAGTGAACATCCCCATGCACACACAACACCTTCACCCCTTGTGCTCCCCCCAATGCCTCGTCTTGCACCAGGCTTTGGCGGATCGAGGTCTGGTTGCAACCCGAATCCACCAACGCCTGATATGTCGCCCCTTGTACACTTACCGGTATGCGATACGCTCCGGCCTGATCGAGGGCAGCCTCTGGCGCATCGGGGATCCGCACCATCGCCCCCACCTCCATCGTGGCACACTGTTGCTGCAGGTGGCCCGGTTCCCCGCAGCGCCAGCAAACCGGCCCGGGCCTCCCCTCTGCAGCTGTGGTTTGAGGGTCACTCACCTGAGGGGGGGGAGAGACAGACACAGAAGGGAGAAATGGGAGGGCACCACGGGTGCGGCGGGCCGGCTGGGGTGGAGCCGGCCCCCGCCTCCGTGGTGGGGGAATGGGGCGAGGACGGGACACGGGAGGAGGGGGAAGAGAGAGAGAGAGAGAGAGAAGAGGGGAGAGAAGATGATGTCATCCGTTGTCCTGCCGCCGGGACAGCTGCCAGATGATCCTCCGCCAGTCCTACGGCCTGATCCAGCGACGCCGGGCGGTGGCACTGGACCCACTCCGCGGTTCCAGCGGGTAGGCGGGCGATGAACTGTTCCAGCGCCACCTGGTCGATGATCCCCTCGGCGTCGCAATCTTCGGGCCTCAGCCACCGCCAGCAGGCGTCCCGGAGCTGCTGGCCGAACACGAACGGGCTGCCGACTTCCTCCATTCGCAGCGCGCGGAAGCGCTGGTGCTGCTGCTCCGGCGTGCACCCCACGCGCTGGAGGACAGCCCGGCGAAGGTCGGCGTAGGCCAGCCGGTGGTCGGCGGGGAGCTGTAGTGCGGCTAACTGCGCCTCTCCCGTCAGGAGGGGGAGGAGGCGCGCCACGACCTGCTCGAATAACGTGATGAACGCCTCGGGGTCGTCCTGCGGGCCCATCTTAGTCAAGGTGATGGGAGATGGGCCCGCGGCCGGGGCGCTGGTGGACCCCGCCGACGCGAGGAGGCGCCGGAACGCCTCTCGGTCTTCCTGTTGAGCCAGCACCAGGGCTTCGAAGCGGCGCTCCTGCTCCTTCCGGAGCGTGACGAGTGCCTGGTGCTGGATCTGCTGAGCCGTGGTGAGGGCGTGGACCAAGTCCGCGAACGGGGAGGATTCCATGGGGCTGCAGGACAGGTGCTCCACCTTCCCGGGTTTCAGCACCACTGTAGCGGGTTTAACGTGTGGGTGGAGCACAGAAGACGGCAGGACAGAGATCAGGATGACGACAACGGGCTTTATTGCCAAGCTTTTCAGTCTAACATATAATTCACTTTCAGAGGCTGACTCGCACGCGCACACACAGACTGTTGTCTTCTCCAGATAATCACTCCCCTCTGCTCTCACTTTCCCTCCTTAAATAGGGCGCGGTTTACTGGGGAGAACACACACAAAACATAGGTTAATCACACTCAGGTGAAGCGATTCTGCCACTTACCTTCCCTGACTCCGCCCTCCTGTCACAGACCGGCGCTTGACCACGCCCCCGCTGCCACAACCTGTTATTTAAGGGTTGGAGTGAATGGAGACTGTGAAAAGAGGGGTTGGGTGTGGGTGGTTGCTGTGTGGCGATGTGCGTGCGCGCGTATGTGTGTGTGTGTGTGGGGGGGACTCAGATTATTTGGGGGGGGGCCCACTCAGATTATTTTGTCCCGGGCCCAGCCAAAGCTGTCAACGGCCCTGATCTCCTGTGTAGTCAGTCTGAATGCTGATGGCATTAAAGTGAAAGACTCAACTTCCGTCATTTCTTTACTACATTGATACATTTGTACTTTCCAAGAAATCTCTCATTTTGACCAGTGAAAGTTGAAGCTTATCTCTCTAATTCACTTATTTGTGCATCTTAGATCTAAAATGATTTTCCAGAAAATCTCCATCTGAACCCACAAGCAAAATCCACACAATAACTCTGTAGCGCCCCCTAGCCTCCTGGCTATATGGACTGACGTGCACTCCCCAAATTCTTATAATTCGCAATAAATCTCTTTCTTGAGGTTAAATTAATGCTTTATGATAAATAACTTATTATCACTCATAGGCCTATTTAAGCAGCTAGAAATAAAACCTTCACTAAACCTTTTTCTCAATGCCCAATGTCACTCATCAAATAAATCAGATTATCTGAATGTGTTCTTAATACACAATTAAATTAACCCTTGAATGGACTTTAACTCTGAGAGCAATTTAAAGCCTTTTGCAAATATAAACTCAATATTACCAGTGTATAAAATAATCCATGAAATATGCAAAATGCAACAGATAATTTAAACTAGTAACTTAAAAATAGATTTACATATATACATTCAAATATAAAGGGTCATAAAATCAAATTAAAAGCTTTTGGAGTCTTTCAAGTCTCTTTCAATGTGAATTAAAAAAAAAACAACTCAGTATTTCAGTTCACGATCATGCATTCAGCAACACACTTTCAGTATCAACACACAAAATGTGATATCAAAACCCCAAATCCTAATCCACGGTTCCCGCTGGCGCTCATCACACTCATCATTAACAAACATAATCCATCAGTGATGAAGAGAAAATTACTAGCAGTCGTCACAGTGAAGAATGTATTTGTCATCTTTATCATTACCATACTGGGCGACTTGTCCAGGGTGTACCCCGCCTTTCGCCCGTATTCAGCTGGGATAGGCTCCAGCTCGCCTGCGACCCTGTAGAACAGGATAAAGCAGCTAGAGATAATGAGATGAGATGAGATCATTACCATGAATCATCTTTTCTAGAAATCCCTCCACAAATCCCTCCGTTTGCCAAAATCCAACCACAGTGAAGAGACGGCGGAAAGCCAGAGTGTAAACAATGAACATGTGTTTGTGATCAATAAAAATCGACTACAAATAATGACCAAATGAGACCAAGCTTTTGACCAATCATCTTAATTGGCCTGGTGTCATGGTGTGATTATCTCTGCTTGAACCAAACAATAATCCAGTCTAAGCTGATGAAGTTTTTCGGGCATCTTCTTCAAGCACTGAAGATGAATTCAGGGCCGAAAGAAACACAGTGGAGGCACACTCAGAGCCCCGACTGTCCCCGAGCACATTGGACAGTGCCAGTAATACAGGGGCCAGTAAAAAGTGCCAAAGTGAAAATGCTGTCAGCCGGCAAATGACTGAAGGGAGCTACGTTTCAGGAGGCATGGCATGTTCAGTTCTCATGGTGAACGTATGATGTAAAACGCTGTCATTCTGTGTTCGGTTTGTAAATCAGCAGTAAATTCGGATTCCTTCATTATTGCTTGTTCCCAGACTCTTCTTGACTCTGTTCAACTGTAAATCAAGTTTTGTGTTGAAGTAAAGGGGTAAAGGGAGCCCTAAAAGCTCTTTTAAACAATTTCATGTGAAAATAACCTGAAATAAACTCAAACTAAAGAGGTTTATTTTATCTTGATGGTGCACAGGGCGCCCAAAATCAAGGTCTTTCTAATTAGAAGCTGGAGTGGAGCCTAAAATTTATATGTAATGGAGAAGCCTAGCTGTATCTATACAAATGTTTGAATTGTAACAGGTTGGTTAGTATAAACCTGTATTACGTCCACTTTTATAAGTCGGTAAGGCCCCGGTCACACCGCCCGAACTTTGCTAGAGCGTTCCTTGAACGGTAGGGAGGGGGGGCCGAATTTCGACAACGCTCGTCACCGCGCACAAAATGGGAAAAAAATCGAAAACACGGGCGTTGGCTTAGCGGTGCACCGCTGAAGCCGGCGTTGCTTTAGCGTTGGTTTAGCGGTAGCGAGCGTTGGTATAGCGGCGTTCTGCGCATGCGGGCTTTGGCTCGGCGGGGGTATAAAGTTGGTTTAGCGGCATACCGCTAGTGACTACGGAGCGGAACGGATCGTTTTGATACAAGTTCTGATAGATTTTTGATAGAAGCTCCACCATCAGCTTGTCATACAGTCCATGTTCAGGCTTTCTCAGTATCCACTGTCTGACCCACACAACTCTGTCTCTCCTTCTTCTCTCTCTTCTCCTTTTTTTTCTATAGTTAAAATTCTTATTACTGTTCTGTTGTCTGTATAGCTTTTCCCCTTTTTTCACTGTTGTTTAGTTGATCTTATTATCATATTTTTATCTATAAAAGTGTTTGTTATTAATATTATTATTTATATTACTTTATACTTTTTTATTATCATTCATATTACTTTATTTTTTGTTTATTGTTTGCTGTCAGTCAGATTATTTCTATTTTCATTATGTTTTTGCTGTCTTTTCCTTAATGTTATTATTATTTGCTATTATATTATCTTTATCATTATTTAAAAATCATTTAATATTTACTATTAATATATACAACATTTTACTTTATAATTGTTAGCCATAGGTACTAGTCATACTTTTTGAAATCAAATTTTATAATCAAATTCCAGTCTAGTCTATACAATGCATTTTCATTGTCTACTAGTCTAGTCAATTTAAGTCAATTTATTATTATTATTATTATTATTATTATTATTATTATTATTATTATTTTATTATTGTGGTTGTTATTATTATTATTATTATTATTATTATTATTATTATTATTATTATTTTCACCATTTACATAGTACAGTGAGTCAATATTAAGTCAAATCATAACGTTGCCATTGCTGTTTTACGTGTATTAATGGGACCACAATGGAAATAAGTGCTTGCGCTTTCTTGTGTAATCCTGATTGTATTTTGTACTTCATTTTACATTATGATCGAATAAAATCAAATCAAATCAAAAAATCTGTCAACAGCTTGTTGCAATCTGAGGAGGTTCTGATTGTGCTGCTGGACTAGTGCACCAATCATAGCAAGTCTCTCAGCATCCATGGTGATACAGTTTTACTGTAACTTTGAGCAAATTCGATATAGATGAGGTCTGAACTCAACGGCAGCTCGATTCCAAATGAGCTCCTGGTCCATTTCTCCCCGTATTTATAGCTAAAGTCTGGTCCCGCTCCGACACCTCTATACCAACGCCAAACCAAAGTTCATCGCCGCCATGGATAGCTGCTTCAACGCCCGACACCGTTCCAGCAACCCCGTGTCCGCTCGTAAAACGCTTACAACCGCTCCACTGAAGTTTGTGCAACGTTTAATCGCCGCCCGGGCAACGCTGGCGAAGCAGCGGTGGTCCAGCGTTCAAGATTTCTGCGTTGGCCTAGCGGACCCAAGCGTCCACGAACTTGCGTCTAGCGGTGCCAAACTTTGACTGGGCGTTGGTGGAGCGGGGCTGAACTTTGCCGGGGCGGAAAATTGCCCCCTCCTCACCGCTCGCAATATTTTGTGCAGCTCAAAACTTTCGGAGCGGTAGCAGAGCCCCTCGAGAAACATCAGCGGTGGCCGAGCGTATACGGCGTTGCTTTAACGGGGGCCAACTTTTGTTAACGGTGGTGAACGGTTACGAGCGGTGATGAATTTTTTTCACCGCTCCAGGAACGCTCCAGCAAAGTTCGGGCGGTGTGACCGGGGTGGAAGAAAAAAATACAGACTAAGTGAAGGAAAAATAAGAAAAAGTGAAGAATACTTCTTTAACTTGATTTTTCAAGGAAAAAAGGGGAGATTTTTTTCAGAACCCATGGGGAATGCTGCTAAAGTTGGCAGATATTCTCACTGAGATGAAATAAAAATGAAATCAATTTAAATGTGGAAATTAAATGAATTTAAATGGGGACCCAACCAGTTATCAGTCAGAAGCTGCAGGCCTGTATCGACATTTGTGGGTGTAGTCACCTGAAGCAATATGGCTGCTTCACACCAGTGGCATATAAAAAAACAATCTCACTCGTGGCACCGATGGATGTCGTCCTTACCGTCTCCGCATGATGCTGGCAGTACTGGGTAATGGAGACTCACTGAGGCTGTGCGTAGCTCATTGAGTCTGTGCGTATATGGGTGGACGAGTAGATGACTCATGCCAAGTCCTTAACAACTCCAGTAAGCTAGCTAATGATGATGATGATGATTATTATTAATATTATTATTATGACTATTATTGGTCTTTAGAATAAATATGATGGTCTATAACAGATACTGAGACAGATGCTTTGGTGATTTCTTTATGATGTACATAAACAATAATGTGCACCAAAAGGGTTTCATGATTCAAAGGCTTTTATTAATAATTCAAAGCAGGGCATTGCAGTGATACACACACTTAACACACATGTAGGAGATCATTAACAAGAAGAATTGAGTTAAACTGAGGAGTGTGTGAGCTCACATGTTAATAACTCAAATGAAATGATGAAAGTGGGACATTTGAGCAGTAAAGGCCACATGTAACACACAGTGAAGCAGTAGAAGGTGAGCTGAGTAAAGTGTGTGTGAGCTCACAGCTCTGAGCACTGCTCTGTGTTCACTCTGCCCACCACAGTAGGTTGGTTGTCTTTGGAGGCCTCACAGGTCACCACCTTGTTCCTCCACTGCTCCGGGTGGAGGCTCAGCGTGCTGCTCCAGCTGTAGAGGCCGTCCGCGTGCAGAACGGCAGTGCTGCGGCTCTCCCCCGAGCTCCAGCTGCTCCCATCAACCTTCCAGCTCAGTGTCCAGTCCGAGGGGAAGCCCTTGTCGGCCACACACATGAGTGTGACCTTCTCCTGCTGCAGCTCCACACTGGAGGGGGGCAACACCGTCACACTGGGCTGAGTGACACCTACACACACACACACACACACACACACACACACACACACACACACACACACACACACAGAGTTGAGACAGGAATGGACAGCTGTCAGTCACTCAGGCTTCGTTTCAGCTCACTGTGTGTTTCACTTCCCTTTATATCTTACAGAGCAGAACTGAGTTCAGTGGAGCATCGCAATCGTTTCACACTCAATTCAAACACTTTTACATCTTAGGTCTATAATCATTTATATTACAGTTATCCCTGGACAGGAAAATTGAATTAGACCAAGTATTCAGTCATTAAAAATATGAAGCTCATTTTATAACATGAATAAGCCACATTTAAAATACAGAATATTTACCACTTAAGCAAATTCAGTTTTGATTTCTACATTTAAATCCGTTTTTGGACTCACAGTCTCTAAGATATTAAATGTCATTAAAATCATTCAACAAAAATGTCATCTGTAATTTGCACGATATCTACTTTCCTTTTAGATTTAAATTATAATTAACTACCAGCAGTAGAATCAAATACAGTTAAGCTTTAAATTATAATTAACAACCGACAATATAATCAAAGACATTTTTCAAACTTCTAAAATAAGGGAAATATGAGAAACAAAAGGATGTTACACAAAAATCACATCTGATCTGAATTTGGAGGAAAAATAAATCTAATTACACATTACAACATGAATCTGAACACACTCCATTTCAGTCATTAATCTGAACACACTCCATTTCAGTCATTAATCTGAACACACTCCATTTCAGTCATTAATCTGAACACACTCCATTTCAGTAATTAGTAAACAGTTACTTACGGCCCACAGACAGTTTGGTTCCTCCACCAAAAGTCCGCCACAGTGATACAAACAGGTTTAGTGGCCGTACAAAAACCCTGCTGCTCTAAACTCACTGCTCTCTCCATCCATTTAAACCTCTTATTACAAAACAGCTACAAAACACCAACTTCTGCTCACATCAGCTGATTAATACACTAACTCTCTGACTGTTTTACTACATTTTACTGTTTTTTTCTTTTATATACCAAGAGTGTCAATCAAAACTAAGGATGCAATTAGTGCATAAGAAACACAAATAAATTACACAAAATAAAAGTTGAAATTTCACAAAATGTGGAATTGCAATTGCACAGGATTTACCCAGAATGCCTCATGGAGTAAAAATGCTGATGTACTCATGAGAAATTTACAATATATGACTGAATGTGTGGAGCTAAAGTGAGAATAATTCCTCCACTGCTTCTGTAGACTGATCAAAAGTTATGATATGATATTTAAGTCCAACAATAAACTAAAGATTCATTTACAGTCAAAATATGAGTGTGTATTTACTCACTGCCAACATTGATGCTGCTTCTTCCACCATAAATCCACTACAGTGAGAAACTCATTAACATTCAGTACAAACACCATCCAGTGAAAGTTGAAGCTTCTCTCTCTAATTCACTTATTTATGCATCTTAGACCTCAAAGTGTTTTACAGAAAATCTCCATCTGACCCCACAAGTAAAATTCACACAATAACTCAGTAATAATGTGAGAATTACAGTAAGATTGGGGGAATGTGGTAAAGGTGTTTCCATACTTAGAGGACACTTTGCATTGGCAGCACATGCTTCAGTGCTCTGGGAGTGTTTATAGCGCTGTGACTTTAACACTTCATGACTGAGAGCTGCTGCTACAGCAACTTCACCCACAGCTACCATGACTTTGATCCCCGTCTTCATCTGGACACTGATCCTCTGGACTCAAGGTCAGACACGGCTTTGCCTTTTATATTTACAACAAACTGGTTCAGACAATACATTTTTCAGGTTTGTCTCATGATTATATATTTATTTTCAGAATGCAGAGGTCAAGTCACAGTAACTCAGACTCCTGCAGTGAAATCTGCTCTTCCAGGAGAAACAGTCACCATCAACTGTAGAACCAGTCAGGCCGTGTACAAGAGCTCATCTGGTGACCGGTTATACTGGTATCAGCAGAAACCTGGAGAAGCTCCTAAACTACTGATTAAATATGTAAATCAGCGAGAGTCAGGTTTTCCAGCTCGTTTCAGTGGCAGTGGATCTGGATCTGATTTCACTCTGACCATCAGTGGAGTCCAGACTGAAGATGCAGGAGATTATTACTGTCAGAGCTGGCATGACATCTCTGGTTACTGGTTCACACAGTGTTATAGAGTCGTACAAAAACCTCCCTCAGTCAGATTGTAGAGAGACTGCACTGCTGCAGCTGGGAGAGACTGCAGGTGCTGAGTTGGAGGATGTGATACGACACAATGACCCTCTGTGGAGCAGAGGAGCTACACCACTATAACTCACAACTCACATTAGAAATCTCTCAATAATCATCACACAGTCCATCACATTCACTACTGTAAGATCAATAGTTATGTATTTTTCAAGCTTATTTATCAGAACTGAAAAAAAGGTGGAAAAATGTCTCTCTTTTTTCAGCCTCTATCACTAATCCTGCCCCCATTTCAGTTTCTCTTTCTGACCAGATATTAGTTACTGTTATTATTCTGCTCTATGCCCTAGTTTCTATCTCTGTTGTCTTTTTCTTCTCTCTTTCCGGCACTCCTTCAATATGACCTTCTCCACATGCTTTCCAACACACCACAGTTTAAACATTCTGGACCTGGTCTTCAGCCATTCTTCCTGAGCTCTAGGTATCAGCGTTACCCCACTCTACTTTTCAGATCATTACTTTGTCTCTTGCATGCTTGTTCTCCCTGCCCTACCTGCCAGTATCTATTTCTACCTCTCCCTCACTACCTGAATCCTCCACACTTTCTCCTCATCACCATCGATGGCAGTTCATCAGCTGAAACTAAACACAGCAAGCAGAGCATTTTTAAGGATTTTCCACTAGGAGACCAACTGGTCTGGGCAATACAATCACAGGCCCCAGAGTCCATGCGGCTGCACCGCTGCGGCATATTCTGTGATGCAAATTGCCGCATTACGAATCCTCGTTTCAGCCAGCATAATATCAACATAGTTAATGCAGTGCCAAGTTACGGTACCATAACTTCATCATAAGTATGGTAAAATACTAAAATTACACTATGAGTTTAAGTTATTGTTTTATCAACTATCATAATATTATGTATTTTAAGAAACAGTGAAAAATAAGAAATAAGAAAATCTTCAATTTTATTGCTCAATGTGAAACATAGTATCAAATAACTGTATATTTAGTCTATAATTTGGAAATTGGAACAGTCTTGAAAACCCAACTTCAATATTTCTTAAACATTCCAATCCAAAGAAAACAGTCTTTTGAATTTGGACCAGCAATTCAAGCATCTCCCATAATCCCATTTCAGTTTTACCTTTCAGCAACAATCTAACATAACTTGGTTTAAAATTTGGTCTCCCAGTGAAGCTGGTTTGGCATTGACTAGGAGACTAAATCTGGCCACTGGGAGATCATTTGGTCTCCCAGTAACTATGTTAAAAAATGCTCTGTCAGCAAGACTGAGCTGCTGCATCTCTCTGTTGCTGCATCCACGTGTCAGGACTTTATGATCTCCCTGAAGAATCCTTGGATCACAACATATGACAAGATAGGAAACCTTGAGGTAGTTCTGGACAACCAACAACCCTTCTCTCCTCATATTCCTAACCTGATTCCGTTATGCAGGTTTTTCATTTCGATCAGGAGAATCTTTGGCAGTTCTGTCCAATGAGGTCATTCAAGTGCTTGTTCAGTACTTTATTATCTTGACATTAGTCTACTGCATTCTACACAAGTTGAATCCACTTGTATTTGTACTCAGGACTGAAGAACAGCTCAGACTGTGGTAGCTCTGACTGGTGTATGGTCGATCCTCAGAGTCTCCGTGGACCAGCCAGAGCTTTTAAACTACTTTGGTTTGGTGAGAGAGCTCACTTCTCTTAATACCTCAGTTAGTCCATGTGGAAAACCTAATGGCTACTGAGCTGACAGGTATACAGCCTCCTGACTCATTCAACAATGGATGTTTTGGATGGAAACTGCAAATTACCTCCATGTTTGTCAAGTTTCGTCAAACTCAATTTATTGAACTAACAACCACTATCTATACAGGACAAAACTTTCAGCACAATGGAAAAGACATTGCTGTTGTTTTTTCTCTTTTCATGCTGTTCTCCCTCACTCTCTCCTCCACATGACCAGCTTCTTCCAATCCTGATGATACCCTTGACCTGGAAGAAGATATGTATAAAATCTCACTAAATGTACATGTAAACAGGTATTGCCCTGTCATCAACAAGCACAAATAAATAATAAATATATTAACTTTTGCCATTATAGCACAAACTGAGGGCGGCACGGTGGTGTAGTGGTTAGCGCTGTCACCTCACAGCAAGAAGGTCCGGGTTCGAGCCTCGTGGCCGGTGAGGGCCTTTCTGTGTGGAGTTTGCATGTTCTCCCCGTGTCTGCGTGGGTTTCCTCCGGGTGCTCCGCTTTCCCCCACAGTCCAAAGACATGCAGGTTAGGTTAACTGGTGACTCTAAATTGACCGTAGGTGTGAATGTGAGTGTGAATGGTTGTCTGTGTCTATGTGTCAGCCCTGTGATGACCTGGCGACTTGTCCAGGGTGTACCCCGCCTTTCGCCCGTAGTCAGCTGGGATAGGCTCCAGCTTGCCTGCGACCCTGTAGGACAGGATAAAGTGGCTAGAGACAATGAGATGAGATGAGCACAAACTGAGAATATCAGAATGAACAGAAGTGAATATATTATGTTTCTTTCCCACTGGACTCCACTGAGATTCCTAGCTTTATACACACTGAATAATGGAGAAGAGAAATCTTTTTTTTTGTCACATATATATTACAGCACAGTGATAATTCTTTACTTCATGTCTCCCAGCTTGTTAGGAAACTGGGGTCAGCCATGATACAGCGCCCCTAAAGCAGAGAGGGTTAAGGGCCTTAATCAAGGGTCACTTGGCAGTGCTGAGGCTCGATCCCCTGACCTTCTGCTCTGTTACTCAGAGCCTTAACCACTGAACCTCTACTGCAACACAACAGAGAAACAAAACAGTTTCAAATCATATTTGCTACCTAGATACAATAACAGTGATCCCTGAAAATACAGTATAGTAAAAAAAAATACATGTACTGAATTGAGGTAAAATTATTCACCTTTTATTTTTACACACTTGTGCACATTTATATATGGAGACATTGTAACGTTGATTAGCGACGGCCACGTTCACTTCAGTAAGACACAGATTTCCCATCCAGTTAATTTGTTTTGTTTTTTTTGTCCCTGAATTCTAATTTGCTGTTTTATTGCTTTTATCCAAGGAGATATACATGAAAGTGTCTAAAGCACATCTTATGTTCCAGGAAGTTTGCATGATCAGGACCTTCAGGAGAAGAGACTGATCTCTCTCTCTCTCTCTCTCTCTCTCTCTCTGTCTGTGTGCAATTGGAAGAGATTTTAGGTCTTGAACAGTGACTGACTCAGTGACTGCCGCAATATGTCATTCCGCCCATCAATCTGTCAACATTTTATGTCTTTCAGTGTCTTCACTCCTGTCATGGTTTATGACTATTTTTATGTTTTCTCAGAGATCAGATTATTCTTCAGTATATTTAAAATGTACTTGTTAGATTTTTCATGAGTTTAGGCAGATTCTTCCCAGTCAGAGAAATAAGAAGTAACAGTTCATTTGCATGAACAGTTCTGAGTCCCAGAATAGATCAACACTTTCAGCAGATGTTCATGGTTCTTCAGCTGAACTCACTCAAGCACAACACGCAGCGCTGCACTCGACCTGCTGTTAAAGGTGCTGATCCAAATCACTGTCAAAGACACTTCACGACTGAAAAAGGAGACATGCTTTCCACATTTAAGCTTTATTTCAGTACAGATACACCATTGACTCCACTTCAGTCTTCTAAATATGTTTTAAAGTGTACACTTCTATTCTAGTGGACTTTACAGCGGCTCTTTCAGAACGAGGTGATCTGAGTGGTGTCATGGTGGGAGACGGTACAGCTGAACACCTTGGACTCTTTCAAGTTCCCAGCATTCTTTGAAGAGGGTCAGGGTGCTGAAGGGTCCTTCTGTTCTTCTGTGCTGGTCAGAACCCCCTCATTCACCTCGACAACATCCATGGTGCAGCTCAGCAGCGCCCCCAGTGGAGAATAGGCTGAGAGCAGGCAGAGCAGCGAGGCTGATCCCTCAGAGAGCTGCAGAGAGGAGGGAGGGAGCAGAGACACGGAGGAGTTCACCACCGGACCACCTGGAGAACACACACACACACACACACACACACACACACAGTCATTGTGGTTATATTTACAGAACACATCTGTCTGATTAAAGATTTCTTCATTGGTTAGTTTTCTTCGTCACTCAGGTGTTTAAACTCAGTGATGATTCAGTAAACCTGTCTGACTCTGGAGCACAGTGTACTGTACACACTGCAGGAGACTGGAGGAGAAATAACACCAAATGATGGATTAGTGATGAGATTCATCTCTACAGTCAGAAAAAACAACAACATGAGACATAAAGATAGTAAGGAAAGAACTTTTTATTGCTGCTCACCTCTAAATCTCCTCTGTAGTCAGTCTGAATCCTGATGGAATTAAAGTGAAAGACTCAACTTCTGTCATTTCTCTACTACATTTATACACCTGTAATTTCCAGGAAATCTCTCATTTTGACTTTCTGATCAGTGAAAGTTTAAACTTCTCTCTCACTCACTTTTATGTATATTAGATCTACAGTGGTGCTTGAAAGTTTGTGAACCCTTTAGAATTTTCTATATTTCTGCATAAATATGATCTGAAACATCATCAGATTTTCACACAAGTCCTAAAAGTAGATAAAGAGAACCCAGTTAGACAAATGAGACAAAAATATTATACTTGTTCATTTATTTATTGAGGAAAATGATCCAGTATTACATAGCTGTGAGTGGCAAAAGTATGTGAACCTCTAGGATTAGCAGTTAATTTGAAGGTGAGATTAGAGTCAGGTGTTTTCAATCAGTGGGATGATGATCAGGTGTGAGTGGGCACCCGGTTTTATTTAAAGAACAGGGATCTATCAAAGTCTGATCTTCACAACACATTTGTGGAAGTGTATCATGGCACGAACAAAGGAGATTTCTGAGGACGTCATAAAAAGCGTTGTTGATGCTCATCAGGCTGAAGAAGGTTACAAAACCATCCAAACACACCTCGTTTAATGCTTCAGCTAATTAACGGTGCTTGCTGAGTTGAGTGAGTGTGTTAGTGCAGGTAAAACATTAAAATGTGTAGGACAGGGGACACCCCTTACATCTAAAGTGCTAATGGTTAATTAACTTATTACTGATCACGAGTTTAATGTACTTTGTTTAACTGAAACATGGATGAAGCCAAATGAATATAGAGCATTAAATGAAGTTAGTCCTCCTGGATACAGTTATATACACCAGCCTTGTCTAACTGGCAGAGGACGAGGTGGCACAGTTATTTATAATGATTATCTACAACCCCGATTCCAAGAAAGTTGGGACAAACTACAAATTGTAAATAAAAACGGAATGCAATGATGTGGAAGCTTCAAAATTCCATATTTTATTCAGAATAGAACATAGATGACATATCAAATGTTTAAACTGAGCAAATGTATAATTTAAAGAGAAAAATTAGGTGATTTTAAATTTCATGACATCAACACATCTCAAAAAAGTTGGGACAAGGCCATGTTTCCCACTGTGAGACATCCCCTTTTCTCTTTACAACAGTCTGTAAACGTCTGGGGACTGAGGAGACAAGTTGCTCAAGTTTAGGGATAGGCATGTTAACCCATTCTTGTCTAATGTAGGATTCTAGTTGCTCAACTGTCTTAGGTCTTTTTTGTCGTATCTTCCATTTTATGATGCGCCAAATGTTTTCTACTGTATGGGTGAAAGATCTGGACTGCAGGCTGACCAGGTCAGTACCCGGACCCTTCTTCTACACAGCCATGATGCTGTAATTGATGCAATATGTGGTTTGGCATTGTCATGTTGGAAAATGCAAGGTCTTCCCTGAAAGAGACGTCGTCTCTCGAACCTGGATATACCTTTCAGCATTGATGGTGTCTTTCCAGATGTGTAAGCTGCCCATGCCACACGCACTAATGCAACCCCATACCATCAGAGATGCAGGCTTCTGAACTAAGCGCTGATAATAACTTGGGTCGTCCTTCTCCTCTTTAGTCCGAATGACACGGCGTCCCTGATTTCCATAAAGAACTTCAAATTTTGATTCGTCTGACCACAGAACAGTTTTCCACTTTGCCACCATCCATTTAAAATGAGCCTTGGCCCAGAGAAGACGTCTGCACTTCTGGATCATGTTTAGATACGGCTTCTTCTTTGAACTACAGAGTTTTACCTGGCAACGGCGGATGGCACGATGAATTGTGTTCACAGATAATGTTCTCTGGAAATATTCCTGAGCCCATTTTGTGATTTCCAATACAGAAGCATGCCTGTATGTGATGCAGTGCCGTCTAAGGGCCCAAAGATCATGGGCACTCAGTATGGTTTTCTGACTTTGACCCTTACGCACAGAGATTCTTCCAGATTCTCTGAATCTTTTGTTGATATTATGCACTGTAGATGATGATATGTTCAAACTCTTTGCAATTTTACACTGTCGAACTCCTTTCTGATATTGCTCCACTATTTGTCAATGCAGAATTAGGGGGATTGGTGATCCTCTTCCCATCTTTACTTCTGAGAGCCGCTGCCACTCCAAGATGCTCTTTTTATACCCAGTCATGTTAATGACCTATTGCCAATTGACCTAATGAGTTGCAATTTAGTCCTCCAGCTGTTCCTTTTTTGTACCTTTAACTTTTCCAGCCTCTTATTGCCCCTGTCCCAACTTTTTTGAGATGTGTTGCTGTCATGAAATTTCAAATGAGCCAATATTTGGCATGAAATGTCAAAATGTCTCACTTTTGACATTTAATATGTTGTCTTTGTTCTATTGTGAATACAATATCAGTTTTTGAGATTTGTAAATTATTGCATTCCATTTTTATTTACAATTTGTACTTTGTCCCAACTTTTTTGGAATCGGGGTTATATTCGGCCTACTGGGTTGGTGTGATTATCTTTGCGTGAACCAAACAATGGTGCAGTCTAAGCTGATGAAGTTTTTTGGGCAGTCTTCTTCAAGCACTGAAGGTGATTTAAGGGCTGAAACAGCGACGGTCGAAGCACACTCAGAGCCCCTACTGTCCCCGAGCACATTGGACAGGGTCAGTAATATAGGGGTCAGTAAAAAGCGCCAAAGTCAAAATGCTGTCAGCCGGCAAGTGACTGAAGGGAGCTACATTTTGGGAGGCATAGTGTGTTGAGTCCCCTTGGTGAACGTATGATGTAAAACGCTGTCATTCTGTGTTCAGTTTGTAAATTAATGTGAAATTCGGATTCCTTCGTAGTTGTTTGTTCCCAGACTCTTCTCCACTCTGTTCAATTGTAAATGAAGTTTTGTGTTGAAGTAAAGGGGTAAAGGGAATCCTAAAAGCTCTTTTGAACAATTCCATACTAAAATAAACTTAAGCTCAAACTAAAGAGGTTGATTTTATCTTGATGGTGCACAGGGCGCCCAAAATCAAGAACTTTCTTATAAGAGGGTGGAGTGGAGCTTAACTTTTATATGTAATGGAGAAGCCTAGCTGTATCTGTACAAATGTTTGAATTGTGCCAGTGTGGTTGGTATAAACCTGTATTACATCCACTTTGATAAGTCAGTAACAAAGAAAAATTACAGACTAAGTGAAGACAAAAAAAAGAAAAAGTGAAGAATACTACTTTGACTTGATTTTTCAAGGAAAAAAGTGGAGAATATTTTTCAGAACCCATGGGGAATGCTGCTAAAGCCACCAGTTATTCTCACCGATATGAAATAAAAATGAAATCAAATTAATTGGGGAAATGAAATGAATTTAAATGGGTACCCAACAGGTTATCAGTCAGAAGGTGCAGGCCTGTATCGACGCTTCTGGGCGTAGTCACCTGAAGCGCCTGCTTCATGCAATATCTCACTCGTGTCTCCCTTTCTTCTCCCTCGTGTTGTTCTCTCCCTCATGCACACCTTCGTGTTTCTTGCTGACCTCTCACCCCAACTGCTGACTCGATCCATGTTCAAGGTAGGTAAATTTAAACTAACTTATTTATTATTAAATCTAAAGGATGTTATCACATTATGAAAGACATGAAATTAAAATTTTAATAACAATACATCAATAAATAAATCTCATCTCATCTCATTATCTCTAGCCGCTTTATCCTTCTACAGGGTCGCAGGCAAGCTGGAGCCTATCCCAGCTGACTACGGGCGAAAGGCGGGGTACACCCTGGACAAGTCGCCAGGTCATCACAGGGCTGACACATAGACACAGACAACCATTCACACTCACACTAGGGTCAATTTAGAGTCACCAGTTAACCTAACCTGCATGTCTTTGGACTGTGGGGGAAACCGGAGCACCCGGAGGAAACCCACGCGGACACGGGGAGAACATGCAAACTCCGCACAGAAAGGCCCTCGCCGGCCACGGGGCTCGAACCCGGACCTTCTTGCTGTGAGGCGACAGCGCTAACCACTACACCACCGTGCCGCCCTCAATAAATAAATAAACTGATAAAATTTCCATTGGGCTAAAACTCTGTAATAATGTGAGAATTACAGTAAGATTGGGGGAATGTGGTAAAGGTGTTTCCATACTTAGAGGACACTTTGCATTGGCAGCACATGCTTCAGTGCTCTGGGAGTGTTTATAGCGCTGTGACTTTAACACTTCATGACTGAGAGCTGCTGCTACAGCAACTTCACCCACAGCTACCATGACTTTGATCCCCGTCTTCATCTGGACACTGATCCTCTGGACTCAAGGTCAGACACGGCTTCATATTTTATCTCTACAATAATGTGTTCATACAAATACAATTATTGTTTCTATTATAATATTTCAATTTCATATTGTGTTATTATATTATTTTTTTCAGAATGCAGAGGTCAAGCCACAGTAACTCAGACTCCTGCAGTGAAATCTGCTCTTCCAGGAGAAACAGTCACCATCAACTGTAGAACCAATCCCCAGGTGTACCAAGGTTGGGGTAATCAACCCTTACACTGGTATCAGCAGAAACCTGGAGAAGCTCCTAAACTCCTGATTAAACTTGCGAATCAGCGACAGTCAGGTTTTCCAGCTCGTTTCAGTGGCAGTGGATCTGGATCTGATTTCACTCTGACCATCAGTGGAGTCCAGACTGAAGATGCAGGAGATTATTACTGCCAGAGCCGGCATGATATCTCTGGTTACTGGTTCACACAGTGTTATAGAGTCGTACAAAAACCTCCCTCAGTCAGATTGTAGAGAGACTGCATTGCTGCAGCTGGGAGAGACTGCAGGTGCTGAGTTGGAGGATGTGATACGACACAATGACCCTCTGTGGAGGAGAGGAACCACACCACACTAACTCACAACTCACATTAGAAATCTCTCAATAATCATCACACCACACTGCACACAGTCCATCACATCCACTACTGTAAGATCAATAGTTTCCCAGTTCTCTCAGTCGTGGTGTTACACACTCATTAAAAGACACAGAGATGTCAAGGTTAAATCCAGTGATTAATGTCTGTAAAATTTCTTGCTGTTTGAGGAGCCATGTGTTTGATCAGTGTTCATGGTGTCCTGACATTGACTAACTCACAGGTTCCTAACCCTGGTTTACCCCTTGTCCACCCCAGGACCCCCTGTCCTGCACATTTCAGCACATTGCCTGCTCCCAACACACCTCATTCATCTCTTCAGCTAATTAACAGTGCTTGCTGTGTTGAGTGAGTGTGCTAGTGCAGGTAAAATAGTAAAATGTGCAGGACAGGGCACACTCCTGGACCAGAGACAGGAAACTGTGGACAAATTAATTAACTCTCGTTACAGACTGATCTTTAAATTGTAGCATGTCTTTTGGTGTGGGAAATTCACTCCAGAAGTAATACTTAAGACAGCACAGATGAAATTTCAGTCCTCTCTGACCCATGGTGCAAACAGGCAATGCAAGAAATAAAAATAGAATAACTGAAATAAACAATATAAATACTCTAGATAAGAAATAGACATACACTAAACACTCACAGGTATATATATATATATATATATATATATATATATATATATAAAAAATATATATATATATATAAAAATATATATATATATATATATATATATATATATATATATAAAATATATATATATATATATATATATAAAATATATATATATATATATATAAAATATATATATATATATATATATATATATATATATATATATATATATAAATATATAAATATATATAAAATATATATATATAAAATATAAAATATATATATATAAAATATATATATATATATATATATTTTTTTTTTTATATTTTATATATATATATATATATATATATAAAAATATAAAAAAATATATATATATATATATATATATATATATATAAAAAATAAAAAAATCTCCTTCTCACCCCCGGCGGGGGGGTGGTATCCATGTCATCCTCAAGCTCGGGTCCTCTACCAGAGGCCTGGGAGTTTGAGGGTTCTGCGCAGTATCTTCGATGTTCCTAGGACTGCGCTCTTCTGGACTGAGGCTTCAGATGTTGTTCCTGGGATTTGCTGGAGCCACTCTCCCAGTTTGGGGGTTACTGCCCCAAGTGCCCCCACTACCACGGGGACCACGCAACCCTTGACCTTCCACATCCGTTCCAGCTGCTCTTTCAACCCTTGATACTTCTCAAGTTTCTCATGTTCCTTCTTCCTGATGTTGGCGTCAGCTGGGATCGCCACATCTATCACCACCACCCTCTTCTGCTCTTTGTCCACCACCACTATGTCAACCACCGGTTGGTTAGCCAGGATCTGTTTGTCAGTCTGGAAGCTGAAGTCCCACAGAATCTTGGCCCTGTTGTTCTCAGCCACCTTCTGTGGTATGGCCCATTGGGACTTGGGTATTTCTATTCCATACTGGTTGCAGATGTTCCTGTATACTATCCCAGCCACTTGGTTGTGCCTCTCCATGTACGCTGATCCAGCTAGCATCTTACACCCTGCTACTATGTGCTGGACTGTTTCAGGGGCTTCTTTGCACAGTCTGCATCTTGGGTCTGATCTACTCTGGTAGATCCTGGCCTCTATGGCTCTTGTGCTTATGGCCTGTTCTTGTGCTGCCATGATTAGTGCCTCTGTGCTGTCTGTCAGTCCTGCATTATCCAGCCACTGGTAGGATTTCTTGATATCAGCCACTTCCTCTATCTGACGGTGGTACATGCCATGTAGGGGTTTGTCTCTCCAGGTTGTCTGTTCCTCCTCCTCCTCCTCTGCACTCTCTTCAGGGTTCTGCTGCCTGAGACATTCACTTAGCAGTTCATCCTTTGGGGCCATCTTTCTGATGTATTCTCGGATTTTCGATGTTTCATCCTGGACCGTGGTCTTGACGCTCACTAGCCCTCGGCCTCCCTCTTTCCGCTTAGTGTATAGTCTCAGGGTGCTGGACTTGGGGTGGAACCCTCCATGCATGGTGAGGAGCTTTCTAGTCTTGATATCTGTGGCTTCTATCTCCTCCTTTGGCCAGTTTATGATACCAGCGGGGTATCTGATGACTGGTAGTGCGTACATGTTGATGGCTCGGACCTTGTTTTTACCATTCAGCTGACTTTTCAGGACCTGCCTTACTCTCTGGAGGTATTTGGCTGTGGTTGACTTCCTTGTGGCCTCTTCATGGTTTCCATTAGCCTGTGGGATGCCAAGGTACTTGTAGCTGTCTTGGATATCACCTATGTTGCCCTCTGGTAGGTCAATCCCTTCAGTCCGGATCATCTTGCCTCTCTTTGAGACCATCCGGCCACACTTGTCCAATCCGAATGACATCCCTATGTCATCGCTGTAGATCCGGGTGGTGTGGATCAGCGAGTCTATTTCTCGCTCATTCCTGGCATACAGCTTGATGTCATCCATGTAGAGCAGGTGGCTGATTGTTGCCCCACTACGGAATCGGTACCCGTAGCCGCTCTTCGTGATGATCTGACTGAGGGGGTTCAGGCCTATGCAGAACAGCAGTGGTGATAGCGCATCTCCTTGGTATATGCCGCACTTGATGTTGACTTGGGCAATGGGTTTTGAGTTGGCCTCTAGGGTTGTCTTCCACATTTCCATTGAGTTCTGTATGAAGGTCCTTAGGTTCCTGTTGATCTTATACAGTTCCAGACATTCCAGTATCCATGTGTGTGGCATTGAGTCGTAGGCTTTCTTGTAGTCAATCCAGGCAGTGCACAGGTTGGTCTGTCTCTTCTTACAGTCTCGGGCGACTGTTCTATCGGCCAGTAGCTGGTGCTTGGCTCCTCTGGTGTTACTGCCAATTCCTTTCTGTGCCTCGCTCATGTATTGAGCCACATGCTTACTCATTTTTGCCGCAATGATGCCTGACAGGGCCTTCCATGTTGTGCAGAGACAGGTAATTGGCCGGTAGTTGGATGGGATGGGTCCCTTCTGGGGGTCCTTCATGATTAGGACTGTCCTGCCTTGGGTTAGCCATTCTGGGTGGGTTCCATCCCTCAGCAGCTGGTTCATCTGTGCTGCTAGGCGTTCATGGAGTGCAGTTAGCTTCTTCAGCCAGTACGTATGGATCATATCGGGGCCTGGTGCTGTCCAGCTCTTCATCTTTGACACTCTTTCTTGGACGTCTGCCATTGAGATGGTTACTGGTTCTTGTTCTGGGAGGTTGCTGTGGTCAGCTCTTAGGTCCACTAACCATTGGGCATCGGTGTTGTGTGATGCCTTTCTTTCCCATATGTCTTTCCAGTATTTTTCCACCTCAGCTCTTGGTGGGTCTGACCGGTTGTTGTTCCCCTGCCTTGGCTGGTTCAGTGGAGAACAGCTTGTTTATTCTCCTGGCCTCTCCTTCCTTGGTGTATCTCCTCAACCAGGTGGCCAGAGCTGTTAGTCGCTGTTTGGCAGTTTCGAGTGCCTCTGGTATGGAGAGTGAGTTGTACTTCCTGGGTGCCCCTTTATTCACCATGTTCCCTTTCTGTAGTTCAGCTAGCTGGCTAACTTCTCTCCGTGCTGCCTTTATCTTGGCCTCTAATCGTCTCTTCCATGGTGGATACTGTTTGTTATGTCCCGAGCCCACCTTGTGTCCAAGCATCTCCATGATTACTGTTGCTGTACTGTGTATCAGCTTGTTGGTCTCAGTGATGGTTCTTGTGGAGATTGTCTTCAGAGCAGCATTCACATCTACTAGTAGATCTTCTGAAGGTACTTGGCAACTCACCTTCGGTATTTGTCGGGGGCTCCAGGTTTCCAGTTGGGTCACGATCTTCCTTCTCAGGTCAGCAGCTCTTGTGTTGAGGCTGTTAGCTGTTGGGGCTTGGTACCCAATCTCTGGTTGTGGGGATGATGACATCTCCCCGCTGACCTGTCTTCCTGGCTCCCCCTTGCCGTAGCATCGTTGTTGTATTTCATTAATCTCTAGTTGTGATAGCAGATTTCGATTATGGATGTTGGAACACTGGGCTAATAGCTGTTTCTTTGTTAGCCTTGATTGTGGGTTTCGAAGTATCCAATGGTCCCACATTCTCTGCATGTATCCCCTCTCTCTGGGATTGCTTGTATAGTAGCATTCCAGCAAATCCGTATTTTCTGTCCTCGTCCATCGATGTCTTGTTCCAGTAGCCCATTTCTCATCAGTTTGCCCTGGTTCCCTAGCAACTGACGCAGACCTTGTTGACCCGGGCGACGTCTGAGCCAGTATGACTCTATCAGTTATGTTTTCACTCATTCCTGAGGTAGGCTGATATATCATGAGGGGTTTTGCCTAAGGACCCTTACTGGATGATGTTTTGCCCCGATCGGGATTCGAACCCCGATCTCCTGCGTCGTAGTCAGTGAGCATTACCACTGTACTATCCAGCTGATTATATATATATTATATATATATTATATATTATATATATATCCCAAAGTATTTGCTCACCCATCCAAATTATCTGAATCAGGTGTTCCAAATCACTTCCATGGCCAGAGGTGTATAAAATCAAGCACCTAGGCATGCAGACTGTTTTTACAGTTTGGAGCTGGCCCCTTCCTCTTCCAACATGACTGTGCACCAGTGCACAAAGCAAGGTCCATAAAGACATGGATGACAGAGTCTGGTGTGGATGAACTTGACTGGCCTGCACAGAGTCCTGACCTCAACCCAATAGAACACCTTTGGGATGAATTAGAGTGGAGACTGAGAGCCAGGCCTTCTCGTCCAACATCAGTGTGTGACCTCACAAATGCGCTTCTGGAAGAATGGTCAAAAATTCCCATAAACACACTCCTAAACCTTGTGGACAGCCTTCCCAGAAGAGTTGACGCTGTTCTAGCTGCAAAGAGTGGACCGACGTCATATTGAACCCTATGGATTAGGAATGGGATGTCACTTAAGCTCATATGTGAGTCAAGGCAGGTGAGCGAATACTTTTGGCAATATAGTGGAAATATATATATATATATTTGAGCAAAGGACATAAGATGAACAGTCAAGGGCACTTGAGATATAGCAGGTAAACAAGAAATAAGCAGTATAAACAATAAACTAATACAACCCCGATTCCAAAAAAGTTGGGACAAAGTACAAATTGTAAATAAAAATGGAATGCAATAATTTACAAATCTCAAAAACTGATATTGTATTCACAGTAGAACATAGACAACATGTCAAATGTCAAAAGTGAGACATTTTGAAATTTCATGCTAAATATTGGCTCATTTGAAATTTCATGACAGCAACACATCTCAAAAAAGTTGGGACAGGGGCAATAAGAGGCTGGAAAAGTTAAAGGTACAAAAAAGGAACAGCTGGAGGACCACATTGCAACTCATTAGGTCAATTGGCAATAGGTCATTAACATGACTGGGTATAAAAAGAGCATCTTGGAGTGGCAGCGGCTCTCAGAAGTAAAGCTGGGAAGAGGATCACCAATCCCCCTAATTCTGTGCCGATAAATAGTGGGGCAATATCAGAAAGGAGTTCGACAGTGTAAAATTGCAAAGAGTTTGAACATATCATCATCTACAGTGCATAATATCATCAAAAGATTCAGAGAATCTGGAAGAATCTCTGTGCGTAAGGGTCAAGGCCAGAAAACCATACTGGGTGCCCGTGATCTTCGGGCCCTTAGACGGCACTGCATCACATACAGGCATGCTTCTGTATTGGAAATCACAAAATGGGCTCAGGAATATTTCCAGAGAACATTATCTGTGAACACAATTCACTGTGCCATCCGCCGTTGCCAGCTAAAACTCTATAGTTCAAAGAAGAAGCCGTATCTAAACATGATCCAGAAGCGCAGACATCTTCTCTGGGCCAAGGCTCATTTAAAATGGACTGTGGCAAAGTGGAAAACTGTTCTGTGGTCAGACGAATCAAAATTTGAAGTTCTTTATGGAAATCAGGGACGCCATGTCATTCGGACTAAAGAGGAGAAGTACAACCCAAGTTGTCATCAGCGCTCAGTTCAGAAGCCTGCATCTCTGATGGTATGGGGTTGCATTAGTGCATGTGGCATGGGTACCTTACACATCTGGAAAGACAACATCAATGCTGAAAGGTATATCCAGGTTCCAGAGCAACACATGCTCCCATCCAGACGACGTCTCTTTTGGGGAAGACCTTGCATTTTCCAACATAACAATGCCAAACCACATACTGCATCAATTACAGCATCATGGCTGCGTAGAAGAAGGGTCCAGGTACTGAACTGGCCAGCCTGCAGTCCAGATCTTTCACCCATAGAAAACATTTGGTGCATCATAAAACGGAAAATACGACAAAAAAAACCCCTAAGACAGTTGAGCAACTAGAATCCTACATTAGACAAGAATGGGTGAACATTCCTATCCCTAAACTTGAGCAACTTGTCTCCTCAGTCCCCAGATGTTTACAGACTGTTGTAAAGAGAAAAGGGGATGTCTCACAGTGGTAAACATGGCCTTGTCCCAACTTTTTTGAGATGTGTTGATGCCATGAAATTTAAAATCACCTAATTTTTCTCTTTAAATGATACATTTTCTCAGTTTAAACATTTGATATGTCATCTATGTTCTATTCTGAATAAAATATGGAATTTTGAAACTTCCACATCATTGCATTCTGTTTTTATTTACAATTTGTACTTTGTCCCAACTTTTTTGGAATCGGGGTTGTAGTTGTTAAGGTGAGGTAGTGCGAAATAGTGCAAATGAGCGAGGTAAAGTGAAATGTGCAGACCCTGAGTTCAGTGTGCAAATGAATGTTGAGAGTGTGTGTGTGTGTGTGTGTGTGTTGGGGGGGGACTGTGAGGGTGACATGATGTCAGATGCTGAAGGGGGGGCAGGGGGGTGTGCGGGCAGAATCTGTGGCAGGGGGCAGAGGGGGGAGGAGGGGCAGAACAGGGAGGGAGTTGAGCCTCCTGACTGCCTGGTGAAAGAAACTGTCCTTGAGCCTGCTGGTTTTGGCCCGGAGACTCCGCAGTCTCCTCCCCGACAGCAGCAGGCTGAAGAGGCTGTGAGATGGGTGGGTGGGGTCACCTGCAATCCTGTTGGCTTTTCGGGTGAGGGGGGGAGTTATAGATATCCATAAGAGAAGGGAGAGAGACACCAATGATACTCTCAGGTGCTCTCATGATGCGCTGCAGAGTCTTGCAGCAGGACACGGTGCAGGCGCCGTACCACACAGTGATGCAGCTGGTCAGGATGATCACGATGGTGCCTCTGTAGAATGTGTGCATGATGGGGGCCGGGGCTCTTGCTCTCCTCAGTTTGTGGAGGAAGTACAGATACTGTTGGGCTTTTTTGGCCAGTGATGCGGTGTTGTTGCTCCAGGACAGGTCTTCGGAGATGTGCACACCCAGAAACTTAGAACCAACAACCTTTTGGTCCCAAATCTAAACATCGCTAAACATTTGCTAAGCGTTAGGCCACAGCTTGTCCCAGTTGGTGCTCTGGTGCAGTCAGAATAATTTGGAGCTAAACATGCTAAAGACGGTAGAGATAATAGTGAACATCAGGAGACACCCCTCTGCCATGCTCCCCCTCACAATTTCCAGCAGTACTGTGTCAACCGTTAAGACATTTCAGTTCCTGGGAACTACCATTGCACAAGACTTGAAGTGGGAATGCAACATCAACTCCATCCTTAAAAAAAGCCCAGCAGAGGATGTACTTTTAGCAGCAACTCAGAAAGTACGGTATGTCACAGGAGCTGCTGACACAGTTGTACACCGCTGTCACTGAATCCGTCCTGTGCACATCCATAACAGTCTGGTTCGGAGCAGCCTCAAAACAGGACAGGAACAGACTGCAGTGAACAGTAAGGTTAGCAGAAAGGATCATCGGTGCTCCCCCGCCCAGCCTCCAGGATTTGTACATTTCATGAACCAGGAAGTATGCTGAGAAATTCATGAAGGACACCTCACACCCTGGTCACAACCTGTTCCAGCTCCTCCTCTCCAGCAGGCGCTATAGAGCATTGAGAACCAGAACCACCACACATAAGAGCAGCTTTTTCCCTGTGCCATCAACCTCATAAATATATGACCTGAACCATCTTTGCCATTATATTAGTGTACAATTTTTACCTCCTGTAACATGCTCTTGTTTGCACTACTACATTGCACTCTGTGTACACTGACTGTGTGACGTGTGTAATTGTTGTATATTGTGTATTTTCTGTAATATATCCGGCAGATTGTCTGTACATTGTGTACCATTTATATTGTTGATAGCTTATACATTTATAATGTATACTGCATATTGTAGATATTACTGATATTTGGATCCATAATATATTGTAGATATTGTTTTACTTGTGGTTATATTTACAGAACACATCTGTCTGATTAAAGATTTCTTCATTGGTTAGTTTTCTTTGTCACTCTGGTGTTTAAACTCAGTAATGTTTCAGTAAAACTGTCTGACTCTGGAGCACAGTGTGCTGTACACGCTGCCAGTGGTGGTTCTAGGATTTTTCTGAAACAGGGGCCACTATGGGGCCATATGTAACCTTCAGGGGCCAACAGTGTCGCCACCATCTTTATCCAGCGATAACGCTGCTTGAATGAACATCAATTGGCGACAAGGCAATACGCACATTATCCAGCAGGTGGCGGTAAAACATCTTTGCTGACAGTGTGAAAAACATAGGAAATATGTACCAAGATTGCAGAGCCCAAGACTTGCCATGCCAAAAGGCTGAACATGACATCCAGTGTTCTATATCTATGGCTGGAGTGTCTATCAACTTGTACACTAGGTCACGTCCCTGAATACTTGGTTCCCTGCCACTGAGCATCTTCTGGACTATGCAACAGGACTCTGGTCTGTGGAATTGGAGTGTGAAATTACTGTGGACTCTGTGCCACAAGGCTTTCATGTGACTCATTCTTGCACCCATTTATTACCCATCATAGTCTTAGTCAATTTATTTACCCATCATAGCCTTATTGTAAATAGGCTACCAACCTGATTTGTACATTTTGTTTAGTGGATTGCAGACTGTTATACATCATACCTATATTGCTTATTTTTTAAAACTTACTCTTCTACAGTATACTGCTTCTTGGCATCTGTGGGCTCTTCCAAACGGCATCTCACTGTACTTGTATACTGACAATAAAGAACATCTACTTCTACGCTACTATCCAAGCACACAAATGAATAATTCAGTACCCTTTTTCAAACTTAAATAAAACATGATGAATCAGTAACGTTTGTAATAATTCTTTTTTATTCATTCTGTGTGCATAAAGGGCACATAAAACAATCAACAACATATAGGATAGGAGCACATAGGATAACAGAGGAGCAACAGCTTTTAACTGTAGGTGCAACAACATCTCATTCTCTCTCTCTCTCACACACACACACACACACACACTTCAGAGAAGAAGAATTCTCCGATTGCCATGCTTTGAGCTAAAACGCCTGACAAATTAATCCAAATCCTTTCATCATTTGAACCTGCACCATCCGATAGAGCTAATACAGAAATCTCATCTCATCTCATTATCTGTAGCCGCTTTATCCTGTTCTACAGGGTCGCAGGCAAGCTGGAGCCTATCCCAGCTGACTACGGGCGAAAGGCAGGGTACACCCTGGACAAGTCGCCAGGTCATCACAGGGCTGACACATAGACACAAACAACCATTCACACTCACATTCATACCTACGGTCAATTTAGAGTCACCAGTTAACCTAACCTGCATGTCTTTGGACTGTGGGGGAAACCGGAGCACCACGCGGACACAGGGAGAACATGCAAACTCCACACAGAAAGGCCATCGCCGGCCACGGGGCTCGAACCCGGACCTTCTTGCTGTGAGGCGACAGAGCTATCCACTACACCACCGTGCCGCCCTCTAATACAGAAATATGTCACAAAATAAATAACCCGTATTTCTATTCAAAATGCCATCTGACAACTACCAATTTAGTTATTTTAATAAATAAAATGCAAGTAAGTACATTACACCCATACAACATGGAATCATTACCTAGAGGGTTACTATTACAGCGAAAGTTGAACTACATACAAGTCTAGAACTAAAGTAGACCCTTAAACTGTGCATTTCTCCTCTATGCAATCTCAATTAATACCATTTCCAGAAACACCGGTACAATACATTGTATTATTTGTAGTCATCTGGTTTTGCCTACTACATCATGTTTTCTCTGACCTGGTGAAGAGAGGCTTGGGCTAGCAGACTGGTACCGCAGTTGTTGACCGTCCTGTGGCGCTGGTGCCTGTGTACTTGTGCTGCCCTCGTTTAAACCCTCACTTTCAGATTTTTCTTTTGATAAGAAACTGCTGAATTCCCTGCGTCTTTCTTTTCATGCTCTCTCTGTCTCTATATCTGCCAAACACGATAGTTAAGATTAACACAAAATCTTGAGCTTTGAATAAACAGGTCAAAGCTATTGTTATCTTACCAAACAAATTACAACTTAACATTGCTAACAAGCGCACTGCCACCAACAGTTTGGGGGTGGAACTGCACCAGTGATTATTGAATTCTCCGGTTGTTCTTCTCGCCAGTTGATTGACAGAACAGGGGCACTTCAGGGGCCAATCAAATTAGATGCAGGGCCACGGCCCCTGTGGCCCTGCACCTAGAACCGCCCCTGCACGCTGCAGGAGACTGGAGGAGAAATAACACCAAATGATGGATTAGTGATGAGATTCGTCTCTCCAGTCAGAAAAATCAATATACATGATCTATATAGATGGTAAAGAATCACTTTATAATGCTGCTCACCTCTAAATCTCCTGTGTAGTCAGTCTGAATGCTGATGGCATGAAAGTGAAAGACTCAACTTCCATCATTTCTTTACTACATTGATACATTTGTACTTTCCAAGAAATCTCTCATTTTGACCAGTGAAAGTTGAAACTTCTCTCTCTAATTCAATTATTTATGCATCTTTGATCTAAAATGATTTTCCAGAAAATCTCCATCTGAACCCACAAGCAAAATCCACACAATAACTCTGTAGCGCCCCCTAGCTCCCCGGCTATATGGCTGACGTGTGCTCCCCAAATTCTTATAATTCGCAAGAAATCTCTTTCTTGAGGTTGAATTAATGCTTTATGATAAATAACTTATTATCACTCATAGGCCTATTTAAGCAGCTAGAAATAAAACCGTCACTAAACCTTTTTCTCAATGCCCAATGTCACTCATCAAATAAATCAGATTATCTGAATGTGTTCTTAATACACAATTAAATTAACCCTTGAATGGACTTTAACTCTGAGAGTACTTTAAAGCCTTTTGCAAATATAAACTCAGTATTACCAGTGTATGAAATAATCCATGAAATATGCAAAATGCAACAGATAATTTAAACTATTAACTTAAAAATAGATTTACATATATACATTCAAATATAAAGGGTCATAAAATCAAATTAAAAGCTTTTGGATTCTTTCAAATCTCTTTCAATGTAAATTTAAAAACAAAACCTCAGTGTTTCAGTTCACGGCTATGCATTCAGCAACACACTTTCAATATCTACACACAAAATGTTAAATAAAAACCCCAAATCCTAAACCACGGTTCCCACTGGCGCTTATCACACTCATCATTAACAAACATAATCCATCAGTGATGAAGAGAAAATTATTAGCAGTCATCACAGTGAAGAATGTATTTGTTATCTTTATCATTACCATACCTGGCGACTTGTCCAGGGTGTACCCCGCCTTTCGCCCGTAGTCAGCTGGGATAGGCTCCAGCTCGCGTGCGACCCTGTAGAACAGGATAAAGCAGCTAGAGATAATGAGATGAGATGAGATGAGATCCTTACCATAAATCATCTTTTCTAGAAATCCCTCTGTTTGCTGAAATCTAACCACAGTGAAGAGACGGCGGGAAGCCAGAGTGTAAACAATGAACACTTGTCTGTGATCAATAAAAATCGACTACAAATACTGACCAAATGAGCACCAAGCTTTTGACCAATCATTGTGCGTCTTAATCGGCCTGGTGTCATGGTGTGATTATCACGGTTTGAACCAAACAATGGTGCAGTCTAAATTTTTCGGGCATCTTCTTCAAGCACTGAAGATGAATTCAGGGCCGAAAGAAACATGGTGGAGGCACACTCAGAGCCCCGACTGTCCCCGAGCACATTGGACAGTGCCAGTAATACAGGGGCCAGTAAAAAGCGCCAAAGTGAAAATGCTGTCAGCCGGCAAGTGACTGAAGGGAGCTACGTTTCAGGAGGCATGGCATGTTCAGTTCTCGTGGTGAGCGTATGATGTAAAACGCTGTCTTTCTGTGTTCGGTTTGTAAATCAGCAGTAAATTCGGATTCCTTCACTGTTGTTTGTTCCCAGACTCTTCTTGACTCTGTTCAACTGTAAATCAAGTTTTGTGTTGAAGTAAAGGGGTAAAGGGAGTCCTAAAACCTCTTTTAAACAATTCCATGTGAAAATAACCTTAAATGAACTCAAACTAAAGAGGTTTATTTTACCTTGATGGTGCACAGGGCGCCCAAAATCAAGGTCTTTCTTATTAGAAGCTGGAGTGGAGCCTAAAATTTATATGTAATGGAGAAGCCTGGCTGTATCTATACAAATGTTTGAATTGTACCAGTTTGGTTGGTATAAACCTGTATTCCGTCCACTTTTATAAGTCGGTAAGGAAGAAAAAAATACAGACGAAGTGAAGATAAAATAAGAAAACGTGAAGAATACTTCTTTGACTTGATTTTTCAAGGAAAAAAGGGAAGAAATTTTTTTCAGAACCCATGGGGAATGCTGCTAAAGTTGGCAGATATTTTCACTGAGATGAAATAAAAATGAAATCAATTTAAATGTGGAAATTAAATGTATTGAAATGGGGACCGAACCAGTTATAAGTCAGAAGCTGCAGGCCTGTATTGACGTTTGTGGGTGTAGTCGCCTGAAGCAATATGGCTGCTTCACACCAGTGGTATATAAAAAAACAATCTCACTCGTGGCACCGATGGATGTCGTCCTTACCGTCTCTGCATGATGCTGGCAGTGTTGGGGAATGGAGACTCTCTGAGGCTGTGCATAGCTCATTGAGTCTGTGCGTATATGGGTGGTCGAGTAGATGACTCATGCCAAGTCCTTAACAACTCCAGTAAGCTAGCTAATGATGATGATGATTATCTCATCTCATCTCATTATCTCTAGCCACTTTATCCTTCTACAGGGTCGCAGGCCAGCTGGAGCCTATCCCAGCTGACTACGGGCGAAAGGCGGGGTACACCCTGGACAAGTCGCCAGGTCATCACAGGGCTGACACATAGACAACCATTCACACTCACATTCACACCTACGGTCAATTTAGAGTCACCAGTTAACCTAACCTGCACGTCTTTGGACTGTGGGGGAAACCGGAGCACCCGGAGGAAACCCACACGGACAGAACATGCAAACTCCACACAGAAAGGCCCTCGCCGGCTACGGGGCTCGAACCCAGGACCTTCTTGCTGTGAGGTGACAGCGCTAACCACTACACCACCGTGCCGCCAATGATGATTATTATTAATATAATTATTATTATTATGACTATTATTGGTCTTTAGAATCTCATCTCATTATCTGTAGCTGCTTTATCCTGTTCTACAGGGTTGCAGGCAAGCTGGAGCCTATCCCAGCTGACTACGGGCGCAAGGCGGGGTACACCCTGGACAAGTCGCCAGGTCATCACAGGGCTGACACATAGACAACCATTCACACTCACATTCACACCTACGCTCAATTTAGAGTCACCAGTTAACCTAACCTGCATGTCTTTGGACTGTGGGGGAAACCGGAGCACCCGGAGGAAACCCACACGGACACGGGGAGAACATGCAAACTCCACACAGAAAGGCCCTCGCCGGCCACGGGGCTCGAACCCAGGACCTTCTTGCTGTGAGGCGACAGCGCTAACCACTACACCACCGTGCCGCACATGATGATTATTATTAATATAATTATTATTATTATGACTATTATTGGTCTTTAGAATAAATATGATATTATATAACAGATACTGAGACAGATGCTTTGGTGATTTGTTTATGATGTACATGAACAATAATGTGCACCAAAAGGGTTTCATGATTCAAAGGCTTTTATTAATAATTCAAAGCAGGACATTGCAGTGATACACACACATAACACATAAGTGATCATTAAGAAGAATAATTGAGTTAAACTGAGTCTGTCAGCTCACATGTTAATAACTCAAATAAAATGATGAAAGTGGGACATTTGAGCAGTAAAGGCCACATGTAACACACAGTGAAGCAGTAGAAGGTGAGCTGAGTAAAGTGTGTGTGAGCTCACAGCTCTGAGCACTGCTCTGTGTCCACTCTGCCCACCACAGTAGGTTGGTTGTCTTTGGAGGCCTCACAGGTCACCACCTTGTTCCTCCACTGCTCCGGGTGGAGGCTCAGCGTGCTGCTCCAGCTGTAGAGGCCGTCCGCGTGCAGAACGGCGGTGGTGCGGCTCTCCCCCGAGCTCCAGCTGCTCCCATCAACCTTCCAGCTCAGTGTCCAGTCCGAGGGGAAGCCCTTGTCAGCCACACACATGAGTGTGACCTTCTCCTGCTGCAGCTCCACACTGGAGGGAGGCAACACCGTCACACTGGGCTGAGTGACACCTACACACACACACACACACACACACACACACACACACACACACACACACACAGAGATGAGACAGGAATGGACAGCTGTCAGTCACTCAGGCTTCGTTTCAGCTCACTGTGTGTTTCACTTCCCTTTATATCTTACAGAGCAGAACTGAGTTCAGTGGAGCATCACAGACGATTCACACTCAGTTCAAACACTTTTACATCTTAGATCTATAATCATTTATATTACAGTTATCCCTGGACAGGAAAATTGAATTAGACCAAGTATTCAGTCATTAAAAATATGAAGCTCATTTTATAACATGAATAAGCCACATTTAAAATACAGAATATTTACCACTTAAGCAAATTCAGTTTTGGTTTCTACATTTAAATCTGTTTTTGGACTCACAGTCTCTAAGATATTAAATGTCGTTAAAATCATTCAACAAAAATGTCATCTGTAATTTGCACAATGATATATACTTTGCTTTTAGATTTAAATTACAATTAACTACCAGCAGTAGAATCAAATACAGTTAAGCTTTAAATTATAATAAACAACCGGCAATATAATCAAAGACATTTTTCAAACTTCTAAAATAAGGGAAATTTGAGAAACAGAAGGACGTGATACAAAAATCACATCTGATCTGGATTTGGAAGAAAGATAAATCTAAAATATATTCTTTACACATTAAAACATGAATCTGAACACACTCCATTTCAGTCATTAATCTGAACACACTCCATTTCAGTAATTAGTAAACAGGTTACTTACGGCCCACAGACAGTTTGGTTCCTCCACCAAAAGTGTACCACAGTGATACAAACAGGTTTAGCGGCCGTACAAAAACCCTGCTGCTCTAAACTCACTGCTCTCTCCATCCATTTAAACCTCTTATTACAAAACAGCTACAAAACACCAACTTCTGCTCACATCAGCTGATTAATACACTAACTCTCTGACTGTTTTACTACATTTTACTGTTTTTTTTCTTTTTATACACCAAGAGTGTCAATCTAAACTGAGGATGCAATTAGTGTGTGAGAAACACAAATAAATTACACAAAATAAAAGTTGAAATTTCACAAAATGTAGATCTGCGATTGCACAGGATTTACCCAGAATGCCTCATGGAGTAAAAATGCTGATGTACTCATGAGAAATTTACAATAAATGACTGAATGTGTGGAGCTAAAGTGAGAATAATTCCTCCACTGCTTCTGTAGACTGATCAAAAGTTATGATATGATATTTAAGTCCTACAATAATCTAAATATTAATTTACAGTCAAAATATTAGTGTGTATTTACTCACTGCCAACATTGATGCTGCTTCTTCCACCATAAATCCACTACAGTGAGAAACTCATTAACATTCAGTACAAACACCATCCAGTGAAAGTTGAAGCTTCTCTCTCTAATTCACTTATTTATGCATCTTAGACCTCAAAGTGTTTTACAGAAAATCTCCATCTGACCCCACAAGTAACATTCACACAATAACTCTGTAGTAGTGTGAGAATTACAGTAAGATTGGGGGAATGTGGTAAAGGTGTTTCCATTCTTAGAGGACACTTTGCATTGGCAGCACATGCTTCAGTGCTCTGGGAGTGTTTATAGCGCTGTGACTTTAACACTTCATGACTGAGAGCTGCTGCTACAGCAACTTCACCCACAGCTACCATGACTTTGATCCCCGTCTTCATCTGGACACTGATCCTCTGGACTCAAGGTCAGACACGGCTTTGCCTTTTATATTTACAACAAACTGGTTCAGACAATAAATTTTTTCAGGTTTGTCTCATCTCATTATCTCTAGCCGCTTTATCCTTCTACAGGGTCGCAGGCAAGCTGGAGCCTATCCCAGCTGACTACGGGCGAAAGGCGGGGTACACCCTGGACAAGTCGCCAGGTCATCACAGGGCTGACACATAGACACAGACAACCATTCACACTCACATTCACACCTACGCTCAATTTAGAGTCACCAGTTAACCTAACCTGCATGTCTTTGGACTGTGGGGGAAACCGGAGCACCCAGAGGAAACCCACGCGGACACGGGGAGAACATGCAAACTCCACACAGAAAGGCCCTCGCCGGCCCCGGGGCTCGAACCCAGGACCTTCTTGCTGTGAGGCGACAGCGCTAACCACTACACCACCATGCCGCCGTTTGTCTCATGATTATTATTTTTTTTTTCAGAATGCACAGGTCAAGCCACAGTAACTCAGACTCCTGCAGTGAAATCTGCTCTTCCAGGAGAAACAGTCACCATCAACTGTAGAACCAGTCAGGCAGTGTCCATGGGCTCATCTGGTTACCGGTTACACTGGTTTCAGCAGAAACCTGGAGAAGCTCCTAAACTCCTGATTACATTTGTGAATCAGCGACAGTCAGGTTTTCCAGCTCGTTTCAGTGGCAGTGGATCTGGATCTGATTTCACTCTGACCATCAGTGAAGTCCAGACTGAAGATGCAGCAGATTATTACTGTCTGAGTCATCATGACATCCCTGGTTACTTGTTCACACAGTGTTATAGAGTCGTACAAAAACCTCCTTCAGTCAGATTGTAGAGAGACTGCACTGCTGCAGCTGGGAGAGACTGCAGGTGCTGAGTTTGAGGATGTCATACGACACAATGACCCTCTGTAGAGGAGAGGAACCACACCACACTAACTCACAACTCACATTAGAAATCTCTCAATAATCATCACAGCACACTGCACACAGTCCATCACATCCACTACTGTAAGATCAATAGTTATGTATTTTTCGAGCTTATTTATCAGAACTGAAAAAATAGGTGTAAAAATGTCTCTCTTTTTTCAGCCTCTATCACTAATCCTGCCCCCATTACAGTTTCTCTTTCTGACCAGATATCAGTTACTGTTATTATTCTGCTCTATGTCTTAGTTTCTATCTCTGTTGTCTTTTTCTTCTCTCTTTCCGGCACTCCTTCAATATGACCTTCTCCACATGCTTTCCAACACACCACAGTTTAAACATTCTGGACCTGGTCTTCAGCCATTCTTCCTGAGCTCTAGGTATCAGCGTTACCCCACTCTACTTTTCAGATCATTACTTTGTATCTTGCATGCTTGTTCTCCCTACCCTACCCGCCAGTATCTATTTCTACCTCTCCCTCACTACCTGAATCCTCCACACTTTCTCCTCATCACCATCGATGGCAGTTCATCAGCTGAAACTAAACCTCAGCAAGCAGAGCATTTTTTAAGGATTTTCCACTAGGAGACCAACTGGTCTGGGCAATACAATCACAGGCCCCAGAGTCCATGTGGCTGCACCGCTGCGGCATATTCTGTGATGCAAATTGCCGCATTACGAATCCTCGTTTCAGCCAGCATAATATCAACATAGTTAATGCAGTGCCAAGTTACGGTACCATAACTTCATCATATGTATGGTAAAATACTAAAATTACACTACGAGTTTAAGTTATTGTTTTATCAACTATCATAATATTATGTATTTTAAGAAACAGTGAAAAATAAGAAATAAGAAAATCTTCAATTTTATTGTTCAATGTGAAACATAGTATCAAATAATTGTATGTTTAGTCTATAATTTGCAAAGTGGAACAGTCTTGACAACCCAACTTCAATATTTCTTAAACATTCCAATCCAAAGAAAACAGTCTTTTGAATTTGGACCAGCAATTCAAGCATCTCCCATAATCCCATTTCAGTTTTACCTTTCAGCATCAATCTAACATAACTTGGTTTAAAATTTGGTCTCCCAGTAACTATGTTAAAAATGCTCTGTCAGCAAGACTGAGCTGCTGCATCTCTCTGTTGCTGCATCCACATGTCAAGACTTTGTGATCTCCCTGAAGAATCCTTGGATCACAACATATGACAAGACAGGAAACCTTGAGGTAGTTCTGGACAACCAACAACCCTTCTCTCCTCATATTCCTAACCTGATTCCGTTATGCAGGTTTTTCATTTTGATCAGGAGAATCTGGGCAGTTCTGTCCAATGAGGTCATTCAGGTGCTTGTTCAGTACTTTATTATCTTGACATAAGTCTACTGCATTCTACACAAGTTGAATCCACTTGTATTTGTACTCAGGACTGAAGAACAGCTCAGACTGTGGTAGCTCTGACTGGTGTATGGTCGATCCTCAGAGTCTCCGTGGACCAGCCAGAGCTTTTAAACTACTTTGGTTTGCTGAGAGAGCTCACTTCTCTTAATATCTCAGTTAGTCCATGTGGGAAAACCTAATGGCTACTGAGCTGACAGGTATACAGCCTCCTGACTCATTCAACAATAGATGTTTTGGATGGAAACTGCAAATTACCTCCATGACTGTCAAGTTTCATCAAACTCAATTTATTGAACTAACAACCACTATCTATACAGGACAAAACTTTCAGCACAATGGAAAAGACATTGCTGTTGTTTTTTCTCTCTTCATGCTGTTCTCCCTCACTCTCTCCTCCACATGACCAGCTTCTTCCAATCCTGATGATACCCTTTACCTGGAAGAAAATATGTATAAAATCTCAATAAATGTACATGTAAACAGGTATTGCCCTGTCATCAACAACCACAAATAAATCATAAATATATTAACTTTTGCCATTATAGCACAAACTGAGAATATCAGATTGAACAGAAGTGAATATATTATGTTTCTTTCCCACTGGATTCCACTGAGATTCCTAGCTTTATACACACTGAATAATGGAGAAGAGAAATCTTTTTTTTTTTGTCACATATATATTACAGCACAGTGATAATTCTTTACTTCATGTATCCCAGCTTGTTAGGAACCTGGGGTCAGCCGTGATACAGCGCCCCTAAAGCAGAGAGGGTTAAGGGCCTTAATCAAGGGTCACTTGGCAGTGCTGAGGCTCGATCCCCTGACCTTCTGCTCTGTTACTCAGAGCCTTAACCACTGAACCTCTACTGCAACACAACAGAGAAACAAAACAGTTTCAAATCATATTTGCGACCTAGATACAAGAACAGTGATCCCTGAAAATACAGTATAGTAAAAAAAAATACATGCACTGAATTTAGGTAAAATTATTCACCTTTTAATTTTACACACTTGTGCACATTTATATATGGAGACATTGTAACGTTGATTAGCGACGGCCACATTCACTTCAGTAAGACACAGATTTCCCGTCCATTTTTTTTTTTTTGTTAATCCCTGAATTCTAATATGCTGTTTTATTGCTTTTATCCAAGGAGATATACATGAAAGTGTCTAAAGCATATCTTATGTTCCAGGAAGTTTGCATGATCAGGACCTTCAGGAGAAGAGACTGATCTCTCTCTCTCTCTCTCTCTCTCTCTCTCTCTGTCTGTGTGCAATTGGAAGAGATTTTAGGTCTTGAACCAGACTCAGTGACTGCCTCAATATGTCATTCCGCCCATCAATCTGTCAACATTTTGTGCCTTTCAGTGTCTTCACTCCTGTCATGGTTTATGACTATTTTTATGTTTTCTCAGAGATCAGATTATTCTTCAGTATATTTAAAATGTACTTGTTAGATTTTTCATGAGTTTAGGCAGATTCTTCCCAGTCAGAGAAATAAGAAGTAACAGTTCATTTGCATGAACAGCTCTGAGTCCCAGAATAGATCAACACTTTCAGCAGATGTTCATGGTTCTTCAGTTGAACTCACTCAAGCACAACACGCAGCGCTGCACTCGACCTGCTGTTAACCCTCATCCTACCATGCTATTTTACACCTTAATCTTACCATGTGAGGTCCGTTTGGACCCCAATACATTTCTTTAAAATTAAAGCTTATAAAGACAAAATCACCAGATAAGTTTTGTTCAGAACATCCTGTATTAATAACAGCAATACACTAAAGGGCCCAAGGCATAAAGAACACACTTAACCTTCATCCTACCCGCCAATTTTACATACACAAACTACCAGGCGGGGTCCGTATGGACCCCAGGAGGGAATACCTTGAAATCAATGCAGTAAGAACCAATTCAATGCAGCAAACAGACATAACTTTATTGAAGAACAAAATCCACTATGGCTGAATATCAATGATGTATTATAAATGCAATAACATTGCAATAATATTGCAATAACTAGCATACATGTAGCAAATTATAGCGCCACAAAAAAAATTGGCATTATATACATGATTTTTGCAGCTCATGCAGCTGTAAAACATTCTGGATTACAACTTAGGTCTTTTCTTACAGAATTTAAAACAAAAAAGTAATTGTAAAATAATTTAGGGCTTTTGTTTTGCAGCCTGTGCTTATTGCAGCAGTGGGGTCCACATGGACCCCAAGAAGGAATGCCTTGGTAGTTTCATTATGGAACATAAAAGAAATTAAAGAAGTTAACTTTCAGTGTGCTATTCAATTATAAAATGAAAGACAGATAAACTTTACTCTGGGGTCCGGTTGGACCCCAGTAACAAATTAATTATACCTTCACAATGCAAAAAGCTGATCTTCCGGTGCTTTAGTGTTTTAATTAAGACATAAATTCCGACAAATTCATAAAACGGTGAGGCAGTATGTCACATATTTTTAAAATGGCAAACAAACATATAGGTGCGGGGTCCAGATGGACCCCACTTGGTAGGATGAAGGTTAAAGGTGCTGATCCAAATCACTGTCAAAGACACTTCACGACTGAAAAAGGAGACATGCTTTCCACATTTAAGCTTTATTTCAGTACAGATACACCACTGACTCCACTCCAGTCTTCTAAATATGTTTTAAAGTGTACACTTCTATTCTAGTGGACTTTACAGCAGCTCTTTCAGAACGAGGTGATCTGAGTGGTATTGTGGTGGGAGACGGTACAGCCAAACACCTCGGACTCTTCCCAGCATTCTTTGAAGAGGGTCAGGGTGCTGAAGGGTCCTTCTGTTCTTCTGTGCTGGTCAGAACCCCCTCATTCACCTCGACACCATCCATGGTGCAGCTCAGCAGCGCCCCCAGTGGAGAATAGGCTGAGAGCAGGCAGAGCAGCGAGGCTGATCCCTCAGAGAGCTGCAGAGAGGAGGGAGGGAGCAGAGACATGGAGGAGTTCACCACCGGACCACCTGGAGAACACACACACACACAGTCATTGTGGTTATATTAACAGAACACAATTGTCAGATTAAATGTTTTTTTTTCATTGAGATTTCATTCTATCATCTGAAAAGATTTCATTTTTCATTGTTTTTTTCATTTTTTTCATTAGAAATCTCTCAATAATCATCACACCACACTGCACACAGTCCATCACATCCACTACTGTAATATCAGTGGTTATGTGTTTTTCTCGATTATTATTTGTCATAACTCAAATCATTTGGTGGACAATTTTCTCTCTTTTTTCAGCCTCTATCACTAATCCTGCCTCAGTACAGTTTCTCTTTCTGACCTGATGTCAGTTACTGTTATTATTATGCTCAGTGCCTTTCTTTTCTGTCTTTACTCTCTTTCCTGACCTCCTCCAACATGACCTTCTCCAACTGCCTTCTGACAAACAATAGTTTGAATGTTCTGGACCTGGTCTTCAGCCATTCTTCCTGAGCTCTCGTTATCATTGTTACCCCACTCTCCTTTTCAGATCATTACTTTGTATCCTGCATGTTTGTTCTCCCTGCCCTACCTCCCAGTTTCTATTTATACCTCTCCCTCTCTTCCTGAATCCTCCACACTTTCTCCTTTTCCTTCATGGCTTGCAGCATTTTGTTTCTGCACAGATCTCAACATGCCTGGCAGACATCTTGTCATAGATGGCAGTTCATCACCTGAAACTAAATCTCAGCAAGACTGAGCTGTGCAGAAAACCTTGAGGTACCAACAACCCTTCGTTTCTCATATTCCTCACCTAATCTGGTCATGCAGGTTTCTCATTTCGATCAGGAGAATCTGGACAATTCTGCCCAATGAGGTCATTCAGGAGCTTGTTCAGTACTTTATTATCATGATATTAGTCTACTGTATTCTACACAAGTTTAATCCACTTGTATTTGGACTCAGAACTGAAGAACAGCTCAGACCGTGGCAGAGAGCTCACTTCTCTTAATATCTCAGTTAGTCCATGTAGGAAAAGCTAATGGCTACCGAGCTGACAGGTATACAGCCTCCTGACTCATTCAACAATGGATGTTTTGGATGCAGGCGCGCAGCTTGTGAACAGGCAAGGCAGGCAACTGCTTGGGGCCCCCTGGCCCAGGGGTCCCCCGAGAGTCGGGGCCCGAGGGCTGTTTTATGTACCGAAATGTCTCAAAAATATATATATATTTGAAAAAAATTATGTTTGAAAAAACAATGACAGAGAGAATTGAAAAAGACAGCTTGCTCTCAACCGACCTCCCTGTTAAAAATAAAGGTTAAATCAAATAAACAACAATGGGCGATTTACAATGACATCATCTCAGTAGGAAACCTCCCGAACGGGGCCCCACGTCAATCCCACCTCACGTTAACCTGTGTGATGTTAATGGACTGCAATGGAAAAGAAGCTGAGGGAAAATGAAGAGGAGTTATCCATCTGGTAGTGAGAAGAGGAAGAAAAAAGAGAATGAAGAAAAAAGAAAGAAAGACAGTGGTAAGTGAAGCAGATAATGATATAAGCATAACATTAACAGTAAATGACTGCTGTTCAGGTCACTGTTGCCTAGAGAAGTTTCTCCTTCTTAAAACTCATCAAGACCTATCTCAGATCCACCATGTCACAGGAGAGACTTTCAGGGCTGGCTCTCATGTCTATAGAGCGCAGTGTACGAAGAGCTTTGGATCTGGAGGAAATAGTTTCTGCATTTGCTCTATCCAAGGCCCGTAAGCAGCATTTCTAGAGGCAGTACTTACAGTACAAGGTGCTGAAGAGAATTGCGTACTTGTATTTTGTACAAAGTTTATATGTTTTTTTTTCAAGTTATTTAAGCCATTTTATTATTCCATTGTTTATTGTTGCACTGTACATGATGCTTTCTACTGATGTGAAAACTTGTTAATTTCAGCACAATTTAGTCTGCACTGATGTGGGTTATTTACAGTGTAATGTATATTTTATACTAAGTTTATATAGGCTATTTTGAAGTTATTTATTTTATTTATATTTTTATTTTATATTTATGTGATGCCAAATTATTTACAATGTACTGTAACAACCTTGTTCTTATTTAGTTATTTTTTTTTTATTGTCCTTTACCATTGTATTTTCACATTTGGAATTTAAAAAAACTTTGGTTTCATACATTTTTCATTGGTGTCAGATTATTTATAACATATTGGTGATGAACACTGGTCAGAAGGGCCCCCTGGAAATTTTTGTTTGGGGGCACAACAGACTCTAGAATCGCCTCTGTTTGAATGGAAACTGCAAATAACCTCCATGTTTGTGAACTTTTGTCAAACTCAATTTATTGGACTAACAACCACTATCTGTACAGGATACAATGTTCAGCACAATGGAAAAGACATTGTTGTTTTTTTCTCTCTTCATGCTGTTCTCCCTCACTCTCTCCTCCACATGACCAGCTTCTTCCAGTCCTGATCATGACCTTGGCCTGGAAGAAAATATGTATAAAATCACAATAAATAAATGTGTAAACAGGTATTGCCCTGTCCTAAACAAGCACAAATAAATAATAAATAATAAATATATGAACATTTCCCATTATCACACAAACTGAGAATTTCAGAGTGAACAAAAGCGAATATATTATGTTTCCTTTCCCACTGGATTACACTAATATTCTGAGTTTTATGCCTGAAAAGTAGCTGGATATCATTCAGTTTCAGATGAGTGAAGTTGTGAGAAAAGGTATGAACACTAACCTGTTCCTTATCCAACCATAACCACTAATTTTTGGGACATTGTTCAGACCACACTGAAGAAAAGCCTTTATTTGTCACATATATATTACAGCACAGTGATAATTCTTTACTTCATGTGTCCCAGCTTGTTAAGAAGCTGGGGTCAGTCATGATACAGCGCCCCTAAAGCAGAGAGGGTTAAGGGCCTTAATCAAGGGCCACTTGGCAGTGCTGAGGCTCGATCCCCTGACCTTCTGCTCTGTTACTCAGAGCCTTAACCACAGAACCTCTACTGCAACACAACAGAGAAACAAAACAGTTTCAAATCATATTTGCGACCTAGATACAAGAACAGTGATCCCTGAAAATACAGTATAGTTTAAAAAAATACATATCCTGAATTTAGTTAAAATTATTCACCTTTTCGTTTTACACACTTGTGCACATTTATATATGGAGACATTGTAACGTTGATTAGCGACGGCCACATTCAGTTCAGTAAGACGTAGCGCAATACACAGATTTCCCATCCAGTTAATTAGTTTTTTTTGTTTGTTTGTTTGTTTGTTTTATCCCTGAATTCTAATTTGCTGTTTTATTGCTTTTGTCCAAGGAGATATACATGAAAGTGTCTAAAGCACATCTTATGTTCCAGGAAGTTTGCATGATCAGGACCTTCAGGATAGGAGCCTGATCTTACACACACTCACTCTCTCTCTCTCTCTGTGTGCAGTTGGATGAGATTTTAGGTCTTGAATCAGACTCTATTACTGCCTCGATATGTGATTCCCCCCGTCAATCTGTCAACATTTTGTGGCTTTCAGTGTCTTCACTCCTGTCATGGTTTCTGACTATTTTTATGTTTTCTCAGAGATCAGATTATTCTTCAGCAGAGGTGGACAATAACAAAGTACATCTACTTGAGTACTGTACTTAAGTACACTTTTTGAGTATCTGTACGTTACTTGAGTATTAATTTTTTGGGGGGCAACTTATGACTTTAACTTCACTACATTTGAAAAACAAATATCGTACTTTTCACTCCACTACATTTCTATCAAGGCCCTCGTTACTTGTTATGATGAAGCAGCTTTGAAAGTGGATGTTTTTTCTTTTCTTTTCTAAAACGTGATTGTTTTTTTCCACAGGTGACACTGAGACAGCCTATCAGTAATCACTAGGGTCACATCACATCCATAGACTGTATAAAATCAAGTTCAGTGATTTCTCAGCAGCATTATTTAACACGATCAGTTGGTGGCAGAATGGAAGGAGGCGGTTCTTCTGGGGAATGCATGCACTCATGGCTTTACCTAGAACCAGGGCAGGAATTTCACGAGGGCCACAAAGGCCATGGCCCTCGTGCCCTCTCAATTTGGCCTTGTGCCCTTGGAAAAAAATATCTGCCGTAAGGCCACAGTGGGCTTGATGCCCTGCGGTTTTGCAGTTTTGTAGTCTGCCTCGTGACTGCCAATAGGCTTTAACATCACCTGAAGAAGTTGACTGAGGTAAGACTGTGTGATAAATTAACAAACGAATAAGATAGGAATTTCAGCATATAGGGCTTAAGTTTGTTACCGTTAAATAAGCATTGCTTGTACAGTAACGTTATGTCGTTACAACGTTGACCCACTTTTAATGTGCTGAGTACCGACTGTAGCCGGTAACAAATGCTAATTAACTTGCTGTCAAGTTTTTCCTTTGTCAAGCTTTAAGCGTAAGGTCATGGATGTTACTACTGCTTGTTCCTGCCGTAATATGATACATGATATGTGCTGTTGTCTGTTCATAGCCACTTTTTTAATCTATGCAGTTAGCATTGTTTTGTTACTAGTATTGCATGTTTCTTTTTGCTGTTTAACCGAAGTGTAACTGCTGCAATCTTGACAAGATCACCATCGCAAGAGATTTTATCTCATTGTTTTTGCCATCATTACAACATTAACATTTACTTTTATTCATTTACCCCCTCTGTGTAAATTAGAAAATGGCGCAACTTCCTCTGTAGCCGTCAACGGACAAGCACAGACTTGTCTTGAGTTTTGAGCCAATCACAACAGGGCAGCACTGTGGCCGGAGGTAAAACATGATAGTTTAAGTTTGTTTAAATTACAAAAAATGAGTACACCCAATGACTGTCTCATATACTCTTCATATACTCATACCTTTTAAGTAATGCAATAAAACTAATCTTTAAAAGTGGTATTTACTCAAACTGTTTGCATAGAATTAACTTTCGGGTTAACAGAGAGTGTTCTGCAAATTTGCAATTTAATATTTCAGATCTTGAGACATGAAAGTGCTATTTTAAAAAATAAAAGGTCAGAAATGTTTTCTTTGTCATCTATTTAGTTCATTTTATTTCCTCAATAATTTTCCTTGATTGAGAAATCGGTCTGGGCTCTTATGGGTTAATCAGTGGCCTGCATGCTAGTATATGTTCCATTTACAGTCGAACATTTTGATGTACTCCAGGCTCAATTTTGATTCATCAAAATTCTGCGTAGTAGTACAGTCTGAAGATGCTCTTGCACATTCAGTGTCAGTTGAACAAAAATTTTGGGAGGATATAGGTTTAATAAGTTTTACAATTTTTGAAGTGAGTGATGGATTGATAAGTTTAGATGTGTTCAATATTTTCTTATCTTCAGACATAATAGTGTAGGAGAGGTTTCTTTACCTGTTTGATAGTTTCGACTGAGACTCCAGTCTGAAGAGTCATTAGTCCTTAAATTAAATTCATTATAGACGTGAACTTAAAATCATTGTTTTATTTTATGGCCTCGGTGCCCTGGCTTTTGGCCTTTGTGCCCTCAAAAAATTGACAGCACAAAAGGCCAAGTGGCCTTGCCCCTAAAATGACGAAATTCCAGGCCTGCCTAGAACTAGGGATGGCGAAAACTAAAAAAAATCTTGACCGACCACCGAGCCTCATTAACCGGTTAAAGTCGGTTAACCTATGAGTTTAAAATTCTAGAATTGGAATTATTACAGGGATGTAAATGGCGCGCCTTTTGGCGGATGCCGCCCTCTCCACGGCTGAATCGCGCAGATCCGACCTTCCTTTCCCAAGGGGGGGCGTTGGAGCGTCCGACCACAACTTCATCAAAGCAAATTCTGCATATAAGCAAATAACGCCACTGTCCACGAAACACAGGAAGTACAAGCACGAGAAGAAAACAGCAAATCAGAAAGCCGCGTATGCCCGCGCCAAAGCCGCGAAAAATTTAATGTGTGCAGCTTCCGCGCAAACCTGCGCAGCTCCCCGATCCACTGCCTTCCTCCCACACCCCCCACGCCTCATGGACTGCAACGGCACCCGCCTATTTAGTAATTTTAATAGAGAATCCACCTTGAAATTACATTCAGACACTCCAACGCCCCCCCCCCCCAAAAAAAAAAAACGGATCTGAGCGAATCAAAAAAAAAAAAAGTCGGCATCTGCGCCTTTAGTTTGTGTGGAGAGATATGATCTGCAATAACATGCATTGTTGGCTACAGACCAAAACATACTTTCAGAATGCACTGGCCAAGGCAGGACTAAACTCGATGTACCTTCTAATAATAATTAAAAAAAAAAAACAGAATAGTAATTTGTAAGCTAAAAAGCCTGTGTCTACACTTTCGCAGAGTGGCAGCGGGAGGGCGGGACATGACTGAATGGGTGTTTCTGATTTGTCAGCGGTCTTTAACTGGGGCAGGACATGACTGAATGGGTATTTCTGATTTGTCAGCTGTCGTCCTTACACCGCATGGCATGCCCCAAGCGTTTACAACATGGAATTCCAAGTCCTCCGCTCCAAAATCGGCAGCTTCAAAATGATTGATTTTTTTTTTTTTAACCGACAACCAAAAAAAAATTAACCGGTTGACGTTGATTCGGTCAACCACCGGTCAAACAGTCATCGGTTAACATCCCTACCTAGAACCCATGTTTCAGTTTTCTGAAAGAGTTAAAGATTTGTTTTGTTTTAAATGTTTGCTTTGTTTGCCAAAAACAAACCACATCACAGCCGACAAAAACTCGCCGTCTGACCTGCGGAAGCATATTGAGGTATGTAAAGGTTTTATTCCAAGAGAAAGCTTGCAGTGAAATCTTATGTGCTTTTAGAGCTAGCGATAACATTGCAATAGCTGTACAGTCTGATTATTCAAATGAATTTCAGTGGATTTGCCTGCCAAGTTGCCACAGCCTTGTCCACGGCTAATGCTAACACATTGCTAGTTAACTTGGACACTGTTAGTTAGCATGTAAACACACAGTTATGCTAACATTAATAATGTTAACTTATCTGAAGTGCTTTCAGAAATATGTTTTTAGCAGAATCTTGACAAATAAACAAAATGTAGACATCTTTCTTTGCTAGTAACATGAGCTACCCAATATAACTTCAGGTTTGAAAATATTTTGCTAGCATAGGATGACCAGACGTCCTGGTTTTACCGGGACAGTCCCGATTTGGGGTTGTGTGTCCCGAGTCCCGACAAAAGTCTGTCGGGACACGGATATGTCCCGGTTTTCGCCACTCGCGATGTTTGCAACTGAGCAGCGTGGGCAGGGGCGCCGCTAGGGGGGGAAAGTTAGGACGATTCTAAGGGCCAGGCACTGACAGGGGGGCCTGTGAGGGATATTAATATTATTTAAATAGCGAGTAGTACTGCCTTGTGTAAGTTTTTGAAATAAAATATTTCATTTCATCTGTTAAAATATGCAAATTATACATGGTTATGATTTGCTATAACATTTTTCTTGAATTATTTATGATATTGTCATTTCACCCCTCCACCCTTTTTACTGATGGTACAGTCTGATTCTGGGCGCGGGACACGTGAAATGTGTAGCTCCATGTATGCACAGCGCCGCTATTAGCGCAGCTTAGAGCAGCTGTCAGTTTTTCTATGTGTGCAAGAGAGGTGTACATTCTAGAAGTTGCTAAGCAAGAACAGGTGTGATAAATTATGAAGTCCGGATATCACACTGTGTGTGAAAAAAAAAATCACCTTTTTTCATAGGTATCTTTATTGTATAATTAAGTCTAGGTGTTTTGCCATTGTTCATGTGTGGATTTGTTGATATTGTTAAGTATTTAACTTTAATATTTTGCACATTAGCTGTGGGCATAGATATCATTGATATTGTTCATGTGTGGATTTATTGATACTGTTGCTAAGTATTTAACTTGAATATTTGAACATTTGCTGTGTTTTCTAATAAATGTGTGATGCCTAAAAGAAACCAAAAACACTTAGTGGATTTCTTGCAGTGCACTATGTAATTGTATCAAAAAACTAGTGTAGTTATTCATCAAGGCATACATTTAATCACATACAATAAGTCAATAAATGGAGGAAGCATAGGAATACATTTTGTAATCCTGATTATTGATGATGTTTGCTGGAGGGCTCTGGAGTATCCATAATGTGCATACAGAATGTTATAAATCCATACTGATACAGTGATGCATGCAATTTCTCTCAACACAAACATTTGGATTGAATGAACTCCATAGGCTACTGAGTGGCCTAATAATAGTTGCTCATAAAAGAAAAAATATATGTATATCTTCCATATATATATCATGGAATTTTCATTTTAAGGCAACAGTCTGTTCAGTCTAATTCTGACAGTTCTGCATTTAAAATGTTCATATACCAAATAATTGTATCACCTAAACTTGATAGGTAGCTGATCACATGCATAGTAAAGTAGAAGTGCTAGCCAAAAACGGACTTGAAATTCAGTTGCTTGAGCTTGAAAATTTTACCGGGGGGGCCCTAAACTGTAATCTTCCATAGGGCCCAAGATTTCTAGCGGTACCCCTGAGCGTGGGAATCATTAGCGGAGAAATGTCTGCATTTACTATTTTGATGAATTGACAGGAATCGCAAACTTTCCTGGTTACTGCCCCCTGGCCCTGTGGCATGGGTGTTTATTTAGCCACATTATTCCAGACAACAGAACGTGCACATGCAACAATAAAATAAACATTAACTGGTGCGAATGTTCTTTGTCTAGCAGCTAGCAGCAGTAACGCCACAGCAATTATGCCGAAAAGAAAATGTACCTTTTCGAAAGATTTACAGGGCACCTACCCCTTCCTCCGAGAGGTGCAGAACAATGCGCACGAAGCCTACTGCACACACTGTAAGTGTTCCTTCTCCATAGCCCACGGTGGTAACACCGATATACAGGATCACATTAAAACTCTTCTTGTAAATATACGTAGGCTAATGCATTTTGTTTAGGGTGGGTGGATTGACAGTCGCCTTAGCTTTGTTCCTGTGCTTTGTTCTTGTACTGAGTTGGGTAGCCTATGTTGCAAATGCTGTGCGCTCCTGTGGGGGCTTTCCTCGGGCTGTCGCCCCTCTCCTCCTTTATTGCTGTTTTGTTTGAGTGTATATTCTCAAATCACTTGTCTCTTTTTTGTTTCTGTTTAACATACCATTCTGACAGTTTGGCCATATTGCTGTGTTGAACAGCTTGTTGCACATTCCATTAAAGTGTTCACTTTTGTACACATCTTCTTGCTTTATTCATTCAGTTTTGGGGAATGGTTAGTAAGGTTGATTCTGACCTAGGCTATGTTGAGGTCACATATCTACTTTTTAAGTTCATGTTATAGTGCATACAATTTTAGAGCTATAGCCTACATGTGCATATGCATTCTTCTTGGTGTTCTCACAAACAGGTGAAATAAATCAGTTTAAATTTGGCCTATGGACATAGCCTGGCCTATTCTCAGCCATTACAAAATCTGTTGTCTGACCATAATTTAACTGATCTGTATACCACTATGCTACTAGATAACAAAATGCCTGTTTGTTTTATTTCATGTGAGATGTTGATAAATGTGAGATTTAACAAAATGATAAGAGCACCTCTCTGAGTGTCATGTTTTTGTAAAAAAAAAAAAGGTGTGCATGCACGAGCATGGTCGCGTGCAAAAGTGTCCCGGTTTCAGACTAGGGAAATCTGATCACCCTATGCTAGCATGTCAGGTGGAGCTTCACTGACTAGCTTGCTTAACATTAAACCACCATGATTCCACAGACAGATTCAGATGTGCATGAATACATACACTTGTGCGTGCATGCACACACACACACACACACACACACACACGCATGCCCGAGACCCATGAGATGGACAGCATTGTACTAGTCAGTCACAACAAATTGTTGTATTTTTTTATTTTTTATTTTGATGTCAGATGATGGTCTTGGAATTTTTTTTTGTCTTGCTTAAAGGGCCCATGGCATGGTGGTTTGTTGATGCTTTAAACGGGCTTGTGGAGGCTTCCAGATGTTATATCCGCAGCCTTTCTCGAAATGAACCCTCGGTACGTAGATATAGCCTCCTGGGAGAAAGCCCCATTTCAGCGCTTTTCCCAGTGAGTTGTATTGCTAATGAGAAGCAGGAGGCAGGGAAGGGTAGACGGTGGGGGCGTGCCATGGGGGGAGGGGGAGGGGCTGCCGTCTGCCTCCCAAGCCTGTACAGTGGTGCTTGAAAGTTTGTGAACCCTTTAGAATTTTCTATATTTCTGCATAAATTTGACCTAAAACGTCATCAGATTTTCACACAAGTCCTAAAAGTAGATAAAGAGAACCCAGTTAAACAAATGAGACAAAAATATTATACTTGGTCATTTATTTATTGAGGAAAATGATCCAATATTACATATCTGTGAGTGGCAAAAGTATGTGAACCTCAAGGATTAGCAGTTAATTTGAAAGTGAAATGACAGTCAGGTGTTTTCAATCAATGGGATGACAATCAGGTGTGAGTGGGCACCCTGTTTTATTTAAAAAACAGGGATCTATCAAAGTCTGATCTTCACAACACATGTTTGTGGAAGTGTATCATGGCATGAACAAAGGAGATTTCTGAGGACCTCAGAAAAAGCGTTTTTGTAGCTCATCAGGCTGGAAAAGGTTACAAAACCATCTCTAAAGAGTTTGGACTCCACCAATCCACAGTCAGACAGATTGTGTACAAATGGAGGAAATTCAAGACCATTGTTACCATCCCCAGGAGTGGACAACCAACAAAGATCACTCCAAGAGCAAGGCGTGTAATAGTCGGCGAGGTCACAAAGGACCCCCAGGGTAACTTCTAAGCAACTGAAGGCTTCCCTTACATTGGCTAATGTTAATGTTCATGAGTCCACCATCAGGAGAACACTGAACAACAATGGTGTGCATGGCAGGGTTACAAGGAGAAAGCCACTGCTCTCCAAAAAGAACACTGCTGCTTGTCTGCAGCTTGCTAAAGATCACGTGGATAAGCCAGAATGCTATTGGAAAAATGTTTTGTGGATGGATGAGACCAAAATAGAACTTTTTGGTTTAAATGAGAAGTGTTATGTTTGGAGAAAGGAAAACACTGCATTCCAGCATAAGAACCTTATCCCACCTGTGAAACATGGTGGTGTTAGTATCATGGTTTGGGCCTGTTTTGCTGCATCTGAGCCAGGATGGCTTACTATCATTGATGGAACAATGAATTCTGAATTATACCAGTGAATTCAAAAGGAAAATGTCAGGATATCTGTCCATGAACTGAATCTCAAGAGAAGGTGGGTCATGCAGTCTTTAGTGTATTGTTATGTTCTCGTCTCGTCTCGTCTCGTCTTCTTCCGCTTATCCGAGACCGGGTCGCGGAGGCAGCAGTCTAAGCATGGAAGCCCAAACTTCCCTTTCCCCAGACACCTCGGCCAGCTCCTCGGGAAGAACACCGAGGCGTTCCCAGGCCAGCTGAGAGACATAGTCCCTCCAGCGTGTCCTGGGTCTTCCCCGGGGCCTCCTCCCGGGGGGACATGCCTGGAACACCTCCCCAGGGAGGCATCCAGGAGGCATCCGAAAAAGATGCCCGAGCCACCTCAGCTGATTCCTCTCGATGTGGAGGAGCAGTGGCTCTACTCCGAGCTCCTCCCGAGTGACTGTGCTTCTCACCCTATCTCTAAGGGAGTGCCCAGCCACCCTGCGAAGGAAACTCATTTCGGCCGCTTGTATCCACGATCTTGTTCTTTCTGTCATTACCCAAAGCTCATGACCATAGGTGAGAGTCGGAACGTAGATCGACCGGTAAATTGAGAGCTTCACCTTTTGGCTCAGCTCCTTCTTCACCACGACGGACCGGTAAAGCGACCACATCACTGCGGAGGCTGCACTGATCTGCCTGTCGATCTCACGCTCCATCCTTCCCTCACTCGTGAACAAGATCCCGAGATACTTAAACTCCTCCACTTGAGGCAGGACTTCTCCACCAACCTGGAGAGGGCAAGCCACCCTTTTCCGGTTGAGAACCATGGCCTCGGACTTGGAGGTGCTGATTCTCATCCCAGCCGCTTCACACTCGACTGCAAACCGCCCCAGTGCATGCTGAAGGTCCTGGTTTGAAGAAGCCAACAGGACAACATCATCCGCAAAAAGCAGAGATGAAATCCTGTGGTTCCCAAACAGGATTCCTTCTGGCCCCTGGCTGCGCCTAGAAATTCTGTCCATAAAAATTATGAACAGAACCGGTGACAAAGGGCAGCCCTGCCGGAGTCCAACATGCACTGGGAACAGGTCTGACTTACTGCCGGCAATGTGAACCAGACTCCTGCTCCGTTCGTACAGGGACCGGACAGCCCTTAGCAAAGAGCCCCGAACCCCATACTCCCAAAGCACCCCCCACAGAATACCACGGGGGACACGGTCGAATGCCTTCTCCAGATCCACAAAGCACATGTGGACTGGTTGGGCAAACTCCCATGAACCCTCGAGCACCCTATGAAGGGTATAGAGCTGGTCCAGTGTTCCGCGACAGGACGAAAACCGCATTGTTCCTCCTGGATCTGAGGTTTGACTATTGGTCGAATTCTCCTCTCCAGTACCCTGGAGTAAACTTTCCCCGGGAGGCTGAGAAGTGTGATTCCCCTATAATTGGAGAACACTCTCTGGTCCTCTTTCTTAAAAAGAGGGACCACCACCCCAGTCTGCCACTCCAGAGACACTGTCCCCAACTGCCACGCGATGTTGCAGAGGCGTGTCAACCAAGACAGCCCCACAACATCCAGAGACTTGAGATACTCAGGGCGGATCTCATCCACCCCTGGTGCCTTGCCACCGAGGAGCTTGCAAACCACCTCAGTGACTTCGGCTTGGGTAATGGATGAGTCCACCTCTGAGTCATCAGCCTCAGTCTCCTCAGTGGAAGACATGATGGTGGGATTGAGGAGATTCTCAAAGTATTCCTTCCACCGCCCGACAATGTCCCCAGTCGAGGTCAACAGCTCCCCACCCGCACTGTAAACAGTGTTGGCAGAGTACTGCTTCCCCCTCCTGAGGTGCCGGATGGTTTGCCAGAATTTCTTCGAGGCCGACCGATAGTCCTTCTCCATGGCCTCCCCGAACTCCTCCCAGTTCCGAGTTTTTGCCTCCGCAACTGCCCGAGCTGCAGCACGCCTGGCCTGCCGATACCCGTCAGCTGCCTCAGGAGTCCCGGAGGTCAACATGGCCCAATAGGACTCCTTCTTCAGCTTGACGGCATCCCTTACTTCCGGTGTCCACCACCGGGTTCGGGGATTGCCGCCACGACAGGCACCAGAGACCTTGCGGCCACAGCTCCAAACAGCTGCATCCACAATGGAGGTAGAGAACATGGTCCACTCAGACTCAATGTCCCCCACCTCCCTCGGAAGCTGGGAAAAGCTCTCCCGGAGGTGGGAGTTAAAGACCTCCCCAGCAGAGTGCTCGGCCAGACGTTCCCAGCAGACCCTCACCATACGTTTGGGCCTGCCAGGTCTGTCCAGCTTCCTCCTCCGCCAGCGGATCCAACTCACCACCAGGTGGTGATCAGTTGACAGCTCAGCCCCTCTCTTCACCCGAGTGTCCAAGACATAGGGCCAGAGATCAGATGAAATGACTACAAAGTCGATCATCGACCTCCGACCTAAGGTGTCCTGGTGCCACGTGCACTTATGGACACCCCTATGCTCGAACATGGTGTTCGTTATGGACAAACCGTGACTAGCACAGAAGTCCAATAACAAAACACCACTCGGGTTCAGATCGGAGAGGCCGTTCCTCCCAACCACGCCCCTCCAGGTGTCACTGTCGTCGCCCACGTGAGCATTGAAGTCCCCAAGTAGCACAATGGAGTCCCCAGTCTGAGCACCCCTCAGTACCTCTCCCAGGGACTCCAAGAAGGCCGGATACTCTATACTGCTATTTGGCCCGTAGGCACAAACAACAGCAAGAGCCCTCTCCCCAATCCGAAGGCGCAGAAAGGCGACCCTCTCGTTCACTGGGGTAAACTCCACCACATGGCGGCTGAGCTGGGGACCTATAAGCAAGCCCACACCAGCCCGCCGCCCCTCACCATGGGCAACTCCAGAGAAGTGGAAAGTCCAGCCCCTCTCGAGGAGCTGGGTTCCAGAGCCCAAGCTGTGCGTGGAGGTGAGCCCGTCTATCTCTAGCCGGTACCTCTCAACCTCCCACACAAGCTCAGGCTCTTTTGCCCCCAGCAAAGTGACATTCCATGTCCCAACAGCCAGCCGCTGTGTCCGGGGATCAGGTCGTTGAGGCCCCTGCCTTCGACTGCCACCCAATCCACACTGCACCAAACCCCTACTGCTACCTCTGTGGGTGGTGAACCCACAGGAGGTCGGGCCCACGTCACCTCTTCGGGCTGAGCCCGGCCGGGCCCCATGGGCAAAGGCCCGGCCACCAAGCGCTCGCATACGAGCCCCAACCCCGGGCCTGGCTCCAGGGTGGGGCCCCGGCTGCGTCATACCGGGCGACATCACGGTCCTTGCTTTTTTCTCCATAGGGGTTTTTGGTGAACTGCTCTTGGTCTGGCCTGTCACCTAGGACCTGTCTGCCTTGGGAAACCCTGACAGGGGCATAATGCCCCCGACAACATAGCTCCTAGGATCATTCAAGCACACAAACCCCTCCACCACAATAAGGTTGCAGTTCTAGGAGGGGTTGTTATGTTCTGTGTTAGATTTTATAATGATTTGATGCACATTCTAACCAGTCAGAGAAATAAGAAGTAACAGTTCATTTGCATGAACAGTTCTGAGTCCCAAAATAGATCAAAACTTTCAGCAGATGTTCATGGTTCTTCAGTCGAACTCACTTAAGCGCAACACACAGTGCTGCACTCGACCTGCTGTTAAAGGTGCCGATCCAATCACTGTCAAAGACACTTCATGACTGAAAAAGGAGATATGCTTTCCACATTTAAGCTTTATTTCAGTACAGCAACACCACTGACACCACCTCAGTCTATTTGCGTGTTTTAAAGTGTAGACTTATATTCTAGTGGACTATACAGTGGCTCTTTCAGAATGAGGTCATCTAACTGGTGTCGTGGTGGGGGACGGTACAGCCGAACACCTCGGACTCTTCCCAGCATTCTTTGAAGAGGGTCAGGGTTCTTCTGTTCTTCTGTGCTGGTCAGAACCCCCTTGTTCACCTCGGCACCATCCATGGTGCAGATCAGCAACGCCCCCTGTGGAGAATAGGCTGAGAGCAGGCAGAGCAGCGAGGCCAATTCCTCAGAGAGCTGCAGAGAGGAGGGAGGGAGCAGAGACATGGAGGAGTTCACCACCGGACCATTACATTACTGTGGCAGCAGGGGCATGGTCAAGCGCTGGTCTGTGACAGGAGGGCAGAGTCAGGGAAGGTGAGTGGCAGAATAACTACACCTGAGAGCAATTAACCTGTGTTTGTGTGTCTTCCCAGTGACCGCGCCCCATATAAGGAGGGAGAGCAGAGAACAGAGGATATCTCCCAAACCAGACACCCGATGTGTGTGTGCGAGTGTCTGTCTGTGTGTTTATGAGAGACCACTGAAAAGTGTGCAAAATAAAAAGATTACGAAACTTTGCTCTGTCCTGCCGTCTTCTGTGCTCCTCCCTTCTACACGAACCGCTACAATTACATTACAGGCATTTAGCTTATTAAGAACAATGTACAACAGGGGTCAGCAACCTTTTTGCCATGTAGTGCCAATTAGAAATTTTCTTATTAGTTAGTGTGCCATTCAAATAGGTGTTGTTAACTATGTGTAATTAGACACCACACATTTTAGACGGATATGGATATTTAATGCATTGAGCAAATGTAAAACACCATTGCACTTGTTTTATGCCATTAACCTCATACACTTTAACCCACTTTACACATTATTTGTAAGTCGCCATCTTTAGTCTCATTTAAATCTCGTTGAATGTGATGTAAAATTCATGTTATCTATATTGTTATTGGTCAAAACATCGATGTTGAGACCATAATAGCCAATCAAAACAGTTTTTACAAAGACACCCACATCCGCTTGTTCTGACCCACTGGAGGTAGCGTCACAGTGCTGTTAGACAATCAGTGGTAACACGTTTACATGTCATGAATATTAATGAGTAAGAGCTGAAATCCTGTCGTTCTCCCGCCACCCACTCCTCCACCAAACTAGAACAGCCTGAAACAGGAGAACCACAGCATTTTTTTCACCAAAACCGGCTCACAGGGCATTCATTCATACTAGAGACCACCGCACAATTAATGAAAAAGCGATGCAATGAGACCTTTAAGGAGGCCTTTCTCTCCAGCTCAGATAGTCTTTTTGAGGGGCTGCCAAATAAAGAGACAATAAAATCAAGAATAAAAGACATGCCCGTATCAGCCAGAACTGTTGAGTGACGAATTGGTGAAATGGCAGAAAACGTAAGGGTGCAGCAAACAACTGGCATAAACATCGTTGGAGTTAATAAAGTTTGAACAGCATGAAGGAACATACCCCAACCCCCCCGAAATTAATAAAAAAAAACATTTTCAACGGATTTGGCATAATATGAAAAGGTCATTTTTTACTCAGAAAAAGCGGAAATCCGCCGAAAAGCGGAAAACTCTCATCCCTGCCTAGCTTGTGACCATATCATGCATGCTAACGTGGAGAATATGAACATGCTATTTTGTAACAAAAACCTTCGAACAAAAAGTTAATGTTTTACTTACAGCTTGTGAGCTGGTGATCGATCGTCTTGACTACAGATCCAGGTATTAAAAACAACCTCGAAGCAAAACCACTACTGAAGGCACCGAAGTTTGAAAAGTCACTGTGGTTGAAATGATCAGAACACAGTACTAACGCTGCATTATACGTCATTGGTGATGTTCCAAAGATAAATTCCAACCATTTCTTCTTCAGCTCTTCTATCTTGCAACATTGCTCCGCTTAGGTTTCGTTTCTATTGGCGGCTCCAGCCCGAATTTGGACACTTGTAACTTGGGCAGGGGAGGTCCCAGGCTCCCCAAACTTGGCAGCCAGTGACCTCTGCCCTCTCCCCAATGAACCAGTGCTGCCAGTGGGGGCTAGCCCCACACCTCAGGACGTAATTTGCCCCGAGGCGAGCCGCGGCGCTCTGCTTAGGTTTCGTTTCTGTCGGTGACTCCAGCCCGACTTTGAACGCTTGCAACTCGCTCAGGAGAGGTCCCAGCCTCCCCAAACATGCAATGTTGATGTGTTACTACCACAAATAACACAGGCACGAACTTGTTCAGCCATGTTTTCAACTTGCTGTTAGGTCCTCTTCGTTAGCTACTGATGAGATGGGCTCTGCTATCTCTCCTCGCGCTTAAATCCGAACTTTCTTCCCATGGGCGGTCGCAAGCCAAGGTGGGCAAGGCCATGAATACTAATTTTCGAAGTGACGTAAGTTCATAGGGCTTTTTCAGATTCGCTCGTTTTTCCGACTATTTTCTTTCATAAGCTAATACAGGGAATGGGAGTAGAATTACATTTTCACATGCAGCATGCATATGCAACTTGGAGTGAACTATGGCATTTCAAAAAGAGCCAGTAATAAACGTTTTTGGTGGAAGGGCACCTTTAATGTATTCACCATCTGTGAATGGATTTCCATGTTTAGCTATGAAGTGAGAAATTATATAGCTAGCTTCAGTGGCATTATTTTTAGCTGAGGCAAAGACTTTTAAAGTGTGGGCTTGCTTCCCATATCTGCACACTGCGCGTGAGATTGATTCGTCCCTATCTGCCTGATCTTTGAAAGCCTTTTCGTGCTTTGCCACGAAATGATGTTTAACACTGGATGTTTGACACACAACACTTTCAAAACACAACATGCACACAGCACAGTCCGTCTGAGAAATGAACCCATATTCTTTGGTCCACAAGGAGAGGAAAGACCGAACTGTCAGCTTCTTTGCCATCTTAGTGCAACTGCTGCATCAAGTGGGCCCATCTCATGAGAAATATGGGGAGGGAGCAGTGTTGCCATATTGGGTGGTTTTAAGTGCATTTTGGCAGGTTTTGAACATATTTTGGGCTGGAAAATGTCAGCAGTATCTGGCAACACTGGGAGGGGGGCGCTATATTGTTGTGTAGTCATGATAAAAGAACAGGCTCGCCATGCAACAGCCAATGACAGTTCAAGATGATGTTTGAACATTTTTAATGTGTTGAATAATTAGGTTTGTGTATCATCGTCAGTGTGCCACTGGAAATTCCTCGGCCTGCCAGTTGTGGCACGCGTGCTTAGGGTTGCCGACCCCTGCTTTACACTTTATAAGGTGAATCTGAACACACTCCATTTCAGTCATTAATCTGAACACACTCTATTTCAGTAATTAGTAAACAGGTTACTTACGGCCCACAGACAGTTTGGTTCCTCCACCAAAAGTGTTCCACAGTGATACAAACAGGTTTAGCAGCCGTACAAAAACCCTATGCTCTAAACTCACTGCTCTCTCCATCCATTTAAACCTCTTATTACAAAACAGCTACAAAACACCAACTTCTGCTCACATCAGCTGATTAATACACTAATTCTCTGACTGTTTTACTACATTTTACTGTTTTTTTCTTTTTAAACACCAAGAGTGTCAATCTAAACTGAGGTTGCAACTACTGTGTATGAAACACAAATAAATTACACAAAATAAAGCTGAACATTCACAAAATGTAGAACTGCAACTGCACAGGTTTTACCCAGAATGCCTCATGGAGTAAAAATGCTGATGTACTCATGAGAAATTTACAATATATGATGGAATGTGTGGAGCTAAAGTGAGAATAATTCCTCCACTGCTTCTGTAGACTGATAGAAAGTTATGATATGATATTTAAGACTGACAATAATCTAAAGATTATTGTCCCTCTGAGTTACATGGAGTCAACAGGAAATCTTTTGGTGGAGAGGGTGGAGACCTCGACTGGCTATCGTAGCCTGCAGGGAATCGGCCGTCAGACATTCTGTCGCATGTCCCAGACCCGGTGAAATGTAACTGAATTGTCTTGGCCAGCCCTAAGGGTCCCATCTGCATCTCATCATTGCTGAGGAGTGTGCTCCCATCACCCAATCAAGCATCCAGCCAGAGCAGGTCATGATTTTTTTTAACCATATTAACATGCCATTGTTGTGTGTTATGCCTGATCAGATTTAATACTCGTCATTTTTAGGGCATACCTAACAACATGTGTTTTCTTTCTCTCTCCCTCCCCCCCACCCCAATCTGTCCCTCTGAATTACAGTACATGTTGGTCCTGGGATTGAGATGCTGGCCTCTTCTGCCCCTCGGACCTGCTTGATCCATCCTGGTACCCTGTGTCTGGTCGGAGTTTTATCGCATCGCTCCTGTGAAGGACGGCCCCATGAGGACAGTTGAGGGTTATACCTGGAGGATGCTCTGGACTCTTACAGTAATGCTTTTATGGCTGAGGACTACAGTTGACTTGCTAACTTTAGGACTGCAGTTATCATGAACAGTGTTGCACTCAAGTTTCCATCAATGAAGAGTTATACAGTGGTGCTTGAAAGTTTGTGAACCCTTTAGAATTCTCTTTATTTCTGCATAAATATGACCTAAAACATCATCCGATTTTCACACAAGTCCGAAAAGTAGATAAAGAGAACCCAGTTAAACAAATGACACAAAAGTATTATACTTGGTCATTTATTTATTTAGGAAAAGGATCCAATATTACATATCTGTGAGTGGCAAAAGTATGTGAACCTTTGCTTTCAGTATCTGGTGTGACCCCCTTTTGCAGCAATAACTGCAACTAAACACTTCTGGTAACTGTTGATCAGTCCTGCACACTGGCTTGGAGGAATTTTAGCCAATTCCTCTATACAGAACAGCTTCAACTCTGGGATGTTGGTGGGTTTCCTCACATGAACTGCTCGCTTCAGGTCCTTCCACAACATTTCGACTGGATCAAGGTCAGGACTTTGACTTGGCCATTCCAAAACATGAACTTTATTCTTCTTTAACCATTCTTTGGTAGAACAACTTGTGTGCTTAGGGTCATTATCTTGCTGCATGACCCACCTTCTCTTGAGACTCAGTTCATGGACAGATGTCCTGACATTTTCCTTTAGAATTTGCTGGTATAATTCAGAATTCATTGTTCCATCAGTGATGGCAAGCTGTCCTGGCCCAGATGCAGCAAAACAGGCCCAAACCATGACACTACCACCACCATGTTTCACAGATAGGATAAGGTTCGTATGCTGGAATGGAGTGTTTTCCTTTCTCCAAACATAATGCTTCTCATTTCAACCAAAAAGTTCTATTTTGGTCTCATCCATCCACAAAACATTTTTCCAATAGCCTTCTGGCTTGTCCGCATGATCTTTAGCAAACTGCAGACGAGCAGCAATGTTCTTTTTGGAGAGCAGTGGCTTTCTCCTTGCAACCCTGCCAGGCACACCATTGTTGTTCAGTGTTCTCCTGATGGTGGACTCATGAACATTAACATTAGCCAATGTGAGAGAGGCCTTCAGTTGCTTAGAAGTTACCCTGGGGTCCTTTGTGACCTCGCTGACTATTACATGCCTTGCTCTTGGAGTGATCTTTGTTGGTCGACCACTCCTAGGGAGGGTAACAATGGTCTTGAATTTTCTCCATTTGTACACAATCTGTCTGACTGTGGATTGGTGGAGTCCAAACTCCTTAGAGATGGTTTTGTAACCTTTTCCAGCCTGATGAGCATCAACAACGCTTTCTCTGAGGTCCTCAGAAATCTCCTTTGTTCGTGCCATGATACACTTCCACAAACATGTGTTGTGAAGATCAGACTTTGATATATCATTGTTCTTTAAATAAAACAGGGTGCCCACTCACATCTGATTTGTCATCCCATTGATTGAAAAAACCTGACTCTAATTTCACCTTCAAATGAACTGCTAATCCTAGAGGTTCACATACTTTTGCCACTCACAGATATGTAATATTGGATCATTTTCCTCAATAAATAAATGATCAAGTATAATATTTTTGTCTCATTTGTTTAACTTGGTTCTCTTTGTCTACTTTTAGGACTTGTGTGAAAATCTGATGATGTTTTATGTCATATTTATGCAGAAATATAGAAAATTCTAAAGGGTTCACAAACTTTCAAGCACCACTGTAACATCAACGAAACTGTCTTCATGTTAAAACTGTTAATGTTATAGTCATGCTGTCTGTTGTTGCCCAAATGAGGATGGGTTCCCTTTTGAGTCTGGTTCCTCTCAAGGTTTCTTCCTCATGTCGTCTGAGGGAGTTTTTCCTTGCCACTGTCGCCACAGGCTTGCTCATTGGGGATAGATTAGGGATAAAATTAGCTCATGTTTTAAGTCGTTCAAATTCTGTAAAGCTGCTTTGCGACAATGTTTATTGTTAAAAGCGCTATACAAATAAACTTGACTTGACTTAAAGATTAATTTACAGTCAAAAATATTAGTGTGTATTTACTCACTGCCAACATTGATGCTGCTTCTTCCACCATAAATCCACTGCAGTGAGAAACTCATTAACATTCAGTACAAACACCATCCAGCCAAAGTTGAAGCTTCTCTCTCTAATTCACTTATTTATGCATCTTAGACCTCAAAGTGTTTTACAGAAAATCTTCATCTGACCCACAAGAAAATTCACACAATAACTCTGTAGTAGTGTGAGAATTACAGTAAGATTGGAGGAATGTGGTAAAGGTGTTTCCATACTTAGAGGACACTTTGCATTGGCAGCACATGCTTCAGTGCTCTGGGAGTGTTTATAGCGCTGTGACTTTAACACTTCATGACTGAGAGCTGCTGCTACAGCAACTTCACCCACAGCTACCATGACTTTGATCCCCGTCTTCATCTGGACACTGATCCTCTGGACTCAAGGTCAGACACTGCTTTGCCTTTTATATTTACAACAGATTGTTCAAGTCAATTTTTTTTGGTGATCATTGATTTTCTGTTTAATACATTTTTTTTCCAGAGTGTAGAGGTCAAGTCACAGTAACTCAGACTCCTGCAGTGAAATCTGCTCTTCCAGGAGAAACAGTCACCATCAAGTGTAGAACTAATCCCCAGGTGTACCAAGGTTGGGGTAATCAACCCTTACACTGGTATCAGCAGAAACCTGGAGAAGCTCCGAAACTCCTGATTAAGCTTGCGAATCAGCGAGAGTCAGGTTTTCCAGCTCGTTTCAGTGGCAGTGGATCTGGATCTGATTTCACTCTGACCATCAGTGGAGTCCAGACTGAAGATGCAGGAGAATATTACTGTCAGAGTTTCCATTCCATCAGTGGCAAAGACCTGTTCACACAGTGTTATAGAGTCGTACAAAAACCTCCCTCAGTCAGATTGTAGAGAGACTGCACTGCTGCAGCTGGGAGAGACTGCAGGTGCTGAGTTGGAGGATGTGATATGATACAAGTTCACAACTCACAGTACAAGTTTCTCAATAACCATGATGATTATGAAAAGTGAGTCTGTATTAAGTTATATTGCTATTAAATAAGTTCAGCAAAGAAATTTGTAGGATTAGACTTCGAGGACTTTTTTAATTTTTCCTGCTATATTTTCACTCAATCCTCCTTTGAGCCCAACATTGAATTGGTTCACAAAAAGGAAATATGGCTAATCATTTCGAGAGCCATTGTTCTGAAAAAAACTTAGATGAAGCTGTTTACTGTTTGCCCACTTCTGGTACATCACACATTGACATTACTGACCCTAAAGTGTATACCATGTCAGTTGCATAAATATTCACACACACTGCACTTTTCCACATTTTTGAGTGTTACAGCCGAGAACTGAAATGCACTTAAGTTGGACTAAAGGTCATGAAGCTACACAAAACATCCCACATTATTGAATTTTCGGGAAAATCAGTAGAGGTTTTAAAGTGATTTACAAATAAAGTAAAAGTTGTGATTGTATAAATAGTCACCCCACTGTTGAGAAACCCCTAAATTAGTTCTGATGAAACAAGTTCCCATCAGAAGTCATATAATTAGTTGAACGGTGTCCACCAGTGTCAAATGATCGCAGTGTAAATCTACCTGTTCCTGAAAGGTCCTGAAATATGTTGGAGAACATCCTTAAATAAACAGCATCATGGAAAACAAGTTCATTCCGGAAGCCATCTGAAACCCCATTTGAGTTTGAAGGCTTGTGGCAGACTCAGCAAACATGGAAGAATCGGTCTGATGAGAACAAAACACAACTTGGAGGAATGAACTGAACTATATTTGGTTGAAACCAATGTCCAGAATGAAGTATGGTGGTGGGAGCATCATGCTGAGAGAGTTACCTTTGGCCCCTTTGTGGCATCCTGAGTAATGTCCTTCTTTACCTGGACCAGTGGCGGCTCCTGAATTTTTTTTCAGGGGGGGCAATTTTCCCCCGTTATGTCTACACGGACCATAAATGTCCACAGGACTGAAGTAAATTGACCTAGGTAGCAAGTCAACTGTTCTACAGAATGTTCTGTAAATAGATTTTGTACTTCAAACTCCATGACCAGCAAGAATTTTACAGACTGTGCAACTTAAGGACAAACAAGAAAGTGCACTTACTGTAACAAAACATTGTAAATAGTTGGCTAACATAACAATAGCATTGAGATGAGTGGATCTTTAGATCTTGCAATTACTGGTATTTACCAAGGATATTACCAAAGTGCTAACTCTCAGAGCAAAGTGTGGCAAATATAAAAATGCACATTGAAAACATCAAAAGTGAAAAGGATTCTGTGACTGTGTGTGTGTGTGTGTGTGTTTGTGTGTGAGTCACAAAGTCAACCAAACCCAGAAAAACACCACGGTGACTGGAGCCCTCAGTTTTGTCTTTGCCTCATAGAGCTAACTCGAACACTCCACAAAATTTCACGCATTGGATGAGCCGGTTTAATATGTGCCTGTTCTTGCTCACCTCATCATTGTGGCAGTGAACTGCTAGCCTGTAGCCCTCATCCAGTTGTGTAGCGATGTTCACTCTCCCAAAAGCCGAAAATTTCAGGCAGCTGCCCATGTGAATCTTTGATGACTCATGTTTTTTTTTTTAATTTTCTCCGATAAATGATGCATGTCCGAAACTCCAGTGACCGTCCAAGCAGTGTTGTCCGTGGAGCCACCTCCAGGGTGGAAAGTAAGCAGGGGGAGCAGAAAACCGCTGAGGCGTCCTCGCAGCCAGCTCGCCAGGATTTGCGCTGGTACCATGTTGAAGTAAAACCTTGAGTATATGATTTCCCCCCTTGTTGAAATTTGTTTTATGTTTAGATTTGGTCGAGGGGGGTCCAGCTTGTTTTGTTGCTAATTTAGCTCGATTTGATCGCTGATTAAATGGAACTTCTTTTAAAGGTCCCATGGCATGGTGGTTTGTTGATGCTTTAAATGGGCTCGTGGAGGTTTCCGGATGTTATATCCGCAGCCTTTCTCGAAATGAACCCTCGGCACGTAAATATAGCCTCCTGGGAGAAAGCCCCATTTCAGCTCTTTTCCCAGTGCGTCGTTTTGCTAATGAGAAGCAGGAGGCGGGGAAGGGTAGAGGGTGGGGGCGGGTCTTATCATTAATATTCATGACATGTAAACGTGTTACCTCTGATTGGCTAACAGCACTGTGATGCTACCTCCAGTGGGTCAGAACAAGCAGATGTGGGTGTCTTACTATGGTGAGAGAGAAGGAACAAACCGCGAAGGGAAAAATACCGCGGGCTGACGTCATTAAGGTGCGACGCAAGGAAATAAAATAAATTCAACAAATGTTTGGATTTTTACTGAACAAACAAACAAACAAACAAATAAAATGAACAAGTGACTTAAAAAAAGAATGTGGGTGTCTTTGTAAAAACTGTTTTGATTGGCTATTATAACAGAGCATGCTGCATGCTTTTTGGTTTTGTAGCGCAGAGTACCTGGCTAACTGTAGGAAGCGGTTAGCTGCACAGCTAATGTAGCCATTGCAAGGCTAACGTGGCACCGATTTTAAAACACGGCAAAACATAAGCTCATAAGTTACAGTCAATTTCCAGACTAAACTCAGTTTAACAGAGCATGCTGCATGCTTTTTGGTTTTGTAGCGCAGAGTACCTGGCTAACTGCAGGAAGCAGTTAGCTGCACAGCTAATGTAGCCATTGCAAGGCTAACTTGGCACCAATTTTAAAACATGGCAAAACATAAGCTCATAAGTTACAGTCAATTTCCAGACTAAACTCAGTTTAACAGAGCATGCTGCATGCTTTTTGGTTTTGTAGCGCAGAGTACCTAGCTAACTGCAGGAAGCGGTTAGCTGCACAGCTAATGTAGCCATTGCAAGGCTAATGCCCCGATTTTAAAACATGGCAAAATGACTTAACAGTTATACACTTACTTGTTCGGTGTTTGTGGCTAATGCGGCAGGGATGCTTGGTACGGACCCAGGCTTCAGTGACATTTGATGTGCAAAGCCTGCCCTGTACTGTCCCAAGTTGTGGAAATATTCATCAGGAAAATGCTTCCGACAAACATACACCGTCATAGGTAGACTCGACGGCGTATTATTGGAGTAAATAAAATTAAGCCACTGCGTCTTCAGGGGCTCTCCCGTCGGCAGTAAAAACAGACTCCTTTCTGTGTTGTCACATCCATGTACAGCGCAACTTCCATGTTTGGTGGCAACTTTTGAGCTGGGCGGGCAATCCATACAGTGGGTGGGAATCCAGAGGGGGGGCGTGGGGATCATCTCCCTTGCTGACGTAGGCAAGGGAAGAGTTTATCAACACGCCGTTTTGACTCGCCATTCTCAAATGTTGGGCATAGTTTGGTTTACACATTATGAAATTTCTAGCCACTGGGGTGACTTAAGAAGGTCAGAGGAACTCATTTTAACGTTAAAAAAACCTCATAAAGTGAAAATTTCATGCCATGGGACCTTTAAGGACCGCACTGAATTGCTTTCCACATCCATCTCACCTCAGAAACTGAGCGGATCGAACGCAACTTTGCCGCGCTTCGCAGTGACGTAAGCACGTTAGGGCAAGTCCCCCCGGAACCCATAGAGATTGCATTGAAGTGTCAGTCAGGAGGAAAAAAAATATATTAACATGGGAATCTATCAGTGAACTCTTGGGCGATTTTCAGCATGACTGAAATTACCCCAAAAGGGGCGGTACTCTAGAAGCAAGACCACCCTGATTGGACAATGATACCCAGAGACAGATTAAAACGGCCTCGAGCAGCGCTGGTGAAAGTTTGTTTTAAAAAAAGAAAAAAACCTTTTTTTTTTTTCGTTTTGGCAGTGCGTCGCCCAATCGCCCTTATGCACCAGCCGCCCTTGACCTGGACACTGATTTTTGGTGAACAGCCTCCTCTAGGCAGAGTCTCATTTGTCCCATATTTGATCCAGTTTTAAAAGAATGGATTTAATTGTGCTCTGTGGTATATTCAAACTTTGGGAAATGTTTTTACCAAAGCAAACTGAGACTGATACTTTTTCAGTGAGACCATGGAGATCTTTAATTGCAATGATGTGCTATTTGGTGTAGATTCATGTCATTTAATCACACTACTTACTCTTTCCACACTTGCACACATTTATGGATGGACACAATGTCACTTTGATCAGCTACATCCACAGTAAGTTCAGGAAGATGGAGCACAATACACAGATTACCCATCCAGTTCAATCTTTTTATATTTATCCCTGAAATTTAATTTGCTCATTTATTGCTTTTATCCAAAGAGATATAAATTAAAATGCTTAAAGCCTATATTGTGTTCTAGGAGGTTTGTATGAACAGGACCTTTAGAATAGGAGCCTGATCTTACTGTGTGTGTGTGTGTGTGTGTGTGTGTGTGTGTGTGTGTGTGTGTGAACGATAAGACAAGATTTTAGATCTTGAATATGTCTCTATTACTGCCTTGATATATGATTCTCTCTCTCTTTCTCTTGATCTGTCTCCAGTTTTTGTGTTTATCACTGTCTTTTGACTCCTGTTGTGGTTTATACAAATATTAGAGAGATTTCTTTTAAAAAGGAAATCATATTTTTTATATTTTCTCTGATATCAGTTTATTCTTTAGTGTATTTTTATGGTATGTCTTAGATTTTATAATGATTTGATGCACATTCTAACCAGTCAGAGAAATAAGCAGTAACAGTTCATTTGCATGAACAGCTCTGAGTCCCAGAATAGATCAACACTTTCAGCAGATGTTCATGGTTCTTCAGTCGAACTCACTCAAGCACAACACACAGCACTGCACTCGACCTGCTGTTAAAGGTGCTGATCCAAATCACTGTCAAAGACACTTCACGATTGAAAAAGGAGACATGATTTCCACATTTAAGCTTTATTTAGCAACCCCACTGACACCACCTCAGTCTGCTAAGTGTGTTTTAAAGTGTACACTTCTATTCTAGTGGACTTTACAGCGGCTCTTTCAGAACGAGGCGATCTGAGTGGTGTCATGGTGGGAGACGGTACAGCCAAACACCTCAGACTCTTCTCAGCGTTCTTTGCAGAGGGTCAGAGAGGTGCAGAGTTCTTCTGTGCTGGTCAGAACCCCCTCATTCACCTCGGCACCATCCATGGTGCAGCTCAGCAGCGCCCCCTGTGGAGAATAGGCTGAGAGGAGGCAGAGCAGCGAAGCCGATCCCTCAGAGAGCTGCAGAGAGGAGGGAGGGAGCAGAGACACGGAGGAGTTCACCACTGGACCAGCTGGAGAACGAACACACACACACACACACACACAGTAATCTTGGTTATATTTACAGAACACAACTTTCTGAGTAAATATTTCTTCATTGGTTATGTAGCAGGTGGAATTGCATTCTATTTCATAATCCCCCTGGGATTTGCCTGGATTGGAGGAACAGGTTCACTTAAATTATGGGACGGGCTTTTATTTGGTTATAATTAGACTGGATTGAGGCCTTGGTAGCCCTGTTGTTTCCTTCTGCATCACTTCCGACAGTCTGGGGGTTGAGTTGGTGACGTGGGGTACGCACTAGCTGGTGCTCCTCGCTACAAATGAGTGTTTGTCCTCACATTGTTTTTCCTGCCATGATTGCTCGTAGTCTAGCTGGTTGCTGTAGTATTCAAGTTATTGCGGACTGAAGCATTTGCGAGGAGGGACGTAACTTTGGGGAAAACGCAAACTCCAGGAAGAAAAGACAGATGCAGAGTCCCATGATTGCGGTAAGAATTTGTCCGGTGTCTGCTAGCTAAGCTAAATAGCCTAAAAATAAGCATAGCAGCTAGCTCAAGCTAAAAGTAGCCAGTAGCTAGCTATGAGGGACAAGTGACTTAAAAACATTGTTTTGTTCTTTTCACAGGAAACAGTACGCCGTCTTCACAACTCGGAGACAAACACTAGGCGATACGAGCCGGCACAAGGGTAAGATTTAAAGAATATGCTTTCATTCTGTATGAGATACGTTAATAGATGCAGATCCTAGCCTGATCCTAACTGTAGCCATCTTGTTTTCACAGACTAACTTCGCCTCATAACGAAGCCGTGACAAGCTATTTAGTGCGGGCTTTGTCGACAAATCCAAATCTTCATGATGCTGACAAAGACAACATTGTGTGTAAGTAACAACTATTTCACTAAATATTATGGTAGCCTATACTGTCCTTTCTCTGCTGTCTACACTTCCCTTCTTCCTTTCCCTTATTAAGCTTAGCCTACTGCTACGTTGTTAATCATACTCTCATTTGTTTTTCTAGCTGCCTGCAAGACGTATTACAAAACCTTACGCAGGAGCTACAGGTACCAGCAGCCTGATCTTTCATTGCAGGCAGAAGCAATGAAGTAGCCGGCTCACAGTCGCTCCAGAAGAAAGAGGGTAAGATTTTTCAGTTTTGGTCAATGTGACTTTTTTTTCAGTGTTTTTCATGTGTTGTGTCCATACGCGGTGCATTGCTCAGTACTTATTCTCTTTATCGATCGTTTTTACAGCTGTTTGACGTGAGACGAGGTGTCCTTGCTATGGACAAGATGGATGTATGGCAGTGTGCTACCGTAGACCTGATGTCGGATGAGGAAAATGGGGTGGTGGATGGGGTGTCTGGGTGGATCGTTAAGCCTCCGCCGTCCCGTAACCCGGAGCTCAGTGAACTCTGTGCTACGCTGCAATCAAGGCTTGAGGCAGATCCAACGTACAGGGCAACCCACCACAGATGACTGCACGTCGGTCCGATGCCGCCTGCTCCCCACAGCTCAGAGACCGCAAGCATGCATTTCATGGAGCTGTAGGACTAAAATACGGTGCTTATTTGCTTTTGTTTAGTTTTGTATCCTGCACATCTCTCTTGCACTAGAGAATGTATAGGCAACTACTGTTTGTCTTTGACTGAATGCTGCCATTTTATTTATTTTTTAACGTCTTGTACTTACTCTGATTTTGAAAATAAAGCTCTTGTTTGATACAACGTTCCTTGCAAATTTTCCTTCCTCAATAAATGTGTGTCATTGATAGGATAACAATGACATGAATATACAGCATCATAGCTAATCATAACCACAACAGATATATATATACCGTATGTATATATATATATATATATATATATATATATATATATATATATATATATATATATATATACACTGGCGCCAACTGCAGGGGGCGCGGACCATTTTGACCCCCCAAAGATAAAGTTGGGGGGGGCAAAAACCCCCCAATATTGAAACGTGAAAAGTAGTAACAGTAGGGCCTACAGATTAGGCTAATTCATGTTAACTGGCGATTGAAACCGACTCAAATAATTTTTAACTCTTTTCGCGACAATAAGAGCCGCGATGGCAATGAGTAGGCCTAAAACTGACACCATCTCCGCATCCATGTCAGAAGTCTATGGCAACAATGAAACCGTTGCAGGCTGTTGAAGCGGTGTGAATGTGCAGCTTTTAGAACGCCGAGTTGCAAAGAGTTGCCAGTTTTCAGAACGTTGAACTGGCCTTAAAATGGTTCATTGCGTAGCAACCAGGCAGCGCGAGCATACTGTAGGCTGAGGCAAAAAGTTCTGCGTGTGGCAGAAACATAGAAACAAAATGGACAAGTGGGTTATCCGAAACAATATGCCATCAGTCAGCAGTGAAAGCGAGCATGTTTTGAGGACTGTGGACACTGAAGTCGATGCCACTGAAGTTGAAGCCGAAGATCCCCCTCAGGTACCGGTACGTTACAAGGAAAGGGCACAGCGACGGTTCCGAGACGAATGGCTGACGACTTACAGTTGGCTCAATATGACAGCGGCAAAGCCTATTGTAAAGTATGCCAAGAGTGCAAAGTGAGGAAGCTATTAACGTTCTCAACAAAGAAAGAGAAGACGTTCCTTTCTGATGGATTCACCAATTTTAGAAAAGGTCCAGAGAGATTTCGAGCGCATGAAAAGACTCAGTGTCACCGCGAAGCTGTATCGAAACACCAGAGTTTGGAGCGCGGCATGAATGTTGTGCAACGTCTCTCTGATGAGAAAGGAAAGAAGATGGTGCAGGCCAGAGATGCTCTGCTCTCTGTCATCTCCTCCTTGTGGCTGCTGGCCTGGCAAGGCATGGCCATCAGAGGGCATGATGACTTCGAGTCAAACTTCATGCAGTTAATTAGGCTGAGAGCGGGCGATAACGAGGCTCTGGGAAGTTGGATGAAAAGGAAGGACAAGTTCAAGTACTTGTCACACGAGAGTCAAAATGAGATCATCAAAATGCTGGCCTTTGATGTTCTGAGACAGGTGCTTGTTGATGTGAAGGAAGCCAAATTGTTCTCAGTAATAGTGGACGAAACTACGGACATCACCCAATGGGAGCAAATGAGCATTAGCATCAGGTAGGCTTTTATCTGATTTATGTCGTATTTAGTCCTTATTCTATCCCCTTTCCCCCCCCATTGTCATTTTATCCCGTTTTTTTCCCGTATATTTTTTATCCCGTAAATTATAGGCCTAGCTGTCCTTTTTTCCATTTTGGAATCACATTGATTTTGAACTTTCTCGGTAAATGTGCGGATTATAGCCTACAAATAGCCTAAATATATCTTTGCCTTGCCAGGTACGTCAACGAAGATCTGAAAAGCATTGAGGACTTTATTGGATTTTACGAAGTGGAGTCTACCTCTGCTGAGACACTGTTCTGTGCCCTGAACGACGCACTGCTCAGAATGGGTTTGTGTTGGTCAGACTGCAGAGGACAGTGTTATGACGGGGCCGCCAACATGTCAGGTTGCAGGTCGGGTGTACAGGCACGGGTTAGGGCTTTCCAGGAGGAAGTGATGTACGTCCATTGTAATGCCCACAACATGAATTTAGCCTTTCAAGACGCAGTCGCAGAGTCTAAGTTGTGCAGAGATGCCATGAACGTCGTGAAAGACCTAATCAACACAATAAGAGAATCACCAAAGCGACTGGCATGGTTTGACTCGTTCCGCAAGCCTACAGGTGGCAACAAGTTACGCCCTCTCTGCCCCACTCGCTGGACGATGCAAGTCAACAGCGTGGCATCTGTACTTGAGAATTACAAATGCCTAGCGAGCTACCTGCATGATGTTTCAGAAAATTCTCATGGTGACATTCGCGACAAAAGCAGTGGATTTCTGAAGCAGCTTTGCAAGTTTTCATTTTATTTTACTCTCTGGCTGTTAAATGATGTAATGTCTCCGATGGAACAAGTGAATGCCGCCATCCAGTCACCAAAGCTGTCACTCTCAGATGTTAAGAGGAACATCGACGTCCTGCAGGACAGTTTGCTGTCAAAGCGAAATGATGCGTACTTCAACTCCTTCTACGAACGAGTCGCGCAGAGCGCTCGGGGTGTCTCAGTTGTTGGTGACCCCAAGCTTCCAAAGGCGCGGCCCGCTCCACGCAGATACCTGGACGGAGCGACCAGCAACACAGACGTGCGCACATACTCTGATCCTAGGGCGTACTTTCAGAGTTTGTATTACCAGGTTCTTGACAGCTGCACTGCCTGCCTGAACAACAGATTCTCATCAGAAGCTTTCAAATGTGCTGAACTCACAGAACGCGTACTACTGGCAAAAATCACTGGAAATGCAGAGACGTTGGACTGGGACAGTACGGCTCTCTGCAAAGATGTGGATTTAAGTCGCTTGGAAGTGCAGCTTGAAATGCTTGGTGACACATGCAGAGCGTGTGGCCTAACTATTCGCAGCATGCATGATATCAAAGAGTTTTTCATATCCGAGGTGGGTTTGAAAGGGCTGTTCACTGAGGTGGTTAAAGCCACAAAGCTGTTCTACACATTGCCTGTCACCACATGCACAGCAGAAAGGTCCTTTAGTGCTTTGCGCAGACTGAAGACCTACCTGCGGAGCACCATGTCTGCTCAGAGACTGAATCACCTGGCTGTTCTATACGTGCACAAGGAATACACAGACCAGATTGATTTGAAAAAAATAACCAATGCATTCATCAGCGCTTGCGACAGAAGGAGTGGTGTTTTTGCGAAGTTTTAGGATCGGTAGGCTATCGGAGTGACAGATTGTAATGTACTGTAGGCTATTACACATAGGCTATTTCTTATTACGTTTTACTGCCATCTCGTTACTGGTAATTTCTGTGGCCATGAAATAGATTGTTTAAGATTGTTAGATTAAAATAAGTTCGTTATATCCATAAACTCTTAGCAAAAAACAACAATTTATGTTGCCTACCTACCCAAGAATGGTTGGCCGAGGGAGCCTTGAATTTCAGTTTAACTAAGCATTTTGGGTGCACGTTTTGCACTATATTCTTTTTGGTGCACTTTTGCACTACATTGTTGTCAGTTGTCTGTCGATTTCATCTTTAAGAAAATTTGAACTAAATTAATTTGTTGAATAAATTGTGATTCATTTAATGTTTTAAAGTCGTGAGTTTTTTTAGTGCATCATAAGCTAGCGTTAATGTGGGCGCATCCCGCTTGCAACGGTGAAAAGAAATGAACGAATATGAGTTACAAACGCTTCTTTCAACTACTGTAAGTTACACTGCTGAACGTCATGACGTCATGGTGCAAGAACATAATTCTGCCCCCCCAATGTTGACATGAACCCGGTGCCTATGTATATATATATATATATATATATATATATATATATATATATATATATATATAAAATATAGGTTGTGGTTATGATTATCCAGGGTAACCAATAGCCTAGGCCTAGTGGCATCTGCCAACCAATCACGAGTGATTTCTTTGGTTTAAAAGTAGTGTTTTCATCCAATACTGAGTGAGGAAATTCGAGGCAAGCCAGGCAATTCTCGGACCACGCGCGGTTTCGCTGCTATTCATATGCAAATAGGCTACCCATTGATGCAGCGGTTTCGCTGCTATTCATATGCAAATAGGCTACCCCGCGAGTAGAGGGGGGCCGGAGGATTTTGATGTCTTGGGCGAGTGCTCCCAAGTGCTACCTGGTGGTCGTTTGGGTACATTGCAGCTCAGTTCAAAACACATGCGGTACGTACCGCGTCTATGGACCCTTTTCACGTGACGTCACGACAAACGCGGCCGCCATTTTGAACGTGTACTACCAGTAGTTTACCACAGCCAGCATTGAGGAACGGCAGCAAAGAAAGTGTTTATTTTCAGCAAGACTTCCATCATGCCACTATATTGTTGTGCACCTGGATGTAGTAACCATCAACAAACAAGGCAGGGTTATCATTTTATCGGATCCCGACGGAGAAGATGGATAGCGGCCATTAACAGATTGGCAGCCCTCGACATACCAGCGCTTGTGTAGTGACCACTTTGTTGGAGGTAAGACGAATAAAATTAGCCAGAAAAGGCATTACATTGCTGTTAACATTCTGTGGCGGCGAGTGTGTAACCAAATAGGCCGAAATAACCCATTGTAACCTCTTTGTTCTTCTGTAGTAGCTATTGTTGACTAGCTAATGTCAACAACATCATAGCTGGTATGTTACTGTAGCAATGTTTACATTCAGTCATTTGGATGACTGTTAAAACCTTTCAGTCTCAAGTTTTTCCTTTACTGGATTTACTAGTTTACTGTAATTATGATCCGGCAGCTATTTACACCGGATCCAGTGTAAATAGCTGCGGGAGCCAACGTCCGAGAATTAAGCAGCGCGCTCCGGCTTGCTCCCGGAGTGCTCCGGCCGAGGTTCCGGAGCTCGCTCCGGCTTGCTCGCCCTCAAATTAAGTGGCTTGCTCCGGAGCAAGCCGGAGCCCCCTGCTTAATTTGAGAGCAAGCAAGCCAGACCGCGCTGCTTAATTTGAGGGCGAGCAAGCCGGAGCGAGCTCCGGAACCTCAGCCGGAGCACTCCGGGAGCAAGCCGGAGCGCGCTGCTTAATTTGAGGGCGAGCAAGCCAGAGCGCGCTGCTTAATTCTCGGACGTTGGCTCCAGCAGCTATTTACACTGGATCCGGTGTAAATAGCTGCCAGATCATAATTACAGTAAACTAGTAAATCCAGTAAAGCCGGAGCGCGCTCCGGAACCTCGGCCGGAGCACTCCTGGAGCAAGCCAGAGCGCGCTCCGGAACCTCAGCCGGAGCACTCCTGGAGCAAGCCGGAGCGCGCTCCGGAACCTTGGACGTTGGCGTGTATGTGTATGGCGATGGGTTTTTAACGACATAGGTATACAGATCATGTGGGCCAAAGTCAGGTAAAGACGAGGGCTTCGTGTACTTCCGTACGTCAGTGAACAATCCTGGTGGAAGCAGGTAAACGTCGTTCTCTAAGCCTGCTAACCTCAATTTTTGCAAATACCTCTCCCTCTGCTCGCCCTGTAAATGCCCTACGTCGCTGGATAGTGAAGGTGTTTTCTGTATCTCGCTCCTTTTTCTTTTATGTTTTTCGTTTGTCACCTTCCTCGCATTCAAACTGATTCGAGCCGAAGTCCACTACATGTCCAAAATGGCGGTCGCGTTTACGAAGGTCACGTGACTGAAAAGGGTCTATACCGTGTGCTTGCCTTGTCGATGCGGGCACATTGAACTTGCCTGTATGGTAACATACGGATGTTTGTAACATTTCGTGGCAGTATAGTAGTATTAGTAACAATCGGTTTGTACTCAATGTTTATAGGGCGGGCAGTGGCCAGCATCTAGGGCAACTCCACGCTACCCCAGGCTGCTGTTTTGTTGGGGTTGGACTGTAGCCCCATTTTGTTTGCTGCCTCTTATTGATGTGGATGGGTCGTATTGCCCCTTGAGTTCTACAGATGCCAGAAGACTGTCTGTCACGCATGTTTTGATTTAATGGTTGTATGAGATCACATGTAATAATGGTTATTTGTTCTTTTTTTTTTTTGTTTGTCTTGTTTGTTTGGTGTATGTGTTGGTGTGTGTGTGAGTGTTTGTGGTTGACTGACAGTCGTTCACCTCATTCTTTTAATGAGCGTGTCTGCACCCCTACAGCGGGCTGGAGTGTCTTTGCAAGCAGCTTCGACATAGTTAAGGTAAGTAGTTTGTACTGTGCCAGTTGGTTTTGTATTGACATTGTATGCACTGTGTTAAATCCTATGTTTTAAGCTCTTTTTCTCTTTTATATATTTTGGACAGGTGTGGTTGGGCCTAGGCAACCAGCAGGCAGATTTTGGGGTGGTGGATCCTTTTTCACTTTTCTTGCTGTGTTGCATGATGGGTGTTTATTTTATTCTTTTTGTGTTTATTTCTTTTGCGAGTGGTGTGTATTCTGTGATTCCTTTTTCTTTTGTTCTGATTGCCATGGTAAGCCTCAGCTCCGCCCCCAATTATCCTCTAATATTTGCACAGGCTTCTGATAAGCAGTGTAGGTACCTGTTTTGGATGTATGTGGGTGTTGCAGCCGCCCTGAGTAACATTTTTTTGTATTGTATTTGGTAAAGGGGTGGAGAACCCCAATTGTGTTTCTGTGGATTACCACAGTTTCCCAAGATTAAGTGTATGTGTGTTTGAATTTAAAAATTGATTGAAAAGAATTTTTTTTTTGTGGAACTTGTGTCTCTTCCTTGAAGTGTGAATGAACCTGGGTGTCTATTGAAGTAAGAAAAAAAAAGGGGTTAGTAAGTTGGTCTGTGGTGAACCTCCTTTGGGTGGCGCAGTCAACTAGTGTGAATTACCTGGCCTCTGTTACAGTTAGTTTTCTTTGTCACTCTGGTGTTTAAACTCAGTGATGTTTCAATAAAACTGTCTGACTCTGGAGCACAGTGTACTGTACACACTGCAGGAGACTGGAGGAGAAATAACACCAAATGCTGGATTAGTGATGAGATTCATCTCTACAGTCAGAAAAACAATCCACATGATGCATAAAGATAGCAAGGAAATAACTTTATAATGCTACTCACCTCTGAATCTCCTCTGTAGTCAGTCTGAATGCTGATGGAATTAAAGTGAAAAACTCAACTTCTGTCATTTCTCTATGACTTTTAAACATCTGTAATTTCAAGGAAATCTCTCATTTTGACTTTCTGACCAGTGAAATAAGTAAAATACTAAATTTGCAGGGCAGGGACACTCCAGGACCAGAGACAGGAAGCTGTGGACAAACAAATAAACTCTAATTACATACTGGCAGGAACGCCATGGGGGGGGGGGGAGTTAGGACTATTCTAAGGGCCAAGCACTTGTGGCGAGATGCACTGAGTTAAGTGCTCCTTAGTAATTGGGGCAGCCTCAACCAATGGCGTGCATCGCCAGCCTATTTATGGTAGAGTGATTTTGAACTCTGGAGGCGCGACGACCCGTCCCCCCCCTCGCTGTTTCCTGTCACACCTCTTCCCGTTTACCTGTGGCCGGTAAGCACGCATGCTTTGAACTCTCTGTTACTCTGGTGTCTTTAGTCAAACGAACCTTGCGTGTCAACATTGTGAAGTGTTTTCTGGTTAATATTCCTGGAGTGAAAGTCCCCTGGTGGCATAGTCAGCAATTGCTCTTCTACTTAAGGTCAAATTTAGTCAACACTTGCTTTTCTGCCCAAGGACACATTTGGCGTGGTCAGCAGGATTGACTTTTTAAACACCAGAGACTATTGTTTTGAATTTGTAAAAGTGGTTGTTTGCATGGTGGTTCGTGTTAAAACTTAAAATTGTTTTGCTTTCACTTTAGGCATTTCAATTAACCTCTCCTTTTCTGTCTGTGTGAGTGCGTTGGCAAGAACAGCAGTGGGCCTGGTGTGGCAGTTGGCCGTTGCGTTCCTTTGGCAGTGGACTGAAACCCTTGGCGACACGGTAAGCCGATTTTGATTATAAACATGGAGGAAGAATTGCAGGAACTCCGTAAATTGGTGACACAGCTGAAAGCTGACAATGAGAAACTAAAACGACAGAGTCCGGCACATCCAGGCGATGCATCCACCACTTCTATTGCTCAGGGACAGAGAGATTGGTGTTTGTTCCCCGCGACAGAAAATGCCCAATGTTTACAGGGAAGTCAGGAAGGAAGATAAGTGATTGGATTGAAGAGGCAGAATCTTGCATGCGGGCATGCCACCCTTCCGCGAAGGACCAGGCATTCTTCTTGTTTAATCACTTAGAGGGGGAGGCCAGACAGGAGATTAAGTATCACCCCAGCACAGATAGAAATGACCCCGAAAAGATCAAAAGCATTCTCCAAGAACTGTATGGGTGCTCCCAATCGTATGTAGCCCTGCAAGAAGCCTTCTTCTCAAGGAAGCAGCAGGACAGCGAAACTTTGTTGGAGTTCTCCTTGGCGTTAATCAGCCTCATGGATAAAGTCAAGAATTGTGCACCTGATGGCTTGGTGAATGCTGAGGTCTTGTTGTGTGATCAATTTTTGGAGCATGTTTTTGATGGTGGCCTACGGAGGGAGCTTAAGCAGCTCATATGGCACCAGCCAACTGTAACCCTGCTAGAGCTTCGAGCAGAGGCCATCAGGTGGGAGCATGAGGGCATGCCGGGGAGCACTAGGGGGTGCAGTCACTCTGTTCCATCTATTCATGGTGTACAGTACGCAGTGTACGGGGGTCCTAGGCCAGTCACTTGCAGCCCCATTGAGAGATCTGAGTTCTCAGAGTTAAAGGACATGTTGAGATGACAACAAGAGCAGCTTAACCAATTGTCCCAGAGTGTCACCATGCTGCAGCGACCCCCACCAAGGCCTCGTAGCAATTCCATCATATGTAGGCACTGCCAATAACCAGGCCATATCGCCCAGGATTGTGATGGGCCATGGGTTGCTGCTTGAACCCAACCCTCTCTAACAGGCCACTCTAGGGGCCATGGGTTGTCCTCCCCTCATCCGCCACTGGAAAACTAGCACCCACCGAACCAAGGAGCAAAGGTTCTGGTGGGGGGTTGTATGGCTCAAACAATTCGCCTCTCAAATCTAGCCTCATCTCATCCTGTCCCCATTTAACTGTGACTTTGGGTGGGGTCCCCGTATCCTGCTTACTAGACACCGGGTCTATGGTGTCTACCATTACTGAGACCTTTTTCACCAGTCACTTTGAGCCTTGGGGCTTTGACCGTCTGTGTTCTTGTCACTGGCTTCAACTGCGGGCCGCCAATGGGCTGGCCATACCCTATATTGGATATTTGGAGCTGGATGTTGAGTTGTGTGGCAAGTCCATACCACAGTGTGGTGTCCTGGTTGTGAGAGACCTGCCAGGTGGGGTCGGCCCCCAGGCACCTGGCGTGATTGGAATGAACATCTTGAATAAATGCTACCATGAGCTTTTTGGGCAACATGGTTCTGCCCTCTTTAGGCTCCCCTATGTTGCACAGGCCCCCAGTGCTGTCATCGAGGCTTTACAACAGTGTCACTATGTGGACACTCACCCTGTACGGCCAGGTCGGGTTAAGGTCCGTGGGAGGTGGGCCCGTCACATCCCAGGAGGGACCATGGCTCTGGTAGCCGCTACGTGTTCTGCACATTTCTCTGACACCTCTGTGCTGTTTGAACCTGCTGATGGGGGGCTTCCTGCTGGCTTGTTGGCCTCGCCATCGATTGTCCGGGTGACCCATAACACGAGCTACATACCAGTAGTGAATGTTGGCACAGAAGATGTGCTGTTGTATCCCAGGACTGACTTGGGTAGTTTGTTTTTAGTGCAAGTGGTGAGTTTGCCAGCAAATGTTACCGAGGTTAGCACTGGGATCACTTCTGTTGCCTCCCAGCTGGTGGCGCCGCCTGTGTCTGCACAAATTGAGGAACTTGACCTCGTTGTTTTGTCATCCTCTGACCAACAGCAGGTTCTGGACTTGCTGCAGCACTTCCATGGAGTCTTTGCCTCCCATGACGGGGACTTGGGGTGTACTGACCTCATCTCTCATCAGATCCCACTGGTTGATGACATACCAATTCGACAGCGCTATCGGCGCATCCCTCCATCAGAATATGAGATGGCTAAGCCTCATATTAATCAGTTGATGTAGGCCCAAATTATAAAGGAGAGTTGTAGCCCATACGTGTCCCCTATAGTATTGGTCAGGAAGAAGGATGGTAGTCTCCGCATGTGCGTTGACTACCGCCAACTTAATGCCAGAACCCACAAGCTAGTGGCGGTGCTGGGAGGTACAAAAGCCAAGTAGAGTTCAGGTCAAAGTCTCCTGTCCCTGTGGTCCAAGGAGTGCCAGCAGAGTTTTGAGTTGTTGAAGGGTAAGCTGACGACTGCCCCTGTACTCACATATGCTGACTTCAGCCTGCCCTTCATTCTAGAAGTGGATGCGAGTTACAGTGGGCTAGGTGCAGTTCTATCTCAAGAACAGGGTGGGAAGGTGCACCCGATAGTGTATGCCAGCCAGGGTCTTAAGCCCACTGAGCGCAATATGTCTAACTACAGTTCAATGAAACTGGAATTTTTAGCGCTCAAGTGGGCTTTGACTGAGAAGTTTAGGGAGTACCTTCTGGGCCAGCACTGTGTTGTCTTCATGGACAACAATCCCCTGAGTCACCTGTTGACTGCGAAGTTGGGTGCCTTAGAGCAGCGTTGGGTTGCCAAAATGGCTCTTTTCATCTATGAGATCAGGTACCGCTCCGGCAGGCAGAACCGCAATGTGGACGCTCTCTCAAAGCAGAGTCCTGACCCTTCTGTGTTACTGGATCAGGCCCTCGGCACCGCTCTCCCTACTTCCTTACAGCAGGCGCAGCAGACGCAGTCTGTAACCCCAGTGGTTCAAGCGGTGGTTACAGCCTTGCCGGGTAATAACATCGCCCACTTGCGCACTTGCCAGGAGCAAGACCCAGTCCTCCAGGAGGTAGTACCACACTGGAGGTGAGGGGTCAAGCCTGGGTCTAACGACCGAAGGCAGATGTCAAAGTCCATCCTGACCCTGTTGCGTCAGTGGGATCAGTTGGTGGACAGGGATGGTGTAATGTACCATAGGGTGTTTCGCCCAGATGGTGCCGAAGAATGCTTCCAAGTATTGCTTCCCGCTAGCTTGAAATCTGATGTTTTGACTCAGCTACATCAGGAGCACGGCCACCAGGGGGTGGAGCGCACCCTGGAGTTGGCACATAAGCGGTGCTATTGGCCTAGCATGTCTTCTGATGTGGCACAGTGGGGTCTGGAGTGTGAGCGCTGCCAGGTCGCCAAAGACACCAGGCCCCCAGCCCATAGTTTTATGGGACACCTATTGGCCTCAAGGCCTAATGAGGTATTGGCGGTGGATTTTACATCATTGGCACTATAAACCCCCCACCGACGGAAACCCGAGTGCAAAACTGTTCACGACAACCGCAGTCCCAAAGTCAGCAAGTCAACTGCAGTCCCCAGCCACTAAAGCACCACTGCAAGAGTCCAGAGTGTCCTCCAGGCGCGACCCCCAACTGTGCACATGGGGCCACCCTCCACAGGAGTGATGCGATGAGAGTCCAACCAGACACAGGGCACCAGGATGGATCAGGCAGGTCCGAGGAGCAGAAGAGGTCAGCATCACGATCCCAGGACTGACTTGTAACTCAGAGGGACAGGTTTGGGGGGGGAGAAAAAAAACACAGGTTGTTAGGTATGCCCAATGTCACCTGAATAAGTAGGAACAGTATACATATTGCACTGAGTACAAGCAGGGACTCTGGCAACTAACTATGACAGCATAACTAAAAGGTGAGAGCCAGAAGGTAACACAGGCATGAGGGAGCCCCAGGACATAAAGCAGCCAGCCACTACACTGTCAAAAAACTCAAGTGAGCAAGTGAGTGGGGGACTGACAGCATCCATACATTCCAGTTTACCAAAACACTCTATGTCTGAGGACCCTCCAGATCTACACCTTTACCTCATAAACACCATTATCAAAAGGCTTGACAAAACAGATATGTTTTCAGCCTAGACTTAAACACTGAGACTGTGTCTGATTCCCGAACACTACTTGGAAGGCTGTTCCACAGGTCCTTTTGGAACCTGCCATATGTCAGCAGATCACCAGCTTCCTGACAGACAGGAAACAGCAAGCAAGGCTGGGGGAGTCACTTCTGGCATGCAGTCGTTCAGCACTGGTGCTCCTCAGGGATGTGTCCTCTTCCCAATGCTCTTCTCCCTTTCCACCAATGACTGCACCTCCATGGACCCAACTGTAAAAATCCTGAAATTTGCAGATGACAATACGGTTGTTCACATGACTCATGCAAGAAATTGATGATTCTGCATATTGGTGGGAGGTCGAACATTACATTACATTACAGGCATTTAGCTTATCGAGAGTGATGTACAACATGCCCAGAGCAGCCTGGGAAGCAGTTGGTGGTTAGCTGCCTTGCTGAAGGGCACGTCAGCTATTCCTACTGGTCCAGGGAATAGAACTGGCAACCTTTTGGTCCCAAATCTCAACATTGCTAAACATTCGCAAAACATTAAGCCACAGCTTCTCCCAGTTGGTGCTCTGGTGCAGTCAGAAATAATGTGGAGCTAAACATGCTGAAGATGGTGGAGATCATAGTGAACATCAGGAGACACCCCTCTGTGATGCTCTCCCTACAATTTCCAGCAATACTTTGTCAACCATAGAGACATTTCAATTCCTGGTAACTACCATTTCACAAGACTTGAAGTGGGAATACAACATCAAATCCATCCTTAAACTAGAAAAGCACTCGGAGAGTGCAGACCTCCGCCAAGAATCCTTTAAAAAAATCTGGGATCCAGAAGGTGATCCGGATCCCCGCCAAAATTTAATGGATTGTTACTTGTGCCCAGTCACACCTCTGGAAAAAATTTCAGAGCAATCCATTCATAACTTTTTCCGTAATGTTGCTAACAGACAAACCAACCAACCAACAAAGAAACCAACACTACTGAAAACATAACCTCCTTGGTGGAGGTAAAAAGCCCAGCAGAGGGTGTACTTTTCACAACAACTCAGAAAGTACGGTATGTCACAGGAGCTGCTGACACAGTTGTACACTGCTGTCACTGAATCCGTCCTGTGCACATCCATAATAGTCTGGTTCGGAAGAGCCACAAAACAGGACAGGAACAGACTGCAGCGAACAGTAAGGTCAGCAGAAAGGATCATCGGTGCTCCCCTGCCCAGCCTCCAGGATTTGTACATTTCATGAACCAAGAAGCATGCTGAGAAATTCATGAAGGACACCTCACACCCTGGTCACGACCTGTTCCAACTCCTCCTCTCCAGCAGGCACTATAGAGCATTGTGAACCAGAACCACCACACATAAGAGCAGCTTTTTTCCCTGTGCCATCAACCTCATAAATATATGACCTGAACCATCCTTGCCATTATATTAGTGTGCAATTTTTACCTCCTGTAACATGCTCTTGTTTGCACTACTACACTGCACTCTGTGTACACTGACTGTGTCACGTGTGTATTTGTTGTATATTGTGTATTTTCTGTAATATATCCTGCATATTGTCTGCATGTTGTGTATCATTGATATTGTTGAGATCATCAATATTTATAATTTATACTGCATATTGTAGGTATTAGAGATATTTTTATGCATAATATATTGTAGATATTGTTTATGACAGATTGATATTGTATAATCCAGATATTTTATTTAATCATGAGAATTGCAATGGATTTTGTTGGGCCATTAGATTGATCTGCATGAGGTTATTGCTTTGTATTAGTCATTGTGGACTATGCAATGCAATATCCAGAAGCAGTGCCTCTTCACAATATCTCAGCACATAGTGTTGCAGAGGCACTCTTTTGCCTTATCTCCCAAGTCAGGATTCTGAAAGAAATCTTAACTGATCAAGGCAAATTTTTTATGTCATGTTCACTTTGCAAACTGTACAGGTTATTGGGGATTAATCAATTTGTACCAGTATATACCATCCATAGATAGAGAAGCTGGTTAAACAATTTAATCAAACACTTAAAAACATGATTTGTAAGTTCATTCACAGGGATGCTACAAACTGGGATAAGTGGCTTGACCCTCTGTTGTTTGCAGTGTGTGTTGTCTGACAAGCCTCCCCCAGGTTTTCCCTGTTTGAATTGTTGTTTGGGCGCAAGCCCCATGGCATGTTAGACATCATTAATTTGGAGGAGTGAAAAAATGAAATTGAGTATGTTCTTGATCTGAGAGGAAAACTCCATGCACTGAGTCACATAACCCAGGAGAATTTGCTCCAGGCGCAAGAACGCTAATCCTGCCTGTACAACAGATGGACATGGCTAAGGGAATTTGCACTGGGAGATAAAGTGCTCATTTTCCTGCCCACATCAAGCTCAAAATTACTTGTCAAGTGGCAAGGGCCCTTTGAGGTCACACAGTGAATTGGGGAATTCGACTATGAAGTCAGGTGCACAGATCGGGGCAGTGAATATCAGATTTACCACCTCAATTTTCTGAAACATTGGAGAGAGGAGGTCCCTGTGGCTCTGCTGATGGTTGCTCCTGAGAGGATGGAGCTGGGGCCAGAGGTAAGTCCAAAAGGAGTGGCCCAATTCACCTTGGTCCCCTGTGGATGCGACTTCTCACCATCCCAGAGGGCACAGGCTATCAGGTTACAGGAAAAATACTGCTATGTGTTTTCACCCCTCCCTGGTCACACTAACCTCATAGAGCACCACATAGAGACTCCCCCAAGGGGTGGTGGTATGCAGCCACCCATCTCAGCTCCCCAAGTACAGGTAAAATATGGTTTGGGAGGACCTCAAGCCAATGGTTGACATAGGGGTAATTGTGGAGTCACACAGCAACTAGAGCAGCCCAGCGGTCTTAGTTCCCAAGACTAACGGGATGATTCAGTTCTGTGTGGACTATAGAAAAGTCAATGGGATGTCTAAATTTGACACATATCCAATGTGTCACATTGATGGACTGCTCATTCAGTTAGGTGCAGCTCATTTTTATTCAACACTGGATTTAAATGTGTTTTATTTGAGCAATGTATACATATATACAGTATATACAGACAGTATGTCGCGTATCTTTCACACGCACGTTTCATCATTTGTTGCTCTTTTTTCCCCATGAACACCCGTACACATACACAAAATACCCACAGGACCAAAACACAATAGAACAAAAGAAAACAAAAAACATGAACATTTTCCCTCCCCCCCCACCCCAAATCTGTCCCTTTGAGTTACATGGAGTCAACAGGAAATCTTTTGGTGGAGAGGGTGGAGACCTCGACTGGCTATCATAGCCTGCAGGGAATCGGCCGTCAGACATTCTGTCGCATGTCCCAGACCCAGTGAAGTGTAACTGAATTGTCTTGGCCAGCCCTAAGGGTCCCATCTGCATCTCATCATTGCTGAGGAGTGTGCTCCCATCACCCAATCAAGCATCCAGCCAGAGCAGGCCATGATATTTTTTACCATATTAACATGCCATTGTTGTGTGTTATCCCTGATGTAAAGACTCTCGTCTCTGCGAGCCTACCACACAGATTTAATACTTGTCATTTTTAGGGCATACCTAACAACCTGTGTTTTCTTTCTCTCTCTCTTCCCCCCCCCCCCAATCTGTCCCTCTGAGTTACATGTTGATCCTGGGATTGAGATGCTGGCCTCTTCTGCCCCTCGGACCTGCTTGATCCATCCTGGTGCCCTGTGTCTGGTCAGAGTTTTATCGCACCGCTCCTGTGAAGGACGGCCCCATGAGGACAGTTGAGGGTTATACCTGTTAAAACTGTTAATATTATAGCCAGGCTGTCTGTTGTTGCCCAAATGAGGATGGGTTCCCTTTTGAGTCTGGTTCCTCTCAAGGTTTCTTCCTCATGTCGTCTGAGGGAGTTTTTCCTTGCCACCGTCGCCACAGGCTTGCTCATTGGGGATAGATTAGGGATAAAATTAGCTCATGTTTTAAGTCGTTCAAATTCTGTAAAGCTGCTTTGCGACAATGTTTATTGTTAAAAGCGCTATACAAATAAACTTGATTTGATTTGAACAACAATTGAAAAAAAAAGGCTCTCCATTAACTTAGTCTTAGAGTTCTATTCCCGACTCTCCCCAGGCCCCACCCCATTCCTCTGTCAAGCTTGTTGACATTAAGTGAACCATGATTTTAATTTGCCAGATACTTAATTAGAGGTGACCACACCTTATCAAAGTAGGGGAGTTTGTCCATAAGAGTGTATCGTATTCTTTCTAGGTGGAGTGTGTTCATAAGATCACTAAGCCACAACTTTGTAGGAGGGGCCTCCTTCTCTTTCCAGTGCATGCGAAGCAACCTCCTGCAGTAATGAGACTGTAGGAAAGGTTCAACACTGGATTTAAAAAAGGGATATTGCCAGATTGCCTTGACTCCATTATCCCATAAAAAATGGCTTTTTCAATTCCATTTGTTTTATGCCAATTTGTCACCCCTCCATTTGTGTTCTTTGGGACCCCAGCGATATTTCATCATCTCATGGACTGAATCCTCCATCCCCAGAGTGCATATGCTGCTGCCTATTTAGAAGACATTGCCCAAAGAAGTGTGCAATTGGGGGCGTGGAAGTATGGTATCTGGACTTCCACTTGGGTCATGGACAGGTGCATCCCCAAATTGATAAGATTGCAGTCATTGTGGCCTGTCATCAAGTGGGCAATCCTCATTCTGTTTCCAAGATGGCGCCCACTGTGGCTGATATCTTTGTCATGCTCTCTCAGCACCAACATAACTTTAGCGTACAATTGACATATGCAACAGTAAAATACAGTAGGGAAGAACTTCTGGACATTGGCAAAGTTCATCATGAGCTTAAACATCACCTGTTGGACTTTAACTTTCTCCTACATCTGGACCCAGTCAACTCCAGTGGGCAAGACACGGCAGTAGTGGCCTCACGGGAGCGGTGCTACCGGCAACTAGAGTGCCTGAGATGGAGAGGCAAGAGAGGGGGGGCTACATGCTAGACTAAAGGCTAGGGCTACATGACCACCACTACCTAGCCTGCTGCTAGCAAATGTATGCTCACTAGAAATCAAGATGGATGAGCTGAGAACCAGGACTACCACCCAGCATGAAATAAGGGAATGTTATGCTCTTATTTTAATGGAAACCTGGCTTTCGGACTGCATGCCAGACTCCGCTCTCCTGCTCCACACACACTCCATCTACCACGGAGATCGCACATTGGTCCCGGGGAAGATGAGAGGAGGCGGTGTCTGCATGCACATCAACAACAGATGGTGCGGGAATATGCAGATAGTTGAAAAGCATTGCTCTGCGGACATTGAACTGTTAACGGTAAAGACCAGACCTTTTTTATTTACCTAGGGAGTTCAGTGCTGTGTTTCTCCTGGCTGTTTACATTCCACCTCAGGCAGCTCATGTGACTGTGCTGGGGATGCTGCATGATGTCATCAGCATGCAGGAGATAGTGCATCCGCTGTGTTCATTGTGGCTGGTGATTTTAACCACTGCAACCTCAGGAATGTCCTCCCCCAGTACCATCAACATATGCACTTCCCAACAAGAGAGAATAACACTCTTGATCAGGCGTACAGCAACATGAAGGCTATGACCCAGCCACACTTTGGACAGTCAGACCACATCTCAGTGTTCCTCTATCCATCCTAGAGACAGCTCCTCAAGCAAGACCCCCCAGTAAGTAAAACTGTTAAAGCATGGACTGAGGAATCAGATCTGGTGCTTCGAGACTGCTTTGATAGCACAGACTGGGATGTGTTTAAAACTGCTGCTATGAGGGAGGATGCTACTGTGGACTTAGAGGAGTATGGTGCAGCTGTAACTGGCTATATCAGCAAATGCACTGAGAGCATTATTCCAACAAAATGCTGTAGGACCTACCCCAATGACAAACCCTGGATCAACGGGGAAGTGCGGTCCATGCTACATGCTCGCACCACTGCGTTTACCTCAGGTGATGCTCAAGAATATAAAAAGGCCAGATACAACCTGCTCAGCTCCATCACATGGGCCAAGAGGCACTATAGGCTGAAGCTGGAGGGACACTACACTGCTGCAGATTCCCGGCGCATGTGGCAAGGGCTGCAACATATCAGGGAGTACAGGCAGAAAAACCTGGGGGCCACAACTAACAAAAGTGCATTCCCAGATGAATTGAACCAATCTTATGCTTGCTTCGATGCCCTTAATTCCAACACTGGGATTCTGACTGTGCAGAGCACACTTGGCACACTGCTCTCTGTGTCCTCAGCAGAAGTGAGCACAGCTCTGAGGAGGACGAACCCACAGAAGGCAGCTGGCCCAGATAACATCCCAGGGCGAGTACTCAGGGCTTGCTCATCTGAGCTGGCTGATGTGTTTACAGACATCTTTAATCTGTCCCTCACTCAGGTCTTGGTACCCACCTGCTTTAAAACAACAACTATTGTGCCCATCCCCAAGAAAAACACAGTGACCTGCTTAAACAACTATTGCCCCATTGCACTCACTTCAACTGTAATGAAGTGCTTTGAAAAGATAGTCATGACATACATAAAAATGACTATACCGCCCTCCTTGGACCCTTTACAGTTTGCATATAGACAGAACCGGTCCACTGATAATGCTATTAACACTACCATCCATACAGCCCTCACTCACTTAGAGAACAAGGACACATAAGTTAGAATGCTATTCATAGACTATAGCTCAGCATTTAACACAGTCATACCACACAGGCTGTCTGAAAAGCTCCTCACCCTTGGAGTGTGACCTTCCCTCTGCAACTGGGTGCTGAACTTTCTGTCAAACAGACCCCAGTCAGTCAGAGTAGGAAACCGGACATCAGGCATCAGAATTGTGAGCAGAGGGATCCCCCAGGGTTGTATACTGAGCCCTCTGCTGTACACCCTCTTCATCTATGACTGTGTGGCCAATACCAGCATTATAAAGTTTGCGGATGACACCACAGTCATTGGACTGATCACCAGTGGAGAGGAAACAGCATATAGGAGAGAGGTGGCAGAACTGGTGGCCTGGTGCCAGGAAAATAATCTCTCCTTAAATACAGATAAGACCAAGGAGATGATTATTGATCATATTGGAGATATTACAGATATTTTGATCCATAATATATTGTAAATATTGTTTATTACAGATTGATATTGTATAATACAGATATTTTACACATATTGTATCTATAATGTAGGTATTGTATATCGTCTGCAAACACTGCTCACCACTGGTGGAGTTTATGATTATTAAGTGCTGGCCATTCTACCTGCCGAGGGAATTTACAGCCATATTGCTGGTAGCAATATACATCCCTGCTGGCTCCAATAACAACAGGAGTGAAGCACTGAATGAACTCTATCAACACATCAGTGAGCAGCAGACAGCCCAGCCAGATGCTTTCCTCATCCTGGCTGGGGATTTCAATCATGCAAACCCCAAGAGCATGTTTCCAAAACTCTATGGACATATCAACTTTCCCACACGTGGAAACAATACTCTGGACAATGTTTACACCATGCACAAAGACACCTACAAAGCCCTACCCCTCCCCCACCTTGGGGCCTCAGATCACTCTACTGTTATGCTAATGCCAGCATACAGGCCATTGGTTAAAGTCACCAAACCAGCTAAAAAGCAGATGCATGTGTGGCCAGAGGGGTCATCAGAGGCACTCCAGGACTGTTTTTCAACCACTGACTGGAGCATGTTCAGAAAGGCGGCCACCTACAACAACTCCACAGATCTACAAGAGTACACGGAGACCGTCACTGCCTACATGAGGAAGTGCATGGATGACGTTACTGTCACCAGAACCATCTCCATTCGGGCCAATCAGAAACCATGGCTGACAGGGGAAGTCCACAGGCTCCTGAGGGCTCGGAACACTGCCTTCAGAGTTGGGGATGAGGTGGGCCTGAGGACAGCTAGAGCCAACCTGTCTTGAAGCATCAGGGTGGCCAAGAGACAGTATTCAAAGTACATTGCTGACTATTTCAATGACAGCAGAGACACCAGGAACCTGTGGTGGGGGATTCAGACCATCACAGATTACAAGCCCTCGCCGCTGACCTGTGACTACTCCATGTCTTTGCTGAATCAGTTGAATGACTTCTTCGCTTGCTTTGAGGCAGACAACAGCACCACAGCACAGAAGACCCCAACATGTATAGCATATTTGACAATAAAGTTGACTTGACTTCTCTCTCTCTTTTTTCTTCCCCTTTTCTATATCGCTAGAGAGACACCAACTGCTGGAACCAAATTCCTTGTGTGTGTTAAAATTCTTGGCAAATAAACGATTGTGATTCTGATTAATATAGTAGGTGTAACAGCATTTCCATAACCATCACATCAGTCCCCAGTTCACAGATGGGTGAAAGTAAAAGGAAACATTCCCCACACTCTCTTTTAAACATAAATGCTTTCTAATGTCATTCCCACTCAACCACATCCTCACGATGGATACTTTCTCTTCATTCCAATTATTATTATTATTAGTAGTATTATTATGAGGGTCTATAACAGATACTATGATAGGTGCATTGATGATTTGTTAATAATGTACATGATCAATACAATTCAGGAACAGTTTTCACTGAATAAAAGGCATTTATTAATAATTCAAAGCAGGACATTGCAGTGATACACTTAACACAGATGTAGGTGATCATTAAGAAGAAGAATTGAGTTAAACTGAGGAGTGTGTGAGCTCACATGTTAATAACACAAATGACATGACGAAAATGGGACATTTGAGCAGTAAAGGCCACATGTAACACACAGTGAAGCAGTAGAAGGTGAGCTGAGTAAAGTGTGTGTGAGCTCACAGCTCTGAGCACTGCTCTGTGTTCACTCTGCCCACCACAGTAGGTTGGTTGTCTTTGGAGGCCTCACAGGTCACCACCTTGTTCCTCCACTGCTCCGGGTGGAGGCTCAGCGTGCTGCTCCAGCTGTAGAGGCCATCCGCGTGCAGAACGGCGGTGCTGCGGCTCTCCCCCGAGCTCCAGCTGCTCCCATCAACCTTCCAGCTCAGTGTCCAGTCCGAGGGGAAGCCCTTGTCGGCCACACACGAGTGTGACCTTCTCCTGCTGCAGCTCCACACTGGAGGGAGGCAACACCGTCACACTGGGCTGAGTGACACCTACACACACACACACACACACACACACACACACACACACACACACACACACACAGAGTTGAGACAGGAATGGACAGCTGTCAGTCACTCAGGCTTCGTTTCAGCTCACTGTGTGTTTCACGTCCCTTTATGTCTTACAGAGCAGAACTGAGTTCAGTGGAGCATCACAAACGTTTCACACTCAGTTCAAATACTTTTACATCTTAGATCTATAATCATTTATATTACAGTTATCCCTGGACAGGAAAATTGAATTATACTGAATATTCAGGAATAAAAAATCTTAAACTCATTTTATAACATGAATAAGCCACATTTAAAATACAGATTATTTACCACATAAGCAAATTCAGTTTTGGTTCTACATTTAAATCTGTTTATAGACTCACAGTCTCTAAGATATTAAATGCAGTTAAAATCATTCAACAACAAAAAAAAAGTCATAGTAATTTGCACAATGATATCTATTTTGCTTTTAAATTTAAATTATAATTAGCCACCAGCAGTATAATAAAAAACATATCTGTGAAGAAACTCAGTCATCCAGGTACATAGTAATCTGTGGTTGGTTGAAGAGAGCAACTGGACTTGCTTGACGATTCTTGAAAACGTTTCGCCTCTCCTCCGAAAGGCATGCTCAGTTCTGTCTGACTACTAGGGAGTATCCAGAGAGAATAAATACTGGATACTCCCTAGTAGTCAAACAGAACTGAGGATGCCTTTTGGAGGAGAGGCAAAACGTTTTCAAGAATCGTCAAGCAAGTTCAGTTGCTCTCTTCAACCAACCACAGATTATAATAAAAGACATTTTTCAAACTTCAAAAATAAGGGAAATTTGAGAAACAGAAGGATGTTACACAAAAATCACATCTCACTGAATGGATTTGGAGGAAAAATAACTGTAAAATATATTCTTTACACTTTACAACATGAACCAGAAAACACTCCATTTCAGTCATTAATCTGAACACACTCCATTTCAGTCATTAATCTGAACACACTCCATTTCAGTAATTAGTAAACAGGTTACTTACGGCCCACAGACAGTTTGGTTCCTCCACCAAAAGTGTACCACAGTGATACAAACAGGTTTAGCGGCCGTACAAAAACCCTGCTACTCTAAACTCACTGCTCTCTCCATCCATTTAAACCTCTTATTACAAAACAGCTACAAAACACCAACTTCTGCTCACATCATCTGATTAATACACTAACTCTCTGACTGTTTTACTACAATTTACTGTGTTTTTTTTTTCTTTTTAAACACCAAGAGTGTCAGTCTAAACTGAGGATGCAACTACTGTGTATGAAACACAAATAAATTACACAGACTAAGAGCTGAAAATTCACAAAATGTAGATCTGCGATTGTTCAGGTTTTACCCAGAATGCCTCATGGAGTAAAAATGCTGATGTACTCATGAGAAATTTACAATATATGACTGAATGTGTGGAGCTAAAGTGAGAATAATTCCTCCACTGCTTCTGTAGACTGACAGAAAATTATGAAATGATATTTACGTCCAACAATGAACTAAAGATTAATTTACAGTAAAAAATATTAGTGTGTATTTACTCACTGTCAACATTGATGCTGCTTCTTCCACCATAAATCCACTACAGTGAGAAACTCATAAACATTCAGTACAAACACCATCCAGTGAAAGTTGAAGCTTCTGTCTCTAATTCACTTATTTATGCATCTTAGACCTCAAAGTGTTTTACAGAAAATCTCCATCTGACCCCACAAGTAAAATTCACACAATAACTCTGTAGTAGTGTGAGAATTACAGTAAGATTGGGGGAATGTGGTAAAGGTGTTTCCATACTTAGAGGACACTTTGCATTGGCAGCACATGCTTCAGTGCTCTGGGAGTGTTTATAGCGCTGTGACTTTAACACTTCATGACTGAGAGCTGCTGCTACAGCAACTTCACCCACAGCTACCATGACTTTGATCCCCGTCTTCATCTGGACACTGATCCTCTGGACTCAAGGTCAGACACGGCTTTGCCTTTTATATTTTAAACAAACTGGTCAAGACAATACATTATTCAGGTTTGTCTCATGATTATTCTTTCAAGAGTTTCTGTATCATACTTTTTTTTTTTTCAGAATGCAGAGGTCAAGCCACAGTAACTCAGACTCCTGCAGTGAAATCTGCTCTTCCAGGAGAAACAGTCACCATCAACTGTAGAACCAGTCAGGCAGTGACTTCTGGTAACTACTTATACTGGTATCAGCAGAAACCTGAAGAAGCTCCTAAACTCCTGATTAAACTTGCAAATCAGCTACAGTCAGGTTTTCCAGCTCGTTTCAGTGGCAGTGGATCTGGATCTGATTTCACTCTGACCATCAGTGGAGTCCAGACTGAAGATGCAGGAGATTATTATTGTCAGAGCCGGCATGAAATCTCTGGTTACTGGTTCACACAGTGTTATAGAGTCGTACAAAAACCTCCCTCAGTCAGATTGTAGAGAGACTGCACTGCTGCAGCTGGGAGAGACTGCAGGTGCTGAGTTGGAGGATGTGATACGACACAATGACCCTCTGTGGAGGAGAGGAACCACACCACACTAACTCACAACTCACATTAGAAATCTCTCAATAATCATCACAGCACACTGCACACAGTCCATCACATCCACTACTGTAAGATCAATAGTTCCCCAGTTCTCTCAGTCGTGGTGTTACCTGTCACACCTGAAACATCTTTAGAAAGAAGAATAGCTTTAGAGATAACAGATCCATATCTGCACTGATGGCTGGTTGTGATATTGAATACGGGCTAAATCCAATTTTACTCCTCATGTCTCACTTGCTGTTACTATTATGAAGGCATTAGAGATGAGCCTTATAACACTCACTGTGACACTCAGTGAGTGTCATTATATAAGCAGAAAAAAAGACGTACACACTCATTAAAAGACAGATGTCTAATTTACTTCAAGTGATTAATGTCTGTAATATTTCTTGCTGTTTGCAGTGCCATGTGTTTGATCAGTGTTCATGGTGTCCTGACATTGACTAACTCACAGGTTCCTAACCGTGGTTTACCCCTTGTCCACCCCAGGACCCCCTGTCCTGCACATTTCAGCACTTTCCCTGCTCTCAACAAACCTGATTTCACTCTTCAGCTACAGTGGATATAAAAAGTGTACACACCCCGTTAAAATGATTCTTTTTTTCTGATGTAAAAAAACTGAGACCACGATAAATAATTTCAAATCTTTTCCCACCTTTAATGTGACCTATAACCTGCAAAATTCAATTGAAAAACAAATAAATCTTTTCGGGGAAAAACATAAAAAAACAGACAATTAGCTGATTGCATAAGTGTGTACACCCTTAAACTAATACTTTGTTGAAGCACCTTTTGATTTAATTACAGCATTCAGTCTTTTTGGGTCGGAGTCTGTCAGCCTGCCACATCTAGACTTGGCAATATTTGCCCACTCTTCCTTGCAAAAGTGCTTCAAATCTGTCAGACTGTGAGAGCATCTCTTGTGCACAGCCCTTTTCAGGTCACCCTACAGATTTCCAATTGGATTTATGGCTGGGCCATTCCAAAACTTTAATTTTCTTCTGGTAAAGCCATTCTTTTGTTGATTTTGATGTATGCTTGGGGTCATTGTTGTACTGAAAGATGAAATTCCTCTTCATCTTCAGCTTTCTAGCAGACACCTGAAGGTTTTGGGGCAAAATTGACTGGTATTTAGAACTGTTCATAATTCCCTCCACCTTGACTTAAGCCCCTGTTCCAGCTGAAGAAAAACAACCCCAAAACATGATACTGACAACACCATGCTTCACCGTGGGTATGGTGTTCTTTTGGTGATGTGCAGTGTTGTTTTTGCACCAAACATACCTTTTGGAATTGTGGCCAAAAAGCTCAACCTTGGTTTCCTCAGACTATACCACATTTTCCCACAAGCTTTTGGGAGAGTTAAATTTTTTGCAAAATTTAGCTGGGCCTGGATGTTTTTCTTTGTAAGAAAAGGCTTCTGTCTTGTGACCCTACCCCATAGTCCAAACATTTGGAGAATACGGGAGCTTGTTGTCACATGTAGTACACAACCAGTACTTGCCAGAAATTCCTGCAGCTCCTTCAGTGTTGCTGTAGGCCTCTTGGCAGCCTTCCTGACCAGTTTTCATCAGGACTCCCTAAAGTGAATGACACATGAAATGGAATGACAAATGACAGGTAGTAAATTTGAACAATAAATGGTCCCTTGTCATTCAGATTCGTACAAATGGAATAATGATTGAAATCTTTAGTTTTAGACCTCCCTAGGATAAGATAAGTGGGTGCTTGGTGGGATATCAGCTTTTACAAATGGAATGACAGGGTTTCTATATGTATTGACTTAATTTGAGCTAATGTTGTCAGTGATATCACCTTTTACAAATGGAATGATAAGGTTTCTAGGTGGAATGACATACTTTGAGGCAATGTTATCAGTGATATCAAATTAACAAATGGAATGACATTGTTTCTAGGGTTAGGGTTAGGTTATAGGTGATATCACTGATAACATTGCCTCAAAGTATGTCATTCCACCTAAAAACACTGTCATTCCATTTGTAAAAGGTGATATCACTGATAACATAACCTAAAAGTATGTCATTCCACTTAGAAACAATGTCATTCCATTTCATGAGCTGAAAGCATGTCATTCCACCTACATTTCAATCGTCATTCCATTTATAAGAATCTGAATGACAAGGGACCATTTATTGTTCAAATCACTTGCTGTCATTCTTCATTCCATTTCATGTGTCATTCACTTTAGGGAGTCCCTTTTCATCTTGTCTTTTCATCAATTTTGGCGGGATGTTCAGCTCTCGATAATGTCACTGTTCTCCTATATTTTCTCCACTTGTTGATGACTGTCTTCACTGTGCTCCATGGTATATCTAATGTCATGGAAATTTGTTGTACCCTTCTCCTGACTGATAGCTTTCAACAATGAGATCCCTTTAATACTTTGTAAGCTCTGTGTGATCCCTGACTTTTGCTGGAGGAGGCAACTGAGTAAATGTCTGAACTTTATTTGGGGTTAATCAGAGTCATTTTAATTGATGGCAGGTGTGAACCCCAAAAGACTGAATGCTGTAATTAAATCAAAAGGTGCTTCAACCAAGTATTAGTTTAAGGGTGTGCAACCAGCTTATTGTACGTTTTTTTTTTTATCATTTTGCCCCAAAGATATTTTTTGTTTTTCAATTGAATTGGACAGGTTATAGGTCATATTAAAGGTGAGAAATGTTTCGAAATTATTTATCGTGGTGTCATTTTTTTTTACATCAGAAAAACCTATCATTTTAAAAGGGTGTGTTCACTTTTTATATCCACTGTAATTAACAGTGCTTGCTGAGTTGAGTGAATGTGTTTGTGCTGGTAAAATACTAAAATGTGCAGGACAGGAGACACTCCAGGACCAGAGACAGGAAGCTGTGGACTAACTAATAAACTGTAGCTACATACATATCTTTAAACTGTAACATGTCTTTTGGTGGAGGAAATTCACTACAGAAGTAATGCTTATGAATTTTTGTAACCAAATATCATATTTCAGTTCAGTATGAGGAACAGCCAGTTGTACAGTTGTGATTATTACAGTAAGTGCAAAAGCATTTCTAGAACCAGCTCACCAGTCCCCAATTCACTGATGGGTGAAAGTAACATGAAACATCCCTGTAAGAAACCCTATGTGTGGGTGGAGCACAGAGGATGGCAGGACAGAGATCAGGTTTTATCAATTGGCTTTATTGCCACACTTTTCAGTCTAACAATAATGTTCACAGACACACACAACCGGCGTCTGGTTCAGGGTTGAGCTCCTTCTGCTCTCGCTCTCCCTCCTGATATAGGGCGCAGTCACTGGGAAGACACACAAACAGGTTAATTGCTCTCAGGTGATGTGATTCTGCCACTTACCTTCCCTGACTCCGCCCTCCTGTCACAGACTGGCGCTTGACCACGCCCCCGCTGCCACATACCCCCACCGCCCGACTCAGGCCGGGCGGCCGTCCGGCCTGCAGCCGACTCCCCCCCCCCTTGACGGGAGAGGAAGTCCGCCACGACCATCTGCGCCCCCGGCCTGTGGACCAACTTGAAATTAAAGGGTTGGAGTGCCAGATACCAACGGGTGATCCGCGCGTTGGCATCTTTCATGCGGTGGAGCCACTGGAGGGGCGCGTGGTCCGAACAGAGGGTGAAAGGGCGCCCCAGCAGGTAGTACCGGAGGGCGAGAACCGCCCACTTGATGGCCAGACACTCTTTCTCTATGGTGCTGTAGCGCCCCTCACGCACCGACAGCTTCCTGCTGATATACAGGACAGGGCGGTCCTCCCCCTCCACCTCCTGGGACAAAACCGCCCCCAGCCCTCTGTCCGACGCATCGGTCTGCAACATAAAAGGGAGAGAAAAGTCAGGGGAGTGTAGAAGTGGCCCCCCACACAGTGCAGCCTTTACCTCTGAGAAAGCCCGCTGGCACTGCTCCGTCCACTGGACCAGATCTGGTGCCCCCTTTTTAGTGAGATCAGTCAGCGGGCTGGTGACGTCCGAATAATTAGGTATAAACCTGCGATAATAGCCAGCCAGCCCCAGGAACTGTCTCACCCCCTTTTTGGTCTTGGGCCTCGGGCAGGCCGCAATTGCTGCCGTCTTATTAATTTGGGGACGCACCTGCCCGTTGCCCAAGTGGAAGCCCAGATACCGTACTTCCACCCGCCCAATCGCACACTTCTTTGGGTTGGCTGTGAGCCCCGCTCGCCTCAGCGACCTAAGAACGGCCCTCAGATGTCCGAGGTGCCGCTGCCAGTCATTGCTATAGATGATTATGTCATCTAAATATGCTGCCGCATATGTGGCGTGAGGGCGGAGGACTCTGTCCATCAGCCGCTGAAACGTTGCGGGGGCCCCAAACAGCCCAAATGGAAGGGTGACGAATTGGTGTAAACCAAACGGTGTGGAAAAGGCCGTTTTTTCTCGGGATAGTGGAGTCAAGGGGATCTGCCAATATCCCTTCGTCAAATCCAGTGTTGAATAAAAGCGAGCAGTGCCGAGTCGATCGAGCAACTCGTCAATACGAGGCATTGGGTACGCGTCGAATTTAGACACCGCGTTGACTTTTCTATAGTCCACACAGAACCGGACCGAACGGGTACCAAGACCACTAGGCTGCTCCAGTCACTGTAGGACTCCTCGACGATGCCCATTTCGAGCATGGTCTGAAGTTCTTCCCGAACCACCTTTTTTTTGTGTTCGGGTAGCCTGTAAGGGCGGCTACGCACTACCACCCCCGGGGGCGTCTCTATGTGGTGCTCTATGAGGTTAGTGCGACCGGGCAGGGGCGAGAACACATCCGAAAACTCGGTCTGCAACTGGGCGACCTCCGTGAGTTGGGTCGGGGAGAGGTGGTCTCCACAGGGGACCGGAGAGGTACGTGATGCCAATGTCCCTTTTTGAACCTCCGGCTCCAGCTCCGCCTTCTCTGGAACTACCGACACCAACGCCACGGGGACCTCCTCGTTCCAGAGTTTAAGCAGGTTGAGGTGGTAAATCTGTAGCGCCCCACCCCTGTCCGTTCGCCTCACCTCATAGTCGACGTCCCCGACTCGCCGTGTGACCTCAAAGGGTCCTTGCCACTTGGCGATCAATTTGGAGCTCGACGTGGGCAACAGTACGAGTACCTTATCTCCCGGAGTGATCTCTCTAAGGCGCGTACCCTTGTTGTACAGGCGGGCTTGCCGTTCCTGGGCCTGCCGCAAATTCTCCTGAGTTAGGTGGGTGAGCGTGTGGAGTTTTGCGCGCAGGTCCATAACGTACTGAATTTCGTTCTTACTTTGTGAAGGTCCCTCCTCCCAATTTTCCCGCAGCACGTCCAGGATGCCGCGCGGCTTACGCCCATATAATAATTCAAACGGGGAGAACCCCGTGGAGGCTTGGGGGACCTCTCGCACTGAGAACAGCAAGGGTTCGAGCCACTTATCCCAGTTACGTGCGTCCTCACTTACGAATTTTTTAATAATATTTTTGAGGGTGCGGTTGAATCGTTCCACTAAACCGTCCGTTTGTGGGTGATACACGCTGGTGCGGATCGGCTTAATCCCCAATAACCCATACAGTTCGCGCAGTGTTCGTGACATAAACGTAGTGCCTTGATCAGTCAGAATCTCTTTCGGGATTCCAACAGACGGGCCCGCGGTCGGAGCGCTGGTGGACCCCGCCGACGCGAGGAGATGCCGGAACGCCTCGCGATCTTCCTGCTGGGCCAGCACCAGGGCTTCGAAGCGCTGCTCCTGCTCCTTTCGGAGCGTGACGAGTGCCTGGTGCTGGCTTTGCTGAGCCGTGGCGAGGGCGTGGACCAGATCGGCGAACGGGGAGGATTCCATGGGGCTGCTGGTTTGGTGCTCCACTGTCCCGGGTTTTGGCACCACTGTAAGAAACCCTATGTGTGGGTGGAGCACAGAGGACGGCAGGACAGAGATCAGGTTTTATCAATTGGCTTTATTGCCACACTTTTCAGTCTAACAATAATGTTCACAGACACACACAACCGGCGTCTGGTTCAGGGTTGAGCTCCTTCTGCTCTCGCTCTCCCTCCTGATATAGGGCGCAGTCACTGGGAAGACACACAAACAGGTTAATTGCTCTCAGGTGATGTGATTCTGCCACTTACCTTCCCTGACTCCGCCCTCCTGTCACAGACCGGCGCTTGACCACGCCCCCGCTGCCACAATCCCACATGCTCATTTTGAAACAAAAATGCTTTATAATATCAATCTCACTCAACCACATCCTCAGTTTTATCTTTATTATTATTATTATTATTATTATTATTATTATTATTATTAATCTTAATAATGAATATGAGGGTCTATAACATACTGAGACAGATGCATTGGTGATTTGTTTATGATGTACATGAAAAATAATGAGCAGCAAAAGTGTTCACTGAATCAAAGGCTTTTATTAATAATTCAAAGCAGGATATAGCAGTGATACACATACAACACATACAGTATGTAGGAGATAATAAAGAACAAGAATTGAGTTAAACTGAGGAATGTGTGAGCTCACATGTTAATAACACAAATGAAATTATGAAAGTGGGACATATAGCATTAAATGAAGCTAGTCCTCCTGGATACAGTTACATACACCAGTGTCGTCTAACTGGCAGAGGAGGAGGCGTCATGGTTATTTATAATGATTATCTAGTTGTAACACACAAACCTGGTTATAAATTTAATACATTTGAAGTTCTTCATACTCATATAATGTATGTAGCCTCAAAAAATAGGTCTACCCAGTTAATTCTGTTACTTATTATTTACAGGCCCCCGGGGCCATATTCTGAGTTTCTTTCTGAATTTGCAGATTTTATCTCAAATCTGGTTATTTCCTTAGACAAAGCTTTTGTTGTCGGAGATTTTAATATTCACTTCGATAACCCAAAAGACCCTTTGAAAACAGCGTTTGTGTCCATTTTAGAATCAGTTGGGGGTTAATCAGAATGTCATAGGACCAACCCAGAATGGTGGTCACAGCTTCGATCTAATACTAACATTCGGGTTAAACATAGAAAATATAGTCACACTTCCACAGTCTGAAGTTATCTCAGATCATTATCTCATTAAAAATATGTCTGAGTAATAATATATGCAGGGCAGCATGGTGGTGTAGTGGTTAGTGCTGTCGCCTCACAGCAAGAAGGTCCGGGTTCGAGCCCCGTGGCCGACAAGGGCCTTTCTGTGCGGAGTTTGCATGTTCTCCCTGTGTCCGCATGGGTTTCCTTCGGGTGCTCCAGTTTCCCCCAAAGACATTCAGGTTAGGCGAACTGGTGACTCTAAATTGAGTGTGAATGGTTGTCTGTGTCTATGTGTCAGCCCTGTGATGACCTGGCAACTTGTCCAGGGTGTATCCTGCCTTTCGCCCATAGTCAGATGGGATAGGCTCCAGCTTGCCTGCGACCCTGTAGAACAGGATAAAGTGGCTAGAGATAATGAGATGAGAATAATATATGCACCTCACCATGCTACTGTTTTAAACGTACATTCATGTCAACTACTGCACAGAGCTTTATGAATGATCTCCCAGAGTTATCAACTTTGGGTCACTGTCAGCCCCTGCAGAACTTGATCAGGCAACCAAATGCTTAGAGTCAATGTTCCACTACACTTTAGATAATGTAGCTCCCCTTAAAAGGAAAATGATCAGAGAAAAAAAAAATAGCACCCTGGTATAATGATGACACTCGCACTTTAAAACAGACCACTCGAAAATTGGAATGTAAATGGCATCAAACAAAATAGGTAGCATTCAAATTAGCGTGGAAGGAGAGCTTCCTGATGTATAGAAAAGCTCTTAGTACTGCTAGATCAACATATCTCTCCTCCCTAATAATAGATAACAAAAATAATCCTAGATTTCTATTTAATACTGTCGCAAAAATCACCAAGTGGCAAGGGCCCTTCGAGGTCACAGGGCGAGTTGGGGACGTCGACTATGAGGTGAGGCAAATGGATAGGGGTGGGGCACTGTAAATATACCACCACAACCTGTTGAAACATTGGAACGAGGGGGTCCCTGTTGTGTTGGCATCGGTAGTTCTGGAGAAGGCAGAGCTGGGGCCAGAGGTAAAAAATGTAACATCTCAAGCTGCTCTGGTCCCTTGTGGAGACCACCTCTCACCGGCCCAACTCATGGAGGTTGCCAAGTTGCAAAAGGAATTTTCTGATGTGTTCTTGCCCCTTCCTGGCTGCACCCACCTCATAGAACACCACATTGAAATGCCCCTGGGAGTCGTGGTGCATAGCCGCCCTTACTGCTTGCCCAAACACACAAAAAAGGTGGTGTGGGATGAACTCAATGCCATGCTCGACATGGACATAATCGAGGAGTCCCACAGTGACTGGAGCAGCCCGGTGATCTTGGTTCCCAAGACCGACAGGTCGGTCTAGTTCTGTGTGGACTATAGAAAAGTCAACGCGGTCTCTAAATTTGATGCATACCCAATGCCTCACACTGATGAGTTGCTCGATCGGTTAGGCACTGCTCGCTTTTATTTGACACTGAATTTGATGAAGGGATACTGGCAGATCCCCTTGACTCCTCTATCCCGAGAGGAAATGGCCTTTTCCACACCATTTAGATTACACCAATTTGTCATGCTTCCTTTTGGGTTATTTAGGGCTCCTGCTATGTTCCAGAAGCTCATGGACAAGATCCTCCGCCCTCATGCCGTCTATGCGGCAGCTTACCTCGACGATATCATTATTCATAGCAGTGATTGTCTGCATCACTTGGAACACCTTAGGGCCATCCTAGAGTCGCTAAGCCATGCAGGTCTCACAGCTAACCTGAAAAAGTGTGTGATTGGGCAGGTGGAAGTATGATATCTGGGTTTCCACTTGGGTCATGGGCAGGTGTATCCCCAAATTGAAAAGACTGCAGCGATTGCGGCCTACCCGAGGCCCAAGACCAAAAAGGGGGTGAGACAGTTCCTGGGGCTGGCTGGCTACGATCGTAGGTTCATACCTAATTATTTGGACGTCACCAGCACTCTGACTGTTCTCACTAAAAAGGGAGCACCAGATCCGGTCCAGTGGATGGAGCAATGCCAACTGGCTTTCAGTAAAGTAAAAGCTGCACTTTGTGGGGGGCCACTCCTACACTCCCCTCACTTCTCTGTCTCCTTTTTATCTTACAGACGAATGCATTGGACAGAGGGCTGGGGACCATTTTGTCCCAGAAGGTGGAGGGTGAGTAGCATCCCGTGATGTACATCAGCCGCAAGCTCTTGATGCGGGAAAGCAAGTACAGCACCATCGAAAAGGAGTGCCTGGCCATCAAGTGGGCAGTCCTTATCCTCCGATACTACCTGCTGGGGCACCCTTTCACCCTCTTTTTGGACCAAACTCCCCTCCAGTCTCTCCACCACATGAAGGATGCCAATTAGCAGATCACTCTTTGGTATCTTGCCCTCTAGCCATTTAAATTCAAGGTGGTCCACATGCCAGGGGTGATGATGCTGGTAGTGGACTTCCTGTCCCATCGGGGGTGCATTCCACTGCAGGATGGACGGCTCCCTGGTGTGAGTGTGACCTTCTCCAGCTGCAGCTCCACACTGGAGGGGGGCAACACCGTCACACTGGGCTGAGTGACACCTACACACACACACACACACACACACACACACACACACACAGTTGAGACAGGAATGGACAGCTGTCAGTCACTCAGGCTTCGTTTCAGCTCAGTGTGTGTTTCACTTCCCTTTATATCTTACAGAGCAGAACTGGGTTCAGTGGAGCATCGCAAACGTTTCACACTCAATTCAAATACTTTTACATCTTAGATCTATAATCATTTATATTACTGTGATCATGGGACATTAGAATTGAATTATATTGACTATTCAAGAAACATAAATATCAAGTTATTTTATGAAATGAATAAACAACATTTGAAATGCAGATTATTTGCCACGTAAGTAAATTCAGTGTATGTTTCTACACTTAACTCTGTTTATAGAATCACATTCTCTAAGATATTAAATTTAGTTAAAATCACCCAACAAAATTTTCACAGTCATTTCCACGATGATATCTATTTTGCTTTTAGATTTAAATTATAATTAATCTCCAGCAGTTTCATCAAATACATTTTTCAAACTTCAAAAATATGGGACATTTGAGAAATAGAAGGATGTTACACAGCAATCGAATCTCAGTGAGTGGACTTGGAGGAAAAATATCCGTAAACTATATTCTTTACACTTTATAAGATGAATCTGACCACACTCCATTTCAGTCATTAATCAGAACACACTCCATTTCAGTAATTAGTAAACAGGTTACTTACAGTCCACAGACAGTTTGGTTCCTCCACCAAAAGTGATCCACAGTGATATAAACAGCTACAAAACACCAACTTCTGCTCACATCAGCTGATTAATACACTAACTCTCTGTTTTACTACATTTTACTCTTTTTTTTTCTTTTTATACACCAAGAGTGTCAATCTAAACTGAGGATGCAACTATTGTGCAAGTAACACAAATAAATTGCACAAACTTAAGCTGAAAATTCACAAAATGTTGAACTGCACTTGTTCAGGATTTACCCAGAATGCCTCACGGAGTAAAAAATGCTGATGTACTCATGAGAAATTTACAATATATGACTGAATGTGTGGAGCTAAAGTGAGAATAATTCCTCCACTGCTTCTGTAAACTGATCGAAAGTTATGATACGATATTTAAGTCCTACAATAATATAAATATTAATTTACAGTAAAAAATATGAGTGTGTATTTACTCACTGCCAACATTGATGCTGCTTCTTCCACCATAAATCCACTACAGTGAGAAACTCATTAACATTCAGTACAAACATCATGCAGTGAAAGTTGAAGCTTCTCTCTCTAATTCACTTATTTATGCATCTTAGACCTCAAAGTGTTTTACAGAAAATCTCCATCTGACCCCACAAGTAAAATTCACACAATAACTCTGTAGTAGTGTGAGAATTACAGTAAGATTGGGGGAATGTGGTAAAGGTGTTTCCATACTTAGAGGACACTTTGCATTGGCAGCACATGCTTCAGTGCTCTGGGAGTGTTTATAGCGCTGTGACTTTAACACTTCATGACTGAGAGCTGCTGCTACAGCAACTTCACCCACAGCTACCATGACTTTGATCCCCGTCTTCATCTGGACACTGATCCTCTGGACTCAAGGTCAGACACAGCTTTGCCTTTTTTATTTTAAACAAACTCATCAAGACAATACATTTTTCAGGTTTGTCTCATGATTATTCTTTCAACAGTTTCTGTATCATACGTTTTTTTTTTTCAGAATGCAGAGGTCAAGCCACAGTAACTCAGACTCCTGCAGTGAAATCTGCTCTTCCAGGAGAAACAGTCACCATCAACTGTAGAACCAGTCAGGCAGTGTATTATCACAGCTCATACGGCCACTACTTACACTGGTATCAGCAGAAACCTGGAGAAGCTCCTAAACTCCTGATTAAACTTGCAAATCAGCGAGTGTCAGGTTTTCCAGCTCGTTTCAGTGGCAGTGGATCTGGATCTGATTTCACTCTGACCATCAGTGGAGTCCAGACTGAAGATGCAGCAGATTATTACTGTCAGAGTGAACATTCTATCACTGGCTACTGGTTCACACAGTGTTATAGAGTCGTACAAAAACCTCCCTCAGTCAGATTGTAGAGAGACTGCACTGCTGCAGCTGGGAGAGACTGCAGGTGCTGAGTTGGAGGATGTGATACGACACAAGTTCACAACTCACAGTAGAAATCTCTCAATAACCATGATGATTATAAAAAGTGAGTATGTATTAAGTTGTATTGCTATTAAATAAGTTCAGTAAAGAAAGATGTGGGATTTGACTTCGAGGCCTTTTTGATTTTTTCCTGCAATATTTTCACTCAATCCTCCTTTGAGCCCAACATTGAATTGTTGCACAAGCAGGAACTATGGCTAATCATTTCAAAGGCCATTGTCCTGAAATACTTAGATGAAGCTGTTTACTGTTTGCCCACGTCTGGTCCATCACACATTGACATTACTGACCCCTAAATGTATATAGTGTCAGTTGCATAAGTATTCACACACACTGCACTTTCCCACATTTTCTAGTGTTACAGCGTGGAACTGAAATGCACTTAAGTGGGACTAAAGGTCATGAAGCTACACAAAACCTCCCACATCATTGAAGTTTGGGGAAATCAGTAGAGGTTTTAAAATGATTTACAAGTAAAGTAAAAGCTGTGATTGTATAAATAGTCACCCCACTGCTGAGAAACCCCTAAATTAGTTCTGATGAAACAAGTTCTCATCAGAAATCATATAATTAGTTGAATGGTGTCCACCAGTGTCACATGATCGCAGTGTAAATCTACCTGTTCCTGAAAGGCACTGAAATATGTTGGAGAACATCCTGAAACAAATAGCATAATGGAAAACAAGTTCATTCTGGAAGTCGCATGACACCCCATTTGAGTTTTTCTAAAGGCTTGTGGCAGACACAGCAAACATGGAAGAATCGGTCTGGTGAGAACAAAACACAGCTTGGAACAATGAACTGAGCTATATTTGGTTGAAACCAATGTCCAGAATGAAGCATGGTGGTGGTAGCATCATGTTGAGAGAGTTACCTTTGGCCCCTTTGTGGTATCCTGACTAATGCACTTCTTTACGGTACCTGGACACTGATTTTTGGTGAATAGCCTCCTCTAGGCAGAGTCTCATTTGTGCCGTATTTGATCCAGTTTTAAAATAATGGATTTAATTGTGCTCTGTGGTATATTCGAACTTTGGGAAGTGTTTTTACCTTTAATTGCAATGATGTGCTATTTTGTGTAGATTCGTGACATTTAATCACACTACTTACTTCTTCCACACTCAGCGGCGCGGGAAGACATTGTCGGCAGGGGGTGCTGTGACGTGACCTGGGACATTTTTTTGAAGGGGGGTCTGGGGGTCCTCCCCCAGAAAATTTTGTATTTCTTAGATGCAATTTCCTGCATTGTAACCAATCAGGCGTCCAAAATCCTTTTAAGCTTGCAATTGCAATATTTCGTTAAACTGCCTACTACTTATAGGCCTAATCCGTAAAAACGACGTTTTTTTTTTTTTTGAGTGATGACGGAAGAATCTGAAGCCTGTCTGTCAATGACAATTCTCAGTTAACACAATTACGAAGGACAGGTTATTTTAGAAGCAGAAGCGCACAGCTGTGGTTTAACAGTCGCAGGTTTTACATCTGCTCTAGATAAACTGAAGGAGACGTGGATTCCACCCGATTACAGCCTTACATACCCAGATCCAGTCAAGCGAGTGTGCATTTCAAATACAGTAGTTAGTCGCACGCACGCACACACACACACACACACACACACACACACACACACGAAACAGAACAACACTCTCGCTGGAACAACACAAACACCATGGTTCTCTCAATCAACAGACCGAAATCCATGAACCCACTCATCCTACTACTATGGGTTAGTGACACTAACTTAGTGTTCTATTGCAAAAATCACTCATAAAAGTGATGCAGCGGTATTTCACACTCTCCATTAAGAAAAGTAAAAGTAAAACATGATGAGCATGGACACACCGTTTTAAACGAACATTTTTTAAGACTAGTTACATCTAAGTCAACTTCAAAGCACGATGCTAGCAACACCTGCACTTGTTCAAGGCATACCAAATAGGCTCAAGTGAACACGACACAGCGGGCAAAATTAATAACCAAATGGCCTTACCTTAAAACGCTGTCTTGATCATATGACTTCTCGCAATTATTCCACTTAAATCCACACGGTTCTCTTCTGAGACATAGTAACTATTAAGTATCAACTAACTAACTAACTAACTAACTAACTAACTAACTAACTAACTAACTAACTAACTAACTAACTCTTACTCTTCTCTACAGACGGTCGACTCGTACTCGCTTCCTGTTGTAATTTCGCACGCTGAAAAGCTGAACGTCAACGTCACGACAAAAAAAATCTGATGGTCCACTAGGCTACATATTAAGTTATAAGTTTTAATTAAATCCTTTTTTAAATAACTAAAATGTAACCCTCATCATCCTACATCTAAAACATGACATATAAAATCAGCAGAGCCAAATGAAAACAAATAAATAAACAAATATATTTTCACGTAAGTTTTGTTTTATGTTCATGTCAGTTTTGATGGTCCACCACCAGGGGGTGCTGCCGCACCCCCCACACCCCCGGTTCCCGCGTCGGTGTCCACACTTGTGCACATTTATGGACGGACACAATGTCACTTTGATCAGCTACATCCACAGTAAGTTCAGGAAGATGGAGCACAATACACAGATTTCCCATCCAGTTCAATCTTTTTTTATTTATTCCTGAAATGTACTTTGTTCATTTATTGCTTTTATCCAAAGAGATATAAATTAAAATGCTTATGTTTGTATGAACAGGACCTTCAGAATAGGAGCCTGATCTTACTCTTTGTGTGTGTGTGTGTGTGTGTGTGTGTGTGTGTGTGTGTGTGTGTGTGTGTGAGAGAAAGATAGGACAAGATTTCAGATCTTGAATATACCTCTGTTACTACCTTGATATATGATTCTCTCTCTCTCTCTCTCTCTCTCTCTCTCTCTCTCTCTCTCTTGATTTGTCTACAGTTTCTGTGTCTATCACTGTCTTGACTCCTGTTGTGGTTTATACAAATATTAGAGGAGAGATTTCCTTTAAAAAGGAAATAATATTTTTTATATTTTCTCTGACATGTTTATTTTTTTGTGTATTGCTTTTGTTATGTGTTAGATTTCATTCTGATGTGATGCACCTTCTAACCAGTCAGAGAAAGAAGTAACAGTTCATTTGCATGAACAGCTCTGAGTCCCAGAATAGATCAACACTTTCAGCAGATGTTCATGGTTCTTCAGTCGAACTCACTCAAGCACAACACACAGCGCTGCACTCGACCTGCTGTTAAAGGTGCTGATCCAAATCACTGTCAAAGACACTTCACGACTGAAAAAGGAGACATGCTTTCCACATTTAAGCTTTATTTCAGTAGAGCAACACCACTGACACCAGCTCAGTCTGCTAAGTGTTTTAATTGAATTCTAGTGGACTTTAGAGCAGCTTTTATAGAAAGAGGTGATCTGAGTGGTGTTGTGGTGGGAGACGGTACAGCCGAACACCTCAGACTCTTCCCAGCGTTCTTTGCAGAGGGTCAGGGTGCTGAAGGGTCCTTCTGTTCTTCTGTGCTGGTCAGAACCCCCTCATTCACCTCGACACCATCCATGGTGCAGATCAGCAGCGCCCCCTGTGGAGAATAGGCTGAGAGCAGGCAGAGCAGCGAGGCCGATCCCTCAGAGAGCTGCAGAGAGGAGGGAGGGAGCAGAGACACGGAGGAGTTCACCATCGGACCAGCTGGAGAACACACACACAGACACACATATTCAGTAATTGTGGTTATATTTTCAGAACACAACTGTCTGATTAAAGATTTCTTCATTGGTTAGTTTTCTTTGTCATTCTGGTGTTTAAACTCAGTGATGTTTCAGTAAACCTGTCTGACTCTGGAGCACAGTGTACTGTACACACTGCAGGAGACTGGAGGAGAAATAACACCAAATGATGGATTAGTGATGAGATTCATCTCTACAGTCAGAAAAACAATATAGATTATACATAAAGATGGTAAAGAATAACTTTGTAATGCTGCTCACCTCTAAATCTCTTCTGTAGTCAGTCTGAATGCTGATGGAATTAAAGTGAAAAACTCAACTTCTGTCATTTCTCTACGACATTTATACTTTTATACATTTGTACTTTCCAAGAAATCTCTCATTTTGACCAGTGAAAGTTTAATCTTCTCTTTAATTCACTTTTTTTATGCATCTTCAACCTAAAAGTATTTTCCAGAAAATGTCCATCTGACCCCACAAGTAAAATTCACACAATAACTCTGTAGCGCCCCCTAGCTCCCCGGCTATATGTACTGAGGTGTGCTCCCTGAATTCTTTTAATTAGAAAGAAATCTCTTTCTTGAGGTTAAATTCATACTTTATGGTAAATAACTTATTGTCACTTATAGGCCTATTTAAGCAGCTAGAAATAAAACCTTCACTAAACCTTTTTCTCAATGCCCAATGTCACTCATCAAATAAATCAGATTATCTGAATGTGTTCTTAAGACACAATTAAATTAACCCTTGAATGGACTCTAACTTTGAAAGCAATTTAAAGCGTTTTGCAAATATAAACACTCAATATTACCACTGTATGAAATAATCCATGAAATATGCAAAATGCAACAGATAATTTTAACTATAAACTTCAAAATAGACTTACATATATACATTCAAATATAAAAAAATAAATTAATTAATTAAAAAAAAAACTCAAACAGTGTTTCAGTTTATGACCATGCATTCAGCAACGCACTTTCAATATCAACACACAAAATGTTATATCAAAACCCCCAAATCCTAAACCACGGTTCCCACTGGCACTCATCACACTCATCATTAACAAACATAATCCATTAGTGATGAAGAGAAAATTTCTAGCAGTCGTCACAGTGACGCAAGTATTTGTCATCTTTATTATTATCATAAGTCATCTTTTCTAGAAGTCCTTCCATTTGGCGAAATCCAACCACACTGAAGAGATGGCAGGAAGCCAGAGTGTAAACAATGAGCATGTGTTTGTGACCAATAAAAATCGACGACAGATAATGACCACATCAGTGCCAAGCTTTTGACCAATCACAGTGTGTCTTAATCAGCCTGCTGTGGTGGTGTGATTATCTCTGCGTGAACCAAACAATGGTGCAGTCTAAGCTGATGAAGTTTTTTGGGCAGTCTTCTTCAAGCACTGAAGATCAATTAAGGGCCGAAAGAGCCACGGTGGAGGCACACTCAGAGCGCCGGCTGTCCCCGAGCACATCGGACAGGGTCAGTAAAACAGAGGCCAGTAAAAAGCGCCAAAGTGAAAATGCTGTTCGCTGGCAAGTGACTGAAGGGACCTGTATTTTGGGAGGTGTAGCGTGCTGAGTTCCTGTGGTGAACGTATAATGTAAAACGTTGTGTCATTCTGTGTTCGGTTTGTAAATCAATGGGAAATTTGGATTCCTTCACTGTTGTTTGTTCCCAGACTCCTTTTGACTCTGTTCAATTGCAAATCAAGTTTTGTGTTGAAATAAAGCGGTAAAGGGAGTCTTAATACCTCTTTCGAATAACTCCATGCTAAAATAACATTCAGTAAGTTCAAACTAAAGAGTTTTATTTTAGCTTGATGTACACAGGGCTCTCAACATCAAGGTCTTTCTTATTAGAGGCTGCAGTAGATCCTAAATTTTATATTTAATGTAGAAGCCTAGCTGTATCTGTACAAATATTTGAATTGTGCCAATTTGGTTGGTATAAACCTGTATTATGTCTACATTTATAAGAGGGTAACAAAGAAAAAATACAGACTGAGTGAAGAAAAAATTAGAAAAAGTGAAGAATACTTCTTTGACTTGATTTTTCAAGGATAAAAATGGAGAATATTATTCAGAACTCAGGGTGAATGCTGCTAAAGCTGGCAGTTATTCTCACTGAGATGAAATAAAAATGAAATCAATTTAAATGGGTAAATGAAATGAATTTAAACAGGTACCCAACCAGTTTTCAGTCAAAAGGTGCAGGCCTGTATTGACGCTTATGGACATAGACACCTGAAGCAATATGGCAATATGTTTCTTCACACCAGTGGCATATTTAAAAAAAAAAAAAAACTAAAACAAAAAAAATCAACCACTCACTTGTGGCACTGATGGTTGTCATCCTCACCCTGGCCGCACGATGCTGGCAGTGCTGGGGAATGGAGACATCTTCACTCACTGAGGCTGTGTGTAGCTCATTGAGTCTGTGCGTAGATGGGTGGCTGAGTAGACTACTCATGCAAAGTCCTTACCAACTCCAGTAAGCTAGGTCAGACTGACAAGCTTGTTGCTGTATCCTCGGCAGAACACAAGGTCAGTGTTTTCAACAGTAGCTGCATGTAACACTGTTTTATCACTACAGAATGTTAATCACAAGAATAACTGTCTGTTTGTCTCACCACATTCACAATAACAGTTCTTAACTTGGTGTTCTACCAACTTACAAACTCAAGCACAGTGACCAAGCACTTTCTCACTCATGTCTCCTTTTTTCCCCCTTGTGTCATTCTCTCCCTAATGCATACCGTTTCCTGCTGACCTCTCACTCCGACTGCTGATTGGATCCACATTCAAGGTAAGTACTGTAAATTTAAACTAACTTATTTATTATTAAATGTAAAATTTATTACCAGATTATGAAAGGCAAGAAATTCACATTTTAATAACAATACATAAATGAATGAATGAAAGAATGAATAAGGTGGCACAGTGGTATAGTGGTTAGCACTGTTGCCTCACAGCAAGAAGGTTCTGGGTTCGAGCCCAGTGGCCAACAGGGGCCTTTCTGTGTGGAGTTTGCATGTTCTCCCCATGCCTGCATGGGTTTCCTCTGGGTCCTCCAGTTTCCCCCACAGTCCAAAGACATGCAGGTTAGGTTAACTGGTGGCTCTAAATTGACTGTGAGTGTGAATGGTTGTTTGTCTCCATGCGTCAATACTGCGATGATCTGGTGACTTATCCAAGGCGTACCCTGCCTCTCACCCATAGTCAGCTGGGATAGGCTCCAGCTTGCCTGTGACCCTGCACAGGATAAGAGATTACAGATAATGGATGGATGGATGGATGGATGGATAAATAAATAAATAAATAAATAGAGCTTATAACAAAATTTCCATTGGGCAAGGCAAGTTTATTTATATAGCGCATTTCATACACAGTGGCAGTTCAATGTGCTTTACAGAGGTAAAGGCAAAACAGTAAGCAATAGAAAATAAAATTACATAAAATAAAGGGGGAAGAAGAGAGAAAAATAAAAAATAATATAAGAATTAAACAATAGAAGAAATAAAGTAATAAAATGAAGTAAAAGTTCAGTAAAAAACAGCAGAATAAAATGGAATAAAAGTTAAGTAAAGTTTAAAACATGCAAAGACTGTAAAAGTTAAGTAAAGTTTAAAACATGTAAAGATGATGATATTTATCAGTTAGCAGAAAGCATCTGAAAACAGCTTGGTCTTTAGTCTAGATTTGAAGCTGCCAACAGCAGGAGCATGTTTGATGTCCTCTGGGAGTTGGTTCTATAGCTGTACTGCATAGTAGCTAAAAGCTGCTTCACCACATTTTGTTTTAACAACAGGTTTTACCAGTACATTTTGCTGCTGTGATCTGATAGATCTGATTGGGTTATGCCGCTGCAACATATCAGAGAGGTAATTGGGCCCTGTACCATTTAGAGATTTGTACATCAGCAGCAATGCTTTAAAGTCAATTCTGTAGCTTACTGGAAGCCAGTGAAGGGATCTTAGAATTGGAGTAATGTGCTCTGTTCTTTTTGTTCATGTGAGAACCCTAGCCGCTGCATTTGGAATCAACTGAAGTCATTTGATTGTCTTTTTTGGCAGGCCTGTGAAAAGGCCATTGCAGTAGTCAACCCTACTAGAGATGAAGGCATGTATAAGTTTTTCCAGATCATTTTTTGACATAAGTCCTCTCAGTTTGGAAATGTTTTTTTAGGTGATAAAATGCTGATTTAGTGATTGCTTTCATGTGACTGTCAAAGTTTAGCTCGCTGTCAATGAAAACACCAAGATTTTTAACCATAACTTTTGTTTTAATCCCCTTTGTGTCAAGAATAGTGGTAATCCTGACTCTTTCATCTTTTTTCCCAAATAGGATTACTTCTGTTTTATCTGTGTTCAGCTGAAGAAAATTTTGTGACATCCAGTTGTTGATTTGGTCGATACACTGGTAGAGACATTCAAGGGGGGCATAATCATTAGGTGATAGAGCAAAATAAATTTGGGTGTCATCTGCATAGCAGTGATACAAAATTTGATTGATTGGTCGATTGATTGATTACTTTATTCTGAACAATAAAGAAGAAAGATATAAAACTAAAAATTTAAATTAAAAAAATACAATAATCAAAACATCATCATAAACAAACAGAATAGCGTAGCCACAAGGCAATAACATAACAATGTTCAGAAAGGATTAGGAAGAAGTAACAACTTATCCAATCCTAACCCTCTATACCACCGCTAATCAAATGTCACTTTCCGCCATAATAAACTATATATACAAAAGAAAACAAAAGCAATAAATAAAAAAGAAAACATACCAAAACATACCGACATGGTATAATATCGACCAAATCAAATCATATATACAGATACTTATGTTATGCATATAGACACACATACAATACATATATACAGTACATACATATACACATACCTATAACTATACACTAAATACAAGAAGACCAGTCACAGACTTACTCTCAATTTCATCATCACCTATATAGTCTGTCTGTCCTCATTCTCATATATTTTTATTAACATGTTTTTATATAATTTTTTAAACAGTTTTATGTTGGTGCTATTTTTGAGTTCATTTTCCAGACCATTCCACAATTTCACCCCACAGACTGTTATGCACATACTTTTCATAGTTGTTCTAACATTTACTCTCTTAAAATTCATTTCCCTTCTCAGGTTATACCCACCCTGCCTTTCCATAAACGTATTTTCTACCTCACCCGGAAGAAGGTTATGTCTTGCTTTATACATAATTTGTGCAGTCTTGTGTTTAACCAGATCAGTGAATTTCAGAGTGTGTGCTTTTACGAATAATGCGTTTGTATGCTCAAGATATCCCGTATTATTGACGATTCTTATTGCTCTTTTTTGTAATGTGCATAACGGCTGCAGGTTAGATTTGTAGGTATTACCCCATATCTCCACACAGTAGCTCAGATATGGAAGTATGAGTGCATTATACAGAGTATGTAGTGATTTATAGTCCAGAATGTGTCTTGATTTCCCCAAAATTGCAGTAATCTTTGCTATTTTTGCTTTAACATGATTAATATGCAGTTTCCAGCAGACTTTATGATCAACAATCACACCCAGAAATTTTATTTCATACACTCTTTCTATGGTTATGTTGTCAATTTTCAATTCAACTTGAGGGTTCGACTTATATTTTCCAAATAACATAATCTTTGTTTTACTCAAATTCAATGACAATTTGTTTACGTTAAACCACCTTTTTAATTTATTCATTTCGGTTGTGATTGTTTCCATAAGCTGCTGTGCATTGTCCCCGGCGCAAAAGATGTTTGTATCATCAGCAAATAATATGCACTTCATTATACTTGATACATTACATAAATCATTAATGTACAATATAAACAGTTTAGGACCTAAGACAGACCCTTGCGGTACTCCACGTTATGGGCAAATACTCAGATGTGTGCTCTCCAATTTTTACAAATTGTTGCCTGTTACTTAAGTAGCTCCTCACCCAGTCCAAACCAACCCCTCTGATACCATACCTCTCTAATTTTTTGAATAGAATGTCGTGATTTATTGTATCAAATGCTTTCTTTAGATCTATGAAAATTCCCATAACATGTTTTTTATTGTCTATACCATTTGTGATTTTCTCGATAAGTTCCATTAATGCCAGGGTTGTTGATCTGTCTTTCTGGAATCCGTATTGACTGTCAGCTAAAAGTTTATATTTTTCAATGAAGTTGTCTAGTTTTGCTGTGAACAGTTTTTCGAGGATCTTGGAGAACTGAGAGAGTAAAGAAACTGGCCTGTAATTTGTGTAATGGTGTCTATCTCCACATTTATATAAAGGTATAACTTTAGCTATTTTCATGTTGTTTGGAAATTTACCAGATTGAAAAGACATATTACATATGTGAGTAAATGGTTCTGCAATTTCTTCAATAACTTTTTTTATTAAACTCATATCAATATCATTCCAGTCAGTGGAGGTTTTACTTTCACTTCTCCTTACAATGTCTATGACCTCTTTTATGCCAACTGCACCAAGAAATATAGATTTAGGATTTCTCTCCCATCGAGCAGCCTCCACCCCTCCAGGTGTGTCTGTATCTTGAATCTTTTCTGCCAAATCTGATCCCACATTTACAAAGAATCTATTAAAACCATTTACCACTTCCTCCATATTATTTATTGATCTGTCATTCTCAATATAATGATCAGGGTAGCTTGTGTTTTTGTTTTTAGCTCTATTCCTAATAATACTATTCAGTACATTCCATAGCCCCTTCATATTATTTTTATTACTATCTAATAATTTATTATAATATTCCTTCTTACATGTCCTCATAATGCTGGTTAATTTATTCTTGTATTTTTTATATTTAATTTCTGCCTCCAAAGTTCTTTTTTTTATGAATTGTCTATACAGCGTGTTCTTTTTTTTTTACAGGCATTTTTTAATCCTTTGGTGATCCATGGACCATTTGCTTGTTTTTGTCCATCATTGTATTTCCTTACAGGACAGGTTTTATCATATAGTGTTTTAAAGATATTTAGGAATCCACTGTATGCTTTGTCAATATCTTCTTCCTCATATACGACTCTCCCGTTCTGTTTAAGTAATTCGCTCTTAAGTATCCTTATGTTTTCTTCGGTTCTTATCCGTTTGTATTTCAGCTGATTCATATCCTTAGGTTTCCAGTAATTACAGTGATAGACAATAAATACAGGCAAATGGTCACTGATGTCATTATATAAAAGCCCACTTTCTGTATTATTTTCCATACTGTTTGTAAATATATTATCTATTAATGTGACACAATGAGAAGTAATTCTACTAGGTTTGGTGATTTTTGGGTATAAACCCATACTGTACATTGTATTTATGAAATCTTCTGTCATTTTATGCTTTTTTGGATTTAACAGATCAATATTATAATCCCCACAGATAAACACAGTCTTCTGCACTGAGTTAGAAAACATGTTTTCCATCCAGTTTTCAAATATATCGATACTTGATGCTGGAGTTCTGTACAAACAGCTCACAATTATATTTTTTACTTTTTCCATACAAATTTCCACTGTGATACATTCCACCAGATTATCAACAGCTGCTGTCATACTCTCCACCACCTTATACTTCAATCCTTTGTCCACATATATTGCCACACCTCCTCCTCTCTTTTTCACTCTGCTTATATGATTTAGATCATAACCCTCCATCTCAAAGTCCACATCTCTGTCAGTGCTGATCCATGTCTCTGAAATTGCTATGATGTTGAATGGGTTCTTAAACTGTTTCAAATATTCTTTAATATTGTGGAAGTTGGCATATAGGCTTCTGCTATTGAAGTGGATGATTGATATGTTATGCTTTGATTGGAAAGTTGTGTTGTAGTGCTCATCTGTGTAATAACTGCAGCTGTTTTCTATATCATTGAGTAAATTGTTATCCGGATCAATATCATGTTCTATGTCCTGTATTTTATGTTCTGTATATACAAAGTTTTCTAGTCCTAATGTGTGTTTATTATCAGGAGTTGTCATGGCTGTAGTTTAAGGATACCTTGTTGTTGTACATTTCGTTAATATTTGCTCAGCTCCTCCAGCTCCCTGATGACTAGTACTTTGGCTTGTTCTGGTGTTCCATTTAACTTGATGTATATTTTGCAGTTTGAAGTCCACGTTGATTGTATTTTCTTCTGTTTTCTGAGTAAACGGGCCATTCTGGCAATGTCCGCATTTTTCTTTGTCAGGTGCTCATTGATGTAAACGTCTGATCCCTTCAGCCGTCTTCCCTGTTTCAGCAGTTCGTTCTTGATAATTTGTCCAAGTGGGAGCATATAAAGGTTGAATAGTAATGGTCCAAGGATCGACCCCTGGGGGAAACCACAGGTCAAGGACATTGATGTTGAGGTACAATTTCCCATGGTAACAAAGAAGCTTCTATCTTTTACCGTAAGTATGATTTTAACCAATTGATAACTTTACCAGTCAACCCAACCCAGTGTTCAAGTCGATATAGCAGTATGTTGTGATCAACAGTATCAAAAGCTGTACTGAGGTCCAGTAACACCAGGACTGATGTTTTGCCTGCATCAGTATTAAGACGTATGTCATTTATAACTTTAATCAGCACTGTTTCAGTGCTGTGATTGGCGTGAAATCCTGACTGAAAGTTATCAAAACAGCTGTTTGATATCAAGAAGGCAGTTAATTGATTGAAGACAGTTTTTTCAAGGATTTTCCTGATGAATGGTAGATTTGATACTGGCCTGTAGTTGTTCAATACTGAAGCATCCAGATTATTCTTTTTAAGTAGGGGCTTTACAACGGCTTTTTTCAGGGACACAGGAAAAATGCCAGTCTCTAGGGATGTATTTATGATCTGAAGCACATCTGTAATGATGAGGTGAAGAACAGACTTAAAGTTGGTGGGCAGAATGTCCAATTCAGATGTTGAGGAACTGAGATTTTGTACATTTTTTTCAGTCTCGTAATCAATCAAACAAAATTCTGACATTGTGTTGAAATTGTCTGTGTCACTGGTGATTGCAGCTTTTCAGTTATTTGCAACTGAGATATATTATGAGCAATATTCTGCTGTATTTTATCAATTTTACCTTTGAAGAAGGATGCAAACTCATTGCATTTATTAACTGAGAGAAGTTCAGGTGCTAATTGTGGTGGGGGATTAGTTAGCTTCTCTAATGTTGAAAATACCACACGGGCATTGTTCATATTCCTGTTGATGATGTTGGAGAAGAAAGACTGTCTTGCTTTATCAATTTCATAATTATATTTACAAAGCATCTCTTTATGGATTTGATAATGGATGTGAAGTTTAGATTTGCGCCATTTTCTTTCAGTCTTCCTACATTCTCTCTTTAGCAGTTTAACAGCTGGGTATTGCTTCCATGGTGCTTTCTGCTTGTCATTGACTCTTTTGATTTTGAATGGAGCAATATCATCCATAATTTGGGTCATATTTAAATTAAAAATGTCCAGTAAGTCATCTACAGAGTCTGACATTTTAGTTGAGATCCGTGAGGGAGCTTGCTCAAAGAGAACACGTATTGTCGTTGATGACTCTCCTACCCATAGTCATTGAGCTGTTCTGAATGTGAGGGGACATAGAAACATCAGAGAAAACACAGAAATGATCAGATAAGGCCAGGTCAACAACAGTAGTAGAAACAGTAAGACCCTTTACGATAACAAGGTCAAGGGTATGATCACGAGAGTGGGTCGGCCCCTGTACATGTTGTACTAGGTTGAAGTTGTCAATAAGTGCAAGTAGTTCTCTGGCATAAGTGTTTTCAGGATTATCTACATGCAAGTTAAAATCTCCAGATATAATAAGACAGTCAAACTCTAAGCAAATGACTGACAACAGTTCACCAAACTCTTCCAGAAAAAACTTTGGCTGAATGTCTCAGAGGCCTGTAAATAGTTAATAACAATATGTTAGGAGAGCATGTAACAAGTGCACATAAGTGTTCAAAGGATGTAAAATCACCAAGTGAGGACTGTTTACATTGAAAAGAGGCTTTGACTATTTGCAATCCCTCCACCTTTCCCATGTCAGGTAGCACTCATGAAATTAAAATTTGGGGGAGCTGCTTCAATAAGGATGGTAGCACTCTTTGCTTGATCCAGCCAGGTTTCAGTTAGAAGCAAAAAATCAAGATTGTGTTTGCAAATAAGGTCATTAATTAAAAATGACTTGTTTGAAAGTGATCTAACGTTCAGAAGAGCTAGCTTTACAGAAAGTCTAGAAGTAATATCCGCTTTGGCACTCTGATGTTGTTTTGAAACAGGAAGGAGACTAGACTGGTTTACCCCCTGGGTTAAATATGCTCTATGTTTTCTATTTCTTATCAACACAGGAACAGAGAATGGCATAGGCATACTGGGTCCCAGCTTGTTTTCAAAACTACACCCAATGCAGGGACCCACAGCACATCATACAAGACTCTCTGTATATTCCATGAGGTTGGGAGGGGGAAGGCGTGGAGATGTCATGTACAACCCCGATTCCAAAAAAGTTGGGACAAAGTACAAATTGTAAATTAAAACAGAATGCAATGATGTAGAAGTTTCAAAATTCCATATTTTATTCAGAATAGAACAGAGATGACATATCAAATGTTTAAACTGAGAAAATGTATCATTTAAAGAGAAAAATTAGGTGATTTTAAATTTCATGACAACAACACATCTCAAAAAAGTTGGGACAAGGCCATGTTTACCACTGTGAGACATCCCCTTTTCTCTTTACAACAGTCTGTAAATGTCTGGGGACTGAGGAGACAAGTTGCTCAAGTTTAGGGACAGGAATGTTAACCCATTCTTGTCTAATGTAGGATTCTAGTTGCTCAACTATCTTAGATTTTTTTTTTGTTGTATCTTCCGTTTTATGATCCGCCAAATGTTTTCTATGGGTGAAAGATCTGGACTGCAGGCTGGCCAGTTCAGTACCTGGACCCTTCTTCTACGCAGCCATGATGCTGTAATTGATGCAGTATGTGGTTTGGCACTGTCATGTTGGAAAATGCAAGGTCTTCCCTAAAAGAGACATCATCTGGATGGGAGCATATGTTGCTCTAGAACCTGGATATACCTTTCAGCATTGATGGTGTCTTTCCAGATGTGTAAGCTGCCCATGACACATGCACTAATGCAACTCCATACCATCAGAGATGCAGGCTTCTGAACTGAGCGCTGATAACAACTTGGGTCGTCCTTCTCCTCTTTAGTCCGAATGACACGGTGTCCCTGATTTCCATAAAGAACTTCAAATTTTGATTCGTCTGACCACAGAACAGTTTTCCACTTTGCCATAGTCCATTTTAAATGAGCCTTGGCCCAGAGAAGACGTCTGCGCTTCTGGATTACATTTAGATTTGGCTTCTTCTTTGAACTATAGAGTTTTAGCTGGCAACGGCGGATGGCACGGTGAATTGTGTTCACAGATAATGTTCTCTGGAAATATTCCTGAGCCCATTTTGTGATTTCCAATACAGAAGCATGCCTGTATGTGATGCAGTGCCGTCTAAGGGCCTGAAGATCACGGGCACCCAGTATGGTTTTCCAGTCTTGACCCTTACGCACAGAGATTCTTCCAGATTCTCTGAATCTTTTGATGATATTATGCACTGTAGATGATGATATGTTCAAACTCTTTGCAATTTTACAGTGTTGAACTCCTTTCTGATATTGCTCCACTATTTGTTGGCACATAATTAGGGGGATTGGTGATCCTCTTCCCATCTTTACTTCTGAGAGCCGCTGCCACTCCAAGATGCTCTTTTTATACCCAGTCATGTTAATGACCTATTGCCAATTGACCTAATGAGTTGCAATTTGGTCCTCCAGCTGTTCCTTTTTTGTACCTTTAACTTTTCCAGCCTCTTATTGCCCCTGTCCCAACTTTTTTGAGATGTGTTGCTGTCATGAAATTTCAAATGAGCCAATATTTGGCATGAAATTTCAAAATGTCTCACCTTCATCATTTGATATGTTGTCTATGTTCTATTGTGAATACAATATCGTTTTTTGAGATTTGTAAATTATTGCATTCCTTTTTTATTTACAATTTGTACTTTGTCCCAACTTTTTTGGAATTGGGGTTGTATTTTTTAGATGGTGAAAAAGATTGGTAGCCAGCTGAAAGTCCTGGGCGAACACAGTTCAGTCTGTTGGTTGATTTTCAGTGAACTGGGTACACTGCTTGTCGCCAATGATTTGGGCTGGAAAAAGAGAGTGCAGCCATTGGCAGCAATCTCTGCATACTTTTAGGGAAATCCATGCAGGGGGGAGACAGGGATGGTACAATAAAGTCAGAAGAGTGAGACTGAGATTGGGACTTTGGTGAGGTCTTTGTGAGTGTCTCCATGACTGTCTCTGTGGTGACTGTCTCCCTGACAGTCTCTGTGATACTTGCATGGGGTCAAGATGTGGATGATGCAGCCTTGGCATGATTGTCTTTGGTTAGGTCCTCAATCTGGATGGGCGATGCAGATATCTGTGGCTGCCCATTGTTAACAACATGCTCACATTCGCCATGTGATTGTTGATGTCCTTGGCAGTCTTCCCCAGATGGTCCTTGGCAGTCTCCCCCAGATGGCTGTGTGTCCTTGTTGAAGCATCTCTGCTGTGCTTCCATGGATAGTTGTTTTGGCTTTGCAGAGGTTTTGTTGATATCTGTAACTGGGTCAGTCTGTAAGCACTTATCAGCAGTTCTGCCCAATGTTGGCTGAGAAAAGAATGCATGCTGGAGAGAGAGGCTGTAGTGATCAGCCAAAACTGGTTCCAATCTGGCTGAGTTCAGTGCTATTTGGCTTGAAGAATTCTCTGCGATTCCAGAAAAGGTTAAAATTGTCTATGAAGTTCATACCAAATGAAAAACAAGTTTTTCCAAGGCAGGTGTTAAGACTGAAGAGTCTAGTAAATGCAAAACTTCCCCTTGCAGGGAGTGGGCCACTGATAAAAGATTGTATTCTAGTTTTATAGAGGTCAGAAAAAAGTTTTCTGAAATCATTTTGGACAAACAGCTGTTCTCTGAAAACATCATTTGCTCCCACATGCACAATACGTTTGATAGTTTTATGCTCAGACATGAGTTTCAAAATGCTGTCTTTGGTGTCAGAGATGGATGCATTTGGAAGGCAGCAAATAATCATCCCATGTCCTTTTAAATGTCTTACAGTGGAATCACCAAGAACAAGGGTTGTGGGATCAGGTGGTGTTACGAGCTGCTTTCTGCCTCTTCCCACAGCTCTTCGGTTGTGGTGCGATCTCTTTCTATGATGTGCTTGTCCGCCTGAAAATTCCGCTTCCACATCCCTGAGGCATTGAAATTTGTTCTGAAGCCTTATGGGCTGTGGATTTTCCACAGGACTGTAAATCCTATTGTAGTTTGTAGACCTGGCTCTATTTCTAATACTGTAGCATGGCTGTGGAGCATGGGTTGCATAGTATCAGAACGAACTGGTGTTGAGGTAATTACTCTTCTGTTTTTATTTTTGGGCCTGCCACCCATCATGGACCAGTTTTCTGTACTCACATTTTGCTCTGTTAGATCGATGTATTCATCCACTCGATCTGCAATGCCATCGGCCTGTCGGGGTGCAATCTCTGCATTCTCAGCCACTGTTTCTGTACTCCTTTCGTGAGATATCTCTCTTAGTTCATCCATCTTTGGCAGGGCATCAATCTTTGATTCCAGAATAGAAATCCTCTGTTCTAGTTCTATGCATTTTCTGTAGGATCTCCTGGATTTTTTGCCCCCGGCATTTTGTTTTAAAAGCTAACTTATCTTGTAAAGGTGAAAAATAAAATGAAGAAATAGTGGAAATTAAGTGAAAAAGTAAAAAAATAAAGATCAAGCAGGAGCAAAACAGGAGCAAAGCAAAGAAGCGTCCTACTCGCTTGAGTAGGCGGAGCAAAAAAAAAAAATTGGGGTCCATCTCTATAGTAATGTGAGAATTACAGTAAGATTGGGGGAATGTGGTTAACGTGTTTCCATACTTAGAGGACACTTTGCATTGGCAGCACATGCTTCAGTGCTCTGGGAGTGTTTATAGCACTGTGACTTTAACACTTCCTGACTGAGAGCTACTGCAACTTCACCCACAGCTACCATGACTTTGATCCCCGTCTTCATCTGGACACTGATCCTCTGGACTCAAGGTCAGAAACAGCTATATATTTTATCTCTACAATGATCTGTTCATACAAGTATGCTTACTGTTTCTTTTAGAACATTTCAATTTCCTATTGCATTATTATTATTATTATTATTATTTTATTTTTATTTTTTCAGAATGCAGAGGTCAAGCCACAGTAACTCAGACTCCTGCAGTGAAATCTGCTCTTCCAGGAGAAACAGTCACCATCAACTGTAGAACCAGTCAGGCTGTATCTTCTCACAGCTCATATGGTAACCGCTTATTCTGGTATCAGCAGAAACCTGGAGAAGCTCCGAAACTTCTGATTAAATTTGTGAATCAGCGAGAGTCAGGTTTTCCAGCTCGTTTCAGTGGCAGTGGATCTGGATCTGATTTCACTCTGACCATCAGTGGAGTCCAGACTGAAGATGCAGCAGATTATTACTGTCAGAGTCACCATTCCATCTCTGGTTACTGGTTCACACAGTGTTATAGAGTCGTACAAAAACCTCCCTCAGTCAGATTGTAGAGAGACTGCACTGCTGCAGCTGGGAGAGACTGCAGGTGCTGAGTTGGAGGATGTGATACGACACTCTGTGGAGGAGAGGAACCACACTACACTAACTCACAACTCATATTAGAAATATCTCAATAATCATCACACCACACTGCACACAGTCCATCACATCCACTACTGTAAGATCAATAGTTTCCCAGGTCTCTCAGTCGTGGTGTTACCTGTCACACCTGGAACATCTATAGAAATAAGAACAGCTTTAGAGATAACAGATCCATATCTGCACTGATGGCTGGTTGTGATATTGAATAAGGTTAAATTGATCAATTTTACTCCTCATCTCTGAGTTGCTGTTACTATAGAGATGAGCCTTATAACACTCACTGTGACACGAAGTGAGTATCATTGAATAAGCATAAATAATAGGCGTACACACTCATTAAAAGACACAGAGATGTCAAAGTTAAATCCAGTGATTAATGTCTGTAATATTCCTTGCTGTTTGAGGTCCCATGGGTTTGAGCAGTGTTCATGGTGTCCTGACATTGACTAAATCATAGGTTCCTAACCCTGGTTTACCCCTTGTCCACCCCACGACCCCCTGTCCTGCACATTTCAGCACTTTCCCTGCTTCAAACACACCTCGTTTAATACTTCAGCTAATTAATAGTGCTTGCTGAGTTGAGTGAGTGTGTTAGTGCAGGTAAAATACTAAAATGTGCAGGACAGGGGATACTCCAGGACCAGGGACAGGAAGCTCTGGACTAACTAATAATCTCTAGTCACAGACTGATCTTTAAATTGTAACAAATATTTGGTTGGGGCGGCACGGTGGTGTAGTGGTTAGCGCTGTCGCCTCACAGCAAGAAGGTCCGGGTTCGAGCCCCGTGGCCAGCGAGCACCTTTCTGTGTGGAGTTTGCATGTTCTCCCTGTGTCCACGTGGGTTTCCTCCGGGTGCTCCGGTTTCCCCCACAGTCCAAAGACATGCAGGTTAGGTTAACTGGTGACTCTAAATTGACCATGAATGTGAGTGTGAATGGTTGTCTGTGTCTATGTGTCAGCCCTGTGATGACCTGGTGACTTGTCCAGGGTGTACCCCGCCTTTCGCCCGTAGTCAGCTGGGATAAGCTCCAGCTTGCCTGCGACCCCGTAGAACAGGATAAAGCGGCTAGAGATAATGAGATGAGACGAGATATTTGGTAATACTGATTATTTTTTGTCACTGAATATTTGAATTGAAACCATCATGAAGAAGTCAAGTTACCAGAAATGTAAAGAGAGGTAGCAGAAATCTGAGAGAAAGAGAAAGGACTGACAGTTAGTCACCCAGTTTTTTTCCAGAGAAAGGTAGCCGATACATTTATTCACTGACCTTCCTTTGGTGGCTATTAACCTCACATGCCAACATTAATGCTACAGAAAATTATTATTGTGGCTTAACCACTGTTTGGATGATCAAAATAACAACTTAATTTCCAATGCAGTGCCGTTTTTCTGAAATATTTCATAGGTTACCTTTATTGCCACCAAAAATGAGATAAGTAATGAATGTAATTTTGGTCTGCAAAGAGCTCAGTGAATTTGTCGGTCCACTTTCCAGCTAGTGAGCCACCTAGGTTAAGATGCATGCTAATAACTAGCTTGTTCACTCATGAGGTCTGCCTTCAACATGCACAGATGCAGCCTCAGGATTAGGAAACCCTGGCTCAACCCCCTTCCCAGTTGAAGCAGAAGGAGGTGAGCAGTATTTTGTTGATAATGTATTTACAGAGCAATCTGTGAATAAGGGGTGGCATAGTAGTGTAGTGGTTAGCACTGTCATCTCACAGCATGAAGGTTCTGGTTTGAGGGCCTTTCTGTGTGGAGTGTGCATGTTCTGTGTTGGTGTGCTCTGTTTTCCCCCAGAGACATGCAGGTGAGACTAATTGGTGATGCTAAATTAACTGGGAGTGTGAATGGTTGCTTGTGTCTATGTGTCAGCCCTGCGATGACCTGGTGACTTGTCCAGGGTGTACCGTGCCTCTCACCCATAGTCAGTTGGGATAGGCTCCTGCAACCCTGTACCGGTACATGATAAGCAGCTACAGATAATGGATGGATCTGTGAATAAAGGGCTTTGGGGTTAAGGCTCATGCAGACTGGGTTTTAGTATTTATGCTGCATTAACCATGTGTGCAGCTAGCTATAGCATGTAAGTACAGTTTTAGCTGATAACGTTCATATAGACATTCCAGTAATGAAATGGACAACTGGCATATGAAATGAACAAAAACTAGCTAAAAAGATTGTTAGATAGCTTGACTTAAGATGTAAAGGGAATAAAGCCATTGTCACTTTTAAGATCAACCATTTAATAAATTTGTTTCCCTTTTTGATCAACTAATGTTACAAACCAAGCATGCAGCTGATTCCATCCAAATGTTTGTAATGCATACATATGGTTCTCAAAACATACTGTATTAGTACAATTATATGACAGATTCTGAATTATGTACCTTATGGATACATTGGAGCCAAGGCCCTCTTCAAGCCATGCTGCAGCCAGAGAGGAGCCCAGAGATATTCAAAAAAGAAGAAGAGGCTAAGAATGACAGTGCAAGTAGTGACAGCAGCACAGATGAGGAGGAGGAGGCAATGAAGAGCAAAGAACAAAGTGAGGCTGAGATCAGGGACATTTCAGTCACTGAGTCACATATAGACCCCTTTCACTGACGTCACCCGAAACCGGAAGTAAACAGACCCTGCGCCATTTTGGAAGACCAACGGGAAATAACGGCAGCGGTATGGGAACCCACGAGAATAAAGTGGAGTGGCAAACGACTTAAACAAACAAATCTGAGCTGTTTTATTTATGATTTATTTTCCCAACAGTAGACTTGAAAGAAACCTGTGTGAGACTTCGCAAAAAACTGTGGATATAATGGATAAGTCTTTGCATGATCTGCGGACACTTTGAGGGAAGCAAATGCAAGAAATTCAGATTTAAAACATGCTAAATTGGCACCAAGTTGATAACTGTATGAGGAGCAAGCCTCCCAGACTTCTACAATTTAATAATAATAATAATAATTTACGATGGTTTGGGGCTTGCTCTCCCTCCTATTATATAAATAAAACATAGTTGTTGTGTAGGCATATATCATAAATACATATGTATAATTTGGATAAATTAACCTAAATTATGGATACCTTAATAGTAACAAAAAGTATTAATTTTTCAACTGAAAAGATATATTATTAAAAGATAAATATCAACAAGATTACCTTGGCCATAACTATGTGTAGGTTATTCTTAATAACAGCTGTAATATCACGAACCAAGCCACTAACAACATAATTGTAAGCCTGTAGCCCTTTGTAGGCTTTCAAGTCATCAGCAGTGTAGGCACTGGGTGTAAACAACAAATAGTTTACAATGTCTGGGTAGCAAACAGATGGCAGAATTGGTGCCCGGTCCTCCTTATGTATCTGACACGGAGAAATAATATAAATGGTGCTGCCTACCAGATTACAGTCGTCTGTTTTATTGTATCAGTACTAGTATCACTTACTATACTCATCAGTCATAGATTAGTCCAGTACAACATGACCAGCTTGCTTTTTTTTTCCATTTGACTGTCGCAAGTTTTTTCAGGCTGGTACAGTCAAAAATTGAAAAAAGTTTTGGCCTACTAAACTAGTCATCGATTCTACTAGTGTATTAATTGGAGTCGACATGAAAACGTTCGGTAAAAACTTTAAACCAGTACAATCTCTTCTTCAAAGTTTCACCAAATGGTTTTATTTATGCAATTTAAAGCTCATAATACTGTATAACTTTGGTCAAGTAAAAACGGAGCAAAAACATGGCTGAATCCTGAATGACTGCTATTTGTTTAAATAGGGGACTACATAGGTGGCAGAATGTAGTTTCTTTTTCCCTGCCATGGAAGCGCACTTGTATACGGAGGAGGAAAGCAATTTGCATTGCAGCCGTGAGGCGGCTCGGCTCGGTTTTCCCTCTCAGGCGCTCTCGTTATCTGTTAGAATTTGGTAAAGAAAAAAATATATATATATTATTTACCAGTTTACCGGGTCCATTAACATAAATCTGACAGCTGACAAGGTCGGGATATAAACGAACTTTTGCGTTAAACTGTGTGCTTGGATTCACATAATTTTTTCTGAGTCTTATCATATGGGTCAAACCCATCAATCACAGCCAGTTTCTCCACATACCGTGCCCTTTCTGCAACTGGTAATGTACTCACATAACCCGAATTATCATCCATCGTGTCACTTTACTCTCGCTCGTACTTTGTTTTATATTGTGAGTGCATGTACTTGGTCTTCCAATATGGCGCCTAACAAAATCTCGCGGCGCGGTGACGTCATGTGAAAGGGGTCTATACTGGTTTCAGAATTAGATGATCTGCTGTCAGTTGACCCAGGCTTGTGGCCAGCAAAATTAAGTGACAGTGACAGAGCAACTATTGTTCAAAAATTGGCAACAAGGGAAGACAAAGAAATACCCAAAGATTCAGAGGGAAAGCCATTTCCAGACTACTTGAAATACACAAAGGCATCAAATGGCAGAGAAAAGGTGAAAAGGGACTAGTCAGTTCATAGTGACAGTGCAAATGCACTTTCTTGCATTCCTTGTGCTCTTTTTTCACATGTATTAAAAAGGCCTGAAATCAGGCATGTTAATTCAATATTTTCTGCTACTTTCCCCTCTGCATGCATCGGTCTTGCTCTCTGTAACATTTACCTGATGTGGGTGGAGTACAGAAGCACGGCAGGCAGGAGATGATGCACACGTTTATTGAGGCTTCTCAGCTTCACTTGCTCACATTTAGGACACACACACACACACACACACACACACACACACACACACACACACAGTCCTATTCTGGTACGGGGAGTTCTCTTCTCTTTCCTATGTTCTACCATCACTGCAACAAACACACTCACACACAACACTAATTGACAACAGGTGTAATGACTTGGCCACTCACTGTCCCTGACCCTGCCCTCCATTCACAAACTGACACTTGGCCACACCCTCGCTGCCACATACCCCCAACGCCTGACTCACACCAGGGAGCCGTCCTACCTGCAGTGGACTGCACCCCCCAATGGGACAGGAAGTCTGCTACCAGCATCTGCTCCCCTGGCGTGTGGACCACCTTGAATTTAAATGGCTAGAGGGCAAAATACCAAAGGGTGATCTGCTAATTGGCATCCTTCATGTGGTGGAGAGGGGCGTTTGGTCAAAAAAGAGGGTGAAAGGGTGCCCCAGCAAGTAGTATCGGAGGATGAGGACTGCCCACTTGATGGCCAGGCACTCCTTTTTGATGGTGCTGTACTTGCTTTCCCGCATCAAGAGCTTGTGGCTGATGTACATCATGGGACTCTACTCACTCTCCACCTTCTGGGACAAAACAGTCCCCAGCCCTCTGTCCATTGCATCCATCTGTAAGATAAAAAGGAGACAGAGAAGTGAGGGGAGTGTAGGAGTGGCCCCCCACAAAGTGCAGCTTTTACTTTACTGAAAGCCAGTTGGCATTGCTCCATCCACTGGACCGGATCTGGTGCTCCCTTTTTAGTGAGAACAGTCAGCGTGCTGGTGACATCCAAATAATTAGGTATGAACCTACGATCGTAGCCAGCCAGACCCAGGAACTGTCTCACCCCTTTTTTGGTCTTGGGCCTTGGGTAGGCCGCAATCGCTGCAGTCTTTTCAATTTGGGGATGCACCTGCCCATGACCCAAGTGGAAACCCAGATATCATACTTCCACCTTCCAAAATGCCATGTGGCTTATGCCCATATAATAATTCAAATGGTGAAAATCCCATGGAGGCTTGCAGGACCTCTCATACTGCAAATAACAGGGTCTTAAGCCATTTATCCCAATTACATACATCTTCACTTACAAATTTCTGAATTAAGTTTTTGAGGGTCTGACTGAATCGTTCCCCTAAGCTATCTGTTTGGGGGTGATAGACACTGGTGCGGATAGATTTAAATACCAATAACCTATACAGTTCGCGCAGTGTGCATGACATAAATGTAGTGCCTTGGTCTGTCAGGATTTCTTTTGGAATCCCAACCTGAGAGATAACACAGAAGAGCACTTCCACAATATTGCATGCTGAGATATTGCAGAGAGGCACCTCTTCCGGATATTGCATTGCACAGTCCACCAAAACTAAAATAAAGTGATATCCCTGTGCTGACCAATCTAATGGCCCAACGAGATCCATACCAACTCTCTCAAAAGGGGTCTTGATTAGCAGGAGAGAGCACAAAGGCACTTTTGGAGTGGCCACGGGATTTACTAATTGGCATTCACGGCATGCCGCACACCAACGACGAATGTTTCTGCAAATCCCTGGCCAATAGAACCGGGTCATTAATTGGGCTCATGTTTTATCCTGCACGAAGTGTCCAACCATGGGATTAAAGTAAGCCACATGGAATACAAGTTCCCTACAGCTCTTTGGGACTAACAACTGGGTTATCTGTTCACCAGTTTGAGTGTCCTGCATTACTCGATACTGCCTATCCTTAATAATAGCAAAATATGGGAAGGAGGGTGTGACATTTAGCTGGAGAGTCTGACCATTGATTACTCTCACTTGGTCAAATGCATGATGCAGAGACTCATTTTGCAACTACTGTAATGGGAAATCCTCAAGGGAATCCCCAAGTGAGGGAGGAGAGGCAAGCTGCTCCTCAATCCTCGTATCGCCCTGATGCGGTGCTGATGTAGATGGCTCTGTGACAGCTTCCCCAGTCAATGCCACACTGGGACCTCCCCATAACGTACTAATGTAGGACCCACCTCTTACTATGTGTTCCATCAATCTTTTGAATCCCAGTCAATTATTCCCCAAAATCAGTGAGTGGGTGAGACAAGGATTAACTGCCACCTTTATTCTGTACGTTTCTCACCGAAATAGAAGGTGGATGGACACTAAGGTGCAGTTGTGAACATCCCCATGCACACACAGAACCTTCACCACCTGTGCGCTCCCCAATGCCTCATGTTGCACCAGGCTTTGGTGGATTGAGGTCTGATTACAGCCAGAATCCACCAACACATGATACGTATCCCCTTGCACACTTATCGGTATACGATATGCTCTGGCCCAATTGGGGGCGGTCTCTGGCATGTTGGGGATCTGGACCACTACTCCCACCTCCATTGTGGAGCAGTGACTCTGGAATTGTCCCGGCTTCCCGCAGCGCCAGCACACTGGCCCAGGCTTCCCCTCTGCACCTGTGTTATAGGTGTCACTCACCTGAGGGGGAGAAGACACAGAAACAGAAGAACGGGGAAGATGGGAGGACACCACAGGTGTGATGGGCTGGCTGAGGGGGAACCGGCCCACTCCTCCACAGTGTTGGAACAGGGAGGGGAAGGGACAAAGAAGGGGGGGTAAGGAGAGAGAAAAAGAGAAGAGGCGACTCGTCCACCTGCTGTTGGAACTGCCGCCAGATGGTCCTCCGCCAATTCGATGGCTTGATCCAGTGATGCTGGATGATGACACTGGACCCACTCTGTCATTCCTTCTGGAAGTCATGTGATGAACTGTTCCCCTCTGTTGCAGAACAAAGCCCATACAGTAAGTCACTTTAATACTGTATGTAGAGTATGTATCAGTTGATGAATGATCTTTAAATTGTAACATGTCTTATGGTGTGGGGAAATTCACTCCAGAAGTCATACTTAAGTGTTTTTGTAATTGAATATAATATGTGAGTTCAGTATAACAAGCATCAAGGGGTACAATCATGACATATGATCACAAATGTACCCCTAGATACAATTGTGATTTCAGGGATTACCAGCCTCCAAAAGGACCTGCTGACATATGGCAGGTCCTTTGGAACCTGCCATATGTCAGGAGATCACCAGCTTCCTGACAGACAGGAAAAAGCAAGCAAGGCTGGGGGAGTCACTTCTGGCATGCAGTTGCTCAGCACTGGTGCTCCTCAGGGATGTGTCCTCTTCCCACTGCTCTTCTCCCTTTCCACCAATGACTGTACCTCCATGGACACAACTGTAAAACTCCTGAAAATTGCAGATGACAATACGATATGACTCATGCAAGAAATCAATGAGTCTGCATATTGGTGGGAGGTCGAACATTACATTATATTACAGGCATGTAGCTTATCGAGAATGATGTACAACATGCCCAGAGCAGTCTGGGGAGCAGCTGGTGGTTAGCTGCCTTGCTGAAGGGCACGTCAGCTATTCCTACTGGTCCAGGGAATAGAACCGGCAACCTTTTGGTCCCAAATCTAAACATCACTAAACATTGGCTAAACATTAAGCCACAGCTTCTCCCAGTTGGTGCTCTGGTGCAGTCAGAATAATGTGGAGCTAAACATGCTGAAGACGATGGAGATCATAGTGGACTTCATGAGACACCCCTCTGCGATGCTCCCCCTCACAATTTCCAGCAATACTGTGTCAACCGTAGAGACATTTCAATTCCTGGGAACTACCATTTCACAAGACTTGAAGTGAGAATACAACATCAACTCCATCCTTAAAAAAGCCCAGCAGAGGAAGTACTTTTAGTGGCAACTCAGAAAGTCCGATATGTCACAGGAGCTGCTGACAGTTGTACACTGCTGTCACTGAATCTGTCCTGTGCACATACATAACAGTCTGGTACAGAGTAGCCTCTAAACAGGACAGGGACAGACTCCAGCGAACAGTAAGGTCAGCAGAAAGGATCATCGGTGCTCCCCTATCCAGCCTCCAGGATTTGTACATTTCATGAAACAGGAAGCATCAAAAGAAATTCATGAAGGACACCTCACACCCTGGTCACAACCTGTTCCAACTCCTCCTCTTCAGCAGGCATGATAGAGCATTGTGAACCAGAACCACAATACATAAGAGCAGCTTCTTTTCCCTGTCCCATCAACCTCATAAATATATGACCTGAACCATCCTTGCCATTATCTCATCTCATTATCTCTAGCCGCTTTATCCTTCTACAGGGTCGCAGGCAAGCTGGAGCCTATCCCAGCTGACTACGGGCGAAAGGCGGGGTACACCCTGGACAAGTCACCAGGTCATCACAGGGCTGACACATAGACACAGACAACCATTCACACTCACATTCACACCTACGGTCAATTTAGAGTCACCAGTTAACCTAACCTGCATGTCTTTGGACTGTGGGGGAAACCGGAGCACCCGGAGGAAACCCACGCAGACACGGGGAGAACATGTAAACTCCACACAGAAAGGCCCTCGCTGGCCCCGGGGCTCGAACCCAGGACCTTCTTGCTGTAAGGCGACAGCGCTAACCACTACACCACCATGCCGCCCCCTTGCCATTATATTAGTGTAAAAATTTTACCTCCTGTAACATGCTCGTTTGCACGACTACACTGCACTCTTTGTACACTGACTGTGTCACGTGTGTATTTGTTGTATGTTGTGTATTTTCTGTAATATATCCTGCATATTGTCTGTATATTGTGTACTATTTATATTGTTGATAGCATATATATTTATAATGTATACTGCATGTTGTAGATATTACAGATGTTTTGATCCATAATATATTGTAGATATTGTTTTTTACAGATTGATATACAGTAGCCTCTCATCTCATCTCATCTCATTATCTGTAGCTGCTTTATCCTGTTCTACAGGGTCGCAGGCAAGCTGGAGCCTGTCCCAGCTGACTACGGGCAAAAGGCGGGGTACACCCTGGACAAGTCACCAGGTCATCACAGGGCTGACACATAGACACAGACAACCATTCACACTCACACCTACGGTCAATTTAGAGTCACCAGTTAACCTAACCTGCATGTCTTTGGACTGTGGGGGAAACCGGAGCACCCGGAAGAAACCCACGCGGACACGGGGAGAACATGCAAACTCCACATAGAAAGGCCCTCGCCGGCCATGGGACTCGAACCCGGGCCTTCTTGCTGTGAGGCGACGGTGCTAACCACGACACCACCGTGCCGCCCCTTGATATATTATAATACAGATATTTTACACAGGTTGTATAAAATATTGGTATTGTATATCATGCATATTGTATATAACAGATATTGCATATTACATATTTATTTATATTGGGTCATGTCTATATTGTCCATATTATACATTACATATACCGTATACCTTCTATTTTTTCTTCTCTCTTTTTTTTCTTCCCCTTTTCTGTATTGCTAGAGAGACACTACCTGCTGGAACCAAATTCCTTGTGTGTGTTAAAATACTTGACAAATAAATGATTGTGATTCTGATTAATCCAGTCAGTGTAACAGCATTTCCAAAACCATCACACCAGTCCCCAGTTCACAGATGGGTGAAAGTAAAATTAATCATTCCACATACTCTCTTTTAAACATAAATACTTTCTAATGTCATTCCCACTCAACCACATCCTCACAATGGATACCTTCTCTTGATTAATCTTATTATTATTATGTCTTGATCATGAATATGAGGGTCTATAACAGAAACTGTGACAGGTGTATTGATGATTTGTTTATAATATACATGATCAATACAATTCAGAAACAGTTTTCACTGAATCAAAGGCATTTATTAATAATTCAAAGCAGGACATTGCAGTGATACACACACAACACATAGGTTGGTGATCATTAAGAAGAATTGAGTTAAACTGAGGAGTGTGTGAGCTCACATGTTAATAACTCAAATGAAATGATGAAAGTGGGACATTTGAGCAGTAAAGGCCACATGTAACACACAGTGAAGCAGTAGAAGGTGAGCTGAGTAAAGTGTGTGTGAGCTCACAGCTCTGAGCACTGCTCTGTGTTCACTCTGCCCACCACAGTAGGTTGGTTGTCTTTGGAGGCCTCACAGGTCACCACCTTGTTCCTCCACTGCTCCGGGTGGAGGCTCAGCGTGCTGCTCCAGCTGTAGAGGCCGTCCGCGTGCAGAACGGCGGTGCTGCGGCTCTCCCCCGAGCTCCAGCTGCTCCCATCAACCTTCCAGCTCAGTGTCCAGTCCGAGGGGAAGCCCTTGTCGGCCACACACATGAGTGTGACCTTCTCCTGCTGCAGCTCCACACTGGAGGGAGGCAACACCGTCACACTGGGCTGAGTGATACCTACACACACACACACACACACACACACACACACACACACACAGTTGAGACAGGAATGGACAGCTGTCAGTCACTCAGGCTTCGTTTCAGCTCACTGTGTGTTTCACTTCCCTTTATATCTTACAGAGCAGAACTGAGTTCAATGGAGCATCACAAATGTTTCACACTCAATTCAAATACTTTTACATCTTAGATCTATAATAATTTATATTACTGTGATCATGGGACAATCGAATTGAATTATACTGAATATTCAAGAAACAGAAATATTAAATTATTTTATAAGATGAATAAACATTTTAAATGCAGATTATTTTCCACTTAACTAAATTCAGTTTACATTTCTACATTTAACTCTGTTTATAGAATCACAGTCTCTAAGATATTAAATGTAGTTAAAATCATCCGACAAAAATGTCACAGTTATTTCCACAATGATATCTATTTTATTTTTAGATTTCAGTGATAATTACCAACCAGCACGATAATCAAAGACATTATTCAAACTTCTAAAACAAGGGAGATTTGAGAAACAGAAGGATGTTATACAAAAATCACATCTCACTGAGTGGGTTTGGAGGAAAACTAACTGATAACTATATTCTTTACACTTGACAACATGAATCTGAACACAATCCATTTCATCCATTAATGTGAACACACTCCATTTCAGTCATTAATCTGAACACACTCCATTTCAGTAATTAGTAAACAGGTTACTTACGGCCCACAGACAGTTTGGTTCCTCCACCAAAAGTGACCCACAGTGATACAAACAGGTTTAGCGGCCGTACAAAAACCCTGCTGCTCTAAACTCACTGCTCTCTCCATCCATTTAAACCTTTTATTACAAAACAGCTACAAAACACCAACTTCTGCTCACATAGCTGATTAATACACTAACTTTCTGACTGTTTTACTACATTTTACTGTTTTTTTTTCTTTTTAAACACCAAGAGTGTCAATCTATACTGAGGATGCAACTACTGTGTATGAAACACAAATAAAGTATTCAAACTAAGAGCTGAAAATTCACAAAATAAAGATCTGCAATTGTTCAGGTTTTACCCAGAATGCCTCATGGAGTAAAAATGCTGATGTACTCATGAGAAATTTACAATATATGACTGAATGTGTGGAGCTAAAGTGAGAATAATTCCTCCACTGCTTCTGTAGACTGATAGAAAGTTATGATATGATATTTAAGTCCTACAATAATCTAAATATTAATTTATAGTCAAAAATATTAGTGTCTATTTACTCACTGCCAACACTGATGCTGCTTCTTCCACCATAAATCCACTACAGTGAGAAACTCATAAACATTCAGTACAAACACCATCCAGTGAAAGTTGAAGCTTCTCTCTCTAATTCACTTATTTATGCATCTTAGACCTCAAAGTGTTTTACAGAAAATCTCCATCTGACCCCACAAGTAAAATTCACACAATAACTCTGTAGTAGTGTGAGAATTACAGTAAGATTGGGGGAATGTGGTAAAGGTGTTTCCATACTTAGAGGACACTTTGCATTGGCAGCACATGCTTCAGTGCTCTGGGAGTGTTTATAGCGCTGTGACTTTAACACTTCATGACTGAGAGCTGCTGCTACAGCAACTTCACCCACAGCTACCATGACTCTGATCCCCGTCTTCATCTGGACACTGATCCTCTGGACTCGAGGTCAGACACGGCTTCATATTTTATCTCTACAATGATCTGGTTATACAAATACATGTATTGTTTCTCTGATAATATTTCATTTTGCATTATAATGTGTGTATATATATATTTTTTTTTTCCCCAGAATGCAGAGGTCAAGTCACAGTAAGTCAGACTCCTGCTCTGAAATCTGCTCTTCCAGGAGAAACAGTCACCAGCAAGTGTAAACTAATCCCCAGGTGTACCAAGGTTGGGGTAATCAACCCTTACACTGGTATCAGCAGAAACCCAGAGAAGCTCCTAAACTCCTGATTAAACTTGCGAATCAGCAACAGTCAGGTTTTCCAGCTCGTTTCAGTGGCAGTGGATCTGGATCTGATTTCACTCTGACCATCAGTGGAGTCCAGACTGAAGATGCAGCAGATTATTACTGTCAGAGTCACCATTCCATCTCTGGTTACTGGCTCACACAGTGTTATAGAGTCGTACAAAAAACCTCCCTCAGTCAGATTGTAGAGAGACTGCACTGCTGCAGCTGGGAGAGACTGCAGGTGCTGAGTTGGAGGATGTGATACGACACAATGACCCTCTGTGGAGGAGAGGAACCACACCACACTAACTCACAACTCACATTAGAAATCTCTCAATCATCATCACAACACACTGCACGCAGTCCATCACATCCACTACAGTAAGATCAATAATTTTGTAGTTTTGTAGCTTGTTATTTGTCATCATTGAAAAAATTTGGTGGAAAATTTTCTCTCTTTTTCAGCCTCAATCATTAATCCTGCCCCCATTATGTTCTCTTTTTCTGACCTGATATCAGTGACTGTTTTTATTCTGCTCTATGCCTTAGTTTCTATATCTGTTTTCTTTTTATTCTCTCTTCCCTGCACTCCTACAATATGACCTTCTCCAACTGCTTTCCAACACACAATAGTTTAAATGTTCTGGACCCGGTCTTCAGCCATTCTTCCTGAGCTCTCGGTATCAGTGTTACCCCACTCTACTTTTCAGATCATTACTGTGTATCCTCCACACTTGTTCTCCCTGCCCTACCTCCCAATATCTATTTATACTTTTCGCCCACTTCCTGAATCCTCCACACTTTCTCCTAATCACCATCGATGGCAGTTCATCAGCTGAAACTAAATCTCAGCAAGACTGAGCTGCTGTATCTCCCTGGTGCTGCAGCCACATCACTGGATCACACCATCTGAGAACACAGAAAACCTTGAGGTAGTTCTGGACAACCAACAACCCTTCACTCCTCATATTTCTAACCTGATTCCATTATGCAGGTTTCTCATTTCGATCAGGAGAATCTGGGCAATTCTGTCCAACAAGGTCCTTCAAGAGCTTGTTCAGTACGTTATTATCTTGACATTAGTCTACTGCATTCTACACAAGTTTAATCCACTTGTATTTGGACTCAGAACTGAAGAACATCTCAGACCGTGGCAGCTCTGACTGGTGTATGGTCAATCCTCAGAGTCTCTGTGGCCCAGGCAGAGCTTTTAAACTGGTTTGCTGAGAGAGCTCAGTTCTTCTCAGTTCTTTTGGTGGCACAGTAGTGAAGTGGTTAGCATGGTCGCCTCACAGCAAGAAGTTTCTGGGTTCAAACCCAGTGGCTGGCGAGGGCCTTTCTGTGTGGAGTTTGCATGTTCTCCCCGTGTCTGCGTGGGTTTCCTCTGGGTGCTCCGGTTTCCCCCACAGTCCAAAGACATGCAGTTAGGTTAACATGGGGCGGCCTTGGGCTGAGGTGCCCTTGAGCAAGGTACCGAACCCCTGACTGCTCCCCGGGTGCTCTGGTGTGGCTGCCCACTGCTCTGAGTGTGTGCGTGTGTTCACTGCTTCGGATGGATTAAATGCAGAGGATGAATTTCACTGTACTTGAAGTGTGCGTGTGACGAATAAAGGTTTAAATATCTCAGTTAGTCCATGTAGGAAAACCTAATGGCAACCAAGCTGACAGGTATATAGCCTCCTGACTCATTCAACAAAAGATGTTTTGGATGGAATCTTCAAATAACCTCCATGTTTGTGAACTTTCGTCAAACTCAATTTATTGGACTAACAACCACTATCTATACAGGACACAATGTTCAGCACAATGTGAAGGACACTACTGTTGTTTTTTCTCTCTTCATGCTGTTCTCCCTCACTCTTTCCTCCACATGACCAGCTTCTTCTAATCCTGATCATGACATTGACCTGGAAGAAAATATGTATAAAATCTCAACAAATGAACATGTAAACAGGTATTGTCCTGTCATCAACAAGCACAAATAAATAATAAATATATTAACATTTACCATTATCGCACAAACTGAGAATATCAGAGTGAACAAAAGTGAATTTATTATGTTTCATTTCCCACTGGACTACGCTGAGATTCTGAGCTTTATGAATCAAAAGTATCTGGATATCATTCAGTTTCAGATTACGTAAGTTGGAAGAAAACATGAACACTAACCCGCCATTTATCCAACCATAACAACTAATTTTTCTGACATTCTTCAGAAGTAACAGTAACAGAAGTATCAGTTAATTTGCATGAACAGCTCTGAGTCCCAGAATAAATCAACACTTTCAGCAGATGTTCATGGTTCTTCAGTCGAACTCACTCAAGCACAACACACAGTGCTGCACTCAACCTGCTGTTAAAGGTGCTGATTCAAATCACTTTCAGACACTTCAGAACTGAAAAAGGATACATGCTTTCCACATTTAAGCTTTATTTCAGCACAGCTACACCACCTCATTCTGCTAAGCGTGTTTTAAAGTCTCATCTCATCTCATCATCTCTAGCCGCTTTATCCTTCTACAGGGTCGCAGGCAAGCTGGAGCCTATCCCAGCTGACTACGGGCGAAAGGCGGGGTACACCCTGGACAAGTCGCCAGGTCATCACAGGGTTGACACATAGACAGAGACAACCATTCACACTCACATTCACATCTACGGTCAATTTAGAGTCACCAGTTAACCTAACCTGCATGTCTTTGGACTGTGGGGGAAACCGGAGCACCCGGAGAAAACCCACGCGGACATGGGGAGAACATGCAAACTCCGCACAGAAAGGCCCTCGCCGGCCACGGGGCTCGAACCCGGACCTTCTTGCTGTGAGGCGACAGCGCTAACCACTACACCACCGTGCCACCCGTGTTTTAAAGTATACACTTATATTCTAGTGGACTTTACAGTGGGTCTTTCAGAATGAGGTGATCTGAGTGGTGTTGTGGTGGGAGACGGTACAGCCGAACACCTCTGACTCTTCCCAGTGTTCTTTGCAGAGGGTCAGTGTGCTGAAGGGTTCTTCTGTTCTTCTGTGCTGGTCAGAACCCCCTCGTTCACCTTGGCACCATCCATGGTGCAGCTCAGCAGCGCCCCCTGTGGAGAATAGGCTGAGAGCAGGCAGAGCAGCAAGGTTGATCCCTCAGAGAGCTGCAGAGAGGAGGGAGGGAGCAGAGACACGGAGGACATCACGCAGGACCAGCTGGAGAACACACACACACACACACACACACACACACAGTGGTTATATTTACAGAACACAACTGTCTGATTAAATGTTCTTGAATTGTTTTTTTTTCTTTGTCACTCGTGTTTAAACTCAGTGATGTTTGAGTAAACCTGTCTGACTCTAGAGCACAGTGTACTGTACACACTGCAGGAGACTGGAGGAGAAATAACACCAAATGATGGATTAGTGATGAGATTCATCTCTCCAGTCAGAAACATAATATACATGAAACATAAAGACAGTAAAGAAACAACTTTATAATGCTGCTCACCTCTAAATCTCCTCTGTAGTCAGTCTGAATCCTGATGGAATTAAATTGAAAGACTCAACTTCTGTCATTTCTCTACATTTATTCATTTGTATTTTCCAAGAAATCTCTCATTTTGACCAGTGAAAGTTTAAGCTTCTCTCTAATTCACTTATTAATGCATTTTAGATCTAAACGATTTCCAGAAAATCTCCATCTGACCCAACAAGCAAAATTCACACAATAAATCTGTAGCACCCCCTAGCGCCACGGCTATATGTATAGAGTTGTGCTCCCTGAATTCTTTTAATTTGCAAGAAATCTCTTTCTTTCTTGAGGTTAAATTAATGCTTTATGATAAATAAAGCATTCATCACTCATCGGCATATTTAAGCAACTAGAAATAAAACCTTCACTTAGCCTTTTACTCAATGCCCAATATCACTCATCAAATAAATCAGATTATCTAGATCACTGGGGGGCAATTTGGGGCCCGCGGGCCAAATTTGGCCCACAAAGCTTTTTTTTTGGCCCGTGCCCTTTGTGCCATCGCCAAAGTGGCACTGTTGAGTTTCTGTTAGAAGAGGTTTGGCATTGGGGGGTGACGATGAAGAGCAGATATGGAGCTATGACTCTAAATTGACCGTAGGTGTGAGTGTGAATGGTTGTCTGTGTCTGTGTGTCAGCCCTGTGATGACCTGGCAACTTGTCCAGGGTGAACCCCGCCTTTCGCCTGTAGTCAGCTGGGATAGGCTCCAGCTTGCCTGCGACCCTGTAGAACAGGATAAAGCAGCTAGAGATAATGAGATGAGATATACAAATATAAAAAATAAAATAAAAGTCCAGCAGGAGAGGTATTGCACATTTATATTGCACATTGTCCAGTATTGCTTTTTGTCAGGCTAGGCTACTGCTCCTTCCCGTCCTCTGTCCTCCTGTTACCCGTCCTCCCCCCCAGAGAGGAGTTGATGGCATGAGGGACAAAGGAGTTTTTAAGTCTGTTAGTCCTGCACTTGGGAAGGAGCATTCTGTCACTGAACAGACTCCTCTGGTTGCTGATGACGGTGTGCAGAGAGTGACTAGCATCGTCCATGATGTTCAGTAGTTTGTCCATAGTCCTCTTCTCTGCCACTGTCACCATAGGGTCCAGCTTCATGCTGACCACAGAGCCGGCCCGCCTGATCAGTTTGTCCAGCCTGGATGCGTTCTTCTTGGATGTGCTGCCCCCCAGCACACCACAGTGTAAAACAGAACACTGGCAACCACAGATTGATAGAACATCCACAGGAGTTTCCTGCAGATGTTAAAGGACTGCAGCCTCCTCAGGAAGTACAGCCTGCTCTGTACCTTCCTGTACAGGTGGATGGTGTTACAAGTCCAGTCCAGCTTGCTGTCCAGCCACAGCCCAAGATACTTGTAGGAATCCACAGCCTCCACCTCGACTCCCTCAATCAGAACTGGTTGTGACCTTGGTCTGGCCCTCCCAAAGTCAATTACCAGCTCCTTGGTCTTCGAGGTGCTGAGCTGCAGATGGTTCCTATTGCACCAAATGGCAAAGTCCCTCACCAGGCTCCTATACTCCTCTCTGTCATCCCTGATACACCCCACTATGGCTGTGTCAGCAGCAAACTTCTGAATGTGACAACTCCGAGTTGTAGCAGAAGTCTGTGATGTACAGGTTGAAGAAAAGAGGGGCCAGCACTGTGCCCTGGGGTGCTCCGGTGCTGCTAATCGCAGTGTCAGACGTGATGTCCTTCAGCCTGACATACTGTGGCCTGTCGGTGAGGTAGCTGGAGATCCAGGTGACCAGGCAGGGGTCCACTCACATCCTGTTCAGTTTGTCCTGAAACATAAGGGGCTGGATTGTATTGAAGGCACTCGAGAAGTCCAAAAAGAGGATCCTTACTGTGCCATTTCCCTTATCCAGATGCAAGCGGGCTTGGTGTAGCAGGTAGAGGATGGCGTCTTCCACACCAACACCTGCCCGGTACACAAACTGCAGACAGTCCTGGGTGTGTTGCACCTGGGGTCTGAGGAGGCTGAGGAAGAGCCGCTCCAACGTCTTCATCAGATGTGAAGTGAGTGCCACCAATCGGAAGTCGTTCAGCTCTCTGGGCCGGTTCTTCTTAGGAACTGGAATGATGCACGATGTCTTCCAGAAGGTGGGCACTCTCCCCAGCTGCAGGCTGAGGTTGAAGATGCATTGGAGTGGTTCACCCAGTTCAGCAGCGCAGGTCTTCAGTAGTCGGGGACACACCTTGTCCAGGCCTGCTGCTTTCCTGGGATGAAGCTTCCTCAATTGACCGCTGACCTTGTCTGCAGTGATGTATGGAGGAGTCTGTGTTGAGGTAGGGGAGGAGGAGGAGGTGTCTGCTGCAATGACTGGGGAGAGGTGTGTTGAGGGAAGGAGGAGAGATGGCTGCAGTGATGGGGAGGGTGGGGAGGATGTGGGCTGGTTGAACTGGTTGAAGAAGTCATTCAGCTCGTTTGCCCTCTCCACTGTTCCCCCTATGACTCTGGTCTTTGTGTTGTGGCCTGTGATGGTTTTCACACCTTCCCAGACCCCCTTCATGCTGTTCTCCTTCAGCTTCTGCTCCACTTTTCTCCTGTAGCTGTCCTTAGCTTCCCTCACACAGCGTTTCACCTCCTGCTGTGCTGCCTTCATCGCCTCTCGGCCCCTGCTCTTGAAGGCGGCCTTCTTCCTGTTGAGGACAGCTTTGACTTCCTGTGTTACCCATGGCTTGTTATTAGGGTAACACCATACAGTCTTAGCGGGGGAGACCACGTCTGCACAGAAATTGAGGTAATCCATCAGACAGTGTGTCAGCCCCTCTATGTCCTCACAGTGTGGGCTAAGCAGCACATCCCAGTCTGTGGTGTCATAACAGTCTCTGAGGGCATCTTCTGTTTCAGGGGACTGCCTCCTGATGGAGCTAGTTGTTGAAGGCTGCCTTTGAGCCAGAGGGGTGTATTTCAGCTGTAGACGAACCAGGTTATGGTCAGACTTCCCTAGTGGGGGGAGGGGTGTGACTCTGTATGCATCCCTCACATTAGCATACAACAAGTCAATTGTCCTGTTGTTCCTTGTTGGACAGTCCAAAACCTGGTAAAAAGCAGCCAAAGTAGAGTCCAGAGTAGTGTGATTAAAGTCGCCAAAAATGATCATAAATGCCTCAGGGTGCTGTGTCTGCAGCCTTGCTGTGACAGAGTGAATCCTCTCACATGCAACAGCTGTGTCTGCCCTCAGAGGGATGTAAACACAGATGGTGATCATGTGACTGAACTCCCTCAGCAAATAATATGGCCACAGGCTAACAGCTAGCAGCTCCAAGTCCGGGCAACATAAAACTGCCTTTACGGAGATACAGTGGTGCTTGAAAGTTGTGAATCCTTTAGAATTTTCTATATTTCTGCATAAATATGACCTAAAACATCATCAGATTTTCACACAAGTTCTAAAAGTAGATAAAGAGAACCCAGTTAAACAAATGAGACAAAAATATTATACTTGGTCATTTATTTATTGAGGAAAATGATCCAATATTACATATCTGTGAGTGGCAAAAGTACGTGAACCTCTAGGATTAGCAGTTAATTTGAAGGTGAAATTAGAGTCAGGTGATTTCAATCAATGGGATGACAATCAGGTGTGAGTGGGCACCCTGTTTTATTTAAAGAACAGGGATCTATCAAAGTCTGATCTTCACAACACATGTTTGTGGAAGTGTATCATGGCACGAACAAAGGAGATCTCTGAGGACCTCAGAAAAAGCGTTGTTGATGCTCATCAGGCTGGAAAAGGTTACAAAACCATCTCTAAAGAGTTTGGACTCCACCAATCCACAGTCAGACAGATTTTGTACAAATGGAGGAAATTCAAGACCATTGTTACCCTCCCCAGGAGTGGTCGACCAACAAAGATCACTCCAAGAGCAAGGTGTGTAATAGTCGGCAAGGTCACAAAGGACCCCAGGGTAACTTCGAAGCAACTGAAGGCCTCTCTCACCTTGGCTAATGTTAATGTTCATGAGTCCACCATCAGAAGAACACTGAACAACAATGGTGTGCATGGCAGGGTTGCAAGGAGAAAGCCACTGCTCTCCAAAAAGAACATTGCTGCTTGTCTGCAGTTTGCTAAAGATCATGTGGACAAGCCAGAAGGCTACTGGAAAAATGTTTTGTGGATGGATGAGACCAAAATAGAACTTTTTGGTTTAAATGAGAAATGTTATGTTTGGAGAAAGGAAAACACTGCATTCCAGCATAAGAACCTTATCCCATCTGTGAAACATAATGGTGGTAGTATCATGGTTTAGGACTGTTTTGCTGCATCTGGGTCAGGACGGCTTGCCATCATTGATGGAACAATGAATTCTGAATTATACCAGCAAATTCTAAAGGAAAATGTCAGGACATCTGTCCATGAACTGAATCTCAAGAGAAGGTGGGTCATGCAGCAAGACAACGACCCTAAGCACATGAGTCATTCTACCAAAGAATGGTTAAAGAAGAATAAAGTTAATGTTTTGGAATGGCCAAGTCAAAGTCCTGACCTTAATTCAATCGAAATGTTGTGGAAGGGCCTGAAGCGAGCAGTTCCTGTGAGGAAACCCACCAACATCCCAGAGTTGAAGCTGTTCTGTATGGAGGAATGGGCTAAAATTCCTCCAAACCAGTGTGCAGGACTGATCAACAGTTACCGGAAATGTTTAGTTGCAGTTATTGCTGCACAAGGGAGTCACACCAGATACTGAAAGCAAAGGTTCACATACTTTTGTCACTCACAGATATGTAATATTGGATAATTTTCCTCAATAAATAAATGACCAAGTATAATATTTTTGTCTCATTTGTTTAACTGGGTTCTCTTTATCTACTTTTAGGACTTGTGTGAAAATCTGATGATGTTTTAGGTCATATTTATGCAGAAATATAATAGATTCTAAAGGGTTCACAAACTTTCAAGCACCACTGTATGGTGGATTTTTTTTTTTCCAGCCCGAATCCACCAATGCATGATCTGTACCCCTTTGCATACCTACAGGTGTTATGTACATCTCTTCTTGATTGGGGGAAGCCTGTGGCCTTTCCTCTGCACCTATGGCTCCCTGAAAACATACCTGTGTGGTGGGGGAGTGAGAGACAGAATCAGATATGGAATGAGGTGCACTGCAAAAAATTGAAAACTGAATTTGAGGACAAAATTAATTACTTAATACTAGTAAAATTATCTTGCTGCATGGACAGATTTTTACTTGATCAGACATCTTAGAATAAGTTGGTTGCAATCTAGAACTAGATTTAATAAACTCAGAATTGGTGTCTTGTATTCTTCTAATAGGAAATGCTAGATTGTTTCAACTATTTTCAAGATATTTTCACTTGCTAAGATATCATTTTTTGCAGTATGAGATCAGGGAAGGAAGGGGCTTGATTGGACCTGGGCCCAAGGTGAGGGTTTAAGAGTGACAGCCCCTCATTTCAGAGAATCAGGAATGGGTGAAGAATGGCTTTGGGATGGGGGTTTCAGAGAGAGCAGGAGAAAGAGCACAAAAAAGACCGGCCACCTGCCCCAGAGATATGTTGTCAAGTGGTCCTCCAACAGTTGGACCACATCCTCCATTGATGATGGGGCTGGTGACACTGGACCCATTCAGCTGTCCCTTCTATCTGCTGACATACTGTGTAACAGTGCAGTCTCTCTTGCCAACACTGTTACCAGTGCGATCTTTGCTAGTTTGTGGTCTACTCTGCATATGTGGAACCATACTCAACTCAGTGCATATGCAAAGTGTATATTATAAATCAGACCACATTATCCCTTATCAAACATTCATCCATCCATTATCTGTTGCCACTTATCCTGTTCTACAGGGTCGCAGGCAAGCTGGAGCCTATCCCAGCTGACTATGGGCGAGAGGCAGGGTACACCCTGGACAAGTCGCCAGGTTATCGCAAGGCTGACACAGAGACAAACAACCATTCACGCTTACACCTACGGTCAATTAAGAGCCACCAATTAACCTAACCTGCATGTCTTTGGGGGAAACCGGAGCACCCGGAGGAAACCCATGCAGACATGGGAAGAACATGCAAAGTCCACACAGAAAGGTCCTCACCAGCCACTGGGCTCGAACCCAGGACCTTCTTCCTGTGAGGCGACAGCGCTAACCACTACACCACCATGCCATCCCTTGTCAAACATATTCAAAATATTTATAAATACCAAACATATATACCAAATTGTCCATAAAAAAGTGTCTCTGTCCTGTGCTGAATTGGAATGGTCTCAATAGTCATTATCCTCGACAGCATATGAAGTTGGTAGCACATTTATACATTTTAACACCCATCATAGCTTCCACTCTCATATATCTCCGAGGATAATTCAACTTTTGTTACACTGCATGCTTCTATACTTTCACTGACCTTGAAAACATGGTTCTCAATTGCTGGGTTTCAGTCACATGACTTTTCTTCACGGTTTTACTGGAAGTGAAATAGCTGGTGGTCTAAAATGGCTGCCATAGTGCAAACAACTAGCGATGACTTATTAGAGTATGCGCATAATTTAGAAGCCACTGCTTGTTTTAGATATATTCAGAAGATTGCAATGTGCAATGAAATAGACCCCTACAGTCTGGGAAAGAAGGATTTGTCATACGAGCTCAAAAATTACCCTTCAGTCGAGTTCCCTGACATCTCGAACTATCTTGTGTTGCAGACATCCTTCTACACTGCAAAACAGATGAAAGCATGGAAGAGCATGGAGGCTTACAACTTTTTTATATGTGGCTGGGTAAAGGACCTCAGTATCAAGTCGCTGCTGAATTAATTCTGTATTGTTTTTGCCCGTGCAAGTGTGTTTTTTTTTTTTACTTTTCATTCACATTTTTACAATGAAGCACTGCAAGTTAACGTGTAAACAAATAACAGTTTGCTTGATTCTCACTTGTGTTGGCTCTTATCTCTCAGGTAAATCATTCACAAAGATCATCAGAAACCCCTTTAAAACCTGGATCTTAGTTAAACAAGACGGAGAAGTGATCACAGCGCATTGTAACTATGTCTGGGTAAGAATTTTATCCCAACCTTCATGCATATGGACTTTGTGAGGAGTAAACAAAGAAACAGCTGGGGACTTTAGCGCTTCATGACTAAAAAAGTACCGTAAAATAATGACACATAGCAAGAAAAGTACTTGGAAAACACTAAGATATAGCTGAGAGGGATATACAAACCTTTCACGAAGTGACCACTGCAAACTCGAGCATGCTTCGACTCAGCTCCCTTTGATTTCAGTGAGAAGTTCAAAAGCCACCTTTCTCTATGTATTTTTGTGAAATCCTGTGCTTGTTCACCCTTTTTTATTAGTTCATGGGAAACCTGAAGAAACTTTTATCAGTTTCACAGTTTGATTGATTCGAACAACAGAAAACAATGCAAGCAATGCACCTTCTCCATGCAAATGCTTTGTCAACTGAGCTTTGGTAGACCACCAGTTAAGTTTTGAATAGCTAATGAGGCAGATGTGACATCACATGAAATCCAGCTATATCGGACTGAAGGAGGGGTTTTAAGTCATTTATTCCTGAATGAATATGCCTACTCTGTCCACTAGGGGTCAGTAGGGAGTCAGGTGACTGTGGTAGTCAAATCACAGATGAAAAACACTCTCAGTAATGTAACATGCAAACAGTATTAAATGAATTTTGTTTATGGTTGTGTCTGACTTGTTATAGAATGGCTTTTTCAGGTCTGGGTACTCTAGCAGGTCCGTTACCAACAGCCGTTGGACCATGAGCTGGGATTCCCCTGAGAGTAGGGTAGCACACAGCCCAACTCTCACTCCTCAGCTCTTGTATCACACAGCAGCTACTCTCTCCCTTGGATATTCAGCTCCCTCTACAAATGAGCATGCAATATAAATAGGAAAGTTAAATAATGAACAGGTGGCAGCACTCACTCATTCTTTCCCCCTCATTATCCCTAATTCCACCCTCCATTTACAAACTGCTGCTCACCCGTGGTTCTACCACAATGATCTCTCTCACACTCAACACAACAATTCCTATCCCTACTGTATGACATAATACAAGATTCTTGCATGATATCATTGATGACTACTTCCTCAAAACTCTGATTCATCAGTGCAGCCAGCTCTGATGATTGGTACACTGATGGTAGGTGTTAAATCTAGAGCCTCTAGTTAGACCCACGCAAACAGAGGTTCATCCTCTCTTTCTGACATTCACCCCATGTTAAAATCCAGGACTCATGACCCATTGAAGGTAAAAAACATTTATAATGGATATCAATGGGAGGCTTGCGAAGGTTGGACCTCTGTACATCCATCCATCCATTATCTGTAGCCACTTATCCTGTACAGGGTCACAGGCAAGCTGGGGCCTATCCCAGCTTACTATGGGTGAGAGGCAGGGTACACCTTGAACAAGTCACCAGGTCATCACAGGGCTAACACATAGACACAAACAACCATTCTCACTCAAGTTAGAGCCACCAATTAGCCTAACCTTGGGGGAAACCGGAGCAAACCCATGCAGACATGGGGAGAACATGCAAACTCCACACAGAAAGGCCCTTGTTGGCCGCTGGGCTCGAACCCAGGACCTTCTTGCTGTGAGGCAACAGTGCTAACCACTACACCACCGTGCTGCTGAGCTCTGTACAGTAACTTTCAATTGTGGTGGGGGTGCTGTATTTTGACATGGGGAGAGGATTTTCGTGACGGCAAAGTGTAAAAATAGTAATATCAGTATTTTAACAGATTACAATGTTAAATTTATGTGTATTTCATTTTTCTCTGACATTTTAGGGAGGATGGTCCTCCCTTTCCTCAATGTATGAATCTCCTCTGAATTCTGAAGGGTATTTGATATAGATCAAATTAGTCTGTAAAACATTTGAATACTAAACTTTGTTACAAGAAAGAAACAAAAAAGACTCAGTCTGGAACATTTACAGATAAGACAATTGGATAGTGAGAGGAATTAATTTAAAGACAGACCTGCACAGAGAGTGTATAGACATCTACAGACCCATCCAAAAGTATTGGGACAGCAAGGCTAATTCTGTGGCTTTTGCTATACACTGAAGACATTTGGGATTGAGATCAAAAGAGAAAATGGATAAGAATACTTTCTCCTGATATTTACATCGAAATGTGTTGAACAGCTCAGAGCATGGCACCTTTTGTTTGAATTTTTGTGATCAAAAATATTGGAACATGCCACAGGTGTTTCTTGTTGCCCAGTTGTGTCCTGTTAGATTACTTCTTTAAACAATTAACAGCTTGGAATATAGCCCTGTGATGACCTGGCGACTTGTCCAGGGTGTACCCTGCCTTTCGCCCGTAGTCAGCTGGGATAGGCTCCAGCTTGCCTGTGACCCTGTAGAACAGGATAAAGCGGCTAGAGATAATGAGATGAGATGAGATGAGATGAGCTTGGAATATCTATTCTTTGTTTGAGCCCTGGGTTTCACCTGTGAAGACTGCTTTTGTTGTTGAAATGAATGAAACAACACAAAGACCATATGAGCAGTCTATCGGAGAAAAGCAAGTTGTTTTGTAACTGAAAAAAGAGGGAAGCTAGATCAGAGCCAATGCACAAGGATTGGGCATAACCTATGTAACAATTAACAATTATTCTATGCGATTGAGTCGTACGTAAGCTGATAGCTGATGAGGCGCATAGCGCCGAGTAGGCTATAAGCCATGTACGACGAGATTGAGTGGAATACCTGTTTTATTCTTTCCACATTCACTGGATTTTGAGAAACAGAGCAGTTTTATTTTTTGTTAATTCGATAAATAAAAACTTTTAAAAAATGCAACAAATTTTCATGCTTAAAGACGAATAATGTAAACACACTGGCAAAGTGACAGTAGCAATTTGTGAAAAATGCTATAATAATAATTATAGAAAAATTAAAAAAGATACATTCTTACCATCAAATACTTTAATTCCATATTTTGTTGCTTTTTTGTAATGTTGGGGGGTTTTGTTTTCGAGTAGAGTTTTTATTTTGTCCTCGGTTGGGTCAGCAAAATGCTCTGCCATTTTGTCTTTCTCTACTCACAGTATATGAGCTGATAGCATAGTAGTAGAGTCGCCAATCAGAGCACATGATTGCTCATATCCACTGAATGTGGATAGAATAATTTGGAATGTCCTGAAAAAGAAAGAAACCAGTGGTGTACTAATAACCAGACATTGATAAAGTTGGCTAAGGGAAACAACAGCAGACAAAAATTGTGAAAGCTGTGAAGGAAAAAAAAAAGGTCAGTGACAACATCAACAACCTCCACATGGCATGGGGTGAAGGCATCAAAAACCATTTGAAGAAGACTTCGAAAGCAGAAATATAGAGGCCATATCACAGTCAGAAAGATATATTTGTGAAGATTCTCAGTCATCCAGGTCATCGTAAACCATAGGTGTGAAAGAAGGCAACTGGACTTGCTTGAAATTCTTGAAGACATTTCACCTCTCATCTGAAAGGCTTCTTCAGTTCTATCTGACGAGTGGAGAGTTCCAAGTATTTATCCTCTAGTGGACCAAAAGCAAACCTAAGGAGAGTTGTTGAGGTCACATGGATCGTTGACCCTCTCAGTCATCCTGTAGGTGTTAGGGTCACTGGAGGCCAGGTGTGAACGGTGTTATCAGCCTAGAGGGTCATGAGGGTGATCTGTGGATCATTGGCTCTCTCTGCAATCATGGTATGATGAAAAGAAACCATCTTTGTCAACCTGGAGTGACCATCACTGAACAGAGGAGGTAGTCTGAGACACCGCTTATCAGCCACCTACAATGCAGTCCTTGGCACACTTCCCAGAAAACTGAATACACATCCACACCAAGACTCAGCTGACTTCAAAGACTCACATGATGACAGACAGAGCCAACAATCCCCAGATCACCCTAACGACCCTCTAGGCTGCTAACACCGTTCACACTCTGCCTCCAGTGACCCTAACACCTACAGGATGACTGAAAGGGTCAACGACCCATGTGACCTCAACAACTCTCTTTAGGGTTGCTTTTGGTCCACTAGAGGATAAATACCTGGAACTCCCCAGACAGAAGTGAAGAAGCCTTTTGGATGAGAGGTGAAACATCTTCAAGAATTTCAAGCAAATCAGGAAATGAGCCACAAAAAAGCATGCTACAGTTTGGTGATGTCAGTGGCTTGCTGGCTTGGTGAAGTTATTTCAAGCAAAGGATATGCCACCAAATATTAAAAGTTATTTACTTTAATTTACTTTAAAGCTATCTGTTAAAACACTTTTGCTCACATAAAATTTGGGTGGTCTGGCACCAAATCTGCCATGGTCTAAGTTGTTTAACACATGTACATGTGTTAATATCAGGAAATAGAAGCTTAAATTTTGATCCATCATTTCCTATTCATCTTTTGATCTCAAACCCTGATGTCTATATTGTCTCATCTCATCTCATCATCTGTAGCCGCTTTATCCTGTTCTACAGGGTCGCAGGCAAGCTGGAGCCTATCCCAGCTGACTACGGGCGAAAGGCGGGGTACACCCTGGACAAGTCGCCAGGTCATCACAGGGCTGACACATAGACACAGACAACCATTCACACCTACGGTCAATTTAGAGTCACCAGTTAACCTAACCTGCATGTCTTTGGACTGTGGGGGAAACCGGAGCACCCGGAGGAAACCCACACGGACACGGGGAGAACATGCAAACTCCACACAGAAAGGCCCTTGCCGGCCACGGGGCTCAAACCCGGACCTTCTTGCTGTGAGACAACAGCGCTAACCACTACACCACCTTGCCACCTGTCTATATTGTATAAGACAAATAAAAGATTGGCCTTGCCATTCCAAAATGGAGGGGACTATAGCTGCAACATTGAGTCTGCTTGCCCAGGGATCACTGAAGAAAACTAATGACTGTGTTGATAGAGTCCAGCAGAAATCACACCAAAGGTCCCATTGTAGCCCTAGTTATAACAGATTGCCTAGAGATTGTGGAGAAACCTTATGAATCATTTTGCATATTTCTTAAGTAGATGTCATACCACAGCTCCAAAGTTATCATGTCTTAATACAGGATGAGAAAGTATGAAGTGAGGAAAGCAAGTTGATTATCCAGATCAATAAAAATCTCAGATTCAGTTATCACACAAGCAACAGAATACATGAGAAAAGGAGTTTATACTGTAATTGCCCAAAGCAATATTCTGATTTGATGTGTTTGAAAGGAAACTTTGTCTTTGGTGATATCATAAAAGTTCTGAGATAACTCTATGACACATTGTTTTCCTGGAGAGACAGGTATCTATTCTGCCTCTGCACTCTGGCTCCATCCTTGGTGGGTGTAACTTTTCCTGTTCTCATCACTGACAGTCTGTCTCTCTGTGTGTGACAGCACCACCTAGTGTTTCATAGAGTGCATTACTACTTATCTTTGCTATAGTTCCAGGATGTCTCCTGCTTGCTGGTTTAATGTGTCAAGAGACAAATAGCTTGGAGGCAGAACTCTAATATAAGCTGTATTTTTTTTCCAACTGCTAAACAGCTGTGTCTTGTCCATGTACCATGACCATTGTTTCCACTTGTTCCAGTCATTACAGTAGTTTTATATCTAGTTTGTCTTACCTGCATGTCCTTCTTTTGTAATCATAGTGCACTATTTATGCAGTTATTCTTTGCAATGACTTACATGACTTGCTTGAATATTCTTGAAGACGTTTCACCTCTCATCCGAAAGGCTTCTTCAGTTCTGTCTGACTAATAGGGAGTACCAGGTATTTATCCTCTCATGGATGAAAAGCAATCCTAAGGTGTCGTTGAGTCATCCTGTTAGTGTGGGTCACTGGGAGCTGGGTGTGAACGGCCTAGAGAGTCTTTGGATTGATCAATGGGTTGTTGGTTCTCTCTGTCCTCCTGTGAGTCACTGAAAACAACTGGGTTTTGGTGTGCATTCAAATGTCTGGGAGGTGTGCCAAGGACTGCACTGTAGGTGGCTGAAAAATGGTGTCTTAGACCATGACCTCTGTTCAGTGATGGCCATTCCAGGTTGACAAAAATGGCTTCTTTAACTCCTCACTCATACCAACGATCCTCTCTGGCTAAAATGCATACATCGCAATCCTGAAATGAGTGTCCTTTGTTGTTAAGATGAAGATAGACAGCAGAGTCCTGGCCTGAGGAACTGGCTCTCCTGTGTTGAGCCATGTGCTTGTGAAGAAGTTGTTTTGGTCCCACCAATTGTTACAAAAAGAAAGTTGTTAGCTGCCTGAAACAACTAGAAAAGGACCAAGCCATCAACCGATCTCTGTACTACAGATTGTACCCTGGGGAAGCTGTTCCTCTCATATATGGACTCCCCAAGATTCACAAGGTTGGAGTTCCACTTAGACCTATCATCAGCAGTATAAACTCTGTCACCTACGTATAACATTGCCAAACACTTCGCCACCATCCTGGATCCTCTTGTTGGAAACATGCCACATCACGTCAAAAACTCCCAAGATTTTGCTACTAAAGTTGCATACCTCAAACTAGACTCAGATGAAACCATGGTTTCCTATAATGTCACTTCTCTATTCACGTGCATTCCCACCACAGAAGCAGTCAAATCTGTTAGAAAACGACTCCTTCAAGACAGCGCCTTACTGGATAGAACGAACCTCACCACGAACCAGATTTGCACCCTGCTTGACCTCTGCCTGACCACCACCTATTTCCAGTTTAATGAAAGTTTCTACAGACAGAAGCATGGATGCGCCATGGGCTCACCGGTGTCCCCTATTGTGGCCAATCTATACATGGAGGAAGTGGAACATAAAGCTTTGACCACTTTTTCAGGAGTTGCTCCCAGCCACTGGTTCAGATATGTGGATGACACCTGGGTTAAAATCAAAACCTATGAGGTGGAAGCCTTCTCTAAGCACATCAATGTAGTGGATACCAACATCAATTTCACTCAGGAGGACGTCAGTGGGAATAATCTAGCCTTCTTAGATTGTGATGTACACATTAGACAAGACAGAAGCCTTAGCATCAAGGTCTACCGGAAACCCCCACACACAGACCAGTACCTACTCTTTGACTCACACCACCCACTGGAACACAAATTGGGGGTCATTAAGATCTTGCAACACAGGGCTCAGAACATTCCTACAACGGTAGAGGGAAAAGAGAAGGAGCAAAATCACATCAAGAAAGCACTTCAGAACTGTGGGTATCCCAACTGGGCTTTCTTCAAGAGCAGAAAAGGGGGGGAGGGGAACCCGGATGCAAGCAGCCGAGTAGCCATGTTTTGCTGGAGCTCTGGCACACACCTGCTTATCTTTCAATATTAATCATTCATTCTCAACAACCTAACTGTTAATATGGAGTATCGACTCCGTGTAATGTCTTTGGAGCATTTTTGGGTCAATTCAACCGGCAAAATGCCTCCGAAACAGGCTAAGAAGACCACGGCAGAGAAGTCGCTGCCCTGCCAAGATGGCGATAATGCAGGCGACACACCTGAACTAGACCCAGCCATTGCAAAAGTTATGGAGGTAATGACGGCTAATATCACCAGTGTGATTGACGACAAACTAGACCGTATGCTGCACAGTATTAACAATAACATATCCCAGCATCTTAATGAGATTGGTGTCTGGTTCAATGAAGCTGAGGGGAGGATATTAGCGGTGGAAAATACTGCGGTCAAAACAGAGAAGCAGGTTGCTAGCTTAACCAAGTCAGTTACGGAGCTAACAGAGCGTCTTCAGGACCAGGAAAACCAAGGTTGCCGAAAGAATCTGAGGATCCTGGGACTATGTGAGAATGTGTAGGGCAGCGACGCGGTGAAGTTTATGGAGCAGTGGATCCCCTGGATCCTGGACATTGAGACGAAAGCAGATTGGATAAAACTGGAGCGGGCCCACCGTACACCCGGCCCTACCGCATCGAAGCTGCCCCGTGCTATGATTGTCAGATTCCATGACTTTTCCGACCACCAGAGAGTCATGGAGGCTGCACGATGCAAAAAGGAGGTTCTCTTCGAGGGAGGCAAAATATTTTTCTTCCAAGATTTTGCAGCAGCGACACTGAAACAGAGACTGGAATTCGTGGCTGTTAAAAGGGAGCTGCAGAACATCCCCGGGGCTTGCTACGCCATGCTGTATCCAGCTTCACTCAGGGTCACGGTGAAGAACTCCACTAAAACATTCCATACTCCAGGTGAAGTTTCTGCCTATATTGACTCTCTAAAACTGTCATAGGTGCATCCATTGTGGTGAGTGTTATCATCGCCAGATTCAACTTTTCTGAGTGGGGCAGTTTGCCTGTTGCCCTAATAATGTGAATGTTCTCATATGTTTCTAGGAGAGATGGGATGTTGTGTTTTTACATTTAACTTGTGTAGGAAGAAGCCTGATGTCCTATCTCACATGGCAATTTTACAATACTTAAGGTTGTTACATATGTTCTATAATAATTCTTATTTATTGTTTTCTTTATTGTTTTATATAAACAATGACATCTCTCTCTGTTATGATTGTGGATAAAATCATATTTATGTTCTTATGTGTGTAAGGGTGTGCCGCCTCTGAGCTGATATGTTTGCATTTTTCAAAGGATTTAGGGTCCATTTACCTCAGAGATTTTCTGTGGGTATTAGTTTATTTTTTAACCTCCTTTTTTTTTTTATTCCAGGACCTAGTAAAGATAGTTGTATATAGTTTTTACAGGGGTTTGGTCATGGTCTCATACTGTTCTGAATCTGTATTGAATGTTAAGGATTATTACTTATGGAACAGCTTTTACCCCAATTGGGATAATGGCTAAAATGATGAATAAGAGAGACAGTATCCACATAATCCACAGTAATAGACATATTAATAACTACATTTGATGGAGGCTGATATAAAATTTTGCTCTTGGAACGTGCAAGGAGTACACCACCCAGTTAAAAGGAAGAAGATTCTAACATCTCTGAAAAAGGAAGAGGTCAAGATAGCTTTTTTTTTACAGGAAACTCACCTCAAAGATGCAGAACATGTCAAACTAAAGTGTGAATGGGTGGGACAGGTCTTCTTTTCATCCTTTACTTCCAATAGTAGAGGGGTATGTATCTAAATCCATAAATCATTACCATTTAAGGCTGAAAAAATGTATCCAAGATGTTGGAGGACGGTACATTATTGTTAAAGGTATATTATTTGGTGAGAGCATCACTCTAATGAATATGTACTGTCCCCCTAACCACCCAACACAGCTGATAACAAAGGCTGTTACAGAGTTTGCTGAGGTAGAATGTCTCATTCATCTCATTATCTCTAGCCGCTTTATCCTTCTACAGGGTCGCAGGCAAGCTGGAGCCTATCCCAGCTGACTACGGGCGAAAGGCGGGGTACACCCTGGACAAGTCGCCAGGTCATCACAGGGCTGACACATAGACACAGACAACCATTCACACTCACATTCACACCTACGGTCAATTTAGAGTCGAGGTAGAATGTGAATGGGTAATTATAGGGGGAGACTTTAACTGTCTTTTGGACCCTCAAATGGATAAATCATCTTCAGAGAAATGGCCTCTCACCAAAAGGGCCAGGGCAGTACTGGAATTGTGTGAGGAGATGGGATACTTAGATGTTTGGAGGACCACGCACCCAGGAGAGAAGGGCTTTATCTTCTACTCAAATGTCCATAAAAGTAGCTCAAGAATAGATTATTTCTTTATTCCTAAATCTAACCTGAATCTGGTAACCTCTTGCTCTATCGGAAATATTACAATCTCAGACCATAGCCCTATATTCCTCCAGCTCCTCCTCAAAGGAAGTATTCCTTCCACCAAGATGTGGAAATTTAATTCTTCATTGCTTGGTGACCCAAACTTCATCTCTTATTTTACCTCTGAACTGAAGATATTTTATAAAATTAATGACACGTCTGATGTCTCCCCCTCTATCCTTTGGGAAACAAGCAAAGCGTACTCTAGAGGTTTAATACTGTCTTATGTGAAAACTAAAAGACGTAAAGCACTTCAGCGCCAGAGGGAGTTAGAAGCTAAGTTGTCAAAGGCTGAAAGAACATATGCTAAAAATCCCTCAGACACTAATTTTGAAACAGTGTTGGCTGTCATAGCCTCCTTAAATACCTTATTCACCCATAAAGCAGAACAGAGTATCAGACTGGCGAGACAGAGGCTTTATGAATTCAGAAATAAACCAAATAAATATCTGGCTAGGTTGGTTAATAAGAAATCTGACTCACATTGAATCTCAGCTATTAAAGACAGTGGGGGTAAAAGAACAGATTTAGAAAATATTAACAAAGTAATCAAGGCATATTATAATCAATTATATAAGAGCCTGTGCCAGATCAGAAGTTCTTTGAATTATTCTTGTCTAATCTGGCCCAACCTGAGTTCACAGATCTGCATAAAGAAACACTAAATGGACCAATAACAGAACAGGAGGTTAAGGTTGCTCTGAACTCTCTTCAAGCAGGTAAAGCACCAGGCCCAGACTGGGTTGGTTGTGAATTTTACAAATAATTCGAATCCTTACTTATACAGCCCTTGATTAATACATTTCATGACTCGTTGAAAAATAGATCTCTTCCAAGGTCATTAACAGAGGCCAATATTAGTCTTATACTGAAGAAAGGTAAGGCCGACGACGAATGTGCATTTTATAGACCTATACGTTTGTTAAACACAGATCTTAAGTTGTTGTCTAAGACCCTTGCTCTGCGTCTGGAAACAGTCTTGTCTTGTATTATTAATAATGACCAAACAAGATTTATTACTGGTAGGAATTCATGTAGTAATATGAGGAGGCTTCTCAGTGTTGTCCAGCTATCCCAATCTAAGAAACTTGACTGTATAGTTGTTAGTCTGGATGCAGAGAAGGCTTTCAATTGGGTCGAATGGCCATATCTCTTTTCTACTCTGGAGACACTAGGCCTAGGTGAAGCATTTTTTAGCTGGGTGAAGCTATTATATGACAACCCATTGTCAGCTGTACTAACCAATGGCAAGAGATCGCCTTATTTCCGGCTGGGTCGGGGTACTAGACAGGGGTGTCCTCTGTCCCCATTACTATTCGCAATTGCTATTGAGCCTTTGGCAGAGGCTATCAGGCACTCCCCCTCTATTTCAGGTATCTCAGTTGGTGAAAATTTTCATAAAATATCTTTGTATGCTGACGATGTTCTCTTGTTTCTTACCAAGCCAGAAGTCTCAATACCAGCAGTGCTAGACCTGATTGGTTGCTTCAGTCAATTTTCAGATTACAAAATTAATTTTTCAAAATCGGAAGCACTTCCTTTGGGTGGACTCCGCCACACAAATCTCTCACCCCTTTTATCTTGCCCATTCAGATGGACACCACAGGGCTTTACATATTTAGGTATTGTGGTAACTCCATTCCTTCATCAATTATGTGCTGCCAATTTTACACCTTTACTTAAACGCATATATGAGGACCATGAAAGGTGGACTTCCTTGCCACTATCCATGTTAGTCAGGATTTCATTACTTAAGATGAATATGTTACTTAAACTTCTGTATGTATTTCAGATACTCCCAGTTTTGCTCCCTAAAAAGTGATCAAAGAACTGATTGGTCGAATTAGTACATTTATATGGAACAGAAAAAGACCCTGTATGAGCTTAGCCAGACTCATGAAGCCTAAAGAAAAAGGTGGCCTTTCAGTCCCTGACATTAGGCTGTACCAGTTGGCCTCACAGCTGCGTTATATTGCTGACTGGATCCAAAATGATAATGAATCTACATGGCTGGACTTAGAGTCCTCACAGGTTGGTTATCCCTTGCGTGGTCGCTTGTTTGCATCTGAACAAAAAAAGATTAAAGCTTCTGTTGGTGACAACATGATTATAAATGCAACTATTAAAGCCTGGAGGGATATAAGGAAATCGGAAGGTCTTGAGGGACAGCTGTCCTTCCTTTCACCAGTATGGGGTAACATAGATTTCTGTCCTGGTGTTATAGATAGGGGCTTTGAGTTATGGAAAAGTAAAGGCATCCTTACTATTGGACACTTACCGTATATGAAAAGAATGTAATGCTATCATTCAGCCAAGCGTGTAAAAAGTATAACCTTTCACAAAATGAGTTTTTTAGGTATCTTCAGATTCAAAGTTTCTTAAACAGCCGAAAAGACGTAGGGATCTGTTACCAACTCTCCCCATTGGAAAAGATAATCACTGCTGGCAAGAAAAAAGGTATTTTGGGTCTCAGATATCAGGCACTCACAAAATACGACAAAGGCAAACCTGCTTTCATGAGCAGAGATTGGTCTAACTATCTAAATATGGATGTTGATGAGGCAGTATGGGAATGGATATGGGAATCAGCAAACAACATCTCAGTCTGTAATAGGACAAAAGAAACCCAATTTAGACTTCTTCACCACTTACAGATCACTCCCCAGTTTAGACACAAACTGGATAACAGTAAATCAGAACTGTGCACTAAGTGTAATGTCGAGGTGGGGAGTTTTATTCATTGTGTCTAGACTTGTAGATATATTGATAAATACCGGCAAGATGTAGATAATCGACTACATTTAATATTTTTGATATTAAACCTAAAAAAGACCCGGTGTGTCTACTGTTTGGACTAGCGGATACACAACTTAAAAGTGCACATTCCAAAAGACACTTCTCTATTCTCACTTTCTGTGCAAGGAAGAACATATTGCTGAAGTGGATGGACTGTAAATCCCCCACAATAGCTGGATGGCATAAGGTTATTTTTGATATGTTACCCATGGAATACTTAACATACAGGTCCAGAGGTATGACTGAGGTTTTCTATAGAATCTGGTCCCCATTCCTGACTTATATTGGTATGAGACTAGCTACCATTGTGTTGAAGGGCCTGGTCGACTATAAGTGAGAAAATGCAGTATGGATCAACACGTTGCGGGTTACATGAGTTTTTATGCACTTGATGTTAATGATGCTGCTGTGGTGGAATGTAAGAACAGGATGCTGTCTTCAGGGGGGTTCCCCCCACTCTTATTTCTCTATATATAATTAGTTTGTTTATGCATGACATGGCTTCACCCCCTGTTGTTCTTGCTGTTATGGTTGTTTTTGTCTAAGACAGCATTGTTTGTTTGTTTGTTTGTTTGTTTGTTTGTTTGTTTGTTTGTTTGTTTGTTTTTGTGGCTGTCTATGTTGGTTTGTGTTTGTATGTATATAAGCATGCATGTATAGTTGGCTACTCATAATGATATGTATATGTGAAGGAACAGAAACTGTATGTGGCAGCGGGGGCGTGGCCAAGCATCAGTCTGTGACAGGAGGGCGGAGTCAGGGAAGGTAAGTGGCAAAATCACTACACCTGATGTCAATTAACCTGTGTTTGTGTGTCTTCCCAGTGACCGCGCCCTATATAAAGAGAGAGAGAGCAGAGGAAGGCAGCTCTCTCTGGAACCAGTCAACTGGTGTGTGTGGTGTGAATGGAGAGATTTGTGTCTGAAAAGAACAAATAAAAGAGCATTATGGAACTTTATTCTGGCCTGCCGTCTTTCTGTGCTCCTCCCCCTCCTACGAACTGCCACACTGTACTTCTTTATTTTTGTTACACATGGCAGAACCTTCCATCCATGTTTCTCCAGCTTATTGTTTTTATGTGAAAAACTCAATAAAGATATTAAACAGAAAATAGCAGAAAAAGGAACATAATGGACAAGGAAGATAACAGGAACAAATGCAAGAACATTGTCATTCCCTACATTTCTGGTCTATCTGAGAAACTCAGGAGGATCTTCTACAAACACAACATTCCGGTATATTTCAGACCCAGTAACACCCTGAAGCAGAAACTGGTCCACCCTAAGGACAGAATACCCAGACACAAACAGGACAACGTAGTATATGCAATTCAGTGCAGTGAGGAATGCACAGACTCATATTTTGGGGAAACAAAACAACTGCTTCACAGGCGCATGGCTCAACACAGGAGAGCCAGTTCCTCAGGCCAGGACTCTGCTGTCTATCTTAATCTTAACAACAAAGGACACTCATTTCAGGATTGCGATGTACGCATTTTAGCCAGAGAGGATCATTGGTATGAGCGAGGAGTTAAAGAAGCCATTTTTGTCAACCTGGAACGGCCATCACTGAACAGAGGTGGTGGTCTAAGACACCATTTTTCAGCCACCTACAATGCCATCCTTGGCACACTTCCCAGACATTTGAATGCACACCAAAACCCAGCTGTTTTCAGTGACTCACAGGAGGACAGAGTCAACCAACAACCCATTGATCACCCCAAAGACTCTCTAGGCCGTTCACACCCAGCTCCCAGTGACCCACACTAACAGGATGACTCAATGACACCTTAGGATTGCTTTTCATCCATGAGAGAATAAATACCTGGACCTCCCTATTAGTCAGACAGAACTGAAGAACCCTTTTGGATGAGAGGTGAAACATCTTCAAGAATATTCAAGCAAGTCCAGTTGCTCTCTTTTACCACCCACAGTTTACTATGACCTGGATGACTGAGAATCTTCACAGACAATGACTTACATGTTTGTGCGAATCTGTGGCTTGTTACCAGGCAACATAGCCAGATTTCTTTCAGTGGAACAAAAAGAAGAGTTCTGAGAAAAGTTAAGAAGTTAAATTGCCCCTCACCCTTACCAGATTTTTTAAAATCTTTTTTTCTTCATTTGTCATGCAAACATTATGAATTTGCAAGTATGAAACCATGTTGTGCAGAGTGTGCGTGTAATTTTTATAAAGGTTTTTTTTAATGCAAATCCTGTTCAAGGAAAGAAATAAGAAGCGAAAGCAACCCTCCTTCAAAAGCTGGTTTACTCAAGTAGCATAAATATTTGCATGAACAGCTCTGAGTCCCAGAATAGATCAATACTTTCAGCAGATGTTCATGGTTCTTCAGTCAAACTCACTCAAGCACAACACAAAGCGCTGCACTCGACCTGCTGTTAAAGGTGCTGATCCAAATCACTGTCAAAGACACTTCACTACTAAAAAAGGAGACATGCTTATTATTATAGAAATGGGTTCCATCCGTCCGGCTGTCCATTCGTCCGGTCACGTTTTCGTTTCCAGGCCATCTCGTTAAAACTACTGAAGATATCTTCATGAAACTTTATATACATATCAAGCAACATGTGAACTGGTGCCTTTTGCTGTTTTGGATTTTTGAAAAAAAGTATTTCAAATTTTTACATAAAAATAGATTTTGACTTAGTTTCTAAGAGCAATGTTAGTTTCCAGAGCATATATCCAAAACTATTCATGACACAGATTTGAAACTTGGTATACATGTTACCAAGGTGATGAATGCATTTTCATACTAAGAAATTTGAGAAATTAAAATTTTTCACGTTTACATGAAAACAATTTCAGACTTAGTCTCTCAAGTTAGTCTTAGGGGTAGGTATTGTTTCCGGAGCAGAACTTGAAAACTGAGTGGTGTGGTCATGAACGTTGGTATATGTGTTGATTAAGTAATGTATATGTGCCTTTTGATACTAAGAAATGTGAGAAATTTTAATTTTTAGCTCACCTGTAACAAAGGTCCGGTGGGCTTATGCCATAGGCTGCTGAGGTCAGTGTAAAGAGGTAGGGTTGGTTTCCTGAAGCAGAACTTGAAAAATGTGACAAATGATATCTTGAAACTTGGTATATGGTTGGTATATAGGGCGGCGGATATAGATGACTCTGTCTTCTTCTTAAGTAAGAAATGAAACAGGGACACGATGGGCAGGTTGCCAATCCATTGCAGGGCTAACACAGAGACAAACATCCATTCATATGCAATTTAGAGTAACCACTTGACTTAATCAGCATGTCTTTGAACTGTGGGAGGAAACACAGACACATTTAGGTAATAATTAAAAAGAAGAGCTGAGTCAAACTGAGGCACATAAAGGCCACATGTAACACACAGTGAAGCAGTAGAAGGTGAGCTGAGTAAAGTGTGTGTGAGCTCACAGTTCTGAGTTCACTCTGCCCACCACAGTCAGTTGGTTGGCTTTGGAGGCCTCACAAGTCACCACCTTGTTCCTCCACTGCTCCGGGTGGAGGCTCAGCATGCTGCTCCAGCTGTAGAGGCCATCCTTGTGCAGAATGGTGGTGCTGCGGCTCTCTCCCCAGCTCTAGCTGTTTCCATCAACCTTCCAGCTCAGTGTCCAGTCCAAGGGGAAGCCCTTGTCGGCCACACGAGTGTGACTTTCTCCTGCTGCAGCTCCACACTGGAGGGAGGCAACACCGTCACACTGGGCTGAGTGACACACACACACAGTTGAGACAGGAATGGACAGCTGTCAGTCACTCAGGCTTCATTTCAGTTCACTGCAAAAAATTTAAAACTGAATTGGAGGAGAAAATTACTTAATACTAGTGAAATTATCTTGCTGCATGGACAGATATTTTTATTTGATAAGTGTTACGGCTGCCACCGTGTGGACCTGGTGGAGCCTTTGTGTGCATTTTTCTTGCTGTGCTCCTTTTCATACCGTAGGATGGAGGTGCTGGGCTCTGATTGGCCTCGAGTGTGGGAGGCGGGAAGAGTGACTGAACCGGCACCGGGATGTGTATGACCGCGATTGGCTGACCGGCCCCGATGTACTGCCAACCAGACGACACAATTCTCAGCATCCCCGCTATTTAAACTGGGAGCGGCACAGTCTCCGGGAGTTTTTTTTTTGTTGTATGAATTGTATTGACTGTAAGCTCGCATGGTTATTTTGAAAACTCATACATGTTAACAGTGGTTAACTCGTTCAGGAGTGTGGAGGTTGGTATAATTGTTTTGGGACTGGGCAGGGACTAGTTTAGCTTTAGCACTGATTGCATTCACTTGAGATGATTTCTGTTAGTCACACTAGTTAGGGGTGCTGTTTTATGTTGTTGTTTTTTTATTGACTGCTGAATTACCGTAGATAGTGAGGTTTTTTGTTTCCCATTTTGTTTGATAAGACTAGTATAGGCTCGGTTTGGAGTTCCCTTTTTATTATATTTATTTGTTCTTTTAAACAGCACTCGTTTGCCCTTTGTTCCCTTTTACCTCACCTCCTTTTGTTATAACAATTTGAATTTTCAATTAATAAAAATCCTTTGTTTATTACCATTCCCATCTGGTTTTATGTTACTTCTCAATACCCCTTTGAGCTGGGTCATAACATAAATGGGGGCTCGTCCGAGAGACCTTTAAAACCTGAGAAACAAAGGAGTTTATTATTTGAAACATCAAATTGTTTTGTGTTTGAAAAAAAAAATGGTGAGTTTTGATTTAGAAGCATTTGTGACCAACCCAACGCTCTGTCATATTGAGAATTGTAGAAAAAGTGATTTGGCGCAGATTGCGCTCCACTTCGGGTTCTCATATTCGAGGCAGTTAGTAAAAAAGAAGCTTAAGGCTCTAGTAGTGGGTAAATTGGAGGAGATTGGAGTATTGGTGTCAATGGCGCCGGTCGGGAGTGCTTTGTCTGAGGATGGCGCCCTTAGTGAAGGCGAGGGCAGCCTGAAAGCCGATGCTGGTCCTCCTGGTGCTGTGGCTGCTGGAGGAGGGGAGACTGCGTCAGGTAGGTGGCTGAAGATGCCGTTCACCCTGCCCTGGTACGACCCTCTTTCGTCGGACAGCACTGGGTCCAGAGACGAGGCAAGGGTGAGAGTGTGCATTGCCCGTCTCCAGCTGGAGGCCCAGGAGAGGGAAAGAGGAAGGCAAGCACAGCTCCAATACCAGCTCAAAATCGAGGCTGACAAAACCGTACGGCTGCGTCAGCTGGAGCTCGAGGTTCGCGCGCTGCGTGAACCTGCCGGCACTACAGGTACATCACCTTCCTCCATCCCTCCACCTGCCGCACAATTTGACATAAGCAAGCATACTGCTTTAGTGCCTACATTTCGAGAAACTGAAGTGGACACGTATTTTAGCGCATTTGAGCGCATTGCCTCGGCTCTGCAGTGGCCATGTGATGTTTGGCCACTGCTGCTGCAGTGTAAAATTCACGGCAAAGCCCAGGAGGTTGTATCAGCGCTCCCCGTAGAGGAGAGCCTAAAATACGATTCGGTCAAATCTGCAATCTTACGAGCGTATGAATTGGTCCCGGAAGCTTACAGACAAAAATTTAGAAACTATCAGAAAGCCGCAAATCAGACATTCGTAGAGTTTGCACGTGACAAAAGCACATTGTTCAATAAGTGGACCGCTACTTGCAAGGCTGGTGATTTTAATTCCTTGAGGGTATTGATTCTGTTAGAGGAATTTAAGAATTGTCTACCTAGACGCATCGTAACATATTTAAATGAGCAAAAAGTGATGACCTTGTCTTCAGCAGCCGTTTTAGCCGATGAGTACGTGTTAACGCACAAAACAGTTTATCCCTCAGAGCCTGTGAGTCTGTCTCATTCCGCATTAACTCGGCTGACCAGTGGACCTAAGGTGACGGGTCCGATAAAAGAAGACAGAGAGTTTTTTTACTGTCGTGAGCCGGGGCACGTTATTGCTAATTGTGTAGCACTAAAGAGAAAAGAACAACAGCAGGGTCCCCAGAGTGTGTCGCAAACGAAGGGTGTGGGGTTAATTAAACAAGAAGTGAGGGGGGATGATGTTGATGATGAGGTTGTTGATGGTTGTTTCAAGCCATTTCTGTTCGAAGGCTCAGTGTCACTAAGTGGGGAGCCGGCGGACCAGCGGCCGGTGCGCATCCTGCAGGATACCGGTGGTTCCCAATCAATTATTTTAGCCTCTGTTTTACCTTTCTCAAATGAATTGGTGTGTGGGTATGGAATTGTGCTGCGTGGCATTGAGATGGGTTATGCACCCAAACAGGTGCAGCGGGTGCACATAAAATCTGAGTTAGTCACCGGGGTTTTTCCAGTGGCGGTGTGTATTGAACTACCGATTAAAGGCATAGAGTTTCTAATGGGTAATGACATAGCTGGTGGCAAGGTAACCCCTGCACTGGAAGTGCTGGATTCCCCTCTGGGCGCAGAAGATGGTAACGCACAATCTCAGACCAAGTTATTTCCCGTTTGTGCAGTCACACATGCACAAGCACTTAAAGATGTAGAAGTGGGTCTATCAGACACTGTTCTCATGTCGGCTCTTTCAGGGGTAAATGACGAAGAAAAAGAGATGCAGTCAACGACTCTGCCTACAGCTGGAGGTGGCTTGGAGCGAGTGCGCTCGGCCAGCCCAGTCAGGCCAGTGCTGGAGGGCCCACCGCTCCCTGTTACACTTGAATGACTGTGCGCTGCGCAACGGGCTGATCCGACGCTAAAAGTGTGTTTCTCGAAGGTGGTAAGTGCCTCCAAAGCAAGTGGTACAAATGTAGCTTATGTGTTAGATAACCAGCTGTTGATGCGTAAATGGTGTGCTTCCGCCAATGGTGATTCTGATTGGAACAATGTTTACCAGATTGTGGTACCTTCTGCATATCATCCCCACGTTCTGTCTGTAGCTCATGAAAGCCAGTGGTCGGGGCATTTGGGCATAACCAAAACGAACAACCTGATCTTAAAACACTTTTTCTGGCCAGGGCTGAAGACTGATGTGGTTAGATATTGCCGGAGTTGTCATGTCTGTCAAATTGTGGGTAAGCCAAATCAGGCTGTTCCCCCAGCTCCACTGCATCCCATCCCTGCTATGGGAGAGCCACTTGAGCAGATCATAATAGACTGTGTGGGACCTCTGCCACAAACAAAATCAGAAAATCAATATTTACTCACCCTTATGTGTGCTGCCAACCGTTATCCTGAAGCCATTCCATTGCGGAAAATAACGGCCAGCTCGGTTGTTAAGGCGCTAACAAAATTCTTTTCCACTTTTGGTCTCCCACTCGTAATTCAGTCTGATCAGGGGACTAATTTCCAGTCAAAGTTATTTTGGGAGGTGCTTAGAACATTACGGGTGAAGCATGCCGTCTCCAGCGCTTACCATCCGGAGTCGCAGGGCGCACTGGAACGGTGGCACCAGACGCTTAAATCCATGCTCCGAAAGTACTGTATTGAGACTGACAAAAGCTGGGATGAGGGAGTCCCCTTTGTGCTATTTGCAGCTAGGGAGGCTGGCCAAGAATCCCTAGGATTTAGTCCGGCCGAGCTTGTTTTTGGCCACACATTCCGTAGTCCACTTAAGTCTTTGCATGAGCAGTTTACGGCTCCTGGGGATCCGCACAGAAAAAATGTGTTAGATTATGTGAGTCAGTTTCGTGAGCAGTTACACCGGGCCAACTCCCTGGCGAAGGAGTCTCTCTCGCGTGCCCAAGCCGTGATGAAGCAGCAATATGATCGCTCAGCCGTTTCACGTCATTTTCAATTGGGTGATAAAGTTTTGGCATTGTTGCCTATACCCGGTTCTGCGTTGACTGCCAAATTCTCCAGCCCCTATGAAGTGCTGGATTGCTTGAGTGACACAGATTATGTGATCGGTACCCTGGAGAGGCATCGTAAAAGGTGTGTGTGTCACATCAATATGCTAAAGCAGTACAACACCAGGGAGGAGTCAGAGGCACCAGTAAAGACCATTTCTGGTGGCTCTGCTCTGATTGTGGGCGAGTTTCCGAACTCTCCTGAGGGCGATGATGGGTTAAAGGCACAGCACCCTTCCTACCAGAGCTCTCGGTTGCCGAATTCAGAAATGCTGAAAACATTGCCCGAGCACCTGACCCATCTGCCAGATGGTCAGCAACAGGATGTGGCTGAGCTAATTGGTTGTTTTCCCTGTCTCTTTAGCGACATTCCCATATGAACCACAGTCCTTGAGCATGATATTGACGTTAAAGATGCCAAGCCAATAAGGCAGCATCCTTACTGCACTAATCCAGTGAAGCGTGAGTTGATGAGAAAAGAGACAGTGTACTTGGTACAAAATGGGTTAGCCGTACCCAGTTCAAGCCCCTGGAGTTCTCCCTGTCTCTTAGAAGCCAAGTCCGACGGGTCTCCACATTTTATAATGGACTTTCGCAAAGTGAACGCTGTCACAGTTCCTGATTCTTATCCTCTACCGAGGATGGGGGACTGCATTGATAACCTCGGCACCGCTAAATTTGTGAGTAAGTTAGACTTGCTCAAGGGTTATTGGCAGGTGCCACTGACAGCTCGTGCATCTGAGATATCCTCCTTTGCAACGCCTGACCGTTTCCTACAATATACGGTCATGGCATTCAGCATGTGCAATGCTCCTGCTACCTTCCAAAGGTTAGTTGACATTGTTCTGGCAGATGTGGACAGCTGCAACGCGTACCTAGACAACCTAATCGTGTACTCGGTTACCTGGGAAGAGCACATGCAAACTCTAGAACAGGTGTTCACCCGACTGGCCGCAGCAAACCCGACTCTGAATCTGGCCAGATGTGAATTCAGGAAAGCCATGGTCACATACCTAGGGAGGGAGGTAGGCCAGGGTCAGGTGAGGCCCATAGAGGTTCCTTCCATTCGTAGAGCCCTTCGTAGATTTCTGGGCATGGCAGGGTACTACAGGAATTTCTGCCGGAACTTCTCGACCATCGTCCACCCTTTGACCAGTCTGACCAGTCCGAAAGTGGAGTTTGTGTGGACTCCGGAGTGCCAGTATGCTTTTGAGTGTGTGAAATCTCTCTTGAGCCATGCTCTGGTGCTGGCTGCTCCTGATTTCTCGCGACCATTTAAACTAGAGGTGGATGCTAGTGGGGTGGGGGCTGGCACGGTCCTGCTGCAAGCAGACACAGATGGAGTCGACCATCCATTATGTTACTTCTCTCTGAAGTTTTTGAAGCACCAGCTGGCATATTCCACCATTGAAAAAGAAACCCTTGCTTTGTTGATGGCTTTACAACATTTTGAGGTTTACGTCGGCTCCAGTCCCTTGCCTGTGTTGGTCTTCAGACCACAGTCCCCTTGTATTCTTGGCCCGTATGTACAACCAGAATCATCGGTTGATGCGGTGGGCCCTCATTATGCAGAAATACCAAATAGAGATTCAGCACAAAAAGGGGCTGGACAATGTACTGGCAGACGCGTTGTTGAGGGCATAAAAAAAAAGGGAAATTGTTGGTCAAAACCCCTTCAGCTTTTGACTTAAGGGGAGGGGTGTTACGGCTGCCACTGTGTGGACCTGGTGGAGCCTTTGTGTGCGTTTTTCTTGCTGTGCTCCTTTTCATAGGATGGAGGTGCTGGGCTCTGATTGGCCTCGAGTGTGGGAGGCGGGAGGAGTGACTGAACTGGCACCAGGATGTGTATGACTGCGATTGGCTGACCGGCCCCGACGTACCGCCAACCAGACGACACAATTCTCAGCATCCCCGCTATTTAAACTGGGAGCGGCACAGTCTCCGGGAGGGTTTTTTTTTGTTGTTGTATGAATTGTATTGACTGTAAGCTCACATGGTTATTTCGAAAACTCATACATGTTAACAGTGGTAAACTCGTTCAGGAGTGTGGAGGTCGGTATAATTGTTTTGGGACTGGGCAGGGACTAGTTTAGCTTTAGCACTGACTGCATTCACTTGAGACAATTTCTGTTAGTCACACTAGTTAGGGGTGCTGTTTTATGTGTTTTTTTTTTGTTACTGACTGCTGAATTAGATAGTGAGGTTTTTTGTTTCCCATTTTGTTTGATAAGACTAGTATAGGCTCCGTTTGGAGTTCCCTTTTTGTTATATTTATTTGTTCTTTTAAACAGCACTCATTTGCCCTTTGTTCCCTTTTACCTCACCTCCTTTTGTTATAACAATTTGAATTTTCAATTAATAAAAATCCTTTGTTTATTACCATTCCCATCTGGTTTTATGTTACTTCTCAATACCCCTTTGAGCTGGGCAGTAACAATAAGGCATCTTAGAATAAGTTGGTTGCAATCTAGAACTAAGTTTAATAATCTCAGAATTGGTGTCTTGTATTCTTCAGGAAATGTTAAATGGTTTCAACTATTTTCAAGATATTTTCACTTGCTAAGATATCGTTTTTTGCAGTGCAGCATAAGAACCTTATCCCATCTATGAAACATGGTGGTGGTAGTATCATGGTTTGGGCCTGTTTTGCTGCATCTGGGCCAGGATGTTAGGTGTGAACTCTCTAAGGCGCGTGCCCCTGTCATACAGCCAGCTTTGATGTTCTTGTGCCTGCTGCAAATTCTCCTGGGTTAGGTGCATGAGGGTGTGGAGTTTTGCGCACAGATCAAGAATGGACTGGATTTCATTTTTACTAGGTGAAGGTCCTTCCTTGTTCATTACTTTGAGTGTCCTGCATCACTCAGTACAATCTATCTTTCATAATAGCAAAATACAGGAAGGTCGTGCCGCGCTTGGCTGAAGAGTTTGACCATTGATTACTCTCACTTGGTCAAACGCATGTCACAGAGTCTTGTCTCATGACTGCTCTAACGGGAAATCCCCAAGGGAATCCCCAAGAGAGGGAGGAAGAGCGGGCTGCTCCCCGCTCTGATGCGGTGTTGACGTAGATGGCTCTGTGACAGCTTCTCCAGCCAATGCCACACCGGGATCTTCCCATGACCTACTAGTGCAGGACCCACTACATGTTAAATATTCCATTAGTTTTTTAAACCCTGGCCAATCAGTACCCAAAATCAACGAGTGGGTGAGACAAGGACTAACTGCCGCTTTTACTCTATGCTTTTGGCAGTGGAATAGAATATGGACAGACACTAGAGGGTAATGGTGAACATCCCCATGCACACACACACACACACACACACACACACACACACACACACACACACACACACACACCACTTTCACCGCTTGTGCTCCCCCCAGTGCCTCCCCTTGCACCAGGTGTTGGTGAATTGAGGTCTGATTACAACCGGAATCCACCAAAGTGTGACATGTATCCCTTTGAATACTCACAGGTATGTGATATGCTCCGGCCTGATTGGGGGCGGTTTCTGGTGCGTCGGGGATCCAGATTACAGCACCCACCTCCCTTGCGGAGCTCTGACTCTGGAGATGCTCCGATTCCCCGTCGCGCCAGCACACGAGCCCAGGCTTTCCCTCTGCACTGGTGTTATGGGTGTCACTCACCTGAGGGGGAGGCAACACAGACATGGAAGAGGGACATGGGAGGACACCACGGGTGCGATGGGCCAGCTGGGGAGGAGCCAGCCGCCGTCTCTGTGGCAGGGGAATGGGGTAAGAGAGGAGGACAAGAGACGGGGGGAAAAGAGAGAGAGAGAAGAGAAGTGAGGGGAGATGCCTCGTCTGCCTGCCATCAGAGCCACCTCCAGATGGTCCTCTGCCAGCTCAATGGCTCGTTCCAGTGACACCGGGCAATGACACTGGACCCATTCCGCTGTTTCTTCCGGAAGTCGAGAGACAAACTGTTCCAGTGCCACCAGATTGATGATCTCGTCGGCATCGTGGTCTTCCGCCCTCAGCCACTGCCGGCAGGCGTCCCGGAGTTGCTGGCCGAATGCAAACGGCCGGCTGACCTCCTCCAATGCCAGCATCCGGAAGCGCTGGCGATGTTGCTCCGGGGAGTGGCTGAGCCGCTGCAGGATGGCTTTCCTCAGGTCAGCATAGACCAGCCAGCTGTCAGCAGGGAGCTGCTGCGCTGTGAGCTGCGCCTCGCCAGTCAGGAGCGGGAGGAGGCATGCCACACGCTGCTCCAGCGGCCACCCCCATGCCTCAGCTGCTTGCTTGAAGAGAGCAAGGAATGCTTCTGGATCGTCCTGTGGTCCCATCTTCATGAGGGCGGCGGCAGCAGTGGTCGACGCCCCTGCTGACGCAAGCAGGTGCCGGAACACCTGGCGATCTTCCTGTTGAGCCAGCATCAAGGCTTTGAAGCATTGCTCCTGCTCCTTTCGGAGGGTGATCAGCGCTTGATGCTGGTTCTGCTGGGCAGTAGTGAGGGCAAGGATGAGCTCTTCAAATGGGGAGGACTCCATGGGGTGGTTCCCTTCTGTGCTCCCGGGTTTTAGCACCACTGTAACAGTTCCTGATGTGGGTGGAGCACAGAAGCATGGCAGGCAAGAGTTGAAGTTTAAACCCAAGCACTTTATTCAGCTTTTCAGCCTGCTTGCTTGCTTGCTTTATTTCTTTCACTCACTCACTCACTCACTCACTCACTCACTCACTCACTCACTCACATGCATTGTGGTCAGGGAGAGAGCCCCCTTTCTCTGCTCTCTCTCTCCTTTTCTCCTTTTCTCCTTTTCATTCACAGACTGCTGCTTGGCCACACCCCTGCTGCCACATACACTAACTGGCTTTTTAATTTTTAGTCATTTTGATTTCTAAATCTCAAGATTGTCAAAGATGTGACTTAGTGACTGAGACATACAAATAAATTCCACTACTAAAAGCTGAAAATTCATGAAATGCAGATCTGCAATTGCACAAGATTTACCCATAATGCCTCACAGAGTAAAAATGCTGATGTGCTACTGAGAAATGAGTTAAAATAAGAATAATTCCTGCACTCCTTCTGTAAAGATAGTAAAGTATAGTATAGTCTGTAGAGTCCTTCTGATAGGAAGTAATATGATATTTAAGTCCTTTTTCTTCACCTGTCCAGCATGTTCTGGGTTGGGTCCCTTTCCTAGGTTTTCTTGGCTAAGTACGTAAGTATAGCCGGCGAGCCACTCCTCTGCTGCACTGCTTTTGGTCATGTACAACTTAGAGTACCCAAATAGACTAAATGTATGTCTTTGGACTGTGGGGGAAACCAGAGCACCTGGAGGAAACCCACACAGACAAAATATGCAAACTCAACACAGAAAGGCTCCCGCCAGCCACTGGGCTCGAACACATACCCTTCTTGCTTCTTGCCCCTTTTAACTACAATAATCTAAAGATTAATTTACAGTCAAAAATATTAGTGTGTATTTACTCACTGCCAACATTGGTGCTGCTTCTTCCACCATAAATCCACTACAGTGAGAAACTCATTAACATTCAGTACAAACACCATCCAGTGAAAGTTGAAGCTTCTCTCTCTAATTCACTTATTTATGCATCTTAGACCTCAAAGTGTTTTACAGAAAATCTCCATCTGACCCCACAAGTAAAATTCACACAATAACTCTGTAGTAGTCAAGTTTCAAGTCAAGTCAAGTTTATTTGTATAGCGCTTTTAACAATAAACATTGTTGCAAAGCAGCTTTACAGAATTTGAACAACTTAAAACATGAGCTAATTTATCCCTAATCTATCCCCAATGAGCAAGCCTGTGGCAATGGTGGCAAGGAAAAACTCCCTCAGACGACATGAGGAAGAAACCTCAAGAGGAACCAGACTCAAAAGGGAACCCATCCTCATTTGGGCAACAACAGACAGCCTGACTATAATATTAACAGTTTTAACATGAGGACAGTTTCGTTGATGTTATAACTCTTCATTGATGGAAACTTGAGTGCAAAACTGTTCATGATAACTGCAGTCCTAAAGTTAGTAAGACAACTGTAGTCCTCAGCCATAAAAGCATTACTGTAAGAGTCCAGAGCATCCTCCAGATATAACCCTCAACTGTCCTCATGGGGCTGTCCTTCACAGGAGCGGTGCAATAAAACTCCGACCAGACACAGGGCACCAGGATGGATCAAGCAGGTCCGAGGGGCAGAAGAGGCCAGCATCTCAATCCCAGGACCAACATGTAACTCATAGGGACAGACTGAGGGGGGGGGGGAGAGAGAGAGAAAGAAAACACATGTTGTTAGGTATGCCCTAAAAATGACAAGTATTAAATCTGTGGGGTAGGCTCGCAGAGACGAGTGTCTTTACATCAGGCATAACACACAACAATGGCATGTTAATATGGTAAAAAATATATCATGACCTGCTCTGGCTGGATGCTTGATTGGGTGATGGGAGCACACTCCTCAGCAATGATGAGATGCAGATGGGACCCTTAGGGCTGTCCAAGACAATTCAGTGACATTTCACCGGGTCTGGGACATGCGACAGAAATAGTAGTGTGAGAATTACAGTAAGATTGGGGGAATGTGCTAAAGGTGTTTTGATACTTAGAGGACACTTTGCATTGGCAGCACATGCTTCAGTGCTCTGGGAGTGTTTATAGCACTGTGACTTTAACACTTCATGACTGAGAGCTGCTGCTACAGCAACTTCACCCACAGCTGCCATGACTTTGATCCCCGTCTTCATCTGGACACTGATCCTCTGGACTCAAGGTCAGACATGGCTTCATATTTTATCTCTACAATGATCTGTTCACTTACAGTAATCTGACAGATACACTTACTGTTTCTTATTCCCATTTCATATTGCATTATTGTGGGGGTTTTTTTTCAGAATGCAGAGGTCAAGTCACAGTAACTCAGACTCCTGCAGTGAAATCTGCTCTTCCAGGAGAAACAGTCACCATCAACTGTAGAACCAGTCAGGCCGTGTACAAGGGCTCATCTGGTGAGGACTTACACTGGTATCAGCAGAAACCTGGAGAAGCTCCTAAACTCCTGATTAAACTTGTAAATCAGCAACAATCAGGTTTTCCAGCTCGTTTCAGGGGCAGTGGATCTGGATCTGATTTCACTCTGACCATCAGTGGAGTCCAGACTGAAGATGCAGGAGATTATTACTGTCAGAGTTGGCATTACATCAGTAGCATCTGGTACTAACACAGTGTTATAGAGTCGTACAAAAACCTCCCTCAATCAGATTGTAGAGAGACTGCACTGCTGCAGCTGGGAGAGACTGCAGGTGCTGAGTTGGAGGATGTGATCCGACAGAATGATAGTCTGAAATACATTCCTTACACACACACACACACACACACACACACACACACACACACACATCTATTTGTCAAAACTGCAGTTGAAAGAGTTAAACATGACTTATGTTGTGTGAGTACAGAGGAAAAAGTAATTAAATGTATACTCTGGCACAATGAGGAAAAATGCATGGTGACATATAAACAAGATAGCTTTATGGCTATCTTGCTGGCACATCGATCTTTTCCCCAGATTCACTTTCTTAGTTGGTGAGATGAAATTCTCCTCTAATATGCCCAAGTATATCAATCCATGCATAATTTTGCCAGTGACGTATAACACTCCAGTATTATTTGCAAAGAAACAGCCTCATATCATGATGCTCCCACTTCAGTATTTCACTGAAGGTAGAGTGTTTTGGGGATCATATACACAACCCTTTTTTCTCTAAACATGATCAGCTGAATTGCCCAAAAGAGTTCAATTTTTGATTTGTCTGACCATGTTCCAAAATAGTTCTGATTTTTCTAAATACATTTAGATGTGAATCTCTCTGTTTGTTTGTTTGTTTGTTTGTTTGTTTGTTTGTTTTAGCAGAGGGATTTATAAATGGAGATGCTTGTGGTACAGTTCATTTAAGTAATATTGCACAAACAAGAGTGCTTTTATGCTGAATTACAGCTCGGCTGTGACTCGGCCAGACTCACAAAGCTGCAAGTATTTACAGCTGTGCTGATAATCAGTATATGACAGCACAATTGCAAGTGGGACATTACTTTTATAAACAAGACATTAATAAGGAGTAACTGACATTTCAGACACAATGCATACAGTACTAACACCATTTACACAAAATTTGGCATATTTTGCAAAATGCAATTAAAACAAGTCTGTCATTTGTTCATTCACATGAACCTTTATTTAACTGACAAATGTACAAAGAAAAGATTTTCAGTAGTTTTATTGACCAATTTAATTGTATTTTGCAAATATAAATGAAGTTAGAATTTGATGTGTGTATCTCTCTCACACACACACACACACACACACACACACACACACACACACACACACACACACACAAAATGGGCCAGAGTCATTATTACCATTCTGTTACTGTACATCACCTTTCCTTTAAATAACACTTTGTAATTGTGTTGGAACAGAGGATACAAATTGTTGTAGTTTTGCAATTGGAATTTTTGTCCATTTTTGCTTGATACAAGACTTCAGCTGCTCAGCAGGCTGTAGTCGCCATTGTCTGATTTTCCTCTTCATGATGTGCCATAGATTCTCACTAGCAGACAGATGTGGACTGGCAGCAAGCCAGTCAAACGCACACATGAAGCCATGCTGTTGTAGCCTGTGCAGAATGAGGGCTGACACTGTTCTGTTCAAATGAGCACGGGCTTCCCAGGAAGAGACATTGCCTTGATGAATATGTCTCTCTAAAATCCCAATATATGCCCCAATATATCAATGGCACCTTCATACACATGCAACTTATCCATGCCATGAGCAGTACTGCACCCCCATACCATCACAGATGCTGGTTGTTACACTTTTCTCTGATGGTCATGATGGTCATGTTCACCTTTGGCATTGAGAACTCTGTGTCCAGTTTTCCTGAACACAAGCTGAAATGTGGACTCATCTGACCACAGCACACGTTTCCACTATCTTACGGTCCATCTGAAATGAGTTCGGGCTCAGAGAAATCAGTGGTGGAATTAATAAATGGTAGAATTAATGAATGACTTCCTCTTTATGTGATACAGTTTCAGATTGCATTTCTGGATGCAGCAGCAGACTGTGTGATGTGACAATGGTTTTCCAAACTACTCCTGAGCCCATGTGGCTATATTTGTTACATTAGTATGACAGTTTCTCAGGCAGTGCCAACTGAGGGCTCAAAGGTCATGCATATTCAATAGTGGTTACTGACCTTGCCTTTTACATACTCCGATGTCTCCGAATTCCATGAATGTTTCCACAATATTATGTACTGGAGATTTTGAAAGACCTAAAATCTTGCATTCCGAAAGTTCTTTTTGAATTGGCTAACAATTCTCTCATGAATTTTGGCACAAAGGAATGAGCCACAACCCATTCTTGCTTGCAAAGACTGAGCCTTTGGTGCATGCTCCTTTTGTAACCAGTTAACCTGCTTATTGTGGAATCTTCCAAAATGGTGTTACTTGAATATCCTATGAACTTTTCAACTCCTGCAACTCAACATGAGTGCTATTCTGTTGTAAATGTCATCCACTACTTTTGCAGTTATTCTTTGCAATGAATTACTGTTACTTATGGTGACTGTTACTGGGCAGCATAGCCAGATTTCTTTCATCTCATCTCATCTCATCTCATCTCATCTCATCATCTCTAGCCGCTTTATCCTTCTACAGGGTCGCAGGCAAGCTGGAGCCTATCCCAGCTGACTACGGGCAAAAGGCAGGGTACACCCTGGACAAGTCACCAGGTCATCACAGGGCTGCACATAGACACAGACAACCATTCACACTCACACCTACGGTCAATTTAGAGTCACCAGTTAACCTAACCTGCATGTCTTTGGAGTGTGGGGGAAACTGGAGCACCCAGAGGAAACCTACGTGGACACAGGGAGAACATGCAAACTCCGCACAGAAAGGCCCTCGCCGGCCACGGGGCTCAAACCCGGACCTTCTTGCTGTGAGGCGACAGCGCTAACCTCTACACCACCGTGCCGCAGATTTCTTTCAATGAAAATAAATTATGAGAAAAGTTAAGAAGCTAAACTGCCCCTAAATCTTACTATATGTTTGTTTTATATTTTTTTCATTCATCATGCAAATATTACTAATTTGCAAGTGTGAAACCATGTTTTCCTGACTGTGTAATTTTTATAAAGTTTTTTTTTTTTAATGCAAATCCTTTTCAAGGAATGAAACAAGAAGAGAAAGCAATCCTCCTTAGCAGTTCAAAAGCTGGTTTACTCAAGAAACACAGATGTTTACATGAACAGCCCTGAGTCCCAGAATAGATCAACACTTTCAGCAGATGTTCATGGTTCAGTCGAACTCACTCATACACAACACACAGCACTGCACTTGACCTGAGGTGGTGGACTCTGTGTTATATCAGCAATGACTGGTATGTTAAAGGACATGGGACATGAAACATAAATGCACGCTATATCAGTTTCTTTCCATTAAAAATATGAATTAATTGCATAAACAAATACAAAATCATCTATTATATTCAGCAAAATCATTATATTCATGATGATTATATGGCATTTCTGCTCGAGCTCCGATATGCATATTTTACAACCGGAAGAGCCGCTGTCACGTGATCATACGTCACAAAAACTTTCGGGCACAGCACAAGCGGGTAGATGAATGGAGAAGTGAATGACAAGAAAATTGTTTTTATAGTCTTTAACGTACATTGAACATCATGGTGTATTGTGCTGCTTATGGTTGCAATAATTCCAATGAGAAATGCCCTGGAGTAAGTTTTTTTGCATTCCCCAAGGACCCGAAGCTGAGGAAAGTTTGGGCTCACTACTGCCGTAGAAAAAAACTTTGCACCTACTGTTTCCCACAAACTGTGTTCGGACCATTTCACTGAGGATTCTTTCAACATTAATACTCAGGTACTGAGCGATATTAACCCTTTGGTGACTGACCCGTTAAAAATCGTTCCTCCAGGAACGATGACGTTTCAGTTGTCAAGACAACGGAAAAACTAAAATACAAAACAGAACGATACCTCACAATGCTCTTTGTATCTCTAGCAATCATATTCATGCATTCGAAAATTCCTAGCTCTGATTGGACAGAGTTGCTAGCTGTTTTTCTTGTGGAGTCACACAATCGTGACTCATTTCAAAATGGCGTCTTCTAGTAAGCGTTTGTGTCAGCAATTTACTGCCGAAGAAGTAGCACAAATTATTATCAATGATAAGAGTGACGATGAAAGTGATGTAGATAGTGAAACTGGTGGCCTTTCGAGTGGAGAAGAGTTCGAGTTGGACCAAGATTTACAGGAAGAAAGTCACTCGGAATCGAATACAAGGTGAGTAGAAGGCAGCAGACACATGTAAACAATCACAAGCGGGAAGAACGCTATCGCTTTTTCGGCTTGTATTGACATTGTTTGACCCGATTATCAGTGCAAAAACAACCTCTATCCTTTTTATCCATCTGCTGTTAGAATTTAGGCATAAAGTCTCTTAGATAGGGTGATTTTTGAGGTTATTTTATGTTCTACACGAAACGTGTTGCTTTCGTGGCAGAATGTAAGTTGACACCTCAAAAGCAAACAACTGAGTCTTATAGATTCAGAAGTTTAGGCTTCTATACAGACAAATCTCGCCAACAAGAAAGCGTAAAAATACCTTCTGTCTCCTTGATATTGATATGCTTTTTATAACAGGTTTTTTTCCCCTTACATCTGTTTCAAAGTACTTTGAAACTGCATTGAATCAAAGAGGTTTCTTGTTGAATTGAACTCTGATGAACTAGAAATGAAAACACTTCCGAACGAATGCTTTTTTTCTCGGAGCTGCTATGTTATTTTGTCATTTACATAGAGGGGAAGGATAAAAAACAACCGATGAATAATTTACCTTTTCTTGTATGGATACGTAATCCTTTTCAACTACGACTTTCAAAGAATTTTTTACATCAATTTGAAGTTTTCTTTGCGGCAAAAAGTAAATTGACACCTAAACAAACACCTCACTTATGAGTTCTTTTTTTAGTTCTTTTTGTCAGCTCTTTTTGCCCATTTATTTACTGCATACAATAAATAAAATCTCTGTAATGGTTGTAGCTTATCATTGAAAAGATTTTCTACCTTTTCTTTACAATTGAAAAATCAAGTTCACCAATTTACAAACTAGAGCACGTGTAAAAAGTTACATACTGTGTATTGACTTCTAATTATTGCTTTTACACATCCCTGCAGTGGCACTGAAGACGATGAAGAGGCTGCACCAGTACAGCCAGCACCACAGCCTGTGAGGGGTAGAGGGAGAGGAAGAGGAGGCCGTGCCAGAGGGAGAATCGTTCGTGGCAGAGGAAGGCGCAGAGTCGCACCACAGCAAGCACAGCCCCCACCTCAACATAATAGTTATGCTACCCCTGACACACCAAATCAGTTGCCTGCATTTACACCCAACAGACCTCCAGGTTTACACTTGGAAGCTCCTATTCTTAGAGGGGCTATGTGTAAGGCCATTGATTTCTTTCAGTTGTTTTTCACAATGGAACTAATGGCCCGCATATGTGAATATACAAACTCATATGCATGGGCTGCAATGGCAGACAAGTGTTATTATGGGGACCGACATGGAGCTTGGATAGAGACAACACCTCAAGAGCTGAATAAACTTATTGCATTGGTACTATACTGTGGCTTGGTGAATGTTTCTTCTTTTCATCGCTACTGGAGCACCAAGACATTATACCATGGGTTATGGGCCCGCAGTATTATGTCTAGGGACAGGTTCAAAGCACTCATGGCTGTTTTCCATGTGGTAGACCCTGCAACAGAGGATGAGAATGATAAACTACGGAAGGTCAGTAGCTTTATTGAGCATTTCAAGAACAAGTGCAAGAATTTATACCAGCCATTTCAGCAGGTTGCTGTTGATGAAAGGATGGTGAAGTCTAAGCATCGCTCTGGAATAAGACAGTATATAAAAAACAAGCCCACTAAATGGGGAATAAAACTGTGGGTGCTTGCAGACAGTGCTAATGGCTATACATGTGATTTTGATGTTTATGTTGGCCATAGAGCAGGACAGGAGCCATCAGCTAATGGACTTGGATATGACACGGTTATGAGACTCATGACACCATTACTGAATCAAGGATATCACTTGTACTTTGACAACTTTTATACCTCTGTCAAATTGGTCAAAGATCTTTTTCTTGCTGGTACACCTTCAACTGGAACTGCAGCAGAAAACAGGAAAGGATTTCCTGACAGTATGAAAAAGGGCAGTGAATGGGCAAAGAAACTTGATAGAGGCAGTATGAGATGGGAGAGGGATGGTGTCTGCTTAGCTCAGCAGTGGAAAGACAACAGACCAGTTACTATTCTATCATCAATAGAAAATGCAAATGATTTTATAAGAGTTGAAAGAAACGAGAAAGTTGACAATCAATGGACAAGGAGAGAGGTACGTCAGCCTAAGGCAATATCAAATTATAACAAGTACATGAATGGGGTCGATAGGTCTGACCAGTTGTTGTCAAAGAGTAATGCCTTACAGAAGTGCATGAGGTGGTGGAAGACACTATTCTTTCACATGATTGATGTAGCAGTAATAAATGGCTATATATTGTTTGAACTCCATCGGGCAGCAAATCCTGACAATGAAATGCTTCGCAGGCCAAAGAAGTTCTCTGTTGGCGAGTTCCGAGAGGAACTAGTCCGCCAGCTAGCTGGCTTAGAAGATTTTTGTAATCCACCAATGTTTGGACCTCCAAAGAGAGAGCCAGGTACCTATGACACCGTTCATCTGCCACAGTTCACAGACAAAAAGAGAAATTGTAAGGTCTGTTACAAGACGGCAAACAAGGAGCTGAAGGTGTTGTCTATGTGTAGTGCTCCCCAGTGCCAGGTGTACCTCCACTGCACTGCAGACAAGAACTGCTTTGCCATTTGGCATAGTAGAGACTTCCACAAGTAGTTGTTACTTTTGTAAAACATTTTTCCTAAATTGTTTTGTATCACAAACCCAATCACAACTTATTTTGTTTTGCTTCGTAAAAGCTCATTTGCATATCCCTATGAACTGAAGGTGCTATTTCTAAAGATACATCATTTGACCTTGGTTTATAAGATTCCAAGGTATGAGCAAACTCTATCAGGACATTAAGAAGATTTAATGGCCTCTAAAGCAATTTTAAGCATAAAATGTAAACAGTGGTTCATGTTGTTCATTTTTAGCCAAAATGGGTGTGTCCGTTCACAAGCCTATATCTTGGTAAATATTCAAGCAATCATCTTGAAATTTGCTGTACATATTATATATTTGTCTTCAATTCATTCTTGAAACTTTTCCATGTAAACTTGATAGATTTTTCACTTTTTAGAAAAATATGTAATTTTTGATGTTTTACGCAATATGTAAATTAGGTTTAATGCCAAAAAAATATTACTTGAATAATAAATATTACACCTTTGAGAATAACTTGATTATGTTCAATCATTTAGCTTTAAAATGATGGGTTACTTATATGATTTGGATAAGTCAATGGTGAGTTATGATGTTTTTATCTAACGTAGTTGAAAAAAGGCGATTTTGGGGCAGTCACCAAAGGGTTAATTGCCAAGCCAAATTTAAGAGGCTACTTAAAGATGGAGCCGTTCCCAACATCCCAATTCAGGAACAAGACGGCGGAGTGAAACCCGAAGTGCTACGGCCACCACGAGGTGCATTCACTAAGCGACTGAAAGCCGAGGTAAGGATTAGTATTATAATTTTGGGTGTATCAATTATTGATTATCATAATTCTGACTCATTTACTCTTATATCTGTCCTTCTTTGTTTACATACCGAATCGAAGAGTTGTAGTGAAGATGTAGGCCGTATAGCCGGGTTCATTGAGGCAGTGATAGCGCCATAATATACAGGGCCTAACATTCCTACAACTGTAGAGACAGTCAAGAAATCCTGTAACATTAATGGACATTTAAATAAATGTTAAGTTATGTTGGTAAGTTTGTTTATCTTTTCTTAATTTTCATCTCTTTCGCCAAATGGCGTAGTGTTGTTGGCTGTGTGATGGCGTTTCGCCATTTTGAATGTTTTCATCTCGGACTCTGGAAGCATTGTATCTCAATCAATCTCGAAAAATATCAGCAAAAAAAAAAACTAGCTTGCAACGGACTTTAGCTAGATCTATGATGAACTTTCAATGTATGATACAAAAATAATACTTCTTTCAACAGATCATTAGCGTTTGAGCAGAATTGTTTTTAACTTACCAGGAAGTGTTATCGAGCTGACCGCTTTCAGTTTCATGGGGATTGAATGAACTCTCACTCTCAGAATCATCTGACCCGTCAGAGTAAAGACAAGATCCATGTTCATGTGAATTTCCAGCTATTGGTTCGAATTGATAGGGTCTAACTTCACATCTCTGTGAAACATCGGGAATGTCACTGTCGATGGTGTCCATTTCGGTAAGGTGTTTACATTAGATTCCCAAGCGCTTGCTCCTTGGAAAGTTTTTGTGACGTCACGGGTCACGTGACCACCTAGCTAATTAATGAATCATTGTTTTACGCTGATGTACAAAAAAGGTGAATAATGTGATGATTTTCACATTTTTGACGCCCTGCAGTGATTTAGATGGCATTTCTTATGTACTTTATACATAATTATACCCAGAAAAAAATCCATGTCCCATGTCGTTTAATGGCTCAGCAGTTGATACCCATTACTTAGACTTAGACTACCTTTATTGTCATTCAGTATGCAACAAGCGTACACCGAACAAAATTTCATTGCAGTTTGGCTCAGCACAGAATTAAATATGAAGTATATTAAATTAAATTATGCAGCAGCAAAAATATTATAAAGTGCAATAGTATAAAGTGACTTGTGGAATTAGGAATGTTCAAGTTAAAAATAGAAGTTTAGAGTTTGGGTTTGGAGTTCAGCAGTCTGGTGACCTGGGGGGAAAAGCTTACTTACCAGAGCTAGAGTTTTTAGTGGTGAAATGCTGGCCATTTTATTAACCGGAGGAATTCACCTCTATTATGGTAATAGTAGTGGATATCCCTCCCAATGCTAATACTACTCCTGCATGAGCTCCATGATGCCATCAATGAGCAACAAATGGCCCACCCCAATGGCTTTTTTGTTGTTGCTGGGCATTTCAACCATGCCAACCTGAAAACTGTAGCACCAACATTTTACCAGCATGTCAACTTTGCCACAAGGGGAGAGAACATGGTGGACTTATTTTACACCAACATCTGTGACTCACACAAGGCTATCCCCTACACCCACCTGACACTCAGGACACCTTTGTTTCCTGCTTCCCCAAGCATACAGGCCACTGTTGAAATACTCCAGGTCAGTTCAAAGGACCATCAGAGTCTTGCCTGAAGGAGTCACTTCAGCATGACAGGACTGTTTTGAAAACATGGATTGGAACATTCTCAGGGAAGCTGCACCTATGACCAGCACATCTGCCTGGAAGAACACACAGACTCTGTGTGTACATAGAACAGAACATACTGTAGAGGATGTCACTGTTGAAAAGACCATAAACACATGTGCCAACCAGAAGCCATGACTGATGGCTCAGAGCAAGAGATGCTGCCTTCAACTTGGGAGAGGAAGGGCCTCTCAGGTCAGCAGGGGGCTCAGCTTTCCAAAGCCATCAGGAAAGCAAAACACCAGTATGTGCAGAAGATTAACATCCACTTCTGTTATGCAAAGGATGCCAAATGCATGTGGCAGGGTATCAAGTTTCTAACAGACTATAAAACTGCATCACATGACAACAACAGTGACACTCACCTCCCTGACATATTAAAATACTTCTACATTTGAAGCTCTGAATAACACATGGGCATGCAAGTCCACACCCACCCCTAAAGAGCAGTCACTCTGACTGGCCGCAGCTGATGTGAGGAGGATGCTATCCAGAGTCAACCCCCACAGAGTTGCAGGCCCGGACAACATACCAGGGAGAGTGCTCAGGGACTGTGCTGAGCAGTGGCCAGGTGTCCTCACAGACATTGTTAATGTCTCCCTGGGCCAGGCTGTGGTCCCAGCCAGCTGCAAAAGACCACCATCATCCCAGTGCTGAAGAAATCAATGGCCAGGTGTCTGTGATCACCACCCAGTAGCATTGATTCCCATCATGAAGAAGTGTTTTGAGCATGTGATCATGAGACAGATTCACTCCACCCTCCCCACCTCATTGGACCCCCTTCAATTTGCATACCACCCCAAATTCTCCACTAATGACTCTATCCCCTACACCCTGCACTCTTTTCTATCACACCTGGGCACAAAGGATACAAAGGATGCTTTTCATCCACTTCAGCTCAGCATTTAATACAATCATCCCCCAGCAGCTGGTGAAGAAACTCTGTGCTGGGCCTTGATGCCTCACTCTGCAACTGAATTCCAGACATCAGGACAGAGAGACCGCAGTCAGTGCATACTGGCAGCAGAACATCAAGCACCATCATGTTCAGCACAGGTGCCCCCCATGGGTGCATTCTCAGCTAACTGCTGTTCATGCTGCTCACCCATGACTGCACTGCCGAGTCAGAATCCAAACTCACTGTTAAGTACGCTGATGACATGACACTAATGGGCTTCATCAGCAACAACAAAACACCATACAGAGAGGAGGTGGAAAAACTCATGAGCTGGTGTCATAACAGCAATCTGTCTCTTAATGTAGACAAAACAAAAGAGATTGTTGTTGATTTCTGGAGATGGTCAGCTGACAACCCTCCCCTGCTCATCAGTGATTCTGAAATAGAGAGAGTCAGAAGCATCACCTTTCTTGGTGTGAACATTTCTGACAACCTCATCTGCTCCAGCAATACCATTTCCTCTGTGAAGAAAGCACAACAACATCTTCACTAACTGCAGAGACTGAAGAGAGCCAGCCCTCAGCCATCAATCCTCACCACCTTTTCCAGAAGAACTGTGGAGAGCATCCTAGCCAGCTGCATCACTGCGTGGTTCAGGAATTGCAAAATACTGAAACACAAGATCCTACAGTACAACACATGGTGTCAGCTGGGAGGATCATGGGGTCCCTCTCCCCTCCATCCAGGACATCTTCCAGGCACACTGTGTACGCAGAGCAACTGCCTTTGTGAAGGACCCCCACTCAGCCCTCCTACAGACTGTCTGACACTCTGCCATTAGGCAGGAGGTTCCACAGCATCAGGACCCGCACTGTGAGGTTCTGCAACAGGTTCTTCCCCCAAGCTGTCAGAGCCCTGAACATCCTGGGGCCACCTAACACCTCGGTCCCAGAACAACCCCCCTCCCCCATCCCACACACACAATAGAGAATAGATGTCTCACACGTCTGTGCGCCGTCACTCTCAAAAGGACAATGGACATTCACTACACAATCTGCACATGGTCACTTTCAACTGTGCACTGGTACTTCATTCTCTAGCTCATCACACCTGACTCCATAGTTCTGCTGCTGTTGACCTTATCAAAGTCCTTCCCACACCATGTGTCACATAGGGCGGCGCCGATTTCCATTTCCGTAACCATCGGCCTCTCGCCTATTACATAGCTAGGGTTACAATGAGGGGCTAGTCCTCTGGTAACCACTAGAGTTTGACTCCCCACTTCCATCTGTATTGCAGCATGCCTTGCCAGATGGCAGTAGATACCATTTTTATGATGGTCTTTGGTATGACCCGACCATGAGTAGAACTCACAATCTCCCAATCGAGAGGCAGACACACTAACCGCTAGGTCAACTCATGGTGTTGTTGACCTTATGTCACACTGTATTTTGTCTGCACTGTTTTTGCACTTCATTTTGTGTTGTGTTATGTTATATAATGTTGTTATGTTAGGTTGTTTTATGTTGTCTTTTGTCATCTTATGTGTTGCATTATGTGATGTTTGCACTATTTAATTTTGACTGTTTTATCTTGAATATTTGTTGTTTGCACCGTGGTCCATAAGAAAACAACATTTCATTCTTCTGTATACTATGTATGTGGAAGAATAACAATAAAGTTGAGTTGTAAACCAGGATTCCAACCCTGCAGGGATGACCTCCCTGTCACCTTTTATAAGTAAAATCAATTATCATTTGGAATCAAAAACATATTTCAGTTCAGTAGGAGTCACATGCAAAGTATGGCCCTGGTTAACAGATGTAACAACATTTACTTATCTTTTGCACTGCTCCAACTGTTAGACAGGTTATCAAAACATCAAATAAGAATTCCCTTATTATGTTTTAAAAGTAAATTCTTTACCTATTCACTCTCCCTCAAACACAGCCTCAGGGTAGATAGTTTCTTTGAATTAGTTCAGGCTGAAGACGATTCAAAATGCAGGGCATCTCGAAAATTATACAGCCAATGGGTCCTTTGAATGTATTGGTTCAAGCCATGTATTAAACATTTATTATGCATCTGGTGGTATGGTGGTGTAGTGATTAGTGCTGTCGGCTCACAGCAAGAAGGTCCTGGGTTCAATCCCAGTGGCCAACAAGGGCCTTTCTGTGTGGAGTTTGCATGTTCTCCTTGTGTCTGTGTGGGTTACCTCTGGGTGCTCCGGTTTCCCCTATTGTCAAAAGACATGCGGTTAGGTTAATTGAATATTCTAAATTGCCCATAGGTGTTAATATCTGGGCTGTGTTCCCTGGTCAGACATGAGTAGTATGGCGGCTGCCTGTGGTGCCTTTGTATGCCTTCGACTTGGCCATGTTGAACTGCAACCTTTGCAATTCAGCTATTCAGCTGCAAGAAAGGATGATCAGCCACTCTAAATAAATAAAATTTGCAGCCATAATTTATTCAAAGATGACAAACAGAGTTGAGCCAAAAGTCTGTGTTATGGTCAAAATAACATTAATTATATTATTCCTAAAAATGTAAACCCAGAATCGCAGATATGTATATGCAGTACATACATAATTCATTAGTTGGGCAAATTGTGCACTAAGGAGGTGCAGCTGGACCAATCTGGTGTCTTATTCATGAATATGTTCTATAAAATATATTGAAAGGGATGCATTGATAATTTGTGTATGATGCACAGAATTAATAATATAAGGCGAAAGTGTTTAATGATTCAAAGAACTTTATTAATAATTCAAAGCAGGACATTGCAGTGATACAACAAATATTTGATGTTAAGAAGAAAAGCTGAGTCAAACTGAGGCAGGTAAAGGCCACATGTAACACACAGTGAAGCAGTAGAAGGTGAGCTGAGTAAAGTGTGTGTGAGCTCACAGGTCTGAGCACTGCTCTGTGTCCACTGTGCTCACCACAGTAGGTTGGGTGTCTTTGGAGGCCTCACAGGTCACCACCTTGTTCCTCCACTGCTCTGGGTGGAGGCTCAGCGTGCTGCTCCAGCTGTAGAGGCCGTCCACGTGCAGAACGGCGGTGCTGCGGCTCTCCCCCGAGCTCCAGCTGCTCCCATCAACCTTCCAGCTCAGTGTCCAGTCCGAGGGGAAGCCCTTGTCAGCCACACACATGAGTGTGACCTTCTCCTGCTGCAGCTCCACACTGGAGGGAGGCAACACCGTCACACTGGGCTGAGTGACACCTACACACACACACACACACACACACACACACACACACACACACACACACACACACACACGCAGTTTAAAAAGGCTATGTTTCAGCTCACTGTATTTTTCACTTCCTTTTATATCTCACAGAGCACAACCGAGCTCAGTGGAGCATCAAAAACGTTTCACTTCCAATCCAAATACTTTTACATCTTAGCTCTATAATCATTTATATTACTGTGATGACTGGATTTTCAAATTTAAGTTTACTGTATATTCAGTAATCCAGAACATGAAAATTACTTGATAAACTGAATGAACAGCATTTAACAGACAACTTATTTAAGTCAGTTAAAGTTTCCACATTTCGCTCTGTTTTTGGATACACAGCCTAGAAAAATATTACTGTGATGACTGGATTTTCAAATTTAAGTTTACTGTATATTCAGTAATCCAGAACATGAAAATTACTTGATAATCTGAATGAACAGCATTTAACAGACAACTTATTTAAGTCAGTTAAAGTTTCCACATTTAGCTCTGTTTTTGGATACACAGCCTAGAAAAATATTAAATTTGATGAGTATAATTCAGTGAAAAAATGTCAAAGTTAAAAAAAAAATTAACACAAAAAATAATGCCGATATTGTGTGTCCTGGGTCCATGAACTGTTGTCAGGTACATTTAATCAATTTCTAAAAGAACGGAAATTTGAAAACAGAAGGCTTTTGTACTAAAATCACATTTCATTAGGTTGATTTGGAGAAAAAATATGAATTTGAACACACTTAATTTCAGTAATTAGTAAACAGGTTACTTACGGCCCACAGACAGTTTGGTTCCTCCACCAAAAGGAGAGCACAGTGATACAAACAGGTTTAGTGGCCGTACAAAAACCCTGCTGCTCTAAACTCACTGTTCTCTCCATCCATTTAAACCTCTTATTACAAAACAGCTACAAAATACCAACTTCTGTTCACATCAGCTGATTAATACACTAACTGCCTTTTGAATTTTTAGTAATTTTGATTTTTAAAGATCAAGTTTGTCAAGGATGTACTTAGTGACTGAGATCTACAAATAAATTGCACAAAGTAAACCTGAGAATTAACAAAGGTAGATCTGCAATTGTACAAGTTTTACCCAGAATGCCTCATGGAGTAAAAATGATGATGTGCTAATAAGAAATTTACAATATATGACTTCATGTGTGGAGCTAAAGTGACAATAATCCCTCCACTCCTTCTGTGGGCTGATATAAAGTTACAATATAATATTTAAGTCCTACAATCATCTAAAGATTAATTTACAGTCAAAAATATTAGTGTGTATTTACTCACTGCCAACACTGATGCTGCTTCTTCCACCATAAATCCACTACAATGAGAAACTCATTAACATTCAGTACAAACACCATCCAGTGAAAGTTGAAGCTTCTTTCTCTAATTCACTTATTTATGCATCTTAGACCTCAAAGTGTTTTAGAGAAAATCTCCATCTGACCCCACAAGTAAAATTCACACAATAACTCTGTAGTAGTGTGAGAATTACAGTAAGATTGGAGGAATGTGGTAAAGGTGTTTCCATACTCAGAGGACACTTTGCATTGGCAGCACATGCTTCAGTGCTCTGGGAGTGTTTATAGCGCTGTGACTTTAACACTTCATGACTGAGAGCTGCTGCTACAGCAACTTCACCCACAGCTACCATGACTTTGATCCCCGTCTTCATCTGGACACTGATCCTCTGGACTCAAGGTCAGACACGGCTTCATATTTTATCTCTTCAATGATCTGTTTACTTACAGTGATCTGACAGATACACTTACTGTTTCTTTTAGAATATTCCCATTTCACATTGCATTATTGTGTTTTTTTTTTTTTCAGAATGTAGAGGTCAAGTCACAGTAACTCAGACTCCTGAAGTGAAATCTGCTCTTCCAGGAGAAACAGTCACCATCAACTGTAGAACCAGTCAGGCAGTATATTATCACAACTCATACGGCCACTACTTACACTGGTATCAGCAGAAACCTGGAGAAGCTCCTAAACCCCTGATTAAACTTGTGAATCAGCGACAGTCAGGTTTCCCAGCTCGTTTCAGTGGCAGTGGATCTGGATCTGATTTCACTCTGACCATCAGTGGAGTCCAGACTGAAGATGCAGGGGATTATTACTGTCAGAGTTGGCATGACATCAGTAGCATCTGGTACTAACACAGTGTTATAGAGTCGTACAAAAACCTCCCTCAGTCAGATTGTAGAGAGACTGCACTGCTGCAGCTGGGAGAGACTGCAGGTGCTGAGTTGGAGGATGTGATATGACACAATGACAGTCTGAAATATATTCCTTACACACACACACATACATATCTATTTGTCAAAACTGCAGTTGAAAGAGTTAAACATGACTTATGTTGTGTGAGTACAGAGGAAAAAGTAATTAAATGTATACTCTGGCACAATGAGGAAAAATGCACGGTGACATATAAACAGTTAGACACATCTACCAGGTTTACACTTAGGCTACGTTTACATTACGTCGAATCAGCGGATCATCAGATTAACGTTCTTAAAACGATTCGCATTTACACTAAAACCGTTAGCCGTGCACACAGCAACGCCAATACGCGGATTCGCTAATCACATGACTTTAGACGGCGCGTAACATGATCCCAGTGCATTTCAGACGGCGCGTAACATGATCCCAGTGCATTTAGGGCATGCGCAAGGCTCACCACTTGCAAGTAGAAGGATGGCAAGCCGCGCAAGGCTCACCACTTGCAAGTAGAAGGATGGCAAGCCTAATACACGGATACGCTCGGCTCCGCAGGCATCCTGCGCTCCAAATCACTCTGCCCTGAACAGCGAGTGCCCTCTGGAGGGTGTGCACTCCGGCCCTGCGCAGCTCACACAGCGCGCGAGTGAAGTGCACAAGCCACGATTCGGGACTGAGCCGCTGTGTGTGTGATCCCAGCGCATATCACTTATTACTTGCAAGTGGAAGGATGGCAAGCCTAAAGACAATCATAACTACACAATGGGCAGTATTTGCATCAGTATTTGCAGCACACACGGACTGGCCAGCGGGAATTTTCCCGGTGGGCCGGTGGTTCAGTGTGGGCCGGCGGAGAAAAAAAAAAAAACAGTTGCGCGCTGGCCTTTAATATGATAAGCAATGTTAACAGTTTCTTTAAGAAACTGTTAACATTGCTTATCATATTAAAGGCCACCGCGCAACTGTAATAAGCAATGTTAACAGTTTCTTAAAGAAACTGTTAACATTGCTTATCATATTAAAGGCCAGCGTGCAACTGTAATAAGCAATGTTAACTGTAATAAGCAATGTTAACAGTTTCTTAAAGAAACTATTAACATTGCTTATCATACTAAAGGCCAGCGCGCAACTGTTTTTTTTTTTCTCCGCCGGCCCACACTGAACCACCGGGAAAACTCCCGCTACTCCCAATGGCCAGTCCGTGTGTGATTTGCAGTATTTTCATACTTTTATACTCTTTAATGAAAGGTGATACAAGGCGGAAGTCCGCGCCGTTTTTCAGCAGTCGCCTCACATGACCAACGCCAGCGAATCAGGAAGGTGGATGTCACAGTGACGTTGTCCAATGAGACGCCAGCTAGAGCTCAGCACAGCGTATTTGCATATTCTCAATGTTTACACAGTACCAGAGCTGACACGATCTGGATTGAATACGTGGACGCTGGCGGATTCCCGTTTCCTGGCTTTTCCAGGGGGTTTAATGTAAACGGACAGTGCATCCACGAAGAAAACGAGACAGATACGGTCTAATGTAAACGTAGCCTTAAGGCTCGGTCCCACTGGCCGATGGACACAAAACGTATGCAAAAAGGACACAGCGGACGAGCAAAATTTCGGGGGTGGCTCTATCCATTTTCATCCGCTCCAGAAATGGACAAAATTTGCGAAAACAGAATGGAAAAGAACGGACGTGGGTAGTATATAGCGGGGATGTTAAACGCATGTTCATAGGAAGCCTAGCGGATGAAAGTGGATGGAAGTGGATGACAGCTCCAAAGGGGTTACCGGTGATAACTGAGAAGCGGACGCATAGCAGAAAGAAGGGATGCATAGCGGGTGAAGGGGCTGCATCACGTACGCCTAACGGAAACAAAGGGGATGTTGCGCGGATGTATATCGGATGCAGACCGTTCACTGCGCTAGGTGTCCTTCTACATACTCTAGACATACTCCAGACATCCTAAATATACGAGATACATCCCAGATATAAACGCTTTGTCCATTTTGAATACTTTATATACGAGATGCATACGCTTACATCCTTTCTATTTCCGTGCTACTAACGATGAATAGACGTTTCATGTACCTTATCTTTCCTCCCTCTTTCCGTTTTCAGCTGCAGCGGATGTGAGTTGCGAGGATGCCCAGAGGATACAGCAGACGTTTAACGGATGATAACGGACATAGAACATTTGTTGCTCGTATATGTCGCGGATTTACATCATACACGGCGGAAAGTTCATCCGTTCTAAAAGTTTTGTGCAGCTCAAAACTTTTTGCGCAGCTCAAAACTTTTTGCGCAGATGAAATCACAGTGGATGGATGCTCGATGGATAGAGCGTATGAAGCACGTATGCAATGAGTACACAACGGATGCATAGCGTTTTCCAACGGATGGCAAAGATTTTTTTACGTTTTATATCCTCTTTGCATCCATAAGTGCAGTGGGACCGGGCCTTTAGATCACATGGATTCAGATGCATGTTTTGCTCCACTGTTAGGGTTTTGAACCTGGTTCGCTGGTGTAATAATCCAGCAAACCCCCACTAGGCTACCAGGGGGATGACTGAAGTGCAGAGGCGTGAGGCGGAAGAAGAAAAGTATCAAAAAGTTTATTTACAAAAAGTACAATCCACGGCAAAAAACAAAAGTAATCCAAAAGCTCAGAAGATAAAGGGAAAATAAAAACATATCCAAAAGTTCAAAGTCCAAAAATAAGAAAAGAAAAGGCAAAAATGCAAATGCTCAGAAGATCTCAAAACTGGTAAAAACAAAATACAAAAAGGTCCAAAAAGAAAGCAAAGTACAAAAACCACAAAGATACAGGCAAGGACCATGGAACAGAGGGAACTAGCACTAACAGGCATAGCATAGGAAAAAGACTCCGTGACAAGGGAACAAACAGAGGGGTATTTATACACACACTAATTAAGGAACAGGGCGGGGCAGGAAACAGGCAATGAAGACAAACACAAAAACACAGTGGCGGCCTCTAGAGGCCAAAACAAACATGACAAGATGGAAATAACAGCGGCCTCTAGAGGCCAAAACAGTCCCAGTCCTAACACCACTGCATTCATCTACTTTAAAAAATAATCTAAAATGAAGAGAAATAAGTATTTGGACATTTTTTAAAATGTATTAAAATGTTTTACTATACTTCCAGTGCATATGAAAAGTTTTCAGACCCTTCCACATTTTCCACATTTTGATATTTTCAGACTCATCTTAAAATGGGTTCCACTCATATGTTTCTTATCAATCTATACACAATAGTCCATAATGACAAAGCAAAAACAGGTTTGTGAAATGTTTAAAACTTGACTAAAATTAAAAGACTTAAATATTCAATTTACTTGAGTATTCAGAACCTTTGTTATGATACTCTGCATTGAGCTCTGGACCATCCTACTTCTATCACTGGTCCTAGAAATGCTTCTACACCTTCATTCGAGTCTGTGCCTAATTGAATTGATTAGACATATGTAGGAACAGCCACAGTCCCCGTCTAGAACTACAAATCCCATCAACTAACTCCCGCGATGACCTACGTCATGTCCTCCATGATCACCTACGTCACTTCCCCCCTGACTCTATAAGTGACCCGGTCACCCTCAGTTCGCTCTCTCTCTCTGTGGACCTTCGCGTCATACAGACGTATAGAGATACCCCCGTTCATCGGACCATCCGAAATCATGACGTCTGCCTTGCAAGAAAGAAGACTCAATGCGCTTTCGTATATACCACTGGCCACGGTAAAGAGTACCTAAGTTGCATCGTCTCACTCAATCGAGTTACAACCGGTTTATTTGTTTATTATAAGTAACGTTACAACTGCAGCCCAAGCAGTTAATTAAAAGTTAGAAGCGACCAGATTCCTTCTGACTTAATCGCTGTGCACATTATTGATCAGAGACTTTTCCTCATGAACGACAAAGCTTCGGATCAAGGACTACTCTGCGCCTTCACAGGAGCGACCCACGAGCTTTCTGTGAACCTCCGAGAGCACTCGAAACTCCGCGAAACTTCGGTACATCTCTGCATTCCTGCATAGGAGCAAGATACTGGAAGTAAGGCTGGCATTTGGGCAAACTAGTCTTAGGAATTAGCTTTATGAAGTAGTGTGAATTTAAACTCAGAAACTGTTTAATTGTGCACACCGTAGACATTTAGAGTGTCGAGTTGATCATTGTGGTTCTACATTGTTCTCGCTGTTGTTTTAATAGATAGGTTGTTGCATGCTTTCTCTATCCTCTCTAACACCCCTTAATTTCAGTATTACACACACTTTGACCTCATCAAGATTTCAGTGGATTTGGTAATGTTATAAAGTAGTGGAATTAGCAACCACGATAAATTCCTTTGTCTCAAGAAAACCACGAGGTGATTTTCCCTTCCCCCCAACACCTTAGATAACATTCAAATCTCTGATTTATTTACCTTGCGCATCCTCACACATACACATTCTGTCTGCGCACCTCCTGTGCGCATACTCAAACTCTCTCTCTCCTCTCTGCCTCACGCTCCTCCCTTCTCAAACTGCGCAGTCGCGCATGGGACACATCCTAAGAGCTCAGTCACTCGCTTGGCAGCAAGGAGACAACATCTCTCCTCTCGCTCTCCCTCTCACACACACACACACACACACACACACACAGACACACGCTCACACACACATACACACATGCTCATCGAGTGTACTACCTCACTGTTTGTGCCTTGTCTATATATTGCTGCTGACCATATTGAATGTATTCAACTGCTATTACCCATTTAGTATCGTTGTTATAATAAATTCAATTATTCTGTTAAACTGTGCTTCTCGGTTTTTGCTGCTGTATCTTTGAAGTCACACAATCTCAAAGAACTCCAAATTGCCTTCACCCAAGTGTATATGAATGCTATTGGCTGTAGTGTCTATGTAATATGGTAAGTAATACATTATTGCTGCATCAGTAGTGATCATAATAATTTGGAATATACCATGATTTAGCTGTTTGGTAATTTATTATTAAACACCAAAATTAATGGTATTATCAATGCGACTAATTTAATGAGACTGATTTAATGAGACTGATCACTTAAGACCAATTGCACCCACATATTTATTGGTGCCCCATGTAAGGTGATTGGTTTGTTGACTTCTTGAATATTGTTGCAACAACAGATAAATTATCAGTTTGATTAAGCATCTGCCAAGGTATATCCCCAGGTGTGTTAAACGGTTAACAGTAGCGTGATAACCATATCACAAAATACTAACAGCATATTAATACCTTAGGATAAGAGATAGCATTTCCAAACAAAAACAAACTGATTAATTAATTACCTAATATCCAACCTAAGTAAAATGGCATCCCCTCGTGTCTCAGAGGCTGAAGACAACGCTCAAGACGTGTCTCTCTTTGATGTCATCGCAGACCTCATTCACTGCTCTGCCTCCGAAAAAGCAAACATTAGGAACATGAGTAAGGGTGAATGCCAAAATAACATAGATAACTCAATAAAACATATGAGAGATCCAAAAAGAACAATTATTAGTGTCCAAGAGGCACTAGGTAGGCTATTCCTGTTACACTTCCAAGATACTGATTTAGAAATCAGATACCTCCGCGGAGAGGTTGACAGGCTGACCACCAGCAAAGCCGAGCTGGCAGACGATAACAATGATTTATATAGGGAGCGTGAGCTCTTGAAAAACTCCCTTGATGATTGCGCCAAAAGGCTAGAGAAAGCCGAAAAGGCTGCCAAGAGGGCTGCCAAGGAGCAGACCCCCCAAGAAGGGCGTGAGGGGCGTGAAAGACCCCCAGCAATGTGCCGAAGCTCAGAGCGGGAAGAGGCATCCGAACCGGACACCGTGGATTACCTGGTTGAGGACCAGACATCCCGCCAAACTCCATCAACTCGCTACATGACTCCTTCGTCTTTTAGCCAGGGTGGAGCCATACTGTGCTCATCCCGAGCCCAGGCCCATAGCACACCCAGGTCAGTGCGCTACAGTATCCCTGATCCATCTTCGGATGAATCAGACTATGAATCTAGTGCGAAACGGGAGCAATACCAGAGTAGCTCAGATAGTGAGTACTCAGGAGAGCCAAGGAGGCCGCACAAGGACATGCACCAAGCCCTTCGCATATGGCAAATTGACCTACTTGCCAAAGATGTTGAGCAATTCGATCCTGACAATAAAAGAACAAATGTAAATTATTATTTGCGAGAAATTGACCAATGCCTGATGGACCTGCCGAAAGCCACAACGCGAGAGAAACTTAAATTGATCTGGAAGACATCCAGTAGCAGCGTTCGTGCCTTTTTAGAGATGCTACCCCCAGACATTCGCGATAGTTATTCAAAACTTCTCAATTACATGATGAAACCTCCGTGACATTGTATGCAATACAAATTAAACAGAAATGGTCTGAGGCGCCTCGTGAATATTATAGATGGCTACGTACTGCCTATTTCCAGGGTAGTAGCGCACCAGGCTTGGAAGAAGATAGAGGCTTCAAATCCCTCTTCTTACATAATCTCCACCCAAGCGTGCAGACTCAAGTCACATTGACGTGTCGACAAGGTTTCTACTCAATGAGGGAAATTAGGCAACTAGCCCAAATGACCTGGGAGACCATTGTCAAAACCACAGACAGAAACGATGATGAACCCAGGGTCCTTAGTCTCCAGGGTGCAGACAGGCCCCTGCTAGCCTTAGAAGGAGGTGAAGCTCCACCAGGGGGACCCACCTGGAGAAATCCCGGTCCGAACCGCCCCTTGCTGAGCCATCACCAGGGTGAGTGGAAGAATCGGCAAGGTAAGGCCAGGAGAGACCAAGGGCAAGGCCACAGTGACCATGGCAACCACTCATCATATGAAAAGGGTCATAAGGAACAAGGCGGTTGGCAGCAAGCTCGTCATCCCCGCTCTGGACAGAGATGGCAGGAGTGCTCCGACCGTAGCTCTACACGTAGGGGTACAGGTGACCGACACAGTGACTCAGACCAACCTGGTAAGTTCTGCTCAGAGCTGGATTCTTTGAAAGCCCAGTTGGCTGAGGTTAAAGGACTATTACAGAAGAGGTCAGACCCCTCAACAGATAAAACAAAAGAGCCCAAGAAAGATGACAAAGGCCACCCGCAGGCATGACTAGGCCAGGAACCATGAGTATATCTCGTGAAATGGGGAGGAGATCCCTGTGAAACAGCAGGCAATGGTCAGGATGTAGGGCCCCCCCGGTGGTGAAGGCAAACACACAAAATGCACCTCTGATGCAGTTCTTAGGCAATCTAGTTAGAAGGGGCAATGCTAAGCGCATTTACACCCCCGTGGTGGTCGAGGGTACAATCACCCTCCAGGCCCTTCTATATACTGGATCGGAGATCACGCTCATGTGCGCTAAAGTCTTCGCCACCATCTCTCAGACACGGCTCTCACAAGGTGACCCAATCCCAACCAAGCCCTGCAACATAAACTTGGTCAGCTTCATGCAAAACAAAGCCCCAGTAACACAAATAGCATGGTTGGAACTCACATTCCAAGGCATGTCAATCATACATCCCACTTACATCTGCTCAGTGGGTATGGAAAAACTATCGATTGGCCAAGACCTACTCGACAGGTTGGCGCCACTCATTGATTGTCGTCGCAGTCAATTGTGGACCCAAATCACGACCCCACAACCGTTGGATCCCACAAAACATGCACAAGCCCGTTGCGATGAGATTAGTGCAGACACCGACCAACCAAGTGCCACGGGAGACCAAATTTCCGATGAACTTCAGTTCATGTCTTTGTACACCGAGTCTGGTGTCGAAACACCTGACATCGCGAGTCCCCCTAGTGACCACAATTCTTTTGAAAACCATGCCTCTTTCCTTTGTTCCTTGAGTAACTCAACCTCAGCTATGTACTGCCCTATCCTATCAGGTGAAGTGCGAGTCAATGGGACCACGGTCCTCAATGCAGCTATGACGCTTTGGTCTGAGAAGTCAGCCATCAGCCAGACTTTGTTTGACACGCTGTGTCAAAGCCATTCCTGCCCCGTATTCGTGCAGAAAAGCCACCGACTTCTCTCTGCCGAACAACCCCAAACCTCTGTTAAGGCTGTTGGCGTCTGTGCCGTGACCATGACAATCGGAACAAGAGAGTTCCTCCATTTCTTGAGCGTGGTCCCTCAACTCTCCAATCACTCTTCATTGGGGCAGACATTCTGGTCAGGCTAGGAGCCCAGATAGACATGGTAAACCAGGTAATCTGGACTCAAGCCAACATCAAAAACCACCCACTCCTCGCTGACCCTGAACGCATGTGCTCTGGACAAACCATCCCTCAGGCATGCCAGGTAGCTAGTGAGTTTGACATTGTTATTCCTGCTAGGACAGCCGGTTTTCCCCTTAAGTTGGTCATTCTGAGAGGTCAAGAGCTTCCAACTTCAGAGGCTTTCTTCCAACCTCTGCCTCTATTTCTGGAACTTAACCTAACAGTTTGTGGCACTCCTCTGCTTGAACTGAACCATCATTCATCTTACATTCTGGTGCAAAACTTGACCAACACTCCTCTCACCGTGCCTGCTCGCCGCCCCCTAGGTCTGCTGATAGACAGATCATTCCATGACTTTGAACTAACAATTCCAGTCATAGGCAAACTGCCTCTTTCTTTGGTCGGACTAGAAGACAGTAGAAACACTTTCTTCACCGTCCCCAATAACATGATTCGTATCGAGCCACACGACATGCTGCGCGATGACCAAGTCATCATGGCCAAAGCTGACACAGCAGAGGACATGATGGTATATGCCCTCTCCTCTCAGCTGGGTGAAAACACCCCTGCATCAGATGCTGTAGATTCTCCATTAGGTGAACCATGCCCAGGTTTTGAACTGGAGGTCCAACAACAGCTTACTAAGGCTGATAGCCTAACCTTGGACGCTCAGAAACAACAATTCCACCAATTGTTTTATGATTTCAAAGACATTTGGTCACGGGATTCTAATGACTGCGGAGTCACAGACCTCCACACCGTACAAATCCCCACTGACCCGGATGCACCACTAACGTTTGTGCGCCAGTACAAAATCCCTTTAGCAGCTTATGACTCTATCCAAGAGATCATAGACACTTTGCTGGAGAAGCAGATCATTCGAGAATGTAATTCCACATACAATTCTCCCTTGTGGCCCGTGCTGAAGCCTAATGGAAAATGGCGCCTCACCATTGACTACAGGCAGCTAAATAAGCAAGTCCCCTTGTCAAGGTGGCCAATGATCCATTTAGACCAGGAACTCGCCAAGGTGAGAGACGCTAAGTTTTTCTCCACCGCCGACGTGGCCAGTGGATTCTGGGCGATGAAAGTCGATCCTAAAGACCAGTATAAACTAGCGTTCTCCTTTGCAAATCGGCAATTTACCTGGAACCGGTGCCCTTTTGGGTACTCCAACTCACCAGCTGAATTCAACATATTCTTACACAAGGCCATGAATGATGCTGCTGCTCGCAGAAACTTGATTTATGTTGACGACATCCTGATCAGATCACAAACGTTCGAAGCTCATTTAATTGAAATTCGACATGTCCTTACTCAGCTTGCTAATGCTGGAGCCAAGCTCTCCATTACCAAGGGCCAGTGATGTCACACAAAAGTTGAATACGTTGGCCTGTTCGTGGGGCCTGATGGTATCGAACCCCAGTCAGGGAGAGTCCAAGCCATCCAAGACATTAAAGCCCCCACCAATGTGTCAGAGCTTAGGAGCTTTCTAGGCATCTGCAATTACTCTAGGCAGTTTATTGAGGACTACACAGAAATTGCGCGACCACTCACAGAGCTTCTCCGAAAGGATAAGGAATTTCAGTGGGACAGTCCTCAAGAACATGCTTTCAGAGAAATGAAGCAGAAATTGTGCTCCTCCCCCTGTCTCGCTTATCCAGACAAGGACAAAGCATTTTACCTTGAGGCCAGCTTCTCCACTCACTGCTTAAGTGCTGCCTTATCACAGTAGTATGACAAAGACAGGCGAGCTGTCGCATACGCTAGCTGTTCACTTAGTAGTGTGGAGCTTAAATTCTCAAACTGTGAGAAAGCCCTGCTAACTACTGTTTGGGCCGTTGAACATTTCCGCAGCTACATTGGTGGTCAGAAAGTTGTGATAGAGACATGTCACCAACCTGTCTCTTTCTTAAACAGTCAGAGGCTAAGAGAAGGAAGGGTGCCCAATAGTCACATTGCGGCATGGATGATGGCATTACAGGGCTATGACATTGAGGTGAAGTATGCCCAGAACCATAAAATGGCATTGGGCCAAGGCTTAGCCGACTGCCAGCATTGCGATTGCGAGCAGGAGGCAGGAGAGAATCCTGCCCTCGTAACTACACCTTCCCTTCCGTCAGACCACCACTATTATGACGATAACTCTTGTAAAGACCTTCCCATGGTCTACGTAGATGGTTGTTCCTTCCATCATGAGAATGAACTGCGAGCCGGCATTGGTATTGTTTGGACAATAGGCCCTCTGAAAGGACAATACCAGTGCCAAATAGGAGCCAGGACAAGCCAATATGCAGAGATAGCAGCAGTGCTCATCGCTTTACAACAAGCTAGCAAAGTGAGCATTGAGCAGCTAGTCATCTGCTCTGACTCCAATTATGCCCGTCACAGCTTCATTTCTCACTTCCCCACATGGAAAATGAATGACATGAAAAGCGCTAGAGGAAAAGTAGTCAAACACTCTGAACTTTTCCTGGCATGTGACAAACTGGTGGCAGGCCAGGGAATGACCATGTACTGGAAGAAGGTGAAAGGGCACTCCCAAGTCCCTGGACCTGATATGGTTGGTAACGATGAGGCTGACCACCTCGCCAAAGCAGAAGCTGTGGACGGCCCCCCCTGGGAGTTCCAAGAGGGATGGCTCCCTGAGAAACCGTGTCATGTCGTGAACACCATTACCCGCCGACAGGCTAGAGAAGGGCATGAAGACCCTGAACCCCAGTCATTGACCGTCCATTTAGGTAGACAACCAGGCGACACAGATCTGGTAACTATGCAGGATAGGGACCCAACTATCAGCCAGATTCGCAACTTTGTCACAGACCCACGGGCATCCCCTATATCAGAAGTGGCGCTACAACAATCAAAGGACCTTGAGAAGCTTGAGAAAGGGCTCCTGGTGTATGTGCCTCGTGGCCAAGGACCACCCCGCTGGGTTGTTCCTATGGACCATAGGGGAGTTATGCTGCAGTATGCTCATGACAGTCCATGTGGAGGCCATAGAAGCGCTAGGGCCACCTACAAGACCCTTCAGCCGATAGTCTATTGGCCTTTCATGATCAAAGACATAACCGAGTATGTCAAGGGATGCCTGGTCTGTTGTCAATTTCGCCCATCCAAACCGCTAAATAGAGCTCCACTGCTAAGTCAAGGAATTACCTTCCCCTGGTTCAACCTCCAAATGGACTGGATCGGTCCGGTCCCAAAATCTTCCCGAGGTAACAAATACCTCCTTACCGTCACATGCGCTTTCACAAAATGGATAGAATGTCTACCAGCTCCCAACGATACCGCAGAGACCACTGCTCTCCTTCTCATGAACCATGTGTTCAGCCGCTGGGGCCTCCCTCTATCCATCAACTCAGACAAAGGCACCCATTTCACTGCTGGTGTAATGGCTGCGCTGTGGAACATGTTAGGCGTTGAGGCAAAATTCCATATCGCGTACCACCCTCAATCCTCTGGTCAGGTTGAACGAGCCAATCAAACCATTGTGAGCATGCTGCGGAAGTATGTCACCCACCATGGTAAAGATTGGGATGTGAAACTTCCCTTGGTGCTAATGGCCATTAGGTCCACCCCTCATCGCACCACTGGAGTCACACCCTTTGAGATGATGACTGGGTGGGAGATGGTTCTCCCACTGCATCTCCTGTACAGACCAGAGGACATGAGCGTCACAACTGCATACACCGCACATCAATATGTCGCCGACCTACAATGCCACCTACAGTCAACCTTTGCATGGGCCCAAAACAATCTCGAAATGAGCGTAAAAGGACAAAAGGCCTACTACGAACGAAAAGCCTCCCATCACGAATATCAAATACAGTGGTGCTTGAAAGTTTGTGAACCCTTTAGAATTTTCTATATTTCTGCATAAATATGACCTAAAACATCATCAGATTTTCACACAAGTCCTAAAAGTTGATGAAGAGAACTCAGTTAAACAAATGAGACAAAAATATTATACTTGGTCATTTATTTATTGAGGAAAATGATCTAATATTAGATATCTGTGAGTGGCAAAAGTATGTGAACCTTTGCTTTCAGTATCTGGTGTGACCCCCTTGTGCAGCAATAACTGCAACTAAACGCTTCCGGTAACTGTTGATCAGTCACGCACACCGGCTTGGAGGAATTTTAGCCCATTCCTCCATACAGAACAGCTTCAACTCTGGGATGTTGGTGGGTTTCCTCACATGAACTGCTCGCTTCAGGTCCTTCCACAACATTTCCATTGGATTAAGGTCAGGACTTTGGCTTGGCCATTCCAAAACATTAACTTTATTCTTCTTTAACCATTCTTTGGTAGAATGACTTGTGTGCTTAGGGTCGTTGTCGTGCTGCATGACCCACCTTCTCTTGAGATTCAGTTCATGGACAGATGTCCTGACATTTTCCTTTAGAATTCACTGGTATAATTCAGAATTCATTGTTCCATCAATGATGGCAAGCCGTCCTGGCCCAGATGCAGCAAAACAGGCCCAAACCATGATGCTATCACCACCATGTTTCACAGACGGGATAAGGTTCTTATGCTGGAATGCAGTGTTTTCCTTTCTCCAAACATAACGCTTCTCATTTCAACCAAAAAATTCTATTTTGGTCTCAGCCGTCCACAAAACATTTTTCCAATAGCCTTCTGGCTTGTCCATGTGATCTTTAGCAAACTGCAGACGAGCAGCAATGTTCTTTTTGGAGAGCAGTGGCTTTCTCCTTGCAATCCTGCCATGCACATCATTGTTGTTCAGTGTTCTCCTGATGGTGGACTCATGAACATTAACATTAGCCAATGTGAGAGAGGCCTTCAGTTGCTTAGAAGTTATCCTGGGGTCCTTTGTAACCTCGCTGACTATAACACGTCTTGCTTTTGGAGTGATCTTTGTTGGTCGACCACTCCTGGGGAGGGTAACAATGATCTTGAATTTCCTCCATTTGTACACAATCTGTCTGACTGTGGATTGGTGGAGTCCAAACTCTTTAGAGATGGTTTTGTAACCTTTTCCAGCCTGATGAGCATCAACAATGCTTTTTCTGAGGTCCTCAGAAATCTCCTTTGTTCGTGCCATGATACACTTCCACAAACATGTGTTGTGAAGCCCAGACTTTGATAGATTCCTGTTCTTTAAATAAAACAGGGTGCCCACTCACACCTGATTGTCATCCCATTGATTGAAAACACCTGACTCTAATTTCACCTTCAAATTAACTGCTAATCTTAGAGGTTCACATACTTTTGCCACTCACAGATATGTAATATTGGATCATTTTCCTCAATAAATAAATGACTAAGTATAATATTTCTGTCTCATTTGTTTAACTAGGTTCTCTTTATCTACTTTTAGGACTTGTGTGAAAATCTAATGATGTTTTAGGTCATATTTATGCAGAAATATAGGAAATTCTAAAGGGTTCACAAACTTTCAAGCACCACTGTAGGCGACAAAGTCCTATACTTCAACTTTACCAAGCCAGTAGGAGTCTCAAAGAAGTTCCTACCACACTGGTCGGGACCTTTCAAGATTGTGGGAAAATTGTCCCCCATCACATATCGTATTCGGACATCCAGGCCTAATCAAACGCCCTCATATCGATGGGTCCATAGCAATCAAATCAAGCCTTTTGAACAGTCCTCACTCCAAAAGGGGGTGGACGATAGTTAGGCCCATCCTGTCCACCTGGCTTGTACGCCTCACTCACCCATAAGCGTACATTAACATTCCCAGTCACATTTACCAACCCAATAAAGTAATAACCCTTCTGTACATTACAGAATGGACTCCCTCGGGATCCTGTGCATCCTCCTCACCCTACAACTGAGTCTGTCAAGTGAGGTGGTGGAGCCTGGCCCCCCAGCTGGCATCATCCTGCAGGAGGCTCCTGGGCTCCTTCTTACAAACTGCTGCATTCACACTCAAAATGTATACGCCCGACTAGACCCATGGGACATATACCGTAAACACCTCAAGTCACTATCACAATCGACCAATGATAGCAGACCAAATGGTGAGATCTGGAATACAGTTGAACATGCTAAATGCACAACTATCCACATGCTGGAGCAGTTACAAAAATTCTTAGTCACTGAGGAAGAGCTGAGTGGCAAAACACATCAGAAAAGGTTCCTCGGGGGTTTACTTACTGCTGCATCTGCCATTGGGTCCTTGTTCTCTGTTGGTTACTCTGCAGCCAACTCAGTCAGTCTGAGTGTGGTGAAAAGAGAAGTTAGCATTCTGAAAGAGGAAATGACAAAGATCCGAGAGAAACTGCTTTCTCAACAGGAGGAGCTGCAGGGCTTAGGCAAAACCCTGCAGGGAACTATACTAACCATTAACATGCATTCTGCTCTAATCAATAACACAGCGCATGCCGTAGACAAGTTGGCCGAAATAATCAAGAGTGAGTTCAAATACGTCCGGGTAGTAAGGGATTTGATGCAAGACCTGCTTAGGGAAATTGGCAGCTCAATCAGTACCCTGAGTAGTGGTAAAATCCCACCGTATCTAATACCCCTTAGCATGGTAGATAAAATACTAAAATCTGCTACTACTACTAATGTGTATTCATTGCAAATATACCTGGCCTATAGTCTTGGCAGTGCTATCCCCATTTTTGTGAATCCACAAGACTTAGAGATAGGATTAATGCTGAACCTATCCATCATTGAGAAAAACAACATATATAGACTCAAGTCTGTCCTCAACATGAGTTTCTGGAAAAACAATGTCCATATACGCATACAGACACCACCCATGGTAGCATTCCATGATGACAGTCCCTCTGTCTACTTTATTCCCAACCTAGAGATGTGCACCTCCACTAAAGACATCCACTGGGTCTGCCCAAGCAACCCATTCATTAGAGACACTACAGATCGCCTGTGTGGTTTGAGGGCAAAAGCACCTGAACAAAAGTGTGTAGGTCAAATGTCTGCAAAGGACGAGGATATGGAAACTAGAGTAGAGAGAGCTGGTAATCGGTGGGTTGTTAACACTCCAAAAACTGAAGTCTTGATGTCATACGATCAGCATGACACAGCCACCAGAATGAAAATCCCAAACCAAACGGTGTTCCTTAGTGTACCACAGGGAGCCACCATTCACATAGGTGATATCACCTTACACCATCTTAGTACTGACAGGTACGATTCTGAGATTGAAATGATAGACGCATTTCAAGGTTATGATCTTGAGCTCAATGACACCCTCCAACAGCAACTACTGGTTGAAGGGACCAAAACGGTGAAATTTAGTTTAGGCCAGACTGGAATTTCGACTATGGTCTCCTGCTACCAGGTCAGAGAGTCATCTGATCTAGGATCTACTATAAGTCTGATTGCTTTGGGACTTCTCCTCAGTGGCTGGGTCTTAACCGCTGGAATCGCATACATGCTACACAAATACATAAGAACACTACATGCCAAGCTGGATAAGATAGTCTGTGTCCCTGAAAGCTTTAGCCACAGTAGCGCATGCTTTCTGGCCAGACCACCCGCTGCTATTACCTTTCCAGAAGATTAGGCTTACTAACCCAAGCACTAATACTTCTTTTCTTTGCTTCATTCCTTCTCTTCTCTTGTTTTTATGCCTAGGAAATGAAGTAACTATGTAGTGTTTAATGTTTTTTTTTTTTTATAGATGTGATTTTGACCTAGTTAGATAGAGAGTGATTATATGCCCAAATGCTTACAGCCTGATATTGGCCCAAATGACTATGCCTCCAACTGTCTTACTAAGACTCTTGAGTTTACACAGGTTTCACAGGACACCATGGACTGTACAGAGGATGCTACCTCAAGGACTATGGGCATGTGGACTGTACTGTACTGTGCTCTCAGTGCTACGACTCAGTCATACCCCTGAGACCAAAAGGGGGAATGTAGGGACAGCCACAGTCCCCGTCTAGAACTACAAATCCCATCAACTAACTCCCGCGATGACCTACGTCACATCCTCCATGATCACCTATGTCACTTCCCCCCCGACTCTATAAGTGACCTGGTCACCCTCAGTTCGCTCTCTCTCTCTGTGGACCTTCATGTCATACAGACGTATAGAGATACCCCCGTTCATTGGACCATCCAAAATCACGACATCTGCCTTGCAAGAAAGAAGACTCAACGCGCTTTCGTATATACCACTGGCCACGGTAAAGAGTACCTAAGTTGCATCGTCTCACTCAATCGAGTTACAACCGGTTTATTTGTTTATTATAAGTAACGTTACGACTGCAGCCCAAGCAGTTAATTAAAAGTTAGAAGCGACCAGATTCCTTCTGACTTAATCGCTGTGCACATTATTGATCAGAGACTTTTCCTCACAAACAACAAAGCTTCGGATCAAGGACTACTCTGTGCCTTCACAGGAGCAACCCACGAGCTTTCTGTGAACCTCCGCGAGCACTCGAAACTCCGCGAAACTTCGGTACATCTCTGCATTCCTGCATAGGAGCAAGATACTGGAAGTAAGGCTGGCATTTGGGCAAACTAGTCTTAGGAATTAGCTTTATGAAGTAGTGTGAATTTAAACTCAGGAACTGTTTAATTGTGCACACCATAGACACTTAGAGTGTCGAGTTGATCATTGTGGTTCTACATTGTTCTCTCCATTGTTTTAATAGATAGGTTGTTGCATGCTTTCTCTATCCTCTCTAACACCCCTTAATTTCAGTATTACACACACTTTGACCTCATCAAGATTTCAGTGGATTTGGTAATGTTATAAGGTAGTGGAATTAGCAACCACGATAAATTCCTTTGTCTCAAGAAAACCACAAGGTGATTTTCCCTTCCCCCAACACCTTAGATAACATTCCAATCTCTGATTTATTTACCTTGCACATCCTCACACATACACATTCTGTCCGCGCACCTCCCGCGCGCATACTCAAACTCTCTCTCTCTCTCTTCCTCTCTGCCTCATGCTCCTCCCTTCTCACTGTAAGAATATAATCCTGAATACTCCTAAACCTACTCTTGTAAATGCGCGGCCCAAGGGTGACTGTCGTTTAGTGTAGCAGTTTAGGGTTTACTTTAGGCCAGCTACAATACGTGCTGCTCTGTACATTTTGCACTTCCACATGTTCTGTTCCCATTTCATATCCTGATTTTGTATATGTTTTCGTGTGAAACATCCTGTGAAAACTGTGCATAACTCTTGTGTGACCTTGACGGTGTGTGCAAGCACATTCTGTAATTTTCCACTGCTGACACTCCCTGCGAGGAGTGTATATAAACGCCCCGACGCAGCTGCGCGTTGGGCACGGCTGAGAATAAACCAGATTGATTTAACTCGTGTGGTTTGCTCTCTTTTGTCCCAGGAGTACTCCTTTGATAACGCATCTGAACAGCACACAGCGCAATCCTAACACTCACATTACGCGGTTGCACACGGGACACGCCCTAAGAGCTCAGTCGCTCGCTTGGCAGCAAGGAAACAACATCTCTCCTCTCGCTCTCCCTCTCATACACACACACACACACACACACAGACACACAGACACACGCTCACACACACATACACACATGCTCATCGAGTGTACTACCTCACTGTTTGTGCCTTGTCTATATATTGCTGCTGACCATATTGAATGTATTCAACTGCTATTACCCATTTAGTATCGTTGTTATAATAAATTCAATTATTCTGTTAAACTGTGCTTCTCGGTTTTTGCTGCTGTATCCTCGAAGTCACACCATCTCAAAGAACTCCAAATTGCCTTCACCCAAGTGTATATGAATGCTATTGGCTGTAGTGTCTATGTAATATGGTAAGTAATACATTATTGCTGCATCAGTAGTGATCAAAATAATTTGGAAAATGCCATAATTTTGCTGCTTGGTAATTTATTATTAAACACCAAAATTAATGGTATTATTAATGAGACTGATTTAATGAGACTGATCACTTAAGACCAATTGCACCCACACTTAATAAGGAAATTCAGACACCTGTCTCTAAGGTACAGAAGGACAACCATTAGTGCAACCATTAGTGCATTCCTCTGTTAAAGGTACATTAGAGCCCACTTGGAGTTTGCCAAAAGGCATTTGAACGAATCTCAGACCATGAGAAGCAAGATCCTCTGCCCTGATCTACAAATATATGACTGAACTATTGGGCCACAATTACCAGTGGCATGTATGGTGGAAACCATGCATTGGGCCTCACCTCATTATTACAATCCATACAGTGAAACACAGTGGAGACAGCATCGTTCTCTCAGGATGTTTTTCTATAACAGGAACTGGGATACAAGTCAAGATAGAAGAAAAGATGGATGCAGAAATATATAGAGCAATGCTAGGTGAAAACCCTAACCCAGACCCGGGCATTTTCCAGCCCGCGGGTCGCATCCGGCCCTTTGGTTCATTCTGACCGGCCCGCATAAGGTTAATTAGAAATTACAAAATAAACGTATTTTCTAATTTTACCTCATGCATGGACTGAATGTGCATTGCTTTTATTTTGAAGTTGTGTTCAACAAAAATGCAATGCGCGTGATATGAACATGACATGAAATCCCATGAAACTTAATCCCGCGATAACTACTTCTGTAATTTGTCCAGACCAACCACAAACCTGTACGTCATCCTTCAAACGGTCCAGCCAATCACATAGTGTGATGTCACCAGCAGGCGCTGGAGCCGATCTGTAGATCTGATTCCTACTTTTTGGTGAATAATCTCATTATTTTTACAAAATATTACATACACAAGTGTCGATATGCCAAATCCCCCCTTCATGGCCTGCTCTTAAGAATGAACTGTCCTTGTTACAAAAATGTCTGAAATATATAAACAATACCCATGCAAATATACTGTACACATTCATAGCAGAAGTTAACCTTTCATAAACCCCTTGCTTTTTTTGTTTTTCCATTTTACATATATTGTGTATAAATATGTATTTGATAAGTTTTCTTTTTAGATTATATTTTCAGAGGAGGTGTGATTTTATGTTGTAATATAAAATATTTCTATGTTTGAATTTAATAAAAAAAAAAGATCTGTTTCCTACACCGAATCGACTGATGATCATCTGTCAGCTGTGCTTCGCATCTCCACCTCAGACATTCAACCTGACTCTGATGCACTTGTTAAAGACCAACAGAGACTAGATTTCTCTCACTGAAAAAATAAAAAACTGAAAAGCACCAAATGAGGTGATTAGACTACAAATGTGGGCATCATTGTTATAATATGATGTATCTTGCTTGATATTTGGAGTAGAAAGACAATATTGTGATGTCTTTATTGCGTTTTGGGGTGAATGTGACTGAAAAAAATGGTACAAACATTCACATTTTGTTAACCATTGTTTTGGGAAATTTGATTGAATAAATGACATTTTTTGTAAGGCAACCTTGTTTTTTCCATACTCTTACCAGTCTTAGCAGCTTGTAAAAACAATGTTATTTATTGCTTTATATAAAGAAATACAATTAATATTATGCAGAATTTAGTTCAGCCTTTTGGTCTGGCCCTCCACAAAATTTTCTGTTTCTCATGTGGCCCCATGGAAAAAATAATTGCCCACCCCTGCCCTAACCTATTCCAGACTGATGGCTGAGGGCCTCTCAGGTCAGCAGGGGCTCAGCTTTCCAAAGCCATCAGGAAAGCAAAACACCAGTATGTGCAGAAGATTAACATCCACTTCTGTTATACAAAGGATGCCAAATGCATGTGGCAGGGTATCAAGTTTCTAACAGATGATAAAATTGCATCACATGACAACAACAGTGACACTCACCTCCCTGACATATTAAAATACTTCTACATTTGAAGCTCTGAACAACACATGGGCATGCAAGTCCACACCCACCCCTAAAGAGCAGTCACTCTGTCTGGCCCCAGCTGATGTGAGGAGGATGCTATCCAGAGTCAACCCCCACAGAGTTGCAGGCCCGGACAACATACCAAGGAGAGTGCTCAGGGACTGTGCTGAGCAGCGGGCAGCTGTCCTCACAGACATTGTTAATGTCTCCCTGGGCCAGGTTGTGGTCCCAGCCAGCTGCAAAAGACCACCATCATCCCAGTGCTGAAGAAATCAATGGCCAGGTGTCTGTGATCACCACCCAGTAGCATTGATTCCCATCATGAAGAAGTGTTTTGAACATGTGATCATGAGACAGATTCACTCCACCCTCCCCACCTCATTGGACCCCCTTTAATTTGCATAACACCCCAAATTCTCCACAAATGACTCTATCCCCTACACCCTGCACTCTTTTCTATCACACCTGGGCACAAAGGATACAAAGGATGCTTTTCATCCACTTCAGCTCAGCATTTAATACACTCATCCCCCAGCAGCTGGTGAAGAAACTCTGTGCTGGGCCTTGATGCCTCACTCTGCAACTGAATTCCAGACATCAGGACAGAGAGACCGCAGTCAGTGCATACTGGCAGCAGAACATCAAGCACCATCATGTTCAGCACAGGTGCCCCCCATGGGTGCATTCTCAGTTGACTGCTGTTCATGCTGCTCACCCACGACTGCATTGCCGAGTCAGAATCCAAACTCACTGTCAAGTATGCTGATGACATGACACTAATGGGCTTCATCAGCAACAACAAAACACCATACAGAGAGGAGGTGGAAAAACTCATGAGCTGGTGTCATAACAGCAATCTGTCTCTTAATGTAGACAAAACAAAAGAGATTGTTGTTGTTGTTTCACATAGGGCGGCACCGATCTCCATTTCTGTAACCCTCGGCCTCTTGCCTATTACATAGCTAGGGTTACAATGAGGGGCTAGTCCTCTGGTAACTGCTAGAGTTTGACTCCCCACTTCCATCTGTATTGCACCGTGCCTTGTCAGATGGCAGTAGGTACCATTTTTATGATGGTCTTTGGTATGACCCAACCATGAGTAGAACTCACAATCTCCCAATCGAGAGGCGGACACGCTAACCGCTAGGTCAACTCACGGTGTTGTTGACCTTATGTCACACTGTATTTTGTCTGCACTGTTTTTGCACTTCATTTTGTGTTGTGTTATGTTATATAATGTTATGTTAGGTTCTGTTATGTTGTCTTTTGTCATCTTATGTGTTGCGTTATGTGATGTTTGCACTATTTAATTTTGACTGTTTTATCTTGAATATTTGTTGTTTGCACCATGGTCCATAAGAAAACAACATTTCATTTTTCTGTATACTATGTATGTGGAAGAATAACAATAAAGTTGAGTTGAGTTGAGTTGCAAACCAGGATTCCAACCCTGCAGGGATGACCTCCCTGTCACCTTTTATAAGTAAAATCAATTATCATTTGGAATCAAAAACATATTTCAGTTCAGTAGGAGTCAGATGCAAAGTATGGCCCTGGTTAACAGATGTAACAACATTTACTTATCTTTTGCACTGCTCCAACTGTTAGACGGGTTGTCAAAACATCAAATAAGAATTCCCTTATTATATTTTAAAAGTAAATTCTTTAACTATTCAGTCTCCCTCAAACACAGCCTCAGGGTAGATAGTTTCTTTGAATTAGTTCAGGCTGAAGACGATTCAAAATGCAGGGCATCTCGAAAATTATACGGCCAATGGGTCCTTTGAATGTATTAGTTCAAGCCATGTATTAAACATTTATTATGCATCTGGTGGCATGGTGGTGTAGTGATTAGTGCTGTCGGCTCACAGCAAGAAGGTCCTGGGTTCAATCCCAGTGGCCAACAAGGGCCTTTCTGTGTGGAGTTTGCATGTTCTCCCTGTGTCTGTGTGGGTTACCTCCGGGTGCTCCGGTTTCCCCCATTGTCAAAAGACATGTGGTTAGGTTAATTGAATACTCTAAATTACCCATAGGTATTAATATCTGGGCTGTGTTCCCTGGTCAGACATGAATAGTATGGCGGCTGCCTGTGGTGCCTTTGTATGCCTTCGACTTGGCCATGTTGAACTGCGACCTTTGCAATTCAGCTATTCAGCTGCAAGAAAGGATGATCAGCCACTCTAAATAAATAAAATTTGCAGCCATAATTTATTCAAAGATGACAAACAGAGTTGAGCCAAAAGACTGTGTTATGGTCAAAATAACATTAATTATATTATTCCTAAAAATGTAAACCCAGAATCGCAGATGTGTATATGCAGTACATACTTAATTCGTTAGTTGGGCAAATTGTGCACTTAGGAGGTGCAGCTGGACCAATCTGGTGTCTTATTCATGAATATGTTCTATAAAATATATTAAAAGGTCATCGATAATTTCTGTATGATGTGCTGAATTAATAATATAAAGCAAAAGTGTTTTATGATTCAAAGAAGTTTATTAATGATTCAAAGCAGGACATTACAGTGATACAACAAATACTTGATGTTAAGAAGAAAAGCTCAGTCAAACTGAGGCAGGTAAAGGCCACATGTAACATACAGTGAAGCAGTAGAAGGTGAGCTGAGTAAAGTGTGTGTGAGCTCACAGCTCTGAGCACTGCTCTGTGTTCACTCTGCCCAACACAGTAGGTTGGGTGTCTTTGGAGGCCTCACAGGTCACCACCTTGTTCCTCCACTGCTCCGGGTGGAGGCTCAGCGTGCTGCTCCAGCTGTAGAGGCCGTCCGCGTGCAGAACGGCGGTGCTGCGGCTCTCCCCCGAGCTCCAGCTGCTCCCATCAACCTTCCAGCTCAGTGTCCAGTCCGAGGGGAAGCCCTTGTCAGCCACACACATGAGTGTGACCTTCTCCTGCTGCAGCTCCACACTGGAGGGAGGCAACACCGTCACACTTGGCTGAGTGACACCTACACACACACACACACACACACACACACACACAGAGAGAGTTTAAAAAGGCTATGTTTCAGCTCACTGTGTTTTTCACTTCCTTTTATATCTCACAGAGCACAACCGAGCTCAGTGGAGCATCAAAAACGTTTCACATTCAATCCAAATACTTTTACATCTTAGCTCTATAATCATTTATATTACTGTGATGACTGGATTTTCAAATTTAAGTTTACTGTATATTCAGTAATCCAGAACATGAAAATTACTTGATAATCTGAATGAACAGCATTTAACAGACAACTTATTTAAGTCAGTTAAAGTTTCCACATTTAGCTCTGTTTTTGGACTCACAGCCTTGAAAAATATTAAATTTGTTGAGTATAATTCAGTGAAAAAATGTCAACGTTTAAAAAAAAAATTAACACAAAAAATAATGCCGATATTGTGTGTCCTGGCTCCATAAACTGTTGTCAGGTACATTTAATCAATTTCTAAAAGAACGGAAATTTGAAAACCGAAGGCTTTTGTACTAAAATCACATTTCATTAGGTTGGTTAGGAGAAAAAAATATGAATTTGAATACACTTAATTTCAGTAATTAGTAAACAGGTTACTTACGGCCCACAGACAGTTTGGTTCCTCCACCAAAAGAAGAGCACAGTGATACAAACAGGTTTAGCGGCCGTACAAAAACCCTGCTGCTCTAAACTCACTGCTCTCTCCATCCATTTAAACCTCTTATTACAAAACAGCTACAAAACACCAATTTCTGCTCACATCAGCTGATTAATACACTAACTGCCTTTTGAATTTTTAATAATTTTGATTTTTAAAGATCAAGCTTGTCAAGGATGTACTTAGTGACTGAGACCTAGAAATAAATTGCACAAACTAAAGCTGAGAATTAACAAAGGTAGATCTGCAATTGTACAAGTTTTACCCAGAATGCCTCATGGAGTAAAAATGCTGATGTGCTAATAAGAAATTTACAATATATGACTTCATGTGTGGAGCTAAAGTGAGAATAATCCCTCCACTCCTTCTGTGGGCTGATATAAAGTTACAATATAATATTTAAGTCCTACAATAATCTAAAGATTAATTCACAGTCAAAACTATGAGTGTGCATTTACTCACTGCCAACATTGATGCTGCTTCTTCCACCATAAATCCACTACAGTGAGAAAATCATTAACATTCAGTACAAACACCATCCAGTGAAAGTTGAAGCTTCTCTCTCTAATTCACTTACTTATGCATCTTAGACCTCAAAGTGTTTTACAGAAAATCTCCATCTGACCCCACAAGTAAAATTCACACAGTAACTCTGTAGTAGTGTGAGAATTACAGTAAGATTGGGGGAATGTGGTAAAGGTGTTTCCATACTTAGAGGACACTTTGCATTGGCAGCACATGCTTCAGTGCTCTGGGAGTGTTTATAGCGCTGTGACTTTAACACTTCATGACTGAGAGCTGCTGCTACAGCAACTTCACCCACAGCTACCATGACTTTGATCCCCGTCTTCATCTGGACACTGATCCTCTGGACTCAAGGTCAGACACGGCTTCATATTTTATCTCTACAATGATCTGTTCATTCAGATAAACTTACTGTTTCTATTATAACTTTTCAATGTCCTATTGCATTATTGTGATTTTTTTTTCCCCAGAATGCAGAAGTCAAGTCACAGTAACTCAGACTCCTGCAGTGAAATCTGCTCTTCCAGGAGAAACAGTCACCATCAACTGTAGAACCAGTCAGGCAGTGTATTACTACAGCTCAAATGGCCACTACTTACACTGGTATCAGCAGAAACCTGGAGAAGCTCCTAAACTCCTGATTAAACTTGCAAATCAGCGACAGTCAGGTTTTCCAGCTCGTTTCAGTGGCAGTGGATCTGGATCTGATTTCACTCTGACCATCAGTGGAGTCCAGACTGAAGATGCAGGAGATTATTACTGTCAGAGTTGGCATTACATCAGTAGCATCTGGTACTAACACAGTGTTATAGAGTCGTACAAAAACCTCCCTCGGTCGGATTATAGAGAGACTGCACTGCTGCAGCTGGGAGAGACTGCAGGTGCTGAGTTGGAGGATGTGATACGACCGAATGACAGTCTGAAATACATTCCTTACACACACACATACACATCTATTTGTCAAAACTGCAGTTGAAAGAGTTAAACATGACTTATGTTGTGTGAGTACAGAGGAAAAAGTAATTAAATGTATACTCTGGCATAATGAGGAAAAATGCATGGTGACATATAAACGGTGAGACACATCTACCAGGTTTACACTTAGATCACATGGATTCAGATGCATGTTTTGCTCCACTGCATTCATCTACTTTAAAAAATAATCTAAAATGAAGAGAAATAAGTATTTGGACATTTTTTAAAATGTATTAAAATATTTTAATATACTTCCAGTGCATATGGAAAGTTTTCAGGCAGGCCCTTCCACATTTTCCACATTTTGATATTTTCAGACTCATCTTAAAATGGGTTCCACTCATATGTTTCTTATCAATCTATACACAATAGTCCATAATGACAAAGCAAAAACAGGTTTGTGGAATGTTTAAAACTTGACTAAAATTAAAAGACTTAAATATTCCATTTACTTGAGTATTCAGAACCTTTGTTGTGACACTCCACATTGAGCTCTGGAGCATCCTACTTCTATCACTGGTCCTAGAAATGCTTCTACACCTTCATTCGAGTCTGTGCCTAATTGAATTGATTAGACATAATAAGGAAATTCAGACACCTGTCTCTAAGGTACAGAAGGACAACCATTAGTGCAACCATTAGTGCATTCCTCTGTTAAAGGTACATTAGAGCCCACTTGGAGTTTGCCAAAAGGCATTTGAACGAATCTCAGACCATGAGAAGCAAGATCCTCTGCCCTGATCTACGAATATATGACTAAACTATTGGGCCACAATTACCAGTGGCATATATGGTGGAAACCATGCATTGGGCCTCACCTCATTATTACAATCCATACAGTGAAACACAGTGGAGACAGCATCATTCTCTCAGGATGTTTTTCTATAACAGGAACTGGGATACAAGTCAAGATAGAAGAAAAGATGGATGCAGAAATATATAGAGCAATGCTAGGTGAAAACCCTAACCTATTCCAGAGTGCCCAAGATCTCAGGCTAGAGTGAAAGTTTACATTTCAAGAGCTGCCCAAACAGAAGCCAGGCCTGAAACCAACAGAGCATCTCTGGAGAGACCAGAAAATGTTTGTGATTCTGCGAAGAAGTACGGGAGAAACTTCAGAAACAAATGTTTGCCAAGCTTGAGGGATAATTTCCGAGGAGACTTGAGGCCGTCATTGCTGCCAAAGTACAAAGTGAAGGGTTTGAATACTTATGTAAATTAGATATTTATCTTTTATTTTTAATGAATTCAGAAAAAAAAATCCCCAAAACTTTTTGCTTTGTCATTGTTTTATATTGTGCGTAGATTAATGAGGGGGAAAAAAAACTGAGTTGAATCCATTTTAAGATCAGTCTGAAATGGACCAAAATGTGGAAAAATTGAAAGGGTCTGGAAACCTCCTGTATGAACTGTATCTACTTCATATATACACACACAATGTTATTTGACTTTGTTCAAACAAAGAGTATGAATTCATAGGCATAAAATGGATGGGAAAAAATATCTGGACACCACAAATTACCAACATTAGTACTTGATTGCCATGCAAGGCATAGTTATTTTGGCTTTATGGCTATCTTGCTGGCACATCGATCTTTTCCCCAGATTCACTTTCTTAGTTGGTGAGATGAAATTCTCCTCTAATATGCCCCAGTATATCAGTCCATGCATAATTTTGCCAATGACGTATAACGCTCCAGTATTATTTGCAAAGAAGCAGCCTCATATCATGATGCTCCCACTTCAGTATTTCCCTGAAGGTAGAGTTTTTTGGGGATCATGTACACAACCGTTTTTTCTCCAAACATGATCAGCTGAATTGCCCAAAAGAGTTCAATTTTTGATTTGTCTGACCATGTTCCAAAATAGTTCTGATTTTTCTAAATACATTTAGATGTGAATCTCTCTGTTTGTTTGTTTGTTTGTTTGTTTGTTTTTTGTTTGTTTGTTTTAGCAGAGGGATTTATAAATGGAGATGCTTGTGGTACAGTTCATTTAAGTAATATTGCACAAATAAGAGTGCTCTTATGCTGAATTACAGCTCGGCTGTGACTCGGCCAGACTCACAAAGCTGCAAGTATTTACAACTGTGCTGATAATCAGTATATGACAGCACAATTGCAAGTGGGACATTACTTTTATAAACAAGACATTAATAAGGAGTAACTGACATTTCAGACACAATGCATACACCATTTACACAAAATTTGGCATATTTTGCAAAATGCAATAAAAACAAGTCTGTCATTTGTTCATTCACATGAACCTTTATTTAACTGACAAAAGTACAAAGAAAAGATTTTCAGTAGTTTTACTGACCAATTTAATTGTATTTTGCAAATATAAATGAAGTTAGAATTTGATGCGTGTATCTCACACACACACACAAAAGAAAAAAAACATTGGCCGGAGTCATTATTACCATTGTGTTACATAACCTTTCCTTTAAATAACACTTTTTAATTGTATTGGAACAGAGGATACAAATTGTTGTAATTTTGCAATTAGAATTTTTGTCCATTTTTGCTTGATACAAGACTTCAGCTGCTCAGCAGGCTGCAGTCACCATTGTCTGATTTTCCTCTTCATGATGCGCCATAGATTCTCACTAGCAGACAGATGTGGACTGGCAGCAAGCCAGTCAAGCGCACACACGAAGCCACACTGTTGTAGCCTGTGCAGAATGAGGGCTGACACTGTCCTGTTCAAATGAGCATGGGCTTCCCAGGAAGAGACATTGCCTTGATGAATATGTCTCTCTAAAATCCCAATATATGCCCCAATATATCAATGGCATCTTCATACACATGCAACTCATCCATGCCGTGAGCAGTACTGCACCCCCATACCATCACAGATGCTGGCTTTTACACTTTTCTCTGATGGTCATGATGGTCATGTTCACCTTTGGCATTGAGAACTCTGTGTCCAGTTTTCCTGAACACAAGCTGAAATGTGGACTCATCTGACCACAGCACACGTTTCCACTATCTTACGGTCCATCTGAAATGAGTTCGGGCCCAGAGAAATCGGTGGTGGAATTAATAAATGGTAGAATTAATGAATGACTTCCTCTTTACGTGATACAGTTTCAGATTGCATTTCTGGATGCAGCAGCAGACTGTGTGATGTGACAATGGTTTTCCAAACTACTCCTGAGCCCATGTGGCTATATTTGTTACATTAGTATGACAGTTTCTCAGGCAGTGCCAACTGAGGGCTCAAAGGTCATGCGCATTCAATAGTGGTTACTGACCTTGCCTTTTACATACTCCGATGTCTCCGAATTCCATGAATGTTTCCACAATATTATGTACTGGAGATTTTGAAAGACCTAAAATTGTGCATTCTGAAAGTTCTTTTTGAATTGACTAACAATTCTCTCATGAATTTTGGTACAAAGGAATGAGCCACAACCCATTCTTGCTTTGGTGCATGCTCCTTTTGTTACCAATTAACCTGCTTATTGTAGAATCTTCCAAAAAGGTGTTACTTGAATATCCTATGGACTTTTCAACTCCTGCTACTCAACATGAGTGCTATTCTGTTGTAAATGTCATCCACTATTTTTGCAGTTTTTCTTTGCAATGACTTACTGTTACTTATAGTGACTGTTACTGGGCAGCATAGCCAGATTTCTTTCAATGAAAATAAATTATGAGAAAAGTTAAGAAGCTAAACTGCCCCTAAATCTTACTATATGTTTATTTTATATATTTTTTCATTCATCATGCAAATATTACTAATTTGCAAGTGTGAAACCATGTTTTCCTGACTGTGTAATTTTTATAAAGGTTTTTTTTAATGCAAATCCTTTTCAAGGAAAGAAATAAGAAGAGAAAGCAATCCTCCTTAGCAGTTCAAAAGCTGGTTTACTCAAGAAACACAGACGCTTACATGAACAGCTCTGAGTCCCAGAATAGATCAACACTTTCAGCAGATGTTCATGGTTCAGTCGAACTCACTCATACACAACACACAGTGCTGCACGTGACCTGAGGTGGTGGACTCTGTGTTATATCAGCAATGACTGGTATGTTAATGGCTCAGCAGTTGATACCCGTTACTTAGACTTAGACAACCTTTATTGTCATTCAGTATGCAACAAGCGTACACCGAACAAAATTTCATTGCAGTTTGGCTCAGCACAGAATTAAATATGAAGTGTATTAAATTAAATTATGCAGCAGCAAAAATTTTATGAAGTGCAATAGTATAAAGTGACCTGTGGAATTAGGAATGTTCAAGTTATAAATAGAAGTTCAGAGTTTGGGTTTGGAGTTCAGCAGTCTGGTGACCTGGGAGGAAAAGCTTACTTACCACAGCTGGAGTTTTTAGTGGTGAAATGCTGGCCATTTTATTAACCGGAGGAATTCACCTCTATTATGGTAATAGTAGTGGATATCCCTCCCAATGCTAATATAACCCCAATTCCAAAAAAGTTGGGACAAAGTACAAATTGTAAATAAAAACGGAATGCAATGATGTGGAAGTTTCAAAATTCCATATTTTATTCAGAATAGAACATAGATGACATATCAAATGTTTAAACTGAGAAAATGTGTCATTTAAAGAGAAAAAATTAGGTGATTTTAAATTTCATGACAACAACACATCTCAAAAAAGTTGGGACACGGCCATGTTTACCACTGTGAGACATCCCCTTTTCTCGTTACAACAGTCTGTAAATGTCTGGGGACTGAGGAAACAAGTTGCTCAAGTTTAGGGATAGGAATGTTAACCCATTCTTGTCTAATGTAGGATTCTAGTTGCTCAACTGTCTTAGGTCTTTTTTTGTCGTATCTTCCGTTTTATGATGCGCCAAATGTTTTCTATGGGTGAAAGATCTGGATTGCAGGCTGGCCAGTTCAGCACCCGGACCCTTCTTCTATGCAGCCATGATGCTGTAATTGATGCATATGTGGTTTGGCATTGTCATGCTGGAAAATGCAAGGTCTTCCCTGAAAGAGACGTCGTCTGGATGGGAGCATATGTTGCTCTAGAACCTGGATATACCTTTCAGCATTGATGGTGTCTTTCCAGATGTGTAAGCTGCCCATGCCACACGCACTAATGCAACCCCATACCATCAGAGATGCAGGCTTCTGAACCGAGCGCTGATAACAACTTGGGTCGTCCTTCTCCTCTTTAGTCCGAATGACACGACGTCCCTGATTTCCATAAAGAACTTCAAATTTTGATTCGTCTGACCACAGAAAAGTTTTCCACTTTGCCACAGTCCATTTTAAATGAGCCTTGGCCCAGAGAAGACGTCTGCGCTTCTGGATCATGTTTAGATACGGCTTCTTCTTTGAACTATAGAGTTTAGCTGGCAACGGCGGATGGCACGGTGAATTGTGTTCACAGATAATGTTCTCTGGAAATATTCCTGAGCCCATTTTGTGATTTCCAATACAGAAGCATGCCTGTATGTGATGCAGTGCCGTCTAAGGGCCCGAAGATCACGGGCACCCAGTATGGTTTTCCGGCCTTGACCCTTACGTACAGAGATTCTTCCAGATTCTCTGAATCTTTTGATGATATTATGCACTGTAGATGATGGTATGTTCAAATTCTTTGCAATTTTACACTGTCGAACTCCTTTCTGATATTGCTCTGCTATTTGTCGGTGCAGAATTAGGGGGATTGGTGATCCTCTTCCCTTCTTTACTTCTGAGAGCCTCTGCCACTCCAAGATGCTCTTTTTATACCCAGTCATGTTAATGACCTATTGCCAATTGACCTAATGAGTTGCAATTTGGTCCTCCAGCTGTTCCTTTTTTGTACCTTCAACTTTTCCAGCCTCTTATTGCCCCTGTCCCAACTTTTTTGAGATGTGTTGCTGTCATCAAATTTCAAATGAGCCAATATTTGGCATGAAATTTCAAAATGTCTCACTTTCGTCATTTGATATGTTGTCTATGTTCTATTGTGAATACAATATCAGTTTTTGAGATTTGTAAATTATTGCATTCCGTTTTTATTTACAATTTGTACTTTGTCCCAACTTTTTTGGAATCGGGGTTGTACTACTCCTGCATGAGCTCCATGATGCCATCAATGAGCAACAAATGGCCCACCCCAATGGCGTTTTTGTTGTTGCTGGGCATTTCAACCATGCCAACCTGAAAACTGTAGCACCAATGTTTTACCAGCATGTCAACTTTGCCACAAGGGGAGAGAACATGGTGGCCTTATTTTACACCAACATTTGTGACTCACACAAGGCCATCCTCTACCCCCACCTGACACTCAGAACACCTTTGTTTCCTGCTTCCCCAAGCATACAGGCCACTGCTGAAATACTCCAGGCCAGTTCAAAGGACCATCAGAGTCTTGCCTGAAGGAGTCACTTCTGCACGACAGGACTGCTTTGAAAACATGGATTGGAACATCCTCAGGGAAGCTGCACCTATGACCAGCACATCTGCCTGGAAGAACACACAGACTCTGTGTGTACATAGAACAATACATAGAGGATGTCACTGTCGAAAAGACCATAAACACATGTACCAACCAGAAGCCGTGACTGATGGCTGAGGTCCATGCCCTGCTCAGAGCAAGAGATGCTGCCTTCAACTTGGGAGAGGAAGGGCCTCTCAGGTCAGCAGGGGCTCAGCTTTCCAAAGCCATCAGGAAAGCAAAACACCAGTATGTGCAGAAGATTAACATCCACTTTTGTTATACAGTGGTGCTTGAAAGTTTGTGAACCCTTCAGAATTGTCTACATTTCTGCATAAATATGACCTAAAACATCATCAGATTTTCACAGAAGTCCTAAAAGTAGATAAAGAAAACCCAGTTCAACAAATGAGACAAAAATATTTTACTTGGTCATTTATTTATTGATGGAAATGATCCAATATTACATTTCTGTGACTGGCAAAAGTATGTGAACCTTTGCTTTCAGTATCTGGTGTGACCCCCTTGTGCAGCAATAACTGCAACTAAACGTTTCCAGTAACTGTTGATCAGTCCTGCACACTGGCTTGGAGGAATTTTAGCCCATTCCTTCGTACAGAACAGTTTCAACTCTGGGATGTTGGTGGGTTTCCTCACATGAACTGCTCGCTTCAGGACCTTCCACAACATTTCGATTGTATTAAGGTCAGAACTTTGACTTGGCCATTCCAAAACATTAACTTTATTCTTCTTTAACCATTCTTTGGTAGAACGACTTGTGTAATTTGGGTCGTTGTCTTGCTGCATGACCCACCTTCTCTTGAGATTCACTTCATAGACAGATGTCCTGACATTTGGCCGTTAGAATTCGCTGGTATAATTCAGAATTCATTGTTCCATCAATGATGGCAAGCCGTCCTGGCCCAGATGCAGCAAAACAAGCCCAAACCATGATACTACCACCATCATGTTTCACAGATGGGATAAGGTTCTTATGCTGGAATGCAGTGTTTTCCTTTCTCCAAACATAACGCTTCTCATTTCAACCAAAAAGTTCTATTTTGGTCTCATCCATCCACAAAACATTTTTCCCATAGCCTTCTGGCTTGTCCACGTGATCTTTAGCAAACTGCAGACGAGCAGCAATGTTCTTTTTGGAGAGCAGTGGCTTTCTCCTTGCAACCCTGCCATGCACACCATTGTTGTTCAGTGTTCTCCTGATGGTGGACTCATGAACATTAACATTAGCCAATGTGAGAGAGGCCTTCAGTTGCTTAGAAGTTACCCTGGGGTCCTTTGTGACCTCGCCAACTATTACATGCCTTGCTCTTGGAGTGATCTTTGTTGGTCGACCACTCCTGGGGAGGTTAATGACAGTCTTGAATTTCCTCCATTTGTACACAATCTGTCTGACTGTGGATTGGTGGAGTCCAAACTCTTTAGAGATGATTTTGTAACCTTTTCCAGCCTGCTGAGCATCAACAATGCTTTTTCTGAGGTCCTCAGAAATCTCCTTTGCTCGTGCCATGATACTCTTCCATAAACATATGTTGTGAAGATCAGACTTTGATAGATCCCTGTTCTTTAAATCAAACAGGGTGCCCACTCACACCTGATTGTCATCCCACTGACTAAAAACACCTGACTCTAACTTCACCTTCAAATGAACTGCTAATCCTAGAGGTTCACATACTTTTGCCACTCACAGATATGTAATATTGGATCATTTTCCTCAATAAATAAATTACCAAGTATAATATTTTTGTCTCATTTGTTTAACTGGGGTCTTTTTATCTACTGTTAGGACTTGTGTGAAAATCTGATTCACAAAATCGGGTTCACAAACTTTCAAGCACCACTGTACGAAGGATGCCAAATGCATCCTTGCCTGGAAAATCGCTGGAAGAATGCCTGGAAGAATGCCTGGAAGAACACACAGACTCTGTGTGTACATAGAACAGAACATACTGTAGAGGATGTCACTGTTGAAAAGACCATAAACACATGTGCCAACCAGAAGCCGTGACTGATGGCTCAGAGCAAGAGATGCTGCCTTCAACTTGGGAGAGGAAGGGCCTCTCAGGTCAGCAGGGGCTCAGCTTTCCAAAGCCATCAGGAAAGCAAAACACCAGTATGTGCAGAAGATTAACATCCACTTTTGTTATACAAAGGATGCCAAATGCATGTGGCAGGGTATCAAGTTTCTAACAGACTATAAAACTGCATCACATGACAACAACAGTGACACTCACCTCCCTGACATATTAAAATACTTCTACATTTGAAGCTCTGAATAACACATGGGCATGCAAGTCCACACCCACCACTAAAGAGCAGTCACTCTGACTGGCCCCAGCTGATGTGAGGAGGATGCTATCCAGAGTCAACCCCCACAGAGTTGCAGGCCCGGACAACATACCAGGGAGAGTGCTCAGGGACTGTGCTGAGCAGCGGGCAGGTGTCCTCACAGACATTGTTAATGTCTCCCTGGGCCAGGCTGTGGTCCCAGCCAGCTGCAAAAGACCACCATCATCCCAGTGCTGAAGAAATCAATGGCCAGGTGTCTGTGATCACCACCCAGTAGCATTGATTCCCATCATGAAGAAGTGTTTTGAGCATGTGATCATGAGACAGATTCACTCCACCCTCCCCACCTCATTGGACCCCCTTCAATTTGCATACCACCCCAAATTCTCCACTAATGACTCTATCTCCTACACCCTGCACTCTTTTCTATCACACCTGGGCACAAAGGATACAAAGGATGCTTTTCATCTACTTCAGCTCAGCATTTAATACAATCATCCCCCAGCAGCTGTTGAAGAAACTCTGTGCTGGGCCTTGATGCCTCACTCTGCAACTGAATCCCAGACATCAGGACAGAGAGACTGCAGTCAGTGCATACTGGCTGCAGAACATCAAGCACCATCATGTCCAGCACAGGTGCCCCCCATGGGTGCATGCTCAGCTGACTGCTGTTCATGCTGCTCACCCATGACTGCATTGCCGAGTCAGAATCCAAACTCACTATCAAGTACGCTGATGACATGACACTAATGGACCTCATCAGCAACAACAAAACACCATACAGAGAGGAGGTGGAAAAACTCATGAGCTGATATCATAACAGCAATCTGTCTCTTAATGTAGACAAAACAAAAGAGATTGTTGTTGATTTCTGGAGATGGTCAGCTGACAACCCTCCCCTGCTCATCAGTGACTCTGAAATAGAGAGAGTCAGAAGCACCAACTTTCTTGGTGTGAACATTTCTGACAACCTCATCTGCTCCATCAATACCATTTCCTCTGTGAAGAAAGCACAACAACATCTTCACTAACTGCAGAGACTGAAGAGAGCCAGCCCTCAGCCATCAATCCTCACCACCTTTTCCAGAAGAACTGTGGAGAGCATCCTAACCAGCTGCATCACTGCGTGGTTCAGGAATTGCAAAATACTGAAACACAAGATCCTACAGTACAACACATGGTGAGGACAGCTGGGAGGATCATAGGGGTCTCTCTCCCCTCCATCCAGGACATCTTCCAGGCACACTGTGTATGCAGAGCATCTGCCTTTGTGAAGGACCCCCACTCAACCCTCCTACAGACTGTCTGACACTCTGCCATTAGGGGGGTTCCACAGCATCAGGACCCACACTGTGAGATTCTGCAACAGGTTCTTCCCCCAAGCTGTCAGAGCCCTGAACATCCTGGGGCCACCTAACACCTCACTCCCAGAACAACCCGCCTCCCCCATCCCACACGCACAATAGACAATAGATGTCTCACATGTCTGTTCACCGTCACTCTCAAAAGGACAATGGACATTCACTACACAATCTGCACATGGTCACTTTAAACTGTGCACTGGTACTTCATTCTTTAGCTCATCACACCTGACTCCATAGTTCTGCTGCTGTTGACCTTATCAAAGTCCTTCTCACGCCATGTGTCACATAGGGCGGCGCTGATCTCCGTTTCCGTAGCCCTCGGCCATTACATAGCTAGGGTTACAATTAGGGGCTAGTCCTCTGGTAACCGCTAGAGTTTGACTCCCCACTTGCATCTGTATTTGTTAGATTTAGAGCCATGATTTAAGTTAGTTTTATAGCTACAGAACGTGATTTAGGATTGTTAGATTTAACCAGTCTCTTCAGTGTTGAATTTGAAATTGAAATGATTGAATGTTAGATTTAATGTTAGCTTTAAAGCTGCATTAAGTGATTCATGTTAGTTTTATAGTTTTATAGATTTATATTAGCCTTATTGCTGCAAAAGGTAATTCATGTGTTAAGACTTTATGATTTTAATATTTTAGAGGATTCATTTTAGTTTTATAGTTTTATAGATTTATATTAGCCTTATTGCTGCACAAGGTAATTCATGTGTTAAGATTTTATGATTTTAATATTTTAGAGCTTTTTAAGATCCTTTATTATTTTAGACTATTACATATACTGTAACAGTGATTTTAAACTATTCCTGTGTAACTTGACCTTCGTCCAGTGGAAAAGACACTTCTTTGCTAGACTAAACATGTGTGTTTTGTTTAAAATTGTCGTAAAAAACATCTCGCATTTTGTCATGCGTAAATGCTGAGTTGCTGAGTTGTTAAGAACATCCATTGATATGAAATATATACAGGATATTTTGCTTATGATTGATCCAAGGTTTCACTCACACACACACACACACACACACACACACACACACACACACACACACACACATTCATGCTGCACACACACACACACACATTCACACACACACACACACACACACACACACACATTAATGCATACACACATACACGCACGCACACACATACACGCATACACACACACATCTATACACACATTCACACATTCACACACACACACACACACACACACACACACACACACACACATTCATGCTGCACACATACACACACGCACACACATATATGCACACACACATACATGACAGACACAACAGACAAACACAGCTGCCTTGTAGAAAAATAAACAGTTCTTTGGATGTTATAAAAGGTCATTTTGGATGCTGTATCTTTGGTGAAAAGACTGTGAATAAACGACAGTGAAACCAATCTGTTTGTTTTCTGGTCTGTTTTTCGCAGTGTTTTTTCGCCCCAGAATTCTGCAGGTGGCACGAAGGCATTGATCTCGAGAGGTTGACCGTTCCGGCTCTGGGAACCTTTACAATTTGGTGGCCCGTACGGGGAATACTTTCAATCAGGTAAGAAATCTCTTTTATTTATTTTTTTAAAAGGGACTTCCACCTGGTTGGTAGTATCCGAAAAACTCAGTTATCTCCGTGTGTGAGTGAAGTTGCCACGGAACGATTTGTTTATTTGTTTATCCTCATGGATAGTTCCACGGGATGAGTTGTTTATACTTGTTTATCCTCGTGACTGGTTTCACGGGAAGATTGATTTGTTTATCCTCGTGACTGGTTTCACGGGAAGATTGATTTGTTTATCCTCGTGGAGAAGCCACGGGAAGATTGTTTATCCACGTGGAAAAGCCATGGGAAGATTGTTTATCCTCATGGAGAAGCCATGGGAAGAGTGTTTATCCTCGTGAATGAGCTGTCACGGGATGAGCGCGCTTTATGAGTTAAACACATAATAATTAATCTCAAGACTGATTCCTTCGTGCAACCATTATGGGGGGTAATTGTGATAAGGTATTCAGACCCAACCCTGAAGAAACTCCACGGGATTGGATGAATTGATGTGATTTAGAATTCTACACTACTCCGTGGTTAGACAAATTAGCCGAATGGACAGAATCACAGCCTCAGTCTTTGATTTATCCTCGTGCCGGAACTTTTAAATCAAACTACCTCGCTTCGGCACATAGACAGATATATGAAGGATTTGGCAACCCAGAATGGGATTATGATTACATGACCAAAGGCTATTTAGAATGGGTTAAAATGAAATCAATATGGGACGATTTTCACGGAATTAAAGAGACTAAAGAGCAAAATAAATCATTACCATGCCCTAAGCCTGACGATAAAGCAAAACCTGCTTTGTCTAGATCTACACATACAGCCTCTGCTCTCCCGCCAATGTACGAGGGATCAAAAAACGTTCCTGCATACACACCTGCAAAACTATATCCGGAGTTAACTAATACTTCATGTCCCGCTGATAGCGTTCCTAGCGCACCTGTATCTCTTGACACAGGTGCTAAACCTAATAAACCCAAAGCAGATAAAGAAAAACCCTCTGTAAGCTCAAACACGCTGTTACAAAAAAACGAGACTAATGATTCCAATACAGACGATGACTCTGATGATGATAACGATGATAATGTGGGTTCCCCTCCGTCGCCTCGCCCCGTGAATGCCGCTTGTGTATGGGTTCGGAGGGGAAGAGGACTTAAGATCACTCCGCCTTCGGCATCAGACCTAAAATATATTATTAAGCTGTTGCCTTCGGTAGACAAACCACTTAACTTTGTAGACATGCTCATAAAAATGTGTCGACGTTCCCAGCTGGTCGGAGCAGATTACCGTTTTATCCTGCATGCCGTTCTAAGCGATAGTTATGATGAAGCTGCATTATTAGCTGCAGTGCCCTGCTTAGACCCTTAGAATGATGACTACGAAGTAGTTAAAACTAAGGCAGAAGAAGACGGCAGCACCACCATAAAGCATGAGCTTAAGTTCTACTGGAACGATACCAATAGAGCCATGAGTGAATTAAAGGAACAATTGACGCATTATCTGCTCTCACGACAACAGGCTAACCGTGATCTTTCACAGGTTACTAATTGTAAACAGGAGAAGGCTGAACTCACTTCAGAGTTTCTGATGCATTTTAGCGAGACATGGACTTGTCTGGGAAACATGCAATTAAATCAGCAGCAAGCCAATCCACTGTTTATTTTGACATGTTTGAATAATTGTCATCCTGATATACAGAAGGTTCTGAAATATCATTTAAGTGACCGTAGTAATATGATAGTGAGAACCCTAGGGGAAAAAATTAGAACTATGGAGGGAGATGGTATTCTGGATAGTAAGCAGGTAGCCTGCCTTTCTGTGGTTGGTGGCTACTCACAGCCCCGTTGGGACATGAATAGACAACAAAGGAATCAGAATTCGAGCATCGGCCTGCAAGCCAGGGTACGCCCTGGAGCGTGCCACTATTGTGGCAAAGAAGGACATTGGCAACATGAGTGTAGAAAGAAAAAGGCAGATGAAGCCAATTCACAGCATATGTTTCCCCTTCCTCCTCCTAATCTTCAGCAGCATCAATCTCCTGAAATGTTTCCCCTTCCTCCTCCTAATCTTCAGCAGCATCAATCTTCTGAAATGTTTCCCCTTCCTCCTCCTCCTCCTAATCTGTCTGCCCCTACGGCAAACCCTTTCGCGCAGCAACACCCCACAGGCCCATATCAAACTTAGAGATGCCTACAGAGCTGTGACCCTGTGATGCTACATTGTTCTTTCGACTCTTATCTAGCCAATGATTTGCCTGTCATAGAATTAGCTATAGATGGAAAGGTGCTTCCTTTTCTAATTGATACTGGTGCTACGATGTCCTCTGTGGGAAAATCCTACAAGGACCCTATTTCTAACAAAACTGTTTGCTCTGTGGGAATTGATGGGGTCCCTTTCTCCACCCCTTGCACTCCTCCGTTATTGGTAACCTGTCCCGCTGACACAGCACTTCGTAAACATCACTCTTTTGTGTTTATGCCACAGTGTCCTTTTAATCTAATGGGGCAGGATCTAATGAGTCTGTTACATTTATCCATTTCGTTTCAGGGATCAAAAATGATTATTTGCACTCCTGACTTTCTGCCTTATCTTATCTTTCTTCACATATGACTGTTCCAAATATCTCTGCTGTTTGCATGGCTTCTGTAAACACTGTTATTTCTTCTACAGATCCTTCTACAGATCCTTTTAATGATCTCCCCTCCTCCCTTTGGGCTGAACACAAGGACGAGGTTGGCCTAGTTCATTGTGTTCCTTATGAAGCTAAGCTTAAACACGTGCTTCCTGTTTATGTTAAACAGTATCCTCTCTCTGAAAACAAGGCCAAAGGAATCAATGTCATCCTACAGTCTCTTCTTGAGCAAGGCATGGTGAGACCGTGTACCAGCTCGTACAATACACCTGTCAATCCAGTACCTAAACCTGATGGTACCTGGCATTTTACGCAGGACTTATGTAAGATTAATGAACTGATTGTCCCTGTGGCACCCATTGTACCTGACGTTTCCTCTGTAATGTCAAAAGTTCCTGCTCATCATTGCTGTTTTTCCGTTATTGATCTCTGTTCTGCTTTTTTCAGCGTTCCTGTTGAAGAAAACACACAGCCTTTGTTTGCATTCATGCACAGGGGGAAGCAGTATACTTGGACACGCCTACCACAAGGTTTTATTGATTCCCCTGCTGTTTTCTCAGCCGTAATTCGTAACGCACTCTGTGACCTCTCCCTCCCTCAGGGCTCTGTGGTCCTGACGTATGTAGATGATCTTCTGGTATCTGCTGAATCACCAGAAATCTGTCAAGACACCTCCTTACGCCTGCTCCAACATCTGGCACACAAGGGCTTCAAGGTTTCCAGAACCAAGCTTCAATTTTGCATGGACACTGTTAGGTATTTGGGTTTTGAACTTTCACAAGGTTGTCATAAGCTGTCATCTGATTGGGTGCAGGTGATCCTAGACACAAAATGCCCTGCAACTAAACATGCACTGATGTCTTTTCTGGGTCTTATCCACTACTGCAGACAATGGATCCCTGACTGCTCTTTATATGACAAGATTCTCCGATCTGCAATCTCTCATCACGATCCACTGCAACATCCTTTGACCTGGACTGACACTATGATGGACGCTTATCACTCCCTCAAAAGTGCTCTCTGTTCAGCCCCGGCCCTGAGTTTACCTGACTACTCAAAGCCCTTCCATCTCTATGCCTGTGAACACCAAGGCACAGCTTCTGCTGTTTTGGCCCAGGAGCATGGGGGTGGGATGCGTCCTTGTGCATTTTTATCCAAAACATTAGACACTGTTGCTCAAGGCTTACCTGCGTGTCTAAGGGCTGTCGCCACCTGTGCTCTGATGGTTTTAGATGCAGAAAAATTGGTTTTGTCTCACCCACTGATCTTGCACTCATCACATCAAGTTAAACAGGTGTTGCAAAATTTACAAACCCAACATATGACTGTGCAGCGACGCTCCAGATATGAAACCATTCTTTTTTTCTACTGACAATCTCGAAATTCGTGCCACATCCTCTTTCAATACTGTAGGTCACGCTCTCGTACGCCTTCTTAATTCTCAGGACGACACTCTGGAGGACACCGATCATGATTGTCTATCTGAAATCTTGCATACTACCAGTATCAAGTCTGATCTCTCCTCCAGCCCTCTAGGGATGGGGGAAGTACTCTTTGTTGATGGCTCTTGTTCTAAACCCTCAGATGGTGTTTTCCTCTGTGGTTATTCTGTGTGTTCACTGCCTGATATTGTGCATGAGGCCTATGCTCTTCCTTTCTCTTCGGCTCAGGCAGCCGAGTTGTATGCGCTAATGTGTGCTTGTATTTTGTTTCAGGGCAAGGATGTCACAATCTACACAGACTCTCGTTACGCCTTTGGTGTGGCTCATGATTTTGGGAAAATTTGGCAGTCTTGAGGCTTCCACACCGCAGACAGGAAGCCCATTTCACACTCTACCTTATTACAAAATCTCATTGATTCTTGTCATCTCCCTAGGTCACTCGCTATAGTTAAAACTAAAGCGCATGCCTCGGGAAACACACCTGAAATCATGGGTGATTCTCTTGCTGATTGTATTGCAAAACTTGCTGCTGCTTCTGGTGTCATGTCTCCTGGCCTAGATCCTTCGCCATGTAATACGTCTTGCCTTGCCAGTACACTGATTCCGGATCTCGATCTTTTTTCTTTACAGGCTTCATCCTCTCCAAATGATTCTGCCTTTTGGCAGTTACAAGGCGCTTATGTTGCCTCTGATGGCCTATGGTACAGTCAGGATGGCCGCCTTTGTCTTCCATCTCATTGCCTTCCCTTCCTCGTGCATGAATTTCATGGCGTGACACATCGTGCACGAAGGGGGGTGAAGGGGGACATGAGCAAACTTTTTTGTATAGCCAATTTAAACAGTTTGGTGGACTCAATTCTCGAGAGATGCCTCATCTGCGCACAAAATAATCCCTCTAAAGCAGTCGTGAAACACGATTGTTTACCCATACCTACGTCTCCATTCCTAGAATGGCAAATCGACTTCACACACATGCCTCCCTGTGGGCCATTTAAATATCTCCTGGTGATTGTGGACAAGTTCTCTAAATGGGTAGAAGCCTTTCCTTGTTCTCGAGAGAACACGAAGGTAGTTACTTGTCTCATCATCTCATCTCATTATCTCTAGCCGCTTCATCCTTCTACAGGGTCGCAGGCAAGCTGGAGCCTATCCCAGCTGACTACGGGCGAAAGGCGGGGTACACCCTGGACAAGTCGCCAGGTCATCACAGGGCTGACACATAGACACAGACAACCATTCACACTCGCATTCACACCTACGGTCAATTTAGAGTCACCAGTTAACCTAACCTGCATGTCTTTGGACTGTGGGGGAAACCGGAGCACCCGGAGGAAACCCACGCGGACACGGGGAGAACATGCAAACTCCACACAGAAAGGCCCTCGCCGGCCCCGGGGCTCGAACCCAGACCTTCTTGCTGTGAGGCGACAGCGCTAACCACTACACCACCGTGCCGCCTCGTAGTTACTTGTATTCTGGCAAAAGAAATAATACCTCATTATGGGGTTCCAGACACCATAGACTCAGACAAAGGTACCCCTTTCACCTCAAAAGTCACACAAGACCTTTGTAAGTATCTCTCACTAAACTGGCATTTTCACTTTCCGTACCACCCTCAATCCTCTGGTATCGTAGAACGTACTAATCGAACATTGAAAGACGAACTAAGGCCATGCAGGCCACAGGTACAAAAAATTGGGTAGACTTATTGCCAGCCACTCTGGCTGAAATTCGTATGACATCAAAACCTAGTCTAGGGGGCTACTCCCCCTATGAAATTATTTTTGGAAGACCTTTCCCTCTCCCCTGGAGGAAGGGGACTCCGGCTCTGGGTACCTCTGATTTGAAAACACATATGGATGAGTATTCTGCAGCCCTTATCGATAAGTTGCATAAAATTTGTACTAAGGTCAATAGTACAATATTGTCTCCACCATCAGCACCCACACACCCCTTCCAAGTGGGAGACAAGGTACTGGTGCAACTTTTTAAACAATTTGGACAATTGGGAGAACCTAGATATAGTGGGCCTGCAGAAATAGTCACTATTACTCGTATTGCTGTTTTAACTTACAGTGGATCCATGCCACGCGATTGAAGAAGGCTCCATAACAAAGCTGTGTTACAATGACAAGTTTGCTATTAACGTTTTTCTGTGTCCCTATCCAGTCTCTGTTCTCTCTCTCTCTCTCTCTCTCTCTGAGCTCAACACAGATTTGACCTGACCTGTGTGCAGCCCTGGCCGACTGAGAATCCTCAGATTACTACCTGCAAGATGTTGTGAACAAAGAGGGGAAGAGATCATCCTCACTACAACTATGACAGTCCTCATCACAAGTTTCGTGACCACTCTACTGCTGCTTGGAGCAGGGTTACCCGCTCGAGCTGGACCTCAAGACAACATCTTCTGGCAATTAGCTAACTGGACTGCACGAACACACACGAACGAAAGTTGTTATGTATGTCATTTGATGCCGCCTTCTACTATTATTACACGCCCACCTTTGCCACTATGCTCTGAAGCTTTATATTATGCTTGGGGCCCAAAGGGCCAACCTTTTAAGTTTTGGGGCCCTTTCTGTAATTACTCTCTGCACCCCTCTGTGGTAGCAATGTTAAACCAGACTTCTTCAGTATCTGGCACAGATACCCCCAACATTATACTACAAGATTCTATCCTCACTACTTTGCAGGTAGATATGCCTTCTAATTTCATTTTCCCTCACTGTTTTAGAACAAATTACTCTAAAAGAAGTAACGTGTATTTGGGACAAATTCCTAATTCTCAATGTAATCACATATATGATCAGAATTCCGCCACCTCTCCATGTCCTCGCTGGGTCCCAAATTCATGCCAATGTAACCCTCCGCTAACTAATTGTACACGCAACAGTATCGGGTATGTCAATAATACATGTAGGGCTCATCCTGATTGTGTTCTACCACACCCTAATAATTATCCTGGTGCTAAATTAGCATTAAACTGGTACTGGTACTGCAGTAATAGATCTGATCTCTTTGTTTCTTTTCCCACCAAGTGGTCAGGCGTTTGTGCTCCCATACGACTCAAGAACGCTATCACTGCTATCCATCCCCTCTCTGCTCATCGCCCGAAACGAGATGTCTATGGTACTTTCCCACCCCTGACACATCAGCTTACTTCTGAATGGCACCATTTCTGGACATCGCTGTTTCCTCATTTTGGCGTATCTGATCTGTGGAGGGAAGTAGAAATAACACATTATCACTTAGCCAGCTTTGTTAATGAAACCACTAGAGCTGTAGATGGTATTAGGACTGAATTAACTGCCCTGCATCTAATGACTACTCAAAATCATATGGCCCTTGATATTTTGTTGGCAGAAAAGGGGGGTGTTTGTGCTATGGTTGGAGAAAGCTGTTGCACTTTTGTCCCTGCTAATGATAACCCAGATGGCGAAATTGGTGTAGCCGTACATCAAATGAAACAGATCACTCAACAGCTGGAGCATGACGAGCATGGAGACTCAGCAGGGTGGATGTGGTTTTCTAGATTGTTTGGTAAATGGACTGTTATTCTTTCTATGTGTATACCTGTAATTGTGGTTTTTCTTTTGTTTATTTTTCTGGGACCCTGCATTTTTAAATGCCTAATGGATAGAATGTATAAAATGATAAATGTTTTGCCCATAAACCCCCGCATAGGGAAAACAATGTATATTATCGTCGTGCTGCTAGGGTGTAACACTAATCTAATTAAAATCTAATCTGATACTATAAAATAGTATCAAAGGGGGGGATTGTTAGATTTAAAGCCATGATTTAAGTTAGCTTTATAGCTACAGAATGTGATTTTAGGATTGTTAGATTTAACCAGTCTCTTCAGTGTTGATTTTGAAATTGAAATGATTGAATGTTAGATTTAATGTTAGATTTAAAGCTGCATTAAGTGATTCATGTTAGTTTTATAGTTTTATAGATTTATATTAGCCTTATTGCTGCACAAGGTAATTCATGTGTTAAGACTTTATGATTTTAATATTTTAGAGGATTCATGTTAGTTTTATAGACTTATATTAGCCTTATTGCTGCACAAGGTAATTCATGTGTTAAGATTTTATGATTTTAATATTTTAGAGCTTTTTAAGATCCTTTATTATTTTAGACTATTACATATACTATAACAGTGATTTTAAACTATTCCTGTGTAACTTGACCTTCGTCCAGTGGAAAAGACACTTCTTTGCTAGACTAAACATAGTGTGTTTTGTTTAAAATTGTCGTAAAAAACATCTCGCACTTTGTCGTGCGTAAATGCTGAGTTGCTAAGAACATCCGTTGATATGAAATATATACAGGGTATTTTGCTTATGATTGATCCAAGGTTTCACTCACATACACACACACACACACACACACACGCATGCACACACATACACGCATACACACACACACATCTATACACACACACACATTCTCACACACACACACACACACACACACTCATGCACTCACACACATACACGCACGCACGCACACACACACGCACACATACATGACAGACACAACAGACAAACACAGCTGCCTTGTAGAAAGATAAACAGTTCTTTGGATGTTATAAAAGGTTTTTTTGGATGCTGTATCTTTGGTGAAAAGACTGTGAATAAACGACAGTGAAACCAATCTCTGTTTTTTTCTGGTCTGTTTTTCGCCCCAGAATTCTGCAGGTGGCACAAAGGCATTGATCTCGAGAGGTTGACCGTTCCGGCTCTGGAAACCTTTACAGTATTGCACCGTGCCTTGCCAGATGGCAGTAGGTACCATTTTAATGATGGTCTTTGGTATGACCCGACCATGAGTAGAACTCACAATCTCCCAATCGAGAGGCGGACACGCTAACCGCGAGGCCAACTCATGGTGTTGTTGACCTTATGTCACACTGCACTGTTTTTGCACTTCATTTTGTGTTATGTTATATAATGTTATGTTAGGTTGTGTTATGTTGTCTTTTGTCATCTTATGTGATGTTTGCACTATTTAATTTTGACTGTTTTATCTTGAATATTTGTTGTTTGCACCGTGGTCCATAAGAAAACAACATTTCATTCTTCTGTATACTATGTATGTGGAAGAATAACAATAAAGTTGAGTTGCAAACCAGGATTCCAACCCTGCAGGGATGACCTCCCTGCCACCTTTTATAAGTAAAATCAATTATCATTTGGAATCAAAAACATATTTCAGTTCAGTAGGAGTCACATGCAAAGTATGGCCCTGGTTAACAGATGTAACAACATTTACTTATCTTTTGCACTGCTCCAACTGTTAGACAGGTTGTCAAAACATCAAATAAGAATTCCCTTATTATGTTTTAAAAGTAAATTCTTTACCTATTCAGTCTCCCTCAAACACAGCCTCAGGCTAGATAGTTTCGTTGAATTAGTTCAGGCTGAAGACGATTCAAAATGCAGGGCATCTCGAAAATTATATGGACAATGGGTCCTTTGAATGTATTAGTTCAAGCCATGTATTAAACATTTATTATGCATCTGGTGGTATGGTGGTGTAGTGATAAGTGCTGTTGGCTCACAGCAAGAAGGTCCTGGGTTCAATCCCAGTGGCCAACAAGGGCCTTTCTGTGTGGAGTTTGCATGTTCTCCCTGTGTCTGTGTGGGTTACCTCCGGGTGCTCCGGTTTCCCCCATTGTCAAAAGACATGCGGTTAGGTTAATTGAATACTCTAAATTGCCCATAGTTGTCAATATCTGGGCTGTGTTCCCTGGTCAGACATGAGTAGTATGGCAGCTGCCTGTGGCACCTTTGTATGCCTTCGACTTGGCCATGTTGAACTGCGACCTTTGCAATTCAGCTATTCAGCTGCAAGAAAGGATGATCAGCCACTCTAAATAAATAAAATTTGCAGCCATAATTTATTCAAAGATGACAGAGTTGAGCCAAAAGTCTGTGTTATGGTCAAAATAACATTAATTATATTATTCCTAAAAATGTAAACCCAGAATCGCAGATGTGAATATGCAGTACATACTTAATTCATTAGTTGGGCAAATTGTGCACTAAGGAGGTGCAGCTGGACCAATCTGGTGTCTTATTCATGAATATCTCATCTCATCTCATTATCTCTAGCCGTTTTATCCTGTTCTACAGGGTCGCAGGCAAGCTGGAGCCTATCCCAGCTGACTACGGGTGAAAGGCGGGGTACACCCTGGACAAGTCGCCAGGTCATCACAGGGCTGACACATAGACACAGACAACCATTCACACTCACATTCACACCTACGGTCAATTTAGAGTCACCAGTTAACCTAACCTGCATGTCTTTGGACTGTGGGGGAAACCGGAGCACCCGGAGGAAACCCACGCGGACACGGGGAGAACATGCAAACTCCGCACAGAAAGGCCCTCACCGGCCACGGGGCTCGAACCCGGACCTTCTTGCTGTGAGGTAACAGCGCTAACCACTACACCACCGTGCCACCCCTAATTTGTGTATGATGCGCAGAATTAATAATACAAAGCAAAAGTGTTTAATGATTCAAAGAAGTTTATTAATAATTCAAAGCAGGACATTACAGTGATACAACAAATACTTGATGTTAAGAAGAAAAGCTGAGTCAAACTGAGGCAGGTAAAGGCGACATGTAACACACAGTGAAGCAGTAGAAGGTGAGCTGAGTAAAGTGTGTGTGAGCTCACAGCTCTAAGCACTGCTCTGTGTTCACTCTGCCCACCACAGTAGGTTGGTTGTCTTTGGAGGCCTCACAGGTCACCACCTTGTTCCTCCACTGCTCCGGGTGGAGGCTCAGCGTGCTGCTCCAGCTGTAGAGGCCGTCCGCGTGCAGAACGGCGGTGCTGCGGCTCTCCCCCGAGCTCCAGCTGCTCCCATCAACCTTCCAGCTCAGTGTCCAGTCCGAGGGGAAGCCCTTGTCAGCCACACACATGAGTGTGACCTTCTCCTGCTGCAGCTCCACACTGGAGGGAGGCAACACCGTCACACTTGGCTGAGTGACGCCTACACACACACACACACACACACACACACACACACACAGAGTTTAAAAAGGCTTCGTTTCAGCTCACTGTGTGTTTCACTTCCTTTTATATCTTACAGAGCACAACTGAGCTCAGTGGAGCATCAAAAACGTTTCACATTCAATCCAAATACTTTTACATCTTAGCTCTATAATCATTTATATTACTGTGATGACTGGATTTTCAAATTTAAGTTTACTGTATATTCAGTAATCCAGAACATGAAAATTACTTGATAATCTGAATGAACAGCATTTAACAGACAACTTATTTAAGTCAGTTATAGTTTCCACATTTAGCTCTGTTTTTGGACACACAGCCTTGAAAAATATTAAATTTGATGAGTATAATTCGGTGAAAAAATGTCAAAGTTAAAAAAAAAAAGTAACACAAAAAATAATGCCGATATTGTGTCCTGGGTCCATGAACTGTTGTCAGGTACATTTAATAAATTTCTAAAAGAACGGAAATTTGAAAACAGAAGGCTTTTGTACTAAAATCACATTTCATTAGGTTTATTAGGAGAAAAAAATGAATTTGAACACAATTTCAGTAATTAGTAAACAGGTTACTTACGTCCCACAGACAGTTTAGTTCCTCCACCAAAAGGAGAGCACAGTGATACAAACAGGTTTAGCGGCCGTACAAAAACCCTGCTGCTCTAAACTCACTGCTCTCTCCATCCATTTAAACCTCTTATTACAAAACAGCTACAAAACACCAACTTCTGCTCACATCAGCTGATTAATACACTAACTGCCTTTTGAATTTTTAGTAATTTTTATTCTTAAAGATCAAGCTTGTCAAGGATGTACTTAGTGACTGAGATCTACAAATAAATTGCACAAACTAAAGCTGAAATTTAACAAATGTAGATCTGCAATTGTACAAGTTTTACCCAGAATGCCTCATGGAGTAAAAATGCTGATGTACTAATAAGAAATTTACAACATATGACTGAATGTGTGGAGCTAAAGTGAGAATAATCCCTCCACTCCTTCTGTGGGCTGATATAAAGTTACAATATAATATTTAAGTCCTACAATAATCTAAATATTAATTTACAGTCAAAAATATGAGTGTGTATTTACTCACTGCCAACATTGATGCTGCTTCTTCCACCATAAATCCACTACAGTGAGAAACTCATTAACATTCAGTACAAACACCATCCAGTAAAATTTGAAGCTTCTCTCTCTAATTCACTTATTTATGCATCTTAGACCGAAAAGTGTTTTACAGAAAACCTCCATCTGACCCCACAAGTAAAATTCACACAATAACTCTGTAGTAGTGTGAGAATTACAGTAAGATTGGGGGAATGTGGTAAAGGTGTTTCCATACTTAGAGGACACTTTGCATTGGCAGCACATGCTTCAGTGCTCTGGGAGTGTTTATAGCGCTGTGACTTTAACACTTCATGACTGAGAGCTGCTGCTACAGCAACTTCACCCACAGCTACCATGACTTTGATCCCCGTCTTCATCTGGACACTGATCCTCTGGACTCAAGGTCAGACACAGCTTCATATTTTATCTCTACAATGATCTGTTCATTCAGATACACTTACCGTTTCTATTATCTCATCTCATCTCATTATCTCAAGCCGCTTTATCCTTCTACAGGGTCGCAGGCAAGCTGGAGCCTATCCCAGCTGACTACGGGCGAAAGGCAGGGTACACCCTGGACAAGTCGCCAGGTCATCACAGGGCTGACACATAGACACAGACAACCATTCACACTCACATTCACACCTACGGTCAATTTAGAGTCACCAGTTAACCTAACCTGCATGTCTTTGGACTGTGGGGGAAACCGGAGCACCCGGAGGAAACCCACGCGGACATGGGGAGAACATGCAAACTCCACACAGAAAGGCCCTCGCCGGCCCCGGGGCTCAAACCCAGGACCTTCTTGCTGTGAGGCGACAGCGCTAACCACTACACCACCGTGCCGCCCCGTTTCTATTATAACTTTTCAATTTCATATTGCATTATTGTGATTTTTTTCCCCAGAATGCAGAGGTCAAGTCACAGTAACTCAGACTCCTGCAGTGAAATCTGCTCTTCCAGGAGAAACAGTCACCATCAACTGTAGAACCAGTCAGGCCGTGTACAAGGGCTCATATGGTGAACGGTTATTCTGGTATCAGCAGAAACCTGGAGAAGCTCCTAAACTCCTGATTAAATATGTAAATCAGCGACAGTCAGGCTTTCCAGCTCGTTTCAGTGGCAGTGGATCTGGATCTGATTTCACTCTGACCATCAGTGGAGTCCAGACTGAAGATGCAGGAGATTATTACTGTCAGACTTGGCATTACATCAGTAGCATCTGGTACTAGCACGGTGTTATAGAGTCATACAAAAACCTCCCTTAGTCAGATTGTAGAGAGACTGCACTGCTGCAGCTGGGAGAGACTGCAGGTGCTGAGTTGGAGGATGTGATACGACACAATAATATTCTGTAACACATTCTCTCTCTCTCTCTCTTTCTCTCTCTCTCACACACACTTGTCAAAACTCTGCAGGTGCTGAGTTGGAGGATGTGATACGACACAATGATATTCTGTAACACGTCTCTCTCTCTCTCTCTCTCTCACACACACACACACACACTTGTCAAAACTCTGCAGGTGACAGAGTTAAAAGTCGCTTATTATGCATGAGGACAGAGGAGAAAGTAATTAAATGTGTGCTATGACATTTTGAGTAAAATTGCATGGTGACATGTAAGCGGTGAGACACATCTACCAGGTTGACAGTCAGATCACTTGGATTCAGATACCTTTTTGCAAAACTGCATAAATGTACAGTCAAAAAAATCTACAATGAAACGAAGTAAGGATTTCAACATTTTTTAATTTTATTTTTAATGTATTAAAAATATTTTAATATACTTCCAGTGCATATAGAAAGTTTTCAGCCCCTTTCTGCTGACTGCTGGGATGACCAGTGGCAGGGGAAGTATGAGCCCAGATGATGAGTTTCCCTCTGAGGTCAGGTGGGACATGCAGAAGCCCAGGAAGACGGTTCTCAGGAGGGTTTGAGGGCTGTGACTGTTTGATTTCCTTGTCAATGTCCCATGTGATGGCTTGTACAAAACATTTAGGTGGTATCATGGGAGTCAGTTCAGAGGTGCGGGGTAAAGAATTATGAACTCTGGAGAGGGCATCAGCTTTGGTGTTTCTGGAGCCGGGGTGATAGGATATTGTGAACTGAAAGTGGGTGAAGAACAGGGCCCATCTGGCTTGCTGTGGGTTCAGACATTTTGTGGTCTTTAAGTGTTCTAGGTTCTTGTGGTCATTCAGAATTGTGAACGGGTGTGTGGTGCCATCCAGCCAATGCCTCCACTCTTCCAAGGCCAGTTTGATAGCTGAGAGCTCTTGGTTGCCAATGTTGTAGTTTCTCTCTGTGGATGTAAGCTTCTTAGAGAAGAAAGCGACCTGGTGCAGCTTTGGTCTCTCCCCAAATCGCTGCGAGAGCACCCCAACTACTCTCATTTCAGATGCATCAACATCTACAATGAAGGGCTTGGTGGGATCTGGATGCTGTAGAATGAATGAATGAATTTATTTGTATTTTGAACATGTATAAAAAATGTATGTAACTATTTGTAAATACAAAAGAAAGAAAACGAGAAATAAAAAATAAAATAAAATAACATAACGAGCTAAGACATTACAAAACACCGCACATTGTTCGAAAAAGGAGTGGGAAGAAGTACAATACTTTTTTAATTTCCCACCCCTTTTTAACTACCCCAAAATCCAAACTACATTAATACGCCTATAAAAATATATACCATATATACACTTCATGAATATCTATATAAATTTATAATTACAAAAATGAATATATATGTGGCAGTGGGGGCGTGGTCAAGCGCCGGTCTGTGACAGGAGGGTGGAGTCAGGGAAGGTAAGTGGCAGAATCACTACACCTGACGGCAATTAACCTGTGTTTGTGTGTGTCTTCCCAGTGACCACGCCCTATTTAAGGAGGGAGAGCGAGAGCAGAGGAGCTCATCCCTGGACGAGATGCTGGTGTGCGTGTTGGAAATATATAGATTGTTAGACTGAAAAGTGTGGCAATAAAGCCTCTGTTACACCTGATCTCTGTCCTGCCATCCTCTGTGCTCCACACACACGTATTGAACCTTTACAGTGGTGCTGAGACCGGGAACCAGAGTGGAGCACCAACCGATCAGCCCCATGGAGTCCTCCCCGTTCGCCGACCTGGTCCACGCCCTCGCCACGGCCCAGCAAAGCCAGCACCAGGCGCTCATCACCCTCTAGAAGGAACAAGAGCGGCGCTTCAAAGCCCTGGTGCTGGCCCAGCAGGAAGACTGCGAGGCGTTCCGGCACCTCCTTGCGTCGGCGGGGTCCACCAGCGCTCCGGCCGCAGGCCTGTCTCCCCTCACCATCGGCCGGCTGTTCGCGTTCGGCCAGCAGCTCCGGGATGCCTGCTGGCGGTGGCCGAGGGCCGACGACCGCGACGCCGAGGGGATCATCAACCAGGTGGTGCTGGAACAGTTCATAGCTCGCTTACCCGCAGGAACTGCAGAGTGGGTCCAGTGCCACCGCCCGGCGTCGCTGGATCAGGCAGTTGAGCTGGCAGAGGATCATTTGGTGGCTGTTCTGGCGGCAGGACAGCAGACAGCGTCTACTCTTCTCTCCTCTTCTCTCTCTCTCTCTCTCCCTCCTTCTGTGTCCCGTCCTCGCCCCATTCCCCCACCGCGGAGATGGGGGCCGGCACCACCCCAGCCGGCCCGCCGCACCCGCAGTGCCCTCCGTTTCTCCCTTCTGTGTCTGTCTCTCCCCCCTCAGGTGAGTGAGCCCCAGAACACCGGTGCAGAGGGAAAGCCCGGGCCGGTTTGCTGGCGCTGCGGGGAGCCGGGCCACCTTCAACAACAGTGCACGGCAATGGAAGTGGGCGCAGTGGTTCGGATCCCCGACGCGCCAGAGGCCACCCTCGATCGGGCCGGAGCGTATCGCATACTGGTGAGTATCCAAGGGGCTACATATCAGGCGTTGGTGGATTCGGGGTGTAATCAGACCTCAATTCGCCAAAGCCTGGTGCAAAATGAGGCATTGGGGGGAGCACAGGGGGTGAAGGTGTTGTGTGTGCACGGGGATGTTCACAGCTACCCTTTGGTGTCAGTCCACATTTTTTTCAGAGGGGAAAAATTTATAGTGAAGGTGGCGGTTAATCCTCGCCTTACCCACTCTTTAATTTTGGGGACTGATTGGCCAGGATTTCGGAGGTTAATGACACACTTAGTAAAGAGTGGGTCCTGCCATTTGACAGGGGGAGGTCCCGGTGTCGCTTTGGCGGGAGCAGCTGTCACAGAGCCGTCCACGTCATCTCCGCGTCAGAGTGAGGAGCCGCCGGCTCCTCCTCTCTCTATTGGGGAATCCCTCGCGGATTTCCCATTAGAACAATCGCGAGACGAGACTCTGCGACATGCATTTGACCAAGTGAGAGTAATCGATGGTCAAACGCTCCAGCCGAACGCCACCTCGTCCTTCCCCTACTTCGCAATTATGAAGGATAGGTTATACCGAGTGACACAGGACACTCAAACTAAAGAGCAAGTCACGCAGCTTTTGATTCCGAAGAGCCGCTGGGAATTGGTATTCCAGGCGGCTCACTTTAATCCCATGGCTGGACACTTAGGGCAGGATAAGACACTAGCCCGAATAATGGCCCGATTCTATTGGCCAGGGATTCGCGGCGATGTTCGTAGGTGGTGTACGGCATGCCGCGAATGCCAGTTAGTAAATCCAGCGGCCATTCCAAAAGCGCCTTTGCACCCTCTTCCATTGATCGAGACCCCGTTTGAGAGAATTGGGATGGATCTCGTCAGGCCATTAGATCAGTCAGCACGAGGGTACCGCTTTATATTAGTTCTGGTGGACTATGCAACACGATACCCGGAAGCAGTGCCTCTGCGCAATATCTCAGCATGCAGTATTGCAGAGGCACTCTTCCGCGTTATCTCCCGAGTCGGAATCCCGAAAGAGATTCTGACTGATCAAGGCACTACATTCATGTCACAGACACTACGCGAACTGTATGGGTTATTGGGGATTAAGCCGATCCGCACCAGTGTGTATCACCCACAAACGGACGGTTTAGTGGAACAGTTCAATCGCACCCTCAAAAATATCATTAAAAAATTCGTAAGTGAGGACGCACATGATTGGGATAAATGGCTCGAGCCCTTGTTGTTCTCAGTGCGAGAGGTTCCCCAAGCCTCCACGGGGTTCTTCCCATTCGAATTATTATATGGGTGTAAGCCGCGCGGCATCCTTGACGTGCTGCGGGAAAATTGGGAGGAGGGACCTTCACAAAGCAAGAACAAAATTCAATACGTTATGGACCTGCGCGCAAAACTCCACACGCTCACCCACCTAACTCAGGAGAATTTGCGGCAGGCCCAGGAACGGCAAGCCCGCCTGTACAACAAGGGTACGCGCCTTAGGGAGTTCAGCCAGGGAGATAAAGTACTCGTACTGTTGCCCACTTCAAGCTCCAAATTGATCGCCAAGTGGCAAGGGCCCTTTGAGGTCACACAGCGAGTCGGGGATGTCGATTATGAGGTGAGGCGAACAGACAGGGGTGGGGCACTACAAATTTACCACCTCAACCTGCTTAAACTCTGGAATGAGGAGGTCCCCATGGCATTGGTGTCGGTGGTTCCGGAGAAGGCGGAGCTGGGACCGGAGGTTCAAAAGAGGGCATTGGCATCATGCACCTCTCCGGTCCCCTGTGGAGACCACCTCTCCCCGACCCAACTCACGGAGGTCGCCCAGTTGCAGACCGAGTTTTCGGATGTGTTCTCACCCCTGCCCGGTCGCACCAACCTCATAGAGCACCACATAGAGACACCCCCGGGGGTAGTAGTGCGTAGCCACCCTTACAGGTTACCCGAACACAAAAAAAAGGTGGTTCGGGAAGAACTTGAGACCATGCTCAAAATGGGCATCGTCGAGGAGTCCCACAGTGACTGGAGCAGCCCGGTGGTCTTGGTACCCAAGGCCGACGGGTCGGTCTGGTTCTGTGTGGACTATAGAAAAGTCAACACAGTGACTAAATTCGATGCATACCCGATGCCTTGTATTGATGAGTTGCTTGATCAACTCGGCACTGCTTGCTTTTATTCGATGCTGGATTTGACAAAGGGATATTGGCAGATCCCCTTGACTCCACTATCCAAAGAGAAAACGGCCTTTTCCACACCGTTTGGTTTACACCAATTTGTCACCCTTCCGTTTGGGCTGTTTGGGGCGTCCGCTACATTTCAGCGGCTGATGGACAGAGTCCTCCGCCCTCACGCCACTTATGTAGCCGCCTATCTGGATGATATTATCATCTATAGTAATGACTGGCAGAGGCACCTCGAACATCTGAGGGCCATCCTTAGGTCTCTGAGATGAGCGGGGCTCACAGCCAACCCAAAGAAGTGTGCGATTGAGCGGGTGGAAGTACGGTATCTGGGCTTCCACTTGGGCAAAGGGCAGGGGCGTCCCCAAATTAATAAGATGGCAGCGATTGCGGCCTGCCCGAGGCCCAAGACCAAAAAGGGGGTGAGACAGTTCCTGGGGCTGGCTGGCTATTACCGTAGGTTTATACCTAATTATTCGGACGTCACCAGCCCGCTGACTGACCTCACTAAAAAGGGGGCACCAGATCCGGTCCAGTGGACGGAGCAATGCCAGCGGGCTTTTTCTGAAGTGAAGGCTGCACTGTGTGGGGGGCCACTTTTACACTCCCTTGACTTTTCTCTCCCCTTTGTGTTGCAGACCGATGTGTCGGACAGAGGGCTGGGGGCGGTTTTGTCCCAGGAGGTGGAGGGGGAGGACCGCCCCATCCTGTACATTAGCAGGAAGCTGTCAGTGCATGAGGGGCGCTACAGCACGATCGAGAAAGAGTGTCTGGCGATCAAGTGGGCGGTCCTCGCCCTCCGTTACTACCTGCTGGGGTGCCCTTTCACCCTCTGTTCGGACCACGCGCCCCTCCAGTGGCTCCACCGCATGAAAGATGCCAACGCGTGGATCACCCGTTGGTATCTGGCACTCCAACCCTTCAATTTCAAGGTGGTCCACAGGCCGGGGGCGCAGATGGTCATGGCGGACTTCCTCTCCTGTCGGGGGGGGGGGGAGTCGGCTGCAGGCTGGACGGCCGCCCGGCCTGAGTCGGGCAGTGGGGGTATGTGGCAGCGGGGGCGTGGTCAAGCACCGGTCTGTGACAGGAGGGCAGAGTCAGGGAAGGTAAGTGGCAGAATCACTCCACCTGATGGCAATTAACCTGTGTTTGTGTGTGTCTTCCCAGTGACCGCGCCCTATTTAAGGAGGGAGAGCGAGAGCAGAGGAGCTCATCCCTGGACGAGACGCTGGTGTGTGTGTTGGAAATATATAGATTGTTAGACTGAAAAGTGTGGCAATAAAGCCTCTGTTACACCTGATCTCTGTCCTGCCGTCCTCTGTGCTCCACCCACACGTATTGAACCTTTACAATATACTACATACCATATATACACTTCATAAATATCTATATAAGTATATACTTACAAAAATAAATATATACTACATACATATATACACTTCATAAATATCTATATAAATATATAATTACAAAAATATATTTATACTATATACCATATATACACTTCATAAATATCTATATAAATATATAATTACAAAAATATCTACTACATACCTATCCCTGTAAATATGAATATATAAACTATCCCCATAAATACATATATACCATATATACCATATACTAAGTTAGTTCTCATATAACAATCAACCCTATTCTATTTATCCCTCATCATCCTCCGTTACTGCCGGCAATGCGAACCTGTTCCCAGTGCATGTTGGACTCCGGCAGGGCTGCCCTTTGTCACTGGTTCTGTTCATAATTTTTATGGACAGAATTTCTAGGCGCAGCCAGGGGCCGGAAGGAATCCTGTTTGGGAACCACAGGATTTCATCTCTGCTTTTTGCGGATGATGTTGTCCTGTTGGCTTCTTCAAACCAGGACCTTCAGCATGCACTGGGGCGGTTTGCAGTCGAGTGTGAAGCGGCTGGGATGAGAATCAGCACCTCCAAGTCCGAGGCCATGGTTCTCGACCGGAAAAGGGTGGCTTGCCCTCTCCAGGTTGGTGGAGAAGTCCTGCCTCAAGTGGAGGAGTTTAAGTATCTCGGGATCTTGTTCACGAGTGAGGGAAGGATGGAGCGTGAGATCGACAGGCGGATCGGTGCAGCCTCCGCAGTGATGCGATCGCTTTACCGGTCCGTCATGGTGAAGAAGGAGCTGAGCCAAAAGGCAAAGCTCTCAATTTACCAGTCGATCTACGTTCCGACTCTCACCTATGGTCATGAGCTTTGGGTAATGACAGAAAGAACAAGATCGTGGATACAAGCGGCTGAAATGAGTTTCCTTCGCAGGGTGGCTGGGCGCTCCCTTAGAGATAGGGTGAGAAGCACAGTCACTCGGGAGGAGCTCGGAGTAGAGCCGCTGCTCCTCCACATCGAGAGGAACCAGCTGAGGTGGCTCGGGCATCTTTTTCGGATGCCTCCTGGACGCCTCCCTGGGGAGGTGTTCCAGGCATGTCCCCCTGGGAAGAGGCCCCGGGGAAGACCCAGGACACGCTGGAGGGACTATGTCTCTCGGCTGGCCTGGGAACACCTCGGTGTTCTTCCCGAGGAGCTGGCCGAGGTGTCTGGGGAAAGGGAAGTTTGGGCTTCCATGCTTAGACTGCTGCCTCCGCGACCCGGTCCTGGATAAGCGGAAGAAGACGAGACGAGACATCCTCCATTAACATACTTCCTCTTCTATATATTTGTTTTAAAATATTTTTTGTACCTTTTTTTAAACAGATTTATATTTGCACTTTGTTTTATTTCTGTCTCCAGTCTGTTCCATAAAGTTACCCCACAGCTCGATACGCACATTCTTTTCATATTTGTTCGAACCTTTGGCTTTTTAAAATTTAGGTCTCCCCTTAGATTATATCCCCCCCTCTCTCTCACTAAACATTCCTTGTATATTTTTTGGCAATAGATTATTTCTCGGGCGGCACAGTGGTGTAGTGGTTAGCGCTGTCGCCTCACAGCAAGAAGGTCCTGGGTTCGAGCCCCGGGGCCGGCGAGGGCCTTTCTGTGTGGAGTTTGCATGTTCTCCCCGTGTCCGCGTGGGTTTCCTCCGGGTGCTCCGGTTTCCCCCACAGTCCAAAGACATGCAGGTTAGGTTAACTGGTGACTCTAAATTGACCATAGGTGTGAGTGTGAATGGTTGTCTGTGTCTATGTGTCAGCCCTGTGATGACCTGGCGACTTGTCCAGGGTGTACCCTGCCTTTCGCCCGTAGTCAGCTGGGATAGGCTCCAGCTTGCCTGCGACCCTGTAGAAGGATAAAGCGGCTAGAGATAATGAGATGAGAGATGAGATTATTTCTCGCTTTGTACATTATTTCTGCTGTTCTGAATTTGACCAGATCCATAAATTTCAACATGTGTGATTTTATGAATAGTGAGTTTGTGTGATCTCTGTATCCTGTTTTGTTTATTGTCCTTATTGCTCTTTTCTGTATTGTACATATCGGCCTCAGAGTGGTTTTGTAGGTGTTTCCCCAGACTTCGACACAGTAAGTCAGATATGGCAAAAATAACAAGTAATATAGAGTATGCAAAGATTTGCAATCAAGAATATGTTTTGTTTTCCATAGAATTGCCAAGCACTTTGCCAGTTTTGCTCATATGTATCCTACATGAGGTTTCCAGCAGACTTTATGATCCAAAATCACACCAAGAAATTTAATTTCCTGTACCATTTCTATCTTAGTATTGTCTATTATCAATTCTACATTACAATCTATTTTGTGTCTCCCAAACAACATGATCTTTGTTTTGCTTAGATTTAATGATAATTTATTTTTGTCAAGCCATAGTTTTAGTTTATTTATTTCAGTTGTGATTGTCTCCAAAGTCTGCTGCAAATTCTCACCGGAACAAAAAATATTGGTGTCATCTGCAAACAAAACAAATTTCAGTACTTGCGAAATTCTACATATGTCATTGATATATAATATGAATAATTTCGGACCTAATATTGACCCCTGTGGTACCCCACATGTAATGTTCATGAAATCAGATTTATGGTCACCTATCTGCACAAACTGTTGCCTGTTTCTTAGATAGCTCGACAGCCAGCTCCACCCAACTCCCCTAACACCACACTTTTCTAATTTACTTAATAATATACTATGATCAATGGTATTGAATGCTTTTTTTAGGTCCACAAATACTCCAATTGCTATTTTGTATTGTCTATACAGTTTGTGATTTCCTCTAGCAGTTCCATTACTGCCATTGATGTTGATCTGTCAGTTCTGAATCCATATTGACTTTCTGTAAGGAGGTTGTGTTTTTCAATGAATTTGTCCAGTCTATCTGAAAAAAGTTTTTCGAGTATTTTGGAGAATTGGGGGAGTAAAGAAACAGGCCTCTAGTTTGTGAAATGGTGTCTATCTCCGGTTTTAAACAATGGTATCACTTTTGCAATTTTCATTTTGTCTGGAAATGTACCTGATTGAAAAGATAAATTGCAGATGTGGGTGAGTGGTTTCACAATTCCCTCAATAACTGTCTTTACTGTTAACATGTCTATATCATTCCAGTCTGCAGAGGTTTTGTTTTTACATTTTCTTACAATTTGCATAATTTCTTCATCATCAATTGCAGTTAGAAAAATTGTACTTGGATTTCTGTCCCCCATATCTTCTATGTCCCCCACATTGTGTTGTCTCAGGTTCCTTTATTTTTGCCACTAAATCTGGTCCCACATTTACAAAGAATTGGTTAAAACCATTCACCACATCCTCCATATTATTTATGGTCTTATCATTTACAGTGTAGTACTCCGGATAATTTGTAGTTTTGGATCCATTTCTCATAATAGCATTTAGTACAGTCCATATACCTTTAATATTGTTTTTATTTTTCTCCACTAATTTATTATAATAGTCTTTCTTACATATCCTCATAATATTAGTTAATTTATTTTTAGATTTTTTATATTTTTCCTCTGCTGATGCTTTAAGAATTGTCTGTATAATATATTTTTCTTTTTGCAGGCATTTTGTAGCCCCTTGGTGACCCACGGACTATTTGTATATTTATGTATATTACTGTATTTCTTTATAGGACAATTTTTATCATATAGTTCATTGAATATTATTAAAAATTCCTCATATGCTTTCATACATGTCAACCTTTGGTCAATCAAACCTGTATAACCAACCTCCAAAATCCTTATTTCCCTTATAAAATCCTTATAAGATGCAAATTAAAATAATTTACCTAAAATTTGAATGATAATTAACAATGATTTATCCCAGTTACTTTTTATTCAATATTAATAACAATAAACCTTCAGAATGAATACAAAGCTCCAATGTTTGACAAAAACACAAAGTGTCACTCTAATGTTCTGAATTGTACTCCATGACAGCTTTTTTAGCACTCTGCACCAATACCTCACTAGGCTGCATGTCACAGCAAGTGTCTGTGTTGATCTTACACTGCAGTAGGCCAGGTCAGTGTGTCTGCATTCAGGTTCTTTCTGCTCTCTGTGTGTATCTTCCTGACTTGAGAGAAAACTCTCACAGTCAGCATTACTGTGGGGTAAACAGAGCACTGCCTAATTCGAACTAAAATGCCCACTACCTTGTGTTTTCTGTATTTTCCAGTTGTTGGCATATCAGTTTTTGAGCGTGCAAATACTGTCATCAGTGGCTGATTTTGCCTTTGGCTTGCATTCCGCTGATATAGTTTCGATTTGAAATGTTCTTTCACATCATACACTCCCGATGCTGCAACTTTGATGTCACGCACACACAGTGTGCAGTGTGCGTATTCTTTGTTTTTGGAGGCTGCTGGTTGGATTATGCCATTGAAAAGGTCCTTCCATTCAGGGAGAAACCTACCGCTGTATTGTGTTTTGAATTTCTTTGCTGGAGTGCCCATTCAGAATCTTTTCAGTCGCTACTGAAAGTCGCTCAGGTGGAAATACGCTTTTCAAACAAAATGTTACTTCCCAGTTGGCGGGATTCTCGCAACACGGTGTGCGCATGATCAAAAGTGGAACGAAGTCTCGCTACCACAAGATAACATGCGATTTCATAAGACTCTTTACTGGCTGTCTGTGCTTTCTGTGGTGTACAGTACGTTTGTAAATGTTATGCGCTCTTTTATCATCGTGGGAATTGATTATAGCTCTAAATAAATATTGAAGTTTTTTTTAAAGAATCCATATAACTTTATTTGTATGCCCGTATACTACGTTTATTGAATCAAATCCGTATAAAATATGGACATTCCGTATAGGTTGACATGTATGTGCTTTATCAACATCTTTTTCTTTATAAACTACATTCCAGTACATTCCAGTAGTATCATTAAGCCATTTTTTAGTGCAATCATGGTTTCTTCAGTTTTCACTCTTATATATTTATATTTTTTAGTATCCTTATTCTTGCTATAATTACAGTAATATACATTAAAAAATAGGTAGGTGGTCACTGATGTCTGTTAATAGTAGTCCACTCTCTGTATTATTTTCCAGGATATTAGTAAATATATTATCTATTAAAGTGGTGCTGTGAGAAGTGATCCTGCTTTGTCGAGTAATAGTTGGATACAGTCCCATACTGAACATTGAGTTAATGAACTCTTCTGTCATTTTATGTTTCTTATGATTTAAGAGGTCGATGTTAAAATCACCACAGATGTACATGACCTTCTGTGTTGATTTTATAAACATACTTTCCATCCAATCTATAAAAACTTCTATGCTTGATCCAGGAGATCTGTATATACAGCTCACCGTTATATTTTTCATTTTTTTCACAACATATTTCTACTGTAATACACTCCATCCGATCATCAACAGCTACCGTCATTTTATTATTAATTTTATATTCCAAACTATTATCAACATATATTGCCACTCCCCCTCCTCTTTTGTTCTTTCTGTTGATATAATTAAGTTCATACCTGTTTAGCTCAAAATCTACTCCCATCTCATCATTGATCCAAGTTTCTCATCTCATCTCATTATCTCTAGCCGCTTTATCCTTCTACAGGGTCGCAGGCAAGCTGGAGCCTATCCCAGCTGACTACGGGCGAAAGGCGGGGTACACCCTGGACAAGTCGCCAGGTCATCACAGGGCTGACACATAGACACAGACAATCATTCACACTCACATTCACACCTACGGTCAATTTAGAGTCACCAGTTAACCTAACCTGCATATCTTTGGACTGTGGGGGAAACCGGAGCACCCGGAGGAAACCCACGCAGACACGGGGAGAACATGCAAACTCCGCACAGAAAGGCCCTCGCCGGCCCCGGGGCTCGAACCCAGGACCTTCTTGCTGTGAGGCGACAGCGCTAACCACTACACCACCGTGCCACCTGATCCAAGTTTCTGATATGGCTATTATATTGAATGGAGTATTGAACTGACTGAGATATTCCTTCATGTTATGGAAATTGGCATACAGACTTCTGGTATTGAAATGAATAATTGATATCTTATTTCCTTCTCTGATCGTTGCATTGTACTGATTTTCAGTGTAATACCGGCAGCTGATATTGATGTTGCTGAAAAGATTATTTTCCGGATCAATATTATTTTTCATATCTTGTGTTTTATGCTCAGTATAAAGGAAAGTGTCCAGTTCTTGTGTCCAGTGTCCAGTGTCCCGTCCTTGTGTCATGATTTTAAGTTGCTTTGATTGGCTCCCTCAGAATTTGTCCAGTTCCCCAATATCTCGGATGACCAGGATCTTGGCCTCTTCTGGAGATCCCTTCAGCTTTATGAATACTTTGCAGTTTTGTGTCCAAGTGTTTTGGATTTTCCCCTGTTTCCTCAGGAGTCTCGCCTTTCTTGCAATGTCTGCATTTTTTTTGGTTAAGTGCTCATTTAGAAAAACATCTGAGCCTTTCAGTTTCCTCCCTTGCTTTAATAGTTGCATTTTATGCTTTCTGTTGGCAAATCTTATTATTACAGCCGGTTTATCTGTGTTGCTTCTCTGTGGGAGAGGGTGACATGCTTCGACGTTTGGAGTACAGGAATGCTAACACCTGTTGATCCACAGAGTTAGCATCCTCCTTGTTCTGCTCCTCTCCATCTCCTCTCGCCACTGCTCCAGCATATGACCGGGGTTTAATCTGCAGTCCGGTCACAATGATGTTATTTATCCGGGTGTATTGCTCCAGATCCTCCACTCGGTTCTCGAGAAAGGCGATCCTCTTTGCCTTCTCCGTGTTCTGCAGCCGCAGAGCTTTGACCTCTTCCACCAGGTCCAGGATGGTCTTCTGCTGCATCCTGACAGCAGAGATTTCCTCACCCAGAAAGTCAAGGGATTTTTTGATGACGTCAATCTCCTCGACCGTAGGTGCTCTCTTCGGGGGCATTGCCTTTGTTGTTGTTACGCAGCCTGCAGGTAGCTCTCAGCCCGCTCTCGCTCAGCCTCACTCCCGCGCAACCTCTCGGCCCGCTCTCGCTCAGCCTCGCTCCCTTGCAACCTCTCGGCCCGCTCTCACGCAGCCTCGCTCCCACGCTACCTCTCGGCCCGCTCTCACTCAGCCTCGCTCCCGCGCAACCTTTCAGCCCACTGTGAGTGAGAATGTGAGTGGAGGGGAAGGCTGCCTTGAGCTGGTTAAAAGCTTCTTCAGCTAAAGGGTTTCACTGGAGATGATGTGGTCCATTCTTTAGCAGTGAGGTAAGAGGAGTGCTGAAACCCTGAATGAAGCGCCGGTAGAAGATGGCAAAGCCCAAAAAGCATTGCAACTCCTTTACTGATGTGGGAGTGGGCCATGATGTGATGGCTGAAACCTTCATCTGGTCCATGCTTACCCCCTCAGAACTGATGTTGTACCCTAGGAATGAGATCTGGTTGACATGAAATTCGCATTTCTTTGTTTTGAAATAGAGATGAATCTGAAGCAGGCGGGAGAGCACAGACCTGACATGCTCATGGTGACTGACTTCATCTGGTGAGTAGATTAGAATATCATCTATGTAGGCTATCACAAATTTCCCCAGCATGTCCCTTAAGATGTCGTTGATTAGGCACTGGAAGATGCTTGGGACTGAAGAAAGGCCGTAAGGCATGACCAGGTATTCAAAATGGCAGGCGGTGGTTCTAAAAGCCATCTTCCATTCGTCATCCTCCTGAATTCAGACAAGGTTATACGCACTGCGAAGGTCTAGTTTGGAGAAGATTTTGGCTGAGCGTAGCTATTTCAAGGCTGAAGTCACCAGCAGAAGCAGATAAGGATACTTTACTGTGATTTGATTCGGGGGCGGCACGGTGGTGTAGTGGTTAGCGCTGTCGCCTCACAGCAAGAAGGTCCTGGGTTCGAGCCCCGGGGCCGGCAAGGGCCTTTCTGTGTGGAGTTTGCATGTTCTCCCCGTGTCCATGTGGGTTTCCTCCGGGTGCTCTGGTTTCCCCCACAGTCCAAAGACATGCAGGTTAGGTTAACTGGTGACTCTAAATTGACCGTAGGTGTGAATGTGAGTGTGAATGGTTGTCTGTGTCTATGTGTCAGCCCTGCGATGACCTGGTGACTTGTCCAGGGTGTACCCCGCCTTTCGCCCGTAGTCAGCTGGGATAGGCTCCAGCTTGCCTGCAACCTTGTAGAACAGGATAAAGTGGCTAGAGATAATGAGATTTGATTCGGGCCCTGATAATCAATGTAGGGCTGGAGACCTCCTCCCTTTTTTCCACAAAGAAGAAGGCTGCTGAAGCTGGTGAGGTAGATGGTCTGATGTAACCTTGTTTCAGGGCCTCCTGTACATATTCTTCCATGGCAACATGCTCTGTTAGGGACAATGGATAAATACGATTACAAGGAGGGGTAGTACCTGGGAGGAAGTCAATCACACAGTCCTAGGGACAGTGAGGAGGTAAGCTACATGCTTTTCCCCCTGCTGAAAACTTCCTTAAGGTCAAGATAACAGGCAGGAACATTATCTAGAGAATCTGGCTGAAGGCTTTCCATGAAGGTGGACAAAATGGCTAGCTGAGGAAGCTGAAGACAATTTTGAAAACAGGCCAGTGACCATTGCAGAATGTCCTTTCTTTGCCAGGAGATTGAGGGGTCATGAAGTGGAAGCCATGGGTATCCTAAGATAATGTAGTGATGAGCAGTTTGGGTGATGAACAGAGAAATGTGCTCAGAATGAAAGGCCCCCACCTGAATTTGGAATGGAGTTGTATGGGTAGAAATCAGTCTGTCACCAATGGGACCCTCGTTGATGGCCTTTCGCTTGAGAGGTCTTTGCAGGGTGTCTGTGGACAGGTTGAATTTCTGGACAATCAAGCAGTTGATGAAATTTCCTTCTGCCCCTGAGTCTATAAATGCAGAGAGGACATGGGTTGAGTCTAGCAGCTTCAATATCATTGGTACTTTAAAAGATTGCGTTTTATAGCTGATTAGAGAACTCACCAGGCTAGGTGGGCTGGTAACTTGATGGGCTGGAATGCCTCATGGAGGACAGATAGGACATTTGGTAATCAGAAGGCTGGACTCACCACAGTAGAAGCAAAGGCCCTCTCATTGTCTTCTCTCTCTCTCTCTGATCGCTGCAGCCATGCATAAGAGAAATTCCATGGGAGTTGGTATTGAGGTTTTTCACCTGACATCACAGGGTCACGTGACGCCCCAGTGTCTGCCATTTTGAACATCAAGCTAGCTAATGTCAACATAGTACCTAGTATGTTACTGTAGCAATGTTTACATTCAGTCATTTGGATGACTGTTAAAACCTTTCAATCTCAAGTTTTTCCTTTACTGTATTTACTAGTTTACTGAGCTAGCACATTCCGGGGCAGGCTGGCGCTAGCTAGCGTGCTCCGGGGCAGGCTGGCGCTAGCTAGCGCGCTCCGGGGCAGGCTGGCGCTAGCTAGCGTGCTCCGGGGCAGGCTGGCACGCTCCGGTGCCGGAGTGCGCTAGCTAGTGCCAGCCTGCCCCGGAGCGCACTAGCTAGCGCCAGCCTGCCCCGGAGCATGCTAGCTCAGTAAACTAGTAAATACAGTAAAGGAAAAACTTATAATGGGCCATGTCTCAACAGACTAAGAAGTTATTTCAATGACATTTAATAACATTTTGTTTATCCTGAGGACTGAAAGTAAATGAAAATGTGAACAAACCTTAGCTGTCAGTGAACAATCCTGGTGGAAGCAGGTAAACGTCGTTCTCTAAGCCTGCTAACCTCAATTTTTGCAAATACCTCTCCCTCTGCTCGCCCTGTAAATGCCCTACGTCGCTGGATAGTGAAGGTGTTTTCTGCATCTCGCTCCTTTTTCTTTTATGTTTTTCGTTTGTCGCCTTCCTCGCATTCAAACTGATTCGAGCCGTGACGTCCAAAATGGCAGCCTCACATGGCTTGGTCACGTGGGTGAAAAACCTCAATACTTGTAGAAGGAGAGGGAGTGGTTGATGGGAGCAATGAGGGTCGGTTTGTGATGAGGTGGTCCAGACAAATAGCTAAGTTGATGAGAGAGTCTAGGGACAGATATTCTTCATGGCAAGCCAATTCCCTCAGCACTTCTGGACACAACCCTTGGAAAAATGTGGCCTTTAATGCAGGTTTATTCCAACAGCTGCCGGCAGCCAATGTGCGGAAGTCCAGGGCGTACTCCGTGACTCTTCCCCTGTTTTATTGTCAGGAGACTCTCTCCAACCTCTATTCCCTCAGGTTCATGATCAAACACTCACTTGAAAAATTCGAAGAAATGGTTGTTGGAAGTGATGTGTTCACCATCGTGCTCCCACACCACACTAGCCCACTGTAAAGCTTTGCCCATGAGTAGAGTGAGAAATTTCACAATCTTCTGTTCATTGGTAATGCCAGAGAGCAAGGAGAAGTAGAGCAAGCACTGGAGAAGGAATCCCTTGCCATTAGATACTTCACCCGAGAACTTTTCCAGAAGTGGAATGAGCTGAGCTGCGCCAGCGAGAGATATGGGGTGTGTTAGGAGGGCATGCGACACTACAGCAGTGAGCTATGCCATCCTGGTGTTAAGGTCGCTGAGCATCTGCTGATGTTCATCTAACAAATGTCCCTGAGCGTTGAGTGCAGTCTGCTTAGACTACTCTGCTGCATCCATCGGTGGCAAAGTGTCCTGTCAGAATGCAGGCAGTTACAGATGCAAGTGCAGGGGAGAATGCGGACATTGCAAACTGCGATCTGAGCCAAAATGAATAGCAGGAATCATAGTCAGGGATGGGTAGAGGTCAGTCAAATGGGAAACAGCACAATGTAGGGAAAACAGTAAGACAAAGTCAAGACTAAACATAAACACTGGTCAAACACAGGGAATCAGGCAGAAGTCAAATGGCTCAGTAAAGTTAGGCATGGAACACGAAAGATACTTCGCACTGGCAGTCTGTGAGAGCTGAGTATATATAGGCAAGGTGATTACTGATGAATGGGAGACAGGTGATGTAATTTGAAATCAGGTGATAGAAGGCACTGTGACTCTTGGGGATTGTAGTCCGGAGCAGCCATGTTTGGAGGCTGCTCTGAACTCATGTTTTTAGTTCTGTTACTGACAATGAAAAAATTGAAAGGATCTGGAAACCTTCTGTATGCACTGTATGTACTTCATATACACACACAATGTCTTTTGACTTTGTTCAAACAAAGAGTATGGATTCATAAGCATCGACAAAGATGTTGAAAAAAATGGATAGGGAAAAAATATCTGGACACCATAAATTACCAACATTAGTACTTTATTGCCATGTAAGACATAGTTGTTTTGGCTTTATGTGTAACTTGTTGACACGTCAATCTTTTCCCCAGATTCACTTTCTTAGTTGGTGAGATGAAATTCTCCTCTAATATGCCCCAGTATATCACTCCATGCATAATTTTGTCAATGATGTAAAACACTCCAGTACTATTTGCAAAGAAACAGCCTCATATCATGATGTTCCCATTTTAGTACTTCACTGAAGGTATAGTGTTTTTGGGATCATATGCACAACCCTTCTTTCTCAAAACATGGTCTGCTGAATTATTGCCCAAAAGAGTTCATTTTTTATTTGTCTGACCATGTTCCAAAATAGGGTGGCACGGTGGTGTAGTGGTTAGCGCTGTCGCCTCACAGCAAGAAGGTCCTGGGTTCGAGCCCCGGGGCTGGCGAGGGCCTTTCTATGTGGAGTTTACATGTTCTCCCCGTGTCCGCGTGGGTTTCCTCCGGGTGCTCCGGTTTCCCCCACAGTCCAAAGACATGCAGGTTAGGTTAACTGGTGACTCTAAATTGACCGTAGGTGTGAATGTGAGTGTGAATGGTTGTCTGTGTCTATGTGTTGGCCCTGTGATGACCTGGCGACTTGTCCAGGGTGTACCCTGCCTTTCACCCGTAGTCAGCTGGGATAGGCTCCAGCTTGCCTGCGACCCTGTAGAAGGATAAAGCGGCTAGAGATAATGAGATGACATGTTCCAAATTAATTCTGATTTTTCTAAATGCATTTCGATGTGAATCTCTCTGTTTATTAATTTTTTTAGCAGAGGGGTTTATGAACGGAAACACTTGTGGTGCACTTCATCTAAGTAATATCGCACAAGCAAGAGTGCTCTTATACTGAATTACAGCTTGGCTGTGACTCGGCCAGACTCACAAAGCTGCCAGTATTTACAGCTGTGCTGATATTCAGGATGACAGCACAACTGCAAATATGATATTACTTTTATAAACAAGACATTAATAAGGAGTAACTGACATTTCAGACACAATGCATACAGTACTAACACCATTTAAACAAAAGTTGGGATATTTTCCAAAATGCAATACAAACAAAGGTCTGTGTTAGGTTTTAGTTAAGTATTAATTCTTGGCCAAGAAGTTAGCAAATTATTCTGTGACAAAATTATATTATTAGTTGAAATGACCTTATGTCTCGGCTGGACATTGTTTGGGAACATTTTGTTTATTTTTATATGAATGTGTATTTTTGATCAGAGATGTGTCTGAAAGATCTGCCAAGGTCTGTTTTGATGTCAGATCGACCCACACACACTCACTTTGAATCTGAATCTGTAATAGTAGAATTAAGGCTGCATTAAGTGATTCATGTTAGTTAAGACTTTAGATTTTAGAGCTTTTTTAAAGATCCTTTTTTGGACTATTGCATATACTATGGTAGTGATTTGGATTTAATCGATGCATTTAGTGATTAATGTTAGTTTTATAGTTTTAAGTTAGTTTTATAATTACAGAATATAATTTAGGGTTGTGAAGACTTTATGATTCTAAGGGTTTTAGTTTAAAGCATTAAACTAATTTAGTTATGAGTTTAATTCTGAATCCTGTTAGTTGTTTAATTGTTTTCTCTTTCAGACATATTCTCATTTTTCTTATGTTTCGTATGACTTTCTTGTTTAAGTTTGTTCTTATTTTTTTCGTTTACTTTCTTATAACATTGTTAAAGACATTGTTATTTGTTATTTTGCTTATGATTACTATATATTGATGAAATCAAGATGTAATTTACTGACTTAGCACACATTCATGTGTTAAGAAATTATGGTTTTAATATGTTAGCTATTAGATCCTTTTCTGTGTAAACTCATTAATTTCTGATGTATTTGACCTTCTTTGAATAGACTTCGTAGACTAGACATATCTGTGTTTAAAAATTCCATGCCCTATGTTATATCTGACCTGAAGGGGTGTACGTAAGCAGAGACCTTTAAAATCTGTCTGTACCTTGCTATCATGTCATATGATCAGAAATATGTTATTATATTATGATTGATTCAAGATTTATACACACACACTGATGGAGATTATTATTATTATTTTCAGATCAAGGTCCCCTCAATTGCACGCAAGTAAGGAGACGAACATAGCTGATGTCATAGGCTGACATTACACACACACACACACACACACACACATTTCTACACACACACACACACACACACACACACACACACACATGTAGACAAAACATAAACACAGAGATAAATGGATGCTATAAACTGTTTTCAAGAATGTTTTCATTTCGACGAAGTGACTGTGTGAATAAACTGGCTGTGAAACCTTTCTGGTTTTCCTGTCTGTTTCTCTCGTGGTATTTCGTCCTGGATCCGAGGGGCACGAAGGCATCGGGGGTCTCGAGAAATAAGGACCATTCAGACTGGGTTGGACCCCAACAGTCTGTGATTTGTTCCTTCACATGAACCTTTATTTAACTGAAAAAAAGTACAAAGAAAAAATTTTCAGTCATTTTAATGACCAAGTTAATTGTATTTTGTACATATAGACACACTTAGAATTTGATGACTGCATCACACACACACACACACACACACACACACACACACACACACACACACACACAAAGAGCCAGAGGCATTATTACCATTGTGTTACATCATCTTTCCTTTAAATAACACTTTTTAATTGTATTGGAACAGAGGATACAATTTGTTGTAGTTTTGCAATTGGAATTTTTGTCCATTTTTGCTTGATACAAGACTTCAGCTGCTCAACAGGCCATTGTCACCACTGTCTGATTCTCCTCTTCATGATGTGCCATACATTCTCAAAGGGAGACAGATCTGGACTGGCAGCAGGCCAGTCAAGCACACACACTCTATGAAGCCATGCTGTTGTAGCCCATGCAGAATGAGGCCTGGCATTGTCCTGCTCAAATGAGCATGGGCTTCCTGGGAAGAGACATTGTGTTGATGATTATGTCTCTCTAAAATCCCAATATATGCCCCAATATATCAATGGCACCTTCATACACATTCAACTCATCCATGCTGTGGGCACTAATGCACCTCCATCACAGATGCTGTTTTTTGCACTTTTCTCTGATAACAAACTGGATGGTCATATTCACCTTTGGGATTGAGAACTCTGTGTCCAGTGTTCCTGAACACAAGCTGAAATGTGGACTCATCTGACCACAGCACATGTTTCCACTGTCTTACGGTTCATCTGAAATGAGTTCAGGCCCAGAGAAATTGGTGGTGGAATTAATAAATTGTAGAATTAATGAGTGACTTCCTCCTTATGTAATACAGTTTCAGGTTGCATTTCTGGATGCAGCAGCAGACTGTGTGATGTGACAATGGTTTTCCAGACTACTCCTGAGCCCATGTGGTTATATTTGTTACATTAGTATGACAGTTTCTCAGGCAGTGCCAACTGAGGGTTCAAAGGTCATGCACATTCAATAGTGGTTACTGGCCTTACATTTTACATACTCAGGTGTCTCCGAATTCCCTGAGTCATTCCATAATATTATTTACTGTAGATTTTGAAAGACCTAAAATCTTGCATTCTGAAAGTTCTTTTTGAATTGACTAACAATTCTCTCATGAATTTTGGCACAAAGGAGTGAGCCACAACCCATTCTTGCTTGCAAAGACTGAGCCTTTGGTGCATGCTCCTTTTGTTACCAATTAACCTGCTTATTGTGGAATCTTCTAAAATGGTGTTACCTGAATATCCTATACACTTTTCAACTCCTGCAACTGAACATGAGTGCTATTCTGTCATAATCGTCATGCCCTATTTTTCCAGTTATTCATTGCAATGACTTACTGTTATTTACTGTTACTGAGCAACAAAGCCAGATTTCTTTCAATGAAAATAAATTAAGTTATGAGAAAAGTTAAGAAGCTAAACTGCCCCTAAACCTTAAAATATAAAACAAACATATGGTTTCATTCATCATGCAAACATTACTAATTTGCAAGTGTGAAACCATGTAGTCCATGGTGTGTAATTTTTATAAAGATTTTTTTTTGTTTTGTTTTTTGAAATGATGCAAATCCTTTTCAGTGACAGAAATCAGAAGAGAAAATAATCAGCCTTAGCAGTTCAAAAGCTGGTTTACTCAAGAAACACAGACTTTTACATGAACAGCTCTGAGTCCCAGAATAGATCAACATTTTCAGCAGATGTTCATGGTTCAGTCGAACTCACTCAAGCACAACACACAGCACTGCACTTGAACTGAGGTGGTGGACTCTGTGTTATATCAGCAATGACTGGTGTGTTAATGGCTGAGCAGTTGCTACCCATTACTCACCACAGCTAGAGTTTTTAGTTGTGAAATACTGCCCATTTTATCAACCATGGGAATTCACCGCTATTATGGTAATAGTAGTTGATATCCCTCCCAATGCTAATACTACTGCTAATGCTAACAAAGTGCTGCATGAGCTCCACGATGCTATCAGTGAGCAACAAATGGCCTACTCCAGTGGCTTTTTTGTTGTTACTGGGCATTTCAACCATGCCAACCTGAAAACTGTAGCACCAGAGTTTTACCAGCATGTCAACTTTGCCATAAGGGGAGAGAACATGGTGGACTTATTTTACACCAACATCTGTGACTCACACAAGGCTATCCCCTACCGCTACCTGATACTCAGAACACCTTTGTTTCCTGCTTCTCCAAGCATACAGGCGACTGCTGAAACACTCTGGGCCAGCCCAAAGGACCATCAGAGTCTAGCCTGAAGGAGCCACTTCAGCCCTACTGGACTGCTTTGAGAGCATGGATTGGAACATTCTCAGGGAAGCTGCCACCTATGACCAGCACATCTGCCTGGAAGAACACACAGACTCTGACTATGTACATAGAGCAGTGCATAGGCTCAGCTTTCCAAAGCCAACAGGAAAGCAAAATCTCAGTATCTGCAGAAGAATAACAACCACTTCTTTTATAATAAGGATCACAAATGCATGTGGCAGGGCATCCAGGCCCTAACAGACTATAAAATCGCATCACATGACAATAACAGTGACACTCCCCTCCCTGACATGTTAAAAGACTTCTACATTTGAAGCTCTGAACAACACATCGGCATGCAAGTCCCAGTGAGCTTCAAAGAGACCACCATCATCCCAGTGCTGAAGAAGTCAACAGTGAGGTGTCTCAATGATTACCACCCGATAGCACTGATTCCCATCATGAAGAACTGCTTTGAGTTTGTGGTCATGAGACACATTCACTCTCCCCACCTCATTGGACCCCCTGCAATTTGCATATTGCCCCATTGCTCCACTGATGACTCTGTCTCCTACACCCTGCACTCTGTTCCGTCACACCTGGGCACAAAGGACACATGTTAGAATGCTTTTCATCAACTTCAGCTCAGAATTTTATACAATCATCCCCCAGCAGCTGGTGAAGAAACTCTCTGCTGGGCCTTGATACCTCACTCTGTAACTGAATTCCAGATATCAGGACAGAGAGACCACAGTCAGTGCATATTGCCAGCAGAACATCATGCACCATCACGTTCAGTACAGGTGCCCCCCATGGGTGCATGCTCAGAGGATCATAGCATGTTCCAGGCACACTGTGTACGCAGAGCATCTGCCATTGTGAAGGACCCCCCTCACCCCTCCCACAGACTGTTAGACACTCTGCCATTAGGCAGGAGGTTCCAAAGCATCAGGAGTTGCACTGTGAGGTTCTGCAACAGGTTCTTCTCTCAAGCTGTCAGAGCCCTGAACACCCTGGGGCCACTTAACACCTCGCTCCCAGAACAACCCAACTCCCCCATCCCACACCACACACACAATAGACAATATGAATGAATGAACCCTTTATTGTCACTAGTCACAAGTACCAGCGAAATTGACATATTTCATTAATTTCATTCATTCATTCAATAGACAATAGATGCCCCACGTGTGTGTGAACCATTCCTCTCAAAAGGACAATGGATGTTCACTATACAATCTGCACATTGTCACTTTAGACTGTGCACTGGCACTTTATTTTCTATCTTATCACACCTGCCTCCACAGTTCTGCTGCTGTTGACCTTATGTAACACTGTATTTTGTCTGCACTGTTTTTGCAATTCATTTTATGTTATGTTGTGTCATGTTATGTTAGGTTGTGGTATGTTTTGCTCGGTTGTGTTATGTTGTCTTTTGTCATCTTGTGTGTTACCGGTATGTGATGTTTGCACAGCTCTTTACCAGTTCTTGCACTATTTAGTTTTGGCTATATTATCTTGAATATTTGCTGTTTGCACAGTCTATGCACTGTGGTCCATAAGAAAACATCATTTTACTCTTCTGTGTACTATGTATATGGAAGAATAACAATAAATTTGAGTTGCAAACCAGGACTCAAACCCTGCAGGGATGACCTCCCTGTCACATTTTATACATAAAACAGATTATCATTTGGAATCAAATATGTATTTCAGTTCAGTAGGAGTCATATACATGTAGCCCTGTGGGATTTATTTGTTTTGACTATGTGCATATGTTTGTTTGTTTGTTTGTTTGTTTGTTTGTTTGTTTGTTTGTTTGTATTAATGTGCATGCAATTCATGTATGCTGTTCATATGTTAAATGTTTTAATAATACATTTTAAAATATATATGCTAAAAATATGTTAAAAATGTATGAAAAGACTTGGTAAAAATGCAATAAGTTAAAAATGTTTACATTCAACCGGAAGTTAAAAAGAGGAGCCAATCAGGTGTTAGAGAGGAAAGGACAGGTCAAGGGAGGAGGAAGGAGAGAGAGGGGAGAAAAACGACATGAGACAGAGAAGGTGGCAAGAGAAAAAAGGTTTATGTTAAAGAGAGAGAGAAAGTGTAACTTTGGCCGCACGCCGGGTTATGTAACAACAAAGGTTAAGAGACACAGAAAGTGACTCTTAAGAGTTATTGCTGAAATTGTTAGTTTTGAGGACTTGTGGAGACTGGCTAAGACTCTACAATGCAAGTTGTTGGCCAGTCAGCCAGCTGAAGCATCTTTAGACGGTAGCCAGCACAGTTACTACTCTGTCCTTGCTGCATGAACTGCTAACAGAGCCTAAGAGGAAAAAAACACCATTGCCATCATCATCCTCATCCTCATCTTCCACAGCACGGACATCGCCTTCCAAACCCATGGACACTGCTTCCATAGGGGAAATTTGACCAGGCCTGAACCTAAGAACTCTCTAACATATGGTTGGGTATTTATTGTATTTCATTTCCTTTAATGTACTTTTATTTTCTGTACATTTCAGTGCAACTGTACATTTTAAGTTAACATTATACTTGCCGGCTAATAAGTCAGTTTTTTCCCCATAGCTTGTTTGAGCGGGGAAATGAGTATTTGAATGTCAACGGATGTTGAACTGAAAAGTGTAATGCTATTGTTTCATGAGTGTGTATTTTGTTTTATACATGTATGCTTTTGTATTTGCACTGAAACTCTTGTATATAAGTAAATAGTTCATATTTTCGTACTTCTGTTGAATTGCGAATCTTTTAGACTTAACGTCAAAGAACCTGGGGAGTGCACCCCATATTACTGCCAGGCGAGCAAGGGGGTGCTACATACAGAAGTATGGCCCTGGTTAACAGATGTAACAGCATTTACTTAACTTATGCCCTGCTCCAATTGTAAGTTGGGTTGTCAGAACATCAAATAATAATTCCCTTATTATGTTTTAAAAGTAAATTCTTTGCCTATTCAGTCTCCCTCAAACACATCCTCAGTGAAGATGGTTTCTTTGAATTAGTTCAGGTTGAAGACTATTCAAAATGCAGGGCATCTCGAAAATTATACAGCCAATGGGTCCTTTGAATGTATTGGTTGAAGCTATGTATTAAACAATTATAATGCATTTGTAGCCATCATTTATTGAAAGATAGCAAACAGAGTTGAGTCAAAAGTCTGTGTTATAGTCAAAATAACATCAATTATATTGTTCCTAAAAATTTAAACCCAGAATCACAGATGTGTACATGCAGTACATAATTAATTAGTTGGGCAAATTGTGCACTAAGGAGGTGCAGCTGGACCAATCTGGTGTCTAATTCATGAATATGTTCTATAAAATATATTGAAAGGGATGCATTGATAATTTGTGTATGATGTGCAGAGTTACCAATATAAAGCGAAAGTGTTTAATGATTCAAAGAAGTTTATTAATAATTCAAAGCAGGACATTGCAGTGATACAACACATATTTGGTGTTAAAAAGAAAAGCGGAGTCAAACTGAGGCATGTAAAGGACACGTGTAACAGACAATGAAGCAGTAGAAGGTGAGCTGAGTAAAGTGTGTGTGAGCTCACAGCTCTGAGCACTGCTCTGTGTTCACTCTGCCCACCACAGTAGGTTGGTTGTCTTTGGAGGCCTCACAGGTCACCACCTTGTTCCTCCACTGCTCCGGGTGGAGGCTCAGCGTACTGCTCCAGCTGTAGAGGCCGTCTGCGTGCAGAACGGCGGTGCTGCGGCTCTCCTCCGAGCTCCAGCTGCTCCCATCAACCTTCCAGCTCAGTGTCCAGTCCGAGGGGAAGCCCTTGTCAGCCACACACGAGTGTGACCTTCTCCTGCTGCAGCTCCACACTGAAGGGGGGCAACACTGTCACACTGGGCTGAGTGACACCTACACACACACACACACAGTTTTAATAGGCTTCGTTTCAGCTCACTGTGTTTCACTTCCCTTTATGTCTTACAGAGCAGAACTGAGCTCAGTGGACTATCAAAAATGTTTCACATTCAATTCAAATATTTTTAAATCTTACATCGATATTCATTTATATTACTGTGATGACTGGATGTTCAAATTTAATTTTACTGTCTATTCAGTAATCCAGAACATACAACTCATTTAATTCAGGTAAGGTTTCCACATTTAGCCCTGTTTTTGGACTCACAGACTAAAAAAATATTAAATGTAATTAGTATCATTCAGTGAAAAAATGTCAAAGTAAAAAAAAAAAGAATGCTGATAGTGTGTGTCCTGGCTACATGTACAGGTACATTTAATCAACTTCTAAAGGAACGGAAGTTTGAAAACAAAAGGATTTTGTACTAGAATCACCTTTCATTAGGTGGATTAGGAGGAAAAAATATGAACTGAACACAGTTAATTTCAGTAATTAGTAAACAGGTTACTTACGGCCCACAGACAGTTTGGTTCCTCCACCAGAAGAAGAGCACAGTGATACAAACAGGTTTAGCGGCCGTACAAAAACCCTGCTGCTCTAAACTCACTGCTCTCTCCATCCATTTAAACCTCTTATTACAAAACAGCTACAAAACACCAACTTCTGCTCACATCAGCTGATTAATACACTAACTGCCTTTTGAATTTTTAGTAATTTTTATTTTTAAAGATCAAATTTGTCAAGGATGTACTTAGTGACTGAGACCTACAAATAAATTACACAAACTAAAAGCAGAAAATTAACAAATGTAGATCTGCAATTGCACAGGATTTACCCAGAATGCCTCATGGAGTAAAAATGCTGATGTACTCATGAGAAATTTACAATATATGACTGAATGTGTGGAGCTAAAGTGAGAATAATTCCTCCACTGCTTCTGTAGACTGATAGAAAGTTATGATATGATATTTAAGACCTACAATAATCTAAAGATTAATTTATAGTCAAAAATATGAGTGTGTATTTACTCACTGCCAACATTGATGCTGCTTCTTCCACCATAAATCCACTACAGTGAGAAACTCATTAACATTCAGTACAAACACCATCCAGTGAAAGTTGAAGCTTCTCTCTCTAATTCACTTATTTATGCATCTTAGACCTCAAAGTGTTTTACAGAAAATCTCCATCTGACCAGGGGCGTCAGAAGCATTTTTAATGTGGGGGGACACACTGGCGGGGGGTGTGGGGGGTCCTCCCCCAGAACATTTATTAATTAATTAGAGGCCATTTCCTGCATTCTGGTGTATTTTTAACAGGTTGTTAAACACCTAATTTTACCTACAAAAGTCACTTAATTCAATGACTATTTTAGAGACTCAACAATAAGTCCTCATTCAACTAGTCCATATATTCATCAGCCTGTTTTTAAACCCACTGCTCTGCCTAAGATAATGAGATGAATGTGACGCAGTTTATCACCAACAATGACTTTATGGGTGTGTTTTACTTTTTATTTTGTGTTTCCTTTTTTATTTAGTTTTAGATGTAACACAACATGCCACTGTGCCAAACAATAGTGACACTCAACTGTATGTTTAAAAATAAGAATATTCATAATTTCACACAATGAACAGGCATGACATGGCATCATGCAAACTTCATAACACAAAATCACACTGTGTCAAGCAACGACACATAAAAGATAACTTCACACAATGAGCAAGTGCAGTTTTGTCAACCTACATGCAATGGTGGTACTACAGTAACATTTACAGATCAGTATAACAAATAGATTTATAGATAGAACTCCTTCTTACATTGGTGCCACCACAATTTCTACCACTTCATAACTTTTATCCCCCTTTCCTTCACAATCCACCTGGAATAACATCCATCTCTCACCATTGCTTTCCTTTCTACTATTCCTTCCCCATACACTGATTTTCCATGTTACTTTCCAGAAAACTGCCAAAGACCAGACAAAACAAGTTCTTCAAATCACAACAGGGAATCAATAAATATCATCAGAGCAGACTTGACTTCATTCTTGGCATTACAGTAAGGCAGGCCTACTGGGTTTGAATTAAATGATAGCTAACATTAAGCTAGCTGATACATCTCCTAACATTGACTAGCCAGCTAACTGCACTAACATTTCCATTGGGACAAAGAAAATAAACCTGTCCTGTGGGGAAATTCTGACTGACTTTCTGCTGCTTTGTAAAAAATGTCCTTATGTCCATTGTGTCTGGGGAGGAGCAAATACTGCAAACAATTCATCATCAACCAAGAATACCCCATTAGGCTAAGCTTATTTCATTGTTTAGTTGAACATTAATTTAACGTGGCCTAGGGTTAATTTTGAGAGCAGATAACAAAAGAATAAGGTTTCAGCAAAAGCTAGACATTGTGAGGTGGCAATGTGGCTGACGTCACCTCCTCCACTTTCGAGCAGCTGCACCAACATGTCTCTGCTCACGCTGAGATTCGCTTGCACGTGGTGAGTTGTTGTAGGGAACGCCCGGAAAACCCAGAGTGGATTTTCAGTGGTCTGTGTATTCTCTTATCGATCAAGTGGAATGGATTCTTTCACGAAGCAATAGAAACGGTGCTGGGTGAACTAATATTTTATGTTAAATGTGGGGGGGTCCAAACGAAGAGTTATGAAATGTGAGGGGGACATGTCCCCTTCACATTCAATGGTGGCGACGCCCATGCACCCCACAAGTAAAATTCACACAATAACTCTGTAGTAGTATGAGAATTACAGTAAGATTGGGGGAATGTGGTAAAGGTGTTTCCATACTTAGAGGACACTTTGCATTGGCAGCACATGCTTCAGTGCTCTGGGAGTGTTTATAGCGCTGTGACTTTAACACTTCATGACTGAGAGCTGCTGCTACAGCAACTTCACCCACAGCTACCATGACTTTGATCCCCGTCTTCATCTGGACACTGATCCTCTGGACTCAAGGTCAGACACAGCTTCATATTTTATCTCTACAATGATCTATTCACATAGATACACTTACTGTTTCTATTATAAAATAGAGTTAAAATTATTTAAATTTCATATTGCATTATTGTTTATTTTTTTCAGAATGCAGAGGTCAAGTCACAGTAACTCAGACTCCTGCAGTGAAATCTGCTCTTCCAGGAGAAACATTAGTTAGGTTTTTTTTTTATATAAACAGAGCGATTAATTAATTTAAGGCCATGTGGCCCTAAATTCTCCACTATTTTTTCCTGCGTCACACAGACCCAAATCAAGATACTATGTCATTCATGAGATGGTGGGCTTTCCCCATTCATGCAAGTCACTGTGGGATATAAATTTGACACAGGAGAGATAAATGGAGGACATGAGTGTGTGAATGAAACATGAAAGACCAACTACAGTAACAGAAAGCAAGAAGAAAAGGCATTATGTTGCAAAGGAAAGGAAACAGGGGACCAAACTAATAAACATCAGTGGTCAGCAAGTAACTCAGTGTGATCAGTGGTTTGTTTAGCAGCAGAACAATGTAACTGTCAGTGCATGGTCAAGGTCAACCTGTAGATGGCAGTAATGCAACACTTGATGCTGCATAACAGAAAACCCAACAGAGGAAGGAAAATAATAGAAGCAGGTAAACCTGTACGTGTACACCGGACTTCCTGTCTCCTTGACTGCGCGAAGTGAGCGATTTCATGCGCATTATTTGCTAGGGAATCCCTGCAAATTAAATAACTTCCCAGCCACGGAATGATCTGGTTTTTTTTTAGATGTTACAGAAATAAACATATATCCCAATGACCACATTTCAGAGGGAACTAAAGTTCATCGATTTTATGAAATCGAAAGGCCTCTACTTTTAAATATTCAGAACCTTCGTTATGACACTCAGCATTGAACTGGAGCATCCTACTTCTATTAGTGGTCCTAGAAATGCTTCTACACCTTCATTTGAGTGTGTGCCTAATTGAATTGATTTGACATATTTAGGAAATTCAGACACCTGTCTCTATAAGGTACAGAAGGACAACCATTCATGCAGCATTCCACCAAACACTCTTTTATCATAGAGTGGCCAGAGAGAAGCCATTCCTCAGTTAAAGGTACATTAGAACCCACTTGAAGTTTGCCAAAAGGCATTTGAAACGATTCTCATTCCATGAGAAGCAAGATCCTCTGCCCTGATCTACGAATCTATGACTGAACTATTTGGCCACAATTACCAGTGGCATTCCACCAAACACTCTTTTATCGTAGAGTGGCCAGAGAGAAGCCATTCCTCAGTTAAAGGTACATTAGAACCCACTTGAAGTTTGCCAAAAGGCATTTGAAACGATTCTCATTCCATGAGAAGCAAGATCCTCTGCCCTGATCTACGAATCTATGACTGAACTATTTGGCCACAATTACCAGTGGCATGTATGGTGGAAACCAGGCATTGGGCCTCACCTCATTATTACAATACATACAGTGAAACACAGTGGAGACAGCATAATGCTCTCAAGATGTTTTTCTATAACAGAAACTGGGATACAAGTCAGGATAGAAGAAAAGATGGATGTAGAAATAAATAGGAGCAATGCTAGGTGAAAACCTTTTCCAGAGTGCCCAAGATCTCAGGCTGGAATGAAGGTTTACATTTCAAGAGCTGCCCATACAGAAGCCAGGCCTGAAACCAACAGAGCACATCTGGAGAGACCAGAAAATATTTGTGATTCTGCCAAGAAGTATGGGAGAAATTTCAAAAACAAATGTGTTCCAAGCTTGTAGGATCATTTCCAAGGAGACTTGAGGCCATCATTACTGCCAAAAGTACTAAATGAAGAGTCTGAATACTTACGTAAATCAGATATTTCTCTTTTCTTTTTAATAAATTTAGTCATCTTCAGCTTTAGCTTGCAGTCCCTCTCCCAGCAAGCTCTTGCTGACAGGTCTTTCAAGCTGGCTTGTTTTTGTTTGAAGCTGTATGATGTGAACCAAGCTTTTGGAATGAGGGAGGGCTTCAGTGACTCTGGCCACCATCCATGATCCTTGTGGTGCCATGTCATTGGCTGCCAATACAATGTCATCTTGATGGAAGTTGCATCTGACACGAGACCACCTTTGCTGCATCTGTAGAAGAGGGAGATGTTCCCGGACCCAGCATTACCAGAATAAATTGGCAACATATTGCGTTTACCTCCAGCAATGTTTAACATAAAGATCTTCTTTCACAAACAATCCTGGAGGTAGAACAGGCTGCACCTTGAGCTGCAGTAAATGGTTAAGTGTTAGTGACTCCAAGTCATTTGGATTGTCAGAAACAATTGTGAGCGGATGGCTATTAAGAATGGCCTCAACCTTACACATTATCCGGATTATGAGGGCCTTCAAACAGTACTGTTGACTGGTGACTGACTGTAATATTCTCGATCATGTGAATCATGTAAATCCCATATTCCTCCATGATGGGCATCATGGAGATGATTGAAGGTCGATTTCACTCCCTTCTGCAGTACACTTTGTTCAATCTGTTGCATGTTCCAGGATTTCAAAGCTTTCTTTAGTTCCTTTTCAGTTGAAACAAAGTTAATTCCATTGTCAGATTGCAACTCGGACACCTGCCCTCTTCTAGCAATGAAGCATCGGAATGCATGGATGCAGGAGTCAGTATCAAACAAATGTGCAACTTCCAGATGTATATAGCTGGCAAGACATGTAAAAATCACTCCATAGCATTTCACAATGCTACAGCCTCATTTTATTTACGCTGATCCAAGATAATCAACCTATGAATGAAAGGTGGAAGGTCAGGGTTCACTCTGTCAGCAAGCAGGTCTGCCATTTTCTGTTCATCCACATTGGGATGGACTCTTCTGCATTTAGTAAATTCATAAATGACCTTTCTAGCCAGAGAGTTGGCACAAGGAATCCAGTATCTTTGTCTAAGCTTTGAAAGCACAACTTCCAACTTCTTGATGGACGTGCTGGAGTAAGTATTTGGAAACATGATGGTCCTTAGGGAGAATGTCAGGGTGCTTTTTTTCACTGGACATTGCCATTTTGCTTAATTGACCACCAATCTTCAAGATGCCATTGTCAAGAAAAGGATCCAACCTGTCACTGGGGCTGTTTCTATTTACATATTGTTTGCTTTTCTGTACAGTGGTGCTTGAAAGTTTGTGAACCCTTTAGAATTTTCTATTTTTCTGCATAAATATGACCTAAAACATCATCAAATTTTCACACAAGTCCTAAAAGTAGATTAAGAGAACCCAGTTTAACAAATGAGACAAAAAATATTATACTTGGTCATTTATTTATTGAGGAAAATGATTCAATATTACTGTAGAGCTCTCTGAAGTGTGGGTGGAGCACAGAGGACAGCAGGACAAAGCTTCAGGTACTAATAGGCTTTTTATTGCCAGACTTTTCAGTATAACAGCCTAGTTTTATTCTGTTAGAGACACACACACGCTGTGTTCTTGTCCTGGGAGGAGCTCTCCTCTGCTCTCCCTCTGCCTCCTTAAATAGGGCGCGGTTACTGGGAAGACACACAAACACAGGTTAATTACCGTCAGGTATAGTGATTCTGCCACTCACCTTCCCTGGCTCCGCCCTCCTGTCACAGACCGGCGCTTGACCACGCCCCCGCTGCCACAATTACATATCTGAGTGGCAAAAATATGTGAACCTTTGCTTTCAGTATCTGATGTGACCCCCTTGTGCAGCAATGACTGCAACTAAACGTTTCTGGTAACTGTTGATCAGTCCTGCACACCGGCTTTGAGGAATTTTAGCCCATTCCTCCATACAGAACAGCTTCAACTCTGGGATGTTGGCAGGTTTCCTCACATGAATTGCTCGCTTCAGGTCCTTCTACAACATTTCGATTGGATTAAGGTCAGGACTTTGACTTGGCCATTCCAAAACATTAACTTTATTCTTCTTTAACCATTCTTTGGTAGAACAACTTCAAGTCAAGTCAAGTTTATTTGTATAGCGCTTTTAACAATAAACATTGTCACAAAGCAGCTTTACAGAATTTGAACGACTTAAAACATGAGCTAATTTTATCCCTAATCTATTCCCAATGATCAAGCCTGTGGCGATGGTGACAAGGAAAAACTCCCTCAGAAGACATGAGGAAGAAACCTCAAGAGGAACCAGAATCAAAAGGGAACCCATCCTCATTTGGGCAACAACAGACAGCATGACTATAATATTAACAGTTTTAACATGAAGTCAGTTTCGTTGATGTTATAAACTCTTCATTGATGGCAACTTGAGTGCAAAACTGTTCATGACAACTGCAGTCCTAAAGTTAGCAAGTCAACTGTAGTCCTCAGCCATAAAAGCATTACTGTAAGAGTCCAGAGCGTCCTCCAGGTGTGACTTTCAACTGTCCTCATGGGGCCGTCCTCCACAGGAGTGATGCGATGAGACTCCAACCAGACACAGGGCACCAGGATGGATCAAGCAGGTCCGAGGAGCAGAAGAGGTCAGCATCTCGATCTCAGGACCAACATGTAACTCAGAGGGACAGATTTGGGGGGAGGAGGGGGAGAGAGAGAGAGAGAGAGAAAACACAGGTTGTTAGGTATGCCCAATGTCATCTGAATAAGTAGGAACAATATACATATTGCACTGAGTACAAGCAGGGACTCCGGCAACTAACTATGACAGCATAATTAAAAAGGGAGAGCCAGAAGGTAACACAGGCATGAGGGAGCCCCGGGACATAAAGCAGCCAGCCACTACACCGTCAACAAACTCAAGTGAGCAAGCAAGTGGGGACTGACAGCATCCATACATCCCAGTTTACCAAAACACTCTATGTCTGAGGACCCCCCAGATCTACTCCTTTACCTCATAAACACCATTAACAAAAGGCTTGACTCAACAGATAGGTTTTCAGCCTAGACTTAAACACTGAGACTGTGTCTGATTCCCAAACACTACTTGGAAGGCTGTTACATAACTGTGGGGCTTTGTAAGAAAAGGCTCTGCCCCCTGATGTAGCCTTCACTATATGAGGTACCAGCAGATAGCCTGCACCTTTTGATCTAAGTAGGTGTGGCAGGTCATAGAGGAGCAGAAGTTCACTCAGGTACTGTGATGCGAGACCATTCAGTGCTTTAAAGGTCAATAGCAGTACTTTATAATCAATACGAAATTTGATTGGGAGCCAATGCAGTGTGACCAACTTATTTGCTTAGGGTCATTGTCTTGCTGCATGACCCACCTTCTCTTGAGATTCAGTTCATGGACAGATGTCCTGACATTTTCCTTTAGAATTCACTGGTATAATTCAGAATTCATTGTTCCATCAATGATGGCAAGCCGTCCTGGCCCAGATACAGCAAAACAGGCCCAAACCATGATACTACCATCACCATGTTTCACAGATGGGATAAGGTTCTTATGCTGGAATGCAGTGTTCTCCTTTTCCAAACATAACTCTTCTCATTTAAGCCAGAAAGTTCTATTTTGGTCTCATCTGTCCACAAAACCTTTTTCCAATAGCCTTCTGGCTTGTCCATGTGATCTTTAGCAAACTGCAGATGAGCAGCAATGTTCTTGTTGGAGAGTAGTGGCTTTCTCCTTGCAACCCTGCCATGCACACCATTGTTGTTCAGTGTTCTCCTGATAGTAGACTCATGAACATTAACATTAGCCAATGTGAGAGAAGCCTTCCATTGCTTCAAAGTTACCCTGGGGTCCTTTGTGACCTAGCCGACTATTACATGCCTTGCTCTTGGAGTGATCTTTGTTGGTCGACCACTCCTGGGGAGGGTAACAATGGTCTTGAATTTCCTCCATTTGTACACAATCTGACTGTGGATTGGTGGAGTCCAAACTCTTTAGAGATGGTTTTGTAACCTTTTCCAGCCTGATGAGCATCAACACTTTTTCTGAGGTCCTCAGAAATCTCCTTTGTTCATGCCATGATACACTTTCACAAACATGTGTTGTGAAGATCAGACTTTGATAGATCCCTGTTCTTTAAATAAAACAGGGTGCCCACTCACACCTGATTGTCATCCCATTGATTGAAAACACCTGGCTCTAATTTCACCTTCAAATTAACTGCTAACCCTAGAGGTTCACATACTTTTGCCACTCACAGATATGTAATATTGGATCATTTTCCTCAATAAATAAATGACCAAGTATAATATTTTTGTCTCATTTGTTTAACTGGGTTCTCTATCTCCTTTTAGGACTTGTGTGAAAATCCGATGATGTTTTAGGTCATATTTATGCAGAAATATAGAAAATTCTAAAGGGTTCACAAACTTTCAAGCACCACCGTAAACAGGTTACTTCTTGTGGAAATCCTTGCTTTTGGTAAAACTGCAAAATTGCTACCTCAGCATCCTCCATCTCACTTTCAGCATCAATGTCACTTTCAGAAGGTCAATTTCAGCATCAGTGCTGGGTATTTTAACATCTTGGAGATAGGGCCATTTTCATTTATCTTCTTGACTGGGGATGTATTCCTTGCTGACTGGAATTTCTTGCTGAGTGTAAACCTCAGGTAATTCTGTGAATTCCTTTCCCTCAATGGTACCCACTTTCATGCCTTTAACTGCCAGGCTAACAGGTTTATTTTGCTCCACAGTGCACAGAAGTATTTGTTGATGTTTGCCCTTGGCATTCAACTTTCTTCTCAGCTGCTCTGTGCAAAAATATTGCAGAACTTCCAGGGTCAAGATAAGCATACATCTAGACTATATGATTTGAATTGCTGTTTCACTTGGACTGGTATGATTGCGAAAGTGCAGTGTTTATCACTACAGTCAAGAGCCTCTGTCTTCAATGAAATCAGTCCACTGCTTACTGTCTTTTCAGGATCTTAACCTGAATCAACAACATTCTGGCCTTTAATCTCATTCCGAGGTATGTGCAAGATAGTGGGATGGAGTTTTGAGCACACTGAACAGGTTTGTCTGTTTTTGCAATTCCGACTCATGTGCCCTTTAAACAGACAACCAAAGCAGGTACCTTTGGTCTTTAGCAGCTCGACCCTTGCATTATGAGACTTGGTCATCATTTCTTGACAAGACACAATCACATGTTCACTACTACAGAGAGGACAGAGTTTTGACAGACTGCCTTTGGAAACTTTGGACACTTGCATTGTGTTCTCTGCAGTAGAATGCTCTGCATTGTCTTCTAGCACTACTGCTACTGTTGTGGTGAAACTGCCCCCTCTGCTCTTCTGTTTGGGACTTTGCTGGTGCTGGTGGTTGCCTTTGATGGTCTTTTGGCTGTGGAGGCATCTTGGAAGTTACCAAAAGTGGGGTCTTGTAAAATCCTGGCCTGCCTTTCCAGGAAGTGGACAAGATCGCCAATTTTGGCCCTTGTTCCTGTTCATTCCTTGATGTCAAAGACATGTGATCTCCATGTTTCTTTTAGTTTGCAAGGCACCTTGGAGATAAGAAGCCTTAGGTTTGATGGAAGATTTAGTTCATCCATGTACCTCAAGGGACACATAACTTTGTAACACCCACAGAAGAAAAGAGCATAACTGTGTAAAGTCTCTCCATTGTCTGATGGGATATTATTCCAATGTAAGGCTTTATCCATATAAACACTGGTGATCTTGAATTAATCCCCAAAATGGAGTTCCAGTAGCCTTTTTGCCTCTGTGTACCCCATTCTGCATCCATACAAAGGCAATTTCTGACTAACTCCTTTGGCTGGCCAGAGGTGTGCTGTTCAAGGTAATATAGCCTGTCTTGGCAGTAACACCAGCAATAAGCTTGTGTTACTCTCAGTACAGTGGTCAGATGCCTGTATACATGGCTTGAAGTTCAGAGGTTCACCATTGAATACAGGCACATGTCTTAAGTGAAGCCATCTTTTGCTGCTGCACAATAAGATCAGCAATAGTACCCAGGTCATTGCTACTTGAGCTTGAAGGCGCAGGTGGTAAAGAAGTGCCTGCAGCAGTTTGACTGGTCAGATTCAATGGTGTTGTTTGAACAAGCCTTTGAGACCTCTTTGGCCTTGTATCCTGTGTTAAAACTCTTTGCAGTGGTGGTTTGGGAACTACTGAGATTTTGGCATATTCCACTGGTCAGAGTTTTGGATGAAGATCCTCCTTGATTCATTACTTTCATTACTTTGCTCTCCAAATATGCATTCATGCCATCTCCTGGTGGTTCTGAAAGTTCTGTTGATGTAAATTTGGAACTCATAGGCTCAACATCAATGCTCTCTAACACCCACACTTTGGCATCAGCTGCAGCCAAATCTTTTTTCAAGTTCAACTTTTTCCATTGCATTTTGCACTTCAATTCTTTCTTTTTCCAAGGCATGTTTTTTTCTTAAGTCCTGCAGTATGTTGCAATAGAGCTGCCTTTTCAGCTGCATCCTTTATACGGTACATGCAGAAGACACCGACACTAGCACTAGAACGTGAACGTCCTACTTTACTGGCTGACACATTGGTTATGCTGTCCAGAGGAGAAACCACAGTTTATGGATCACTTTGAGCACTTTTCCATGTTTCTACTTCATTCACAAATGTTTCAAAAGTTTACATCCTTGGTTGGTACCATTCATCATTCACTTTTCTTTTCTTCTTCCTCAAGCAGCACTTACACAGACTGGTGAGCATCTTCAATATCATTTAATGCCACATTTAACTGTTCAAGGCCTGTGTTAACAGCTTCCACATTTCCCTTTTTTAAGGATTCCTTTAGTTCATTCATTATATGTGTACACATGAAAAGTTTTCACCTGTGCATTGTGCAAAGCTCTTTAAGTTTTCCATCAGTCATATTTTAGACTTAACCAATGACAAACAAATAAATATTCTTCAAAAATTCAGCACAGCACAAGTGTGTCTTTGCATTCACTTACTTCTCTTCACAGGCATGAGAGAGAAAAAAAAGGTCTGCTCCAATAGCAAATCCAGTGTCAAACAATAGGGCACTCCAATAGTGAACCAACTTCAAAGGTAAACTTCCAAAAGATCAAAAATTTCTTCAACTCCAAATGTCTCAGAAAGAAACTTTTACATTTCAGTTGCAGTTAAACAAAGGATTTCATGCTTTCCAAACAATTCAAAGTTCTTTACCTTTTTATAGTGGCATATTTTCAAACTTGTCTTGCTTAAATAGCCACTATCAATTTAGACATTACTCGCTGATAGGCTTCTTTGACAGACTATCCAGTTTAGTAGAACAATGATAAGATGAAATGGCTGAGAAGTCAAGCAGGGAACTAAACCGGGCAGGCAGGCAAAGCAAATAGGTGGGTGAGAGAGCAGCAGGGAAATGAAAGGATATAAACTCCAGTGGACTCCAATAATCCAAATAAATGGTTAGTGGAGGGCAGTACGAAAGGTTGTTTAAAAAAAGTACAAACTTAAGATGAAAAAAAATGCCCCCAAAAAAGTTCAAAAATAGACTAGATAATCTAAATAGCCGTAAAGCACTGTATGTCTTTTATGTCTTCCAAACTCCTTTGTTCTCTGCTGTAGGTCAAAGGTGAGTGGTGGCCATCTTAACTTCAAGACCATCTCACACCCTATCAAAGTAAGAGTCCCTATACAAAATAAAAGATCCAAAATAACAACAAAAATATATCAGTGCTCCTGTAGCACACATTTAATTTAGTTTAGTTTAAACTCAAAATGGCTCCTACACCAACATTAGTACTTTATTGCCATGCAAGGCATAGCCCCCCAGTTTGGCGCGCTAACATCGGAGTTCTCCCCAGTGAATGAGAGGGTCGTTTCCCTGCACCTTCGGGTCGGGGAACGGTCGCTGACTATCATTTGCGCTTATGCACCAAATGGTAGTTTGGAGTACCTGGCCTTCTTGGAGTCCTTGAGTGAGGTGCTAGACAGTGCACCACAAGGGGACTCCATTGTTTTACTGGGGGACTTCAATGCTCACGTGGGCAATGACAGTGAGACCTGGAGGGGTGTGACTGGGAGGAACCTGAGTGGTGTTCAGTTTGTTGGACTTTTATGCCATGCATGGTTTGGCCATAATGAACACCATGTTCGAGCATAAAGGTGTCCATAAGTGCATGTGGCATGAGGACACCCTAGGTCGCAGATTGATGATTGATTTTGTAGTCATTTCATCTGATCTACGACCATATGTCTTGGACACTCAGGTGAAGAGAGGAGCAGAGCTGTCAACTGATCACTACCTGGTGGCAAGCTGGATCAGATGGCGGGGGAGGAGGCCAGACAGACCAGGCAGGCCCAAACGAGTAGTGAGGGTATGCTGGGAATGTCTGGCGGAGGCTCCCGTCCATCGGATCATCAACCGTCCCATTCTGCAGAGCTTCAACTCCATACTGGGGGAGGATGGGGACATTGAGTCCGAGTGGACCATGTTCCACACCTCCATTGCTGAGGCGACCATGCAGAGCTGTGGCTGCAAGGTTGTTGGTGCCTGTCATGGCGGTAATCCCCAAACCCACTGGTGGACACCTGTGGTGAGGGGAGCCATCAAGCTGAAGGAGTCCTATCAGGCGTGGTTAGCCTGTGGGTCTCTAGAGACAGCTGACAGATACCAACGGGCCAAGCGGAATGCGGCTCTGGCAGTGACTGAAGCAAAAACTCAGGTGTGGGAGGAGTTCTGTGAGGCCATGAAAAGTGACTTTCGGTCGGCCTCGAAGAGATTCTGGCAAACCATCCGGCAGCTCAGGAAAGGAAAACAGTGCTCTGTCCCTACTGTTTACAGCAAGGATGGAGTGCTGTTGACCTCAACTGGGGACATCATCCAACAGTGGAAGAAATACTTTGAGGATCTCCTCAATCCCACCTTCATGTTGTCTGAGGAGGATGCAGAGTCTGAGGGTGCTTGGGAGGACTCGCCTATCACAGGGGCTGAGGTTGCCGAGGTGGTTAAAAAGCTCCACGGTGGCCGGGCTCTGGGGGTGGATGAGATTTGTCCTGAGTTCCTGAAGGCACTGGATGTTGTTGGGCTGTCTTGGCTGACATGCCTCTTCAACATTGCGTGGAGGTCAGGGACAGTGCCTCTGGATTGGCAGACTGGGATGGTGGTCCCCCTTTTTAAAAAGGGGGAAAGGAGAGTGTGTTCCAACTATAGGGGATCACACTTCTCAGCCTCCCTGGGAAAGCCTATGCTGGGGTGCTGGAGAGGAGAGTCTGGTCAATAGTTGAACCTTGGATTCAGGAGGAACAATGCAGTTTTTGTCCTGGTCATGGAACACTGGACCAGCTCTTTACTCTTGCAAGGGTACTGGAGGGTGCATGGGAGTTTGCCCAATCGGTCTACATGTGTTTTGTGGATCTGGAGAAGGCTTATGACCATGTCCCTCATGGTGCCCTGTGGGGGGTGCTTCAGGGAGTATGGGGTTCGGGGCCCACTACTGCAGGCCATTTGGTCCCTGTATGACCAGAGCAGGAGTTTGGTTCGCATTGCCGGCAGTAAGTTGGACTCATTCCTGGTGCATGTTGGACTCTGCCAGAGCTGTCCTTTGTCACCGGTTCTGTTTGTAACTTTTATGGACAGAATTTCTCGGCGCAGCCATGGGGCAGAGAGTGTCTGGTTTGGTGGCATCAGGATCACGTCTCTGCTTTTTGTGGATGATGTGGTCCTGTTGGCTTCATCAATCTGTGACTTATAGCATGCACTGGGATGGTTTGCAGCCAAGTACGAAGCGGCTGAGATGAGGATCAGCACCTCCAAGTCTGTGGCCATGGCGCTCAGCCGGAAACAGGTGGAGTGCCTACTCCAGGTCAGGGGGGAGTTGCTACCTAAAGTGGAGGAGTTTAAGTATCTTGGGGTTTTGTTCACGAGTGAAGGTAAGGGGGAGCAGGAGTTGGACAGAAGGATCGGGGCAGCATCAGCAGTGATGCGAATGCTAAACTGGTCTGTTGTGGTAAAGAGAGAGCTAAGCCAAAAGGCAAAGCTCTCAATTTACTGGTCCATCTATGTTCCCACTCTCACCTATGGTCACAAGCTATGGGTAGTGACCAAAAGAATGAGATTGCGGATACAAGTGGTAGAAATGAGTTTTCTCCACAGGGTGGCTGGGCTGTCCCTTAGAGACAGGATGAGAAGCTTGGTCATTCGGGAGAGACTTGGAGTAGAACTGCTGCTCCTCCACATCGAAAGGAGTCAATTGAGGTGGTTTGGGCACCTTGTTAGGATGCCTCCTGGACGCCTCCCAAGGGAGGTTTTCTGGGCATGCCTCACCGGGAGGAGACCCCGGGGCAGACCCAGGACATGCTGGAGAGATTGCATCTCTCAGCTGGCCTGGAAACGCCTCGGTATTCCCCCGGAAGAGCTGGTGGAGGTGGCCGGGGAGAGGGAAGTCTGGACTGCTCTGCTTAGGCTGCTACCCCTGTGACCCAGATCCAGATAAGCGGTCGAAGATGGATGGATGGCATAGTTATTTTGGTTTTATGTATATCTTGTTGACATCTCAGTCTTTTCCTCAAATTCATGATGCTCCCATCTCAGTACTTCACTGTAGGTATAGTGTTTTGGGGATCATATGCACAAACCTTCTTTCTCCAAACATGATCAACTGAATTACTGCCCAAAAGAGTTAAATTTTTTATTAGACTGATCATGTTACAAAATAGTTATGATTTTTCTAAATGCATTTAGATGTGAATCTCTCTGTTTAATTTTAACAGAGTGGTTTATAGATGGAGATGCTTGTGGTGCAGTTCATTTAAGCAATATCGCACAAGCAAGAGTGCTGTTATACAGCTCTGCTGTGACTTGGCCAGACTCACAACAAAGCTGCCAATATTTACAGCTGTGCTATTTTGAACACAATTGCAAGTGTGATATTACTTTTATAAACAAAACATTAATAATGAGTCACTGACATTTCAGACACAATGCATACAATACTAACCCCATTTACACAAAAGTTGGGATATTTTCCAAAATGCAATAAAAAAAAGTCTGTGATTTAATTCACATGAACCTTTATTCAACTTACAAAAGTACAAAGAAAAACATTTTCAATAGTTATATTGACCAACTTAATTGTATTTTGCAAATATAATGAAGTTAGAATTTGATGCCTGTATCTCTCACACACAAAATTTGGGACAGAGGCATTATTATAATTGTGTTACATCACCTTTCCTTTTAATAACACTTTAATCATATGGGAACAGAGGATACTAATTGTTGCAGTTTTGCAGTTGGAATTTTTGTCCATTCTTGCTTGATACAAGACTTCACCTGCTCAATAGGTCATGGTCACCATTGTCTGATTCTCCTTTTCATGATGCACTATACATTCTCAATAGGAGATAGATGTGGGCTGGCAGCAGGCCAGCCAAGCGCACACACTCTATGAAGCCACGCTGTTGTAGTCCATGCAGAATGAGGCCTAGCATTGTCCTGCTGAAATGAGCATGGGCTTCCCAGGAAGAGACATTGCCTTGATGAATATGTCTCTCTAAAATCCCAGTATATGCCCCAATCAGGGCTCAACATTAACTTTTTAATCCACTTATCCAGTCAGACAAGCAGCAAGATTTTTTACTTGTCCTGACCATGTATTAACTTGTCCTGACTAGAACCTTTTTATTCCTATGTATTTACTAGTTCAATGAAAGGAAAGTGATAAACTTTGTTAATAAAAAAAAAATATAGTTATGATAATCATTATACTTTAATAATTTAGAATTTTTCAATAAAACTCAAACTTTACCTTTAACAATAAACAAAAACTTTCCAATGCCCTTTTATGGTGCTGTTATAACCTATTACCTGATCTGCAATTTTAAGAGTTAGACTCACCCAAACTCAAAGGTTCTCAAGGAAATGCAGTTAAATCTTATTTTTTCCAGAAAAACGTGAGGTATAAATTAATTTGAAGAAATGAAACCAAAAGAACCCAAGTTGGACATGGTAAGGGTGGCTGAATCACATTGTGATTGAAAACAAACTGTAAGTGAGTTCTGTACTGTCGTAAAATTCCTGTGAAATGTTTTACAATAATGTGTTAATGTGTACCATACAAAAGAAAAAAAAAATGAATGTCCAAATGAAATGAAGATTCACCACACAAATTTATTTTATTGATTAGATTAGATTAGATTAGATTAGATTAGATTAGATTAGATTAGATTAGATTAGATTAGATTAGATTAGATTAGATTAGATAAAACTTTATTGATCCCTTTGGGCGGGTTCCCTCGGGGAAATTAAGATTCCAGCAGCATCATTACAGATAAACAGAGAAAATAAATGGAGAAAACTTCTAGATAAATTAAAGTAAATTATTTGCATATACAAATATAAAAAGAATAAGATATGGGGAAGGGGGGGAGGGAAAAAAGGGAGGGGCGGCGGCAGGAGAGATATTGCACATTATATTGCACATTGTCCAGTATTGCTTATTGTTAGGATAGGCTACTGCTCCTTCCCATCCTCTGTCCTCCTGTTACCCCTCCTCCCCCCAAGAGAGGAGTTGTACAGTCTGATGGCGTGAGGGACAAAGGAGTTTTTAAGTCTGTTCGTCCTGCACTTGGGAAGGAGCATTCTGTCACTGAACAGGCTCCTCTGGTTGCTGATGACGGTGTGCAGAGGGTGACTGGCATCATCCATGATGTTCAATAGTTTGTCCATAGATCTCTTCTCTGCCACAGTTACCAGAGAGTTCAGCTTAATGCCGACCACAGAGCCAGCCCGCCTGATCAGTTTGTCCAGCCTGGATGTGTCCTTCTTGGATGTGCTGCCCCCCCAGCACACCATGGTGTAAAACAGGACACTGGTGACCACAGACTGATAGAACATCCACAGGAGTTTCCTGCAGATGTTAAAGGACCGCAGCCTCCTAAGGAAGTATAACCTGCTCTGTCCCTTCCTGTATAAGTGTTTGGTGTTGCAAGTCCAGTCCAGCTTGCTGTCCAGCCACAGCCTGAGGTACTTGTAGGAATCCACAGCCTGTACCTCGACTCCCTTGATCAGAACTGGTCGTGACCTTGGTCTGGACCTCCCAAAGTCAGTGACCAGCTCCTTGGTCTTCGAGGTGTTGAGCTGCAGATGGTTCCTGTTGCACCACACAGCAAAGTCCCTCACCAGGCTCCTATACTCCTCCTCTCTGTCGTCACTGATACACCCAACAATGGCTGTGTCATTGGCAAACTTCTGAATGTGACACAGCTCCGAGCTGTAGCAGAAGTCTGTGATGTACAGGGTGAAGAGAAGAGGGGCCAGCACTGTGCCCTGGGGTGCTCCAGTACTGCTAATCACAGTGTCAGACGTGATGTCCTTCAGCCTGACGTACAGTGTGACAGCTACCTGTCAGTGAGGTAGCTGGAGATCCAGGTGACCAGGCAGGGGTCCACTCGCATCCTGTTCAGTTTGTCCTGAAGCGATAGGGGCTGGATGGTGTTGAAGGCACTCGAGAAGTCCAAGAAGAGGATCCTCACTGTGCCATTTCCCTTATCCAGATGCGAGTGGGCTCGGTGTAGCAGGTAGAGGATGGTGTCTTCCACACTGACACCTGCCCGGTACACAAACTGCAGACAGTCCTGGGCATGTTGTACCTGGGGTCTGAGGAGGCTGAGGAAGAGCTGCTCCAACATCTTCATCAGATGTGAAGTGAGTGCCACTGGTCGGAAGTCGTTCAGCTCGCTGGGCCGATTCTTTTTGGGAACTGGAATGATACATGATGTCTTCCAGAGGGTGGGCACTCTCCCCAGCTGCAGGCTGAGGTTGAAGATGCATTGGAGTGGTTCACCCAGTTCAGCAGCACAGGTCTTCAGTAGTTGGGGACACACCTTGTCCAGGCCTGCTGCTTTCCTGGGGTGAAGCTTCCTCAGTTGACCTCTGACCTGGTCTGCAGTAATGCATGGAGGAGTCTGTGTTGAGGTGGGGGAGGAGGGGGCTGCTGTGATGACTGGGGGGAGGTGTGTTGAGGGAAGAAGGAGAGATGGCTGCAGTGAGGGAGAGGGTGGGGGGGAAGTGGGCTGGTTGAACTGATTGAAAAAGTCATTCAACTCATTCGCCCTCTCCACTGTCCCCTCAATGGCTCTGGTCTTTGTATTGTGGCCTGTGATGGTTTTCACACCTTCCCAGACCTCCCTCATGCTGTTCTCCTTCAGCTTCTGCTCCACCTTTCTCCTCTAGCTGTCCTTAGCTTCCCTCACGCAGTGTTTTACCTCCTGCTGTGCTGCTTTCATCGCCTCCCTATCCCTGCTCCTGAAGGCGGCCTTCTTCCTGTTGAGGACAGCTTTGACTTCTTGTGTTGTCCATGGCTTGTTATTAGGGTAACACCGTACAGTCTTAGCGGGGGAGACCACGTCTGCACAGAAGTTAAGGTAATCCGTCAGACAGTGTGTCAGCCCCTCTATTTCCTCACAGTGTGGGCTAAGCAGCACATCCCAGTCCGTGATGTCATAACAGTCCCTGAGGGCATCTTCCATTTCAGGGGACCACCTCCTGATGGAGCTAGTTGTTGCAGGCTGCCTTTGAACCAGGGGGGTGTACTTCAGCTGTAGAAGAACCAGGTTGTGGTCAGACTTCCCCAGTGGGGGGGAGGGGTGTGGCTCTGTATGCATCCCTCACATTAGCATACAGCAAGTCAATTGTCCTGTTGTTCCTTGTTGGACAATCCACAGCCTGGTAAAAAGCAGCCAAAGTAGAGTCCAAAGTAGCGTGATTAAAGTCCCCAGAAATGATGATAAATGCCTCAGGGTGCTGTGTCTGCAGCCTTGCTGTGACAGAGTGAATCCTCTCACCTGCAGCAGCTGCATCTGCCCTCGGAGGGATGTAAACACAGATGGTGATCACATGACTGAACTCCCTCAGCAGATAATATGGCTGCAGGCTAACGGCTAGTAGCTCCAAGTCCAGGCAACATAAAACTGTCTTTACGGAGATATGTCCTGGGTAACACCAGCGATTGTTCACATAAATGATTAGTCCCCTGCCTTTGCTTTTCCCGCATGTGTTAGTGTCTCTGTCGGCTTTCACAGCAGTGAATCCCCGCAGGTCCACGTTAGCATCCGGTATAAGGTGTGTTGTTTATCTTTGTCTCCGTAAAGATAAACAAGCTGCTCTCCTGGTAAATCCTCTGGTTGTTCAGAGCAGAAAGCTTGTCAACTTTATTCGGCAGTGAGTTCACATTCCCCATGATAACAGAGGGAATGGATGGTTTGTAGCGCCGCCGGTTGTCCGCTAGCCTAGCCTTTAGCTTAGCTTCAGCCTTGCAGCCCCTGGGTTTCCTCCTCAACTCGGCCGGGATGGGGTGTCGTATCCCAGCTCGTCCCATTGTTTTCAGGGCCAGCAGCTCCTCTCTCAAATAAGTGAGAAAACTGGCTCCTGGTTGCATGTTAAAGTTAAATATATCCATGTTATATAGTTAAACACACTATGTCTTTGTAAGAAGAGCAGAAAATTAAAAATAAAAGTGGAAAAAAAGAGGTTTAAAGACCTAAAACTACAGAGCTACTGGAGAGGCAGCTGTCTCACACAGCGCCCATACACAGTGAGGTATTTGATTGCCATTTCTCCAATTTCAATTAATTCAAAGGCCTAATAATCTATAATTAGATATTACAATGTCTTTATTTTTACACATACACCTGCTGTACTCAGCTTCCCCAGAATTTCATAAATAATAACATGGCCGGATCACTGAGGGGTTGAACTAGTTTTGTTGGAACTTTATTGAAGTAACTCGGGAATAATTATGATTTTTTTTTTCTTTTGGTGATTTTCAGTAATCCCTAAAAGATATAAAATCATAAGGTATCATTACTATATTGTTTGGGCGATTATATGTAGTACTCTGAGTAGTTTTCTTGAGTCTGTAAACCAAATTAGATTGGCCTATATGTAGAAAATGTGACAAAATATATCGACTACTCATACTATTTACTGTATGTAAACTGCTTATTGCTATTATTTAACTCATATTTTTATATTTGATTGCAACTTTAAGCAAGTCTTCAAGGAGTTTGGCCTTATCATGTAGCTTGGGCAGCTAAACAGCTCATATAAATAATCTGCACATGAACAAATGTCACTGTTAAACTCACCTCAACATGTATTTTACAATTATTTACCCCACCATGGGCAATGCTAAAGTCACTGTTACAAGCAATACAGCAAGCAACACCCTAATTATTTCTTACCCCTATTTGGCAAGGCGACACTTTCATATAGTCTGAGGTGAAGTGAGTTTTGTATTTTGTTTTTTTGGGGCACTCTGCCATGACACTCCTGGATACACTGAACTGATGGACTCTCAGTCTGGGAGAGAAGACATAAAGCCCGCCCACACAGACCACTGATTGGTCTCCTGAGCAAGACAGAGCAATCAGGATGCTCTCTCTCTCTCTCATTCCGAGATATTGTATCTAATTTGCAGACATCAGGGAGCTGTTATCAATATGCAGGAGACTCCCAGAACTTCTGGGAGAGTTGGGAATAATTAAACTTGTCCTGTCGCATAGGCAGAACAGGCAGCAGCGAGCCAATCAAGATACAGAAAACCTATCAATGATACTACATCAGAGACTGTCCATAAAATGGCAATATGGCTGCACCCTTGAGTGAACAGGAATACAAAAGAATTTTAAAGCACTGCTTTATGTAACAGTGTGACAATACACGGGAGTCAAAATGCATTTATGCAAAATTTGTAATATTTCTAGTCTATATTTATTTTTTACTGCACGTACCCTTTAAAAGACAAAACTGCAGCTTGTCGTGTAACCAGGAAACCACTTAAATATGTCTGAAATTTATGTTATGGCTTTATCTGACTCTGAAAGCACTGACACTTGAGACTATTTCCATAAATGTTAAATAAATGTAATCTTATAAAATGTTTTTTTAGATAATAGCCTAGTTTAATTCATATTTTATTGACTTTATTGTATACACCATGCAAGCCCCTGTGTAAATTGTGTGTGTGTGTGTGTTTTCTTGGTTTATTCTTCACAGTGGGTGCTGCTGAGCTGGACCGTGGACAGTGCTAAGGTGAATGAGCGGGTTCTGACCAGTTCAGAAGACTAGAAGAAAGACTTCTACAGCAGCACTCTGATCCTCAGCAAAGAAAGCTGGGAAAAGGCTGAGATGTTCGGCTGTACCGTTTCCCACCATGACACCACTTGGCTCACCTAGTACCGAAAGAGCCACCAGAAAGACCACTAGAATTCAAGTGTACACTTTAAAACATGTTTAATACTCTGAGGTTGTGTCAGTGTTGTATCCATGCTGAAATAAAGCTTCAATGTGGAAAGCATGTCTCCTTATTCAGTGGTGAAGCGTCTTTGACAGCAATTTGGAACAGCACCTTTAGATTAGATTCAACTTTATTGCCATTGACCACAGTACAAATACAAAGTCAACAAAATGCAGTTAACATCTAAGCAGAAGTGCAAAACAGCAAGTCTAATTTGGTGTAAAGTACAAAGAGACAATGAGGCAGGTTGGCAGTAAAGTTCAAGTGACATACAAATGACAAGTTATTAACAGTTCAAGTGTTTAGTAATAAAGGCATGAAAAAAGTGCAAATAGCATGATCAGGCCTACAACCATGACATCATCTGATTATGGAGATATGCAGTCATGAGTAAACAGAGAGTAGGAGAGAGGGCTAAGCTCACAGCCCTGTGTTCAGTGGAGGATATGTGGTTGTTAAACCTAATGGTCTGTTGGGGAGAAAGTCCAGGGTCCGATTACAGAGGGAGGTGCTGATGCCAAGGTTGGTAAGCTTGGATATCAGCTTGAAAGGGTTAACAGTGTTAAAGGCTGAGCTGAAGTCAAGACATAGCATCGTAACTTAGGAGTTGCTATTGTCCTCATGGGTCAGGGCAGAGTGGGGTGCCATGGTGATGACATCATCTGTTTACCTGTTCGGTCAGGAAACGACCTGATATGGGGCAGCCAGGATTTCAAGTGGCAAAGGATTGGCCTCTTGAAACATTTGATGATGATGGGTGTGAGGCAACCAGATGGAAGTCTGAGGAGCATGAGCTTGGTGTATTTTTGGCATAGGCATAATGATTGTTGTCTTGACGCATGGGGGACGTGTCTGGGGGTTAACCAGTGCTTAGGTTCAGGACAGGTTGAAAATGTTCTTGAAGACATCAGCCAGTTGTTTTGCACAGGCATTGAAGCAAACAACACGGAATGCCGTCAGGGCCAGCAGCTTTATGTGCCTTTACTTTGCTCAGGGAGGAGCACACTTCACTGATGGAGTGTGAGTGGCAGGTCAGTGGATGTAAGCTCAGCTCGATGAGGGGTATAACTGATTGAAGGGGTACTGCTGATACTGTTTGTTTGTAGCCAGTGAGTGTTTGGATGCCCTGCCACATGGTTTGAGGGTCAGAGTTGTTGAAATTGTCCTCTATCTGCATTTTATACTCATATCTGGCTTTCATGATTCCCCTTTTCAGGTTTGCCCTGGATGAGCTGTAGGCTTCCTGCTCACCAGACCTGAAAGCAGCAACTTCTGCCTTCAGTAGGAGGTATATTTCCCTGTTCTTCCACACCTTTTTGATTTGGGAAAGTTCACTGCAGGTCGAATGCAGGGCTGTGGGTTTGCTTGAGTGAGTTTGGCTGATGAACTGTGAACATCTGCTGAAAGTGTTGTTCTATTCTGGGACTCATGCAAATCAGAGTTTCATGCCATTGCACACCGTGTATGTGTGTGTGTGTGTGTTTCATTGGGTATACCTATCTCTTTATATAACTGTGTAAGGAGGTTCGCTTTCACTTCTTATTTTTGTGTTTGAACATAATTTGCATAACAGACTGAAATAAAGCTTCCAGATTAAAAAACAATTAATTAATTTAAGAGGAAAATGTTTAAAAAAATTAAATAAATAAATAAATAAATAAATAGATTCACAATGCAGCAAAACATATCAGGGGGAATAAGATGGAGGCTGGGGAATGTGGGGAGGGTCATAGGGTTTTCCATTAGTTCATAATCTGTAATCGGGGTCAAGGCACTGGTAGACTTTCTTAGTGAAAGCAAGTCAATATTAACATACCTGTAAAATCCAAGCTAGAATATAAACAATGATTTAGGGGAAAATGAAAACTACTAGTGCATCTCAAACAATTAGAATATCATGAAAAGTTTTATTTTTCATAATTTAATTAAAAAAGTAAACTTTCATCTCATTATCTCTAGCCGCTTTATCCTTCTACAGGGTCGCAAGCAAGCTGGAGCCTATCCCAGCTGACTACGGGTGAAAGGCGGGGTACACCCTGGACAAGTCGCCAGGTCATCACAGGGCTGACACATAAACAAAGACAACCATTCACACTCACATCTACGGTCAATTTAGAGTCACCAGTTAACCTAACCTGCATGTCTTTGGACTGTGGGGGAAACCCACGCAGACACGGGGAGAACATACAACCTCTGCACAGAAAGGCCCTTGCCAGGCATGGGGCTCGAACCCAGACCTTCTTGCTGTGAGGCGACAGCACTAACCACTACACCACCGTGCTGTCCCTTAAACTTTCATATATTCTATATTTATTAAACATAAAGTAAAATATTTCAAGCCTTTTTTGTTTTAATTTCAATGATTATGGCATATAGCTCTTAAAAATCAGAAATACAGTATCTTAACTTACTAGAATATTTCCTAAAATCAGTCAAAAAAATATTTACAATACAGAAATGTCCAGCTTCTGAAAAGTATGTTCATTTATACACTCAATACTTGGTTGGGGCTCCTTTACCACAAATTACTGCATCAATGCAGCATACTGCATCAATGCAGAGGTAATCAGCCTGTAGCACTGCTGAGGTGTTCTTGAAGCCTAGGTTGCTGTGATAGCGGCATTCCGCTCATCTGTATTTTTGGGTTGGGTGTTTCTCATCTTCCTCTTGACCATACTCCATAGATTTTCTATGGAGTTCAGGTCAGGCGAACTGGCTGGCCAGTCAAGCACAGTAGTATCATGGTCAGTAAACCATTTGGCAGTAGTTTTGGCACTGTGGATAGGTGCTAAGTCCTGCTGGAAAAGGATATCAGCATCTCCATAAAGCTTGTCAGCTGATGGAAGCATGAAGTGCTCTAAAATATCCTGGTGGACGGCTACGTTGACTTTGGACTTGAAAAAACACAATGGACCTACACCAGCAGATGACATGGCACCCCAAATCATCACAGACTGTGGAAACTTCACACTGGACTTCAGACACCTTGGATTCTGTGCCTCTCCACTCTTCCTCCAAACTCTAGGACCTTGATTTCCAAATGAAATGCAACATTTACTTTCATCTGAAAAGAGGACTTTGGACCACTGAACAACAGTCCAGTTCTTTCTCTCCTTAGCCCAGGTATGATGCTTCTGATGTTCTCTCTGGTTCAGGAGTGGATTGATATTAGGAATGTGACAGTTGTAGCCCCTTTCCTGAAGACGTCTGTGCATGGTCATTCTTGATGCACTGACACCAGCCTCAGTCCACTCCTTGTGAACCTGTCCCAAGTTTTTGAATTAAATTTTCTTGACAATCCTTTCAAGGCTGCGGTCATCCCTGTTGCTCGTGCACCTTTTCCACCCAGCTTTTTCAGCAATGACCTTCTGTGGCTTACCCTCCTTGTGGAGGGTGTCGATGATTGTCTTCTGGACAACTGTCAAGTCAGCAGTCTTCCCCATGATTGTGGTTGCATGTCTTGAATTAGACTGAGAGATACATGGTATTTATAGTTTTACTCAAACTCAAAATGAAATACTCATATTTTTAATTTAATTTTTTTTTTTGCATCATAGGACATAATTATCAAAATTAAAATAGAAAAATGCTTGAAACATTTTAGTTGTCAGTAACGCGATAGAGGGCGGCACGGTGGTGTAGTGGTTAGCGCTGTCACCTCACAGCAAGAAGGTCCTGGGTTCGAGCCCCGGGGCCGGCGAGGGCCTTTCTGTGTGGAGTTTGCATGTTCTCCCCGTGTCCGTGTGGGTTTCCTCCGGGTGCTCCGGTTTCCCCCACAGTCCAAAGACATGCAGGTTAGGTTAACTGGTGACTCTAAATTGACAGTAGGTGTGAATGTGAGTGTGAATGGTTGTCTGTGTCTATGTGTCAGCCCTGTGATGACCTGGCGACTTGTCCAGGGTGTACCCCGCCTTTCGCCCGTAGTCAGCTGGGATAGGCTCCAGCTTGCCTGCGACCCTGTAGAAGGATAAAGCGGCTAGAGATGATGAGATGAGATGAGTAACGCGATAGAGAGCGCCACTTCCAGTCAGACTACAAACATGGCCAATCTGAACTACAATACCCAAGAACCACAGCACCCTCTATCGCCTGCCTATTAATTACACCTGTCACTCATTTCCTGGTTAATCAGTCGATGCTATATAAAACACCTCTCCCACACTCACTTGATGCGAAGTATCATTCAGTGTCTTACATGGCATACCAAGCCTTGTTATTCTGCCTGCCTTACCGTGTTCTTGACCCTTGTTATTGTCTTGTTCTCATTACTCTTTAGTATAGCCCTTATTAGTCTGCTGATTGATCGACTCCTGCTTGTTCCTCAACTTCGATTTCGTCTAGCATTTTGAATTTGTTTTCCAGTCTGCGTTCCCCGCTCTCCCCTGCACATACATCCATAAGTGCCTGCATCCTGACAGGATACTTCACCGCATATGGATGCAGCAGAGGAGGCATAGCAGACTGCTTTGATCACTCAAAGGCACCTCTTAGGAGAACATCAGCAGATGCTCGCCGATCTCAACACCAAGATGGCTCAGCTTGCTGCTATGATGCCACAGGCCCTCCTAATGTGCCCCAAAGCTCCTCTGTGTCCCGTGCTCCCACTTCCACGCCCCAAGAAAAATGCAGAGGATTTGCTCAGCTGCAAGGAGTTTTTGCTTTAGTGCTCCATGTACTTCTCCTCACTCCCACACATCTTGGATGAACGCAAGATCATCGGATTTCTTTAGTTTTTAACTGGCAAAGCGCTACAATGGGCCAGCGCAGTGTGGAGGAGCGGAGGCAAATAACACCACCTTCTATGACAGAATGAGCCAGCGTTAAAAATGTTGTTTCACCAAGGACTTCACCCCTCAGTATTGAGTGAACTAGCATGCCGCAATGAACATCTCATTCTGGACGCTCTCAGTGATCTCGCCATTTGGCTAGACCATCTGTTATCCAGCCGTCCATCCCTCTGGGAGGAAGCCAAGCCTGCTATGACCTCTGATTCTCCCTCTCCCATGGAAGTTTCTTGTGCTGTCCTGAAATGCTCTGAACAAGATCAGAGCAAGAAGGAGGGCTTGTGCTTCTACTGTGGGACCTCCAGTCACCCTATCATCCAGTGTCCAGTCTGCCTGCCACACACCAGCTCCAAGGAGACCAAGGCTGATTTGGTGAGTCCCTTGAGATTATGAAGAGCTTGAGCTTTCAAGCTTTCAGTATTACTGAAACTGTTTTCGTCTACCCACATGCTAGCTGCTTCTATCAACTTGGGGAAGAGGGAAACTTCATCACCAGCTCAGTCATCCAGAGGTTCAATCTGCCCACAAACTTGCTGCAGAGCCCACTCAGCATCTGGTCCATCGATGGAGGCCTCATAGGAGAGGGCCTTCTCACCTCCTGGACCGCTCCCATGCATATTCAGGTGGGAGCTCTTCACTCTGAACAAATCTCACTCCTCGTCACCGCTACCAAGCATCACATCATCATTCTGGGCTATTGGTGCCTACAGCTTCATGACCCACTCATCTCCTTGCAGAACAAGAAGATTCTCCAGTGGTCCCTGACATGTTTCCAGAACTCTCCATAGAGAGTCCTCACCCTGACTCCTTGGAAGGGATCCCCGCATGTTACCTAGACCTAGGGGAGGTCTTCAGCAAGGGCAAAGCATGCAGCCTACCCCCACATCATCCATGCAATTGTGCCATCGACCTCCTGCCAGATAATTCTCCCCTATGCAGCCACATTTACCCTCTGTCCCAGAATGAATAAGCTGCTATGGAAGAGTACATACAGGAGGCCCTCAAGCAGAGGTACATACACCCATCCACTTCACAAGCATCAGCAGGATTCTTTTTCATGGAGAAGAGAGAGGGCAGACTTTGTCCATGTATAGACTTTCGAGGACTCAATCAGATATCAGTGAAATACCCATATCCACTTCCACTTGTGCCCTCCACATTGGAACAGCTCCACAGCACCATGATCTTCTCCAAGCTTGACCTACATAGTGCCTACAACCTGGTCCACATCCATGAGGGCGGTAAGTGGAAGACCACCTTCAGTACCAGCACTGGCCATTTTGAGTATCGGGTTATGCCTTATGGCCTCTCTTCGGTGCCAAGCATGTTCCAGTGCCTCCATAACGACATGCTGAGAGACATGTTGGGGAGGTATGTCATAGCTTACATCAATGACATCCTGATCTACTCCCCTGATGAAGAAAGTCATCTTAACCATGTTCGATCAGTACTCAAGCTACCCCACGACCCAGATAAGCGGTAGAAGATGGATGGATAGATTATATCTTATTAAATAAATGTATTGGCAAAGAAGTGAGTCAAAATAACTTCCACTTCTGCCCTTCAGCCTGTACCCTGATTTTGTGCTACGACCTGCTGACCTTTTGTCAGTGTGCAGGCACTTAAAGAATGCAATCACAGGGGAGAGTAGGTGCATCGCAAACTGAGCCAAATCAGGCAACTAGAATCATAGTCAGGGATGGGCAGAGGTCAGTCGATCAGCGAACAGGATAATGTAGAGAAGACGAGGTTGAAAATAACATAAACAGGGATCTTAACGTGAAGTCAGGCAGAAGTCAAAACAGCTTGGTAAAGCCAGATCCAGGGACACAGAATGATACTTTGCACTGAATGCATGTGTGAGCTGTGTGTGTATATATATTTATAGGCTGGGTGATTGCTGGTAGATTGGTGACAGGTGATGTAACTAGAATTCTGGTGACAGGGGCACTGTGGCTCCTGGGAAGTGTAGTCTGGAGTGGCCATGTTTGGAGGCTGCTCCAAATTTGGGCTTTCAGCATCATTACTGACACCTTTTATGGAGTTTTGTGGGCAGCACTACATGCAAATGAGCTGTGTCAGGAATGGGCACTTTATGGCTGATCAACATCAGTGAATATTTTTCCTCAAAGGCTATCACTGGCTATGATGGCTAATTGATAAAAAACATTAAATTAGCCATTTGTGCTAGTTATGCTTTTAAAAACAAGGCTAAAGCAATGCTTGATATATGTATAAGGAGCCTATCCCAGCAGACTATGGGTGAGAACACCCTGGACAAGTCACCAGGTTATCACAGGGCTGACATAGAAACAAACAACCATTCACACCTATGGTCAATTTAGAGCTACCAATTAACCTGCATGTCTTTGGGGGAAACCAGAGCACCCAGAGGAAACCCACACATACATGGGGAGAACATGCAAACTCCACATAGAAAGGCCCCTCACCAGCTACTGGGCTCAAACCCAGGACCTTCTTGCTGCAAGGCAACAGTGCTAACCACTACACCACTGTGCCACCTGGGCCAAACCAAAAACAATCATTTTAGTGACCAATAGTACATAAGGAACAACTTTAAATGTATTAATTTGTCCCTCTTTGGAGTTGACTTTGTAAGACCTCCTCACCATTTTTTATAAACTGTGCAGAGTTTCCCAAAAGCATCATAGCACAAAGATCATTGTTAAATGGGAGAGCGAGTAGCACAATGAACACCCTCTGTCCTAGTTAAGATGCTCTTATAGTGTTAAGAGGCTTTTGGGAAACCCACCCCTGATCAGGGGTAGGTTTCCCAAAAGCCTCTTCACAATAAGAGCATCGTAACACTCTCTTCTTTATCTAACTGTGACTAAAATTGTGTCATGAAATCATGTTCTACCTCCTGATAACAGCATTACTTTGTAAATAGCATTTTACAGCATATTTAACCTGTAATCAGCATTACTTTGCATTGCATTTCTTAAAATCTAATTAAATAATTCTTAATTTAGCAAGGCACTACAAACGTGCATTGATGAATACAGGAAGTCCGGGTCATACTGCCTTGTTCTTGCAACTGACATGTTCTCACCACGAGATGTCACTGTGTTATACATGCACAATGCTTGAAAGCTACAGTGCTTCGCCTTAAATGTTTAACAGGACTAACAGGACTTGGCATGCCTATCACTATGCCCATATTTATTGTCACACTCTAATGAATGCTTTCTATTTTTATTCTATTTCTACTCCGTTTCTATCTATAGCTTTTACCAATTTATTCCTTGTTACCATTTCTTGTTTTGTATTCTCAGGGGGGAGCCATGGCTAAATGATGTGTGAAACAGCTTTGGGACCCAAAGGTTGCTGGTTCAATTCCCTAAGGCAGCAGGAGTGGCTCAAATGCCCTTGAGCAAGGCATCTAACCCCCAGCTGCCCTGGTACAGTAAGTGTGGTGGTATACCTTGTGGCTGATTAGCCAAAGAAAAACTGATGATGCAATTATCAGTTTGGGCAAGAACTTGGCTGGGGGAGGGGGAAAAAAGTATTTTCTTGAGCAACCAGAATTTCCTTCAGGATCAAAAGTTTACCTTTACACACCACACGAATACACTTACTAGTCAGTAATATGTAAAAAAAAAAAATGATAGAACACTATTCCTGAAATTAAAATGTAAATTTGGGTGTTTTCACATTCACTAACTTGGGAATAGGTGGTGTTAAAAATGGCACTGCCACTAGAGGGGATCAGAGACATTTTGGCTTCACTTTCCATATATACAATCACTGATTAAAACACATGGTGGCACGGTGGTGTAGTGGTTAGCGCTGTCGCCTCACAGCAAGAAGGTCTGGGTTCGAGCCCCGTGGCCGGCGAGGGCCTTTCTGTGCGGAGTTTGCATGTTCTCCCCGTGTCCGCGTGGGTTTCCTCCGGGTGCTCCGGTTTCCCCCACAGTCCAAAGACATGCAGGTTAGGTTAACTGGTGACTCTAAATTGACCGTAGGTGTCAATGTGAGTGTGAATGGTTGTCTGTGTCTATGTGTCAGCCCTGTGATGACCTGGCGACTTGTCCAGGGTGTACCCCGCCTTTCACCCGTAGTCAGCTGGGATAGGCTCCAGCTTGCCTGTGACCCTGTAGAAGGATAAAGCGGCTAGAGATGAGATGACATGATTAAAACACTCAGCTCTGCTTGACAGTGATTTACACCATCATAGAAGATGATGAACAAGTGCTGTTGCATAATTCTTACTCATGCCACTATTTACTGAGGGCAGTTAAATGGCCTTGTGAGTAATGTAAGTAATGTAGTTAAACTAAAAAAAGTCAACTCGGAATGTCATCACTAAATATATGTTGGGCATCATTGACGATGATGTGGTAAATTAAAAAAAAAGATGAGTATGCATGTTCAGGGTGGATTTCCCCTTTTTTAGACTCATATCTTGGTGTCTGCTTTTTAATGCAGTGTATCACCTGAGGGCCTGAAGATCACAGGCATCCAATGTTGGTTTTTGGCCTTGTCCCTTGTGTACAGAGATTTCTCCTCATTATCTCTCATTATCTCTAGCCGCTTTATCCTGTTCTACAGGGTCGTAGGCAAGCTGGAGCTTATCCCAGCTGACTACAGGCGAAAAGCAGGGTACACCCTGGACAAGTCGCCAGGTCATCACAGGGCTGACACATAGACACAGACAGCCATTCACACCTACGGTCAATTTAGAGTCACCAGTTAACCTAACCTGCATGTCTTTGGACTGTGGGGGAAACCAGAGCACCCGGAGGAAACCCACGCGGAAACGGGGAGAACATGCAAACTCCGCACAGAAAGGCCCTCGCCGGCCACAGGGCTCGAACCCGGACCTTCTTGCTGTGAGGCGACAGCACTAACCACTACACCACCGTGCCGCCAGATTTCTCCTGATTCTCTGATATTATATACCATAGATGATGTGATCCCCAAATTCTTTGCAATTTTATATTAAGGAATGTTATTCTTAAATTGTTGCACTATTTTCCCACCCAGTCTTTCACAGAGCAGTGAACCCCTCCCCATCTTTACTTCTGAGAGACTCCGCCTCTCTGGGATGCTCTTTTTATACCCAATCATGTTACTGACCTGTTGCCTTTTTTTTCCAGTCTTTTGTTGCCTTGTCCCAACTTTTTGAAACTTGTTGCTGGCACTAAATTCAAAATGAGCATATATTAAAAATAAATAAATAAATAAATAAATAATAAAAAAGGAAAAACAAGACAGTGAAATTTCTCAGATTCAACATTTGCTGTGTTGTCTTTGTACTATTTTTGATGAAATACAGTTTCCATGATTTCACATCATATTCTGTTTTTATTTACATTTTACACAGCGTCCTCTTTTTTTTTTTAAACGGGGTTGTCAGTACTTAAGTATGCCAAAATGCAACAAAATTCTGAAGCAGGTTTAATACAGGTAAACAGGGAAGGAAGGGTGAAGGTGAAATTACAACCATCCCTTTTTTGTATGTTTGTTTTTAATGGGGTAGCCATGGTATGACGTTTAGAAATGCAGCCTTGGGCCCAAATGGTCACCAGTTTGATTCATGGGACCGGTAGGAAAAATGTGAGGGGAGTAGAGGGAATGAACAGCACTTAATTTATTTAGCTTTGCCATAACAAGATATATATGTACAGTACATACATTATGGGGCGGCACGGTGGTGTAGTGGTTAGCGCTGTCGCCTCACAGCAAGAAGGTCCGGGTTCGAGCCCCATGGCCGGCGAGGGCCTTTCTGTGTGGAGTTTGCATGTTCTCCCCGTGTCCGCGTGGGTTTCCTCCGGGTGCTCCGGTTTCCCCCACAGTCCAAAGGCATGCAGGTTAGGTTAGCTGGTGACTCTAAATTGACCGTAGGTGTGAATGTGAGTGTGAATGGTTGTCTGTGTCTATGTGTCAGCCCTGTGATGACCTGGCGACTTGTCCAGGGTGTACCCCGCTTTTCGCCCGTAGTCAGCTGGGATAGGCTCCAGCTTGCCTGCGACCCTGTAGAACAGGATAAAGTGGCTAGAGATAATGAGATGAGATGAGACATACATTATGGCTCGGAAACCACTACAGCATCCACCTGATCCCCTCTAGTGGCAGTGCCATTTTTAACACCACCTATTCCCAAGTTAGTTAATGTGAAAACACCCAAATTTACATTTTAATTTCAGGAATAGTGTTCTATCATTTTTTTACATATCGCTGACTAAGGATAGTAAGTGTATTCGTGTGGTGTGTAAAGGTAAACTTTTGATCCTGAAGGAAATTCTGGTTGCTCAAGAAAATATGTTCTCCCCCCCCAGCCGAGTTCTTGCCCAAAATGATAATTGCATCATCAGTTTTTATTTGGCTAATCAGCCACAAGGTATGCCACCACACTTACCAGAGCAGTTGAGGGTTAGATGCCTTGCTCGAGGGCATTTGAGCCACTCCTGCTGCCTTAGGGAATTGAACCAGCAACCTTTTGGTCCCAAAGCTGTTTCACTCATAATTTAGCCATGGTTTCCCCCTGAGAATACAAAACAAGAAATGGTAACAAGGAATAAATTGGTAAAAGCTATAGATAGAATAGTGGCCTCCATTGTACCTAATCTGCATGTCTTTGGACTGTGGGGGACACCAGAGCACCAAGGGGAAACCCACACAGACTCCACACAGAAAGGCCCCTGTCTGAACCCAAAAGCTTCTTGCTGTGAGGCGACAGTGCTAACCACTGCACCACTGTGCCGTCCACCTAACCCCCAACTGCTCCCTGGATGCTGTAACATAGCTGCCCATTGCTCTGGGTATGTGCGTGTGCTCATTGCTCACTTGTGTGTACATGTGTGTTCACGGCTTCAGATGGATTAAATGCAGAGGAGGAATTTTTCTATGCTTGAGACATATGCATGTGACAAAAATAAAGGCTTCTTCTTTACCAAATGCCAATCCTTAATATAGTTTCATTGTGACATTACATGTAATACAGCAGTGTGTTATTTTGTCTGTATTATCCAGTAACTCTAAAAAAAAATCTGCTCACATACTGTATGTATGTTTGGTTGTCTGTGTGATACACACTTCAAAATAGAAATAAGATCAGGATCAGGATCTCAGTGACATTAGCATTGTAGATATGAAATGTTTATTATGAGGGTCTATATATTGTTTGGACCACTAGGAGGCGACATTGTCCTAAAGTTGATCTTAATGCTGCTCAGCAACAGGAAAAATAGGGTTGCATTTATTTGTTAATATATCACATTTATTTTACACTTTCAATGCCTTATAAATGGTCTGGTTAGTTTATAACTTTTATATAGCATTTACATTTTATATTTTAGTTGCACAAGTGCTATAAATCACACTGAGCTGCAGTCATGATGCGTTCATTAAATGGATGGATGCATAGCACTGATACACAGAGAGAGAGAGAGAGAGAGAGAGAAAATAATAACAGGTTAAATCTAGAATTCTCAAATATTTTTCAGTTGTCCATCTGGGGAATCTTAAAGGTTCTATTAACCCTACAATAGCAAGTTTCGCTACTAGAACAGGCTTGGATAGGGATGTCCATTTTGGAAACAAAAACCCCTTAACTATCCAAAGAATGCTTGAAGAACCTTTAAAGCATCTTAGTTTTTAAGAGTCTAGAAATAATTTTTTTTATCCCTTATTATTAATAGTACTAAAATAGTCTTAACCCTTAAATGTTCATCTGTCCCTCAGGGGAATTCTTAAAGATTTCATATTGAGGAATGTGAATGTAGGGTCATCCTGGTAGATGCATTTATCATTGAGATATATATATATATATATATATATATATATATATATATATATATATATATATATATAAAATGCTCCACTGTTTGTGCTGTCTTTCCTCAGAATACCAAACATGGGTAAACAGAAGGGTTGTAACTTTTTCATTGATTCAAAGAAAGAAAATAAAATCACTGAACATGCATCATTCTGTATCATTTCTGCTTTGATTGGGCATTGTGTTCTAAGTCTATCTACTTGTATTTTGTCCTCCAAAGGCATTTTGAGAGCAAAAAAATACAAAGATGATCCACCTCTTTCACACTCATTACACCCAAGACTGTATTTCACATGAGGCATCTCCGTAACCACTGATGATGTGTGACGGATGTGTCAATGAGTGATGCTGGGTGAAAAATATCATCCCAAATGGACATCAAATCTCTTTTACATTGTGTGAATCACCTGACATGACAATAACTGATAGGCTGCACAAATCTACAGTCTGGGCTAGAAAGAAATCAGCCCCAGTGAACCCTTATCCATTAAATCCTCACTGAACCCTGAATTGTAACAGTGTAGCTGTAATAACGGTATATTATCCGTTTAAAAAATATTCTTTGAGAGGTCTTTGTATAGTTCACAGTTCTACCTTTCTAAAGTGGAACATTTTCTGTAAAACAAAACCCTCTGTTGTAGAGTTCTACAAAGAACCTTGAATGATTCCCCGAAAGAAACAAAGCAAATAGCCCTTTAGGGAATTGGATGAAACTGTTTTCATAAGAGTCTAGCTATTATTATATTATAAGCATAAATTAAGACTATGTAAGCTAGAGCTAATATGCTCAGTCTGGTTAATTCTAATAAGTACTTTAATGACTCTGAAATTTTACACAAGAGGGTAAAATCGAGAGAGAGAGAGAGAGAGAGAGAGAGAGAGAGAGAGAGAGGACAAGAGAGAGAGAGAGAGAGAGAGAGAGGACACTCTGTATCTTCTGTATAAATTCTCCTGGGTGAAATGAACACTTTCCTGGTGCTCGTTTTAGACTGAGCTCAGTCCTGGCATAAATCACACCAGCAGCGATGACTCTCCAGTGGAAATTCCTTTAAATCCAAAATACTGTGTGTGTGTGTGTGTGTGTGTGTGTGTGTGTGTGTGTGTGTGTGTGTGTGTGTGTGTGTGAGAGAGAAAGAGAGAGAGAGAGAGAGAGAGAGAGAGAGGTGCAAGAATGCACTTATGTCTTTATGAAGACATATGGTAGTATATGGCTTTTTAACACAATGGAGCATTGGACATAAAATGAAATCACACATTTATATTATTACATAAATTTTGAGACAATGGTGCTTGCAGGAGTGTGTGTGTGTGTGTGTGTGTGTGTGTGTGTGTGTGTGTGTGTGTGTGTGTGTGTGTGTGTGAGAGAGAGAGAGAGAGAGAGAGAGAGAGAGGGAGAGAGAGAGAATACTGAGTTAATATGCAAAGTCATTAAATCAAATTAACGTACCATGGTTGAATAAATAGGAACGTTCTTGAGTACTCCGTGTTCTCGGTTATTAGTCACGACCGGCCTGAAAAGATGAAGAGCGATATCATTTATTATATTGTCGCAAATGATTACTTGTGTGCTGTTTTTATTAGTTCTTTCATTTTAGCAGGGACACTAAGGCCAAAAATAACAATAATGGCCTTGGCATGAGCTTTAAACTGGCTATGACGTTTATCTCTTAACAGATTCCGATCACACTTTCTGACGTTTATGAGGAAGATTAGACGTCCAGAAGCTTTTTTTTTGTATCCATTTTTAATTATAAAAAGCAAACACTGATATGTTTCAGACTATTCATTGTGCTGAGCATTGTCATACTGTACACAGCAATCCTGAAATATAAACTCGCACACAATCTTCCAGTCACTTCACTTCAATCAGCCAAACATGCCTTCAGCCTGCAAAATGAATGAGTACAATTTAATTTTAATTAGTAATTCATGATCTGGGCTTTGTGGACCTGTGCTGAAGCATTGTGGTTATGGGGTATAATTTACTGTATGTCAAAATGTTTGAGTGAAGAATATTAAATTCGATCTTCAATCAAAGCACTCCACCATTAAACAAAGCATGTTTGCTTTTAAATTTACAGTCCTGTTTGAAACTGTTAGTCTCCATGATGTAAAATTGCACCACATTTCTGTCCAGCCAATGAGAGAAGCTGAGGGTGTGGCCTTGTTTTTAATAACTTGCTCCAAGTTATGGCATTTGGAGGCAGTTATTTCAGAATATTTGTGAATATCTGTTTCATATTTAGTTCATGACATGTTTTATTTATACAGTCTTGTGCATTTTGTCTTGTCTCCACCCCTCATCTTGTCACTGGTATATAGAAGTAGTAGTAGTAGTAGTGTGTTTATTGCCTCCAAAAGGAGAGAACATAAAATTAAATACATAAAATCAGAGGAATATACAGACAGCAACAATTAGACATAATAATCACATTAACATTTTAAAATGGCAGGAGCATCATATTAAGAACATTTCTGTCATATAGATCATAACAATAATTGGTGAACAGAATCAACTAGGCCATCATGTCTGGTAAAACATTTCAGGGTGTGTTGGCAATATCATGCATAATCATCATCAGAAATATACAGTGGTGCTTGAAAGTTTGTGAACCCCTTAGAATTTTCTATATTTCTGCATAAATATGACCTAAAAAAAATCATCAGATTTCCACACAAGTCCTAAAAGTAGATAAAGAGAACCCAGTTAAACAAATGAGACAAAAACATTATACTTATTCATTTATTTATTGAGGAAAATGATCCAATATTACATATCTGTGAGTGGCAAAAGTATGTGAACCTCTAGGATTAGCAGTTAATTTGAAGGTGAAATTAGAGACAGGTGTTTTCAATCAATGGGATGACAATCAGGTGTGAGTGGGCACCCTGTTTTATTTAAAGAACAGGGATCTATCAAAGTCTGATCTTCACAACACGTTTGTGGAAGTGTATCATGGCACGAACAAAGGAGAGTTCTGAGGACCTCAGAAAAAGCATTGTTGATGCTCATCAGGCTGGAAAAGGTTACAAAACAATCTCTAAAGTGTTTGAACTCCACCAATTCACAGTCAGGCAGATTGTGTACAAATGGAGGAAATTCAAGATCATTGTTACCCTCCCCAGGAGTGGTCGACCAACAAAGATCACTCCAAGAGCAAGGCGCGTAATAGTTGGCGAAGTCACAAAGGACCACAGGGTAACTTCTAAGCAACTGAAGGCCTCTCTCACATTGGCTAATGTTAATGTTCATGAGTCCACCATCAGGAGAACACTGAACAGCAATGGTGTGCATGGCAGGGTTGCAAGGAGAAAGCCACTGCTCTCCAAAAAGAACATTGCTGCTCATCTGCTGTTTGCTCAAGATCACGTGGACAAGCCAGAAGGCTATTGGAAAAAGGTTTTGTGGACGGATGAGACCAAAATAGAACTTTTTGGTTTAAATGAGAAACGTTATGTTTAGAGAAAGGAAAACACTGCATTCCAGCATAAGAACCTGATCCCATCTGTGAAACATGGTGGTGGTAGTATCATGGTTTGGGCCCGTTTTGCTGCATCTGGGCCAGGACGGCTTGCCATCATTGATGGAACAATGAATTCCGAATTATACCAGCTAATTCTAAAGGAAAATGTCAGGACATCTGTCCATGAACTGAATCTTAAGAGAAGACAAGACAACAACCCTAAGCACACGAGTCATTCTACCAAAGAATGGTTAAAGAAGAATAAAGTTAATGTTTTGGAATGGCCAAGTCAAAGTCCTGACCTTAACCCAATCGAAATGTTGTGGAAGGACCTGAAGCGAGCAGTTCATGTGAGGAAACCCACCAACATCCCAGAGCTGAAGCTGTTCTGTACAGAGGAATGGGCTAAAATTCCTCCAAGCCAGTGCGCAGGACTGATCAACAGTTACCGGAAACGTTTATTTGCAGTTATTGCTGCACAATGGGGTCACACCAGATACTGAAAGCAAAGGTTTAAATACTTTTGCCACTCACAAATATGTAATATTGGATCATTTTCCTCAATAAATAAATGACCAAGTATAATATTTTTGTCTCATTTGTTTAACTGGGTTCTCTTTATCTACATTTAGGACTTGTGTGAAAATCTGATGATGTTTTAGGTCATATTTATGCATAAATATAGAAAATTCTAAAGGGTTCACAAACTTTCAAGCACCACTGTACTTAATAAGAGATATTCTATGGTTAAGACAGGTTTGAGTAGTTCGTGCAACTAGGTTGTCTTGACTAGATGATTTATCACATGATTTTTGGCCAAGTGTGTATATATATATATATATATATATATATATATATATATATATATATATATATATATATATACACACACTGGAAGAAGAGTCTGGAGACAGAAATCTTAGTTTCGTGGTCATTAGCCTGTGCTACTTGCTCTCGATAGCACTGGCTCGACCGCTTTATTAGCATTCGCTAATCCTACTGATGAATGCTACACCGGCTGGAAGGTGACTTCATTGCTGCACTGATGGCGCTGACTTGTGGTTAAGTTAACATTGGCCTTTGAGAAAGCCAAGGGTGATAAATGTTTGGTCTCTCCCACTATAAATCAAAACCTGATGAGTTAATTCATCTGTCACTTCCTACATAAACATACACTGCCATGGCATTCTGTCCCGGTAGTGAAGTCCTAACCAATGAGTCAGGCAGCTCTAAACTCTTCTCAGCCGAGACACAACAAACAAAAATAATCTCATTGGATAACTATTTTAATGTTTTCAGGAAAGTAGCCCTTTCATTTCTGAAGCAAATTTGATAGAAAATGAGGCCAAATTAGAATTAGAAGAGAACAATTATCATGAAATTATGAAAGACTGAAAGCAATTAAAGAATGAAAGAAATTAAATGTAACATTTGAAATGCTGATATGTTTGGACCTTCTCTGAACGCTGAAAAGGCCTTGATGGCTCCCCTCTGTTTACAAGAGAAAAACATACCAATGGACATCAAAAAACTGGAAAAGAGTGTATAATAATAATAATAATAATAATAATAATAATAATAATAATGTCTTTTTTGTGGTTTATCAGATCTGATAAACCACAAAAAAGACATTATTATTATTATTATTATTATTATTATTATTATTATATGTCAGCTAGCATGATATAGAACTTTATATTCTATATCATGCTAGCTGACTGGAATATATCTGATATACCTCTCAATGCCAGCCAATCTTATTTAATGATTTTAAACATGTTGGAAAACATTGGGATGTCTGTAAGTGCATACACACTGGGTAAATCAGGTCTCTGAGCTGTTCATTACCTCCACCAACTTTGTTGGAGGAGGTTATGTTTTTGCCGCTGTTTGTTTGTTTGTTTGTTACTTGTGAAAATCGGAGATTTTTGCAAGTATGTTGATCTGTCCGTTTGTTGGTGCTTTAGCGTCGTCATTTCTTGACCATTCTTCACCAAAATGCACAGGACAACTCACTAGGGTCACACAAAGACATCATTAGTTTTTAGTGGGTCAAGGTCAAAGTCACCAAAGTCAAAACTTGTAAAAACCCCTAATCAGCCATAACTTCCGTTTCTTTGTGATTTTCGCAAGTATCATGCTCTGCACAACTTTTCATTTGTTTGTTTGTTTGTTTGTTTGTTTGTTTGTTTGTTTGTTTGTTTGTTCCCAACTCAAAAAGTCGTGAACGGATTTTGATGAAATTGAGGAAAGGGGAGCCATGGACCAAGCAACAATTGATTAGATTTTGATGCAAATCTGGATATGTATGTGGATGTAGGATTTTTTTTTTTTTTTGTCTTTCCTGATGTAACTCAAAAAGTAGTGAATGGATTTGGATGAAATTTGGTGTACAGCTTCAGTATTATCTTAGGTTCAAATGATTTAATTTTGATGTTGATAATTTGTGGCTTGGTGGAGATATGCACACTACCAAGTGCCCTTCTAGTTTATTTTGTATTCACACTCCGAGGTCATTAAAATCCTGACTGCTGTGATTGTTGCTTGTGGGTGTGGCCTGTGGCCCAAACCCTTTAGAATGAGAATGGGAACTGATGTAGCAAGGAAACTCCCTGTGCCAATCACAGTTCCAGGTTCCACCCGCTTCATGTTAAGATCACATGTTGTCTGTATAAGCTTCCTCTGGGTTCTCCCAGGTTTCCACACAAACATAGTGGTGTGTGGACTGGCTATACTAAATCATGATGCTCTGAGATGGCTTTGTGTATAGTGCTCCATGACCAGGATAAAGCAAGTACTGAAGATGAGTGAATGATAAAAATCAATTCAAATGGCATTCGCCCCCAGACTTCTTGATACACACATACACAGAAACTGAATGCTTTATCGCTTGCTAGAATAAATGCATGAGCAGTCATGATAGGCACATATTCTGATTATTTGCTGATGTGAAGGATTTGCTGATCCAAAAAACAGCCTGTGAGCAGGGCTTCAGTTCAACTGTGTCCTATTATTGTATAATAAGGCCTAAAATGTCACTGTTACCGCTGCACTCTGTGTGTGTGTGTGTGTGTGTGTGTGTGTGCCTTCATGCTACAGCTTAGGTTTCTATCTACAGGAACATGACTGTGTTTAAATTACAGTGTGTTTTTAAAGCAGGTCTCTGATCAGTTCTGAGTACAGTGCTGGAGACCATGGCAGCATGTTACTTGGAGGAGAAACTCAACCAGTACTGACGCCAGGCGTTTTGTGTGTGTGTGTGTGTGTGTGTGTGTGTGTGTGTGTGTGTGTGTGTGTGTGTGTGTGTACTTAGAGTAAGACTTGGCCTGTTTGCCTGTCTGCTGTTGACTGGGTCACTCAGGGGACGTCCGATCCCTCCTTCACTCTCTTTGTACACCAGTCCCTCATTTAGTTTTATTACCACTCCCTCCATCTCTTGTATCCTACCTCCTCCGTTTTTCTCCTCCCTCAGCATCATACTGCAGACTTAAGATGTGTTACGTTCTTGTCTCTCGCTCCTCACACTCTCCATTTTCACTTCTTCTCCATGCCAACTCCTGTAGTCTCTCTCTCTCTCTCTCTCTCTCTCTCCTGAATGTAAATGATCTCCAATCAAGATGAAGAACTTCTTGGACCCAGACAGTGAAGCTGCAAAAGTGCACACGCAGGCTGAAAAAGGAAACTGAAGCTTGCTCTCAGGTGTGACATTTTATCTTTGATGAAATCGATTTCCTCAGAAAGCAGAGAGTATTGTGAATTCTGCAGCACTTCTGTTATTCCACACAGTGCTGTAGCACAGTATTAGCTTAATATGGCTTCTCAATACACACACTCAAGAAAGGCCCCTCTATGACATCATTGTAATTGCTACAATACTATGATGTTTTATATATACACAGAACATTAACTGAAGCTCTTGACCTGTATCTAAATAGTACTGATTATCTCATTACAGTGGCACCTGTGAAGGGGTGGGGTATATTAAGCAACAAGAGAACAGTCAGTTCTTGAAGTTGGTGTGTTGGAAGCAGGGAAAATGGGCAAGCGTAAGGACCTGAGTGACTTTGACAAGGGCCAAATTGTGATGGCTAGATGACAGGGTCTGAGCATCTCCAAAATGGCACATCTTGTTGGATGTTCCCAGTATGCAGTGGTTAGTACTGACCAAAAGTGGTCCAAGGAAGGACAACTGGTGAACCAGCGACAGGGTCATGGGTGTCAAAGGCTCATTGAAGGCTAGTCCATATAGTCCAATCCCACAGAAGAGTTACTGTAGCTCTGTTTTAGCCAGCAGTAACCTTTTCAGCAGTTTATGCTACAGTAGCTCTGTAGTGGTTTGTGTGTCCACCTCTCATCTGGGAGATTGTGAGTTCTACTTGCAGTTAGGTCACACCAAAGACCATTATAAAAATGGCCCCTATTGCCATCTGGCAAGGCATACTGCAATATAGATGCAAGTAGGGAGTCAAACTCTTGTGGTTATTAGAGGACCAGCCTCCCACTGTAACCCGAGGAATAGGTAAGAAGCTGTGGGTTATAGAAACAGAGATCGGTGCTACCGAATGGGCCTTAAGGGCCTGCTCAGTACTGGGATGGGAGACTGCCTGGGAACACCAGGTCTTGGCACATGAGGGACTCTGACTTTGACCAGACTCTGCTGCATTTTTTTTTTTTTGTCAAATACTAGGTTTGTACCTAGTACAAAAACCACTTTGCTAAGTCCAAATCCAGACCACCATCTCCCAGTTATCGACCACCACCAAACAGATGAAAACTTCTGCCTCAACCCTACCTTTAAAGGATATGTGTACTAGAATATCAAACATCATAGCTGTGTCTCATATTAAAAACAAAAAAAACTATTAAAAGCTCCATTGCATATTTTATTTTAAAAATTTGATTATTACTCAGTGGACAAGATCATTCGAGATAGTTTTCAAACTTTCATATTGTGCCGTAAGCTTTCAGCTTCTTATCTCCTGGTGTGTGTGGGGTGTGTGTGTGTGTGTGTGTGTGCGTGGGGGGGTGTACTATGATCAGAGAGTGTCTCTGGGTTCTACCTCTGAAAATACTGCAGCGTCTACCATAGGTCTCGGCAGACCTGCTCCACTAACACACACACATATACAAAGTGTCTGGAGAGCACAAAAGGCCACATTGACACAGTGTGCAGTGTGCTACTTTCTTTATTCAGTGTGAAGTCACACTCAGTGAGTCTGGGCCAAGGGCTTTTGTCCTTCAGAGCTTCCCACCTGAACAAGGCCAGACTGTCTCAGCATCTCATCTCATATCTCTCTCTCTCTCACACACACACACACACACACACTTTTCAATTTCTCTGAGCTATATTCCGTGAGCCCTGATTTTCTCTATTAGTAGACCACGGAGTAACAAACAGACACCTGTTCACACCTGTTCATCTGGGGGTTATCAGATTTAGATTAGTTCTGATTTTCATATTATTTGCAGTTTTCATTTGTAATTTAATTTATTATCTGTTTTTGTTTGTTTGTTTTAGTTTTGTCCAATGCATCAGTTATAGAAAACCTAATACAGTATGCAGCAATTTTAGACATAAAATCAGCAGTGGCAACTGTTGCGTTTTAAAATAAGGCAAGTACAGATGTCTGTTATTGAATTGTATATCTGTATGTGTTCTATTTATCTCTGATTCATCTATTAGTGTGGCCTATTCTTTTATTTTCAGTCTCTCCTCGTATGTAAGAGCATCAAAAACATTTCCAAAAAAAAAAAGTTGCCAAATTAAGTAGGGGAGAGACTTGGGACAGTTTGTATTCCTATCCATTAATTTCAATCAATCAGGTTTTAGATGACATCAAAAGTTAGATGTTGCCCCTTAGAGTAACTTACTTCCTTTGGAGCCACAAAGCTGGACACTGCAGTAAGGTATGTGCTTTTAAATATTTTTGTCAACCAAAACTTGTATTTTCTACTTCACCTCCACCTCCATTCTATGGTGTAATGTACACAGGTGAATTTGGGATTTGTTAGGAATTAAAGTATGTAGTCTTGCGTTATCAGATATATTATTATTTATTAAACTTAAATTCTGGGGTAAAAACATGTAAGGATTTTTCCCAAAATGGCCAGATGGGGAGAGTTGGGACAGTTCATCACATTACAGGTTTTTTTCTTCTGGTTTCCAAATATGAAATAGCTTAAAATTGTTGTTAAACATGTGGGCGTGTCCCTGCATGAGGATGAAGCTCATTTCATTCCTTCCTAAGAATGGAACTGTTTTGTCGAGTCAGGTTTTGGGTAAACTGACATTTTTCTATTGCTGTACCAGCCATACCTGTCAACTTTGAGGTTTGAAAAAAAGGGATATTTCCCAGATTTTTAACTCAAAATAAGGGAAAATTTCGGAAAGTCATACCCTTCACCAAAAGTGGGTGTGTAGTTGAATTGGGGGCAATTTTCTATCTAGTATTTGTGATTTCCTGTACTCTGGTGCATGTTGGTGATAGCCAAGACCCAAACTCAATATGCTTATGGTTTATAGAGTGCATTTGTGAATAAACTATACATTTATTTTTATTTGCTTTCAGTGGTACCAGTTATTTCCCAAATTAAGGGCTAAAATACGTATCTTATGTTAAAATAAGAAAGGTCATTATATAACCAGTCAATAAATTCAATTCCATTGCAATTTATTATGGTTTTACCATAGTCATGGCCTCGGAACAATAGATAGATAGATAGATAGATAGATAGATAGATAGAGTAATAAAGAGATAAAGAGTAATATAAGATATTAAACCAAGAGTGATTTAAAATGGGTAAGTTTCAGATAGAAAATAAAATAGACAATGAGTGGATAAAACAGTTAATACACCAATTAGTTTACACTAGGCTATTTATGAGGTCTTAGCCAGGACATACTTAATGTAAACATGTGTAGCTTATCTTTGATTATTTGGGAGGTTTTTGTTTTCCCCATGGAAAATTTCTTTGCGATGGAAGAGTCTGGGAACATTCCAGCCACGTACTTGTTGAAATCATCAAAGAAAGAGAGGCTAATGTTTTTCTTAGCTATTAGCATCGCCATCTTCACCTCAGACCTAATCAGTGTTGCCAGATACTGCTGACGTTTTCCAGCCCAAAATATGTTCAAAACCCGCCAAAATGCACTTGAAATCGCCCAACTTGGGTGGGAAACCGACCAATCTGGCAACACTGGACCTAATCACTTGTTCAGCCTCGCCTCCGGACGTAGTTCTGTAATTACTGATGCCTGAGAGGGCGGGGACGTGAATTCATGGCCCGACTTCCTGCTGTAAACTCCTGTCAGAGGCGCGTCATGAATTCTGGACCTACCGACTTTTTTATATTGTGAAAATACGGGACTTTTATATAATGTGAAAATACGGGATATTTTTGGGAAAATAAAAAAAACGGGAAGACAGCGGGAAATAAGTAAAAATAAGGGATTTCCCGGGAAAAACGGGAGGGTTGACAGGTATGGTACCAGCATTGTGTGTTCATACAGTTCATATGTTACAAGTTTTGAGAATAAATTTAGTTTAAACATGTAGGCCTAAGTATTTTTTTTTGTCTCATGTCTCCCCTCAATGTCTCAGGTCTCCCTGCAAAAATAATGACATAAAAATTGAAGCCTGAAGGCCAGTATATGAGACAAGCTGATAAACTCATGTTGTGGTAAGAGGGTATAGTAAATACTCTCTAATGCAATATGAAAATGATGCTACCTGCAAAGAATTTCACACAATCTGCAAAAGCTGAAAACTCATTCCAAGTCTCCCCGCTCTCCCTTTGTGTCTGCAACATGATATTGCTGGGTTTCACGTGATGTCACATCTGCCTCATTAGCTATTCAAAACTTTAGCTGGTGGTCTACCAAAGTTCAGTTGACAAAGCGTTTGAACAAAGAAGGTGTATTGCTCGCATGAAAAATGCCTTATGCTTGCATTGTTTTAGGTTGTTCGAATTGATCAAACCATGAAACTGAGAAGTTTCTTCAGGGTTCCCCGTGAACTAATAAAAAAGGGTGAAAAAACACAGGATTTCACAAAAAGATGTCGAGAAAGGTGGCTTTTGAACCTATCACTGAAATTGAAGGGAGCCGAGTCGAAGCATTCTCAAGTTTGCAGTGATCACTTAGTGAAAGGTTTGTATCCCTCTCAGCTATGTCCTTAGTGTTTTCCAAGTACTTTTCTTGCTATGTGTCATTATTTTACGGTACTTTTTTGTAGTCACGAAGTGCTAAAGTCCCCAGCTGTTTCTTTATTTACTCCTCACAAAGTTCATATGCATGAAGGTTGTGACAAAATTTTTACCCAACCATACAGTTACAATGCGCCGTGATCACTTCTCCATCTTGTTGAACTAAGCTCCAGGTCTTTAAAGGGGTTTCTGATGATCTTTGTGAATGATTTATCTGAGAGATAAGAGCCAACACAAGTGAGAATCAAACGAACTGTTGTTTGTTTACACTTCAATTTGCAGTGCTTCACTGTAAAGACACGAACAAAAAGTAAAAAAAAAACTTACACGGGAAAAAACAATACAGGATTCATTCAGCAGCGATTTGATACTGAAGTCCTTTACCAGTCACATACAAAAAAGTTGTAACCCTCCAAACTCTTCCACACTTTCATCTGTTTTGCAGTGTAGAAGGATGTCCACAACACCAGATAGTTCAAGGTGTTGGGGAACTCAACTGAAGGGTAGTTTTTGAGATCGTATGACAAATCCTTCTTTCCCAGACTGTAGGGGTCAATTCCATTGCACATAGCAATCTTCTGAATAGATCTAAAGCAAGCAGTGGCTCCTAGATTATGCACATACTCTGATAAATTATCGCTAGTTGTTTGCACTACAGCAGCCATTTAGACCACCAGCTATTTCACTTCCGGTAAAACCACGAAGAAAAGTCACGTCACTGAAACCCAGCAATATTAAACAATAGCAAGCTACTAAATAGTTAGCTAAATTTCACTGAAAAAGGTAATGACAATTAGCTAGCTAGACCTATGAACAAAGAAATAAAGTATCAACACAAATGCAAATTAAACATGACGTTATACTCATAATTTATTTACAGTATTGAGCTATTGCAAAGATAATATAAGAAGCTATACTATGACCACATGTTGTAGCTCTGAGTACTCTGTCTGGTTGGTGCTGATACATTTTATGTCATTTATGTAATTACTATTTCAATAACTGGCAGCTGGTGATGAAGTTCTACCTCGCTGAGAAATCTCTTAATCATCATATGAAGAAGCCATGTGTCTGAGTGTAACAAGCAAAGAACACTATCCAATGAACATATTTGGATTTTTTTTTCTGTGCAAAACCTACCTGTGACGCACTCCCAGAGATGCATGGTGTCCAGGCAGGACTCAACATGACCTATTAAAAGCCTATTGTTCAAGGAGCAATAGGCTTTGCTGTTTGCTCCTATAAACCACAGTCTACTTGAATCTGCCATAGATTTCTGTAGAAGTCGTGCATCAATCTATCAGGGCTATCGGAGTCAGGAGGAGATTTTCATGCAGACTGTGCTGTTCAAAGAAAACAGTTGCATTAAATTTGCATTATAAACTCACACATACATGGTATGTGTATATATTGGAAAATATATGTTACTCAATGTTCCAGATGTAGTTCGTATGAAAAATACAAATATATGTTATTTCTCAGTAAAACACTCATGTCCATTACACACACACACACACACATATATATATATATATATATATATATATATATATATATATAATCTCATTATCTGTAGCCACTTTATCCTGTTCTACAGGGTTGCAGGCAAGCTGGAGCCTATCCCAGCTGACTACGGGCGAAAGGCGGGGTACACCCTGGACAAGTCACCAGGTCATCACAGGGCTGACACAGAGACACAGACAACCATTCACACTCACATTCACACCTACGGTCAATTTAGAGTCACCAGTTAACCTAACCTGCATGTCTTTGGACTGTGGGGGAAACTGGAGCACCTGGAGGAAACCCACGTGGATAGATAGATAGATAGATAGATAGATAGATAGATAGATAGATAGATAGATAGATAGATAGCTCTGGAAAAAAAAATTAAAGGGACCACTTACATTTTTTTCTTAAATCAGCATCTCTATGTATGGCAGGCATTTCATTCCAGTGTCTGTGCTGGAATTCTAATACAAGCACACCTCATTTTACTTTATGAGGTACTGGTTAGGTGATCACCTGAACCAAATCCTATTTCATGAGGAAAAGTATAAAAACCACTGCTGTGGTCATCACTATCCTCTTGCAATAGGACCAGTTTGGATGTTGAAAACAGTGCCAGTAGTACCTTAAATTTAATTGGAATACAAAAATATATATATTCATCATGCCAAAAGAGTTAAAAAGAAAAGTCTTAAGTGAGAAAAAGAAGGGTTTAATTCTGGCTCTACTGGCATAAGGATACATTGAGCATCAGTTTGCTTCCATCCTCAAAATTTCAAAGACGGCAGCTCATAAGAACAAGTTCAAGCAGCAGACTTTGGGGACAACAAAGTTACAGACTGGCAGAGGGTGAAAACAACTCTCCACTGACCAGGATGGTCGTCAACTCCTTTGAATGTCACTCAACAACCGTAGGATGACATCAAGTAACCTACAAAAAGAATGGCAAGGGAAGTTTGAAACAGGCTCCTCCAGGCAGGGTTGAAGTCATGCAAAGCTAGAAAAAAGCTCATCATCAATGAGAAGCAAAGAAGAGCCAAACTGAAGTTTACTAAAGACCATAAGGATTGGACTGTAGAGGACTGAAGTAAAGTCATCTTCTCTGATGAGTCCAGTTTTCAGCTTTTCCCATCACCTGGTCATCTAATGATTAGACGGAGACCTGGAGAGGCCTACAAGCCAACAGTGTCTTGCACCCATTGTGAAATATGGTGGAGAATCTGTGATGATCTGGGGGTGCTTTAGCAAGGCTGGAATGGGGCAGATTTTTGTTTGTGAAGGACACATGATTCAAGCCATATACAGGGTTATCCTGCAAGAAAATTTGCTTTCTTCTGCTCTGACAATGTTCCCTAACTCTGAGGATTGGGGTTTCCAGCAGGACAGTGTTCCATGCCACACAGCCAGGTCAATCAAGGTGTGGATGGAGGACCACAAGATCAGGACCCTGTTATGGCCAGCCCAATCTCCAGACCTGAACTCCACTGAAAATCTCTGGAATGTGATCAAGAGGAAGATGGATGATCACAAGCCATCAAAAAAAGCTGAGCTGATTGAAGTTTTGCGCCAGGATTGGCATAAAGTCACCCAAGAGCAACGTGAAAGACTGGTGGAGAGCATGCCAAGACGCATGAAAGCTGTGATTAAATGTCAGGGTTATTCTACCAAATATTGATTTCTGAACTCATCCTATGTTCAAACATTAGCATTGTGTTGTTTAAACTTGAATATGATCTTGATTTCTATGCATTATTCAAGGTCTGAAAACACTTCATCTTTTTCGTTATTTTGACCAGTTGTCATTTTCTGAATTAAATGATGTAAGTGACAATATTTTGATGTGTAATTTGGGGGAAAGGTTGTCAGTAGTTTATGGAATAAAACAAACATGTTCATATTACTTAACATCATGACCACTGAGAGGTGACGTGAATAACATTGATTATCTCATTAAAAGAAGAAGAAATCTTTGTCACATGCACACTTCAAGCACAGTGAAATTCATCCTCTGCATTTAACCCATCTGAAGCAGTGAACACACGCACACACCCAGAGCAGTGGGTAGCCACACTAGAGCACCCAGAAAGCAGTCAGGGGTTAGGTACCTTGCTCAAGGGCACTTCAGCCAAGGCTGCCCCACATTAACCTAACTGCATGTCTTTGGGGGAAACTGGAGCACCCGGAGGAAACCCACGCAGACACGGGGAGAACATAAAAACTCCACACAGAAAGGCCCTCGCCAGCCGCTGGGTTCAAACCCAGAACCTCCTTGCTGTGAGACAACAGTGCTAACCACTACACCACCATTGCCACCCAATGGCACCTGTCAAGGGGTAGGATATATTAGGCAGCAAAAGAACAGTCAGTTCTTAAAGTTGATGTGTTGGAAGCAGGAAAAATGAGCAAGCGTAAGGATCTGAGTGACTTTGACAAGGGCCGAATTGTGATGGCTAGATGACTGGGTCTGAGCAGCTCCAAAATGGCACATCTTGTTGGATGTTTCCAGTATGCAGTGGTTAGTACTGAACAAAAGTGGTTCATAAACGATGAACTGGCAACAGGGTCATGGGTGTCGAAGGCTCATGAAAGCTAGTCCATATGGTCCAGTCCCACAGAAGAGTTCCTGTAGCACTAACTGCTGAAAAAGTTAATGCTGACACCTTTCTGTTTTCGCCAGCATTAACTTTTTCAGCAGTTTGTGATGAAGTTACAAAGCAAACATGGTTTCAGCATGGAAGGCATAGTCAGTTTGAGGTAGAGGATGGGGGAGAGAGAGAGAGAGTGCAAGAAAAATATCCAGATCTGGTCAGGGCAAGGACGGAAAGATAGGTGTGCACACACATGGTGATGGTGTCCACGATGTCTGACCTGCTTTTCTAAAACTGGACACACACACACACACACATACACACACAACACTATGCCATGTCCTGGTTATAAATGTATATTTTATTATATTATAAGCAGTTTTAAACATGAGAACTTGCCAAATGTCCACAAGATCAAGACTGTTAGATATTTCTATCATTGTTGGCAAATTTGGTCCCCACCAAGACATTAAACATGCCCTCCCAATACCTCCTCCTCCTCCCCTCACACACACACACATGCACACACACACACTGTAGACTAAACAGTGTGAAGGCTAAGTACAGACAGGGTATGTAACGTCACAGCAGCAGTCTGACCTGCTTTTTAAACCCAGACTTCTTACATCACACACACACACACACACACACACACACACACACACACACGGTATAAAAAGCAGCATAATTTTGAGACTTGATACAATGGGATTTTTTTAAGGGATTTCCAAGGCAGTAAAAAATGTAATGTCATAAAACAGTCTGCACTTTTATTGTGACATTTTATTTATTTTTTTTAGTGATGTGACATAAGAACTGTAATGTATGCCAAAACATACTAGATGGTCTGTAAAAATATAAAAGTATACATCAACCATTTGATGCTTTATTTATAACCCCAATTCCAATAAAAGCTGTGATGCTGTGGAAAATGTAAATAAAAATAGAATGATTTTTAATTGAAAGTCATATGTTGAAACTGGGGAATATTATAGGTTTTTTTTTTTCAAACTATATGCTCATTTTGAATTTAGTGCCAGCAACATGTTTCAAAAAAAACATTGGGACAGGGGCAACAAAAGACTAGAAAAGTTGTGTAATGTTAAAAAAAAAGGCAACAGGTCAGTAAGATGACTGGGTATAAAAAGAGCATCCCATAGGGGCAGAGTCTCTCAGAAGTAAAGATTGGGAGGAGTTCACCACTCTGTGAAAGACTGCATGGGCAAACAGTGCAACAATTTAAGAATAATGTTCCTCAATGTAAAATTGCAAAGAATTTGGGGATCACATCATCTATGGTACATAATATCATTAAACGATTCAGAGAATCCAGAGAAATCTCTGTATGCAAGAGACAAGGACAAAAACTGATATTGGATGCCTGTTGGAATACTCAAACCAGCCCATCTGGCACCAACAACCATGTTACAGTTAAAGTCACACTTTGAGATCACACTTTTTCTTCATTGTGATGTTTGATGTGAACATTAACTGAAGCTCTTGATTTGTACCTGCATGATTTTATGCCCTGTGCTACCACATTATTGGCTGATTGAAGAACTGCATGAATGTGCAGGCGTACAAGTGTTCCTAATAAACTAGACAGTATATATTTAACAGTTATTCCATGAAATTGAGTCATACGTGAGCCGATAGCCGACAAGGCACGTAGCACCGAGTTGGCTATAAGCCATGTACGACGAGATTGAGTGGAATAACTGTTTTATTCTATCCACATTAACGATATTTTGAGAAACAGAGCATTTTTTTTGCAAATTCGATCAATAAAAACTTTATACAAAATGTCCAACAAAATCATTTTCATTTAGAATGTAAACAAACCAGTGAAATGACAGTAGCAATTTCTGAAAAATGCTATAATCATAATTCTTGAAAAATAAAAAAGGGTTTGCTCTTACAGTACCTTCAAATACGTTTATTCCATATTTTGTTGCTTTTTTTATTTTTTGGGGTTTTCTTCTTCAGGGTTTTTTGGCAGTTGGCAAACCAGCTTGAAGGTGCATTACTGCCACAAACTGGGCTGGAGTGTAGAGCAGGAGACATTGGGGGGTGAACTATATTCTTTTGGCTATTTCTGTTTCTTTTAAATATTTGATAATGATTTTTGGGGTTTTGTTTTCAAGTAGAGTTTTTATTTCATCCTCGGTTGGTTCAGCAACACACTCTGCCATTTTGTTTTTCTCTACTCATGGTATATGAGCTGATACCCTAGTAGTAGAGTAGCCAATCAGAGCACACAATTGCTCATATCCAGTGAATGTGGATAGAATAATAAAAGTTATATGATAGATAGATAGATAGATAGATAGATAGATAGATAGATAGATAGATAGATAGATAGATAGATAGATAGATAGATAGATAGACCCCCGATTCCAAAAATGTTGGGACAAAGTACAAATTGTAAATAAAAACGGAATGCAATAATTTACAAATCTCAAAAACTGGTATTGTATTCACAATAGAACATAGACAACATATCAAATGTCGAAAGTGAGACATTTTGAAATTTCATGCCAAATATTGGCTCATTTGAAATTTCATGACAGCAACACATCTCAAAAAAGTTGGGACGGGGCAATAAGAGGCTGAAAAAGTTAAAGGTACAAAAAAGGAATGGCTGGAGGACCAAATTGCAACTCATTAGGTCAATTGGCAATAGGTCATTAACATGACTGGGTATAAAAAGAGCATCTTGGAGTGGCAGCAGCTCTCAGAAGTAAAGATGGGAAGAGGATCACCAATCCCCCTAATTCTGCGCCGACAAATAGTGGAGCAATATCAGAAAGGAGTTCGACAGTGTAAAATTGCAAAGAGTTTGAACATATCATCATCTACAGTGCATAATATCAAAAGATTCAGAGAATCTGGAAGAATCTCTGTGCGTAAGGGTCAAGGCCAGAAAACCATACTGGGTGCCCATGATCGTCAGGCCCTTAGACGGCACTGCATCACATACAGGCATGCTTCTGTATTGGAAATCACAAAATGGGCTCAGGAATATTTCCAGAGAACATTATCTGTGAACACAATTCACTGTGCCATCCGCCGTTGCCAGCTAAAACTCTATAGTTCAAAGAAGAAGCCGTATCTAAACACAATCCAGAAGCGCAGACGTCTTCTCTGGGCCAAGGCTCATTTAAAATGGACTGTGGCAAAGTGGAAAACTGTTCTGTGGTCAGACGAATCAAAATTTGAAGTTCTTTATGGAAATCAGGGATGCCGTGTCATTCGGACTAAAGAGGAGAAGGACGACCCAAGTTGTTATCAGCACTCAGTTCAGAAGCCTGCATCTCTGATGGTATGGGGTTGCATTAATGCGTGTGGCATGGGCAGCTTACACATCTGGAAAGACACCGTCAATGCTGAAAGGTATATCCAGGTTCTAGAGCAACATATGCTCCCATCCAGATGACGTCTCTTTCAGGGAAGACCTTGCATTTTCCAACATGACAATGCCAAACCACATACTGCATCAATTAAAGCATCATGGCTGCATAGAAGAAGGGTCCGGGTACTGAACTGGCCAGCCTGCAGTCCAGAACCCATAGAAAACATTTGGTGCATCATAAAACGGAAGATACAACAAAAAAGACCTAAGACAGTTGAGCAACTAGAATCCTACATTAGACAAGAATGGGTTAACATTCCTATCCCTAAACTTGAGCAACTTGTCTCCTCAGTCCCCAGACGTTTACAGACTGTTGTAAAGAGAAAAGGGGATGTCTCACAGTGGTAAACATGGCCTTGTCCCAACTTTTTTGAGATGTGTTGTTGTCATGAAATTTAAAATCGCCTAATTTTTCTCTTTAAATGATAAATTTTCTCAGTTTAAACATTTGATATGTCATCTATGTTCTATTCTGAATAAAATATGGAATTTTAAAACTTCCACATCATTGCATTCCGTTTTTATTTACAATTTGTACTTTGTCCCAACTTTTTTGGAATCGGGGTTGTAGATAGATAGATAGATAGATAGATAGATAGATAGATAGATAGATAGATAGATAGATAGATATGGAGTTGCTAGTCAACTGAACACTAAACTGATTATATTTATTCAACTTCAGCAAGTGTTTTATCCTGGTCACAGGGTCACACTGGATCTGGAGCCCATCCTATGAATGCTTGATGGCATGCAATAACAACTAGGAACTAAGAGTAAACTAAAATTATGTGGAAAAAATGTGCCTTTGGAAAAGTGTATAAGGACATCCAGAGCACACAGCATCACGAGCTGACCTGCTTTTCAACACACACACACACACACACAGCATAAAGAAGTGTGGAGTGTGTATGGACTCTAAGTGTCCCCTGATGCCCCATGTTCTTCTGGTCCTCTCAGGAGATATTGCAGCATGTTAATCAGAGTGGCATTTCTATTGTGTCAGCAATGTACCTTGCCAAATGTGTTCAGTTTCACTCTCTCTCTCACATACACACACACACATACACACACGCACGCGCACACACACACACAATTAAGTTTATCTAGGTCACAGATGACATAAAAGTGGGTGGGGTGTACACACCTTTTAATCATGCGGCTCTTGCCCCTCTACATACTGCTACTTTTAATATCCACACACACATACACACACACTGCACATACTGTACGTTCTGTTCTTCTGGGCTTTGTATTTAATGTTGATACAGCTCCCACACCCCCGTCCCCAGACACACTAGACACCGGCTCCATTGTACGTCTCTCCATGTGTCCTCACACAACCTGCCGTGTCCTTAAAGGGCCTCATATCGACACCCGTCTCTCCTGTTCTGCTCTGTAGCCTGCGGGGAATTAACACTGTTCTCAGACAAGTCTTCTACTATTGGCATTATGGCGAACTCTACAGCATAACCTGCACTGGGGGGGCATTCAATTGGGTTACATTGGGATTTAAGAGATCTAAGAGTTCTGCCAACTATGTGGGAACAACGTATCAAATAACAATTTCTATGTGATTATACTGTATGTCGTTCTCAGCACTGACATTATGTATGTGATTAAAAAAGAAAAGCTTTCCATTTCTACTTCTGTCCTAAATGCTTAATTTAACTTGCTTCAGCTAAGTAACCTTTTTCAGTTTTACTCACAACTTTGCATGATGAATAATTACACGAATGTTGTACATGTTTTAAAAAACTCATATCATGTTTACTTATCTGTGTCTGAGTGTTCCTAAAGAAAAACATCAATGACAAAGTGTAAGAAAACTTGCCAAACTCCTTCTGGAGAAATATTTCCAAGTGTACACGGTTATTCACATACAAATATGAAGGTAAGGAAATACTTAGTTATATCAATTATATAAAATATCTTATATAAATATAGGAATAAAGGTTGGCTGCAGGAAACACGACAGTCAGACTATGTAAAAAGTGGAAATATGTCACAGCACTGAATGCAAGTAGCACATTTTCACATGCGTCACATGTTACATAATCCTGTTTGATGTATTAGAAAGTCAAAATATCTCGAGTCTTCTAAAGACATTTACATTAACAGCATTTGGCAGATGCCCTTAGCCAGAGTGACTTACAGAAGTGCTTTGAAGTTTGTATCAATAAATACATCCTGCTACTGGGTCAGGGACTAAAAATACAATCAATCTGAAAACTCTACTAGGGAGGTAATATAGTACAAATGGATGTCAATTGAAGACTGTCAGTGATTCTAAGGGGTGTTCATTCCAACACCTAGGTGTCAGGACAGAGAAGAGTCTTGATGCTTGCCTTCCTTGTATCCTGAAAGATGGTGGGACCAGTCAAGCAGTGCTAGAGGATCGGAGGGAGCGTAGTGCAGTTCAGAGTGTAATAAGTGCTTTGAGGTAAGTGGGTGCTGGTCCATTTTTGGCTTTGTTGGAAAACCTCTTCTTCTTCTTCTTCTTCTTGCCATGGCCTGAAGGTTAGAGAAGCAGCCTTGGGCCCAAAGCGTCACTGGTTAGATTCTCAAAATTGGCAGGAAAAATGTGAAGGAAATTGAGTGAATGAACAGAACTTTCCCCTTCCTCTGTATCATGGCTGAAGTGCCCTTGAGCAAGGCACCTAACCCCCAACTGCTTCCTGGGTGCTGTAACATTGCTGCCCACTGCTCTGGGTATGTGTGTGTGCACTCATTGCTCACATGTGTGTGCATGTATGTGTTCACTGCTTCAGATGGGTTAAACCCAGAGGAGGAATTTCACTGCGCTTGTGTACATGTGACAGATAAAGGCTTCTTCTTCTTCTTTCAGCTGTTCCCGTTAGGGGTCGCCACAGCAGATAACCCCTTCGAACACAAGGAAAAATGCTATGGAACGTCATGCTATGGAACTTCATGTGTACAATTGTACACATTATGTCCAAAGGGGATAATGTCCCTCCATCTCCTCTGTATCTTTTTCTGTAGCGCCAACCATCCTCATGTCCTCCTTCACCACATCCATAAAACTCATCTTTGGTCTTCCTTTTTTCCTTCTACAGTACCTGGCAACTGCATCTCTAGCATTCTTTCCCAATATACCCTGGATCTCTCCTCTGTACATGCCCAAACCATCTCAGTCTTGACTCCTATAATAATAAATGGACAAATTTATATAGTGCCATATCTATCACTCTATGGCGCTTTACATTAATAATAATTGAAATTGACTGTGTACAATTAAAATAAATGTCAATGCATATGTAAAATCATAATTATTCAAAAGACATTTTAAAGAAATACATTTTAAGTCCTTTTTTGAACTGTTTGAGATTGGTTATGTTCTTTAAGTTCTTTGGAAGTGCATTCCATCATTTAGGGCCAGCATACTTAAATGTCTTTCTACAACCCCGATTCCAAAAAAGTTGGGACAAAGTACAAATTGTAAATAAAAATGGAATGCAATGATGTGGAAGTTTCAAAATTCCATATTTTATTCAGAATAGAACATAGATGACATATCAAATGTTTAAACTGAGAAAATGTATCATTTAAAGAGAAAAATTAGGTGATTTTAAATTTCATGACAACAACACATCTCAAAAAAGTTGGGACAAGGCCATGTTTACCACTGTGAGACATCCCCGTTTCTCTTTACAACAGTCTGTAAACGTCTGGGGACTGAGGAGACAAGTTGCTCAAGTTTAGGGATAGGAATGTTAACCCATTCTTGTCTAATGTAGGATTCTAGTTGCTCAACTGTCTTAGGTCTTTTTTGTCATATCTTCTGTTTTATGATGCGCCAAATGTTTTCTATGGGTGAAAGATCTGGACTGGCCAGTTCAGTACCCGGACCCTTCTTCTACGCAGCCATGATGCTGTAATTGATGCAGTATGTGGTTTGGCATTGTCATGTTGGAAAATGCAAGGTCTTCCCTGAAAGAGACGTCATCTGGATGGAAGCATATGTTGCTCTAGAACCTGGATATACCTTTCAGCATTGACGGTGTCTTTCCAGATGTGTAAGCTGCCCATGCCACACACACTAATGCAACCCCATACCATCAGAGATGCAGGCTTCTGAACTGAGCGCTGATAACAACTTGGGTCGTCCTTCTTCTCTTTAGTCCGAATGACATGGCGTCCCTGATTTCCATAAAGAACTTCAAATTTTGATTCGTCTGACCACAGAACAGTTTTCCACTTTGCCACAGTCCATTTTAAATGAGCCTTGGCCCAGAGAAGACGTCGGTGCTTCTGGATCATGTTTAGATATGGCTTCTTCTTTGAACTATAGAGTTTTAGCTGGCAACAGCGGATGGCACGGTGAAATGTGTTCACAGATAATGTTCTCTGGAAATATTCCTGAGCCCATTTTGTGATTTCCAATACAGAAGCATGCCTGTATGTGATGCAGTGCCATCTAAGGGCTCGAAGATCGCGGGCACCCAGTATGGTTTTCCCTCCTTGACCCTTACGCACAGACATTCTTCCAGATTCTCTGAATCTTTTGATGATATTATGCACTGTAGATGATGATATGTTCAAACTCTGCAATTTTACACTGTCAAACTCCTTTCTGATATTGCTTCACTATTTGTTGGCGCAGAATTAGGGGGATTGGTGATCCTCTTCCCATCTTTACTTCTGAGAGCCGCTGCCACTCCAAGATGCTCTTTTTATACCCAGTCATGTTAATGACCTATTGCCAATTGACCTAATGAGTTGCAATTTGGTCCTCCAGCTGTTCCTTTTTTGTACCTTTAACTTTTCCAGCCTCTTATTGCCCCTGTCCCAACTTTTTTGAGATGTGTTGCTGTCATGAAATTTCAAATGGGCCAATATTTGGCATGAAATTTCAAAATGTCTCACTTTCAACATTTGATATGTCTATGTTCTATTGTGAATACAATATCAGTTTTTGAGATTTGTAAATTATTGTATTCCTTTTTTTTTTTTTTTTACAATTTGTACTTTGTCCCAACTTTTTTTGGAATCAGGGTTGTATATGTAGCAAGGAATTTTTTAGCAAATTTAGCCTATGCTACGTTTTTAAACGATATTCATATACATATGAAACCATTACTTGAAACTTCATTTTTAAAATTAAAAATAAAAACCAAAATATTTTTGTTGGTGATAGTTATAGGTCTAATATTATGGACTCTGTACATACCTCATTACATGAACCCTAATTATGATTTTTAATGGCTTAGCTGTTATTTTTAATTTTTATTTTATATTTTGAATGTTTACATGTTATATTTGGAATATTTCTGCACCAGCCCCCAACTTTAACTGTGCTCAATAAAACTTAAATAAAATAAAATAAATATGTAAATAAATAAATAAATAAATAAATAAATAAATAAATAAATTTTGCATACAGGGCAGCACGGTGGTGTAGTGGTTAGCGCTGTCACCTCACAGCAAGAAGGTCCTGGGTTCAAGCCCCGGGGCCGGCGAGGGCCTTTCTGTGTGGAGTTTGCATGTTCTCCCCGTGTCCGCGTGGGTTTCCTCCGGGTGCTCCGGTTTCCCCCACAGTCCAAAGACATGCAGGTTAGGTTAACTGGTGACTCTAAATTGACCATAGGTGTGAGTGTGAATGGTTGTCTGTGTCTATGTGTCAGCCCTGTGATGACCTGGCGACTTGTCCAGGGTGTACCCCGCCTTTCGCCCATAGCCAGCTGGGATAGGCTCCAGCTTGCCTGCGACCCTGTAGAAGGATAAAGCGGCTAGAGATAATGAGATGAGATGAGAATTTCGCATACAGATAGGCCTACACACGGCTGACAAAATGTTGCAATTGCACTTTAACAGACATGCAGGCCTATAATAGGTCGGGTGCATAGGTCCTAAGTGAAACTGCAATTAGGCCTATAGTATATAATTTACATGTTGACAATCATATCATACGTTCAATACCCCATAAAAGTGTCCGGACGGTATGATACCCGGACAGTTCCGGACTGCCCCGGACGGTATGCACCTGTGCACAGCCTTGGAGTTGACTTCCCCTCGCCATTTTGTTGATCAAGACTGACTTGAAATTGAGTCAATTTGTCGATTAAAATCTAGTGCTATCAGGTAAGAAATATGTTTTACTACACTTTAAAACACACTAGAAACATTATCTGCACGTTGTGGTTTTACATAGGTCTACATATTATAATTATTGTCTTTGTTATTACGTTATTACAGAAGCGTATTGCTGCCACACTCAAAAATAATTGGCTTAGTATCAAGTAATTACGTGAAAACTTTATTGTTATAACAATATCTTATCACATTTTTACAATTTATTTATCATGTAATAACATGATATTATCACGTTATTTCATGATATGAAATTATCATGTTATTTCATGATATTTTCATGTAATAACGTGAAAACACCTTATCAAGAAATAACGTGAAAGTATGGTTTAATGTCATAGGCTAGGCTACTTCTATTAAAAGCAGATGGCCTAGCCTAGCCTACTGTATAACTTTGGTCAAGCAAAAACATGGCTGAATCCTGAGTGACTCAATTTTGTATAAATAGGGGACTACATAGGTGGCAATATGCAGTGTTTTTCCTGCCATGGAAGTGCACTTGTATACTGAGGAGGAAGCAATTTACATTACAGCCGTGAATGAGGATTCAAAATGGCAGCTCGGCTCGGTTTTCCCTTCCTCCTCAGTATCCCCCCCCCCCCCCCCCCCCATCTGAACAGATCTATAAATCCTTGATCAATTAAGGGACTAATAGCTTGTGGCATAATTTTGTTGCATCTTTATGTTAAAAATCCCAGTGGTCACCAATATACCAAAAAACATACTTATGGTATTTGGTCCTTTTTATAAAATCTATAAAAATAATTGTTTTTATTATACTGACTGGCATATTCTAATAATTATTATTTTAAAATAGGCCAATATTTTAAAGAGACAAAATATTCCTTGTAAATTTATTTAGGCCAAATTATTTTAGCAAACTATGTAAATTGTGACTCAAAATTTAATAATGAATGCAATAGCATTATAGAAGGTTTATTTCACTAAAGTTTAATCAAATGAAAATAAATGAATTAACTTGAAATTTGACATGATTCCCTTAGACTCCCAAACCCTAACTGGCCAACAGGAATTGACATGTACAACTCATTCTTCTGTGGTGAAAGAATTTCATTGGTCCATTTTGTTATCCAATAGCTATACAGTCTGTGAGCAATTGTAATTAAGTTGGATTTGTTTGTCAAGCATCCACTGACCAACAGCTTGTACAAACAAGAATTAGGAGATGGTTTAATCAAGGCCAAGCTTAATAAGGGTAATTAACAGTGTGAGTACCTTTTATATAAACAACAGCAGAACTTTCTTTTGTAACAGGGCAATGAACATACTATAATTATTTCTTTTTTTTATTCCGTCATTAAACTATTGTTTGAATAATTTTAATTATTTTCAGAACATTAAATATGTACTGTAGGGGGACAAGATTGAGTATGTACCAATGCAATTCACTGAATAAAAGATAACAACATAGCATTTTATGATCATGAAATATTTTATTACTGCGAAGACAATAATGATTTTATTCAGTAAAATTACAAAAATAAATAAACAAATTAAATATATTACAATTAGTATAAAAAGAAGTATTCTAATCTAACAATAAACAGTGTTGGAAAACTGCATGAGCCACTTCACCATTTATTAATTTATCTCATCTCATCTCATTGTCTCTAGCCGCTTTATCCTGTTCTACAGGTTCGCAGGTAAGCTGGAGCCTATCCCAGCTGACTACGGGCGAAAGGCGGGGTACACCCTGGACAAGTCACCAGGTCATCACAGGGCTGACACATAGACACAGACAACCATTCACAGTCACATTCACACCTACGGTCAATTTAGAGTCACCAGTTAACCTAACCTGCATGTCTTTGGACTGTGGGGGAAACCGGAGCACCCGGAGGAAACCCACGCGGACACGGGGAGAACATGCAAACTCCACACAGAAAGGCCCTCGCCGGCCACGGGGCTCGAACCCAGACCTTCTTGCTGTGAGGCGACAGCGCTAACCACTATACCACCGTGTTGTATAACCATTGCATGATAGCAATTACTTAGTTAAAATGTGCAGTTATATAACATAGTACTGAGGATATGTTTTTATTTGCATGACCAAATGTCAGGAATATAGATATTTATGCAGTGTTTTATGCCCCCATGTTGCACTAGCAAAGACATGTTTTTGGGTTGTTTGTCCATCTGCTATCTTTCAGGTTAAATCTCTAAGTAGTGTGTATTACCACACAAGCATCAGTAGTGTGGGCTATATTTTTCTCGTTTTAAATTTGGACATCAGTGTGTCACGTACTGCTTTCTAGTCAGAATTCTTCTGAATCTGAATCCGAAGAGGTAGAACTGGAAGTGGGTTACTCAGATGACTCTGATGATGACCCAGATTACAGGTTTGAGAAACTGTAACATTTTTTCTAATAGGATGTGTATTCTGGGGCGGCACGGTGGTGTAGTGGTTAGTGCTGTCGCCTCACAGCAAGAAGGTCCGGGTTCGAGCCCCGTGGCCGGCGAGGGCCTTTCTGTGCGGAGTTTGCATGTTCTCCCCGTGTCCATGTGGGTTTCCTCTGGGTGCTCCAGTTTCCCCCACAGTCCAAAGACATGCAGGTTAGGTTAACTGGTGACTCTAAATTAACCGTAGGTGTGAATGGTTGTCTGTGTCTATGTGTCAGCCCTGTGATGACCTGGTGACTTGTCCAGGGTGTACCCCGCCTTTCACCCGTAGTCAGCTGGGATAGGCTCCAGCCTGCCTGTGACTCTGTAGAACAGGATAAAGCAGCTAGAGATAATGAGGATGTGTGTTCCTTTTTATATTATTTACTTGTACTTTGTTTTTTTACACACATTTGTATTAAATTTATTAAGAGGCCTTTTTATTTTTAGATATTGTATCTACATTTTTTTGTCCCCCTACCTTTTCTCTGAAAAGGAGCGGGGGGACATATAGAAATAGGGGCCGGCCAGCCGTCTGGTTAAAGTTTTTCAGAATGTGCTTATGCTTGAAATATTTGTTGGTTTTAAACAATTTATAGTTTTGCAAGAAAGGTATTAATATTGCTTTAGTTGTTTCTTCGTAAATTCAAGCTTTTTTGAGAAAAACTTGGTAAAATTTAACTTTGAAAAAATCTCGACCTTGACTTAAGAGTTTCTGATGGCTTGCGGCGGGGGGATATTGGTCACTTTTGTGGCAATCTTGTAAAGTTTATTTTTGTGATACATGCCTGTTTTGTCATGTTATCTGTAGAGCGACTATTTTTTTATAATATCAAAGCTTTCGGGCAGATTAGCAGCATGCATTTGATTTGCATTATACAATATTTTTGATAAAATTGAATTTTACTTCTGGAGAAACTTTTTTCTCTGGAGATTAAACATTAATTTTAATTATTAATTTTGTATTTTTTTGTATGATGTAATTTTTCATCATATGAATTTTCTCAGGAAATTTATTGATTGTAATGTGTTTGTGTTAAAACTGTTCACAGTTTTGCTCTTAAAAATGATGCGCGTGTTCAGTTGCATTGTGTTGAATCTGACTAATGCCATACTGAGTCTTCAACTCTTTGTGATAAAAACTTACAGTATTTTTACATATGAATTTTCTCAGGAAATTTATTGATTGTAATGTGTTTGTGTTAAAACTGTTCAGTTTTGCTCTTAAATATGATGATGTATTATTAATTGTATGTAGATGTCTACATGAAAAGATTGGTGTAGAATTTGTTTTGTTTCAAACAGAGATTTAGTAATATTTATGTTTATCCGGCGTATTGTTTGCAAGTCATTATTGGAATAAAACATTGAACTTTAAAACATTCATAACGTTTGTTTTACTTCACTTTTAGTTCTCAATATTGGAGAGTAAGCCTCTAATACAATCATAAAAATTGTACGCCCACTGCCTGTATGTAAATATCCAGATCCCCTGTGAATAGCAGCTCCCTGGTGTGGCTGGATGGACACCTGCTACAAATGTTCATAGAATGTTCTGCTTCAACTGTTCATATGATGTTTGTGAACATTTGTGAACATTTGTATAATGTTCATATTATGTTCACATACGAACATTACCTGTCCTCATTCTTTGTTCATGTAATGTTCGTGCAATATTCGTTTCATGTTCGCGAACAATTCTATGCGAATGTTCTAAAAACATTTAAAAAATGTTCAGTTTCCAGGTGGGCAGATCACATCCTAGAATACGGACAGAGTTAGTAAGAGCAATAGGTTCCTGGCCGACCATCAGAGGAGATAGCTTGGACCAATCAAGACTGCATCAAGGACCTGCACTGACAATAACTTCAGTCTTGTTATCATTGACTTTCAGTTTGTTGGCTGACATCCATTGACGAATATCAGCCAGAAGGCACTCCATTTGAGCCTTCACCAGAGATGAGTTTCCTTCAGTGAAGGTAATGTACAGTTGACAGTCATCAGCATACAGATGGATGTTGACACCATGCTTTCAGGCGATGTCAATAAGAGGCAAAATGTACATGGTAAAGAGTTTAGGGCCCAAAATAGAGCCCTCTCTCACTTTGTAGGAAAGCATCAGTGTTTTAAATCTGAAGCAGACAGCAACAGGAAGCTAGTCAAGTGAGTGTGGCAATAGGGTGGTGTGGGAGAATTTGGGAAGGTTGAAAAGAAGTCATGCAGCTGCATTCTGGATCAGTTGCAGAGGTCAAATGGGGCTCAGAGGCAGACCTGCCAGGAGCAAGTTGTAGTACTCCACAAGAGACTGAACAAGCATCTGAGTGGCCTATAGAAAATAAATAGAAATAGAATAAATAGAAATGGATGAAGTGGTCTGATGTTGTAAAGGAGAAATTTACATGAACATGACACATTAGCAATGTAAGAGGAAAAGGGGAGTTGATTGTCCATGGATTCTCCAAGGTTGCATGCAGTGACTGAAGATGAGATCAGAGAGTTGACCAGGGAAATCACAAGATCCTGACATGGAGATTAATCACCTGGGATGAACAGCAGTTCAGTTTTGCTGGGATTATGTTTCAGCTGATGATGAATTTATGGCCATCAATGATGAGATGGGGTGGCATGGTGGTGTAGTGGTTAGCGCTGTCGCCTCACAGCAAGAAGGTCCTGGGTTCGAGCCCCGGGGCCGGCGAGGGCCTTTCTGTGCGGAGTTTGCATGTTCTCCCCGTGTCCGCGTGGGTTCCCTCCGGGTGCTCCGGTTTCCCCCACAGTCCAAAGACATGCAGGTTAGGTTAACTGGTGACTCTAAATTGACCGTAGGTGTGAATGTGAGTGTGAATGGTTTTCTGTCTATGTGTCAGCCCTGTGATGACCTGGCGACTTGTCCAGGGTGTACCCCGCCTTTCGCCCGTAGTCAGCTGAGATCGGCTCCAGCTTGCCTGTGACCCTGTAGAAGGATAAAGCGGCTAGAGATAATGAGATGAGATGAAATGAGATGATGAGATGTCTGCCAGACATGCTGAGATGAGAGCAGACACATGAGTGACTGAGGGAGGGAGGGAAGGAGAGGATGAGTTCAGTGTCATCCACATTGGAGTGATATGAGAAAGCATGGGAGTATATGGCCTCACCAAGAGATCAAGTATAGAGGGAGGACAAAAGTGGACTAAGTACTAAGCCTTGTGGGACACCAGTGGAGAGTCTGCATGGAGCAAATATGGATCTCCTCCACATTACTTGATATGACCAACCTTCCAGGTAGAAAGCAAACCATTGCCATGATACAGTAAAATTTTTACACTTTAATTGTTGCCTGTTAAAAAAAATAGCTCATAGTCATATAATATCTTCATCCACATCTTACACACCTCTAAATCAGTTAAACAGAGGATCTGATTAGCAAGTTTAATCTATAATGCTAGCGAATTAAATGACTAGCTCTTCATATTTTCTTGTAGTGTAAAGAATTTTAACTATGGCATTACTAGAGAAAAAGGGAACGACTCAAACATACCTCAAATTTGCTTCAGACATTGCCTCATTGTATTTGTAAATGGCCATATGTAACAAAGGACGCAAGCTGTTAATTAAAATTAGCTAGCAAGACAGCATAATTGTTTGACACACTCATAGCCAGTTATCAAGTCTGACTCAATTCATTTAACAGATAAACCTGTTGGGGGGGAATTCCAAAAGCTTGTTTTCTTGTCTCACTCAGCTCTTTGCTCTGTTGAATTGAAGATCTGGTTAGCAAATTTAATCTATAGCTAGCAAGCTGAAATGCTAGTTTGTTTAGCATGACCCTGTTGGCAAAACAGTAACTGTCTTCATAGTGCAATTTGCCTATCAAATTTAATAATAATAAATTAAAAATTAAAACCTATTCACATGAAACAGGATTAGTTTACGAAGCTAGATTGACTTTAACTAGTTTAGTGCTGCTAATTTGATTTGATATTAGCCTACTTTATATAACAGCTGCAACCATTTGTTATTTGTTATTCACTTGTATGTAATTAATTCTCAAAGGTAAAGCTAAATTGGTAACTGCACCAAAACGGAGGATTTTTTTTTTCTGCACTCCCATTGTTACATATTCTTAATTCACAAGAAGACATGAACCATAATTTTCTGTTGTAACTGCCGTTTTAATCTCTACTCCACTATGCAGCTATAGTAGCAGGCAACACAGTGAGAGGAAAAAGAACCCTGTAGTAGGCAGGTTTTTTGTTGTGTTTTTTTTTTTCTACACATGCTCACTGACTGAGCTATTACATTCGTTACAGCTATGCACATGGCTGAGAAACGGCTGATGCAGGGACATGATGCACAGCCTATTTGCTTTTAGGCAAATTACCTTAGTGAGGTACGGCACATTTGCCTATAATAGCACTGCTCTTCTTTGCCTCTTATTTCTAAAATGCTCCAAACTATACACGGCTTTAGCTGTCTGATCTCAGTTTAAGAGAAATAAAATGGTCAATGTGGCACTGCCATGCTCACTGGAAGAGATAACCATACCGATTACCACCAACATTGCAACAACAACAATTATATTAAGTGAAAAGATCTTGAATGCAATAAGCAAGGGGAGAATTTGAATATATTTCTTATTCTGATATTATTAAACAATAAATATCAGACTCTGAAGTGTATCCAGAGTATTCAGTGATTTATTAGCCTAGCCTAGGTACAAGGTTGGATTTAACTGAGGGAATTTGCATCTGTGTCAGGTTTTACAGCCATGAAGTTCCTGGAACCAGAGCTTTATTAAAATCATACAATGGTGATTTGGTTAGGAAAAGCAATTAAATTAATACGGCAAGTTGCAGAGACCATCTTTTTCTCAGGTTTTTTTTTTTCAAATAAGAGAAGTTAACTTTTTAATAATAATAATAATAATAATAATAATAATAATAATTATTATTATTATTATTATTATTATTATTATTATTATTATTATTATTATAAATCTGCTAGTGTTTATTTCATTGTGTGTTTTGGTCCAGGGTGTGAAAATTGTCACCTGATGCAAACCTATTAGATGGGCTAACTACACACCCAGTATTCACACCCAGTCCAAATACGGCACATCCTAAAAGTTTATATTAAAGTTTTCAATCTCTTTAAACATATTTATCCAGTGTGAGCAGAATTTTATTTTTATTGTTATTTTGTGCATTATTGTTTTTATGCAAGCTTGCTGAGAATGGTTATAAGAAATAATAATGTGTGTTTGTTTTTATCTTCAGTGAAACTACTCTGGATGTTTATCATCATAGTGAAAGAGCAAAAATAATTCTTACAGAATTCTTACCATGTAGAAGCTTTTAACAGACTGTAGTCAGATCATACAGCATATCGATTAATCGAAGGTTATGTATGCTAGAGATTCGGGGTCACGATAAAATGTGGGGTTACCTGATTTAAAATGGAAGAAATGTCATAAAAGAAGTGACAATCTCCTTTTTTGTATTTATCTATCACACCAGCATAGGAGCTCAGGAATAAAGCATGGCAAATTTCTCTGTCCATCTACATCCTCTAGTTCCTCAGCAACATCGAGTCTGGCTTAGTGAAATAAAAAAAAAATAAATAAAAAATAAAAATCTTATAGAACAATGGTGAAATATTTAATGAATGAATACGGTAACAGTAAATAAAGGTGGGGGGGGTGCTGAGGTTTGCATTGGGGTCACAGAAATTCTCACATAGGGTAATTGGGATGGCCATGGCCTAAAAGGTTAGAGAAAGCTGTTAGAGAAGCAGCTTTGGGACCAAAAGGTCACTGGTTTGATTCCCTGGACCATCAGGAATGGTTGAAGTGCACTTGAGCAAGGCACCTAACCCCCAACTGCTCCCCAGGTGCTGGAGCACAGCTGCCCACTGCTCTGGGTACATGTGTGCTCGCATCTCCAGAGAAAGAATTTCACTGTGCTCTAATGTACATGATGAATAAAGGTTTAAAAATTTGGCCAAATATTGTGAAACTCCTGTACTATACTAATATATACAACCCCGATTCCAAAAAAAGTTGGGACAAAGTACAAATTGTAAATAAAAACGGAATGCAATAATTTACAAAACTCAAAAATTGATATTGTATTCACAATAGAACATAGACAACATATCAAATGTCGAAAGTGAGACATTTTGAAATTTCATGCCAAATATTGGCTCATTTGAAATTTCATGACAGCAACACATCTCAAAAAAGTTGGGACAGGGGCAATAAGAGGCTGGAAAAGTTAAAGGTACAAAAAAGGAACAGCTGGAGGATACTGGGTGCCCGTGATCTTCGGGCCCTTAGACGGCACTGCATCACATACAGGCATGCTTCTGTATTGGAAATCACAAAATGGGCTCAGGAATATTTCCAGAGAACATCATCTGTGAACACAATTCACCGTGCCATCCGCCGTTGCCAACTAAAACTCTATAGTTCAAAGAAGAAGCCGTATCTAAATATGATCCAGAAGCGCAGACATCTTCTCTGGGCCAAGGCTCATTTAAAATGGACTGTGGCAAAGTGGAAAACTGTTCTGTGGTCAGACAAATCAAAATTTGAAGTTCTTTATGGAAATCAGGGACGCCGTGTCATTCAGACTAAAGAGGAGAAGGATGACCTAAGTTGTTATCAGTGCTCAGTTCAGAAGCCTGCATCTCTGATGGTATGGGGTTGCATTAGTGCGTGTGGCATGGGCAGCTTACACATCTGGAAAGACACCATCAATGCTGAAAGGTATATCCAGGTTCTAGAGCAGCATATGCTCTCATCCAGACGACATCTCTTTCAGGGAAGACCTTGCATTTTCCAACATGACAATGCCAAACCACATACTGCATCAATTACAGCATCATGGCTGTGTAGAAGAAGGGTCCGGGTACTGAACTGGCCAGCCTGCAGTCCAGATCTTTCACCCATAGAAAACATTTGGCGCATCATAAAATGGAAGATACGACAAAAAAGACCTAAGACAGTTGAGCAACTAGAATCCTACATTAGACAAGAATGGGTTAACATTCCTATCCCTAAACTTGAGCAACTTGTCTCCTCAGTCCCCAGATGTTTACAGACTGTTGTAAAGAGAAAAGGGGATGTCTCACAGTGGTAAACATGGCCTTGTCCCAACTTTTTTGAGATGCGTTGTTGCCGTGAAATTTAAAATCACCTAATTTTTCTCTTTAAATGATACATTTTCTCAGTTTAAACATTTGATATGTCATCTATGTTCTATTCTGAATAAAATATGGAATTTTGAAACTTCCACTTCATTGCATTCCGTTTTTATTTACAATTTGTACTTTGTCCCAACTTTTTTGGAATCAGGGTTATACAATTAATTAAAAAAAAAAACAGCACGGGCAAAAATAGTGTATATGATGAAACCAACATGACAATTAATTCAAGTTATGTTTGACTGATGTTTATTCTTTATCAAAAGCAAGAAAAAGGGGGAAATTGTATGCCAAGTGAAACAAAATGATATTATAAATTTGGACTTTCAGTTTGCTTTTCAGGAATCTCAATAAAATGTCTATTTTTTCTTCCATTTCTCTTCCATTCTTTGGCAGTGTCTGTGTATGTTTTCCCCATGTTAATGAACTGTGGTTTTCAGTGTTGATAATACTGAACTCCTACCCTCATCTCCAGCTGTGGGAATAAGCCAATCTTTTCTGTTTCAGATCGTGTCATAGCTCTTTTCCTGATTCCAACGTAACACAGATAAATGTTCAAGAGTTTGAGTCTGATTGTTTCATGACCTAAATAAAACATGAAAAGATTTCAGGCATAGGCAGTGATACCAGTAAATCAATTATTTTATAATTTGTGGGTTTTACTGCAATAATATTAATCTACTGTAGTTAATATATCCACCTTGTTCTGGTCTTGTGAACATGAAACCTCTTCATCTTTACGTATCTTCTATGCTCACACAGTAACAGTGGCAGTTCCAGCTTGTATGGTGCCCTGAGCGACCTCCCCCAAAACCTGTGAAGACTAGAGCTTATATTCTCCACAACACTGTAGGACCAGAAGCCATTGAATGGGAGCATTCATTTGTGTATGTAGCTGAAGTGCATGGGCCCAGAGCAGACAGAGCGATGATTGCCTTAGCGGAGACCAGAAAGGATACAGAATACCTGAAGAGGAAGTTCCATGAAATCTACAATCCCCAAGGCAAGACAAAAGTTTAATTTGATAAATCAGAAACAAAGTGAGAGTATTGAATTGTTCAGTGATTTAAGGATCAAGGCTAAAAGTTGCATTTTAGAGATTTGACTGACAAGCTTATCTGCGACTGGATCATGTTTGGCATTACTAGTGACTCTTTAGGATAATCCCTGTTGAAAGATAGCAAGTTAACGCTTACCAAAGCCATTTCAATCTGCCCCATTCATGAGATGACGGAGGAAAGTAGCAAGACACTGGCCACACAAGCCACCAGTGTTGATGTAAGGCTAGTTCAAACAGAACCCAACCATCAAAGCCCCCATAATTCTCAGACCATCACAAATTGCAGTAATTGTGGAAGTAGACTTGCAGCTAAATGGGAAAAGTATCCAGTGTTTGGTCAACAATGCCACAATTGCAAAAACCTAAACCACTACAAAAGTTGCTGCAAATCTAAACCATGGGGCCAACATATTTCAAGCAGAAAGACTCTCAGACAGTCTGTGCATGAAGTGGTACAGTAGTAGATCACCCCACAACATGTGGAGATGAAACATTTTATGCAGATGGTGTCAAAGTTGACAATTGTGTTGACTGTGTCAATTCTCAAGCCAATGAGAAAGACAAACGATTTGTCATAATACACATAAATGGCAAGCCCACTGAAATGAAAGTCAAAATTGGAGCAAAATGCAATGTCACTGGAGACTTTCAAATGAGTGAGTAATTGTGAGCAATGTGTAAAGCAGAAAAAAGCAGCAAACCTTGTCACTTATAAGGGCACCAGAATTAAGACCAGTGGCATGGTTACACTATCATGCTGTCTAAAGGAGCAACACCACTCATTGCTTTTCTTTATAGTGGACAGAGAGATGCAACTACTGCTAGGATGTCATGTGTGCATGAGTGTGGGAGTTGTCAAAATGAGTCCGGATCTCCATCAAGTCACCATGGACTTCAGAACACAGTACAAAGACCTGTTCAGTGATGAGCTTGGAGAATCCCCAGTCACATACTCCGTGATGGTAGATCCCACCATACAGCCTGTTGTCTGGGCAGCTCACCACATCTCTGTTGTGATACAAGGAAGTCAATGCTGATCTCAAATGCATGCAAAGCACAGATCTTATAACACCAGTGACTGAGACCATGGATTGGGTCTCTTCCATAGTGGCAGCACATAAGAAGCCTAGACAAAGCCTAAGAAGGACAAGCAAGAAATCAGACTGTGCATCAATCCAAAAAACTGCAGCACAGCACTGAAAAGACCTCATCACCCCATGTGCAGCATTGAGGAAGTGGCAGCACAGATGTCAGGGGCAACAGTCTTCTCTGTTTTGGATGCAAAAAACTCTTTCTGGGGAGATAAGTCTTGACAAGAAATCCTCAATGCTGATGACATTCAGCACTCCGTTTGAGCACTATAGATTTCTACAGATGCCTTTCAGCACTAACTCTACAACTGAGGTGTTTCAGTGCTGTATGGAACACCGATTCACAGGTTATCCATGCTCAGTCATGGTTGATGACATTATCATCATTGGAGGTTGTGGAATAGCAGAACATGATGCCAACTTGAAGAGTGCTCAAATGTACAAGAGAGGTAAACCTCAGGTTAAATCCAGACAAGTGCAGATTTCACCTGGACCAAGAAGGCTATGTAAGCCATGTCTTCACAAGCAAAGGCCTAAAAGCTGGCCCCTCTAAAACTACAGCAATCACTGATATGCCAGTCCCCTCAGATGTCATTTCATTACAATGTTTCCTTGGTATGATTAAATACCTTGGCAAGTATATCCCGAACCTCAGTGACATTGCAGCACCACTGAGGAAACTGACCATCACATCAAGAAAGCACTTCAGAACTGCAGGTATCCCAACTGGGCTTTCTTCAAGAGCAGAAAAAGGAACATGATGGACAAGTTAGATAACAGGAACAAATGCAAGAACATTGTCATTCCCTACATTTCTGGTCTATCTGAGAAACTCAGGAGGATCTTCTACAAACACAACATTCCAGTATATTTCAGACCCAGTAACACCCTGAAGCAGAAACTGGTCCACCCTAAGGACAGAATACCCAGACACAAACAGGACAACGTAGTCTATGCAATTCAGTGCAGTGAGGAATGCACGGACTCATATATATGGGGAAACAAAACAACCGCTTCACAGGCACATGGCTCAACACAGGAGAGCCAGTTCCTCAGGCCAGGACTCTGCTATCTTCATCTTAACAACAAAGGACACTCATTTCAGGATTGCGACGTATGCATTTTAGCCAGAGAGGATCGTTGGTATGAGCGAGGAGTTGAAGAAGCCATTTTTGTCAACCTGGAACGGCCATCACTGAACAGAGGTGGTGGTCTAAGACACCATTTATCAGCCACCTACAATGCAGTCCTTGGCACACTTCCCAGACAACTGAATGCACACCAAAACCCAGCTGTTTTCAGTGACTCACAGGAGGGCAGAGAGAACCAACAACCCATTGATCACCCCAACAACTCTCTAGGCCGTTCACACCCAGCCCCCAGTGACCCACACCAACAGGATGACTCAACAACACCTTAGGTTTGCTTTTCATCCATGAGAGGATAAATACCTGGTACTTCCTATTAGTCAGACAGAACTGAAGAAGCCTTTCAGATGAGAGGTGAAACGTCTTCAAGAATTTTCAAGCAAGTCCAGTTTTTTACCACCCACAGTCTTAAGTTTACATTTAAAATTATCTACAGAGCCAGTGTTTTGAATTTCTTGTGGCAAATCATTCCAAAGTCTAGGGGCAATGATAGAAAATGCCCTGTAGCCATATGTTTTTAGATTATAGTCCTTAGTTTGAAGTCGCCATTTGTCAGATGAAGACTGGAGGACACGCCTCTTGGGTTCATAGTGAGTCACCAGTTCTTGTAAGTATACGGGCACTAAATTATTAATAACTTTGAAAGACATTAGATTAATTTTGAAAATAATTCTTTCCTAAACTGGTAACCAGTGGAGTTCCTTCAGAGTCTCACTAATATGATCTGATTTACACAAGCATGTGACAACCTGGGCAGCTGCATTTTGTACATTTTGCAATTTACATATTTGATATTTCGGGAGACCAAATAAAAGCGAATTACAAAAATCTAGCTTTGAGCTAACAAAAGCATGAATTAAAATTTCAGCTATGCTAGCACTGATATACTTTCTTATTTTAGCAATGTTTCTGAGATGATAAAAAGCTCCCTTTACAACATTGTTTACATGATGAGACATTGTTAAAGTACTATTGAAGGTGACACCGATGTTATGTGCCTTGCTTGTTGGATAGATAATGTCAGTTCCAACGGTAATGCAAGGAAACAATGGTGGAGACCTAAATTTGGAGCGAAACACAAGACGTTCCATCTTGTCTGTATTCAGTTTCAGTTTATTTGCGGCCATCCAACTTATAATATCTATCAAACTGTTCTCTATATGACTTGTAACTGTGGACAGATCGATGTCATCATCACATCCGAATGCAGTGTAGAGTTGTATGTCATCAGCATACAACTGAAACATGTTATGTGAAACATGTTATGTTTCCTTATCAAATCACCCAGCAGAGACGTATATAACAGATATAATATCAGCCTGAGCACACTCCCTTGTGGAACTCCTTGACACAGAGGGCGAGCTGTAGAATTAATCCCATTTATTTGAACAGATTGGGTGTGGTCAGTAAGGTATGAATGGAGCCATGTTAGTGCTTTCCCATTTATTCCAAATCTAAGCTGAAGTCTGTGTAGCAAGATGGAATGGTCGACAGTGTCAAATGCAGCCGATAAATCAACCAAAAGTAGAACGGCACACTGTCTATTATCAATAGCTTCCAAGATGTCGTTTTGGACACATAGAAGAGCGGTCTCACAGCTATGTTGCTCCTTATAAGCTGATTGAAGAGTTTCACTGAGATTGTTCTCACATAGGTAGTCACATAAGCGCACGGCAACTGTCTTCTCGATGACCTTAGACAAAAACTTTAAATTTGACACTGGATGGAAGTTCAGATATTTCTCAAAGTCCAGAGACTGTTTCTTTAACAAGGGAGATAGTATTGCTTTTTTCATAGAAATCAGCATAACAGCAGAATCAAATGAGAATTTCACTATTTTCTGGATCATGGGCAATAGCTTCTTTATGCAGTATTGTAATAGGCACGTGGGTATATGATCAAGAGAGCACGATTGTAAATTGTAAAACAACATGATAAAGAAATGTTCTGTATTGTTTATTTGCCTAGTGCTAGGTTGTTTATAAGTAGGTGTGAGCTAAAGGAAAGGGATATAGATCATTTGGCTGAATGATTATCCTGTTTGTTCATAATGAGCCACCATACCTGTATTCGTGTTTTGTGGCTCGACCAATCAGCATGCTGGAGGACTCTCTCGCCAGCTTGTACAAGTTAAAAAATAAAAAATAAAAATAAAAAGTTGGTGAATGTTAAAGGAACAGTTCACCGTACTTCCATAATGAAATATGTTCTTCTCTGAATTGAGATGAGCTGATCCGTACCTCTCCGAGCTTTGTGCGACCTCCCAGTCAGTCAGACGCGCTGTTACTCCTGTTAGCAATGTAGCTAGGCTCAGCATGGCCAATGGTATTTTTTGGGGCTGTAGTTAGATGCGACCAAACTCTTCCACGTTTTTCCTGTTTACATAGGTTTATATGACCAGTGACATGAAACAAAGTTCAGTTACACAAATTGAAATGTGGCGATTTTCTATGCTATGGAAAGTCCGCACTATAATGACACCTTCTGCGCGCTTTGAAAGCGCATTGATACCTTCACTCAGGAGTGAAGGTATCAATTCGCTGTCAAAGCGCGCAGAAGGTGTTAGTACGCCTGTCATTATAGTGCAGACTTTCCATAGCATAGAAAATCACCACGTTTCAATTTGTGTAACTGAACTTTGTTTCATGTCACTGGTCATATAAACCTATGTAAACAGGAAAAACGTGGAAGAGTTTGGTCGCATCTAACTACAGCCCCAAAAAATACCATTGGCCATGCTGAGCCTAGCTACATTGCTAACAGGAGTAACAGCGCGTCTGACTGACTGGGAGGTCGCACAAAGCTCGGAGAGGTACAGATCAGCTCGTCTCAATTCAGAGAAGAACATATTTCATTATGGAAGTACGGTGGACTGTTCCTTTAAGCTCATCTGGTTGTTATATTCCTGATTGATAAAGCAGAATTTTTTTTTCCCAAGTCAGTGTGATCACTGGCTCACACACACCAATGAGCCAGTTTCTACACTAATATATATATATTTTTTTTTCAGACTTTTGGAACAACACAAACATGAAAAACTATATAAATATTAAAAATATGTATACAAAAATAAGACACATACATCTCAAAAATAACTAACAAAGACAAATAGAAATTAATTGTAATATCTAAATATAAATAAAAAAATAATTATTAGAATAAATGTGCTTGTTAGGATTTTGCTTCAGGAAACACATATCATGATGAAACTGTGTGAAATTATATCCAATGTTATGTAAGCTAGAAAACGGAATATTGTCATAGCATAGCAACACAGCAAAATAGGGTAACAAACATAAGTGTTATATTAGCCTATTACATGCATAATATTATACTCATAAAGAGATGGCATAGCTACATACATTTATCTTTTGTGTGTTTCTCCTCACCTTCTTTCCTTTTTTTCATAAACTGGGCACCTGATATCTAACCCGAAGACCTTTTCTTATCCATTTGTGTTGAACTGGCACTTGAGTATCACTACCTTACCCTTTACCCAACACTGTCAACCAAGAGTCAAGACTAAACCAATTAATCACCTTGGTGGTGTGTAGACTGCTTTTACATTAGTCTTAATGATTTTGAACAAATCAGAAAAAAATGCAACAATATATCTGTGAAACTGTATAGTCACAGTATTATGAATGAATTGTGATTTATTTGGTAGTGTTTCATAGTGTGACTGATTTTACTTTGCATTTGTAATATATGTACAATTTAATAGATTCCCCTGCTCCCCCTACCTTGGGCTTCCAGTGGGGAGACCTGAGGTCATAGGTCAACCTACCCCCACCCCCCTCCAACCCCATCTCAAACTTCTGAGTGGGAGACCAGGAAGTGTCCTGGCTGTCTGGCTCACAAACTAGAATCAGAATGCCCACTTCAGCAGGTTAATTTATCCACATGATGATGTGATGATGTTTGTCCTTTGGGGTTGAAGATGACCATGACTTCAATTTGGTGGGTGGTGGTTGTGGGGCCGAAGGTGACTGATGAGGCCAAGCCGAGCTTTGAAGGTACGCCCACATGTCGGGCACACATGGGTAGGTGTTGTAGTGGAGGTGACGATAGTTTGAGCCTTCTGCGCAGCTTGTTTCTTCTGGGCCTCAGCGATGCATTTAATCTCTACTGCACATGCACCACTGGTGAGCTTTGCTTACCGTGCTGGACAATCCTGAGCTAGTGGCTCCCAGGAGTGGAGATCGATTTCTAGGATTTTGAGGGACACTTTGAGATTGTCCTTGAAGCGTTTCTTCTGCCCCCCAGATGAGTGCTTGCCTTGGCACAGCTCTTCATACAACAAATGTTGACTGTCTGGCATCCTGACAACATGGTCAGTCTATCTGGCTTGGGCTTTCTGTAGAAGAGTGTTAATGCTGGGAAGTCCAGCCCATTTTAGGACCTCCATGTCCAGGATTTTGTCCTGCCACTTGATATGGAAGAGTTTGCAGAGGCAGGTCAAGTGGAAATGATTGAGCTGCTTAGTGTGTCTGCTGTAGGTAGTCCAGGTCTCACAGGCGTAAAGTAGGGTGGTATCACAGCATGGTAGACCTTCAGCTTAGTGGTAAGGCTGAGCCCTCTCTGTTCTCAGACATTCTCACGGACTCTCCCAAAAAATGCTGCTGGCCTTTGCAATCTTGTTGTTCACCTCGACATCTATGTTCACTGCTCGGGAAAGGGTGCTGCCCAGGTAAACAAATTTGTCGACTGCTTTAATGTTCTGCCCATTGACTGTAATATGTGGTTCTTGGTAGGGCCTTGCAGGCACAGGCTGGTACATTACTTCAGTGTTTTGGGTGCTGATGGTGACATGATATAATTGATGTGACATGCAAATGAGTGATAGAAAAATCATCTGGATGATTTGCAGTCCAAGGCTATAGTGTATTCAAACAGCACTCAGATACACTGTCTCTCATGCACATGATAATTTGAAAATGTATGATTCTCAAACCTACAGTATCAGTCAAAATTTTGGACACACCTTCTAATTCAGTGGTTTTTTTTCTTTATTTTTATTATTTTCTACATTGTAGAATGATGCTGAAGGCATCAAAGCTATGAAATGACATATAGAATTATGTAGTAAACACAAAAAGTGTAAACAAAACTAAATGTTTCATATTTTAGATTCTTCAAATTTTCCACCTTTTGCATTGATGATAGCTTTGCGCACTCTTGGCATTCTCTCAACCAGCTTCATGAGGTAGTTATTTGGAATGGTTTTCAAACAGTCTTGAATGAGTTCCCACATATGTTGAGCATTTGTTGGCTGCTTTTCTTTCACTCTGCAGTCCAACTTATCCCAAACCATCTCACTAGGGTTTAAGTCAGGTCTTCTGATACAACACTCCTTCACTCTCCTTCTTGGTTAAATAGCCCTTACATAGCCTGGAGGTGTGTTTTGGGTCACTGTCCTGTTGCAAAAGAAATGATGATTCCACTAAGCATAAAACAGATGGGATGGGAAGGCATGCCACTGCAGAATGCAGTAGTAGCGATGCTGGTTAAGTGTGCCTTCAATTTTGAATAAAATCAGCAACAGCATCACTAACAAAGCACCCCTACACCATCACACCTCCTCCTTTATGCTTCATGGTGGGAACCACGCATGCAGATACCATCGGTTTCCCTTTTCTGCATCTCTCAAAGACAACAGTTGAAACCAAAAATCTCAAATTTGGTCTCATCAGATCAATATACTTCCAAACTATGGTTTTCTACTAGTCTAATGTCCATTCCTTGTGTTTCTTGGCCCAAGCAATTCTATCCTTCTTACTGGCCTCACACAGTACTGGTTTCTTTGCAGCAATTCGACCATGAAGGCCTGATTCATGTAATCTCCTCCGAACAGTTGATGTTCAGATGTGTCTGCTAATTGAATTCTGTGAAGTATTCATGTAGGCTCTAATCTGAGGTCCTGTTAATTGGTGATTTTTGAGGCTGGTAGCTGTAAAAAAAAATGTAATTCTTTGCAGTAGAGATAAGTCTTGGTCTTCCTTTCCTGGGTCCTCATGCGAGCCAGTTTCACCATAGCATTTGATGGTTTTTGCAACTGCACTTGAAGGTACATTCAAAGTTCTTGCAAATTTCCAGATTTAAGACCTTCATGTCTTAACGTAATGATGGACTGTTGTTTCTCTTTACTTAGTTGAGCAGTTCTTGACATAATATGGATTACTACAGTTGTGGAATAGTGCTATTTACTGTAATTTTTTTATCATTTACTATTTATTGTTTGATCTCAAACGCATTAAGAAGACAATAAACTAATTAACTTTTGATGAGGTACACCTGTTAATTGAAAAGCATTCCAGGTGACTACAGTGTCTTGCAAAAGTATTCATCCCCCTTGGTGTTTGTCCTATTTTGTTGCATTACAAGCTGGAATTAAAATAGATTTTTGGAGGGTTAGCACCATTTGATTTACACAACATGTCTACCACTTTAAAGGTGCAAATTTTTGTTTTATTGTGACAAAAACAATAATTAAGATAAAAAAAAAAGAAATCTGAAGTGTGCATAAGTATTCGCCCCCTTTTGCATGAAATCCCTAAATAAGAGCTGGTCCAACCAATTCAGTTCATAAGTCACATAATTAGTTGATTAAGATCCACCTGTGTGCAATCAAAGTGTCACCTGATCTGTCATGTGAGGTCTGTATAAATCTACCTGTTCTGGAAGGATCCTAACTCTGCAACACTACTAAGCAAACAACATGAGAACCAAGGAGCACTCCAAACAGGTCAGAGACAAAGTTGTGAAGTATAGATCAGGGTTGGGTTCGAAAAAAAAAATCCCAAACTTTGAATATCCCACAGAGCACCATAAAATCCATTAAAGCAAAATGGAAAGAATATGGCACCACTACAAACCTGACAAGAAAAGGCCACCCACAAAAACTCACAGACCCGGCAAGGAGGGGATTAATCAGAGATGCAGCAAAGATAACACTGAAGGAGCTGCAAAGATCCACAGTGGAGATGGGAGTATCTGTCCAAAGGACCACTTTAAGTTGTACACTCCACAGAGGAGGACTTTATGGAAGAGTGGCCAGAAAAAAAAATAAGCCATTGCATTAAGAAGACACATTTGGAGTTTGCCCAACAGCATGTGGCAGACTCTCCAAACACATGGAAGATTCTCTGGTCAAATGAGACTAAAATTTAACTTTTTGGCCATCATGGGAAATGCCATGTGTGACACAAACCCAACACCCTGAGAACACCATTCCTACAGTGAAGCATGGTGGTAGCAGCATCATGCTGTGGGGATATTTTTCATCTGCAGGTGCAGGATAGCTGGTCATGACTGAAGGAAAGATGGATGGAACTAAATACAGGGCAATTCTGGAGGAAAATCTGTTTGAGTTGGCCAGAGGTTTGAGACTGGGACGAAGGTTCACATTCTAGCAGGACAATGACCCTAAACATACTGCTAAAGCTACACTGGAGTAGTCTGAAGGGAAACATTTAAATGCCTTGGACTGGCTTAGTCAAAGCCCAAACCTCAATTCAACTGAGAATCTGTGGCATAACTTGAAGATTGCTGTACACCAACACAACCCATCTAACTTGGAGTTGGAGCAGTTCTGCCTTGAGGAATGGGCAAAAATCCCAGTGGCTAGATGTGCTAAGCTAACAGAGACATACCCCAAGAAAATTGCAGCTGTAATTGCAGCAAAAGGTGGCTCTACAAAGTATTGATACTGGGGAGATAATTAAGTTTTTTTCATCTTTGTTATTGTTTGTGTCACAATAAAACAAGTGGTAGGCATGTTGTGTAAATCAAATAGTGCTCACCCCCCCCCCCCCCCCCCAAAAAAAAATTCATTTTAATTCCAGCTTGTAATGCCACAAAACAGGACAAACACAAAGGGGGATGAATACTTTTGCAAGACACTGTAGAGTGTCACATATATACATACAGCATACCTAATATTTGGTTAAATGTCCCTGAACAAGTTTTTCCTTGAAAGCTTTTTGTAGCCATTGACAAGTTTCTGTCAGAATTCTTGTTGGATATTTGACCCTCTTCTTGGGAGAATTTGTAAAGTTTAATTAAATTTGTAAGTTTCCTGGCACAGACCTGACTTTTAAGCATAGTCCACATACTTTCAAAAGGGTTGATGTAAGGACTTGTTTTAAGCTTAATGTTAGCCTGCTTTATCTACAACCAGCTATATGTGTTTGGGGTCATTGTCCTGTTGGAACACTCACTTGTATCCAAGTTTTTGATGGTTTGAGGTTATGCTGAAGAATTCTGAGGTAGTCCTCCCTCTTCATTGTTCTATCCACTTGGAATAATATAGCCAAAAGAGGAATATAAGACTGTCCTCCATTACTCATTTCCTTTTTGTTCAACTGCAAACTTTATTCAAGCTTCAAGGTGATGATTTTGCAGCAGGAGCTTCTTTTTTGGATGGTAGCCTCTCAGTTCATGGTGATGAAAAACTCTAGATAGTGTTCCAGCAGCTTCCAGTTCATGACAGGCCTGTACCTTGGTGGTTCCTGGGTTGTTCCTGACCACCTTAAAGGTTCTGACTGCAAAGTTGAATTCTGTGCAAAAAAAGTTCTATTTCTATTGCTGTTGGAGTTTCAAGATGCTTTGCTGTTGCACACACCATGTATCCTGTGTGAAAATGTTTTGCTGAGATAAAATGTGTCCCGCATTTTATGTCGATTGCCGAAGCAAGTGAGCAACAATATAATGTGACCACCGCGGGGCATGTTCAACCTACTTTTAACCAAAATAAGTCGGCATGGGCAAACATGGCAGACTCAGCTCTCCCGCCAGCTAAAAGCCAGCAGAAAAGAAAAGGAAATCCTACCTAGTAAGTGCAACTGCAAGGTTGGATGATGTTATTTTTCTGGACAGATAACTAAATTATTCTAGCTAGTGCTTAGCTATCTTAGCCTTAGAATGCATGGGTTCGACTTCATGGTAGCAAGTATGGAGTTATACACCAAATGTTTTGATCTTGCAGAGAAAGAAACCATAACACAAAGGCATTAACAGAGAAAAGATATACAGTGCCTTGAAAAAGTATTCATACCCCTTGAACTTTTTCACATTTTTCCACCTTACAACTATGAACTTAAACGTTTTTTATTGAGATTTTATGTGACAGACCAACCAGAGTAGCACATAATTGTGAAGTGAAACAAAAATGATAAATGGTCTTCAAAATTTTAAACAAATAAAAATCTGAAAAATGTGGTGTGCATTAGTATTCAGCCCCCTGCACTCTGATACCTCTAAATACAATCCAGTGCAATCAATTGCCTTCAGAAGTCATCTAATTAGTTAATAGAGTCCTACTGTGTGTAATTTACTCTCAGCATTAATACGCTTGTTCTGTGAAGGCCTCAGTGGTTTGTTAGAGAACACTGAAGAACAAACAGCATGATGAAGACCAAAGAACTCACCAGACAGGTCAGGGATAAAGTTCTGGAGAAGTTTAAAGCAGGGTTAGGTTATAAAAAAATATCCCAAGCTCTGAACATCTCAAGACACACTGTTCAATCTATCATTCAAAAGTGTGGCACAACTGCAAACCTACCAAAACATGGCTGTCCACCTAAACTGACAGAGCGAGCAAGGAGAGCACTGGTCAGAGAAGCAGCCAAGAGGCCCATGATCACTCTGGAGGAGCTGCAGAAATCCACAGCTCAGGTGGGAGAATCTGTGCACAGGACAACTGTAAGTCGTACACTCCACAAATCTGGCCTTTTTGGAAGAGTGGCAAGAAGAAAGCCATTGTTGAAAGACAGGCATAAGAAGTCCCGTTTGCAGTTTGCCAGAAGCCATGTAGGGGATACAGCAAACATGTGGAAGAAGGTGCTTTGGTCAGATGAGACCAAAGTTGAACTTTTTGGCCTAAATGCAAAGTGCTATGTGTGGCGGAAAACTAACACTGCTCATCACCCTGCACACACCATCCCCACTGTGAAACATGGTGGTGGCAGCATCATGCTATGGGTATGCTTTTCTTCAGCAGGGACAGGGAAGCTGGTCAAAGTTGATGGGAAGATGGATGGAGCTAAATACAGGGCAATCCTGGAAGAAAACCTGTTGGAGGCTGCAAAAGACTTGAGACTGGGAAGGAGATTCACCGTCCAGCAAGACAATGACCCTAAACATACAGGCAGAGCTACAATGGAATGGTTTAGATCAAAGAATATTCATGTGTTAGAATGGCCCAGTCAAAGTCCAGACCTAAATCCCATTGAGCATCTGTGGCAAGACTTGAAAATTGCTGTTCACAGATGCTCTCCATCCAATCTGGCTGAGCTTGAGCTATTTTGCAAAGAAGAATGGGCAGAAATTTCAGTGTCTAGATGTGCAAAGCTGGTAGAGACATACCACAAAAGACTTGCAGCTGTAATTGCAACAAAAGGTGGCTCTACAAAGGATTGACACAGGGGGGCTGAATACTAATGCACATCACATTTTTCAGATTTTTATTTGTTTAAAATTTTGAAGACCATTTATCATTTTTGTTTCACTTCACAATTATGTGCTACTCTGTGTTGGTCTATCACATAAAATCTCAATAAAAAATTTTAAGTTCGTGGTTGTAAGGTGAAAAAATGTGAAAAAGTTCAAGGGGTATGCATACTTTTTCAAGGCACTGTACTTGTTTTTTTTTTTTCATGGATCTATTCACAAATGTCAGCCACAAATTATATCCCTGCAACTCAAAACTCTCCAAGGTTGAGGCAGAGTCACAATGTTTTCCACGTGTTGCCATCTTTGTGTGACCCAGTTCCATAGTTATGCTAACTAGTCAAAGCTCCTTGTCTTCAGCTGTTTCCATAGGACCATACTGTTTCCCTCAAGAGGTAGGAAAATGGTCCCAAATCAGCAAGCCTCAGCAAAATGATCACATCTCCTCTGCATGATATTGTTCTTGCAGGACATAGGAAAATGCTATGCACAATAATAAATAAATAAATAAATAAATAAATAGAAAATTCAGATGACTTTGCAGTCAGTACCTTTAACTAATTTCCTCTCAGGTGAGGGTGAAAGTTTGGGTCTCAGCTACACTTCCAAATAATTTGTACTTGCATGCAATTATTTGAACTGATGATCTTGGAATCTGCATTTGTTTAGAAGTGGCTCCAAGAGACATTCCTGAGTTGTGTAAATCTATGATCCTCTTCCTCAGATCTGCACTGAGCTCCTTGGACTTTCCCATTGTACTGTGTATTGGTCAAGCCAATAAGTGCTGTCAAACAAACCCTTTTTATGTTGTGCAAAGAGAAGGCACCAGCTGTCTCTCATCTTGTCTCATCTTCATCCGCTTATCCGGGGCCAGGTCGCGGAGGCAGCAGTCTGAGCATGGAAGCCCAAACTTCCCTTTCCCCAGACACCTCAACCAGATCCTTGGGAAGAACACCGAGGCGTTCCCAGGCCAGCTGAGAGACATAGTCCCTCCAGCATGTCCTGGGTCTTCCCCGGGGCCTCCTCCCAGGGGGACATGCCTGGAACACCTCCCCAGGGAGGTGTCCAGGAGGCATCTGAAAGAGATGCCCGAGCCACCTCAGCTGATTCCTCTCGATGTGGAGGATCAGCGGCTCTACTCCGAGCTCCTCCTGAGTGACTATGCTTCTCACCCTATCTCTAAGGGAGCACCCAGCCACCCTGTGAAGGAAACTCATTTCGGCTGCTTGTATCAGCGATCTTGTTCTTTTGGTCATTACCCAAAACTCATGACCATAGGTGAGATTCGGAACGTAGATCAACCAGTAAATCGAGAGCGTCGCCTTTTGGCTTAGCTCCTTCTTCACCACAACAGACCGGTAAAGCGACCGCATCACTGCGGAGGCTGCACCGATCCGCCTGTTGATCTCACGCTCTATCCTTCCCTCACTCATGAACAAGATCCCGAGATACTTAAACTCCTCCACTTGAGGCAGGACTTCTCCACCAACCTGGAGAGGGCAAGCCACCCTTTTCCGGTCGAGAACAATGGCCTCGGACTTGGAGGTGCTGATTCTCATCCCAGCCGCTTCACACTCGACTGCAAACCACCCCAGTGCATGCTGAAGGTCCTGGTTTGAATAAGGCAACAGGACAACATCATCCGCAAAAAGCAGAGATGAAATCCTGTGGTTCCCAAACAGGATTCCCTCTGGCCCCTAGCTGCGCCTAAAAATTCTGTCCATAAAAATTATGAACAGAACCTGTGACAAAGGGCAGCCCTGATGGAGTCCAACATGCACTGGGAACAGGTCTGACTTACTGCTGGCAATGCGAACCAGACTCCTGCTCCGTTCGTACAAGGACTGGACAGCCCTTAGCAAAGAGCCCCAAACCCCATACTCCCGAAGCACCCCCCCACAGAATACCACGAGGGACATGGTCGAATGCCTTCTCCAGATCCACAAAGCACATGTGGACTGGTTGGGCAAACTCCCATGAACCCTCGAGCACCCTATGAAGGGTATAGAGCTGGTCCAGTGTTCCACGACCAGGATGAAAACCGCATTGTTCCTCCTGGATCCGAGGTTCGACTATCCTCCCTTTTGAGACTTCTCCTCTCCAGTACCCTGGAGTAAACCTTCCCGGGGAGGCTGAGAAGTGTGATTTCCCTATAATTTGAGCACACTCTCCAGTCCCCTTTCTTAAAAAGAGGGACCACCACCCCAGTCTGCCACTCCAGAGGCACTGTCCCCAACCGCCATGCGATGTTGCAAAGGTGTGTCAGCCAAGACAGCCCTACAGCATCCAGAGACTTGAGATACTCAGGGCGGATCTCATCCACCCCTGGTGCTTTGCCACCGAGGAGCTTGCAAACCACCTCAGTGACTTTGGCTTGGGTAATGGATGAGTCCACCTCTGAGTCATCAGCCTCTGCTTCCTCAATGGAAGACGTGATGGTGGGATTGAAGAGAGCCTCGAAGTATTCCTTCCACCACCCGACAATGTCCCCAGTCGAGGTCAACAGCTCCTCACCCGCACTGTAAACAGTGTTGGCAGAGTACTGCTTCCTCCTCCTGAGGCACTGGACAGTTTGCCAGAATTTCTTCGAGACCGACTGATAGTCCTCTTCCATGGCTTCACCAAACTCCTCCCAGTTTCGTGTTTTTGCCTCCGCAACTGCCCAAGCTGTGGCACGCATGGCCTGCTGATACCCATCAGCTGCCTCAGGAGTCCCGGAGGTCAACATGGCCCGATAGGACTCCTTCTTCAGCTTGACGGCATCCCTTACTTCCAGTGTCCACCACTGGGTTCAGGGATTGCCGCCATGACAGGCACCGGAGACCTTGTGGCCACAGCTCCGAATAGCCATGTCTACAATGGCAGTAGAGAACATGGTCCATTCAGACTCAATGTCCCCCGCCTCCCTCGGAAGCTGGGAGAAGCTCTCCCGGAGGTGGGAGTTAAAGACCTCCCCGACAGAGTGCTCAGCCAGATGTTCCCAGCAGACCCTCACCATACGTTTGAGCCTGCCAGGTCTGTCTGGCTTCCTCCTCCGCCAGTGGATCCAAATCACCACCAGGTGGTGATCAGTTGACAGCTCAGCCCCTCTCTTCACCCGCGTGTCCAAGACATAGGGCCGGAGAGGCGATGAAACGACAACAAAGTTGATCATCGACCTCCGACCTAAGGTGTCCTGGTGCCACGTGCACTTATGGACACCCCTATGCTCGAACATGGTGTTCGTTATGGACAAACCATGACTAGCACAGAAGTCCAACAATGAAACACCACTTGGGTTCAGATCGGGGAGGCCGTTCCTCCCAATCACGCCCCTCCAGGTGTCACTGTTGTCGCCCACGTGAGCATTGAAGTCCCCCAGTAGAACAATGGAGTCCCTGGTCTGAGCACCTCTCAGTACCTCTCCCAGGGACTCCAAGAAGGCCGGATACTCTATACTGCTATTCGGCCCATAGGCACAAACAACAGCAAGAGCCCTCTCCCCGATCCGAAGGCACAGAAAGGAGACCCTCTCGTTCACTGGGGTAAACTCCAACATGTGGCAGCTGAGCTGGGGAGCTATAAGCAAGCCCACACCAGCCCGCCGCCGCTCACCATGGGCAACTCCAGAGAAGTGGAGAGTCCAGCCCCTCTCAAGGAGCTGGGTTCTGGAGCCCAAGCTGTGCGTGGAGGTGAGCCTGACTATCTCTAGCCGGTACCTCTCAACCTCCCGCACAAGCTCAGGCTCTTTCCCCCTCAGCGAAGTGACATTCCATGTCCCAACAGCTAGCTGCTGTGTTTGGGGATCAGGTTGTTGAGGCCCCTGCCTTCAACTGCCGCCCAATCCACAGTGCACCAGCCCCCTACAACTACCTCTGTGGGTGGTGAACCCACAGGAGGTTGGACCCACAGGAGGTTGGGCCCACATCACCGCTTTGGGCTGAGCCCGGCCGGGCCCCGTGGGCAAAGGCCCGGCCACCAAGTGCTTGCATACGAGCCCCAACCCCGGGCCTGGCTCCAGGGTGGGGCCCCGGCTGCGCCATACCACACGACATCACGGTCCTTGATCTAGTATTATCCATAAGGGTTTTGTTGAACTGCTCTTGGTCTGGCCTGTCACCTAGGACCTGTCTGCCTTGGGAAACCCTAACAGGGGCATAATGCCCCCGACAACATAGCTCCTAGGATCATTCAAGCACACAAACCCCTCCACCACAATAAGGTGGCAGTTCTAGGAGGGGGGTACCAGCTGTAGTCAGTAATAATCATGAACAGGACATTAAGAGGGCTTGGCAACTTTAAAGACATTTTACTGGCCAATTCATAAGGAACACCCATCCACCTGCTGTTTTGTGCAGTTTTCTAATCAGCCAATCCCTTGACAGCAGCACAATGCATAAAATCATGCAGATACAAATCAAGAGCTTCAGCTAATGTTCACTCCAAACATCAGAATGGGAAAAATTGTGATCTCTGTGACTTTCACTGTGACATGGGCGTTGGTGCCAGATGGACTGGTTTGAGTATTTCAGAAACTGCTGATCTCCTGGGGTTTTCACACACAACAGTCTCTAGAATTTACACAGAATGGTGCGAAAAACAAAAAAAAACATTGAGTGGGCAACAGTTCTGTGGGTGGAAACAAATGCCTTGTTGATAAGAGAGGTCAGAGGAAAATGGCCAGATTGGTTCGAGCTGGGCGGCACGGTGGTGTAGTGGTTAGCGCTGTCGCCTCACAGCAAGAAGGTCCGGGTTTGAGCCCCGTGGCCGGCGAGGGCCTTTCTGTGCGGAGTTTGCATGTTCTCCCCATGTCCTCATGGGTTTCCTCTGGGTGCTCCGGTTTCCCCCACAGTCCAAAGACATGCAGGTTAAGTTAACTGGTGACTCTAAATTGACCATAGGTGTGAATGTGAGTGTGAATGGTTGTCTGTGTCTATGTGTCAGCCCTGTGATGACCTGGCGACTTGTCCAGGGTGTACCCCCCCTTTCGCCCGTAGTCAGCTGGGATAGGCTCCAGCTTGCCTGCGACCCTGTAGAACAGGATAAAGCAGCTAGAGATAATGAGATGAGAATGAGATGGTTCAAGCTGCCAGGAAGGATATAGTAACTCATGTAAATACTCTTTACAACTGTGGTGAGCAGAAAAGCATCTCAGCATGCAACAGCAGAAGAACACATTGGGTTCCACTCCTGCAGCCAGGAACAGGGATCTTTGAATCAAGAGCAAGTTCCTATTAAAGTAGCCAGTGATACCCCTTTTCCACCAAATCAGTTCCAGGGCTGGTTTGGGGCCAGTGCTGGTTCACAACTCGTTCAACTTGCGAGCCAGCTGAGAACCAGTTTGCTTTTCCATAGCTCGCGGTGCTAAGGGAAGACACGTCATTACGTCGCTGTATACGTCAGTTATGTCGTTGTATACGTCATTACTTCGCTGTATACGTCAGTTACGTCGTTACGTTTGCATAAACCTTGGCGTGAATATTGAAGCAAAAACAACACGGAAGAAGCAGCAGCAGCAGCAGCAACAACAATAATAATAATAATGCATGACTTCGCGCTTGTACAGCTGCTGCTTCTCGTCGCTTAAAAATGGTGATCTTTCGTGGTCTTGTTATTGTTGTTAGTCTTAACAACTCTGCCCCCCCACTGACGTAAGCGGTTCTTTCCTTTGGCCCAGCAGAGAGTTGGTGCTAGCCTGGAACCGTTTTTTCTGGCCCCAGAGCCAGTTCTTTGTCAGTGGAAACAGAAAACCCGGTTCCAAACTAAGCACTGGCCCCGAACCAGCCCTGGAACTGCTTTGGTGGAAAAGGGGCATCTGAGTGTATATAGACAGGACCAGTCAAAAGTTTGGACACACTCATTCATACTAATGAGTGTGTCCAAACTTTTGACTGGGACTGTGTATTTACAGTTAATCCAAAAAAATTAACATTACCAAAACTTTTGTAAATCAGGTGTATGATTAATATATTTTCACATTATTTTTATATGTGGTTCATTTATTTTGAGTTGATTTTTGCACAGATAATTTATATTCAGGGCAGCACGGTGGTGTAGTGGTTAGCGCTGTCGCCTCACAGCAAGAAGGTCTGGGTTTGAGCCCCGTGGCCGGCGAGGGCCTTTCTGTGTGGAGTTTGCATGTTCTCCCCGTGTCCGCGTGGGTTTCCTCTGGGTGCTCCGGTTTCCCCCACAGTCCAAAGACATGCAGGTTAGGTTAACTGGTGACTCTAAATTGACCGTAAGTGTGAATGGTTGTCTGTGTCTATCTGTCAGCCCTGTGATGACCTGGCGACTTGTCCAGGGTGTACCCCGCCTCTCGCCCGTAGTCAGCTGGGATAGGCTCCAGCTTGCCTGCGACCCTGTAGAAGGATAAAGCGGCTAGAGATAATGAGATGAGATTAATTTATATTCACATTATTTGTTTTTCACACTATTCATTTATTTTCACATGATTTTTAAATGATACATTTATTTCCGAGTGATTTTTTTACACAATGTCCATGTGATTTTGTTTTCTTTAAATTATTATTTCCATGTGATTTTTTTTACACGATTCATTTATTTCCATGTGGCTTTACTTATCACATATTGTTCACATGATGTCACATGTTTATTTGAATTTGCATGTGCTGTTTCAGAGCATAACAAATGAATAATACTTCATCTTACTTTTTGCAGTCTTTCAAGACGATATATTGTATTATGTATTATATTCAAATAAACGATGTAACTCGGCTAATGTACTGAAATAACACAAATTGAAATGTTATTCACATTATCACCAAGTGAGATAAACGAGAGGGCAAATCCTATGACTACAACACTGTTCCTGAGCACTTTCATTTTCACGCTGCAAAAACCATAGTATTGTTAACCAACAACGTTTTTAACTGTGTTTGGTATTCAGAGGAAACGTGGCATGAAACTAGGAAGGACTGAAATAATTAATGCAGCTGCTTGTCTGCATTTGAGAGAGAGAGAGAGAAATACTTTTCTGCACATCATTCTTATAATGCCATTTATGAGACCATCAGCTTTTAGCCCTTCAATCTACAGTAGTGCTTGAAAGTTTGTGAACCCCTTAGAATTTTCTATATTTCTGCATAAATATGACCGAAAACATCATCAGATTTTCACACAAGTCCTAAAAGGAGATAAAGAGAACCCAGTTAAACAAATGAGACAAAAATATTCTACTTGGTCATTTATTTATTGAGGAAAATGATACAATATTGCATATCTGTGAGTGGCAAAAGTATGTGAACCTTTGCTTTCAGTATCTGGTGCGACCCCCTTGTGCAGCAATAACTGCATCTAAACATTTCTGGTAACTGTTGATCAGTCCTGCACACCGGCTCAGAGGAATTTTAGCCCATTCCTCCGTACAGAACAGCTTCAACTCTGGGATGTTGGTGGGTTTCCTCACATGAACTGCTCGCTTCAGGTCCTTCCACAACATTTCGATTGGATTAAGGTCAGGACTTTGAATTGGCCATTCCAAAACATTAACTTTATTCTTCTTTAACCATTCTTTGGTCGAATGACTTTTGTGCTTAGGGTCTTGTCTTGCTGCATGATCCACCTTCTCTTGAGATTCAGTTCATGGACAGATGTTCTGACATTTTCCTTTAGAATTCACTGGTATAATTCAGAATTCATTGTTCCATCAATGATGGCAATCCGTTCTGGCCCAGATGCAGCAAAACAGGCCCAAACCATGATACTACCACCACCATGTTTCACAGATGGGATAAGGTTCTTATACTGGAATTCAGTGTTTTCCTTTCTCCAAAAATAACGCTTCTCATTTAAACCAAAAAGTTCTATTTTGGACTCCTCTATCCAAAAAACATTTTTCCAATAGCCTTCTGGCTTGTCCACGTGATCTTTAGCAAACTGCAGATGAGCAGCAATATTTTTTTGGAGAGCAGTGGCTTTCTCCTTGCAACCCTGCCATGCACACCATTGTTGTTCAGTGTTCTCCTGATGGTGTACTCATGAACATTAACGTTAGCCAGTGTGAGAGAGGCCTTCAGTTACTTAGAAGTTACCCTGGGGTCCTTTGTGACCTCGCCGACTAATAGCCTGGGGAGGCTAACAATGGTCTTGAATTTCCTCCATTTGTATCCAATCTGTCTGACTGTGGATTGGTGGAGTCCAAACTCTTTAGAGATGGTTTTGTAACCCTTTCCAGCCTGATGAGCATTAACAATGCTTTTTCTGAGGTCCACAGAAATCTCCTTTGTTCGTGCCATGATACACTTCCATAAACATGTGTTGTGAAGATCAGACTTTGATAGATACCTATTCTTTAAATAAAACAGGGTGCCCACTCACACCTGATTGTCATCCCATTGATTGAAAACATCTGACTCCATTTTCACCTTCAAATTTACTGCTAATCCTAGAGGTTCACATACTTTTGCCACTCACAGATATGTAATATTGGATCATTTTCCTCAATAAATAAATGACCAAGTATAATATTTTTGTCTCATTTGTTTAACTGGGTTCTCTTTATCTACTTTTAGGACTTGTGTGAAAATCTGATGATGTTTTCGGTCATATTTATGCAGAAATATAGAAAATTCTAAAGGTTTCACAAACTTTCAAGCACCACTGTATATGTGACATACTGAGTAATTTTCGCTATCTGACCTGACATGAACAAAAATATTGAGTGCCTGAAGTCCTGAGGCATTTTTTCCCAAAGATACTCACCTTTTACTAGACTAAAATTGGCATGTTATGCTCCCAATGGTGAAGAAGGACATCACCTTCACTCTCCTTCTGCTTCTGATCACTATGTGAAACCACATAAGCATTCAAAAACCTCTGCTATGCAGTAGCCTCGACTTCCAGATGCAAATTTTTCCTATATTTGCTCCACCATCAAATTGTAATCAGAACCATTTGGACGAGGGCAGCAGAAGGGTCTGCTTTTCTCACATTTACCTTGCCCAATTTGGCCACTTTCCTGGAATTTGTGAAACCGGAACTTTCAGTGCACAGATAGTTGAATGTATTTCTTTTCTTTTGTGTGCATCCAAGTTTATACGACTGTTTTTTTCTTAACAGATGAAGCATGCTTAGTGCATCATGCAAGACTGCGCTGGATCCAAACAGGCTTGCTGAGTTCAAGATGGCAGGAATCAAAGCCAGTTGTGTGCCATATAAAAAAGGCACTGAATTGTAGATACCTGAAATTCACAAGCATAAAGAGGAAAATAAATCACAGAAGAATCCAGTATTAAGAATGTGACATTTAAATATGTCTAACAGGCGCAATGAGACGATGTATGTACCTGGCTATGTCTCTACTGAGAGAGAATGTAGATTAGCGTAGATCAAATGCAGTGTGTGTGTGTGTGTGTGTGTATATATATATATATATATATATATATATATATATATATATATATACTGTATATATATATATATATATATATATATATATATATATATATATATATATAAAAGAAAACAAATAAGGAGATTACTGAAATTACTGGAATTGGGTTAAGAACTGTTCAACGCATTATTAAAACCTGGAAGGATCGTAGTGAACCATCAACTTCGCCAAAGACGTGTGGTCTGCAAAATACTCTTGACTGACCGTGATTGGAGATGACAAACACTTGGTGAAGCCAAATCATTAAAAAAAACAAAAAACAAATAGACAGTAGAACTCCCAACTACGTTTAATCATGAAAATAAGAGTATTTACACACACACACACACACACACACACACACACACACACTGAGATGAGAACTCACAGAATTGGGACTAAACAGTTGTGTGTCCATAAGAAAACCACTTGTTAGTGAGACTAATCAGAAGAAAAGGCTTCAATTTACTCGGGAGTATAAAAGATTGAACTCTGGAGCAATGGAAAAAGGTCATGTGGTTTGATAAGTCCAGATTTACCCTATTCCTGAGTGATGGGTGTGTCAGGGTAAGAAGGGAAGCATGTGGAGAGATGAACCCATCATGCATAGTGTCCACTGTACAAGCCTCTGGAGGCAGTGTTACGATCTGTGGTTGCTTCAGTTGGTCAGGTCGAGATTCAGCAACATTATGGGGCAATAAAATGAAGTCAGCTGATGACCTGAATGCACTGAATGACCAGGTTATCATATCACATCAATGGATTTTTCTTCCCTGATGACACAGGAATAAAATTAGGGCTTAGATTGTGAAAGAGTGGTTCAGGAAGCATAAGGAATCATTTTCACACATGAATTAACCACCACAGAGTCCCGACCTTAACCTCTTTGGGATGTGTTAGAGAAGACTTTACGCAGTGGTTCGACTCTCCTGTTGTCAAGGTAAGATCTCTGTGAAAAATTAATGTGCCTCTGGATGGAAATTAATGTTGTGACGTTGCATAAGGTTGTTGAAACAATGCCATGGTGAATGCGTGCCATAATCAAAACTAAACACTGTCGAATGAGTGGCTACCTTGAAGAATCTAAAATATGAAACATATTTTGTAATGTTTCAGTCACTTTTTTGTTTCCCACATAATCCCATATATGTTCCATATGTTATTTCATAGTTTTTCATGTAGCCAGTATTGTTCTACAATGCAGTCACAATACAGAAAAATTGAACGAGTGAAGTAGGGGTGTACAAACTTTATATAAACAGTACCAGTCAAAAGTTTGGGCACACCTACTCACCTCGCCACTGTTTACCTTGATGACTTCTTTATCTTAACCAGCTTTATGAGGTAGTCACCTGGAAGGCTTTTCAATTAACAGGTGTCTCGTCAAAAGTTAATTAGTGGATGAGTTTCTTACCTTCTGAATGTGTTTGAGATCAAACAGTAAAAATAATAATAATAATAATACAGTAAATAGCCCTATTCCATCCACAACTGTAATAATCCATATTATGTCAAGAACTGCTCAACTAAGTAAAGAGACCTCCATCATTACATTAATGCATGACGTGTCTTTTAATGAATAAAAATAAAGAGAAACATTGAATTATAAGGTGTGTCCATACTGACCGGTAATTACATTTATATAATTATATATATATATATAGGGCGGCACGGTGGTGTAGTGGTTAGCGCTGTCGCCTCACAGCAAGAAGGTCCTGGGTTCGAGCCCCGGGGCCGGCGAGGGCCCTTCTGTGTGGAGTTTGCATGTTCTCCCCGTGTCCGCGTGGGTTTCCTCCGGGTGCTCCGGTTTCCCCCACAGTCCAAAGACATGCAGGTTAGGTTAACTGGTGACTCTAAATTGACCGTAGGTGTGAATGTGAATGGTTGTCTGTGTCTGTGTGTCAGCTGGGATAGGCTCCAGCTTGCCTGCGACCCTGTAGAAGGATAAAGCGGCTAGAGATAATGAGATGAGATGAGATGAGATATATATATAATTATATATCCATTCTATAATTGCGGGTACATTTCAAGTATTGACTCTGTTAGTCGTCGTCAACTCTGTTATCACTAAACTGGGCAATCCATGAACAGAATTAATGACAACAGAGTTGACATTTTTCCAACATTTTGTGTCTTAACTCCACATGCTAACCTCAAATTAGTGACCACATGGCATGTATAAAAACAGCATTTTGTGGATTTTAATCATCTCATCTCATTATCTCTAGCCGCTTTATCCTTCTACAGGGTCGCAGGCAGGCTGGAGCCTATCCCAGCTGACTACGGGCGAAAGGCGGGGTACACCCTGGACAAGTCGCCAGGTCATCACAGGGCTGACACATAGACACAGACAACCATTCACACTCACATTCACACCTACGGTCAATTTAGAGTCACCAGTTATCCTAACCTGCATGTCTTTGAACTGTGGGGGAAACCGGAGCACCCAGAGGAAACCCACGCGGACACGGGGAGAACATGCAAACTCCACACAGAAAGGCCCTCGCTGGCCCCGGGGCTCAAACCCAGGACCTTCTTGCTGTGAGGCGACAGCGCTAACCACTACATCACCGTGCCGCCCCGATTTTAATCATATTATTGTTTTTAAAAAATGAGTGAGAGATTCACTCCAATATCACGATAACAGATTTGATGAATAATTCATCTACTGTTGGTGTAAAATCCTCAATATTTTGTTCAAATTAATGAGAGAATAAATATAACATACCTCACTGCCTTTCTGAAGTTTCCCGCCATAGGAAGTGACATCTCTTGGTGCAGCTGTCATGCGTATTCTTAAAAGTCTTTGTGGGGTTTAGGCAGTTTTATAACAGAGTTAACAGGGTTGAGAAGAACATTGGGACAAATAAAAGAAATACATATTTTTTATGACTGAAATTTCACATAATACAGGAAATAGACTTTCTATGCAGTTGTTTTTATAACAGTTAATAGAATAAGCCTGAAAAAACTGATTGTTGGACTGAATCACTTCATGTTTATTCAAGTTGAATGGATGAATCAGGAGTTGAAGACAGCCAATAATGTGGGGGGAGGGGTGGGAGTCACTTAGTTAATATTTTATGGATAAATTGGGTCTAAAACATACATCAAGCATAGCTACTGGTGAAAGTTTGTCATAATTTGTATTATTGTTCAAAACTGATTCAATAAAGATTTATTTTGCAGAAAAATAACAAAAGGTTTATCTCGGAGACACGAAATGTACCCCTAATTCTAGAAAAACACACACACACAGGTATAGTGGTTAGTACTGTCGCCTCACAGCAAGAAGGTTCTGGGTTCGAGCTCAGTGGCTGATGGGGGCCTTTTTTCCATGTTCTCCCTGTGTCTGCGTGGGTTTCCTCCGGTTTCCCCCATGGTCCAAAGACATGCAGGTTAGGCTAATTGGTGACTCCCAATGGACCGTAGGTGTGAATGTGAGTGTGAATGGTTGTTTGTCTCCATGTGTCAGCCCTGTGATGACCTCGCGACTTGTCCAGGGTGTACCCTGCTTCTCGCCCATAGTTAGCTGGGATAGGCTCCAGCTTGCCCGCGACCCTGCACAGGATAAGTGGTTATGGATAATGGATGGATACACACACACACACACACACACACGATACATATATCTTTAATGTTACATGACATTTTCAACAAATGTAAAAAACTTTACCAAAATATTTGCTACATACCCCAGATAAGTGTTATGTTTTACACCATAGCACTGTTAAATGTTGAATGAACACAATGGTGTAGATTAGTTTTCTATAATAGCAGCTCTGACAGTAGTTCCAGCTGTAATTCAAATCACAGGTTTATATTAAGGTACTTATTCTAAGACTTTATTGTTTCTGTAGTAACAGCTCATTTAGAGGGACTTGTATAGCATGCTCTACATAATCTAATACTGTACTAATAATCTGATTAAACTGTGTTATTTAACAAAGGAAAAAAATAATCCTTGATATGGTGAAACTTTCTGTAAGGCGATGTTTATTTCGTGTCTCACTGCTGAACCTCAAACCTTTCCCCGATATTGTTCTCCCACTCATTTTCTATATTAACCTGGAGAAAACGAGATGTGAAAGTTAATACGATTGGTTCATAGAAAACAGTTGACTTGATCTGGCTTTGATGCAGTTTAGTTAGGAAGTGTTATTAACAAGCTGTATAACAGGATTCACGTCAGCTATTGCTGCACATCTAGGGCAGGGAGTCTCAAATTTATTCTACCCAGGTATCTCTTTTACAACCCTGATTCCAAAAAAGTTGGGACAAAGTACAAATTGTAAATAAAAACGGAATGCAATGATGTGGAAGTTTCAAAATTCCATATTTTATTCAGAATAGAACATAGATGACATATCAAATGTTTAAACTGAGAAAATGTATCATTTAAAGAGAAAAATGAGGTGATTTTAAATTTCATGACAACAACACATCTCAAAAAAGTTGGGACAAGGCCATGTTTACCACTGTGAGACATCCCCGTTTCTCTTTACAACAGTCTGTAAACGTCTGGGGACTGAGGAGACAAGTTGCTCAAGTTTAGGGATAGGAATGTTAACCCATTCTTGTCTAATGTAGGATTCTAGTTGCTCAACTGTCTTAGGTCTTTTTTGTCGTATCTTCCATTTTATGATGCGCCAAATGTTTTCTATGGGTGAAAGATCTAGACTGCAGGCTGGCCAATTCAGTACCTGGACCCTTCTTCTACGCAGCCATGATGCTGTAATTGATGCAATATGTGGTTTGACATTGTCATGTTGGAAAATGCAAGGTCTTCCCTGAAAGAGACGTCGTCTGGATGGGAGCATATGTTGCTCTAGAACCTGGATATACCTTTCAGCATTGATGGTGTCTTTCCAGATGTGTAAGCTGCCCATGCCACACGCACTAATGCAACCCCATACCATCAGAGATGCAGGCTTCTGAACTGAGCGCTGATAACAACTTGGGTCGTCCTTCTCCTCTTTAGTCCGAATGACACGGCGTCCCTGATTTCCATAAAGAACTTCAAATTTTGATTTGTCTGACCACAGAACAGTTTTCCACTTTGCCACAGTCCATTTTAAATGAGCCTTGGCCCAGAGAAGACGTCTGCGCTTCTGGATCGTGTTTAGATACGGCTTCTTCTTTGAACTACAGAGTTTTAGCTGGCAACGGCGGATGGCACGGTGAATTGTGTTCACAGATAATGTTCTCTGGAAATATTCCTGAGCCCATTTTGTGATTTCCAATACAGAAGCATGCCTGTATGTGATCCAGTGCCATCTAAGGGCCCGAAGATCACGGGCACCCAGTATGGTTTTCCGGCCTTGACCCTTACGCACAGAGATCCTTCTAGATTCTCTGAATCTTTTGATGATATTATGCACTGTAGACGATGATATGTTCAAACTCTTTGCAATTTTACACTGTCGAGGCCCCGGGGAAGACCCAGGACACGCTGGAGGGACTATGTCTCTCGGCTGGCCTGGGAACGCCTCTGTGTTCTTCCCGAGGAGCTGGCCGAGGTGTCTGGGGAAAGGGAAGTTTGGGCTTCCATGCTTAGACTGCTGCCTCCGCGACCCGGTCCCGGATAAGCGGAAGAAGACGAGACGAGACGAGAAATTATTGCATTCCGTTTTTATTTACAATTTGTACTTTGTCCCAACTTTGTTGGAATCGGGGTTGTACTAATATGAAGTTGGGACTGTTTGTTGAAATTGAAATTAAAACTCTCTTTGATCTGTATTGCACTCAAAACAATACAACAGCACATTATTTGACATTAACCTCATGAACTTTATTGTTTCTCAAAAATAAACACTAAATTTCAATTTTGATTCTTGCAACACATTAAAAAAAAGTTGGGACATTAAAGCATTTACCACGTTATAATGTTGCCATTCCTTCTCAGAACACTTAAAAGATGTTTAGGGACTGAAGACACCAATGATGAAGGGTTTCAGGTGTTATTTTGTCCCATTCTTCCTGCAAACAGGTCTTAAGGTGTGCAACAGTATGTGGTCGTCATCGTCATAGTTTTCATTTCAAAATTCTCCACACATTCTCTACTATGGACAGAGGGGACACACCCTCTTCTTCCACAGCCACACCTTTGTAATGTGTGCAGAATGTGGTTTTGCATTGTTTTGTTGAAATCTCCCTGGAAAAGATGTCAGCTTGAAGGCAGAGGATGTTGTTCAAAAATCTCAGGGTCTGCATTAATGCTCCATCACAGAAGTGTAAGTTATCTTTACCAAGGGCACTGACACAACCCCATACCATGACAGACCCTGGCTTTTGGACTTGTTCCTGGTAACAGTCTGGATGGTCCTTTTTGTCTTTGGTCCGGATCACACAGCATCCATTTCTTACAAAAAAAAAGACCTGAATACTGATTCATCTGACCATAATACATGTTTCCACTGTGTGATGGTCCATCCCAGATGCCCCCGAGCTTAGAGAAGTCAGTGGTGCTTCTGGACACAGTTAACATAAGGTTTCCTTTTTGCACAGTAAAGTTTTAACTAGCATGTTTTGGATGTAAATCTGTATTATCGAGCTTGACAAGGTTTTCCAAAGTAATCCCGAGCCCATGTGGTTATATCAGCTGTAGATGAATGACAGTTCTTGATGCCATGCTGTCTGAGGGATTGGAGATCATGGATGTTCAGATTAGGCTTGAGCCCTTTACCTACCAAAAATCCTCCAGATTCCTTGAATAGTTTAATGATATTCTGCACTGTAGAGGGTGAAATATCCAAATCCCTTCCTATCTTTCTTTGAGGAACATTGTTTTTAAGCATTTCAATAATTTTCTCACACAGTTGTTGCCAAACTGTAGATCCCCGGCCCATCTTTACTCCTCAAAGATTAGGCCTTTCCTGGATACTGATTTTGTACCAAATCATGATTACAATCACATGTTTCAAATCATATCATTATTTAATTGTTTTACCTCATTATTTGTCCTAAATTGTCCCTGTTCCAACTTTTTTTTTGGAATGTGGTACAGGCCTGAAACACAGGAATGGATGTATATTAACAAATGAAATGAAGTTGACCAGATAAAACATGAAATATCTTGGGTTCATACTGGCTGCAATGAAATACGAGTCAAAATAAATGTAGAAGTCACACCTTTTTTTTTCAACTTCTATACTGTCCCAACTTTTTCTGATTCGGGGTTCTTTTTATTTATGGTTTGTGTGTTTTGGGTTTCTGTCTATATTATATCATATTATATACTTTAAGGTTGTACAGTAATATTAAATATCAGCTATGTCTATTTTTTTATATATCCCACACACAGAGCACATTGAATTACTGTGTTAATGCTGTTATTAACATTATTTATGGGTCCTACTTTGATTTTTATCTTTATTTTAGTATGGTTTGGATTAAACCCTTTCAATTCAAGTGACTCTTTAAATAACTAATAACTGTAATAAATATAAAAGCCTTAATAATGATACCTTGGCTCCAGTTCCACAGCTATAACAAAATTTAAATAATAAATTTAAATAAATAATACATTTAAATAGGGTGGCACAGTGGTGTAGTGGTTAGCGCTGTCGCCTCACAGCCAGAAGGTCCGGGTTCGAGCCCCATGGCCGGTGAGGGCCTTTCTGTGCGGAATTTGCATGTTGTCCGCGTGGGTTTCCTCCGGGTACTCCGGTTTCCCCCACAGTCCAAAGACATGCAGGTTAGGTTAACTGACTCTAAATTGACCGTAGGTGTGAATGGTTGTGTCTATGTGTCAGCCCTGTGATGACCTGGCGACTTGTCCAGGGTGTACCCCGCCTTTCGCCCATAGTCAGCTGGGATAGGCTCCAGCTTGCCTGCGACCCTGTAGAACAGGATAAAGTGGCTAGAGATAATGAGATGAATACATTTAATTTTTTTTCTTATAACTTTCTTACGATTTGAATACTAATCTTCATTTTGAAGATTGTTTTCATAATTTTAATACATGTAAACACTAATATAAATATGCTTTTATTGTTATAATTTATTATTTGTTCATATTATTGTTATTGTTAGAGCATTGAGACTCTGCGAAACACTTTGAAATTAATAATAATAATAATAATAATAATAATACACCTGATAGGCTCCAGCTTGCCTGCGACCCTGTAGAAGGATAAAGCGGCTAGAGATAATGAGATGAGATGAGATACACCTGAGAAAGTGCTGGATGAGGAGGGGAAGCCCAAGATCCTTTAGGGCTTTGAGTTCCAAACTGACCATGTAATCGAAGCCGAAAACCTGACTTGGTGGTCTTTAAGAAGGAGCAGAAGGAATGCCTGATAATTGATGTGGCAATACCAGGTAACCATAATATTGTCACCAAACAGGCAGATAAGATTACCAAGTACGCACTACTGAAAGTCGA